>NC_044381.1:63304381-64597231 GCF_006542625.1 Nomascus leucogenys | reverse complement strand
CAGAGATGATTTAAAGTATATAAGAGGATGTACATAAGTCATATGCAAATACTGTTGTCATTTTCTATCAGGTACTTGGCATCTGTGGATTTTGGTATCCAAGTGGGGGGTGTCCTGGAACCAATCCTCTACAGATACCAAGGGACAACTTTATGTTTAAGTGTTACTTTTAGTGTTTTATTGGAGGTAGCCAACAGTATATTAGTGTATATTTTTTCTTATTTATAATATACATGTCTGTGTAAATGATCTTTAGAGTCTTGCTCTGTTACCCAGGCTGGAGTGCAATGGTGTGATATCGGCTAACTGCAGCCTGAACCTCCAGGGTTCAAGCAATTATCGTGCCTCAGCCTCCTGAGTAGCTGGAACCACAGGTGTGCATCACCACACCCAGCTAATTTTGATATTTTTAGTAGAGACTGGGTTGGTCAGGCTGATCTCAAACTCCTGGCCTCAAGTGATCCACCCACCTAGGCCTCCCAAAGTGCTGGGATTACAGGCATGAGCCATGGCAGCTTGCCTATGTTTGTTTTAGATGTTTCTTTGTTCCTGAAAACACACTATTTTTTTTTTTTTTTTTTTTTTTTGAGAAAGAGTCTTGCTCTGTCACCTAGGCTGGAGTGCAGTGGCACGATATTGGCTCACTGCAACCTCTGCCTCCCGAGTTCAAGGGATTATCCTGCCTCAGCCTCCCTAGTAGCTGGGATTATAGGCACCCGCCATCACGCCCGGCTAATTTTTGTATTTTTGTAGAGATGGGGTTTCACCATGTGGTGGGGCTGGTCTTGAACTCCTGACCTCAGGCAATCCGTCCACCTCAGCCTCCCAAAGTGCTGAGATTACAGGCATGAGCCACCACACCTGGCCGAAAACACACTTTTTTAAAAAACATTTTTTAAAGTTAGCCTTTTTGAAAATAAACATTCTAAAAATCTATTTTTAGTTTTATCACATCCACCTATAATGTGAACTCGAAACAGCTACATGATTAATAGTTTTAATTGCATTCATTAAAAGGGTTTTAATATTCAAAGATGTGCAAACATTTTCTTGCATCTGCCAAAGTCTTAAATATCACAGAAATGAGTATAAGTTATGTCAAATAGCATCCTTAATAAACATGCCTCTGGAAATTAATGCAGACCTTTTTGTTTATATTTCTATAGCTACAATCCACCTAAATTCAGCCAATGATAGCTGGTTTGGCAGCTTAAAGGACACTATTCAGCATCAGCAAGGAGAAGCGGTTTGGGTCTCTGAAGGAAAGGTATGTGGCATAGATATGCTGCTATGAGGTGAGAGTCCCTGTTCTGAAACTTTTCTCAAGAGGGCAGTGAATGTAGTCAAGCCATGCCCATGTGAAGTGATGCTCACATGTGTGCTAATCAAGTTTGAAATTTCATAAATTCTCTGACAAAGTAATAAAAATGAAGGGACTTTTAAAAGAAGAGCAGAATGTGACATGTGCAGCCCTACATTCACTTCCCTTTCACTTTTAACGTAGTAACTAGTGTTACATTCCAAGTACACTAATCAGAGCTTACAAGATCTCATGCTGAGCTCCACAGCTTACTAAGGACATGGGAAACTTAGAGTGCAGATGAGAGGTGAGGTTGAGTAACTTGGAGAATATGGCTGAACATTAATAAAAAGAAGAAAAGCTAATGGAGTCGGAATTACTTAGAAAAAAAGGTTGGTTGAGAATGTGCCATCGTTTTGGGAGTTTGAATGGTGATATGAGAGCGTTAGGGAATTTGTCTAGGCCTCTACAATTGGATCGCTTCTCCCTCGGGGAGATAGCTCACACACGGCTGTGCTGCAGGGAGGAAAAAGGGAGATTCTATTACCTGTGGCCCCTTTTATTTTAGAAGCTTTTGGTGCTAGTATCCTGTACACCAGCTGAACTGAGGTAGTTTTGTGAGACTTTACAGTGACTATTTTGTTGCAGAATTGACTAAGTTTTGCTCTTTGAAAACTAGATGTGTAGTCAAAGTATCTGGCATCTATGGAGTGCTTCCAGTTTGGAAGGCTCTATGCAAGCTTCCCTGGGGAGGACAAGTTGAACAGTACATAGCTTCTGCCTTTGAGGGTCTGAGAATCTTATAGAGGCATGGATGTGAGTGTAGCACAAGGCAGTGCGCATGTGTTGATATTACTAGGAGAGTGGTACCAGGAGAACAGGCTGCAGAGGAGCTGGATTCAGAAGAAAAGCAAGACAGTCTGAGGAAGTGTGGCTCAGCCGTGGTATGGAGGATGGATGGTAGCACAGATAGGCTGCAGGGCCCCTAATTTGAGTTCCTGCACAAAAGTGACCTTAATATCAACATTGTACCAAAGCCAAGTGATTTCAGGGAGAAAAATAAAAGATGCCTTCCCTGGCGAGCACATCAAGGTTTCAGTCGCTTGGCTGTGTCCTTGGGAATTTTCTTGAGTCTCCACTCCCAGGAGCCACATCAGACCCCACTGACCCTCCAACACAAATTCCTCTAGATGGAAGGGATGGATGATGACCCCGAAGACCGCATGTCCTACTTAACCGCCATGGGCGCGGACTATCTGAGTTGCGACAGCCGCCTCATCAGCGACTTTGAAGACACGGATGGCGAAGGAGGCGCCTACACTGACAATGAGCTGGATGAGCCAGCTGAGGAGCCGCTGGTGTCGTCCATCACCCGCTCCTCGGAGCCGGTGCAGCACGAGGAGGTGAGGCGAGGCAGGCCACGGGCAGGAGCAGGAGAGCCTGGTGTTTTCCTTGCACTCTCGTGGACAGCTGTGTGTTCAGGGTGCTGTGGAAGGCATTCCTAAGGGTTGGAGCAGATGACTTCCAGGGAGTCTCTCGCTTTGATTCCACGCTGGCATGGTTGCAGTCTGTGGGAAAGTGGGGCAGGCAGGTGGACTTCAGAAGAGCTTGAGGGGTCAGCACGCCTCACACCCATGCCCTCAGGTGTGATGGATAAACAGAATGGCTTTATGTGCTGGCTGTCCAAATTACCAGCGGAACATTCCTTCCCATGCAGTATTGTTGTATGTACTTGTAACCTTTGATTAGGTTTCTCTCTGTACTCTTAGATGTCCTTGCTTTTCTTCCCCATCCTGCCTTTAACCTTTCTAATCTTGCCAAAGCTCTTGAGTGTTTCCCCATCAGTTTCCTTCTCTCTTATATTTCAGTTTTTTAATTGAGTTCATGATCAAACCTTCATCTGATCACATGTACTGTGCATCCACTGTGATTAGTTTCTGGGATCATTGAAATCACATTGACAGGCACTGTAAAGTCACAGCCAAGTTAGCAATTATTAGTTGCACCTCAGAGAATGTTGGAATAATGATCTTTGAAGATGGGATTGTTCATATATTTGGATAATTATTGCTGTGGATTTCTCTCTAGCATTTTAGCTCATTCCAGTAAATGATTTTTTTCTTTATGAAATAGAACTACCAAAAAAAAAAAAGAAAAAAAAACCAACAACAACAAACTGAAGGGGGAGAAAAATACACCATTACCACAGCAACAAATTAGTTTATGCTAGACAAGTTGTAAAGAATAAATTAACTCTCAGATGCCTATAGACATGGATATTAGTGACACAAGAGATTTTAGATTTTTGGAGGGTTCTTAAAAAATTGTACTTTAAGGGAAGAGACTCTACATTGGATGCAGCCAGTTTTTAAAAATGTGTCTGAAGCATTTGGTGATGGTTTCTGCCTGTTCAGTAAAGAAGCACCGGCTCAGAACCTCAACTTCTGAACTTACTCAAGTTTGGAGAACTCCTCCAAAGCAGTCGAGTGCTCTGTTCTCTCTGCTTGGATGTTCTTGTTGTGAATGAACCTTTATGTCTTATAGAGCATAAGGAAACCCAGCCCAGAGCCACGAGCTCAGATGAGGAGGGCTGCTAGCAGCGATCAACTTAGGGACAATAGCCCGCCCCCAGCATTCAAGCCAGAGCCGCCCAAGGTACGTGGCTGGGAAGCCCAGGATGGGAAGGAAGAGGAAGCAGATGCCTCTGAAGCCTCCTGGACGGCCAGGGAGGAGCATGCACACTGAGATGGTGTTTAATTACGGTTCTGACTCACTGTGTTCTCTATTAGAGCCTATCTTTTGGCCTGTTGGGTGAACTCCCAAATTAGGGAAGGGCAAAAAGGAAGGAAAGGCAATATTAGGAGAGCATATAATTTTAGGACTCTTAGTGTTTATTTAATTTACTTTTTTTGTTAGAAAAAAAAAGACTGTAAAGAAAAAGATTGAAAAATACTGTACTGTATACCCAGAATCACCAATCGCAGAACCTGTTTTTCTTTTGCTGTCCAGCTAAAGTTTTCTGCCCGCAGTCTGATTTAGATGCACCGGATAATTCTTACCGGTGATTTGCTAAAGAGAATAATCATCACCACTGCTTACAATGCCTCTCATTAAGAGAGCTGCTTATTTGTTTAATAAATCATTATCCAGAACAGAATCAATATAAAGACACAAGGGCTTATATCAAAAGATTATTTACCTCCAGTCAGAATCAGAGCTATGACTCTATGTTTTTCCTTATACCCAAATAAAATCTATTTAACTCAATAATTTATTATTACTATTTTTTGAGACAGAGTCTCACTCTGTTGCCCAGGCTGGAGTGCAGTGGTGCAATCTCAGCTCACTGCAACCTCCACCTCCTAGGTTCAAGTGATTCTCCTGCCTCAGCCTCCCGAGTAGCTGGGACTTAGAGGCGTGCACCACTATATTCAGCTAATTTTTGTATTTTTAGTAGAGACGGGGTTTCGACATGTTGGCCAGGCTGGTCTCAAACTCCTGGCCTCAGGTGATCCACCCACTTCGGCCTCCCACAGTGCTGGGATTACAGGCGTGAGCCACTGCGCCCAGCCTAACTCAATAATTTAGATGAGAAGAAAGCCATAATTGATTGTGTGAGCCATCAGAAGTAGTAAATGTGATAGGTACTAAGTAATAATAAGTGACCTCATAAAATACATCAGCAAAAATTTGCAAGCTGGGCAAGACTGGAAGTGTGAAGGAAAAGTGGCTATTAGCGTGAAGCAGTGCTCTCCTCGCTCCCCACCCCAGTCTCATTCCTCAGCTGGACATGGGTCTCAACTGGCCGGCTCATGTACTCTCAGTGCAGCGGTGACCTCAGAAGCCCACTCTTCCAGTCCCAAAGCCTGAATTGTTCTGAGATATTCTCCAAGATGCTAATCTCCTCTAGAACAAAATTATTCCAGGTCTGATCTTACCTCCAGCAATCACAGCCCTCCCAGCACTTTCCCTACTCCTTTTTGGCTTCCTGACATTCCTAATAAACTAGTATAGGAAGGGAGGTAGGGCTCAGGAAGCCTGGCCAGTGGCTATTTGCCCTGCTGTATTACATTCCTTGTCAGAATGGTATTTGTGGACCACCTTTGGAAACTGATCAGGAAATGGAGTGTATTAAATCACTAATATAAATTTGAAAATAAACTTAAAAGCCCAAGGTGAAAACGTGTCATTGCTCTCCACAGGCCAAACCCCAGAACAAAGAAGAATCCTATGACTTCTCCAAATCCTATGAATATAAGTCAAACCCCTCTGCCGTTGCTGGTAATGAAACTCCTGGGGCATCTACCAAAGGTTATCCTCCTCCTGTTGCAGCAAAACCTACCTTTGGGTGGTCTATACTGAAGCCCTCCACTCCCATCCCTCCTCAAGAGGGTGAGGAGATGGGAGAGAGCAGTGAGGAGCAAGATAATGCTCCCAAATCAGTCCTGGGCAAAGTCAAAATATTTGAGAAGATGGATCACAAGGCCAGATTACAGAGAATGCAGGAGCTCCAGGAAGCACAGAATGCAAGGGTAATTGTTTTTAAGCTACCCATCATCAATAAGAGTTTTAAATAAGTTTGATTTCAATATAACAGCGAACAACCCCTTTTCCACTGCCGCAGACGTGACAGGGATGTTCACACGCACTGCACCAAAGGCAGGTGCTATGTATGTCACTTCAGATGGCCAGCTCCCAGCACATCCCTTGTTCTTCCAATGAAGAAAACTTGACAATATAGGAGAAGAAGATTCTGCTGTTTATACACAGAACTTTCTATAGGGTTCTGGAATGAGGAAGTGTGAGGAGAGAATCAGTGCCTCTCAGAAGTCATTTTAATTAGAATGTGATTTTTTTTTTCTTTTCTCTTAAACGTGTAGCTCCCAGATTTACCATAGAAACCAAGCAAACTTTGAGTGCTAAAACAGAAAGGCCCATAGATTGTACTTCTTGAGCTGTTTGAATTTGTATACCATATGCACATAGAACTTTTCAAACATCAAAGAAGAATTTAACTAAAGGTCTGTGGAGTATATTTGCCCAGGAGATGTGGGAGTTTTCTTTCAGGTCTAGCACAACAGCAGCAGTACATCTGAGCATTTTTCGTTTCTTGTGGTAAAAGATACATAACATAAAATTTACCAATTCAACCACTTTTTTCTTTTGTTTTATTTATTTTGTTTTGTTCTGTTATGAGACAGGGTCTCCCTCTGTCACCCAGGCTAGAGTGTAGCAGTGCGATCACAGCTCACAGCAGCCTCGACCTCTCAGCCTTGATCACCTCAGCCTCCTGAATAGCTGTGACCACAGGCACACGCCACTGCACCCAGCTAATTTTTCGTATTTTTTGAAGAGACAGGGTTTTGTCATGTTGCTAGGCTGGTCTCGAACTCCTGGGCTCAAGCAATCCACCTTCCTCAGCCTCCCAAAGTGCTAGGATTACAGTCATGAGTCACTGCACCCAGCCTCAACCATTTTAAAACGTTCAGTTCAGCAGCATTAAGTACCTTCACATCGCTGTTCAGCCATCACCACCATCCATCCCCAAAACTTTTTTATCCTCCCCACGTGAAACTCCGTACCCATAAAATACTAACTCACCACTCTCCTCTCCCCGCAGTCCCTGGCACCCACCCCTCTACTTTCTGTTTTTTTGTGAATTGGACAGTGTAGGAACCTCCTATAAGTAGAATCATACACTATTTGTCTTTTTGTGATTGGCTTATTTCCCTTAGCATGATGTCCTCAAGGTTCATCCAGGTTGTAGCATATGTCAGAGTTTCATTCCTTTTAAATAGTTTTCCTGTCTGACGTGTACCGCACATGACCGTGGAAATGAGGAAGCTGCTTCTGTGTTTCCTCTTCTTGAAATGGGTTGGGAAAATAAGTAGGATATGGGGAAAGGGTGGGACCAGCAGGAAACCAGCAAGCAGAGTGCCCAGTGGTTCATTCTTTCACTCTTGTTCTTTTCTTTTTTAATTACCACAGATTGAAATTGCCCAGAAGCATCCTGATATCTATGCAGTTCCAATCAAAACGCACAAGCCAGACCCCGGCCTGCCCCAGCACACAAGGTAAGGGCTGCCTAGTGGGTGCAGGTCTAAGGCGGGGACTTCTCATGGAATGGGACTTGAAGAAAGAATTTCCTTTACCCAAATTTCAGAGTAACAGGAGGATTTTTTTTTCCACTGGTCGACTGTTTGCCTTGCTCATTCCATCAAATTTAATTGTAAAGATTACAGAGTCAAAATTTAAGCATAGTTTGCTTGTGTGCTAAAACTCTGACAAAGTGTAATCACTGATGTTTCAAGCTGGTACATTTGACACATTGGAGCCTGGTTATGTTACATTGCACATGGTTAGCATGTGAGCAGAATTCCTAGGGCTTAGACCTGTTTTGTCTTGCTGACTCTCAGCCAAGCTTCTTAATTCCTTTGCATCATCCAGCAAAGTCAGACCACTTGTGCTGCCCTGAAGTCTAAAGGGATCATGACAAGCAAATGAGCAGTCTTGGTAAATGCCACACAAACAGTAGGAATGTTCACAGTGTCCTCCTGTTGAAGTTTTATACTGGATTGCTTCCTGCTTCCGAGAATAGGAAAAAAAAAAGTCACATTTTCTTGTGGCCATTTTTTTTTTTTTTTTGGAGACAGAGTGACTGTCGCCCAGGCTGAAGTGCACTGGTACAATCTCGGCTCACTGCAACCTCCGTCTCCCAGGTTCAAGCGATTCTCGTGCCTCAGCCTCCTGGGTAGCTGGGATTACAGGTGTGTGCCACCATATCCAGCTAGTTTTTTTATTTTAAATAGAGACGGGGTTTCACCGTGTTGGCCAGGCTGGTCTCAAACTCCTGACCCCGCCCGCCTCGGCCTCCCAAAGTGCTGGGATTACAGGTGTGAGGCACTGTACCTGGCCTCTTGTGGCCCTTCCAACTGGAAGCTAAAGTCTAGTTTTCCAGCAATAGAAAACTGGAAACAAATTTCTTCTTTATCAGTTGAGTGGTAACACAGTCAACCAGGTTGCCTCTGGCAACAAAGAGTTCTTGGTTATGATGGACTGAAACTGGCAGAGAACTCTCGCTGCTGGGTGAGACTAGCCAGGGAGCTTAGGGTAAGGAGGGCACCCCCTGTCCAACAGGGAGATTCTTAGGTCAGGGAGCACCTGGCTGGTTTCCTCACTCACCGCCCAAGTGGGCATTGGATCTGACCTATTACGAACCTGGAGCAGGACCAGGGATGCCCCTGGTGGCTCTGCAGAATGTGGCTCAGAGGTAAGTGATCTGCTCGGATGCTCAGTCACTGTGCTCAGAGCCATGCCTCCCCGGGCAGCCGGAGGACATGGAGGTGCTCTGGAATGTCTTTAACACCCTTTTTTGTTAGTTCCAGACCCCCCGAGCCACAGAAAGCTCCTTCCAGACCTTATCAGGATACCAGAGGAAGTTATGGCAGTGACGCCGAGGAGGAGGAGTACCGCCAGCAGCTGTCGGAACACTCCAAGCGCGGTTACTATGGCCAGTCTGCCCGATACCGGGACACGGAATTATAGATGTCTGAGCATGGACTCTCCCAGGCCCGCCTGCCATGGCATTAGACTAGCCGCTCCTGCCAGGCCGCCGGGATGGTTCTTCTCCAGTTAGAATGCACCATGGAGACGTGGTGGGACTCCAGCTCGTGTGTCCTCATGGAAAACCCAGGGGACAGCTGGTGCAAATTCAGAACTGATGGCTCTGTTTGTGGGACTGGGTTAGAGGAGTCTGTGGCTTTTTGCTCAGAATTAAGCAGAACACTACAGTCAGATCCTGTTACTTGCTTCAGTAGACCAAAATCTGTATTCTGTTTGCGTACTTTTAATATGTATATTAAGAAGCAATAACTATTTTTCCCATTAATAGCTGCCTTCAAGGACTGTTTCAGTGTGAGTCAGAATGTGAAAAAGGAATAAAAAATACTGTTGGGCTGAAACTAAATTCAAAGAAGTACTTTATTGCAACTCTTAAGTGCCTTGGATGAGAAGTGTCTTAAATTTTCTTCCTTTGAAGCTTTAGGCAGAGCCATAATGGACTAAAACATTTTGACTAATTTTTATACCAGCTCAATAGCTGTAGTTTTCCCTGCACTGTGTCATCTTTTCAAGGCATTTGTCTTTGTAATATTTTCCATAAATTCGGACTGTATATATCATAGCTATACTTGATGGTTTGGCTATAAGTGCTCAACAGCTTGAAGCCCAAGAAGTTGGTATTGAAATTTTTTGTTTGCTTCAAACCAAGTGCTGCACAAAAGCAGATACTTGAGGAAAACACTATTTCCAAAAGCATATGTATTGACAACAGTTTTATAATTTAATAAAAAGGAATACATTGCAATCCATAATTTTCTTTGTGGTGGATTTGTATGCTACTTCCTATTTTTAAATGCAACTTTTATTTCTGTTACTAATCATGGAAGTGAGTACTTATCTCCTTGTCAAACATTGGAAAATGGAAACGTGAAAAAGAAAATTATACCCATAATCCCATCCCTCAGATACTTTTGGTGTATTTTCTCCAATTACATATTTGTGGATGTCTGTGCATATGATACTTGAGGGTGTACTGTGTTTGTAGTTGTATTTCCTATTTTTTCTGTTTATCATTCTATCACTAACGTTTCTCAGGTGGTTACGACTGTGCAGCAAGGTAGTTAAAGCGTAGTGCACACATCGTCATTAACAACCACAGAGCAATATATCCCATGACTGCTTCATAAGTGAACAATTCTGCTGTTGGCTGTTCTGATTATTTCCAGGTTTTTGCCTTTTTTTTTTTTTTTTTAACATGAAATGCACCTCTTTGTATGTAATTCAGTTTTGTATATCATTGATCAGCATTTCAGTATTTTTCTGCAGGCAAGTTCTCGAAGTAGAATTACTGAGTGAAAGTATAGGAACATTTTTAAGGCTCTCGATGTTTACTGCCAAACGGCTTCCTAGAGAAGTTGCATCGATTTACAGCCCTACATCCACTCTTCCTCTTCCTCTTCTCCTCCTCTTCCTCCTCTTCCTTTTTCTTTTCCTTTCCTCTTTTCTCCTTCCTTCCTCCCTCCCTCCCTTCCTTCCTCCCTCCTCCTCCCTCTCTTCTCTCTCTCTCTCTCTCTCTCTCTCTTTCTTTCTCTTCCCCACCCCCTTTTTTTTTTCAGGGTCTTGCTTTGCTGCCCCCAGGCTGGTCCTGGTCTTGAACTCCTTTAGCGATCCTCCCACCTCAGCCTCCCAAAGTGTTGGGATTACAGGTATGAGCCACCATGCCCAAACACCACTTAAATTCTTGAAGTACTAAAATAAATTTAGAATTTAAGCAAGACAGATTAGGAATTTAGACTTGTATTAATGAACAATGAACTTGGAAAAGGAGAAAAGAGTCTTGGCTCCATTAAGGGTCTTTGATGATATGAATTGACATAAAGGAGTTGGGCTTGTGTTTTAGTGGTAGTAGAAATTTGGCTTACTGGTAACTGAGTTATACTATAAAGGTGTCCTTGTTTATGTCTCTTCCAATATGGGTGCTGTCACTTATAAATCATTTAATGTATCTTGAATTTCTGAACACTCCTCAGGGCACTGACTAAAATTTGCATATTCCATAAATAAAAGCCACCTTTTGTGAACAGGGGAAAAATGTACTAGTTAACTATATGATAATACTGTTTGCTTGTGTTCTTTAAATCCAGGAATGAGCCCTTTGCAAACATAGGTGGGGAGGCAAGGAGGCTTTCAGCAGGAGCTGGGTTGTCGTCTGGCTCCAGCAATTTTGTGATGCGGGCAGTGCCACTATTCCTCAGAATGTCCAGCAGTGTGCCTGACGGACCCCCAGTGCTTTCACCACCCCTGTTTATGCATATCCTCCTTTGTTCTGGGAAAGATTTAAAGCTGCCTACAGTATACATGGAACATAATGAAAAAAAATGATGTTAAGCAAATGAAGAAACAGGGAGAAGAGTATCAGTAGAGGGAAGATAGAGGCATGAGTGAGAGCCGTGTTCACTTTCTGCGCTGTCAGGACTCTGCAGCTCTCCAGAAGCCAGTGTGGCCCCGGTGGCACCTTGCATCTATGATAGAATTATGCCTGTGCTTCTAGCCCAGTGAGATAGATGAGCGATGGGTCTTCCAGAATGATATCAGATGCTACTGATGTCACTAACATCAGTAGTAATTTGACACTAACAAATTTCTTTATATGAAGAAAAGTTGGTTAGGAACAGTCCATTTAAGCAATTGCAGCTGTCTTTTAAGAGAAAGGTTCACAGTCAATCTGCCCCCTCCTTTTCTAACCTCTTTTCAGTTGGGGTCATTTTGCCAGTTCTAGCTTTCATATACATATGTGAAGAGAAAGAGATTTATTTTAATGAATTGGCTTACAGGGTTGTAGGGGATTGGTAAGTCTAAAATCTGAAGGGTAGACCAGCAGGCTGGAGACCAAGAGGAGAGATGCAATCCAATCCTCCTAGCTAGTGTGAGGTGAGTCTTTGTTCTGTTTTAAGGCCTTCAACTGATTGGATGAGGCCGACCTACATTTCAGAGGGCAATCTGCTTTACTCAAAGTCCACCAATTTGAGTGTTAATCTCCTAAATAAAACAACAACAAAACTTTTACTGAAACAACCATAACAATGTTTGGCCAAATATTTGGGCATCGGGCCCAGCCAAGTTGATGCATAAAAATTAACCATGCAGTCCCTCATCCTGTTTACCATAGGCCACCCTGCAGCCGTCCTTTTGGTTTAGTGTTAAAGCATGAGTGAATGAATGAACCAGAAAAAGGGAGAATTATTTACATATATTTACACATATGTATAGGTTTTATACATATATATACTCTGGATATACATATATTATAAATTATGTTTTTGTTTTATTATTTTTTGAGACACAGTCCCACTCACCCAGGCTTAAGGCAGTGGTTACAGTCACAGCTCACTGCAGCTTCAATCTCCTGGATTCAAAGCAATCCTCTCACCTTAGCCTCCCAAGTAGCTGGGACTACAGTGGTGTGCCAGCATGCCCAGCTAATTTTTTTATTTTTTGTAGAGAAGAGTTTCACCATGTTGCCCAGACTGGTCTTGAACTCCTGGGCTCAAGCAATCCATCCACTTCGGCCTCCCAAAGTGCTGGAACTACAGACTGCAGAACTACCAGAGCCACCGCACACGGCCTATATTTTGTTTAAATAAAGATGAGCAAATTTGGTGAATTAGAAAAGCATTAAAAATGGGCCGGCGTGGTGGCTCATGCCTGTAATCCCAGCATTTTGGGATGCAAGGCAGGTGGATCATCCGAGGTTAGGAGTTCGAGACCACCTGGCCAACATGGTGAACCACCGTCTCTACTAAAAGTACAAAAAATTAGCTGGGCGTGGTGGTGGGTGCTGTAATCCCAGCTGCTCGAGAGGCTGAAGCAGGAGAATCGCTTGAACTCAAGGGGCAGAGGTTGCAGTAGCTGGTGCCATTGTACTCCAGCCTGGACAACAAGAGCAAAACTCTGTCTCAAAAAAAAAAAAAAGAAAAGCCTTAAAAATGAAGAAACAAAAATGAAAGAAATTTGAATAATAGAGCTGAAACTCCAATAAAAATAAAATACTTATATTTAAAAATATTTAGTGAAATAAATGAGACAAAAGGCTGAATGGCAAATAATATGTATATATTTTGTGTATATATGCAGAGACACAGATAAACATTTCCATCCTGCTCCTTTTATTTTAAATCTCATTTATATATACATAGAAAATTGGCACATTTTATATTCCCCACACTAGTGACTGCAAAGGCAATTAGAGCACTTTGGCATTTATTTTGTGCAATAAGAAGTGAAATGTGGTTTGATTGCTTCTGCACTGCCCTCGGATGCCGTTCCACCTTCGAGAGTCCAGGTTGCTCTGTCCTTCTGAGTTTGAGTCTCTCTAGGAAGGATATCTGGGAAGAAGACCTGATGAAGTATCCTGGGGCCGGGTGCGGTGGCTCATGCCTGTAATCCCACCACTTTGAGAGGCTGAGGCAGGTGGATCACTTGAGGCAAGAGTTTGAGACCAGCCTGGCCAACACGGTGAAACCCTGTCTCTACTAAGTAAAATACAAAAATTAGCTGGCTGGTGGCAAGCACCTGTAATCCCAGCTACTCAGGAGGCTGAGGCAGGAGAATCGCTTGAACCCAGGAGGCAGAGGCTGCAGTAAGCTGAGATCACACCACTGCACTCCACCCCTGGGCAACAGAGCAAGACTCCGTCTCAAAAAAAAAAAAAAAAAAAAGGCCGGGCACGGTGACTCACGCCTGTAGTCCCAGCACTTTGGGAGGCCGAGGGGAGTGAATCACCTGAGTCAGGAGTTCAAGACAGCCTGGCCAACATGGCGAAACCCCATCTCTACTAAAAATACAAAAATTAGCCAGGTGTAATGGTGCTTGCCTGTAATCCCAGCTACTCAGGAGACTGAGGCTGGAGAATCGCTTGAACTTGGTAGGTGGAGGTTGCAGTGGGCTGAGATCGCATCATTGCACTCCAGTCTGGGTGAGAAAAGTGAAACTCCATCTCAAAAAACCAAAAAAACAGAAAGAAAGTATCCCAAGAGACATAGGTTGAGCTTTGAAAATGCAGCTGTCCCTTGGTATCTGTGGAGGATGTTTCCTACGACTTCCCATGGATACCAGAATCCAGTGATGCCCAGGTCTCTGATATAATGGTGTGGTAGGCCGAGTACAATGGCTCATGCATGTAATCCCAGCATTTTGGGAGGCTGAGGGGAAGGATCACTTGAGGCCAGGAGTTCACCTGGGCAACATAGTGAGACACCACCTCTAATAAATAAATAAATAATAAATAAATAAATAAATAAATAAAATAAGCTCAGCATGGTGGCGCGTGCCTGTGGTCCCAGCTACTCTGGAGACTGAGGTGGAAAGATGGCTTGAGTTCAAGAGTGTGAGGCTGCAGTGAGCTATGATCATACCACTGCACTCCAGCCTGGGTGGCAGAGCAAGACGCTGTCTCAAAAAATAACATAAAAAGGGCTGGGCACGGTGGCTCACACTTGTAATCCCAGCACTTTGGGAGGCCGAGGCGGGTGGATCACGAGGTCAGGAGATCGAAATCATCCTGGCTAACACGGTGAAACCCCGTCTCTACTAAAAAATAGAAAAAATTAGCCGGGCATGGTGGTAGGCGCCTGTAGTCCCAGCTACTTGGGAGGCTGAGGCAGGAGAATGGCGTGAACCCGGGAGGCAGAGCTTGCAGTGAGCTGAGATTGCGCCAATGCACTCCAGCCTCGGAGACAGAGCGAGACTCTGTCTTAAAAAAATAAATAAATAAATAAAAATAAATAAATAAATAAATAAAATGGTGCGGTATTTGCATATAACCTACATACTTCCTCATGTATACTTTAAATCATCTCCAGATTACTTATAGTAGCCAATACAGTATAAATACTGTGTAAATTGTTGTTATCTTGTATTGTTTTTCTATTTGTATTTTTTATTATTTTTTCTCCCCCTGGGAATATTTTTGGTCTGAGGTTGATTGAATCCGAGGATGTAGAACCTGCAGGTATAGAGGGCCTGGTGTCCAGGAGACCCACCTCTGAGGTTCAGGGAAGAGAGGAATGGAGAGAACCCAGACCTGGAAGAAAGGAGGGGAGGGCTGGAGCAGGGCAGGAGCTTCCCCTCCCTCCTCCTCCCCCTCCTTCCCTGATTTCCCACCACATGTTCTTTCTTTTCTGCTTTAATTCCCTGCCCTCTGCCCCCCTTCCATTCTCACACATTTCCATTAGGAAGCACAAAGGGGCCCACCATAGGATCTGTGGGAAATGGAAATGGTGACTCCACATAGGAAACACAGCTCCACCTCATGAGAAGCCTGGGAAACGGGGATGACAGCAAGACGTTTGGAAGGGTATTAAACAGGGAACGGCTAGATCCTGAATTCTGTCCAAATGAATGCACCTGTGAGTCACAATGAAACATGATTCTCTGGGCAAATCTAATATGTAAATTATTCACACCAGGTATTTTAAAATATTAAAATGATGTTATACATCTATAAATACACTAGCATTTTGTTACTCAAAATAATATGGTGAGTCAGAATATAAAAATCACGAATGAAGTCCCTACCCCAAATCAGACGTTAGTTCCTCCCCAAAGCTGGTTCCTTATTATCCCCATCCTCCTGAGGCAGCACCAAAAAGTTATGAACTAAGATTCTGAAATCAAAGTGACTTTCATTCAAACTCCAGCTCTGTCAGGTACAAGCTGTAAAAACCTTGGGCAAGTTACTTAAATGTTTTTAGCCTCAGTTTTTTCATTTATAGAATAGGAATGGAAAACTATAACTAACATGACATCTTAAGTTTTTTGTGGCACGTTAATAAGATCGCATATATAAAATGTTTTGCAATAGTGGCTGGCACACAGTAAGTGCTCAATAAAAGCATCTAGTATTATTATCACTGTCAATGGTTTTTCCATATCAATTTAGAAACCTGAGTGGTGTCTTTGATTTTCTTACTCTTCTTCCAGATGATGACCTACTTTATTATACTAATAACTATTTTTAACTTGTCTCTCTGTCCTTTTCCCACACCACTACCCTAGTTCAGATGGTTGTAAACTTTCTAATCCTCCACTCAGCTAGCAGGCAGAATCGTCTTTCTAACTTAGATCTGAGAATGTCTCCCTCCTGCTTGAAAAACAGTGATGACTTCCCCTTGCCTAGAACCAATTTCTTTTTTTCTTTTCTTTCTTTTCTTTTTTTTTTTTTTGGGACGGAGTCTCACCCTGTCACCCAACCTGGAGTGCAGTGGCACCATCTCAGCTCACTGCAACCTCTGCCTCCTGGGTTCAAGCAATTCTTCTGCCTCAGCCTCCCGAGTAGCTGGGGCTACAGGCGCATGCCACCACACTCAGCTAATTTTTTGTATTTTTAGTAGAGACAGGGTTTCACCGTGTTAGCCAGGATGGTCTCAATCTCCTGACCTCGTGATCCACCCGCCTGGGCCTCCCAAGGTGCTGGGATTACAGGCGTGAGCCACCGCGCCCGGCCTCAATTTAATTTTATTACAGCATCCAAAATGATTTTCCACACCATCTGTCCCTATAGTAGATTGCATCACTGGCTTCAGTTCTTCATCCCTCTATGTCCTCTGTGTATCTGTGTCCTCTGTCCTGTGACTTTACAGCTCCTCCCACTAAAGGTCAGAAGATATTTCCTCGACCCTGGGCTTTGGATTGGCCATATGACTTGTTCTCTGGCACCTCTGCCACCCATGAGAGGTGCTGTGTGCCCAGGGCAGCACGAGAAAGATGTAAACAGAAGCACTCTAGCTGAGTCCAGCCTAGATCAGCCAACCCATAGATGTATGAGAAATAATAAAAAAGGGTTGTTTTAAGCCACTGAGCTTGGGGGTGAGTTGTTATGTAACAATAAACCACCAAATCCTTTCCATGTAACTTTGTCCTGCAAAACTCACATATGCTCCAATTACATGGAAGCACTCCCTGAATTCTCTGTGGCTACCTCCACTGGAGGATATCCTTCCTCTTTCTTTACCATCTTTTAAAACCCTATTATCCTTCTAGGTCCAGTTACTATGTCACATTTTCTGTCAAGCCTTCTCTGAAGCCCCAACCAAATTTGTCATTGACTTCTTCAAAAAGCTCCCATATCCCTTTACCTATATTCTCTGACATTCTAGTTATTGATGCACAAATCTGCTTCCCACTAGCTGCTTCTCCTTCTCTTCCTTTTCCTCCTTCTCCTCCTTCTCCTTCTCCTTGTCCTCCTGCTCCTCCTCCTCCTCTTCTTCCTCCTCCTCCTTCTCCTCCTCCTCGTCCTCCTGCTCCTCCTCCTCTTCTTCCTCCTCCTCCTCCTTCTCCTCCTCCTCCTTCTCATGGAGTTTTGGTCTTGTTGCCCAGGCTGGAGTGCAATGGCACGATCTCGGCTCACTGCAACCTCCGCCTCCCAGGTTCAAGCAATTCTCTGGTCTCAGCCTCCCAAGTAGCTGGGATTACAGGCACATGCCACCATACCCAACTAATTTTTGTATTTTTAGTAGAGATGGCATTTCACCATGTGGGCCAGGCTGGTCTCAAACTCCTGACCTCAGGTGATCTACCCGCCTCAACCTCCCAAAGTGTTGGGATTACAGGCGTGAGCCACTGCGCCTGGCCCCCACTTGCTTCTAAGTTCCATTAAGGGAGGTGTATCTGTATTCACCTATGTATTCTTATCAGTGCCCTATATGAAAAATGGAGTGAATTAATAAGGAGAGAAATAAGTTGAAATCCACTATTTGCTTTTATGACAAAAGAGGGTTGATCACATAATGATTTTCTCACATCGTGCCTGGTTTAAACTTCAACACTTGACACCACTGACACAAACTGGAAAACATTAGTGAAAGTGGAGAAAATCTGCTAAGATCTTAATTTGACTAGGCTAATGTTAAAGTGTAATTTTCAAAGGGGTGAAATTATTCTCATGCAAGTATAAAATGAACTCAGTACTAAAAGAGAGAAACCAATACGATGTTAAGACTCATTTAAAGAGCATTTGAGGAACTAGGTAATATTAATATAAGCAATTTAAGAAATATTCAGATAAGAACTTTGAGTTGATACAAAATTGATTAATTACCTAGAGAACAGTAAATGATAACCTTTGTAAATATCTTTTCCACTAGACAGAAATTATTTGCATCTCTACCAGACAAAAATTTATACACTAACATGTAATTTCACTGAGTCTGGGAATTTTGATCAATAGTTTTAGCACTAATCAGTCATTATGGAATTATAATGCTTAGTAATCACCCAAACTATTTTGTAAGTCATTTAATTATCTAGATTTGGATTATAGCAGGAAGGCATGTTAAGTCAATTAAATATTTACTGACTGCCTCTGTGTGCAAAAAAATACAGGCATTATGGACTAAATATGACTTATTCTCTGCCTTCACATTTTAACATTGTAAATTTTTTAGTTTGCTTTATTCTTTAGAGTTTATGATAAAATTTCCTGAATAGTTTGATTTGTTCTTTGCAACAGCCCTGCATAGTAAGAATGGCAGGTGTGACTATGTCCATTTTATTTGTAATCCATACCTTAGTTCTGTAACTTGGTCGGAGTCCTTCAGCTTGTAAGTCACACATACAGTCTAGATTCAAAACAGTTTCCTGCTTTTGAGTCCAGTGTCCCTCTCCACCTGGAGCTCCCTTCTGGAGCATCTCTTGAAATAGTTTGTTGATCATGTCTTATGGTTTTCTATTTACATTTTCAAAAAGCACTTTAGAGCTGAGTCAGCAAACTGACAGAACCCATGGAACTAACCTGGCTCAAAATATGATTTATTTGGCCTGCGTGGGGTGATGACATTTTTAAATTTAAAAATTAAGATTTGGGGCTCTTCTTTTCTTTCTTTCTTTTTTTTTTTTTTTTTTTTTTTTTTGAGATGGAGTCTAGCTCTGTTGCCCAGGCTGGAGTGCAGTGGTGTGATCTCAGCTCACTGCAACCTCCGCCTCCTGGGTTCAAGCGATGCTCCTGCCTCAGCCTCCCAAGTAGCTGGGATTGCAGGCAGACACCACCACGCCCAGCTAATTTTTTGTATTTTTAGTAGAGACGGGGTTTCACCGTGTTGGTCAGGCTGGTCTAAAACTCCTGACCTCATGATCCGCCCACCTTGGCCTCCCAAAGTGCTGGGATTACAAACGTGAGCCACCACGCCCGGCTGGGACTTTTCTTTTTAAAAATGGTAAGTTTTGGCCGGGCACAGTGGCTCATGCCTGTCATCCCAGCACTTTGGGAGGCTGAGGCAGGCTGATCACCTGAGGTCAGGAGTTTGAGACCAGCCTGGCCAACATGGTGAAACCCCCTACTAAAAATTTGAAAAGCCGGGCGTGGTAGTGCACGCCTGTAATTCCAGCTACTTGGGAGGCTGAGGCACGAGAATCACCTGAACCCAGGAGGCAGAGGTTGCAGTGAGCCGAAATCACACTACTGTACTCCAGCCTGGGCAACAGAGAAAGATTCCATAACAAAAAAAGAAAGAAAAAAAAAAGGTAAGTTTGGTGGTGCTGGGCATCCATCTTTGCACGACAACCATAGGCTGGAGCTGGGTGGCTGTTGCTCCGTACAGACAGCACTCACCCAGACTGACTCACTCATATGGCCCTCCTAATGTCTCTGGGCCTTGACTTTGCAACCCTTGCTCACTTCTTTGCTGCTTCCTCTTTCCCGTTCGAGTCCCATACAACGTGCAGCACCCACATAGCCCTAAGGAGAGCCAGCATTTTGAACGTGCATGCAGAAGGAACTTTGCAGCATCCTGGGTGGGCCTGCAGCTTCCTCTGGAAGACAGGCTCTGTCACCAGGCTCTGGTGGAAACTAATGAGCATATGTTTTCAGGTCCTGTTCTCTGTGGCTATTACAGTTTAAATGGGTTGAAATAAGACAGAGATTTGGGGGAAGATGGGAAATATATTTTTGTGGTTTAGAATTTTATTTCCCAAAGCTGTGCTTTCTGAAAGATTGCTGTTCACCTGTGTTAGCAAAAGTTAGGTTAAGTTAGGCTAGATTAGGTTAGGTGTAGCAAAGCTTAGGTTAGGTTACGTTTGTGGACATGGTCTTGGAAAAAGCATTCTGATAATTCTCTAAAGAAATAGAATGTTTTCTAGCACATAAACAGGAGATTAGATAATAATTTTAGGTGCAGCTCCAGGGCTCCCTGTGCCTAACCCTAACCCTAACCCCTAACCCTAACCCTAACCCTAACTCTAACCCTGACCCTTTAGGACTAAGTTAATTAACATCTCCTAAATTGAACACTAGTTATTCATCAATAGATATGCATGTGACAGAGGCGAAAGGAAATTAATTGCCTAGTCTTCCCCATTTGGACTAACTTGCCTGAGAGGAGTTGATAGAGGTTTATTTAGCCAAAGTTTGAGGATGCACCTGGGAAAAAAACCTGCAACCTGTGCTTTCCTAAGAGAGTTTTGAGAACTCAGTATTTAAAGGGAAAAGGACAAGCAGGAGGAAAATAAAGGAGGAAGTGTGGGCCGTGAAGGCAAATGGTTATGTTCTCCTGAGGCTCTGATTAGTGCTCAGTAAATCTACATTTTACATATGACAAAGTAAACGTGAAGAGAGGGAGTAGCTGGAAAGTCAATTATGCATTTGTCTCACGGTAGGTGGAGGGATGATTTCTGATCTCGTCCTTGTTGATAAGCTCGGCAATTGACATTGTCAGGGTGCGATTGAACAGAACTTGGTTTTAGGGCTAGTTTATAGGGGGTGATATTTGTCTGGAAAGATTTCGGGGCTCACAAGAAATTTCCTTGTGAGCAAATTCTGAGAGAGGCCATCTGAAGAGATATGTGGCCTCGTATCCTTATGGGAGCCTGGCTTATAGATGACGCTATGACACAGGGCTGTGAAATGGCACCTGAGAACAAAAGGAAAGGCAGTATTGTGTGACTCACTTCCCAAGCTTATCTTTCCTTTTGGCCTAGTGAGTTTGGGGTTCCCAAGATTTGATTTACTTTCACATCCCAAGGGATAGCAATGCTCAGTGGGACGGGAAGGGAGGCAGGTGCCTCATCCCTATTCACCACTTTGTTACTTGCTGCACAAATGGTTGCTCTGTGGGAGGAAAAGGGCCTTGTGAGAGGGAGCCTGGGAGGCTGCGAGGCCTCCCAGGTAGACAGCTAGTCACCTCATCCTGGGTTCAGAGCAAGAGCCGACATCTCAGCAGGTCTGGCTTCAGCTCCTCACGGGTCCTGTGCCCTGTCAGTTGCCTACCCTTTTGGGGCGTCAGGCTCTTCATCTGCAAAATGAAGAAAGCAGAATTTCTTTCCACAAAGTGTGGTTGTGAGAATTCAATGAGGAACCTGGGTGAGTGACTGGCTAGAGTAGACACTACAAAAATAGTAGCCCCACCCCTCCCGCCAATATACATTAGCTTCCTTTCTTCTCAGTGCTTAGAGCGTGGAATCCCTCCGAGGGCAGTGAATGGACAAAGTACAGCGATGGAGAATGTTGGCCCTGGAGCAGACTGCCTGTGCTTGAGCCCCTCCCTGAAAACTGGTGATGATGTGACCTTGAGGTAACTGTACAACCTCTTTGTGCCTCAGTTTATACTTATATTCCAGGTATAAAAATTGCACCTATATCAAAGGGGTTGATTGTGAGGATTATATACTATATTGCAGGTAAGCACTGAGCACAGGGCCAGGCATATAGTAGAGGCTCAACAAACATCAGTCTTTTTAAAAAAAAAAAAAAAAAAAAAAGCTAGATGCAGCCGGGTGCTGTGGCTCGCACCTGTAATCCCAGCACTTTGGGAGGCCGAGGCAGGTGGATCACCTGAGGTCAGGAGTTTGAGACCAGCCTGACCAATATGGAGAAACCCTATCTCTACTAAAAATACAAAATTAGCTGGGTGTGGTGGCGCATGCCTGTAATCCCGAGCTACTTGGGAGGCTGAGGCAGAATTGCTTGAACCCGGGAGGTGGAGGTTGTGGTGAGCCGAGATTGCACTCTCCAGCCTGGGCAGCAAGAGCAGAAATCTGTCAAAAAAAAAAAAAAACCTAGATGCAAAAGTTCATCTCTTTTTCAAAACTGAACTAAAAATTACATAATATAAGATTAACCATTATTTATTTATTTATTTATTTATTTATTTTTGAGACAGAGTCTTACTCTGTCATCTAGGCTGGAGTTCAGTGGCACGATCTCGGCTCACCACAACCTCCGCCTCCCAAGTTCAAGCGATTCTCCTGCCTCAGCCTCCTGAGTAGCTGGGACTAAAGGCATGCGCCACCATGCCTGGCTGATTTTTGTATTTTTAATAGAGATGGGGTTTCATCACGTTGGCCAGGCTGATCTCAAACTCCTGACCTCAAGTCACCCACCTGCCTCAGCCTCCTAAAATGCTGGGATTACAGACATGACCCACTCTACCTGGCCTATTATCCATTTTAAAGTGTGCAGTTCAGTGAATTTAGTGGGTTGACAATATTGGGCAAACATCACCTCTTTTTAGTTTGAAGACATTTTAATCATCCAAGAGGAAACCCTGTACCCATTAAGCAGTCACTTCCTATGCACCCCTCCCCAAGCCTTGGCAACTACTGATCTACTTTCTGTCCCTATAGATTCTCCTATTCTGTATATTTTATATAAAATGATGCATAAATATGTAACATTTTAAGACAGGCTTCTATGGTTCACCATAATATTTTTGAGGTTCAAAAGCCATTATTTTGATTATTGCTATCCTCTGAACTCCTCTGGCTGATATCCCAGAATTATTAGCTTACTTTTGGGGAGTGAAGATACTTTTAAAAAAACAAAAAAGTTAATGGTTAAAACGCTCTTTCTGGACAAATGGAGCCTCTTTCTGTGCATGTTTAAGTGTCAGACACCTTGGGGAAAGTGGGAGAGAAAGCTATCCCTGGGTCACTGAAGCCCCACAGTGGCACAAGTGACAGGGTGGGATGTGCCTGCCTTGCTAGTGGGAACACCCAAAGGAACAGGTTAGGGCTGAATTGTCCCTTACCCACAGCTACAGTTTATGAGGCTGGAGAGCAAATACCAACATTTAGGGAGCAAAATGCTGAAGACCAGCATGAAGAACTGTGTCCACATTTCTCCATGTCACTGGGCCTTAGGCGGGTGTTGAGCATTGAGGTAACAGGCAAAGGGGTCAGCAAACAATGACTCACACTAGGAGCAGGAGAGAGAAACTCCAGGGATGGCAGCCCAAAGCCCTTGCCCAGGAAGTTCCTTTTAAAAGAAAGTCATCAACCTGACAAACCAGTCATAGGTCCTTTCCTGTAACATGCACTTATTGAGTGCCTGGCTACCAGGGTCATGAAAATTAACAAAATGAGGTCCTAGGAATGTCAGTGTCATGAGAAACAAATAAGTGAATCCACATAAAGGGCTTAGACCAGGGTCTGGCATATAGCACTCAATAAGTGTTAGCTGTTATTATTACTGTTACCATGGTGGCTTGATTGATGGATTATTTTCTGATTATTAATTATAGTAGTAGTAGCAGTAGCAGTAAGATAGGGAAATAGATGGGTAGATAGATACATACACAGATAGACAGATAAATAAATATCAATTCAGTCCTTTGGGGATGGGGGATTCTGCCAGTTGCTGTGTAGATCTTGTGTTAGGCCATTCTTGCATTGCTACAAAGAAATATCTGAGACTGGGTAATTTATAAAGAAAAGAGGTTTAATTAGCTCCCAGTTCTGCAGGTGTCCAAGCATGGCACCAGCATCTGCTTAGCTTCTGGTGAGGCCTCAGGGAGCTTTTACTCATGGCAAAAGATGAATTTAGAGCAAGAGCATCACATGGCTAGAGCAGGAGGAAGGAATAGAGAGTAGGGAAAAGTGACACACACCTTTAAAGGGCCAGATTGTTGTGTGCGGTGGCTCATGCATGTAATCCCAGCACTTTGGAAGTCGAGGTGGGTGGATCACCTGAGGTCAAGAATTTGAAACCAACCTGGCCAACATGGTGAAACCCCGTCTCTACTAAAAATACAAAAATTAGACGGACGCTAAAATTGGGTGGTATAAACCTGTAGTCCCAGCTACTTAGGAAGCCGAGGCATGAGAATCACTTGAACCTGGGAGGCCGGGGTTGCAGTGAGCTGAGATGCCTCTGCACTCCAGTTTGGGTGACAGAGCGAGACTCCATCTCAAAAATAAATAAATAGCCAGATTTTGCAAGAACTCACTATCGTGAGGAACGTACCAAGTCATTCACGAGAGATCTGTCTCTATGACCCAAACACCTCCCACCAGGCCCCACCTCCAACACTGGGAATAACATCTCTACATGAGATTTGGAGGGGACACATATCTAAACTATATCAGATCTATTCCAATTATGTGTTTCCGAAATGGGAAAATAACCACAGATGACTTCAGGGACCCACCACCGCTACTGTGATACAAACCTGAGCTTCCATAGATCACGGACCTCCATAGGTCCTCTAACTGGTGGGCAACAGTGGCATTTGGGTCTCCAGAAAGTAGTGTCTATTCAAAGCCAGTGACTAGTAATCCCTCCCAAAGTCTGGTTACTCCCCCTTTTCCAATCCAAAGTCACTTAGTAGGTGACCTCAGGTGCCTTAAGGGAAGGCTGGGAGATGTAAACTTCTGGTGGTTTAGCAAGTTTTTTCCTCAAGGGGCCCTGGGTCTAAGAACTGGTGCAGGTGTGGAAAATGACTAAGGGACCATGTGCCTCCATTTTGATGATTCTAATCTGACTTCTCTTGACCAAACTTAGAGATTTTTAGCTTACACAAACAAGTAAGACTTTAGAAAGCAAGCCATGTATATCAATTCTAGGGACAGCTTAATCAACTAGCCCATTACTGAATCACCGCCAGTCTGGCTACAGATTACTGTTCCACTCTACGGCCTATCCTTGTAACCATACCCATCCCTGTAACCATGCTCACCATGTCTTTGGCAATCAGGTATAGCCATGTGGCCTCTACCATCCAGAGTTCCCATCACTTCCCTGTCAGAGAAGCCCACCAACAGGGAAAGGATCAGAAATTGCAGCTGGACTTTTTAACTCCAAATGAATGTTTGAAGGCTCAGGTCTAAATTTCTGGATATTGATATAATATAAATGTGTGGTTAATACCTTGATCTATTCTTTAAAAAAAAAAAAAAAACTTCCTTCAAATCGATAAGGAAAGCTGAAAGCCCAATAGTAATATGGGTAAGGAATACAATTTTTGAAAAAGCAATACAAATAGCAAACGAGTATATGAAAAAATCTTCAGCTCCACTAATAACAATATCAAAATAAGAAAACAATGAAATAATATTTTTCATCTGTGGGGAAGGATACGGAGAAACAACCCTAGAGTCTCATGTTTTGTAGTTGGAAGTATAAATTGGCACAAATTTTCTGCAGGACAACATAGCAATCTGTATCAAAACCCCTAAAATAGATTCACCTTTGAGCCACACTTCCGTTTTGTGATATAATAGATTAAATATATAAGTGTATTAAGCTGGCCAGGAACGGAGGCTCACTCCTGTAATTCCAGCACTTTGGGAGGCTGAGGCAGGCAGATCACCTGAGGTCAGGAGTTCGAGACCAGCCTGGCCAACATGGTGAAACCCAATCTCTACCAAAAATACAAAAATTAGCTGGGCATGGTGGTGCATACCTGTAATCCCAGCTACTGGGGTCGCTGAGGCACAAGAATCACTTGAACCAGTGAGACGGAGGTTGCAGTGAGCGAGATCACGCCACTGAGCTCCAGCCTGGGTGACAGAGTAAGACTCTGTCTCAAAAAATAAAAGTAAAAATAAAAATAAATGTATACGTGTATAAAGATGCCACAGAGATGTTTTTGTGAGAAAAAACTTGGAAACAAATGTTCAACAATAGGGATTTGTTTTAAATAAATTATGGTAAATCCATGGAATATTCAGATGTTCATTTATTCATTCAACAAGCATTTAATGAGCACCTACCTTGTGCCAAATGCTGTTGTAAAATTATCTGTTTTTATGGAGAGGTTGGAGACACAGAATACATAGATAAATGTTTAAAGTTTAGGTCATATGATTGCTGTGATGAGAATTAAAAGGGGATGTGATAAAGAGTGACTGGGGGTGGGGTTACTTTAGGTAGGTAAGGAAAAGTCTGAAGAAGTATCACTTAAGGAGAGATGAAGATGGCAAGAGGGATATTAGAAATCATTATGTATATAAGCTTGTATTTTTTTTTTTTTTTTTTTGAGACAGAGTCTCACTCTGTCGCCCAGGCTGGAGTGTGGAGTGCAGTGGTGCTATCTCGGCTCACTGCAATCTCTGTCTCCTGGGTTCAAGAGATTCTCCTGCCTCAGCCTCCTGAGTAGCTGATACATAGGTGTGCACCAGCACACCTGACTATTTTTGTATTTTTAGTAGAGGCAGAGTTTTACCATGTTGGCCAGGCTGGTCTCGAACTCCTGACCTATGGTGATCAGCCCACCTTGGCCTCCCAAAGTGCTGGGATTACAGGTGTGAGCCATCATGTCTGGCCAAGCCTGTATTTCTTGACATGAAAAGATATCAGAAAACCTATTTTTCAGCACTTTGGAGGCCAGGCAGGCGGATCACTTTAGGTCAGGAGTTGGAGACCAGCCTGGCCAACATGGCAAAACCCCATCTCTACTAAAAATACCAAAATTAGCTAGGAGTGGTATTGGGCGCTTGTAATCTCAGCTACTCAGGAGGATGGGGCATGAGAATTGCTTGAACCCGGGAGGCAGAGGCTGCAGTGAGCTGAGATTGTACCACTGCACTCTAGCCTGGGCGACAGAGCAAGAGTCTGTTTCAAAAAAGAAAAAAAAGGAAACCTATTTTTTTTTTTTTTGTGAAACCGTATATATGAGGGTAAGGTGGGGTGGGAGGTGGGGAATATGCTGGAAAGATGTCTGAAGGAACTGACTATGGTTAGACTGCTTTCCCAGCTGCTAGTACCTGAAAACCCATCTCAAAGCTCATTTAATAATACAGGAAGTTATTGATCATGAAACTGAAAAGTTGAGGCTTCCAGGGGCTCAATAATGTCTCAGAGGGGCTGGTTTCTTTCTGTCTCTTCTGCATGCTGGGGAGTTGCTTCACCTCTCATGATCCCAAGGTGGTGGCCAACAGTTCCTAGGGCTACATATTTCCTCATTCGGGGGAGTAGAGAATATCTTTGCTTCAACATCCTAGAAACAGACATGAATGTCACTTTGATTGGACTGGCTTGGGTGGCATGACTGATCCCAAACCAAATTCCTCGGCCAGGGCAATGGGCTATGATGATTGACTTAAACTATTGAGGACCCAACCACGGAGCTGAGAGTGAGGCAATCTCTGCACCACCAGCCTGAGCACTGGCAGGGAGAGGACATTTCCCAAAGGAGGTGTGGGGAAACCTTTCCTAGATGAAAGGGGGAAGGAGCTGCATAGCAAATACTAGTAGTTGAGTACAAAAAAATCACCAAAAAACAGATAATGGTTGTATCTCTGAGCTTTGGATCATAGGATAACTAGAGATTTTCACTTCCTTTTCTATACTTTACTATATATCTGAATTCTCTCTCTCTCTCTTTTTTTTTTTTTTTTTGAGATGGAGTTTCACTCTTGTTGCCCAGGCCAGAGTGCAATGGTGCGATCTTGGCTCACTGCAACCTCTGCCTCCCAGGTTCAAGCAATCTTGGCTCACTGCAACCTCTGCCTCCCAGGTTCAAACGATTCTCCTGCCTCAGCCTCCTGAGTAGCTAGGATTACAGGTACCTGCCACCATGCCCAGCTAATTTTTTGTATTTTTAGTAGAGATGGGTTTCACCATGTTGGCCAGGCTGGTCTCGAACTCCTGACCTCAGGTGATCCACCCCTCTCGGCCTCCCAAAGTGCTGGAATTACAGGTGTGAGCCACCGCGCCCGGCCATATGAATTCGTAACAATGAAAATATATTAATTTTGTGACTACAAGACAACATAGTTACTTCCCTTTTTAAATCTAGCAAAATGAATGACATGCAATAAATGGATGAAGATACGTTTTTTGGCTTTGAACTTGCCTCTCCTGCCCTAAAGCATTGTCCTTGGAGCAAAACCGGTTATTCTGGCCTTTTCTCTAAGTAAAAAAAAAAAAAAAAAAAAAAAAAAAGCTTCTCTTTCTTTTCTTTTCTTTCTTTCTTTCTTTCTTTCTTTCTTTCTTTCTTTCTTTCTTTCTTTCTTCTTTCCTTCCTTCCTTCCTTCCTTCCTTCCTTCCTTCTTCCTTTCCTTCCTTTCCTTTCCTTTCATTCCTTTCTTTTCTTTCTTTTCTTTTCTTTTTTTCTTTTCTTTTTCTTTTTCTTTCTTTCCCTCTGTGGCCCAGGCTGCAATCTACTCGGCTCGCTGCGGCCCGCGCCGCGGACTCCCTGGGACTGCCGCCGCACGCCACCGCTGCCGGCTTTTTCTCCTTTGGCTGCAGGTGCGCGTTCGCCATGTTGGCCACGCTGGTCGCCAGCTCCTGAGGCCGAGTGCTCTGCCCGCCTCAGCCTCCCGAGGTACTGGGACTGCAGACAGAGTCTCGCTCACCCGGTGCTCGGTGTTGCCCGGGCTGGAGTGCGGTGGCGTGGTCTGGGCTCGCGGCAGCCTCCGCCTCCCAGCTGCCTGCCTTGGCCTACCAGGGTGCTGGGATTGCAGCCCCTGCCCGGCCGCCGCCCCGTCTGGGAGGTGGGGAGCGTCTCTGCCCGGCCGCCCCTCTGCCTGGCCTCCCCATCTGGGAAGTGAGGAGCGCCTCTGCCCGGCCACCCATCGTCTGGGAGGTGAGGAGCGCCTCTGCCCGGCCACCCATCGTCTGGGAGGTGAGGAGCGCCGCTGCCGGCCACCCATCGTCTGGGAAGTGAGGAGCGCCTCTGCCTGGCCGCCCCGTCTGGGAAGAAGTGAGGAGCGCCTCTGCCGGCCGCCCCGTCTGGGAAGTGAGGAGCACCTCTGCCCGGCCGCCCTGTCTGGGAAGTGAGGAGCACCTCTGCCCGGCCGCCCCGTCTGGGAAGAAGTGAGGAGCGCCTCTGCCCGGCCGCCCCGTCTGGGAAGCGAGGAGCGCCTCTGCCCGGCCGCCCCGTCTGGGAAGTGAGGAGCGCCTCTGCCCGGCCACCCACCGTCTGGGAAGTGAGGAGCGCCTCTGCCCGGCCACCCACCGTCTGGAAAGTGAGGAGCGCCTCTGCCCAGCCGCCCCGTCTGGGAAGTGAGGAGCGCCTCTGCCCGGCCGCCCTGTCTGGGAAGTGAGGAGAGCCTCTGCCCGGCCGCCCCGTCTGGGAAGTGAGGAGCGCCTCTGCCCGGCCACCCATCGTCTGGGAAGTGAGGAGCGCCTCTGCCTGGCCGCCCTGTCTGGGAAGTGAGGAGCGCCTCTGCCCGGCCACCCACTGTCTGGGAAGTGAGGAGCGCCTCTGCCCGGCCACCCACCATCTGGGAAGTGAGGAGCGCCTCTGCCCGGCCACCCACCGTCTGGGAAGTGAGGAGCGCCTCTGCCCGGCCACCCACCGTCTGGAAAGTGAGGAGCGCCTCTGCCCAGCCGCCCCGTCTGGGAAGTGAGGAGCGCCTCTGCCCGGCCGCCCTGTCTGGGAAGTGAGGAGAGCCTCTGCCCGGCCGCCCCGTCTGGGAAGTGAGGAGCGCCTCTGCCCGGCCACCCATCGTCTGGGAAGTGAGGAGCGCCTCTGCCTGGCCGCCCCTGTCTGGGAAGTGAGGAGCGCCTCTGCCCGCCACCCACCGTCTGGGAAGTGAGGACGCCTCTGCCCGGCCACCCACGTCTGGGAAGTGAGGAGCGCCTCTGCCGGCCCCCGTCTGGGAAGTGAGGAGCGCCTCTGCCCGGCCACCCACCGTCTGGGAAGTGAGGAGCGCCTCTGCCCCCCCCTCGCCCCGCCCCCCCCGCTGGAAGCGCCCCCCCCCCCCGCCCCCCCCCCCCCCCCCCCCCCCCCCCCCCCCCCCCCCCCCCCCCCCCCCCCCCCGCTGGAAGTGAGGAGCGCCTCTGCCCGGCGCCCCGTCCGGGAAGAAGTGAGGAGCGCCTCTGCCGGCCGCCCGTCCGGGAAGAAATGAAGCCCTCTGCCCGGCCCCGTCTGGGAAGTGAGGAGCGCCTCTGCCGGCCACCCATCGTCTGGGAGTGAGGAGCGCCTCTGCCCGGCCGCCCCGTCTGGGAAGTGAGGAGCGCCTCTGCCCGGCCGCCCGCGGGTGGGAGCGCCTGCCGGCCCCGTCTGGGAAGTGAGGAGCGCCTCTGCCTGGCCGCCCCGTCGGGAAGTGAGGAGCCCTCTGCCCGGCCCCCATCCGGGAAGTGAGGAGCGCCTGCCGGCCCCCGTCGGGAAGAAGTGAGCGCCTCTGCCTGGCCGCCCCGTTGGAAGTGAGGAGCGCCTCTGCCCGGCCGCCCCGTCTGGGAAGTGAGGGCGCCTCTGCCCGGCCCCCCCGTCTGGGAAGTGAGGAGCGCCTCTGCCCGGCCACCACGTCTGGGAAGTGAGGAGCGCCTCTGCCCGGCCACCCACCGTCTGGGAAGTGAGGAGCGCCTCTGCCCGGCCACCCACGTCTGGGAAGTGAGGAGCGCCTCTGCCCGGCCACCTGTCTGGGAGTGAGGAGCGCCTCTGCCCGGCGCCCCGTCTGGGAAGTGAGGAGCGCCTCTGCCGGCCGCCCCGTCCGGGAGAAGTGAGGAGCGCCTCTGCCCGGCCGCCCCGTCGGGAAGAGTGAGCGCCTCTGCCTGGCCGCCCCGTTGGTAAGTGAGGAGCGCCTCTGCCCGGCCGCCCCGTTTGGTAAGTGAGGAGCGCCTCTGCCCGGCCGCCCCGTTTGGTAAGTGAGGAGCGCCTCTGCCCGGCCGCCCCGTCCGGGAAGGAGGAGCGCCTCTGCCCGGCCACCCCGTCTGGGAAGTGAGGAGCGCCTCTGCCCGGCCACCTATCGTCTGGGAAGTGAGGAGCGCCTCTGCCCGGCCACCCCGTCTGGGAAGTGAGGAGCGCCTCTGCCCAGCTGCCCCATCTGGGAAGTGAGGAGCGCCTCTGCCCGGCCACCCATCGTCTGGGAAGTGAGGGGCGCCTCTGCCCGGCCACCTATCATCTGAGAGAAGTGAGGAGCGTCTCTGCCTGGCCGCCCCGTCTGGGAAGTGAGGAGCGCCTCTGCCCGGCCGCTCCGTCTGGGAGGTCTACCACGGAGGCCAGAAGCAATGTGGGGGCTGGACGTGGTGGCTCACGCCTGTGGTCCCGGCACTCTGGGGGGCGAGGCGGGTTGATCACTTCGGGCTAGGAGTTCGAGACCAGTCTGGCCAACTTGGCGAAACATGAAAAATACAACAGACAAACCAACCAACCAACTCAGTGACAACAAAACAGGTCTACCCTGGAGTCATAGTCTAATTTTTTCTATTTTCCTCCCTTTCTGATCCTTTATCCCACTCTCTTTTTCTTCCTCTTCCTTCTCCCTCTTCTTTGTCAAATAGAGGATTGTGTTATTATCACTGATCCATATAAAGTCCCTCTCTCATTTATTTTAACTCCCACCCCCCATTTCTATTCCCCGACTTCCCATGTGTAACCTTCCTAATATGTTTGATATGCATCTTTTTGTTTGTATGTATTTTTAGAAAATGTTTATTGTTTTTGTGTGCACAAAAAATTAATTAAAAAAAAAAAAAAAAAAAAAAGGACCTGGTCACTGCTGGGCTTCAGGATCTTCACTATTCACAGAATCTCCCTCCTATCTGCTCTGTCTCACTTAACAATTTAGCAGTGCCTGCACTTGTTCTTCCCTGCTTCGCTGTGCTATTCTGGGCCACGGTAATTATTCAGCCAGTGGAGAGTTCTCTTCTGTGACAACTGAGATACCTCAGGCTAAGAATAGGACTCTGACTGATGAAGGAAGGTGACAGCCGTGGGCTGGGAGGAACTTTGCTCTTTGCCAGGCTTCGTTAAAAGGCCTAAAACTGTTTAATTCTTTGCTCCTCGGTTTGCCATCAGCCTGTGGTTTTGCTGTTCCATGTATTTCTGTGAAATCTTGTCAGCTGTGTAATCACACAAATAATATGGGCTGGAGATGCTTATGGAGAGTTCCAGGGAATGTTTCTTCTCAGTAGGCTTCCAGCTTGGGACCCTGGGTCTAAGTTTGCCAGACAATTCTCTATTTCACCTTTGCAAGTCTTTCCTCAGAGGCATTTTGGTTTGAGGCCAAAAGGATATTTTTGCATTTTCTAAAAGCTTCTAAGCAAAACCAGTGAAGTTCTCTGCCCCCTTTGCACAGTAGGTGCTGTTGTAAAGCAGCAAATTATCTTGAAGTTAGAGGATGGGTCTCCGTCACTGCCTCACTCTGTAGCTTTGGGCAGTGTAAGCTTTTCAAACCTCAGCTTTCTCATCTGTGAAATGGGGGTTATTTAAACCCCACTCTTGGTGTTGTTGTGATGATTAAATGAGTGTTTGGAGCATATCTAACACAATAAGTGCCCAAAGAATGTCAGCCAATAGTCTCCTACAGAGGAGAATATCCATGTGTTTCTCAAGAAGTCCCTTGGGATCAAGCTCCAAGGCCCAGAGTAGCAACCTCAAAAATATACCCTTAGACGGTACTGGTTTCCTCTTCTTCGGGATCTCATGCCCCTTTCTCCCTCTGACTCCCTCGGATCACCTCTCACATAGGCTAACCTGTATGAAGATCCTTGTCTTGGCCTCTGCTTCAATGAACCCAAGGCGAGATGGCCATAAATGAACAAAAACAGCAGAGTATTCTGAAGTTGTTTGTAGTTACACTTCACAGGAGTAAGCATCATTTGGTCACATGAAAGATGATGATAACAACAATGTTGACAAGAATTAGGATGATTTGGTATTCCACTCATTAGATTCTACAAATCTTGATTTTAGCAAACCAAGTAAGAAGGACTGGATGTGTATGAGTTGCAAGAGGCCTTAAGGGAAGCCACAAGCTGGAGGTGATAAAGCACAGAGGTATGGACTATTCAAACTCCCCATACCCCAAATACCTTCTGTTCTTTCTTTAAAAAAAAAAAAAAAGTGTGCGTGTGCATGTGTGTGTTTGTGTGTGTGTGTGTTTGTGTGTGTTAGGGGGATTATAAAATACCAATGCCCAAAACAGAGTCCTAGTAAACATAACATCAGGATAAGAGATGGTCTGTGTCTCAGTCCGTTTTCTGCTGCTATAACAATACCACTGACTGGGTAATTTATGTAAAAAGGAATTTTATTTGGCTCATGTTCTGGAGGCTGGGAAGTCCAAGAGCATGATGCCAGCTTCACGCAAGGGTCATCCCATGGCAAAAGGCATCATATGCTGAGGAAGTGCAAGTGAGAGACAGAGAGAGGAAGTTGGGTAGAATTCAGCCTTTTTATCAGGAGTCCATTCCTAAGCCAACTAACCCAGAACCTAGATAACAGCATTAGTCCATTCAAATAGCCTTCACAACCTAATCACTTTTTATTTATTTTATTTATTTATTTTGAGACAGAGTCTCACTCTATTGCCCAGGCTGGGGTGGAATGGCACAATCTTGGCTCACTGCAACCTCCGCCTCCTGGGTTCAAGTGATTCTCCTGCCTCAGCCTCCCTAGTAGCTGGGATTACAGGCATGTGCCACCATGACCAGCTAATTTTGTATTTTTAGTAGAGACAGGGTTTCACCATGTTGGCCAGCCTGGTCTTAAACCCCTGACCTCAGATGATTCGCCTGTTTCGGCCTCCCAAAGTGCTGGGATTACAGGTGTGAGCCACCACGCCTGGCCCCTAATTACTTCTTAAAGGTGCCACCTCCTAATTCTGCACAATGGCAATTTCAACATGAGTTTTAGAGGGAACATTCAAACCATAACTGTCAGTGTTGGGCAAATTATATTTTATTCACTGTAGAGGCAATTCCCAATTACGCTTATGATTCTGCAAGTCTCTGCCCATTTTCCATTTCTTTGCTTCCCACATGGCTGAGCTGGCTGTGGCAGCAGAAGTATACCCTTGGTTATCCAGACAGTATCCCTGCATTGCTACAGTGCCACAGTGAGTATGACAAGGCGTCTACAGATGTTGAGATAATGAAGGCACCTGGGAAGGCTCAGTAACATTGTATGCTTGTTTTGCTGTTCTAGTTACTATGGCTGTCTAACAAATTACCTCAAAGTTGCATGATAGAAATGACCATTTATTATGCTCATGCATTCCCTGGGTCAAGAATTTGCATACGGTGCAGAACAGCTTGTCTCTGCTCCACCTTGATGTCTGGGGCCTTGGCTAGAAGACTCAAAGACTTGGAGCTGGAATCATCTGAAAACCACTTTGCTTATCTGCCTAGCAGTTGATGCTACTGTTGGCTGCAATCCCAGTTCTTCTCCCCATGAACTTTCTTTTTTTTTTTCTTTTTTTTTTCTTTTTGAGATGGAGTCTCACTCTATCGCTCAGGCTGGAGTGCAGTGGCACCATCTCGGCTCACTGCAACCTCTGTCTCTGGAGTTCAAGCGATTCTCGTGCCTCAGCCTCCGAGTAGCTGGGATTACAGGTGCGCACCACCATGCCTGGCTAATTTTCTTATTTTTGGTAGAGACAGGGTTTTGCCATGTGGCCCAGGCTGGTCTTGAACTCCTGGACTCAAGTGATCCTCCCACCTCGGCCTTCCAAAGTGCTGGGATTACATGTGTGAGCCACCACGCCCAGCCCCATGAACTTTCTCCTGTGGTTTATCTGTGAGGGCTTCCTCACAGTGCAGTGGCTGGGTTCTGAAGGTCAGCCTTCCACAATAGGGAACCAGCAGGAAACTGTGTCTCCTTCTATGACCCAGCCTCACAAATCATGCATCATTATTCCCACTACCTTACATTCACTGAAGCAGTCACAAAGTCCCACCCAGGTTCAAGAGGAGAGGAAAGAGAATCTGCGTCTTGATGGAGAGAGGTAAGGTTCTGGAAGGATGTGAGACTGGAAATATGGCTGTAACCAATTTTGGAAAATACTATTTTCCACATTTCCACATTCCTAAGGGAATGCCCCAAGGTGCTTCCAAGACTCCGGATAATGATTATTTGAAATAGAGCAAGGGTGATGGTGTTGGGAAGGAACAATGGCTGGCTCTACTGTGACAAACAAGGGTAGATGTTTGGTCTAGCTTCCTTCCACCATCCCTGAGAGAAACTCCAAGAAAAAGGAAGGTCAAAGAAGGATCCTAAGTAAAAAGTGGACGCCCAGTAGGTTAAAACACTCCCTCACAACAGAGTTGTTAAGTTTAAATAGTGAATCTTCTGACAAACTTGAAGAACAGAGCTCCATAAAGGCAGGGACCAAGTCTGCCTCTTTCTAAGATGTGTTCAAACAGCCTCCCACCTACAGCTCCAGCAAAGTGTGAACAAGAGGGCCATAGAGAGGGCTGGGTACTGACAAAGATCTGAGAATAAAGATTGTGTCCCTAACTTGCCCAGTAGGGTTACATTCCAAGTGTCCTAAGGGAGGGCTTACGCTCTCAACATGTTGACATTCCACAGGCAGCGCAAGTATTGCAAACCTCTGGGGAGCTCTGTGAAGAGGACCCTTGAGACTTGTATGTGCCTTTTGGCCCAGTTCTTCCTTCATCCTGTTTCTTCAGGAAGGGGCCTGAAAGTTGCAGATGATTCCATTAGAAATTCTGTCTCTGCTGAGAGGGAACATTGTTATTATATTATTATTATACTTTAAGTTCTGGTATACATGTGCAGAACGTGCAGGTTTTTTACATAGGTATACATGTGCCATGGTGTTTTGCTGCACCAAAGAACCCATCATCTACATTAGGTATTTATCCTAATGCTATTCCTCCCCTTGCCCTCCAACCCCCCAGTAGGCCCCAGGGTGTGATGTTCCCCTCCCTGTGCCCATATGTTCTCATTGTTCAACTCCCACTTATGAGTGAGAACGTGCAGTGTTTGGTTTTCTGTTCCTGTGTTAGTTTGCTGAGAATGATGGTTTCCAGCTTCATCCATGTTTCTGCAAAGGACATGAACTCATCCTTTTTTATGGCTGCGTAGTATTCCATGGTGTATATGTGCCACATTTTCTTTATCCAGTCTATCATTGATGGGCATTTGGGTTGGTTCCAAGTCTTTTCTAAGGAACATTATTAATCATTTGGATTTGCATGCATGTATTGAGTGATTATTTGGCACCAGACATTGAATAGGGTAGGAGTGTGTCTTGCTGACTCCATAGCCCCAACAGTTGTTCAGAGTTGATGGGGAAATGCTAACACAGTGAAGGAAGAACCAGAGACGAGCAAGGTTGGGAGAGGCAACCTAAAGAAAAGGAGGAGAAGTGTGGGGCTGAAGCCTCAGCGTCCTTCATCTCACTGCAACTTCTGGGCTACCCTTTAACAATGAAGTCAAATAGAAGTTAGCATCCAGTAGAAGAGTGGTAGGCTGGGGAGGGGGTGCTTCTCTTCCAGAAGGAAACCCAGGCTTTACAGACAGACTCTTTCTTGTCTTGTTTTTTCTTTTCTTTTCTTTTTTTTTTTTTTGAGACAGAGTCTTGCTCTGTTGCCCAGGCTGGAGTGCAGTGGTGCAATCTCGGCTCACTGCAACCTCTACCTCCCAGGTTCAAGCGATTCTCCTGCCTCAGCCTCCTGAGTAGCTGGGATTACAGGCACCTGCCACCATACTCAGCTAATTTTTGTATTTTTTAGTAGAGACAGGGTTTTGCCATGTTGGCCAGGCTAGTCTCGACTCCTGACCTCAGGTGATCTGCCCGCCTCAGCCTTCCAAAGTCTTGGGATTACAGTTGTGAGTCACCGTGCCCAGCCCCACTTCCTCTTTCAATATGACTAGTTTTGTTTTTTGGGAGTGCTTCCAACTGGATTCATTAGAGCTGTTCTCTCTTGCTTTAAGTATTACCTTAAATGTCACCTCTTCCAGGAGGTCTTTCAATATGACTAGTTTTGTTTTTTGGGAGTGCTTCCAACTGGATTCATTAGAGCTGTTCTCTCTTGCTTTAAGTATTACCTTAAATGTCACCTCTTCCAGGAGGCCTTCCAAGGCTGAGTTAAAAGGCCCCCCCATGGGATCTCACAGTAGCTTGTGCTTCTCCCTAACAAGTAATTGATCAAATTGCTGAAAATGCCAATTACTGCCCCTGTTTTGGACTGTAAGCTCTGTGAGAGAAGAAAATCCATTTTCTTCCATTTTAACTTCAGCACTGGGCATGTGGAGGGTGTTCAATAAGTATGCGTTGGGTTCAAAACAGGAAAAGATATACTTATTCATTTTCTTCCCTTTAGACTTTCCTGGAGCAAAAGAGAATGGGGAGAAATGCTGGAGAACTTCCATAAGGAAAATACATATCCTACAATATTTTGTTTCTATTAAATAACATTTGCACCAGGATTGGGGCTATTATGTTGTAGTGAAATATAGTGGTATTAGTCTGTTTTCACACTGCTGATAAAGACATACTCAAGACTGGGTAATTTATAAAGAAAAAGAGGTCTAACGAACACACAGTTTCACGTGGCTGGGGAAGCCTCACAATCATGGTGGAAAGTGAAAGGCACATCTTACATGGTGGCAGGCAAGAGAGAATGAGAGCCAAGTGAAAGGTGAAAGGGGAAATCTCTTATAAAACCATCAGATCTCATGACACTTATTCATTACCATAAGAATAGCATGGGGGAAACCACCCCCATGATTTAATTATCTCCCCTGTGTCCCTCCCACAACATGTGGGAATTATGGGAGCTATAATTCAAGATAAGATTTGGGTGGGGACACAGCCAAACCATATCATAGGTAAACATTGGCAGTCCTCAAGATTTGAGACATCAGGGTCTGAGAACAGGGAGTGGGACATTCTAAACAGGTAAGCAGTCGTGCTGTATGTCCCTTCATCGGGGAATAGGCAGGTGCACAGCAAGGAGAGAAACTGACAGGACTGGTCCTTAGCTGGGGAGACTTTCTTGCCTAGATATTGAGTGCTGAGTTTTCTAGATGTGATTCCTAGAGAAAATGTGTTGGTTTTGGTTTGACCTTTTTAATAAGAACTTAATTTTGATTGTTGTTAAAGTAATGCATATCTATAGTTTTTTTAAATCAAATGTTTTCTAAAAACCATCTATAACAAAATAAAACAGCCCCTGTCCCACCTGTCCCCATCCCCAGTTCTGCTCTCTGAGCCAATCACTTTCAAACTCGGTTAGCTGGGTTGTTTTTTTTTTTCTGTTATTTACCCCCCTATTTCTAAAGAATATGCTGATGCTGCTATTTTTTATTTATGTATTTTGACACTATCTATCTGATGACTTCTTATTTTTATGCAGGATGTGCCTCACTTAATCTCATTCCTACATAAATTCCCTTATCCCATCTTCTCAGTAGGGTTATTTTTATCAGCGATGATAAGATTCCGTTGCATATAACAGGAAATGCAAAACGAGAGTGGTTTTAGCAGAATTTTCTTCTCTTTTGGGTAAAAGCAGTTGGGAAGTGGGCCTTTCAGGGCTGGGATGGTGCATCCACAGGTACCTGGAAGGAGGCTTCCCCAACCTTCCCCTCTCTCGCTTCCATCTTCCAGGAGAAGGAAGGGGGAAGGGACTGCATTAATGAGGATAAGGTAGGTTACACTGCAGTAATGAACAGGCCCAAATCTCTGGCTTACAAGAAGCAGTAATTGTCTCACATGACACACCTGTCACTGGTTAGCAGCTGCTCTGCTTCTCTGGCCTTCCCTCTGGGACCCAGGATGATGGAGCAGTTTCTCTCTCTGACCTTATGGATCATCATGGCAGATCAAAAACCAATATATACTGTGCACTACCTCTTAGTACTTTCTAATTGGAAGTGACTTGTGTCATCTCTGCTCATATATCACTATACAAAATGAGACACATGGCCAAGCCTGAGTTGATGGGGTAGGGAATGATAATTTTCTCCTAGGGAGGCCAGTGAATATTTGTGAGCACCATCTCAGACAGGAGGTAAGGGGAAAGGCAGCTCATCTCTCAGCAAAATCGGCGCCTATAAGGAGCCTTCTTAGCGGTCCTACGCAGTATCCTCACTTACATCTCAGTGGTAAAACTTGGCCTACTTAACTGCCAGGGAAGCTGGAACATGTAGTATTTTTAGCTTGGGACATTTTACCTAAATAAATAAAGTTGGGGTTCACATACTACAGAAGGTGGGGGAAATGTATATTGGGTAGGCAGCTAATAATCTCTGCTAAATCTCTATCACAGTTTTGAGTTAAATCGTGTTTACATGATAATGCTCATGCCATGTTTATGGCACGTTGACTCAGCATTCATATTGCTTATCCTTTATCCTTAATTATTCATTTATTCCTGGAGTTAGTAATTACTTCATTTTTTCCACTTGTTTAGTTTTCTATGTATTTCCTAATTATCTGATAAGTCTCTTAATGGGCCTATCAGTCATTTCCCAAATGCTCAAACACTCTGCCAGCTCATTTCCCCCGCAGAATCCTCCCTCCTATAGCTCTTTGTGATGGTGCCCCGATGGACCGCTTGCTCCCGAGGCCTGATTCACAGCTGTCATCTGGATTTTCCCTTTCTGGACACCCATGTTAATTCTCCCATGTCTTTCATTCTTGGTTTACTTATTTGTCTTTTGCTTATTTTTGTGAGAATATTACCTTCCAGTAGCTTCTTGAGACAGTGCAAGGCAGATACATGTTTAAAGACTTTGCACGTCTCAAAATAATTTTGCTCTGTCTTTACACTTCATTTTTATTTTTATTATTATTATTTTTTTGACACAGCATCTCACTCTGTAGCCCAGGCTAGAGTGCAGTGGTATCATCTCGGCTCACTGCCACCTCCACCTCCCAGGTTCAAGCAATTCTCCTGCCTCAGCTACCCAAGTAGCTGGGATTATAGGTGTGCCCCACCACGCCTGGCTAAATTTTTTTTTGTATTTTTAGTAGAAACAGGGTTTTGTCATGTTGGCCAGTCTGGTCTCGAACTCCTGACCTCAAGTGATCCACCCACCTCGGCCTCCCAAAGTGCTGGGATTACAGGTGTGAACCACTGCACCCAGCCATTACACTTCCTTTTGTTTGTTTTGTTTTGTTTTGTGTTTGAGATGCAGTCTCACTCTGTTGCCCAGGCTGGAGTGCAATGGCATGTTCTCCACTCACTGCAACCTCTGCCTTCTGAGTTGAAGCAATTCTCCTGCCTCAGCCTCCCAAGTGGCTGGGATTACAGGCACACACCACCACACCTAGCTAATTTTTTTTTTTTTTGTATTTTTAGTAGAGTTGGGGTTTCACCATGTTGGCCAGGCTGGTCTCGGACTCCTGACCTCAAGTGGTCTGCCAGCCTTGGCCTCCCAAAGTGCTGGGATTACAGGCATGAGCCACTGCGTCCTCCCCCATTGCACTTCATTTTCAATGTGGGAGTAGAATTAAAGTTGAAAACATAGTACCTGGTGATGCTAGAAGACCAGGGCCATTCTGATTCCTGATTCTTCATGTATGAACAGTTTATTTATTTTGGATCTTGGGATGCTCTTAGGCACTTTATTTATGTCTGATGTTTTAATGTTTCCCAAAGATATATATGTGGGTGAGCACTTTTTTATTCATTGCACTTGGGCATGTTGTGGGTCTTTCAGTCTGAAGACTTAGGTTTGTCAGTTCTGACTTTAAAAAATTCTTTGTTAATTTTCTTCCTTCTTTTTTCTCTTTCTGGACCTCCTATTCATAAGATATTGGATCTCCTAAATTCATTTTCTAGTTTTTCTCATATTTTTTCTCTTATTATCCATCTGTTTTGTCTTTGTGTTTTTTTCTGTGAGATTTTCTCAAATTTTTTTTGTTTGCCAGAAGAACATCAATTTCTCAAAAAATTATTTTATTTTATTTCTTTCTATTGAGATTTATTTTATTTCTTGCTATTGAGATATTCTCAATGTTATCTTCTAAATATTCTAGTAAAAATGTATTGCTGCTATTTCACTTTCTTGTTCTTTGTTCCTTTAAAGAAATCCTCTTCCAATTTACCATTGTCTATCATCGCACTGAAAATAATAGTGTTTTGTTTTGCTTTAATCTTTTCCTGCTTTCTTCATTGTCTGTTTCCTCTGAGCTCCTTATTCCTTTTGTTTCCTTAATCTCCTTCTTGTGAGAGAGGCTTTCCTCAAGTGTTTGGTGATCCTTGGCTGACCATTCATGTTCGAGAATGAGTCCTAGTGAAGGAAACTATGGAAGACATATCCAAATGCAAAGACATGCTGAGAGCAGAACAAACGGAAGAGAAATGCAGAATAATAGCTGGATTGGCACCACAAACCTGCTGGGCTTTAGTTTTGGGAGCAGGCAATAGTCAGCCAGGAGTTTGACTCCAATAAGTAGGGGTAAGAAAAAATGTTTTTCATGAAATCCGTAGTTTTTATATTCATCTCAACCATCAAAAAGAGGGAAATCAAAATGTAGATTATTCAGACATACAAAAACTAAGATGGTTTAATACTCCCAGACTTTCACCAAAAGAATTATTAAATGATGTGTTCAGTTGGAAGGGAAGTTAATCTAAAAAGATAAACAAGATAAAGTGGTAAACACAGAAATTGGAACAATATGTCAGTGAATATAATTAATTATCAACTGTAAAAATTGGAAAGCATTTTATTTCTTCTTTGCCCCTCACCCTCCAACAGGCCCCGGTGTGTGTTGTTTCTCTCTCTGTTTTTATTGTTCAACTCCCACTTATGAGTGAGAACATAGGGTGTTTGGTTTTCTGTTCCTGGGTTAGTTTGCTGAAAATGATGGCTTCCAGCATCATCCATGTCCGTACAAAGGATGTGATTTCATTCCTTTTTATGGCTGCATCGTATTCCATGGTGTATATGTGCCACATTTTCTTTATGCAGTCCATCATTGATGGGCATTTGGGTTGGTTCCATGTCTTTGCTATTGTAGATAGTACTGAAATAAAAATACCTGTGCATATGACTTTATATTTGAATGATTTAAATTCCTTTGGTTATATATCCACAAATGGGATTGCTGGGTCAAATGGTATTTCTGGTTCTAGATCCTTGAGGAATTGCCACACTGTCTTCCACAATGGTTGAACTAATTTACATTCCCACAAACAGTGTAAAAGCATTCCTATTTCTCCACAGCCTCACCAGCATCTATTGTTTCTTAACTTTTTCACTAATTGCCATTCTGACTGGCAGGAGATGGTATCTCATGTGGTTTTGATTTGCATTTCTCTAATGATCATTGATGTTGAGCTTGTTTTCATATGTTTGTTGGCCGCATAAATGTCTTCTTTGGAGAAGTATCTGTTCATATCCTTTGCCCACTTTTTGATGGCGTTGTTTGTTTTCTTGTAAATTTATTTAAGTTCTTTGTAGATTCTTGATATAAGACCTTTGTCAGATGGGTAGATTGCAAAATTTTTCTCCCATTCTGTAGGGTGCCTGTTCACTCTGATGATAGTTTCTTTTGCTATGCAGAAGCTGTTTAGTTTAATTAGATCCCGTTTGTCAATTTTGGCTTTTGTTGTAATTGCTTTTGGCATTTTCTTCATGAAATCTTTGCCCATGCCTATGTCCTAATTGGTATTGCCTAGGTTTTCTTCTAGGGTTTTTATGGTTTTGGGTTTTACATTTAAGTCTTTAATCCATCTTGAATTAATTTTTGTATAAGGTGTAAGGAAGGGGTCCAAGTTTCAGTTTTCTGCATATGGCTAGCCAGTTTTCCCAGCACCATTTATTAAGTAGGGAATTCTTTCCCCGTTGCTTGTTTTCATCAGGTTTGTCAAAGATCAGATGGTTATAGATGTGTGGTGTTATTTCTCAGGTCTCTGTTCTGTTCCATTTGTCTATATGTCTGTTTTGATACCAGTACCATGCTGTTTTGGTTACTGTAGGCTTGTAGTATAGTCTGAAGTCAGGTAGTGTGATGGCTCCAGCTTTGTTCTTATTGCTTAGGATTGTCTTGGCTGTATGGGCTCTTTTTTTGGTTCCATGTGAAATTTAAAGTAGTTTTTGCTAATTCTGTGAAGAATGTCAATGATAGTTTGATGGGAATAACATTGAATCTATAAATTACTTTGGGCAGTATGGCCATTTTCACAATATTGATTCTTCTTATCCATGAAGATGGAATGTTTTTCTATTGGTTTGTGTCCTCCCTTATTTCCTTGAGCAGTGGTTTGTAGTTCTCCTTGAAGAGGACCTCCATGTCCCTTGTTAGCTGTATTCCTAGGTGTTTTATTCTCTTTGCAGCAATTGTGAATGGGAGTTCATTCATGATTTGGCTCTCTGCTTGTTTATTGTTGGAGTATAGGAATGCTTGTGAATTTTGCACATTAATTTTGTATCCTGAGACTTTGCTGAAGTTGCTTATCGTCTTAAGGAGTTTTGGGGCTGAGGTGATGGGGTTTTCTACATATAGAATCATGTCATCTGCAAACAGAAACAGTTTGACTTCCTCTCTTCCTATCTGAATATGCTTTATTTCTTTCTTTTGCCTGATTGTCCTGACCAGAACTTCCAATATTATGTTGAATAGGAGTGGTGAGAGAGGGCAGGCTTGTCTTGTATCAGTTTTCAAAGGGAATGCTTCCATCTTTTGCCCATTCAGTATGATATTGGCTGTGGGTTTGTCATAAATAGTTCATATTATTTTGAGATATGTTCCATCAATACCTAGTTTATTGAGAATTTTTAACATGAAGAAATTTTGAATTTTATCGAAGGTCTTTTCTGCATCTATTGAGATAATCATGTGGTTTTTGTCTTTGGTTCTGTTTATGTGATGGATTATGTTTATTGATTTGCATATGTTGAACCAGCCTTGCATCCCAGAGATAAAGCCAACTTGATCATGGTGGATAAGTTTTTTGATGTGCTGCTGGATTTGGTTTGCCAGTATTTTATTGAGGATTTTCATATCGATGTTCATCAGGGATATTGGCCTGAAATTTTCTTTTTTTGTTGTGTCTCTGCCAGGTTTTGGTATCAGAATGATGCTGGCCTCATAAAATTAGGGAGGAGTCCCTCCTTTTCAGTTGTTTGGAATAGTTTCAGAAGGAATGCTACCAGCTCCTCCTTGTACCTCTGGTAGATTTCAGCTGTGAATCTGTCTCGTCCTGGGCTTTTGTTAGTTTGTAGGCTATTAATTACTGCATCAATTTCAGAACTTGTTATTGGTCTATTCAGGGATTCGACTTCTTCCTGATTTAGTCTTGGGAGGAGGTATGTGTCCAGGAATTTATCAATTTCTTCTATATTTTCTAGTTTATTTGTGTAGAGGTGTTTACGGTATTCTCTGATGGTAGTTTGTATTTTTGTGGGGTCAGTGGTGGCATCCCCTTTATCATTTTTTTGTACCCTATTTGATTCTTCTATCATTTCTTCTTTATTAGTCTAGCTGGTGGTCTATTTTGTTAACTTTTTCAGAAAACCAGCTCCTGGATTCATTGATTTTTTTGAAGGGCTTTTTGTGTCTCTATCTCCTTCAGTTCTGCTCTAGGTTTTTAATTTTAAAGCAGTTGCTCTAAGGATTATAATATGATATTTAACTGCTAATAATCTACTCCAGATTAACACTAATTCTGCTAAAATGTAGCAACATTGTTCCATGATAGGTTCATACCCCACCCTGTGCTATTATTGACATATATGTTCAATCCATATGTGTTATAAACCCCAAGATATAACTATGTTTTGTTAGAAGAAAAGATAAACTAAAATTCAGGTCAACAGTAACATTAAAGAATGGAGGTGGGCAGAAGGATTTCTGTGTGTAAATCATAGGCCTTTTTCAAGTCTTGCAGTAGCATCAAAATATTGAATAGCTTTCAACATTTACAAAAAGAAAGGCTGGCCTTAGGGTAATACTAAAAGCACAAGCCATGCAAGTATAGAATACAAATCACCCTAGGGAGAAAGGAAGAGAAAATGCAGAAAATGTTATTAATCCATCAGTCTAGAAAAGATAAAAAAATTTTTGAGATAAAATAGACAATATATGGTAGAAAAAAGGTCAAAATGAATCAGTAAATACAACAAAGTTAAATATACTACATTTGTTTATTAAAGACAGACATAATCAGATTGGGTCTTTGAGGTATATAACTATACTTATGCCAGCCAGGTGCAGTGGCTCAGACCTGTAATCTCACCGTTTGGGAGTCCAAGGCAGGTGGATTGCTTGAGCCGAGGAGTTCAAGACCAGCTTAGACAAGAGTGAAATACCATCTTTGCAAAAATAAAACAATTAGCCGGGTATGGTGGTGCATGCCTGTAGTCCCAGCTACTCGGGAGGCTGAGGTGGGAGGATCACTTGAGCCAGGGAGTCAGGGTTTGCAGTGAGCTGAGATCACACCACTGCATTCCAGCCTGGGTGACAGAATGAGACCCTGTTTTAAGAAAACAACAACAACAACAACAACAACAACAAAACAAAACCTATACTTACAACAGAGACATCTAAAACAAAGACACAAAGAAAAGTTGAAAACAGATGAATGGCAAAAGATATAGCAAGCAAATACTAAACAAAAGAAAGCTTCTTAAAGCAGAAAAATTTAATAAACAAAAGCATTAACGGGGTAAAGAGGGACCACTGTATCTAACAACTACAAAATGTGAAACTGACAGAATTATAAGAAGACATGAACAAATCCACAAACATGTTGAAAGATTTTAGCATAATTCTAATAGAAATATATACATTTTTTAAAAAGATAATGAGTTAAAAGATTTAACAATCAAATTAACAAGCAAACTTGATTTAGACATTCTTTTGCAATAACATGGGATATTTACAAAAGATTGCCCTCTCACTATTTTCAGAGGAAATCTCAACACACTTCCAAGCACTGATATTTCAGCTCAGATGACATTTTACTAATCATGATGAAATTAAAGTAGAAAGACATTTTAAAATCACGCATGTGTTAGGAGCTTTAAAAATGATCTCTTGAATATATTTTGGGTTCAGGAGGAAATCACTGGGAATTACATAATATTTAGAACTAAGTGACTGGGAAGGTAGTATATATAAACTTATTGCCTCTAAAACAGTATGTATAGTTGTTTGAGATAGGAAAAACCAAACTGTTTTTCCTACTCTAACTCCCAATACATTCAATACAAAATACTTCACCTCTAATCAACAAAATCTGTGGGGATTTCCCCCCACCAACAACCAGTTCTCCAGCGGACAATGAGTGTCCTATAATTTAATTCAATTCTGACATTACTTACCTGGAGATAACATCAGATCTCACAGATCAAAGGCTCAGTATCACAACATTGTTCCCACTTCAGATGCCAGTTACAAATCCCAGGTCCTATTTGGCCCATACTTCTGACCAACCAGCTATAAATTGGGGGCGACCGTGACCTTGTCTTTGTGTTTAATTAGTTTGCAAAAGCAGCTGACAGAACTGAGGGAAACATTGTACTTATATTTACCCATTTATATAAAGAATATTACAAAGGATGCAGATGACCAGCCAGGTGTCTTCTGAAGATGCACAGGGCAAGGCAGATGGGAAGGGGCGTGGAGCTTGCGTAACTTCTCTGGCTGCTCCATCCTCCAGACACCTCCGTGTGTTCCAAAACCTAGAAGCTCTCTGAATTCCGTTCAGGGATTTTTATGGAGGTTTCATCAGGTAGGCATCATTATTAACTCAGTCTCCATCCCCTCTTCCCTTTCTGGAAGATGGGGGTTGAGGCTGAAAGTTCCACGCTTCTAATTATGGCTTGGTCTTTCTGGTGACCAGCTGCCATCCAAGAGCTCACCAAGAGTCACTACACTAAAACAAAAGATACGCCTATCACCTGAGAAATTCCAAGGGATTAGGAGCTATGTGCCAGGAACCAGGGGACAGAGACCAAATATATATTTTTTCATTATTTCATAGTACCATGATAGACTAATTCCTTGTTATTTTTGAAAAACAAGTTTGAAAATAAGTGAATTATGTATCCAATTCAAGAACCTAGAAAAAGAACAATAGAATAACCTAAAGTAAGCAAATAAAATAAAATAATAAAGGAAAAATGCAAAAACTAGAAAATAAGAATTAATAGAGAAGATTAACAATACTAAAAGTGTTACTTTGACACAAAATATGAAACAGACAAAGTGCTAGCCTGATTGACCAAGAAAAGACAGAAAGGACACAAATATAAAATATTAGGACCAAAGTAGTGAAAATAATTACTGATACAATTGAGATTTTAAAAATAAAAAGAGTGCAATAGTTTTGTACCAATAAACTTGAAAACTTTCATGTGGTTGAGACTGCTGGTTTTCCAAACCCATTCTTCTGTTCTTCCTCAATAATGGAATTTCTGATTTTTAGTTAGATGCATGGTGATATGGTTTGGCTCTGTGTCCCCACCCAAATCTCACCTTGAATTGTAATAATTCCCACTTGTCATAGAGGGACCCGTTGGGAGGTAATTGAATCATGGGGGCGGGTCTTTCCCATGCTGTTCTCTTTTTAGTAAAAAAGCCTCAGGAGATCTGATGGTTTTATAAAGGGGAGTTCCCCTACACATGCTCTCTTGCCTGCCGCCATGTAAGATGTGACTTTGCCATCAAAAAGCTTATCCACCACGATCAAGTGGGCTTCATCCCTGGGATGCAAGGCTGGTTCAACATACACAAATCAATAAACATAATCCATCATATAAACAGAACCAAAGACAAAAACCACATAATTATCTCAATAGATGCAGAAAAGACCTTCAACAAAATTCAACAGCCCTGCATGCTAAAAATTCTCAATAAAGTAGGTATTGGCCGGGCGCGGTGGCTCACGCTTGTAATCCCAGCACTTTGGGAGGCCGAGGCGGGCGGATCACGAGGTCAGGAGATCGAGACCACGGTGAAACCCCGTCTCTACTAAAAATACAAAAAATTAGCAGGGTGTGGTGGCGGGCGCCTGTAGTCCCAGCTACTCGGAGAGGCTGAGGCAGGAGAATGGCATGAACCCGGGAGGCGGAGCTTGCAGTGAGCCGAGACTGTGCCACTGCACTCCAGCCTGGGCGACAGAGCAAGACTACGTCTCAAAAAAAAAAAAAAAGTGGGTATTGATGGGACATACCTCAAAATAATAAGAGCTATTTATGACAAACCCACAGCCAATATCATACTGAATGGGCAAAAACTGGAAGCATTCCCTTTGAAAACCGGCACAAGACAGGGATGCCATCTCTCACCACTCCTATTCAACATAGTGTTGGAAGTTCTGGCCAGGGCAATCAGGCAAGAGAAGGAAATAAAGGGTATTCAAATAGGAAAAGAGGAAGTCAAATTGTCCCTGTTTGCAGATGACATGATTCTATGTTTAGAAAACCCCATTGTCTCAGCCCCAAATCTCCTTAAGCTGATAAGCAACTTCAGCAAAGTCTCAGGATACAAAATCAATGTGCAAAAATCACAAGCATTCCTATACACCAATAACAGACAGAGAGCCAAATCATGAGTGAACTCCCATTCACAATTGCTTCAAAGAGAATAAAATACCTAGGAATCCAACTTACAAGGCATGTGAAGGACCTCTTCAAGGAGAACTACAAACCACTGCTCAACAAAATAAAACAGGACACAAACAAATGGAAGAACATTCCATGCTCATGGATAGGAAAGATCAATATCGTGAAAATGGCCGTACTCCCCAAGGTAATTTATAGATTCAATGCCATCCCTATCAAGCTACCAATGACTTTCTTCACATAATTGGAAAAAACTACTTTAAAGTTCATATGGAACCAGAAAAGAGCCTGCATTGCCAAGACAATCATAAGCCAAAAGAACAAAGCTGGAGGCATCACGCTACCTGACTTCAAACTATACTACAAGGCTACAGTAACCAAAACAGCATGGTACTGGTACCAAAACAGAGATATAGACCAATGGAACAGAACAGAGCCCTCAGAAATAATACCACACATCTACAACCATCTGATCTTTGACAAACCTGACAAAAAAAAAAGAAATGGGGAAGGATTCCCTATTTAATAAATGGTGCTGGGAAAACTGGCTAGCCATTCAGCCATGTAGAAAGCTGAAACTGGATCCCTTCCTTACACCTTATACAAAAATTAATTCAAGATGGATTAAAGACTTACATGTTAGACCTAAAACCATAAAAACCTTAGAAGAAAACCTAGGCAATACCATTTAGGACGTAGGCATGGGCAAGGACTTCATGTCTATAACACCAAAAGCAATGGCAACAAAAGCCAAAATTGACAAATGGGATCTAATTAAACTAAAGAGCTTCTGCACAGCAAAAGAAACCACCATCAGAGTGAACAGGCAACCTACAGAATGGAAGAAAATTTTTGCAACCTACTCATCTGACAAAGGGCTAATATCCAGAATCTACAAAGAACTTAAACAAATTTACAAGAAAAAATCAAACAACCCCGTCAAAAAGTGGGCAAAGGATATAAACAGACACTTCTCAAAAGAAGACATTTATGCAGCCAACAGACACATTGAAAAAATGCTCATCATCACTGGCCATCAGAGAAATGCAAATCAAAACCACAATGAGATACCATCTCACACCAATTAGAATGGCCATCATTAAAAAGTCAGGAAACAACAGGTGCTAGAGAGGATGTGGAGAAATAGGAACACTTTTACACTGTTGGTGGGACTGTAAACTAGTTCAACCATTGTGGAAGACAGTGTGGTGATCCCTCAAGGATCTAGAACTAGAAATACCATTTGACCCAGCCATCCCATTACTGGGTATACACCCAAAGGATTATAAATCATGCTGCTATAAAAACACATGCACACGTGTGTTTATTGCAGCACTATTCACAATAGCAAAGACTTGGAACCAACCCAAATGCCCATCAATTATAGACTGGATTAAGAAAATGTGGCACGTATACACCATGGAATACTATGCAGCCATAAAAAATGATGAGTTCATGTCCCTTGTAGGGACATGGGTGAAGCTGGAAACCATCATTCTGAGCAAACTATCAGAAGGACAGAAAACCAAATGCCGCATGCTCTCACTCATAGGTGGGAATTGAAAAATGAGAACACTTGGACACAGGAAGGGGAACATCACACACTGGGGCCTGTCGGGGGGTGAGGGGAGGGGTGAGGGATAGCATTAGGAGATATACCTAATGTAAATGATGAGTTAATGGGTGCAGCATACCAACATGGCACATGTATACATATGTAACAAATCTGCATGTTGTGCACATGTACCCTAGAACTTGAAGTATTTAAAAAAAAAAAAAGATGTGACTTTGCACCTCATTCACCTTCAGCCATGATTGTGAGGCCTCCCCAGCCATGTGGAACTGTGAGTTCATTAAACCTTGTTTCTTTATAAATTATCCAGTCTCAGATAAGTCCTTATTAGCAGCATGAGAACAGACTAATACACATGGCTACCTGAATAAAGAAGACATTTATTAGCAATCCTTGTAACTAAGAGTTCTGATGAATGAATTAGAGTACATATTGTGTGACAACTTCTGGGAAGTTCTCTAAAAAGTCAGCTGGTATCTACCGCTTTTTCTCTCTTCATTGCTTCATCAATCAGCTAGCTGGAATGTAGACATGATGTCTGGATCTGAAGCAGCTATGTTCCACCACGAGGTGGAGTCGTGTGTAGAGGATAGCAGGGCAGCAACATAAAATGAACCTAGGTCCCCAATAACTTTGTGACACTCTCTGCCAATCCTGTACAGGCTACCTCTGGAATTCTTTTATGTCACTGAAAAATGAACTTATAGCTTGTTGAGCCCATGTTATTTTAGGTTTTCTGCTACTTGGAGCCATCAGGAGCATTTGTGATGTAGCATTTCTCAGTGCTGAACTATTGATTACAGAATTTTTTGTCAAGCTTCTGACACCCATCTTGGGAAGTTTCTTAGTATGTGTTGGGCAATTCTTTTGTACACATCTCAGTTACAAAATGTAACGCAATGTCATCTAATTCTTTCTTGGTCTCATAAAGCACAAGTCTGCAAGGGAAGTATCTATTTAATCAAAGTCATTTCTCCAACAATGAACATCTGCTTCACAAATGTCAACTTTCTACCCAACTGATCTGTTTCAGCACCTTTCTGGATACACAATAACTTCTCGTTTCCATGATGAATTGTAGTGTAATCTTTTCGAAGATTGCTTAACTCAACACACACATATAATAACGCACACAACTGAATCAAAGTTATGATAATGTGATCAGCCATGATGAAGTTCAGTTTTGTACAGGCAGCAACAAATGTCATGACGATTGCTGGTGAACAGCAAATTATACAATGTTGTAGATTGCTAGAGGCAGCCTCATTTCAAAGATAATAAAATGGCTTAAAATCAATGACATATAAATAGGTTTTGATATCTAACAGGGAAAACTCTTTCATCGAGATGATTTTTTTTTAAGCCACTAAATTTTGGGAGTGATTTGCTATGCAACAAAAGCCAAGGGATGAAATCATTGACAAAGTAACTGGGAAATGCCTCTGTCTGTAAAATTAATTATACAAATTCCTCATTAAATAAAAAGTTGGACATCTATCTGTACAACATCAATTCATGACTGTGCATTTTTTGTGCTTATGATAAAAGTAGAGATAACTTCTGAGTCATTCTCTTTAATGTCAACTTGTTCTTTCTATAAATAACTACCAAGCTTGGGAAAGCTGAAAGTCACCCAGACTTAGGCCAGACAGGAAAGACAGGTGAGCTCAGACAAACCACGACTCACATTTGTGGCTGAGAACTCAGACTGATATTTATGGATTCAGTCATTTAAAAATATGTGCTTTTAGTGATGAATAATACACCTTTCCAGAATTAAAAGGTTCTCCCTGTTGTCACTTCCATTCCAGTCCCTGTCCTCTCTTACAGAGAAATAAAGTGTCATAGTATCATTTGAATAACCTAGCACTTACATTTTAAAAGAGAATATCATTTTGCTACAGATAGAATTAGAAGCTGGGTGATGGCACATTGGGGTTCATTGTTCAATTCTCTCTAGTCTGTGGCATGTCTGAAATTTTTCATAATAAAACATTTATTTAAAAGGCTGCCAGGCCAGGCACGATGGCTCACACCTGTAATCCCAGCACTTTGGGAGGCCGAGGTGGCCAGATCACCTGAGGTCGGGAGTTTGATACCAGCCTGACCAACATGGAGAAACCCCGTCTTTACTAAAAAAATACAAAATTAGCTGGGCGTGGTGGCGCATGCCTGTAATCCCAGCTACTCAGGAGGTTGAGGCGGGAGAATCGCTGGAACCTGGGAGGCAGAGGTTGCGGTGAGCCGAGATCACACCATTGCACTCCAGTCTGGGCAGCAAGAGTGAAACTCTGTCTCAACAACAACAACAACAACAATAACAACACAAAAAACAAAAGGCTGCCACTTTAAACATAGTTTCAAAGAATGATGATTGATTATTCAATGAATATTTACCCATACTGGTGTTTAATAATTAGGCACTCATATGTTACTCTTTGAGAAGCATCTAAATTATTTCTGCTAGAGGTAGACTCTAAAATGTTTATGAGTGAAATGATATGATGTTTTCAGTTTGCTTTAAAGAGCTCCAGTGGTGGATGGAGTAGAGTATGGAGGCAATAAGTTTGGCCATCATTTGGTAATGATTGAAGCTGGGTTATGGGTACATGAGACTTCTTATACTGTCCTCTCTACTCTGGTGGCTGTAAAAAATGTTCAGTTCATAAAAGTGTTCATAAAAACACTTTTAAAAATGTTCATGGGGCCAGGTGCGATGGCTCATGCCTGTAATCCCAGCACTTTGGGAGGCTGAGGTTGGGGATCACTTGAGGTCAGGAGTTCGAGACCAGCCTGGCCAACATTGTGAAAACCCATCTCAACCAAAAATAAAAAATTAACCAGGTGTGGTGGCACGCACCTGTAATCCCAGCTACTTGGGAGGCTGAGGCAGGAGAATTGCTTGAACCCGGGAGGTGGAGGTTGCAGTGAGCTGAGATTGTGCCACTGCATTCCAGCCTGGGCAACAGAGTGAGACTCCATCTCAAAAAAAAAAAAATGTTCATGGTCCTGCAATTTCATTTCTAGGTATCTATCTCAAATAATTGAAAACAGGAATTCAAACAGATAGTTGTACACCCATTGGGTTCATAGCAGCATTATTCACAATAGCCAAAAGGTGAAAACAACCCAGATGTTCATCCACAGATGAATGGATAAACAAAGTGTAGTATAAACATACAGTGAAATATTATTCCGCCCTAAAAATGAAGGAAATTCTGCTATATGCTACAACATAGATGAATCTTGAAAACATTATGCTAAGTGAAATAAGCTAGTCCCAAAAGGACAAATACTGTATGATTCCACTTACACGAGGTACTTACTAAAAGTTGTCAAATTCGTAGAGATAGAAGCTAGAATGGTGGTTGCCAGAGGGTAGGGGAAGAGTGGGGAACTGGGAGTTATTGTTCGATGGGAACAGTTTCAGTTTTGCAAGATGAAAAAAGCTCTAGAGGTGGATGTTAGTGATGGTAGCACAGTGGGAATGTACTTAATGCCACTGAACTGTATACTTAAAAGTGGCAAATTTTATACTACATATATTTTACCACAATAACAAAACATTTTTAAAAACATATGTCTAGTTGTTAGAAATGATATGAGGGAGAGAGAAATAACAGGAAAAACTGAGACTGTAAGTGAAGGGAATAGGCATTGCTTGATCTCTAAAAAATATGGTAATCTTCACACTATCCTCCCACATAGCCATCATTTTCTTAAACAGGGTGTCTGGTTTACTCTCCTGTCTCCACCTTCTGTCCCCAAAGTCCCTGTGTTTCAGAGACAGGAGCTGATGGCCTTATAGAGCCAGTCACAGACAAGATTGAAAAGTAGGGCCAGGCCCAGTGGCTCACACCCAGCACTTTGGGAGGCGAGGCGGGCAGACCACCTGAGGTCAGGAGATTGAGACCAGCCTGGCCAGCATGGTGAAATCCTGTCTCTACTAAAAATAAAAAAATTAGCTGATCATGGTGGCATGCACCTGTAGTACAAGCTACTTGGGAGGTTGAGGCAGGAGAATCACTTGGGAGGTGGAGGTTGTAGTGAGCTGAGATGATGCCACTGCACTCCAGGCTGGGCAACAGAGTGGGACTCCATCTCAAAAGAAGAAAGAAAGAAAGAGAGAGAGAGAGAGAGAAGGAAAGAAAGAAAGAGAGAGAGAGAGAGAAGGAAAGAAAGAAAGAAAGAGAAAGAAAAAGAAAGAAGAAAGAAAGAAAAAAAAAAAAAAAAAAGAAAGAAAGAAAGAAAGAAAGAAAGAAAGAAAGAAAGAAAGAAAGAAAGAAAGAAAGAAAAAGGAAGGAAGGGAGGGAGGGAGGGAAGGAAGATTGAGAAGTAGGGAGAGCTACCCTTCCATGCGAGTCAGCTAGGCTTGGGTTGCTCCCCCAGTGAAAGTTCCACACTTGTCCTGTCTTTCTCTCTTCCTAATCAGACCCAACCAGTAAGCAGCTCTTCTCATTTTTCTGATGAGTAAACTAAGGCCCATAGGAGAAAGTGGAGCATGTACCCCGACCAAGGGAAGGAGGCAGGAGGAAGTGGCTGACACTTCCCACACAGACCTCTGGCTCTTCCAGTCCATCCTGCTGATTTTCACCGCGGCCCAGGTTTGTGGGCGCTCCCCATAGCTACCTAGAAGTCAGCTTTGTCTTGGGAAACACTCCCAGAGTGCTCTTGTAGAACTCAGTAGAAGCTCTTTGTGGAATATCACTTGGACGAAGGCCAATAGTCGCCTTCATCGGAAGTTAAAAATACCAACGGTCATTTATAAACACGTTCTTCACTCAACATAGCAGATGTTAGTTTGCAAACACAGCCATTTAAAGACAGACAAGGCCAGATTGCTCCTCCCCCAACTCCAAAAGAGGGATAAAAGTATTTTAAACCAAGTTTTTTCTGCCAATTACCTGTCTGATTTGTTGGTTCACTTGTTTATATGTTATCTGTCCCCCAAGGAGTATTTTTGTGGCTTGCAGAAATGTGCACAGTAAAACAGGATTTTTTTTCTTTTTTTTTTAGAAAAGAGAGAACATCATCACAATGAAGAAAGCCTGGTGCAGTAAATGAAGGTGGCGCCAGGGATGACTTGGGTATATACAACGTTTGCCATGGAGTCCTGTGCTCTTTGCAGAGGTGAGATTCAGATTTGACTCTGAACTTCTCAGCAGCTGAAACCAAAGTAGACAGTGGCATCAATAACAACAGCCACACAATCATTAAAATAAAAAAAATTCCAGCTGTCCAGGAGAAACAGAACCTTTCCTGGAGCTTCTGTTCTTATCACTCCCAGGAGGCCCTTGTGTGATATAAAAGGGACAATACCTTCAAAATCACTCCTGCAATAAAAACAGTAGGTGGTTTCAAGAGGTTCGTTCTGAGTGTGTCTCTCAAAGGAGCAACCAAGATGTAAAGGTAATTAAGGAATCTCCAGGAATGGCCAGGAGAGTGCAGTCAGGGTACAGAGCTCCCAGACAACCAGACATTGTTCAAAGACAATGTTTTAGGTCATCAAATGGATTGCAAACAGTGCAATACTCCCTGGCTATTATTTTCCATGGCAATACCTTTGACAAGAAGTACCTCACTTTGCCTCAGGGACTTGCCTATGAAACACTGTGCCTACTCCTTACCTAGATCCCGTCCCTGGGTCTTGCAAGCTTGAGAGCTAGTTCACTTTCTTGAACACTGTATTGGCCCAGGCTCTTGCATAGTCTGTGAGGCAAACCCCCTGAACTGCATAGTTGTCTTGGAACTGGCAGTCTTGCAATGCTTTGATCATACTGTCAACTAAGACACTCAAAGACACTGCTCAGAGAAGGCTCAGCCTCTCTGTCTCTTGACAAAGAGATTTGTGCCAAGGTCAAGTCTGCTTTCTCTAATAGGCCCTAAATTGCTTTGTTATCTTCCCAGCAGCGGAAGTGATAAGATTCGGAACCAGAGCAGATAAGTTTACGGGAGTGGAAAACCACAGCAATTTTTTCTTCTGCCACCTTCATTAATGTGAACAAAAACATTTTCAGGCAAAATTCAGAACAGAAACCATTTTGTTTTGTTTTCTAATTTTGTTTAATCAGTTTGTAGATCAGTAGTTATTAAGAAAAGTTCAATGTGAGGCCAGACTTGGGCATTTTGTTCTGCCCTGCACACTTGCTATTTTGAAGGGCCTGATCCTACATCGCCTATGGGGCTCTGAGCGGTGGGGGGAGAATGACCAGACACCACCCATTACCAGGAGGATCTGAAGCAAAAGGTTCTCTAGGGGCCAGGCACAATCAAAGCGGAACATCTTCTTGAAAGGACCCTGATCTTAAAAAGCTTGGCTGGAGAAGACTGATCAACAGGTATTAACATGTCTTTGGGCCTTCCGAGGGTTGAAATGAGGGTCTTAAAGGGGCCATTGCCTCTTCTACAACAGATACTGGGTTGAATCAAAGAGCATATAACCTGCTACCAGCAAATGCAATGGCTCCCATTCCACTCCTCACAAGGGGCATGGGAATCGCATTGTTGGTTCCACCTGGCCCCCTTAAAGTAGCACTTTCAGACGGGACCCACCTTTCGTGCTTTGCGTGGTCAGGAGCAGGTTGTGCAAAGGGGTCTCTACATGACTTTCCTCAGCTCTCTGCATGGATCCATCACATAGACATTTTTATTGTGGTGACTTCACAAAACCACCAAGTTTGAAGAAAAAAACACTTATAGTTTGAGCAAATGAAAATTCTGGCACATTAAAAAATTCATCTGTAGGCGCAAGCTTCAATATACAGGCATCCCTTGAAGATATTGAGGGTTCAGTTCCAGACCACCACAACAAAGCAAATATCACACTGAAGCCAGTCACATGAATTTTTTGGTTTCCCAGCACACAGGAAAATTGTGTTTACACTGTACTGTAGTCTATTAAGAGTGCAGTAACATTATGTCTGAAAAACCAGGCTGGGCCCAGTTGCTTACACCTGTAATCCTAATACTGTGGGAGGCCAAAGTGGGAGAATCGCTTGAGCCCAGGAGTTTGAGGCTGCTGTGAGCTATGATTGTGGTTCTGTACTCCAGCCTGGATGACAGAGTGAGATGCCCTGTCTACAAAAGATACAAAAAGTTAGCTGGGTGTGGTGGTGCGCACCTGTAGTCCTAGCTACTCAGGAGGCTGAGACAGGAGGATTGCTTGAGCCCAGGAGTTCAAGGCTGCAGTGAGCTATGATAATGCCACTGCCTTCCAGCCTGGGCAACAGAGCAAGACCCCATCTCTAAAAAAAAAGTACATATCTTAAAAATATTTTATTGTTAAGATGCTAATGATCATCTGAGCCTTCAGTGAGTAGTAATCTTTGCAGGTGGAGGGTCTTGCCTTGTGTTGATAGCTGCTGACTGATCAGGGTGGTAGCTGCTACAAGTTGGGGTGGCTGTGGCAATTTTTTAAAACAAAACAACGATGAAGTTTGCCAGATCAATTGACTCTTCCTTTCATGAAGGATTTCTCTGTGGCATGTGATGCTGTTTGATAGCATTTTACCCACAGTAGAACTTCTTTCAAAATTGGAGTCAATCCTCTCAAACTGTCATTGTTTCATCCACTAAGTTTATGTCATATTTCAAATCCTGTGTTGTTATTTCAACAATGTTCACACCATATTCACCAGAATTAGATTCCATTCCAAGAAACCACTTTTTTTTGCTTATCCATAAGAAGCAACTTCTCATCTGTTCAAATTTTATCTTGAGATTTTAGCAGTTCAGTCAGATTTTCAGGCTTTTAATTCTGGTTCTCTTGCTGTTTCCTCCATGTCTGCAGTGACTTCCTCTTTTGAAGTCCTAAATCCCTCAAAGTCATCCATGAGGGTTGGAATCAACTTCTTCCAAACTCTTGTTCACATTGCTATTTTGACCTCCTCCCACAGATGTCCTCAATGGCATCTAGAATGGTGAATCCTTTCTAGAGGTTTTCAATTTACTTTGCCCAGATCCATCAGAGGAATCACTGTCTATGGCAGCAATAATCTTACAAAATGTCTTTCTTAAATAGCAAGACTTGAAAGTTGAAATTACTTCTGATCCGTGGGTGCAGAATGGATGTCGTGTTGACAGTCATTAAAACAATATGAACCTCCTTGTATATCCATCAGAGCTCCTGAGTGAGATGCATTGTCAATGAGCGGTAAACAAATATTTTGAAAGAATCTTTTTTATTATTCTGAGCAGTATGTCTCAACAGTGGGCTGAAAACATTTAGTAAACCATGCTGTAAGCAGATGTGCTGCCATCCAGGCTTTGTTGTTCTATTTATATAGCACAGGCAGAGTAGATTTCACATAATTCTTCAGAGCCCCAGGATTTTTGAAATAGTAAAAGAACATTGGCTTGTCTCCAGCTGCATCAGCCCCTAACAAGAGAGTCAGCCAGTCCTTGGAAGTTTTGAAGGCAGGCATTGATTTCTCTCTAGCTATTAAAGTCGTGAATGGCATCTTCTTCCGAAAGAAGACCGTTTCATCTATAACACAATTCTGTAGTTTAGTGTAGCCACCTTCGTCAATTACCTTAGCTAGGTCTTCTGGATACCTTGCTGCAGCTTCTACAGCACTTGCTGCTTCACCTTGCACTTTTATGTCTTGGAGAAAATTCCTTTCCTTAAACCTCAGGAACCAAACTCTGCTAACTTCAAACTTTTCTTCTGCAATTTCCTTACCTCTCTCAGGCTTCATAAAAGTAAAGAGAGTTAGGGGTTGCTCTGGATTAGGCTTTGGTTTAAGGGAATATTGTGGCTGGTTTGATCTTCTCTCCAGACCACTCAGGCTTTCTCCTTATCAACAATAAGACCATTTTGTTTTCTTATCATTCATATGTTCACTGGAGCAACACTTTTAATTTCCTTCAGAACTTTTCCTTTGTATTTACAATTTAGCTGTTTGGCCAAGAGGCCTAGCTTTTGGCTCATCACGCCTTCCTCACTAAGCTTCATTTCTAGCTTTTGATTTGGAGTGAGAGACATGCAACTCTCCCGACTCTTTCACTTAAACACTTTTTAGGCCATTATAGGATATTACCTGGATGCGTTTCTTTTTCCCTTCTTCTTTTTCTTTTCTTTCTTTTTTATTTTATTTTTATTTTTTATTTTTATACAGGGTCTGGCTCTGTCCCTCAGGCTGGAGTGCAGTGGTACTATCATAGCTCACTGCAGCCTTGAACTCCTGGGCTCAAGTGATCCTCCTGCCCCAGCCTCCTGTGAAGTTGGGACTGCAGGTGTGCACTACCATGCATGGCTAATTAAAAAAAAAACTTTGGCTGGGTGCTGTGACTCACACCTGTAACCCCAGTACTTTGAGAGGCCGAGCTGGGTGGATCACTTGAGGTCAGGAGTTCAAGACCAGCCTGGCCAACATGGTGATATTCCGTCGCTACTAAAAATAAAATTTAAAAAATAAATTGGCTGGATGTGGTGGTGCGTGCTTGTAATCCTGGGAGACTGGGAGACTGAGGCGGGGGGATCGCTTAAACCTGGGAAGCAGAGGTTGCAGTGAGCCAAGATCGCACCACTATACTCCAGCCTAGGTGACAGAGCAAGACTCCATTAAAAAAAAGTTTTTCTTGTTTGTTTTGTAGAGACAGGGTCTCACTATGTCTCCCAGGCTGGTCTTGAACTCCCGGTCTCAAGTGGTTCCCCCACCTCAGCCTCTCAAACTGCTGGGATTATAGGTGAGAGCCACTAATTGGCCTAATTTCAGTGTTGTTTTGTCTCAGGTAATAAGGAGGCCTGGTGACGGGGAGAAGGACGGGAAATGGCGAATTGGTAAAGCAGTTAGAAAATAAACAACATTTATAGATTAAGTTTGCCATCTTGTATGGGTGTGGTTCATGGCGCCCCCCCAAAAAATCACAAGAGACAGACTGTAAGAATTAGCAAAACGTGACGCAAAGATACAAAGTGACTACATGCTGTTGAAAAAATGGTGCCAACAGACTTGCTCAATCCAGCTTGCCACAAACCTGCAATTTGTAAAAAACACATTATTTCCAAAGTGCAATTAAAAAGCCATGCCTGTATTTAAACTGTTACAACTCTGGTGAATTTGCTTGATAAAAAAGTGTACTTTTTAAGCATTCTATACCACTGTAGTTAACAATAATGTATAGTTGCAAATAGCTAGAAGGAGAATGTTGAATGATTGAATGATCCCAGGATAAAAAATAATAAGTATTTGAGATGATGGGTAAGATAATTAGCCTTATCTGATCACTATGCATTGTATGTATCAAAATATCACTATGTACCCCATAAATATGTACAATTATTATATGTTGATTTTTAAAAGTTTACTTTTGATATGTGACTTTAATTTACTAAGAACTTCTGACACTTGCTGTTCAACCCACAAGCTCCCCTGTTACAAAAACCTTCTAGTGATTTCTATTGTGGTTGTTTTGTCCATCCTTCTTCCTACTGCTCTGCATCCCATTCCTTGAGCCTAGCACTTCTCAAGGCTTATAGAAAGAAGCCTCACCACCTTGCAGCCCATCTGGGTTGGATTATATTGCCTGAGTTGAATCCCAGCACTCTGGGAGGCCGAGGCGGGCGGATCACGAGGTCAGGAGATTGAGACCACGGTGAAACCCCATCTCTACTAAAAATACAAAAAATTAGCCGGGCGTGGTGGCGGGCACCTGTAGTCTCAGCTACTCGGGAGGCTGAGGCAGGAGAATGGCATGAACCTGGGAGGCGGAGCTTGCAGTGAGCCGAGATTGCGCCACTGCACTCCAGCCTGGGCCACAGAGCGAGACTCTATCTCAAAAAAAAAAAAAAATAAATAACTGATAGAACATTCTTGGAGGTTTTGTGTATGTGTGCTTGCCTAGCTAAGGGATGGGTCACCTTTTCCTGCTCAGAATGTAGTAAATACCTAGATCCCTCTAGGATGGAAGATGGGGAGGTAGGGAGAACTATACGAGACCTCCTGCCCAGCTTGTAGATTGGCCCACCTTCCAGTGCAGGGTAATGTGTGTGAATGGGCTGTGCAGGTCCTCAGAGCTGGAGGAGCTGAATGAGGAGATAGAGGCTGCAAAACCTACATGAGACAGAACAGAACTACACACCCAGGGAAGGAAAGGGCAGCCTCAGCCCCTGGGCTTTGAGGGAGGCAGCAGCTCGTGTTATTTCAGAGCATTTTCTTCATTCACCCCTTCCTGTGGGTAGGGAAAAGAGTTACCTAGTAGACTTGATCTCACGTCAGTAATATGTCATGCTAAACCTAGGGACTTCCAGATTGGGTGGCAAAGATCATTCTGGACACTTCTTCCCATGCTATTTCCATCCAGTGAGGCCAGTCTGACTTCAGAAATCCATACCTTTTGCTTTTTGTTAACACAAATGTTTCCTTAACCTGAATCCTCTGCTTATTGGCTGTGATTAGGCTTGCTTTTTAAAGAATCTCTACATTTTGAGCTCATTGAGATTCACATGCAATTATGAGATTCCACTTGCCTTTCACCCATTTTCACCCAATGGTAACACCTTGCATAATTATAGAACAATATCACAACCGGAAAATTGATATTGGTAAAATTGATCCATCTTACTCAGATTTTACCAGTTTTTCGTGCACTCATCTGTGTGTGTGTGTGTATGTGTGTGCGCGTGTGTGTGTGTGTATGTGCATGTGTGTGTTTTATTCTATGCAGTGTTGTCATGTGTAGGTTCAGGTGACCACAATCACCGTCAAGATACCAAACAGTTCCATCACAAGTGTCCCTCTTGTGTTGCTTTTTTTTTTTTTTTTTTGAGACAGAGTCTCACTCTGTTGCCCAGGCTGATCTCGAACTCCTGACCTCAAGTGATCCACCAGCCTTAGCCTCCCAAAGTGCTGGGATTATAGTCCTGAGCCACTGCGCCTGGCCTCTTGTTGCTTTTTTGTAACTGTATCTACATCCTCCCTCCACTCTTACCCCCTGGCAACCACTTATCTTTTCCCCATTTCTATAATGTTGTCATTTTAAGAATGTTACATGAATAGAATCACACAGTATATAATCTTTTGTGATTGGCTTTTTTCCACTCAGCATAATTCCCTGGAGAAGTTGTGTGTATCAACAATAATTCCTTTCTTTATATTGCTGAGTAGTATACCACATGGTATCGACGTACCACAGTTTGACCATTCATCCACTGAAGGAAATCTGGATTGTTTCCAGTTTGGAGGTACAAATTATGCTGCTACAAGCATTCCTGTATAGGATTTTGTGTGAATATATGTATTCATTTCAGTGCGATAAGTGCTCAAGAGTGCAGTTGCTGGGTTGTGCAGTAGTTGCGTGTTTAGTTTTTCCAGAAACTACCAAAGTATTTTCCAGAGTAGCTGTACCATTTTACATTTCCACCAGCAATGTATGTGTGATCTAGTTGACTGCATCCTCATCAGCATTTGGTGTTGACCCTGTTTTTTATGTTAGCTGTTCTGTAGTTGTGTAGCAATATTGCATTGTGATTTTCATTTGCATTTTCCCAATGGCTAATAATGTTGAACATCTTTTCATGTGTTTTTTTTTTTTTTTTTTTAGACGGAGTCTGGCTCTGTCGCCCAGGCTGGAGTGCAGTGGCGCAATCTCGGCTCACTGCAAGCTCCGCCTCCCGGGTTCACACCATTCTCCTGCCTCAGCCTCCCGAGTAGCTGGGACTACAGGCGCACGCCACTATGCTCGGCTAATTTTTTGTATTTTTAGTAGAGACGGGGTTTCACTGTGTTAGCCAGGATGATCTCGATCTCCTGACCTCGTGATCCGCCCGCCTCGGCCTCCCAAAGTGCTGGGATTACAGGCGTGAGCCACCGCGCCTGGCCCTTTTCATGTCTTTATTGACCATCTGTATATCTTCTTCAGTGAAATCTCCTTTCGTATCTTTTGCTCATTTTTCTAATTTAGATCGACGTTTTCTTGTTGACTTTTGAAAGTTCTTTATATATTCTGGATACTAGTCCTCTGTCAGATACATGATTTGCAAATCTCACAGTCTATACCTTGTCTTTTTATCTTGTTTTTTTTCCAGCATTTTTTTCTATCTTTATTGTTATTTTTTGAGATGGAGTCTTGCTCTGTTGCCCAGGCTGGAGTGCAGTGGCGCAATCTTGGCTCACTGCAAACTCAGCCTCCTGGGTTCAAGTGATTCTCCCACCTCAGCCTCCTGGGCATCTGGAATTACAGGCACCCACCACTATGCCTAGAGAATTTTTGTATTTTTAGTGGAAATGGGGTTTTGCCATGTTGGCCAGGCTGGTCTCGAACTCCTGACCTCAGGTGATCCTCCTGCCTTAGCCTCCCAAAGTGCTGGGATTACAGGCATAAGCCACCATGCCCAGCCTGCATTTTTTCTTTTTTTTTTTTAATTTTAGATTCAGGGGTACATGTGCAGTTTTGTTACCTGGCCAGATTGTGTTAAGCTGAGGTTTAGGGTATGAATGATCCTATCACCCTGGTACTGAGTATAGTACCCAATAGTTAGTTTTTCATCCCTTGCCCTGCTTCCTCCCTTCCCTGTCTAGTAATCCCCAGTTTCCATTATTGTCATCTTTATGCCCATGAGTACCCCATGTTTAGCTCACACTTATAAGTGAGAATATGTGGTATTTGGTTTTCTGTTTCTGCACTAATTCATCTAGGATAATGGCCCCCAGCTGAACCCATGTTATTGTAAATGACTTGATTGAGTAAGTTCATCCTGCATTCCTATGCAAAGAGTTCAATGGCAATATATCCTATAACAATAAAGAAAAATGAGCAAAATTATCCCAAGTAAACTAAATAAGAAGGCTTACCATGAACTGGGAAACTGTTGAAACCAAGCTGATATGGGGTTGCTAGCTGATTCCAATAGAGGCTCAGAATTAGAATATTGATCCAGAGTTTTACATTACTCATCCCTCCCTCTTGTTTCTTCTGAGCAGCTGCCAGACATCACTGGTTGGTTCACAGGAATAAGCAGAATTAGTCTCAATTGCAGAAATAAACTTAAAAACAACTGATGAGACTAGAATCTAATAGGTTCTTGAAACAATTTTTCTCTCTCTCTCTACTTTCCCATTTTTACTAAAGACAAATCATAATAGGACTGATTTGTTTGCAAAAATAAGCTATCCCCAAAAGTATATTTCCTACCTAGTTATTACACACCAATGTTCTCTCATAATATGAAGCAATTTCTGAAATCCCCAAAAGTCAAAACCATCAGATAATGCAATGCAAAACAGTACAGAGCCTTAGACTTTGAGAGGGATCTCTCTGCTTTCCATTCCTAGGGTTCCATGAGAAAAACAGAGGTTTTCCCCAAAATGAGGTCTATGGAGCTTCCTGTGTTTTTCCCAAGGAGATCCAGGCTGTTACAGCTTGAATATCCACTTTTAATTAAGCTGACTTTTAACCATAGCACTCTAAAAAAAAAAATTCTTTTAAATCTCTTATTACCTGACTTTATCCAAGCCAAATGGCCAATGTTTTTGGGTTTTGAACTTTACCAAAGGTAACCTCCTACGTGCTCAGAAAAGGAAAATTCCAGACAGTTTGTGGACGGGAAGAGAATCAACAAATGGTAAAGGTCACACAGATATCAAACCAGAAAGGACGCATCCCCTAAGCCAGGAGTTGAACCCTGGACTCAGGCTGTCATTGTGAAAAGACAAAGCCTTAGTCACTAAGTTACAGCATTAGGCAGTTTCCATTGCTTTTCTTAGAAGAAGTCTAGAGCTTGCAAAGCCTTTTAACTGCTCAAGATAATTTTTAGGGCTAACTATGACGTGAACTTCATGTTTCTTGTCCGCTGGATGATGGAGACTGAGAGAAAATACCACCATGTGATTACAAGGTCGAGCTCCCAAGGACATGAAACAAGACGAGAGGGAAACTTCATCCAGCCTTTTCTGTTTCAGGGACCTGCAGCAAAGTTTGTTACTGAGGTCCTAAGCCCATGTTCTATCCTAAGGTACTCCTCTTTATGACAGAGCGTTACAGAAAGACAAATTTATAGCACAAAGTACACCAGGTTTGCTACAGTCACCACTCCACTCAGCACCCAAAATGGAACTGGCAAGGCTGAAACTTGCTCCTGGATGGACCCTGTCAGCTTTCATCCAACCTCTGACCAAGAGTTTCAATATGATGTCTCTGGGCAAGATGATCGCCCTGAATAACAGAAAAGATAAGAAAGGGAAAGGAGAGAAAGGAAGAAAAGCATTGCCTGTAGCAGGGTGGGGAGGCGAAGAGGTCAGGGAGGCCAGAGAAAGACCCATTGCAGCAATGCTGAATCAAAAGTTTAGGTGGCCGCTTGTCAATTGTGAAGGGATCTTTTCCAGCAGCTCCGTCAGCTCTCAAGTTTCCCCTTTTGGGGAGGAAAAGACTCTTATGTCTCATAATCCTGTACATGTCTAATCCTGTTACTCACAGCCATCAGCAAAGAGTGCAAGGCAAATTAATCCAAAGAGAATAGTGGTTAACATCCTGTAATGCCAAATCCATTTTTAGCCAAGTGGGACTTTACTGACAGGGGCCTCTAACCCCCTAAATCTTAGGAAGAACTCTAACCTTCCTAAGTTGGTTCTCAAACCCAAGTCCGGTCAAGCATCCTTACCTTTTATTAAGAGGGTCTTTTAACCCACACTGTCTTAGGACTGAGACTCTAACTCCTCTAAGTTGGGCCTCTAACCCAATCCCATCCTTTACCCGGGTAAAATGTACCCCAACACTTACCCAAAGTTGGCCCATTGGTGTTGCAGTCTATTTCCTTATGGTCAGGGGTCTCTTCAGTATTGTCCCTTCATGGTCACCAGGAAGATGTTACCAGAAAGGGGTCCCGATCCAGACCCTAAGATAAGGTTCTTGGATCTCACACAAGAAAGAATTTCAGGTGAATCCGTAAAGTGAAAGTGAGTTTATTAAGAAAGTAAAGGAATAAAGAATGGCTACTCCATAGGCAGAGCAGCAGCATGGGCTGTTCCACTGTTAATACTTATGGTTATTTCTTGATTATATGTTAAACAAGGGGTGGATTATTCACGAGTTTTCCAGGAAAGGGGTGGGCAATTCCTGGAACTGAGGGTTCCTCCCCCTTTTAGACCATATAGAGTAACTTCCTGACATTGCCATGGCACTTGTAAACTGTCATGGCTCTGGTGGGAGTGTCTTTTAGCATGCTAATGCATTATAATTAGCATATAATGAGCAGTGAGGATGGCCAGAGGTCACTTTCATCACCATCTTGGTTTTGGTGGGTTTAGGCTGGCTTCTTTACCTCGTGCTATTTTATCAGCAAGGCCTTTGTGACCTATATCTTGTGCCAACCTTCTATCTCATCCCGTGACTTACAATGCCTGACCTGGAAATGCAGTCCAGTAGGTCTCAGCTTTATTTTACCCAGTTCTTATTCGAGATGGAGTTGCTCTGGTTCAAACATCTCTGACAGAAAGACTACGGTAGGAAAGGGAACGGAAAAAATTGATCTGCATACTTGCCACTAGGGGAAGTAACAATGTTGGGCTGTCATGTGATTCTGCAGAGTGAGGGTGGTGAGGAGTAAAACAGTGTTCAGGTGGGTGTTTGGGGAAGTTGTAGGCAGCTGGTGATTAGATTTCTGGGAAGACATGGTATCCCTTCAGGTAGCTTCACAGACTACAGTGGTACCGACACCTCTTGTAGGGTACCCTAACTTCTCCAGGACATGACCAAACTTGGAATCTCATAGAAGAGAAATACCAGGCCCGCCTCAAGTACTCTCCTTACTGCATTTGCCCCTCTTCAGCTTCCCTGTGAAGCTGGAATGTAACTACTTAAGTACTCAAGAGGCCTTCCGCAAGAAATACAAACGCTTTGCATTCCAGCTCTTGGTTCTCTGCCACATGACTGTCTCTAAGAATTTCTATGTTATTTTTGGAATGGAAAAACCAGACACAGTATGGCTTCTTTGAAAAGACAAGGTGATTGCTCTCCAGCTTGTTTTCAGAAAATAAACACCTTAATGCTTCTGTTCAACAGGCATTTAAAATTCAAGAAGAATGAGGGCATGAGGAAAGAACTGTTTGGACACAGTTAATTCTCTGTATGTGCCTTATATTAGTGGTTGTAGTGGAATTTGGAGCAGAATATAATCAAACACATTAGCACTTATGTGGAAGGAGCAAACAATGAGATGGGTGATATGGCCCACTTTGAGATCTTTCGTTTAAAACAACAACAAAAAAAGAGCCACCTGCCTACTTTTTTAGCTCTAGAATTTTCCCCAGGTGGGCTATTAACATCACAGAGTGGAGGAAGGGAATATCTAGCTGGTGATGGTTTATTTTCTGTCTTCTTTAGAGATCGTTTTGGTGGTGCCTATAACATATATTAAGCCATGCGCTTCTTTTACAGCTTTTTAACATGATCTTCACACATACTTTCCTGACTGAATGGTGCCCCACCCTCACCAAAATATATGTTCACATCCGAATCCCTAAAACCTGTGAATGTAACCTTATTTGGAAAAGGATCTTTGCAGAGGTAATTAAGTAAGAATCTTGAGATAAGATCATCCTGGATTACCTGTGTGGACCATAAATCCAACAGGTATCTTTACAAGAGACAGAAGAGAAGACACAGGCACACAGAGAAGGTCGTGTGGAGATAAAGGCAGAGATTGGAGTGATGCAGCTACAAGGAACACCTAGCGCCACCAGAAGCTGGAAAAGGCAAGAATGGGTTCGCCCCTACAGCTTTGGGAGGGAGCATGGCCTCGCCAACACCTTTATTTCATACTTCTGGCCTACAGAACTGTGAGAGAATATATTTCTGTTCTTGGAAGTCACGAAGTTGTGGTAATTTATTATAAAGGCCCTAGGAAATCAATATACATATTAACTTCTATGCTGTTGTTAAGAAAATTTAGGAGAGATGAGGATAGTGTTTACAATGAAGCCAGCATTAGATATAGGTCCCTGTGCCTTCTTCGGGGAAGGAATATTTATGTCAGGACACTAACAGTATAGACAAAGTCTTAGCTTTTTATGGCCAAGAGGATTCTTTGATACCTGACCAGGCCTCCCATTTTACTGATGTGGACTCTGAGATCCTGAGAGGAAAACTGCTCTACTTCAGGCCACATAGGCAGTTAGTGGCAGGGACAAGAAGAGACGTCAGCTCTTCTGATTCTCCCTCCACCAGACTCCTTTTGCACACAGTGAGCCACCCCACAGAACTTTGTTCACTTTTCCACACCAGATCGTTTCTGCAGGAGCTAACTGCCTCCATTACACCGTATTCTTTAAGTGACAGACATCCATCAACATAGGTCAAACAATAAAGGAGTCACTGGCTCATATAACTGGAAAGGCTGAGGGTGGGTTTGACATCAGGTACTGAATCTAGGTCCCAAGCAATGCCACCAGGGCTTCTTTGCCGTCCCTCAGTTCTTCCTCTGTCAGCCTCAAATCTCTGTGTTTTCCCTCATCCTCTCTGAGAGTGGATGTGCTTTCTCCATTGCTAAGGGAAAAGGCTGCTGACAGCTCCAAGTTCACATCTTTCCCGCACCTTGACTCCAAGGCCAAGAGAGAGCTTCCTGTCAGATCCACAGGAAAGCCCCAGGGAAGAGCTTCAAGTGGCCTAATTTGGGGCACATGTCTAGTCCTTTGGTGGAATGCCAAGGGGCAGGGTCTGTGGGGTGGAAGCTGCTGGCTGCTCCCCCAAATGCATGTTCTCCTCTTATTCCAGGGCACTCAGCCACAGTTCTTTCTCAGCCTCCTGTAGTGAGACATGGTATGACAACTCCATTGTTGTCAATGGAGTGTGAGCAGATGTGATGTGCCCCACTTCTTGGTCTGGCCCCTCAAAATCTCCTATGTGCTCCTCCGTGTTCCTTTTCCTTTCTGGTTGGCTGGGAGAGGACCCCAGGGCAACCTTGGAAACTTCATATTGAATATGCCAATGATCCCACCAGTTGACAGTTACCAACCTGAATGACTGCATGGACGAAGGCCACCCTGCTCACTTATTCATCAGCCTTCTACTGTTACATGAAGAAAAAATAAACTCCTATGGAATCTGAGCAATTTTAATGGAGGAGTTTACGTTTTCACAGTTAGCCTACATTAGCAAACACAATATGTTACCAAAAGAAGGTGCGAGGGGCAAAACCTTTTTGGCCACCCAAAACCATACCAGCCACGTCAGATATACTAGTCAGGTAGGCATGGTTATGCCATGGTAACCACTGATCACAGCTCTCAGAGGCTTAAAACAACAAAGGGTTATCTCTTACTTGTGCAATCTGTTTGTCCTGGGTTGTCTGGGAAGGACTTTGCCTTAATCTCATTCTCACTCAGGGACCCCGGCTGAGAGAGGCTCCATCTTCAAGTTTCCATTATTGTCAAGGCAAGATGAGAGGTGATGGTGATTCATTCCTTGGTTTTTAAAGCATCAGCTCCAAAGTGATGTTTAACTGGCCAGATCAAGTCACATAACAATTTCCAACGTCAAGAGGGTGGAGATGTGTGGTTTTACAGTGTCCCCACAAGGAGTATGTTTGATAAAAGAAAAGACTGAGTATCGCTTGCCTTTGGGTAGAGGAAGTGGGAGAAAGGGAGAGAGGGGTAAGATGGATAATTTTTGTTGACTTTTCTTACGAAGGAGGGTTGTGGGTACAAACCCTTTGAATTTTTATTTGAAATTAAAAACAAAATGGTATTGTTTTTTAGGGTTGCCCAGGCTGGAGTGTGGTCGCTATTCATGGGTGAGATCATCAAAGTGCAGCCTAAAGCTCTTAGGCTCAAGTGATCCTCCTGCCTCAGCTTCCCAAGTTACTGGGATTACAGGCATGTACCACCACGCTTGGCTTCTAAACATTTGTATTGTTGTAAAATATAACATAAAATTTACCATCTTAACCATTTTAGGTGTACAGTTCAGTAGTATTAAGTACATTCATATTACTGTGTAACCAATATCCAGAACTCTTTTATCTTGCAAAACTCAAATTCTAAATCTGTTTAATAACAGCTCCCCCTCCCCCCACCTTAGATCTTGGTAACCACTATTTTATTTTCTGTTTCTGTGAATTTGACTACTCTAGGTATCACATATAAGTAGAATCATACAATAATTGTCCTTTTGTGACTGGCTTATTTCACTTAGTATAAGGACTTCATGTATGTTGTAGCATATGTCAGAATTCTCTTTCTGCAATCAATAGGCCTTTTTTTCTTTTTTCGGGGTCTCACTCTCTCACCCAGGCTGGAGTGCAGTGGCACAATCTTGGCCCACTGCCATCTTCACCACCCAGGCTCAAGCGATTCTTTCATTTCAGCCTTCCCTAGTAGCTGAGACTATAGGCAGATCCACAATGCCCAGCTAATTTTTTGTATTTTTTGTAGAGACAGGGTTTTGCCATGTTGCCGAGGCTGGTCTCAAACTCCTGAGCTCAAGTGATCCACCCACCCTGGCTTCCCAGAGTGCTGGGATTACAGGTGTGAGCCACCGTGCCTGGTCGCAGTAGGCCTTTTAAGGCCCTGAAGAGACTCCATCATATTTGCCCTTCTTATCTGTGACTGTTAACAGTTTTTCTTACTGCAGAATTTCTCAAGACTAATCATTATTAACAACTTGGTGACATCGACTACAATGCATCTCCTCCTCTGTGAGCTGAGGTCTTCCTGCTATACAACAATACATGAATTTATCATGATGTCTAAGAATACTGAAATGTTTTTGTGGCCAGAGGCATAAATCCAAATCAAAGTAGATAGAAAGGAAGAATTTGTTGGAAAGATACTGAGATATTCAATGTAATTAAAGGAAGAATTGAACAACTTGACTGCAGGAAGTATGATGTGCAGCTGGAACAGCTGGAACCAGGACTTGAAGGCCACCAGGACACACACACCTTCTCTCTCTCAATCTCTTTTTCTCTTTCTCTGAGTCTTACCTCTATTTCTTTCTGTCTGCCCGTCAGCTTCATTCTCCATACAAAGTGGATTCCTCCACACAGCCCAAAAAAAAGCCAGAGAGAGCTTGCAAGACCTTAGACTTCTAGGTCTCACTACCAGAGAAAACCAACCCTTTTTCCCAGAGTCAATTTGAAGAATTCCAAGCAAGGACTCTGATTGGCCAGCTGGGGCCATGAGCCCTTCTGAATTGTTGAGCTTTATGGTAACTTTGAGGGAGGGTTTTACTTGCAGAAAAGACTCTTCAGAAGTTTACTTTTGGTTTAAGCACATTGTTTGCAATTTATTATTGATCTAGTTCTTACAGAACTTTACATTCTATTTATTAATGTAGCAATTGTTAACAGTCCCTTTTTAAGGAACATTTAAATATTGTTTGGTGTGTTTAAAGACTCAGTTAATCAAACTGCTTCAATACTTCAAACAATCAATTCGATATATTTTATATTATTCTTAAATATTTTAATTGCTCAACAAAACAAAAAAATCTTCCCAAGCACTTAAATAGCTCATATAAATACAATAAATTAACCTTGTAAATAAGGGGAATCTGAAGTTCTCTTAGATGTTCTAATACTATAAATGAACTTGGTAGGATTTCAACATAGTACCATAAGTCTAACTTCATAATTCAATTGTATTTTTAAATCAGAATTAAAAGACTGTCACTCTACTAGGTTAAACTCTCTTCAATATTACAAACACAAAGGATTCCAAATATATAGGGTCTTTCCAAACACCAAAATATTAATATCATGGTTTTGATTCCCTTGAACTTTTTAATACCTAGTTTTTAATATTCCCAAAATTAAAACCTGTATCCACTAAGGAATACTAGTAGAACTCCAGGGATCTCAGAAGACTTGATTCTAAATTTTCCTAGGGTTAAAAGATGTTCACCCACCAATGTAATTTTATTTATCCTAAGATGTACCTTATTTTTCTCTCACATTTTTATACCTCTGAAATAGGGATGTATCTTATACTCAATGGCACCTCACAGTTAATTGGCAGGAGTTAGTCTTTCTTAGTGATACCCCAAATAATGGTGTTTTAAATTAGATGAGATATGGTACCAATTCAGTTAAAGACTGTATTAGTCTGTTCTCAGACTACTATAAAGAACTACCCGAGACTGGGTAATTTATAAAGAAAAGAGATTTAATTGACTCACAATTCCACAGGCTGTACAGGAGGCATGGCTGGGAAGGCCTGTGGAAATTTACAATTGTATTGAAAGGGTGAAGGGGAAGCAAGCCAATCTTCACATGGCAGTAGGAGAGACAGACAGAGAGAGAGAGAGAGAGAGAGAGAAGGGGGAAGTGCTACACAGCCAGATCTTATGAGAACTTATTCACTATCACAATAACAGTAAGGGGGAAATCCACTCCCATGATCCAATCACCTCCCACCAGACCCTTCCTCCAATACTGAAGATCATAATTCATCATGAGATTTGGGTGGTGATACAGAGCCAAGCCATATCATTCCCTCCCAGCCCCTCCCAAATTTTGTGTCCTTCTCACATTTCAAAACACAATCATGCCTTTCCAACAATCCCCCAAAGTCTTAACTCATACCAGCATTAACTCAAAATTCTAAGTTCTAAGTCTCATTTGAGACAAGGCAAGTCCCTTCCACCCACGAGCCTGTAAAATGAAAAGTAAGTTAGTTACTTCCAAGATACAATGGGGGTACAGGCATTGAGTAAATTCTCCTGCTCCAAAAGGGAGAAACCAGCCAAAACTAAGGGTCTACAAGCCCCATGCAAGTCCATGTCTCACATCCAGGGCATGCTGATGCAAAGGTTGGGCTCCTAAGGCCTTGGGCAGCTCTGCCTCTATGGCTTTACAAGATACAACCCCCCATGGCTGCTTTCATGATCTGGCATTGAGTGCCTGTGGCTTTTCCAGGTGCCTGTTGCAAGCTGTTGTTGGATCGACCATTCTGAGGTCTGGAGGACAGTGTCCCTCTTCTCATGGCTCCAATAGGCAGTGCCCCAGTGGGGACTCTGTGTGGGGGCTCCAACCCAACATTTCCCCTCTGCACTGACCTAGTAGGGGTTCGTCATGAGGGCTCCACTCCTGCAGCAGACTTCTGCCTGGACATCCAGGCATTTTTATACATCCTCTGAAATCTAGGTGGAGGTTTTCAAACCTCAACTCTTGCCTTTTGTGCATCTGTAGCCCCAACACCATGTGGAAGCCACCGAGGCTTGGGGCTTGCACCCTCTGAAGCAATGGCCTCAGCTGTACCCTGGCCCTTTTAGTCACGGCTGGAGCTGGAGTGGCTGGGATGAAGGGCACCATATCCCAAGATTGTACAAAGCAGCTGGGCCCTGGGCCTGACCCATGAAACCATTTTTCCCTCCTAGGCCCCCAGGCCTGTGATGGGAGGGGCTGTTGCAAAGGTCTCTTAAATGCCCTAGAGGCCTTTTCCCCATTGTCTTGGCCATTAATATTTGGCTCTTCCTTACTGATGCAAATTTCTGCAGCCTTGAATTCCTCCCCAGGAAATGGATTTTTCTTTTCTCCTGCATGGTTAGGCTGCAAATTTTCCAAACTTTTATGCTCTACTTCCCTTTTAAATATAAGTTCTGGTTTCAGGTCATTTCTTCATTTATGCAAATAAGCATAGGCTTTTAGAAGCAGCCAGGCAACATCTTAAATGCTTCGTTGCTTAGAAATTTATCCTACCAGATATCCTAAATCATCTCTGTCAAAGTTCCACAGATTTGTACAGCAAAGGCACAATGCCACCAGTCTCTTTGCTAAAGCATAGCAAGAGTGACCTTTACTGCAACTCACAATAGGTTCCTCATCTCCATCTGAGACCACCTCAGCCTGGACTTTACTGTCTATGTCACTATCAGCATTTTGTTCATAACCATTCAACAAGTCTCTAGGAAGTTCCAAACTTTCCCTTATCTTCCTGTCTTATTCTAATCCCTCTAAACTGTTCTAACCTCTGCCCATTTACCCAGTTCCAAAGTCACTTCCACATTTTCAGGTATCTTTACTGCAATGTCCCACCTCTCTTACCAATTTTCTGTATTAGTCTGTTCTGACATTGCTATAAGGAACTACCCGAAACTGGGTAATTTATAAAGAAAAGAGGTTGAATTGACTCACAGTTGTACAGACTGTACAGTAGGCATGGCTGGGGAGGCCTCAGGAAACCTACAATCATGTTGGAAAGGGGAAGGGGAAGCAAGCCCATCTTCACATGGTGGCAGGAGAGAGAGAGAGAGAAAGAGAGTAGGGGGAAGAAGTGCTACACACTTTTAAACAACCAGATCTCATGAGAACTCACTATCACAAGAACAGCAAGGAGAAAATCCACCCCCATGATCCAGTCACCTCCCACCAGGCCCCTCCTCCAATACTGAAGATCACAATTCAACATGAGATTTTCGTGGGGACACAAAGCCAAACCATATCAAGTGGGATTACTTAAATCCAGAAATAAAGGCTGAATCTGGAAATAAAGGGTGTGAGACCCAGAGCTATAGACATCCAGGCATTGACACCACAGAACTGTTGATGTTGGCTTCTTTGGTGTCTGTGATAGGGTTCAAACTTAAAAAAAGAAATGTGAGTTGGGTAGACAACTAGCTGGATTCAGTTTATCCAAATACTTGAGTCACTGCTTACTCATGAAATCTACAAATCCCACTCAAGAGGTCACTTGATTGGTTTTGCACTTGCATGGCTTTTTTTTGTTTTGTTTTGAGACAGCCTGTTGCCCAGGCTGGAGTGCAGTGGTGTATTCATAGTTCACTGCAGCCTCAAACTCCTGGGCTTAATGGATCCTCCTGCCTCAGCCTCCTAAATAGCTAGTACTACAGGCACAAGCCACCATGCCCATCTAATTTAAGAAAGTTTTTTTCTTAAAAATTTTTTTAGCCTGTGTTGCCCAGGCTAGTCTCAAACTTCTGGTCCCAAAGGATCCCCCTGCCTCTGTGACTTTTATTTTACATAAAGGTAAAATAAAAGTCACATCCAACTTTGAAATTGTTAGAAACCTATGATACTTAAATATGCTTTTTATTTAGCTTTAAAGATATTTGAATTTGATGGATTCTTCTATTCATTCACTTTTTGGATATTTGGTGTTATCCTCCTTTTTTCCCCAGGCATAAGTCATATATTTGAAGCTATGATAATTATTCTTCTTGCAAATATTTGTCATTGCTTAGCTAAAAAGCCTAGAAAAATATTTAAAGTGGTGATAACAGACATTCTAAACTTCTAAATTTAATGAGAACTGTTTTATATGCTCTTGAAGATGTTGAGCTCAATAGTAACATTAAGAAATTATGTCATTTGTTTTATTAAGATATTTTTTAAAAAATCAAGGGTACATTTTGAACAGCTTTATTGAGATATAATTCACATACTATACAACTGACCCATTTAAAGTCTACCAGTCAATGGTTTTTAGTATATTCACAGATACCCGCAACCATCACTGTAGTCAATTTTAGAACATTTTTATCACCTGTGAAGAAACCCTATACACTTTACCTATATCCTGTTCCCCCCAGTCCTAAGTAACCAGTAGTATACTTTCTGTCTCTATAAAATTCACTTTTTCTAGACGTTTCATATAAATGGAATCATATAATATGTGGTCTTTTCATGACTAGCTGTTTTCATTTAGAGGAATGGATGTTAAATTTGATTAAAAAAACCTTCTAGGAAATATGAAGAGAGATGTCCCACTTTTTGATTTGAACTTCTCTCATAGATTTGCCCGATTCAAGTTCACAATGATGAGGTCATTGTGTTGGCACAAACCAACCCCTTATGGCCCACAAGAAAGATACTAAAAGGCCTTCTAGGGTCAGGTGGCTGCCCCAGATCCAATCTCTAGACAGAGAGGCAAAGTCACTCAGGAACATGGTAGCCCTGACCAGGGCATGGTTGGGGCAGAGCAAAGAGTAATCCCAGGAAAGGGACAAACAGACAGAATTGAAGATGTCTTCTTTAATTAAGCCATTCAAGGGCCCTCTGCCATGCTTTCCTGAATCATGATGAAATTACAAGCAAAATATTGCTGTGATACATGGGGAAAGGGACTGAATTAAAAGTCAGAAAGCCTAGGTTTTTGCTTTGGTTTTGCAGTTTGACTTTAAGAAAGTCACTTTGTCACATCTTTAATCCCAACAACTTGGGAGGCTGGGGTGGGTGGATCGCTTGATCCCAGGAGTTGGGGACCAGCCTGGGTGACATGGCAAAACCTTACCTCTACAAGAAAAATGCAAAAATTAGCCTGGCATGGTGGCATGCATGTGCCTTTAGCCTCACCTCCCTGGGAGGCTGAGGTGGGAGGATTGCTTGAGCCCTAGGAAGTTGAGGCTGCAGTGAGCCATGATCACACCACTGCACTCCAGCTGGACGACTGAGCGAGACCGTGTATTAAAAAAGAAAAAAGTTGCTTTGTATCTCTGAACCTCAAGTTCTTCACCTTTACGTGGGTAAAAATTAACTGCCTGCCATGGTTTTTGCTGGTGTTAGATGAGATAATGTGCCTGAAGTCACATAAGACGTTAACATTAGAAGACATTTAGTGTCCAGTAACTATCTTCTCTCTCCCTCTGATTCTTTAATGCCCTGCATGGTTTCTCCACAGGCCACTGCTTTCTGGAGCGGTTTCAGATTTAACTCTTGGTTAAGTCCACTCAACATTTCTACCCTTCCACTTTGTGCTGCCATTGGGGTCTCTGTTTGCAAGGTCTATGGTTAATGGCCTTATTTTAAAATTCAGTTCCTCAGGATCTTCAGAGGTTTTCCCCAGACTGCATCCACCCGCCACTTCCAAGAAGCTGAAAACCATGCACCATTCCCCGCCCCGCCCCCACCCCTACCTTAAGCCTCCACTCACTGTCCCCATCCCAGCAAACATGGTTTGATTGGTAGTTACATTGGTCCCCTCAGAGGTCTTTCATAGTCAAGCTTATCCTTAGTTATATCCTAAGCTGCAAAGCCCTGAGTTGAGGAGAGGACGTGGTCCCTGCTCTCTGGGGTTAGAGTTCTGAGGCTGGCAGGTAACATAGCCTCTGTGAATGGGACACCTGATATTCCAGTGGCAGGTAGCCTGACACCAGGGCTTTGGGGCCCTGAGTTCCCTTTCAGCTTCACTTACACACACACACACACACACACACACCCCACCACACACACACATACAAACATTTTTCTTTGTATTTATGGCGATGATCCATAATCAGGATATTCCTATTCAAAGAAGACCAAGGAATCATCGAATGACATCAAGAAGAGAGCAAAGATCTATATATTCCTGGCATTTAGAAGTGTATGTTGGAGCTGGAGAGACCTTGGATATAATTCAGGATAAACCCCTCCTTACCCTCCCCCCACCACACCTTCATTGATGGAAAAAACTGAAGCATGGACAGGTGATGTGACTAGTCTAAGATCTCTAAATAAGAAAAAAGGCAAAGACCATCCATTTATTTATTCATTCAGTAAAAGTTTATTGATTCCTATTTATCAGGCACAACCCTATGAGATGAGAATATCGGATTATTCAGTACAAAGTCCCTGCCCTCATGGAGCTTACATTTGTCATACTGTCACGAGACTGTGATACACAATGTAATGTCAGATGGTGATACGTACTAGGAAGAAAGCCAGAATAAAAGGACAGGGAAGAAAGAAGGAGAAGTGACAAATTTGACAAGAAGGTCAGAAAATGTTTCTCTATGAAGTAAATGGAGTGAGGGGGTGAGACATATCTGGGGGAAGAGCACTCCAGATAGAGAAAACAGCTGATACAAAGGCCCTGGTGCAGCAACAGAACCAATCTGACCAAGAGGTCTCGATTTTCCATGTAGAGCTGCCTCATCAAACCACATGCTCTCTAAGTCATCACTGTGGCCCAAGGGGCTTCATGCCACATGCAGCGTCTAGGTTTGACAGTGACTGTGAGAGCCCAGAAGGCACCATGCTGCCCAGATTGGAACAAAGCTGTGTCCCCTACATATATGACATTGACTCAGAACCTCAGCATAGTGAAATAGAAACAGCTCTGACTCAGAGATCCAGAGACCTGAGGCCCTGGTCTCTGGGGTTCCTTGTGGGGATATCAAGGAAGACTTCTTGAGAAAAATGAGCTCAATCTGTAACCTAGGGGTGAGTAAGAGTGCCCTGGGGAAATGTGTGTATAGGTATTGGGGACTGAGGGGTTAGGCACAGAACAATGTTCTTAACAGATGGAACAGTAAGTTTAAATGCCCCAAAGAAAAAAGGCACCTGACACAAAAGACTGATCTATGTCAGGATGCCAATTTATTAAGTGAGAACAAGGTGAAAGTCTTTCTAATGCACAGAACTCACATCTGCTACCAAGGGCAGCCCATTTCTCGGGTCAGAATGGCTGGCAGGGTGATTTTGTATCAGAAAATCGCTTGGAAAGTGTATTAGTCTATTCTTGCATTGCTGTAAAGAACTATCTGAGACTGGGTAATTTATAAAGAAAAGAGGTTTAATTGGCCCATGGTTCTGTAGACTGTACAGGAAGCATGGATGTGGAGGCCTCAGGAAACTTTCAATCATGGCAGAAGATGAAGGAGAAGCAGGTGGTCTTATATGGCCAGAGCAGGAGAAAGAGAAGGGGGAGGTGCTACATAATTTTAAACAACCAGATCTCATGAGAATGCACTCTATCATGAGAAGGGCAAGGGGGAAGACTGCCCCATGGTCAAATCATCTCCCACCAGGTCCCTCCTCCGACATTGGGGATCACAATTCGACACGAGATTTTGATGAGGACACAAGTCCAAACCATATCAGAGAGAAATCTTGTTTTTCTGCTATCCCAGGGACTGTTGAGAAAGGCAGATAGAAACTGTGGGTGCAAGAAACACAAAGGTGAATAAATTTCCCTCTGTTCTTTTCTCTTCTTTTCTGGCCTAATTAAAGACCTATTTGATAGAGCTGTTGCATTAGAAATAATGTACACAAAGTCTGAATACAGTAGGCAATCAAAATCGGTAGCGAGGATTAGCAGGAGACCCAGGCTGTTCCTACATCCTCAGCTTCACTTCCCTCAGTTCTCATTTCCTTTCCTGGGAATAACCACAGCCAGGCCAGTTAAGAGTAGTTATGCCCTCTCCTCTTAGCGGTCATCCCACCTCTCTCTCCCTGGGTGACTTTGTGGCCTTCAGCAGGATAATGACCAAGATATTTTAAATTCAGCAAATTTGTAAATTTCCCACAGTTAAAGTTTGTCAATCTTAAAAAAGCCTAGCATATAGGGACATCCACAGCTCAGTCTACATGGGCTGTGCAGAGCCCAAGCCAAGTCCCTCTTATTGTATTTCCTCCAGCTTGACTGGCAGGATATCTTTAGGGGGCCTGAGGTCCTCTCTTTCATGAGTAGTTGCCAGGAAGAAGAACACACACACACACACACATACACACACACACACACACACTGCATACATGGAGGTACTAGAAACCCCTATCTGGAAGAGGAGTATTGGTCTCTGAGACATGGCTTTAGAGGACTGTACATCTCAAAGCTTAGGGGAGATGTTGCCAATATATCTGTATAGACCTCACCCTACTGCAGACCTTATACATCAAGATATCTGCAACTGGAGGCTTAGACTTTGTACATAGTTTTTGAAGCTTCCCTGGTGAGTCTGACAAGCACCTTAGACAAAGAGCCCTTTCGTGGGGGAATGAGTGGCTCTGTTCACATTATTACAACCTCTGTCGTTAACATACAGCTGTCTCCTAAACATCTGTTTCAGGGGGTCTGTGCTTCACATTTGATTAACTAAAAGGCCTGTTCAACAGAGTTCTCCAGAACAAAGAAACAGCCTCTACTGGTGAATTACAGCTTTGACTTCTACAGAAACTTGAAACTGCAGGAAGCTCTGTTATAAGGTTACCCGTAGATACACACACACTCACATATTTGTAGGACACACTTTATTTTATATATATGTGTGTGTGTATATATATATGTGTGTGTATATATATACATGTATAGCTTACCTACTCTAGAAATTGATCAGCCATGAATAATTTTTAAAGCAGCTGGCTTGAATTATCTTTTGCGGGATTTGTATGATAAGAAGTTTTCAGTATTTAATTTGAACAATGAGAAAAATATGGCTACAGCTCGTCTATTTGACAATAAGTCTGTCTTGGGGCTAGAGGCATTAGGAATTCTTAACAACAAGTCTGCACCATTATTTCAGAAAAACCTAGTGCCTGATTTGCCCAGCTCTGCTCAGCGTTTCTTTCTTTTATTCTTCCTCTCTCTCTTAATTAAAAACAACCTCACACAGCCCTTTCTCTGCAAAGTGAAATGTTATAATTGCTCTTACCACTCATCGATTTCCTCAGGGAAAAACCTAGGACCATGGAACCTGAGGCCTTAAAGTATAGAATAGTGAGTTTTGGGTTTTGTCGGGGAATTTTGAGTCTATACATTTATTCCACCCCCAAATTTACCTGCTTTTCTTAGTCCTTGTTCTCTTGCTGGTCATCTGAGAAATCATGGCCATGAGAATAGCTGAATTTTAACATCGCAGGCCTGGGGGTATCCAAATGATTGCATAGCCCAACCTCAGGCAGATGATACTTACAAACCCGTATCTTACAGATGAAGCAATTGAGGCCAAGAAGCTCCTGACTGGGTAAAGGGCACAGAGTGGAGGAGGGGCTAGAACCCAGGGACTGGTTTCTCCTATGGTACCTTTCCCATTAGAACCCAGTAGTCTAACTCCTTCTGTGCATAAAGGTCACCTGGGAAGTGGAGCTCTGCGGGGGGCCAGCAAAGCCCTCCCACCAACATATTTGCATGAATGTTTGCTTTCGAGTCAAATCCCCTACCTTCCTCTTCCATATAAGCACTCCTATATAAAAATTCTGGAGTCTAAATAGTACCATCTACTAATGTTTCTTTGCATTTGTTAAAATGCAGGTTCCAGGCCTTCAGTCCAGAGTATCTGATCCCACAGGTGTGGGGGGAAGTGAATGAACTTGACATTCCCCTTCCCCGCCCTGGCATGATCCTGTGGTCTTTGGAGCACACTTTGAGAAGCTGCTCCAGCCAGCATATTAACTGACACTTCTAGAGTCCACTATGCCTTAATTCAGAGAAGCACTTCCTTTTTTGTAAAATATAAGACCTGGAGGATCTTGCCAGGGAACAGGTTTTAAAGAAGGAGTTTCTTCAGCAGCTCTCACTCCAATGTGGAACAGCCTCCTTTAATTAGCTGACAGATGGGGTCTTCTGAGAAGTGTGGAAGGAACTGAGGAGTTTATTTAAAGGGTCCTTGGGAGGCTGAGGCGGGCGGATCACAAGATCAGGAGTTCAAGACCAGCCTGACCAACATGGTGAAACCCTGTTGCTACTAAAAATACAAAAATTAGCCAAGTGTGGTGGTGTGCGCCTGTAATCCCAGCTATTCAGGAGGCTGAGGCAGAAGAATTGCTTGAGCCTGCGAGGCGGAGGTTGCAGTGAGCTGAGGTTGCAGTGAGCCGAGATCATGTCACTACACTCCAGCCTGGGCAACAGAGCGAGACTCTGTCTCAAAAAACAAACAAAAAAAAGGTGTCCAAGAAACCTGGGCAAAGAGCCTGAACTCCTCAGTGGAGGAGGCTCCTAGTGCAAGGAGTGGAAAATGAGGGACAGGGAGGGGAAGCATAGGTAGAAGGTGTACGGAACCTGCTTGGAGTTGAGCTTTGATCTTGAGGAAAACTGGCAGTTGGGTTCCACCAAACAACACACTCCAGCTATTGTTTCCTTGAACTTTGGCCTACATTAATGAAGAATCTGGGGCAAATTTTTCACAGGTTCTTCCTCACTTTATTTATTTTTAAATTTTTTGATAATAACTTTATTCACATACCCTACATACAATTCACCCATTAAAGTGTATAATTCACTGGTTTTTAGTACATTCACAGAGTTGTACAATCATCAGTACAATCAATTTTGGAACATTTTCACCACCTTAAAAAGAACCCACATATCCTTTAGCCATCACCCCCCCCACAATCTCCCCATTTACCCAGCCCTAAGCAACCAGTAAGCTACTTTCTGTCTCTACAAATTTCTCTATTCTAGACAATTTAGATAAATGGAATCATATAATACGTGGTCATTTGTGACTGGCTTTTTTCACTTAGCATAATGTCTAAAAAATGTTTAATTATTGTGGATACATAATAGTTGTACATATTATGGCGTACATATGATATTTTGAAACTTAGTATAATGTTTTTAAGGTTTCTACATGTAGCATAGATGAGCACCTCATTCCTTTTTACTGACAAATATACCCCACTGGCTGCATATTCCATGTTTTGTTAATCCATTCATCCAGTTGATTGACACTTGGATTGCTTCCAGCTTTTGGCTGTTGTGAATAATACTGCTATTTGTGCACTGGTTTTTGTGTGAATATGTTCATTTCTTTTGGGTATATAGGTAGGAGTGGAATTAGTGGGTCAAATGACAACAAACGCTATACTTGACTTCTTGAGAAATTGCCAGACTGTTTTCAAAAGTCTTCACTTTTTTTTTATTAAGACAAATGGAAATCAATGGCTCTGAATTACCCTATAAGAGCTTAGTTACATACAGGTTGTTCAGGTCTAACTAAAGACTTAATGTAAGCAGGGTTTGGAAGATGCAAAGAATCAAGCTTGGTTTACAAAAATACCAAGCCCAAATACTTGAGATTTTTATTGGCATAATTTTAAAGGCTGGGGTAGTGTTACATGGATTTGTGTTTATAACCAGAAAAAGAAACTCAGTTATAAATGTGGCCAACAACAACAAATGACTGTACAACAACCCTTAATTAGTAGCTTTGGAAAAGTTTTAGTCACCTTGTAAGATGAGTAAAGCCTTTAAGATGATAAAATCATCTATGGATTTCAATTATTTTTGCTATCATCTGTTTCTGCATGGGGAAAAAGTCTTTAAAATTTTTAAGAATAAAGTATTTGGAAATACTTTACAGTATTTAAGTATAAAATATACACAGAGATGCACACAAATCATAACTGTAACTCCACGAATTTTCACAAAATGAACCTTACTCATGTAATTAGTACCCACATCAAGAAAGAAATAGTCTCCAGCACCCCTTGAAACCCTCTTTCCAGTCATAATCATGTCCCTCCCAAGGACAAGTGGATATCGTGACTTCTAACAGCAACATTCTTAGACACAATTAATACATTTTTAATAGTAAGTTTCAGGTGTCAAGAACTGGCCAATGAAATAGATTTGTTTAGCTAAGAGAATTTCTTAAGAGTCAGTCAGACTTACTATATTGCATGTTGTAATACATTGTTAAAAATTAAATACTTTTAAGCTTGTATATAAAATAGAGTATAACCTCAGCCCCAAGAAGCTTTTCATTTAACACTAGCAGCAATTTAAGAGCATATACTGTATGGCATTTTTAAAAACTGCATGAGGCCGGGCGCGGTGGCTCACGCCTGTAATCCCAGCACTTTAGGAGGCCAAGGCGGGCGGATCACGAGGTCAAGAGATCGAGACCATCCTGGCCAACATGGTGAAACCCTGTCTCTATTAAAAAATATAAAAATTAGCTGGGTGTGGTGGCGGGCGCCTGTAGTCCCAGCTACTCTGGAGGCTGAGGCAGGAGAATCGCTTGAACCCGGGAGGCAGAGGTTGCAGTGAGCCGAGATCAGGCTATTGCACTCTAGCCTGGGCAACAGAGCGAGACACCATCTCAAACAAAACAAAACAAAACAAAACAAAACAAAAAAACCCTGCATGAATCAACAGACTTTAAACACTTATTTTGAAAGACATCTCCTTTTCCTCCAGAATTTGAATTTATTCATGGGAGCAGTCTGTAAAGGAAGTCCTAGGCAACATTAATGACATGTGCTTTAATAATTTAAGAAGTGTATATGTATACTTGGGCACATTGACAGTATATCACATTGTGGGTTAAAGTGTAACGACCAATATAAATACAGCTTCCACAAGCAGAGCATAAAAACTGACACACACTTTTCTTGGTTTATTGGGTAGGAGGATGTTAAATACCTTACGATAAGGTAGGCTTTCTAATACTGGAACTGACTAACTGCAAAGAACACTGCTGTGGTTCTTATCAGGAAAAAAAGTCCATTATAATCATTTTAGGTACGAAACTTTCTACGCATTAGAATTCTTCCGAGGTGAAAAGTATATTATTAAGGGAATTCATTTTGCAAAGAGTAATCATATTTTTTTTGGCTCTAAAGATTTTTCATAAATTACCAAAGTAGGATTTTATTAGGATATTTCCTCGGAAGTTTGGAGGTTCCGTGTTCTATCAGGTGATGCCTAATAGATGCCTGATATAGCTCATAAGTCAATGAGACGACAGAGGGTTACCCTTGCCATGCGCTCCGGGCTGCCCCGGGTACTTTCTTTACGGATGCTGGATGCTTCCAAGGTAACCCAGTCTTTTAATACCCGCTCCTACCGAGATGCCGGGAAAGCACTCCCGCGCCGATGCGGGGTAGGCAAGTCCTGCGCCCTGTGAGCGGTAACTGCGCTCGGCGTCGTCCTTCCCGAAGTCCCTTGGTTTACGCCTCTTCCCGTCGAGTCGCCCCAAAGCCCCTCCTCCAGGCATCCCCTTCCTTGTGGGGGCAAAAGTTTAAGGGCGGGCTCCGTTCTCATTAAAGTGCGCCGGGGCCTCTCTCGTGGCTGGACAGTAAATGGGCTCGAGGCCCCTCGGCGCTTTCCTCGCTCTTCTCTAGCCCCAGCTCGGCGGGTGGGGACAGACGCTGAGACTTTTGGTGGCCGGCGCTGACGCGTCCTGGCTGTGGGGTGCCTCCCACCTCGAGGGACTTATTTAAATATTTGGGGCAGGGCACCCTCCCAGGACCCCAGGAAGCCGGCGCAGGTTCGGCGGGGACCCTGAGGCTGTGACGCACTTGCCCCGGCACAGCGCGAGCACGAAGTGCGCGTGGGTGAGAGTGAGGGTGTGCCCAGGGCAGCGGGAGGCGGACCCGCCAGGAGGCAGGTGGGTGCGGCCGGCTGGAGCCAGGGCAGCGGCGGCAGCAAGTGGTTGGGCCGTGCGCATTTCCTTCCCTCCCCCTCGGCCTCGGAGCCCGCCTGCAGTGCTCCCTGTGCGGGGCCTTCGGCTCCGCTCCGCGTCCTCTGCCCGCCGCAGCCGGCCGCACCCATCCCCGTCCGTCCATGTCCCTGCCCGTGGTGCTCCCGGGCTCCTGCTGCCCCGTGGCTGGGCTTTCGGGTGGGCCGCAGGCCGGGGGCCCGGGCGCCGCTGCCGCCGCCGCCCAGGAGCCGCCGCTGCCCCCGCTGCGGCCGCGCTGGCCCCGGGGCGCGCTGCAGCCCCCGTCGCGGCCTCGCTGCGCGGCCACCGCTGCTGCTGGGGTGCTGGCCGCCCCGCCGGCGCTTTCCTCCCGCCGGGCTGCCGCCGCCGCTGCCGCCGCGGCCCCGGGCTCCGCGCTGCTGCCCGCCCGCCCGCTGCTGTCACTCGGGCTGCTGCAGCTGATCCTGGGCTGCTGCATGGTGGCGCTCAGCTTCGGGGCGCTGTCGCTGAGCAGCTCCCCGCAAGTGAAGAACTCGTGCCCGTTCTGGGCCGGCTCCTCGGTGAGTACCGCACGCGCGCCCCGCTCGCCCGGTCATCCCGGTGATAGGGGGCTCTGGTCGTTCCTCTCCATTGCCCCTTAGTTGGCCTCCAGGGCTGCAGTTGGGGGAGCCTTACGCCACCTGAAGTTTTTGGAGGCTGGAGAAAAATGTTCCGCGACGGTCGAGTTCAGGGGTGAATTGGGTTGCACCTGGGTAGTGTCTGTTGGATTTTATTTTCCCTGTCAAGCTAATAGAATTAAACAAAGACACCCAGCTCTTTGGGAGATTGGAAGGACAGGGTGTGGGTGGCAGGAAAGTGGGAGGAAAATGATTAAACTTCTTTTGGTCATTGAGTATTTGCTGCACTGACAACGTCTGTGCTGGGAGGGCAGGGATTTTGATCATTTTTGTTCACTGATGTATCAAGAATGCCTGGCACATAGTAGGTGTATTTGTGGGATGGGACAGTTTGTCTGGGGCACATCGCTTATTTTATTCTGCATTAAGACACACGTAAATGTGAAATGTGTAGGGTGGCTCGACCCCCAGACAAGTTCAGGAGGTAATGAGAGGGTGTGTGTGAACTGGTGCTTGTACCTGGTCATTAAAGGAAGGCCTTAACCCCGCTGGGTTCCTGGAGCCATGCAGGCTGCTGTGCAGAATTCAGTTTGTGAGAACCGGGACCTGTCATTATGGATGAGCTGGCCAAAGGTCCTGGAGCGCCCAGCAGCTAGCTAGAGATGTCTGCTCTCCAGGACCCACTCCTCCCTCCTCCAACCGGGAACGCTGAGCCTGGGGCCAAAGAGTGCCCAACTTCAGAGAAAAGCTGCTGCCAGCCAGTATCTATGGACACCGGGTGGCCACTCTCCCCTGCCTCCTAACAATCTCACAATTTCCAAGGCATCCAACCCCTTGAAGTTTCCTGGGTGTTGAGAGACTTGGAAACACATCTTTGTGGAATGACTATGGAAGATGAGTACAGTAAAGTAAATAACCTCTCTTTGTATCTTTTTTTAATTTTTAATTTTTATTTTTAAGGGACAGAGTTTCCCCATGTTGCCCAGGCTGGTTTCCAACTCCTGAGCTCAAGCGATCCTCCTGCCTCGGCCTCCCAAAGTATGGGGATTAGAGGCATGAGCCACCACAGCTGGCCGTAAATAACCTTTCTGTGAACTCACTGTGTAAATCTGAAAGTCTAGCAATGCTGCTAGTTTTTAGTAAGATCTGTAATCAGTGTATGTCCTGAATGGTAAGAACTGCTTTTACAGTTTCACACATACTGCAATTCAATACCAAATTGAAAAAAAAAAGGACTCGAAGAACTAATTGAACCCAAAGTAATTGTTTGAATAAGAACATTAAGAACGTTAGGTTCCTTGAGACTCGCCTGAAATTGTATACTTCATCCAGTGCCAATCTGCTTTCCTTTTGAAATACTTTCATGTTGAATGATCTTATTGGGGTACATGCTGGGCTGTGGTGAGTGAAGGCCATGATTTGTGCCTCGTGTAGAAAAAATGCCACCCTGGTGGCTCTGCCCGTGGGCTCTGCCACTGGCCTCTATGAGTGTTCAGGAAAACTACAGAAGAATGGATATTCCAGACGGGGTAGGAATTAGACCCGTTATGCCACCTATTCTGTTTGTCTGACTAAATCCAGCCAAATGGTGGGTGCATTTCATTTCTCTAAATACCATGGGCCAGTAATGATCTTGCATATATTTTTAGGAATTTTCTCTTTATAAAATCTTAATCTATTGTCTTCTCAAACATAGCTAGTTTAGGATTCTTAAAAACTATTTTTTTGTCTTCTAAAATTAAAAGCTGAAATCAGTTTACTATTATGAATCATTTCAGAGGTAAATGCACTTAGATATCAGTCAAGCCACAGTTGAATTTGATGAAGTAGCAAAAGAAAAGAAAAGAAAAGAAAAAAGAAAAGAAAAGAAAAAAGGCCTTCCACCAGCAGGTGAAGGTTAATACTCCTGGTCTGCTGGCTGGGTATGTCCTTGTCTTCAGGTCCGGGCACACCAGAGGAGAGAAAGAAATCAGTGATTTGGAACTGACAAATTCTCTGCTATATGTCTTTCCCCATTCTTCCCCATACCCTCCAAACCCAGGTCTATATGCAACTCTATAACTGTTGGTTATTCCTACTTTTTGTGACTTGTTCCTGAGATTGACCTCAGAATTTGCAAAGTGACAACAGAAACAATAGATACTGTATTTATAGAACAATTAACTAAATACAAATTTAAGAGGATGGCTTTAGGCACCATGACTCTCTTGGTGCTTTAGGGGAAAAAAGCCTTGTATCACATGTTTTGAATTTATGCATGTGACAGAGGTTGTTTTTTAAAAACCTCGTGTTATGGAAAAGTTTACATTTATGCAGTATATGATGAACCCGCATATACCTTTCACCCAGCTTCAACAATGGTTTCTTCTGCACCCCCTTCCTGGGCTCTGCTGCTGGCCTTGTGTCTTCTGATAAACTTCGGAAGGATGAATATTCCAAGCAGGGTGGGAATTAGATCCTTCGTGCTCCCTAGTCCATTTGTGAGATTAAATTCTCTTATTGTTTGGAAGCAAATCTCAGGTGTCACATTTCATCTATATATATTTCAATGTGTGTATTTTTACCACAAGAAAACATAACCAGCATAGGATTGAGTGGGCAGTCCAAAGAACCATTCCCTTCAATTTTAAATCTTTTATTATAAAAATTAAAAAAAAAACTCAACAAATGTAGAAAGAAGGGTGTAATGATCCCCCATTTTACCCTTCATCCAGTAGCTATCAACACATGGCCACTTTATACCTAACACTACTCCCCCTTCCTAACACCCCTGGATTATTTTAAGGCAAATTCCAGGTAGCACAACTTCAGCCATTAGTATTTTAGTATGTATTTATAAAAGAAATGGGCTTGATAGGACATTGTAATTAATTCAAAGACAGCTAAACTAAGGTTTCTATAAAAAAAAAGTTGGAAGATTATGAGTCGAGAACTGCAGAATTAAAAAAAACACAGCTTTGACATATATTCACATGTCATACAGCTTACCCATTTAGCATTTAAAGTGTACTGGTCAATGGTTTTTAGTAAATTCCCAGTTGTGCAACTATCACCACAATTTTAGAAAATGTTTATCACCCCTAAAGTTTTGAGTAGTTACTCCCCATTCTCCACCATCCCCACCCCTAGCCACCCACTGATTAACCCACTTTCAGTCTCTGTAGATATGTCTGTTCTGGACATTTCATATACATGGGATCATATAATATGTGGTCTTTTATGATTGGTTTCTTTCACTTAGCATGTTTTCAAGCTTCATCCATGCTGTGGCAAGTCTCAGTACTTCATTCCTATTTTATTGTATGCGTATGCGATGTTTATTTATTCACTCACAAGTTTTATTGGCATATGAAGCTAGGCAGTTGAATGGAAGTGCCAACTTATGTCTAAGGTTACTTCGAACCCACATAGGAACACAGTAGAAGAATATCCTCATATTTCAAGCTTTGACCATTAGGATCTTTAGCCTGCTATATCAACTGAACCCACACATCTTCTTTAGGCCTCACTGAAAATTTTGCTTGTATATTTGATTCAAAATTAGGTTCAAGAGACAAATATATTTATTTGAAATGACTATTTGTTGAACATAGTATAGTTCAAGGATAGTTTTTCATCCATATTTTCTTAAGAGAGCCCTGAGCCTGAGATTTTGGAGGCTTCGTTCACTTGTTTGAACTTTGAAGGTGTATTTTATCTATTTTAAAAAAACACTTAAGAATTAACAAATTCTATAAAGCATCTTTTTTCATAGTTTTCATTCATACTTTCAGCAACTTGAAGGGAGAGTTTTTAACATAGTCTGTGTTTTTGAGCACTCTGAGTGTTTGATTTCTTCCTAGTATCACTGGTAAATCACTCAATATATTATTATTCCCAAAATTCATGAGCCTAAGAGATGAGCCATCTTGAAAAACAGCCTGACATTTGACTGGAGGTGAGTGGCTAAGGGAGGATCTCAGTGTCCGTCTTCAGCTGTGCTGTCCTAGCTCTCGGTTTGGGGGGTGCGTTTAGTGTTAACTAGATTCCACTGGGGTATGGGAGTTAACTAGATTCCACTGGGGTATGGGCGTTAATGTCAGCTAGATTCCACTGGGGTATGGGAGTTAACTAGGTTCCACTGGGTTTAATTAGATTTCCACTGGGGTATGGGAGTTAATGTTAACTAGATTCCACTGGAGTATGGGAGTTAACTAGGTTCCACTGGGGTTAACTAGATTCCACTGGGGTATGGGAGACTCGGTCGGCCACACTGCAGTAGATTTAATGAAAGAGGAGAGAGAGTTGCATTGAGTTGTCTCTCCTCCTTCAAAAACAAAATTCCTACCTTCGATGACATGCATGATCCTTGGGAGATATTTCAGATGAGTGGTGGAGAATTGGTGGTTGTTTTTTGTTCCTCTCTGTGTGCCCTATTGTTCTTTATCAGTTGTATGCATTCATGTCTTTGCTTTAAGTCACTGATCTGAATTCATGATCATCCTTCTTTGAGTCCATGATTCTTTGGCAAGGTTCCACTTTCATATAAAGAGACAGATGTTGGTGAATTTTAGGGTGAACCTTTTTAAAAAAAATTGCAGTGAATAAACATAAAGAAAAATCAATGGACCAAACGAAAAACTAACATAAAGATTATGGTTACTACCAGTTAAATGATAGTAATTTTTTTTATCATACTAATCAAATACTACTTTAATATTTAAGGGATATTTCAAATATAATTTTGGGGATGAGTTTTATTGATTTCTTTGGTCCTTTATTTTGCATATCAGCAGAGTCACATTTATAAGTTCTGTGCCTCTCGGCCTCAATTACTCATCTGTAAAATGGGTGGGATGCTTCTTCTTCAGTACTGATTTTGTGATAGTGTAGCTAGAGTATACATAGGAGAGTGCATCACTGCTGGACCCAAGCACCAGACCTGGAATACACGGGAACCTGTATCAATGGTTTTTAAATACCGAGGTAATAGTTAATAAAAGTAAAGTGAACAGGCCAGTATTTTTGTAGGACATTATAGTTACCATTATGTTTTCATTAGAAATATTCAGTTGCCCACTTTCTCAATTTGTTTTTTTTAATGAGCTATGCTAGACAGATAGGGAAGAAATACACACACATACACATTTTTTAAAAAGTTGCCATCATAAGAGCTATAGGGCAGGGTAGGTTGTTGAGAAGTTTGACATATTATTTTCTGCTTATTTACAAAGTAACACAGGACATTTACAACATTGCTTTTTAAAAATCTCTGTGTTTACATACAGCAGCTTTTGATAAGTGATTCAGAACATTTTTGCCCTAACACATGTTAATGGATTAGCAAAGGGAAATAGGGCAGTAGAATTATAAGCTTCTGATCTTAACGATTTGATTTTTATGTTGGAAAATGAAAGCACATTAACCATTTATGGTGGGTAACAATGACTCTCCCCTGGGGTATCTCAGAGCCCTTCTTTGCAGTATCAGAAAAAAGGAAAGGCCTCTGCTTTTTCCTGTAAGCTACAAGAAATGGGTTATCAGTGAGTGAAACAAAAATTGTAATACCTCTCATTATAATAATATAGAGATTGTTTGGTGTTAGAAAATAGGTTCTTACCTGTTCATTCAGGGCAAGTTCCATCTTGCGCTAGATGGAAAGAGTGCTGATGGAGTTGCTTTTTGTTGCTGCTGTACTCTTTTAGGAAGCACAGGGGATGAAAAATGTGTTTAGTCTTACATAGTCATCTTTGAGCAAGGTCATCTCCTGTTTCTGGCCTCCATTCATTCATTCACTCATTGACTCTTATAACTAACTGAGTGCCTTCTGGGAACCTTTAGTGGTGTGTGAGTGAGTATGCACAGGTCCAAGCCCTCATCGTGATACTGACAGTTAAACATGTAATAGCATTGTGGCATAATGGGAGCCATGGAAGGACATTGTTAAGGGACCTTCTTGACTCATTTCTGATGGAGCTCCAGCTACTGCTGCCACCAAGGGAGGTGGAGGCATTGAATACCCTGCCTCCTTCTCTTCTTCTTTTCCCAACCCCTTTCCCCATCCATGAATTCTGCCTCCCTTTCAGATGAAATGGAAGCATCATTCCTTAAGTCTTGAGCTCTTAAAAATTGTATCCCCAACTGTAGCACCTCTGTTCCCATTACCATTCGAGAGGCTTCTAATCATCCAGGCCTACTTCATCTATTTGCTTTTCTCCCCATCACCACTCACAGGGTTCCCCAAGTGCCTCAGGGCTTCACTGGGCTTGAAGAGAGGGAGAAGTTGAATAAAAGTAGGTGTATGCCTTTGTTGCGGGGTTCAGGAATGGAGATCCGCAACTATAGCTCCTGTCTGGAGCTGGAATATAGTTTCTTAAAATGTTGTAAAGAGCGGTGGCTTACAAGAATCCTGGTGGGATTTAACTTGAATATGTGCTGAGTCTATAAAACAATTTAAATGGAAATGACATTCTTAGTTTGTCTTCAATCCATAGACTTGGTATATGCCTTGACTTACTTGGCTATTCATTTAATATTGCACAATAAACTGTATTTCTCCCCAGTGAGGACTTAAAGATCTTTGTCATATATATTTTGAGATTATTGATGTTTCTTATTTGTCATGTATTTGTACATATATACATTTTGTACATACTTTTTAACTTACAGTTTCTATAGTTTGTTGCTACCATATGCAAACAAAATACCTCCCCTCCAAAGGAAGCAATAAAGATAGCTTACTTCTTTGGTTTCAGAGGTACCTCATTTGAAGTGACAGTTGAATCTGTCATGATCTATTAAAATAAAAAAAATAGAAATACCTTTCAACTTAGAAACTTCACCCCTGGGACTTTTTTCCGCTGAAATAAAAGCACTTGTTTTTAAAGATATATGTTCATAGATGTTTACTGCAGCATTGTTTGTGACAGCAAAAAACTAGACATAGAATGAATGCCCATTAATATGGAAATGATTGAATACGTTAAGTATAGCCACACAATGGAATGTTATGTAGCCACTAAAGTAAAATGAATTAGAGCTGTTCCAATGCACATGAGGAGATTTCTATGAAGTATTTATTGAGAGAGAAAAGGAAGAGGCAGGGAAAGTATATCTTTTCTGATTTTTTTTTTACAAAAATCACATCCCTGTGAGTGTGTATATATACACATAGACATATGTGTGTAGTAAGAATTCAGAGAAAAATACATACATATGTAAAATATGTAAACATGCTAGATTGTTAACATGGAGGAGGGTAGGCTGGGTAGGCGAGGTGGGAAGAACAGTTGAGGCATATTGCTATTTTATAGGCTTTTATGGCTGGGGCTGGACACTTCCTTTTAATAATAATATTATTATTATTTTTGAGATGGACTCTCTCACCCAGGCTGGAGTGCAATGGTGCGATCTCGGCTCACTACACCCTCTACCTCCTGGGTTCAAGCGATTCTCCTGCCTCAGCCTCCCAAGCAGCTGGGCTTATAGGTGTGTGCCACCACACCCAGCTAATTTTTGTGTTTTTAGTAGAGACGGGGTCACACCATGTTGGCCAGGCTGGTCTCAAACTCCTGACCTCAAGTATTCTGCCTGCCTTGGCCTCCCAAAGTGCTGGGATTACAGGTGTGAGCCACTGTGACTGCCAATAATATTGTTTTAATAGAAAAAATATATTCCAAAAAGCTGAACCGCAGGGTTCTCTATTAATGGAGACCAGTAGCATTAATGTCAAATGCTAACTAATAATTCAAATCATATTTTTTACTGAATTGGGAGATTTGTGTTTTCCTTAAGGGCAGTCAAATATGAAGTTATGTTTTCACAAGAACAGCTTGAATTTCCTCAGCTAAGTCCAGTAGGCACCAGAGTGGGCAGGTGGGATGCACATGCACAGAGGAATACACACATACACACACATGTGCACACACATGCAAGCATGTGCATACACACATACATTCACAAGCATACGTGCCTGCACCCTGAGTCACAGATTTCTGAGGAATCACTGTCATCACTATAAGGTAAGTCTTTTGAGCTAGAAGAGACCAAGAGATGGTTTCCTTCCCTTACAGCATTTCTAAGGAAATAAGTGAGGACCAGACAAGTGAAATGACTTGGCCAAGGTCTCATAGTTAAGTCTTTAGAAGCTGAGTGGGAACCTGGAACCCAGGACCTCATGGATTGCAGTCCCAATTTGTGAAGTAGGCGCAACTCACACACTCTGAGTCACACACGCCCTGCCCTGTGTCTTCAGGCAGAAATTGTTTAGGGTAAGGAAATATCCTATTGCATTTAAAGAGATTGCAAGGTTAAAGTGCCTGGTGGGCAGGCAGCTGTAGTACCTTTAGACATAGATGGCACACAAAGAAATTGTCGCCCATCTGCCTGTATATGGTTTTTGATCCTTGATGTCAGTGGGTAGACTTGTCCTCTGCTGGTCTGATGCTGCAGAGTGATTACTCTCAGCTAATGAGAATGGAGAATATTGCAAGCAGGCCTGTGGGTTTTGAATTTGAAGGGACACTGTCAAGTCCTTACTGATGTGTAGTTGATAAACAGTGATTGTGAAATAGTGCATTTGAGCAATTTGGACAAGTATAATGTGCTTGTAGAGGAAAACCCTCATGGCTGCATTTGGTAGACACACTTTATTTTACAAAGCTCAGAGTGCTCAAATGGCATCAGCACATCCCAGGCTGAAAAATTACTTTGATTATCCTTTCCCAATTGTTTATCAAACTGTGTTATCCAGAGGGCTGACCTGGGTTTCCAGTTTATATTTTGGCAAAATACTGGCCCTTTCCTTTCCTTTCCTTTTTTTTTTTTTTTTTTTTGAGACAGAGTCTCATTCTGTCGCCCAGGCTGGAGTGCAGTGGTGCGATCTCAGCTCACTGCACCCTCTGCCTCCTGGGTTCAAGTGACTCTTGTGCCTCAGCCTCCCAAGTAGCGTCACCATGCCCATCTTTTTGTATTTTAGTGGAGATGGGGTTTCACCATGTTGTCCAGGCTGGTCTCAAAGTCCTGGGCTCAGGCAATCCACCTGCCTCGGCCTCCCAAAGTGCTGGGAGTAACAGGAGTGAGCCACCGTGCCCAGCCTGTTTTTTCTTATTGAGATTTTTTAGCTCGTTTTTTATTGAAGTGTCATTTTGCAACATGAGCTCCTTCTCACAGTAGTTCCTCCCACTTTGTGGAATAAATGCTCTAGAACATATATTAATTGCCAACAATGGGGGCACAATGCTGGGAACTAGGACTTTAGAGAGACAAGACAAGAGTTCACAGTTAGTAGGTAATACAGAGACACATCCCTCAATTATTACAATAGAGTTTTTGGAAAAAAAGAAGTGTGTGCAGAGGGCTTCCATGAGTGTGGAGCGGTGGAATCAGTGAGGGCTTCTCAGGGCAGGTGACTGCTAAATGGGGCCTTGCAGGATGGATGAAAGTTCTCAGGCAGCTAGGAGGGAAGCTGGGAGGACACAGCACTTCAGCAAAGAGAAAGAAGCAAATAGCCCAGGGATGTCAGGAGCCTGGTTGGCCTGAGGGAGGGCAGGTACTTCATAGGAAGGTATGTGGTGGAGGGGCCAGGGTATGTAAAAACCAGGCTTGAGAGTAGGTAAGAGAAGATCTTGAAGGGCCTTGTTTCCCATTTCGAAGACTTTACCTGTCCCATAATGGATGGGTACCTGATGAAGGGAAGGATGCCACCAGACATTCATCTGATGAGGCTGACCCTGGCAACAGATAGGGTGCTGCTAGGAACAGGGAGCTTGGCTGAGAAATAGTGATTTCTCACTCACCAGAAGGAGAGGCTAATTTCTGATTGTGTGTTCTTAATTGACATTAAGAAAAAACAGGCCAGGTGTGGTGACATGCGCCTGTAGTCCTAGCTACTGGAGAGGCAGAGGCGGGAGGATCACCAGAGCCCAGGAAGTCAAGGCTGCAGTGAGGCATGATCGTGCTATTGCACTCCAGCCTCAGTGGCAGAGCAAAGCCCTGTCTTTAAAAAAACAAAACAAAATTAAGCAAAGTCAATAAAAAAAGCTTTGAGGGCTTGGAAATAAAAGTCCAAAATGGTCTACCAGAATGAACCCCGTAATCCAGGAGGAATATTAAATGTTTGATTTGGAATGCTTTGAAATTTCAGTATCTTTAAAAATATGTACTTTTGTGACTGAGGATTTGTTTATTGGAATTGGTCCGTTTTCTATATTTATGATAGTTTATCCTTACAGGTGATACTCTCTGGAATCATAGGATTAACAACTTGGAAAAGGCCTATGATACTCCTGGTATGTACTGATCTTATAAACTGCTACCCTTTATAAAATGTGCTATCTATGAAGTCTGTTCATATAAACCACTGAAGAAATGCTTAAGCTTCCTTGTTCATTAAAAAATAAGTTAACAGTAGATAATATTAGAAGTCAGATGATCATAACAAGTAAGTAAGATAATAATTTTGCTGGTTTTCTGATTCACTTTAAGCTCCTTAAGTACCCAGTGCTATATAAGTGTCTTTAGTTCCAGCATTAAACCCATCCTAAAGGTAGAATTTTTAAAAAACTACTTACTATGGGCAGTTTTAAATATACACAATAGTGGAGGGAATAATATAATAAACTCCCTGTACCCATCGCCCAGGTTCCATAATGATTAACTTCCTGCCAATCTTTACAGCTATACTCCCACTCATTTCCTCTCATATTCTTTTTTCTCTATATTCTTTTTATTTATTATTGTTATTATTATTATTTTTGAGTCGGAGTCTCGCACTGTTGCCTGGGCTGGAGTGCAGTGGTGCGATCTCAGCTCACTGTAACCTTTGCCTCCCGGGTTCAAGCAATCCTCCCAAGTAGCTGGGATTACAGGCGCCCACCACTGCGCCCTGCTAATTTCTTGTATTTTTAGTAGAGACGGGGTTTCCCTATGTTGGTCAGGCTGGTCTCAAACTCCTGACCTCGTGATCCTCCCGCCTTGGCCTCCCAAAGTGCTGAGATTACAGGCGTGAGCCACCAAGCCCGGCTGTTATTCTTTTTTTTTTTTGGACACAGTCTCACCCTGTTGGCCAGGCTGGAGTGCAGTGGCACGTTCTCAGCTCACCACAACCTCTGCCTCCCAGGTTTAAGCAGTTGTCATGCCTCAGCCTCCTGAGTAGCTGAGATTACAGGTGTGCACCAACATGCCTGGCTAATTTTTTTATTTTTAGTAGAGACGGGGTTTCACCATGTTGGCCAGGCTGGTCCCAAACCTCAAGTGATCCGCCTGCCTTGGCCTCCCAGAGTGTTGAGATTACAGGCATGAGCCACTGCGCCTGTCCTCCTCTATATTCTTTTGAAGCAGATCTCAGATATTAATCATGAATATATGAATTTTTATTGTTATAATGTTTGAGTTGAACAACCTTAGAATTTTGTTGCATAGATTTGCTATATTATCTCTTTATCACATAAATATTATATTCTCTTGGTAATATAGACATATACTGGTGATTTTATCCTTTTTTTGTTATTGAGGTAAAATTTATATAGCAAAATGAATCATTTTAAAGTATACAATTGAGTGGCATTTTTAGAACATTTCCAGTGTTCATCCTTTGTTTTTATTTGCTATGTCATTTTGATTCAGCAACTGTAAACTTATCATTTACAGTTTTAAATAAGTTTAAACTTATCATTTAAAGTGAATCAAAATAGACAATGCTAATGGAGTTTCCAACTTTTAACGATAAAATAGAGGGTCTAGGAAATTAGACTTGAATTGTGGTGTACTTAAATTTTTTTTCCTATATAATATCTCTTATTTTTATTTGTCTCATCCATCTTGAAATGGAGTTAAGTAATTTTCTAAAGTCATTTTGTATATATGCTTAATAGTTCATCTTAAATCGTTGTTTGCTGGGCAACGGGCAATCAGTACAAAACTCCTTAAATTTTTAAATACAAAGAGAAGAAGCACATTGTGGGATCTTCATGTGTCAGAATAGTTAATAGATCCCAATACTGTGTTGATGGTCTTGAAAAACTAACCTGAAGTGTTTTTAGGCCCGCAAGATGACATAGGCAACATTTTACAACTCCATCAGTGATTGTATTTCATGAAATTCCTTTAATAATTTTGGAAAGAATAAATTTTTAGCATACCATTTTAATATATTAAACAGCAGGATGAGAGAAATTGAGACTTTGGATGTGTTGTATAGCCTGTGTTATAAGTGGCTGAAATTTGTTTCACAATGACTCTTTAGGTTTACAGTCTCTGTGAAAAATTTTGGTTGGTGTTTAGTGTTTATACGAATATTTGGTAACAGGAATCTCCTTTGCACTGTCTTTTTCCATTGAGTCAATATTAAATTGCTCAGTAATACAAATCTCTAGGATTTAAATTGAATTAAAAGAAGAAAATCTTCAATGGTATTTGTACTTTGAAAATTCCAAATGATTAAAAGAGTATAAGTGTGTAAAGAATAGATTCAAGAAAGTATATCTATTACGACATTTATTTCTTTGACGTTGTTGTCTTTTAAAAAGCTGCCTCACATATTTATTATGTAAGCTTAAGCAGCCTTAAATGAAAATGGCCCTGTCTTATTACATTCTTATCCATTTATTTCTCATCTTTGTTAAGTATATGCACTTTGTCACAAAGTTGTAACCAGTGTGTACATACTATGTCATGCACTGCTTTTTCTGTTTAATATGAAATTAAGCTATTATCAGGTTTCCATGTATGAGGAGCCTACATGCTTATCATTTAAAACTGTAAGCAGGCTTCTGCCTTATTTCTGTATCATCATCAGTTTTTACCCTATTGTTGGACATTTGAGCTTCTATATTTTGGCTGCTATGAGTTATGTACTTAGAAGGTCATATAGAGATTGTCTTGAAATGTTAATTAGCATCAATTTATAAAGAAGATAAATTAATTTGTAGGGATTCTACAAGGGAAAGCTTTGCATCTATTGATAATTGGAGACTTAGTCAATATCATAAATGAAAAATCTTCAGTTCATATGTATCTTTTATTTTTTTTGAGAGAGGGTCTTGCTCTGTTGCCCAGGCTGGAGTGCGGTGGTGTGATCACTGCTCATTGCAGCCTCAAACTCCTGGGCTCAAGGGATCCTCCCAGTTTAGTCTCCCGAGTAGCTGGGACTACAGGCGTGTGCCACCACACCCAGCTAATTTTTAAATTTTTTGCAGAGATGGGAGTCTCACAACATTACCCAGGTTGGTCTCGAACTCCTGGGCTCAAGTGATCTTCCCACCTCAGCTTCCCAAAGTTCTGGGATTACAGGTATGAGCCACTATGCCTGGCTCACATGACTCTTAATAGTATACCATTATAACTCATGCCAGATGCTTGTGTTATGTCAAAAAATGGAAAAATGCCAGTCAGATATTCCTAGCCCATCCTTTTAAGAGTAGCATCCCTGTGTACGAGCCACTGAACTCTTCTGAGCCTAGTTTTCTTTTTGGCACAGAGGGGATAATTTAGTGATACCAAGGGAAGTTCTACCCTACCCCTCCCTTAATGGATATTTTTTCTCCATTTTTTCCCCCAAGCCCCTCTGCCTCAGTTTCCCGAGTTTAGGGAATGTGCCATTGCATGCTTTTTGGTGGGAGGCCATGTTCCATTAGGAGCCAGCGGACCCCATGGATCTGTGTTCTTGCAGGCCTGGGCTTGGCTCATTAGAGTTCTGTCCCCTTCCCCTTCTCATCCATGCTGTAGGCTCAGGGGCACCTTCTGACCTGGGACTTTCACCCCCTAGCTGGTTGTTTGTTTGGCTGGCGCCTTTTCTACTGGCTCTCAGCTCAGCAGTCACTTCCTGCGAGAGGCCTTTCCTGACCACTCTGATTGCAGTGGCTCCTGCCTTGCCCCTAGCCGTATCCCAGCACTGAATTACTGGCTTTGTGGTCTGTGATTAGCCTATGTACCTTACATTTGTTGCCCCTCTCCCCAGACTATAGTCAGTTCCCTGAGGACAAGAGTCTTGTCTTTTTCAGTCTCTTTCTCTAGGGCCAGTGTGCTCAATACACATTTGTTGTTGACTGTGGAGTTAATTTGACAGCCAATAAGAAATTTAGGTCCTGGGTGAACTCTCAAAATTTCTTTTACTTTTGTCTCAAATTTCTCTCACTTGCTTTTGTTCTCCTATTCATCCCCTTTGAACTTCAAGGTTGTCAGGGAGTGTTTTGGTGGTGGAGGTTGGGAGGCGAAGGATGCTCTTTTTCAGGGCCCTTTGAGAGGCAAGCCGTCCTCGTTTTTAGTTGTTCACATCAGTCTAGAACACACGAATATTCCCTTTTGAGAACCATTTACATTTGGGCTTCCTCTTTTGTGGTTGTTACCTTGATGACATCAAGTTTCTTACTGGTTTGAACAAAAAAGGGTTGCTGTGACCTAGTTCCTTCAAACTCAAGTTTTCATGGAAATTCAGGGTTGGAAGCCTTCATTTACTGGGTCAGGTTTCTTATACTAACACACTCATGTGTTCAGAACAAAAATGATAATATTGGAAAATAGTTGTTAAATATTTGTAGCTATTTATGGCTATGACTAAGAATAAGCTGGGAAGTATGTGTGCATGCATATGTGTGTGTGTGTGTGTGTGTGTGTGTAGTTTTCTAGGTCGTGTGTTTTCCATAAAGAGCTAACATTTTCCATTTTTAAAGAATGTTTTTATTTCTTCTAGACATCATTCCTCTTTCATTCTAAGAAAATGTTCTGTAAGTGTTTACAAATGATGGACAATGCTAGAAACAGCCCCAAACATTGTCTGGTCTAGGCACCTCAGTTAGAAAACAGAACGGTCTTAGTAAGATATTTTTTAAAATTTTTCTTTGGTGGTACAGGCATTTTTGGTGGCAGGTATTTTTCTTCGGTGGTACATTTAGTAAGAATTGCTACTGTGAAAATCCAGCTAGCTCTCTGCCTATATTTTTGGTTCCTTATGAAGTGGTGATGTGAGCTTTGTTATTTTTTTTCTTGTCAATTAGATGGGATAAGTACGACCTAAAAATGATAAAGGGACAGCTCCATATTCTCTAGCGTCAACAATGAAGGTTCTTCCCCAGAGATGTTCTTGGGTCACATGTGGCTTATTCCCAACTGCGGCTCCTGTTGATTTGCACCCCGGACCAAGAATAGACGAGGGTAAATGTATTGGCTATTTTAAAAATGGTCTTTCAGTTTATTTTCTAACCTCAAGATTATAGTATTTAGGATAAAACCTCATTACCCAAAGAGACTACAAAGTGGCTTAAGGTATGCTTAATTATTTTTTTTCTCTAAGAGTCCATATAGGCTAGGTTGGTAAGATAATTCTGCTCACAAAGCCATTTGAGGAGCTAGGAATTTTTCATCTTATTGTGTCTTGGATGGAGAGTCAGAATACTTAGACACTTTGTCAAAAGTCAGAAATAGTTTTAGGTGGATTATGCTGTGAGATAGATTGTGGTCTTTTCTTTCCTGAGGATATGGAGAGCTGGAGTGGTCAGAATACCCAGGTGCAGTTTAGGAATCTATGCATTTACAAAATGAGCCGTGAAGCTCTCTGGCTTTGGCAGTTGAGTTCTTTCAAGTACATTTCAGTAAATTGAAATGAACCCTTGTTTGATAGTTCACAAAACCTGGATTTTAATGCTGACACTTTACCACTAATTGTCAGGTGACCTTGGGGAAATCTCTTGACCCAAAAGTCAAGATTTTCCCAAGGTCTAAACCAATAAGTGGCTTAGATCAGAATAATATTTTAAGATTCCTTCCAGCTCTCATATTATAGATTTCCAGAGTCCTCTTTAGTTACCTAGATGGTGTTTTAATTTCAGGTGGACATTTCAACTGGTCATTATAACCTCCCTGTATATAAACTGAAATACTATGATTATTTCACTCTGTGTTTTTTAAGGCATAAAATGGAAGACTTTTCTTACTCTGCAGAATTATTAGTAATACATTCTTGCATGTATATAATGCTTAAGAATTTTCCAGGTTCTTTCATATACCTTTTCTCATGGCAGATATTATTCCTTTTATGTAGATAAGAGAATATTAGTTCAGGAGTTAATTGGCTTGTTCAGTTCACAATGAGTTGAATGATTATTAGAAAGAACCCAGGGATTTGGGCTCCTAGTTCATTGCTTCTTCCATTGTAACATTTTACCACCTCCTCCACTGGCCAATCGGTAGCCATCTCACTGTGGCCAACAGTGGCTTTTTTGTGGTGTAGAATATAAATTAAATAAGCTGTTACCTTATTTGTGAATGTCCAGTTCTTTTTCAAGATCTGAAGTGGTAAACGTTTTGGGAATTTTATCTTTCACTCAAAAGAGCCAGAGGCAGAAATGTCCAAGGTAACACAAGGTGTAGTTTTGAGTCACAGTCCTATCAATTTCAATCAATAAGTGGCCAAGGAAATGATCTAATTTGTACGCTCATCTGTACAATGGGAGTATACCCATTCCTCAGGATCGTAATGCACATTGAAACTGTAAACTGTAAAATGGGATTTAAGGCTGTGTAAACACATTATGAATTATTTTTTAATCATTCATTGAGAAAATCTCCAAGAGAAGATCTGGCCTCTCAATTTGATGTGTCATTATGTAACAACCCATGGTAGAAAAATGTGCACTTAGGTATTGTGAAGGCAGCTTAGGCTGGGTTCAGGCTTCTCTGTGATCACAGTGCATTTAGTCTGTTGGCAACAGGTGTTTGATTTCTCCCCTCTGATCACCTTCTCCCAGGAACTGCATTGGGTAAGAACTTGGGATCCTCAAAAATTGAAAGCAGTCTTGGGTGGTTCATCTACAGTTAGAATCAAGACCTGGGTAGTACCTTGTTTTGCAGACTGACCTAAGCCAATTTGGGTATGCTTTAATTAGTGGGTTCAGTTTGGTAGCAACAGGTAATTGCCAAAGCTTAGAAGTAACCTTTCTGCCAAGTTAATTATTAAAATGAAGTTGATTCTCAGATCAAATTCTGCTATCCATACACTTATTAGCCCTCAGACAAAAAAATTGTTCATGCCCTTTGTTCTGAAGCTTAAAGTATAGAGAGTTGAGATTTGTATCATGCTTACAAAATAGAGTGTCTGAACAATGTTTTTGTCTCTCATTTTCACATTCACTTCTCTTGAATACCACTGTGGATTCCTTGAAAACCTGTTGATCAAGCAAAGCTAAGTTTATAAGACCCACTTCAGTAAGGGAGAGCAGCTCTTTGCCAGTTCTCAGAACGGATGAGCCAAAGAGAGGATATTTATAGGGTTTTAGAGCCCCTGCTGGATGATTGTGTTTTTTTTGAGACAGGGTCTCACTCTGTCACCCAGGCACCTGAGTGAAGTGGCACCATCACAGCTCACTGCAGCCTCGACCTCCCTGGCTCAGGTGATCCTCCCACCTCAGCCTCAGCCTCCTGAGTAGCCGATGTTGAAAAGGTAGTCATTAGCTTGGTAAATATCGCTAATCAGCAGGGAAATGAAAATCAAAACCACAATATCAAAACATCATGTAATATACTTTTAATATAAACAATTAAACATGAGAACCCGTTTTTAACATCCATTATGCTAATTAAGCTAATAATTACATCAATGGCATCTCATTTCCATATTCACTCTGCTAATTTAGCAAAATCAGTTGGGTGTTGTTGGGAGATAAAGATAAGGGAAGCAAGCTTTTGGAGTTTGGCCTTTCTCATAAATGCTAGCTGACCATCTGGAATATGAATTCTTGACTATCCTTGGGTGTAGCTTGGACCAACCAATGTGTACATACATAATATCACATTCTGGTGCTAAAGTGCATTATAGACTATTTTGTGATTTAAAAGTAATGGCAAAAACTGCAATTACTTTTGCACCAAATCTAATAGTAGTATATATGTATTTGGGTTGCTAAAGGGAGCCCCCTGACCAGTCCTGCATCCAGGTTGTCTGAGCCCAACAGACTACAGTGATCAATTTCTGAACATGACTATGAGAAAGTTCTCAAATTATGAATGATTTGGGGCAAGAGGGGAGACCATTTTGAGTTGGGGAACATCTTAAAATTCATGTGCTGTCATGAAATGTTGCAGAACAATGTGTATGGTCCTATCTGTGTGTGTGTGTGCGTGTGTATTATGTTAAAAAACACCAAGTGATCATACAGGTGTGTTTGCAGTTACATGGAAAATTTCTGAGAAGATATACAAGAAACTGTTCACAGTGGGCCCCTCTGTGGAGTGAAATGGGAATGGGAAGGAGGAAGACTTTCTTGCTCTCCAATTTGTATTTGGAGGGAACAGTGCTGTATTGTGTGAAGAGGAGACTTTTAGTTTAGTTATCTTTTGTTTAATTTTTGGCCACCCTGTACCTGCAATGTCTGAATTCCCTTTTTGGAGTTGGTGTCGCTGCCTTTGTGTGCGTCTTGGTAAGCGGTGGGGCCCTGCCTCCGGTGACGAAGCTTCTGAGGCCACGTGCTTATGTTTCTGAATGCCAGCAGCCAGCCTGTGAACCCATGACCTCTACCCCCTGGAGCTCTAGCCCAGGACTCTGAATCTGGAGCTGTGGATGCACTGTAGACCTGGGGCCACTTGGAACTTACTGGGCAAAGGAGGCAGCTTGTGTCCAAGGCTGACAACAAGGGACCTGGTTTTCCTGTGGCATGACCTTGCTAGAAGTTCCAGCTCCCAGGTTCTTTGGCTCCTTCCTGGGTTCCTGAGCCTCGTTCTTGTGGATTCTGTGAGCTACCTGATAGTCTTGCAAGAAATTCCTTTTCTTCTTAAATAGCCTGAGTTGGTTTCTCTTGTTCCTAACATAATCAAGAACTCTGAATGCTTAAGACCATGATTTTTCTTCTATGAATATTACTTTTATAATAATTTAAAATAGTTCAAACTAAATAGATTCATTTTAAAACATTTGGACACTTATGGTAACTCAGTTGAAAAACAAGAAATCCAGTGGGCATGCAAAGTAGATGGATTGGTGGTGAGCTCAGCATTGGCGGGAAGTGTCTGGTGAAGGAGGCTGGGTCGGGGTGTCAGGGCTTGGGTGGTGGTAGAATTGGGTCTTATGAGCTGCAATCTCTCAAGGGTGATACCAAAGAGTTTTCTGGTAAAGCTCTTTTGTGAAGAGAAAATAATGATCTCTAAATGGACATTTTGTGTTAGCAGGCATTCTGCACATTGATGGAGAAGAAAGAGTATAGATTTGGGTCAGACCCAGAACTGACCTGGGTACTGTACTTAGTTGCATAATTTGACATAATACTTTACCTCTCTGAGACTGTTTCTCATTTATTTCATATTTATAGTTATATATCTAAATATATTATCTATCTATTTATCCATCTACCTATATCTCAAACACACCACAGTGATATTTTATAATTTAGTAAGTGCCTCTTAAGAGGGAAAATATTTTTTATTAAAAACATGGGAGCTCATTAGCCTTCTTACTCTTTTTAAAAAATTTTTATCTTTTGAGACGGAGTCTCACTCTGTTGCCCAGACTGGAGTGCAGTGGCACAATCTTGGCTTTCTGTAACCTCTGCCTCCTGGGTCCAAGGGATTCTCGTGCTTCAGCCTCCTGAGTAGCTGGGATTACAGGCACGCACCACCATACATGGCTTAATTTTTGTATTTTTAGTAGAAATGGGGTTTCACCATCATGGCCAGGCTGGTCTCGAACTCCTGACCTCAAGTGACTTGCCCGTCTCAGTCTCCCAAAGTGCTGGGATTATAGGTGTGAGCCACTGTGCCTGGCCTACCTTCTTATTCTTATTAAAAATAGACTTCTGCATTTATCCCACACCTGAACCTGACTTATACTCCACACAGATAACACTTTTTTTTTTTTTTTTTATTGAGATGGAGTCTTCCTCTGTTAACCAGCCAGGAGTGCAGTGGTGGCGATCTCGGCTCACTGCAGCCTCTGCCTCCCGGGGTTCAAGCGATTGTCCTGTCTCAGCTTCCCAAGTAGCTGGGATTACAGGCACGTGCCACCATGCCTGGCTAATTTATATATTTTTAGTAGAGACAGGGTTTCACCACGTTGGCCAGGCTGGTCTCCAACTCCTGACTTCAGTTGATTCGCCTACCTAGGCCTCGCTAAGTGCTGGGATTACAGGTGTGAGCCACTGCGCTTGGCCAGAAATAACATTTTAAACACTTTCTGGTTTTAGCATTCTTGGTGGTCTTCCTACCTTGTTAAAAGTGAAGAATTTGCCACACTTATGTTAACCCACTTCCTTCCTTTCTTGTTTTTTAAAAAGTTATTTTTGTTACTTCTATTGATGACTTTATTGTTGTAGATAATATTATAAGCTATTTCTTAATTTCTGAACTTTGGATGGTATCTTTTGACCCTCTCTTATATAAGATAAAGAAATTATGACTTTTTTTTACTTCTTTCCCTGCTTTCCCAGTTTTTGATAGTGGCATTATTACTTTTATGTTGTCAGTGTCTTAACATTTACATTTTGCTCTTAAACGATATTATATCCTTCAAACTTTGCCTATAAATTGTTTCTCAGATAATGAAAACCGCTAATGGCATTTATTAGATTCTTTATTTCCAGATTCACCTGAGGCCTTGGTATAAGGGATGCCAACATTCCAGTGTCTGTGTTAGACTATCTAAGCAGGACTTGGAAAGCTGCTGGGTGAAAACCAGTTTTGCAACCCTTAGCTGATCTCCATCTCCCAGCCTAGAAAAAGATTAGGGATTAAAGAGACAAATGTTTTGGAGAAAGTTACTGAATTGCTGTGACATTTTGAGTTCCATCTTCTCATGGGGGAAACGGGGGAGTATTTAAAGATAAGCAATTGGAGAATATGACAGGGATTCTTTGGTATTTGACTGGACCGTTGTTGGCTACACCTGAGGATTCTAAAGGACGGATTGGAGCGCCCTGTGGCCTCAGAGTTAAAGCCTGCAGTTGGAAAATAACTCTATGTTCATAGACTAAGCACAACATGAATATACTTCTAGCTGACCAGATGGGCCTCCCAGGAAATAGCAGGCGTGGGGTGAGCTCACATCCTGCCCAGAGAGGCCATAGGGAGTGAGCAGACCACAGCAGAAGGAGGCTGGGCCTGGACTCCTGGATGCTCAGGTTAAGGGAGCTGGAAGCTCAGCAGTAGGTATCTCTGAGGAGCCAATGGAGGCTCCATTCCAGAGGGAGTCCCCTGTAAACACTTGCCAAGTCCCAACATAACAGGCAGGTGAACTCTCCCCTGCCCCTTACCTTGCCTACTAATATGGCTGTGGCCTTCCCCACACTCCCTTCTATCTAAAATGACCCAATTGTGTTGTAGGGGGAGCAGTAGACCCACACGAAAAAAGGGAAACAGAGCAGATTGAGGCCATTCACCTTGCCTTCCCACTGCAGGCTTGCTCCCTGCCTAGAGCAATAAGCCTGGTGGCAGACAGAGAAGCTTACATTCAAATGAAGTTCCAAGTTTTGACTGGGACACAGGCTTGGACATTGTAATTACTGAAATGAGTTGTTTTGTGACTTGAAGTGACTGGAGGACTTTTTGTAGTTGATCAGACAAGTCATGGTCCTGGACTCAAATTTCATCTTAAACAATCAGGAATAATGAGCCCTACGGAGTGGCCGTGAACAACATTGCAGCAAGGAAACAAAGTGGTTTTCTGTTGACCTCCCTAAGCTCTGCTTGTTCAAGGGACCAGCTACATTATTTACTGCAACACCAGGAAGAATGATTGATACTAAAGAGAAGGAAATGTAATTCCATGTTATTCAAAGGAAGACTGTTTCCTTTGCCAAGTCAAATGCATTATTTTTTCTTATTCTCTAGTATGTGCTTGGTATCATGCCACGTTCTAGTTTGCTTCATGTTTGGACCATGACTTTGATGTATATCTTTATATTTTTCTGGGAGGTTCTAAATGATTCTTTTCTTTCTTTCTTTTTGTTGACAAAAGGCACCTAATCTCAGAGATCATCTAGCTGCTGCTTCTTTCTGTCTTTCTTTTTTAAGAGAGGATCTCACTGTCACCCAGGCTGGAGTGCAGTGGCGCGGACACACCTCACTGCAGCCTTGACCTACTGGGGTCAAGTGATCCTCCCACCTCAGGGCCAAGAAGCTGGGACTACAGGCATGTGCCACCATGCCAAGCTATTTTTTTTTAATTTAATTTTTTGTAGAGACAGGGTTTCACCATGCTGCCCAGGCTGGTCTCAAACTCCTGAGCTCAAGTGATCTGCCCACCTTGGCCTCTCAGAGTGCTGGGATTACAGGTGTGAGCCACCATACCCAGCCTGCTGCTTTTTTCATTATTGAGATGTAGTTGACATAACAAAAAATTTGCACATTTAAAGTATACAATTCAATGGATTTTTAGCATATTCCCACATCTATGCAAACTTCACTACTGTCAATTATGGGATATTTTCATCAGCCTCTAAAAAATCCTGTACCCATTAGAAGTCATTCCTGATTTACTTTCAATACCTTCAGCCTCAGGAAACCACTAATATACTTTTTGTCTTCATAGATTTGCCCATTCTGGATATTTCAAATAAATTGAATCATACAGTATGTGATCCTTTGTAATTGACTTCTTCCAGTTAGCATATTTTTTAGCTTAATATTTTTAAGGTTCATCCATGCTATAGTACCTGTCAGTACTTTTCCCTTTTTTATTGCTGAATCATATTCCATTATATGGATATATCACATTTTATTTATTTGTTCATCAGTTGATGGACATTTCCACTTTGGCTATTAGGAATAATGCTGGGCCAGGCATGGTGGCTCATGCCTGTAATCCCAGCATTTTGGGAGACTGAGGTGGGTGGACCACCTGAGGTCAGGAGTTTGAGACTAGCCCGGCTAACGTGGTGAAACCCTGTCTCTACTAAAAATACAAAAATTAGCCAGGCATGGTGGCGGGCACCTGTAATCCCAGCCACTCAGAAGGCTGAGGCAGGGGAATTGCTTGAACCTGGGAGGCGGAGGTTGCAGTGAGCCAAGATTGCACCATGCTACTCCAGCCTGGGCAACAAAAGCGAAACTCCATCTCAAAAAAAAAAAAAAAAAAAAAAAGAAAAGAAAAAGAAAAGGAATAATGCTGCTATTAACATTAGTGTACAATTTTTTTGTGGATATGTTTTCATTTCTCTTGGGTATATGTCTAGGAGTAGAATTGCTGACTCATATGGTAACTACATGTTTAACATTTTGAGAAATTGCTAAACTGTTTTCAAAGTGGCTATATCATTTTATATTTCCACCAGCAGTGTTTGAAGGTTCATTTCTCCACGATTTTGCCAACACTGATCGTCTGTTTTTTGATTGTGGCCATTCTTTGGGGTGTGACGTGGCATCTCATTGTGATTTTGATTTGACATTAAGCATCTTTTTATGTGTGTATTGGCCATTTATACATCATCTTTGGAGAAATATCTATTCAGATCCATTGCCCATTTAAAAGTTGGTTACTTGTCTTTTTATTATGAGTCCCTTATCAGATACAGAGACTCCACACTTACAGTGGGGGTTATGTCCAGATAAACTCATCATAAATTGAAAATACTGAAAGTGAAAAATATATTTAACACACCTCGAGCATCATAGCTTAGTCAAGCTTACTTTAAAAAAACTCAGAACATGTACATTAGCCAACAATTGGGCAAGGTCATCTAACACAAAGCCTATTTTATAATAAAATATTACATATCTCATGTAACTTATTGAATACTGTACCGAATATGAAAAAATGGAATAGTTTTATGGGTATTCGAAGTACAGTTTCTATTGAATGCATATGGCTTTCACACTATTTTAAAGGCAAAAGATTATAGGGTGAACCATTGTTAAGTTGGGGACTGTCGTATATGATTTGCAAACATTTTCTTTGATTCTCTGTGTTGTCTTTTTACTTTCTTGATGATGCCCTTTGAAGCACAAAAGTTTACAAGTTTGAAGTTCAGTTCATCTATTTTTAATTTTGTAGCTTACACTGTTGTATTTAAGAAGGGCTTTGTCTAACCCAAGGTCATGAATGCTTACTCCTATACTTTTTTCTAAGATTTTTATTATTTTAGCTGTTTTGCTTAGGTCTTTCATTTTTTTTTAGTTAATTTTTGCATATGGTGTGAGGCAGGGGTCCAAGTTTATTCTTTTACATGTGGATATACAGTTGCCCCAGCACCATTTGTTAGAAAGACTTCTTTCCCCATTGAATTATCTTGACACCTTTGTTGAAAATAAGTTGACCCTAAGTGTGAGGTTTATGTATCTGGCTTCTTGATCATATTCTTTTTGCTAGTTGTTCCACTTTCCCTTTTGGATATTTCTTGTTAAGACCACTCACTTCCTGTTCTAGTCTGGACTTAATTGTTTTCTGGCCTGCTGCACAGATGTCATCTGAATATTTCTTTTCATTGTATTCTTAAATTAGATCCATTTTTTCTTAGGTCTCATGCATTCTTTTTCTTTGGGTTCTTTTTTCATTTGCCAGAGAACATTCTCAAATAATAATTTTCAGAAAGAATTGAGGGAAGACAGCTCTCTCAGGGTTTGAATACCTTGATGTATCTTTGTTCTCACCCTCTCACTTGAATAATAGTTAGGCTGGATATAGAATCCTGGGTTCAAAATAATTTTTCTTCCAAAAAATGAAGTCATTGCTTGATGCCTTTTGTCATAGATGAGAATCTTGATGCTGATCTGATTCTTGTTCCTTGGTAGAAAACCTTTTTCTTTTTCTATCTGGAAGCTTTTAAGATCTTTTCTTTTCCTCGAAAATCAATAAAATTTGATTTTCAAAAAGATAAAATCATGAGTTTCAGGCAAATATAAAATGAACATGAGTGATTAACGAGGGAGCACTGGTTCAAAGAGCATTTGAGAAGCTAAGCATTTATTGGCAATCTTAGGAGAAGATTGCTGGGATAGACACAAAACTGGTTAATGTACTCCAAAGCCATGAACTGTAACTTCTGAAGTTCCAATTGAACAGAACCTTATTTTCATCTCTACTGAAATAACATCTACAACTTAAACTCTGTTCCCACAGATGTAAAGTAGCCATTTGAAAAAATAGATTACCCAGTAATCTCTTCTGCCTGTTTTCAAGTTTCCGATAATTTTTCTGAGTCTTCTGAAGTTACACGAAGTTATGTCTAGGTGGAGTCTTTTCTCCTTCATCCTTTTGAGTATTTGGTGAGCTTTTGTGATTTGAATATATGTGCCTTTCTTCAATACTGAGAAATTTTCTTATTTCCTTGATGATGATGATGATTGTGATTATTATTATTTTGAGACCAAGTTTCACTCTGTCCCCCAGGCTAGAGTATAGTGGCATGATCTTGGCTCACTGCAACCTCCACCTCACAGGTTCAAGTGATTCTCTTGCCTCAGCCTTTGGAGTAGCTGGGACTACAGGCATGCACCAACACACTCAGCTAATTTTTGTATTTTTAGTAGAGATGGTGTTTCACCATGTTGGCCAGGCTGGTCTCAAACTCCTGACCTCAAGTGATCCATCTGCCTTGGCCGACGAAGTGCTGGGATTACAAACATGAGCCACCGCACCCAGCCTCCTTGATTATTTTCTTCCCTCCATTTGCTCTGTTCTTTCCTTCTAGAACATCTACAAATCAGACGTTGAACCTCTTGGATTGAACCTCTTTGTTTCTTAACTTTTCAAAGTTTCACATTTCTCTTTGTCTTTTTAATGTATTTTCTTAATTTTTACTCCTGCCATTCTATTGAAGTGTTTGACAATTATATTTTTTAATGTTCAAGAACACTTTTTTGATCTCTGATTTATTCTTTTGCTTAGCAGCTATTCTTGTGTTATTATGCTGTATTTTCTATTTGAAGATACATGTTACATATATTTAACATTTTTCTTTTCTATTCTCTGAGTAATCTGTTTTCTTTTTTGGGGTCAGTGATTCCGATTGACATCTAGGTCCTTCTTTTTTGTATTGTTAGACTTTTTCCTTTTTTCGAGACAGAATCTTTCTCTGTCGCCCAGGCTGGAGTACAGTGGCGCCATCTCAGCTCACTGCAACCTCTCCGCCTCCCAGGTTCAAGCAATTCTCCTGCCTCAGCTTCCCAAGTAGCTGGGATTATAGGCGTGTGCCACCACACCCGGCTAATTTTTGTATTTTTAGTAGAAACTGAGTTTCTCCATGTTGGCCAGGCTGGTCTCGAACTCCTGACCTCAGGTGATCCACCCACCTCAGCCTCCCAAAATGCTGGGATTACAAGCATGAGCCACTGCACCCAGCCATGTTTTTAGATTTTTGAATGTCTGTTGATCCTTGATCATTCATTCTAGTCATAACTAAAGGCTAGATTGGTAATATTTATAATAATATTTGCAATAATAATAACACATAACTGAGATGTATATACTAATCGACTAATCACATGAGGTGTTATTAGTATCCTCATTCTGAGGAAACCAAGACACAGAGAAGTTAAGTGAGTTGCCCGAGGTCACATAGCTAGAAGTGGCAGAGCTGGGCTGCAGTTCCAGCAGGTCTGTCTCTAGAGTCTTTCTTCTTAATCACTACCTGGTTCCACAGCAAGCTTGTTTGGCAGGGCCAGCTAGCTGTCTGAAAGCTCTGTGAAGCTTAATGGACCACAGTGATTGATAGTCTTCATTTTAGTGTGTGCTTGAGAGAAACAAGTCTGTGACCCTCAATATGCCAAAAAGAAGGCTGGATGTGGTGCCCCATGCTTGTAATCCCAGTACTTTGGAAGGCCAAGGTGGGAGGATCATTTGGGGCCAGGACGTTGAAACTAGCCTGGGCAAAAGAGCTAGACCCCCATCTCTACAAAAACTTAAAAAATTAGCTGGTCATAGTGATACATACATGTAGTCTCAGCTACTTAGGAGGCTGAGGCAGGAGGATCACTTGAGCCCAGGAAACTGAGGCTGCAGCGAGCCATGATTGCACCACTGCAGTCCAGTCAGGATGACAGAGTGACACCCTACCTCTCAGAAAAATAAGAGAAGATAATACCGTACCAGGACCCCTGCACCCCAAGGCAGATTATTTCACTCTCTCAGAATGAAGTTCACTAGTACTCGCTGGTGGACAAATGCTTGTACTGTCTATTACTTTTGCATCTTTGAAAATCTCTTCAATATTTTTTCAATGTTTTATTATGAAAATTCTCAACAGAAAAGTTGAGCAAATAGCACAGTAAACTCTGATGTGCCCTTCACTTGAATTCCAAAGCCATTAACATTTTGCCACATTTGCTATGTCTCTACATAAATAGATATTCTATATTCAACTATTCAAAGTTGCAGATTTCATGGTCACTCACCCCTATATGCTGTAGGAAGCACCTTCTAAAGATACAGTGTTCTGCATCACCATAATAACATGATCATGCTTAAGAACATTTTCTAATAATTTTCCTAATAAATTTCCTAATGTCATCTAATATTCAGCCTATGTTTAAATTTCCCCACTTGGTTCAAAATCTTCAAATAACTTTTCTTAATCAAAACCTTTGTAACTGAAGTATGATTTGTGCACATTTCTGTATGTATAATGTGCAAAAAAGTCCAGGATTCTATCAAGGTTCGCTTATGGCATTTAATTAGTCTGTCTCTTTAGTCTTTTGTGTTCTAGAATACTCTTCTTCTTCCTTTTTGTAGGAATTGACTTAGTGAAGAGATGACTCCAATTGGTTTATATGTTATTGTCGTTCTTCTTTTTCTTCTTTGATATGAAAAATTTCAAATATACCCCAAAGTTGAGAGAAATACAAAACCCCCCATGTACCCATTGCCCAGCTACAACAATCAACACATGTCCAGACTTGTCTCATCTGGACCCCTATTTCCCTTCTCTTTTGCCATTGGATTATTTCGAAATAAATTTCAGCCTTGACAACATTTAATTCTTAAATATTTTAGTATATATTTATAAAAGATACATAATTTGTCAGGCTCATCAAGTATCTAGGCATTGTCTTACATATGTTTTTTTATAATTGGTTTGTTTTAATTTGACCCACATTGCACTTAGCTGATATGTCTCTTAAGTTTCTTTTAATCAGTAAGTCCCTCTTTCTCTTGTTTTCCCTATTGCAACTGCTTTTTTTTTGAGATGGAGTCTTGCTCTGTCACCCAGGCTGGAGGTGCCATCTTGGCTCACGGCAACCTCTGCTTCCTGGGTTCAAGTGATTCTCCTGCCCCAGTCTGCCTGAGTAGCTGGGATTACAGGTGCCCACCACCAGGCCCAGCTAATTTTTGTATTTTTAGTAGACACAGGGTTTCACCATGTTGGCCAGGCTGGTCTTGAACTTCTGGACTCAGGTGATCCATCTGCCTTGGCTTCCCAAAGTGCTGGGATTACAGGCATGAGCCACCGTGCCTGGCCCATTGCAACTTATTTGTTAAAGAAACTGAGTCCTAGCCGGGCGCGGTGGCTCACGCTTGTAATCCCAGCACTTTGGGAGGCCGAGGCGGGCGGATCACGAGGTCGGGAGATCGAGACCACGGTGAAACCCCGTCTCTACTAAAAATACAAAAAAAAATTAGCCGGGCGTGGTGGCAGGCGCCTGTAGTCCCAGCTACTTGGAGAGGCGGAGGCAGGAGAATGGCGTGAACCCGGGAGGCGGAGCTTGCAGTGAGCCGGGATTGTGCCACTGCACTCCAGCCTGGGCGACAGAGCGAGACTCTGTCTCAAAAAAAAAAAAAAAAAAGAAACTGAGTCCTTTGTTCCATTGAGTTACATTGCATCCCCATGGTGCTGTTCAACATGTTTCTCTGTCCCCTTTATTTCCAGTAACTGGTAGTTAAATCTAGAGGCTTGATCTGATTCAGGTTTGGTTCTGGGGTCAGAACACTTCACCAGTGGTGGTGGGTATTTCCAACAGGAAGCACACATTGTTCAGTTGTCTCTCTTTTTGTGATATTGGCAGTCAGTGATGACACTTCCTTAGATCACTTGGATAACTTGAATCTTTTATGTTAAAAAATGTCAATAAATAACAATTACAAGCAGGAGTCTTTAAACCATTGATCCCCACACCATATCCATTAAACCATTCTGTCCTTTGAGGTATTAGATTGGTATCCTTGGAAAAGGGGGTCCTTATATAAATTCAATGAGTGCCATATACTGTGATGAATTATTATAATGTAAATACTCCTATGCAGCCTCGCTTTAAAAAAAAATCCAGGATGTTATCAAGGTTCACTTATGGCATTTAATTATGATAATGTAGTTTACTGTAAAATTTTAATGGCTCTTACAAGTGCTAATTGTTAAACTTTGTTTAACTTAAGGTTTCTCAAATTTATCTCACTTCACACCTCTTTCTCCACGGACTACCTATTAAACCCTCCCAGAAAAGTAATCAGTGGAAAGTTATTTGGAAAACATCTTAAATCATTTGTTCGGTCACTCAATAAACATTTTTTGAGCACCTGTTTTGTGTCAGGCATTGTATTAGACACATATATAGAAATGGACTCTCAAGCTTTATTGGTTCTTTACTTGTCTGGTGTTAGAATATTTCAAATGTCACATGGAGAGAAATACCTGACTTAGCAGATTATAATGATCTGATCACTGGGGCATACAGTATCTCAAAGTAGGCAATATCCCTGTCTACGAAGAGTCATATAGTCTGGCTTTCATTCCACTGCTCAGTCAGGAGTTGAAGAGGGGAGAGAAAGGGTCAGGCACTCCAATTATCCATGACTGACTGCATAACAAACCACCCCAAAACCTAATAGTTTCAAACCACAACTTATCATTGTCTCTTATGGTTTTGTGAATCGACAGGATTCCTGTTTGGTGTCTCTCATGTGATTGCAGTTAGATGGCAGCCGGGTTAGGAATCATCCGGAGGTTTGACTGCCTCAGACCTCCCTGATGGCTCTTTCACATGACTGGCAAGTGATACTGGCTGTCGCCTGGGAGCTCAGCTAGGGCTGGTGATGAGAGTGTGAACATGTGACCTCCTCATGTAACATGGTGGCTGGTTTCTGAGATGGAGTGTTTCAAGTGAGTAGTGTTCCAGGAAGCCTACTTTTTTGTGTGTGTGCAATTTTTTATTGTGGTAAAACATGTAACATAAAACTTACCATTTTAAACATTTTAAAGTGTACAATTCAGTGGCATTTTAAAGTGTATGTTTAGTGGCATTAAGCATGTTCACAGTGTTGTGCTGCACCACTGTCCATCTCCAGAACTCTTTCGTCATCCCAAATAGAAACTATACCCATTAAAAAACAATGCCCCATTTCCTTCTCCCCCGAAGTCCGTGGCAAACACTATTCTACTTTCTGTCTCTATGACTGTGCCTGTTCTAGGTATCACATATAAGTAAGTGGAATCATACAATATTTGTCCTTTTGTGTCTGGCCTATTTCACTTAGCAAAATGTTTTCAAGGTTTATCCATGCTGTCGGAGCATGTGTTAGAACTTCATTCCTTTTCATGGCTGAATGAGATTCCATGGTATGTATTGGACCTCACCTCATGATGTGAGGAACGCCCTATGAGTACAGAGAGGGAAGGACTTGCTGTTGGCCATCTTTGGAGACCGCTGACCCTGGTTTACAGATTCTTCTTAGGAACTGTGATCTTTGTGGGTGGGGAATTGTATGATCTGACTCTTTAACCTGCTGAACCTTGAGAAGCTAAGAGCAGCAAAGAAGGGACCAGAAGTAGGGAAAGAAAGAAAGTTAGAGAGGCACAGAGGAAAGGATAAAAGAGGAATGAAGTCAGAGAAGTGGAGTCTCAGGAACCATGGCTTTGATGGCTTTGCAACTTTGTTTACAACGAACTTTCTGCTGCCTTTCTAATCTTCAAATCCAAATTTATTTTGGCCACTTTATTCCCAAGGGGCATAGCAGATCGGGTTCCTGACCAGTTCACCTTATTGGAACAATAAATTTCATGTGTCTCGTGATCCACTGTTTCTCTTGTGATTCTGCCCTGGTCTGGGTCATATTCCTAATGAGAACATGTTAATGTAGGGGTGATAGTGATGCCTAACTTGAGTTGAGCAATTATAGAGCTAGATATGTGCTGAGGGTCCCGTCTTCTCTGCAGAGGCTGATTGTTTGGCTTATAAGAAATCACTTTTCAGCTGGGTGCGGTGGCTCACGCCAGCAACTCCAGGGCTTTGGGAGGCTGAGGTGGAAGTATCAGCTTGAGGCCAGGAATGTGAGACCAGCCTAGGCAACAAAGTGAGACCCTGTCTCTACAAAAAAAAAAGAAAATTTTTTTTTTATTTGTCACTTTTCTGAGAAATGAGAGACAATGTGCTAAAAGGAGGGACTGAGGGACCCGGGATAGGGCAGAATTTGCTGTTCACAAGAGGCCTGGAAGTGCCGTTGAGACATGTATGTTTTCACTAGGACTAAGCAACTCTGGCTTATAAGAGCTTTTAGCTCTCCTGAAAGTTGTGTCCCCGAATGATAAATATTTGTGTCTCACTCTGGTAGAAGAAGCAAAAGGCCTTTCACCCCCATTAAAAGAGGAATGAGAAAGCAATGGTTATTATTATATCTTAAACACTTTATAAAAAGAAAATCAGGGACTTCCATAATATGAGTAAACCTGGCACTTCAGCATGCTGGAGAGGAAGGAGAGACAGTCGGTTCTGTTCACAGCAACGGGCCTGTGTTTGGCTTGTTGGCAAGGAGAGCTGGTCTGGGTGATGGTAATGTATCTGCCAGAAGTCTGGCAGAAGTTTAAAGGGTGTCAAGGGACTGAAACTGGGAGTAGGTTCTGTTGGGGTCTAAGGATTAGAGGTGCACAGGCAAACCAAGTCAGTGCGTGTGGGAGCTCCTGAAATAGGTTGACAGTGGTGAGAGTGTGGGCTTTGTGAGTGGTTGTGATTTATGATGTTTTGTTAGTTGCTGTGGTGCTGGGCTGTCAATCCAAGCATTCGTTTTGCTAAACCAGTTCAGAAAAATTTTAGTTTGGTGCCTTGTCTTTAATTATTTTTTTTTCCAGTGCCATCGTGTTGTGTTCAGATGACTTTGCTCATGATTCTAGATCTTTATATTGAAATCCTTCCCCAAATCGAATTAAAATGTAAAATGTTAAGAGTTAAATAAGTGGTTACATCAACTGTCATGGGTCCTGTGCCATTTGTCTTATTAACCAGTGACTAATCAGGTTTTTTGGTACTTGGACTCCGTGGCTCTGAGGACATACATGTTAAATGGCAGTTAGATTCCCAGCAAGACCACATAACTGTTCTTGTTTCAGTGGGAAAATGGAACTTGAATTCTAAGGAACAGGTATTTTGTTCCTCCACCCACCTACCATTCTCACTTCTTCCTTTGACATAATGGAAGTCCCAACGCTTCCTGTCTTCTTTCTTGAGGAAGTGATGAGTTCCCAGCAGAAACAATGGTGGTAGCCATTTTCACACTAGCAGTGATAGTCAATCAGGTATTTGCCTTTCAGGCTTGTCTGTATATGTCCTAGAATATTAGTAAGAATGTATGATACCTGTATATAGCACTTATCAGAAAGAATAGATTTTCTTTCATTTGTCCATTGATTGGTTGACTGACTCATTCATTCAGTATTATTTACCACCACTTATGTTTTTGTGTTCTTGTTTCAGATTTTCTACCCCACTGGAGAAAAGCATTTTTTAATATTTATTTTTGAGCAGTATCAAAAGGCTGCATGTGAGGGGGAAAAAAAGGGCACAATTATTAAATGAGGACCAATAATATTTTCTTGGAGAATTAAAAGACAAAACAGTGTGAGAGAGAAGAATTCTAGATGGATTAACACCTTTTGAAGTAAAAGTTCCTTCTTTCTTAGAAATTTCTTCTCATGAGGAAATAATTTGGTGAACTGCTCATATTTAAATAAAAACAACACATTTGTATATGCACAAACTCATTGTTAACATTCAGGAAAAATATATGTTATTTCCGATAATTTAAAAAGAAGCACCACATTTGATGAACATATGTAATTGTTAAGGAAAAAAATTTTTTTTTATCTTTTTATCTGTTTATTTGGCATCATGTATTTCCTTCTGCCATTACAGAAATTGGGCTGTTTTTTTTTTGTTTTTTTTTTATTATTATACTTTAGGTTTTAGGGTACATGTGCACAATGTGCAGGTTTGTTACATATGTATCCATGTGCCATGTTGATTTCCTGCACCCATTAACTCATCATTTAGCATTAGGTATATCTCCTAATGCTGTCCCTCCCCCCTCCCCCCACCCCACAGCAGTCCCCGGAGTGATGTCCCCCTTCCTGTGTCCATGAGTTCTCATTGTTCAATTCCCACCTATGAGTGAGAACATGCAGTGTTTGGTTTTTTGTCCTTGTGATAGTTTACTGAGAATGATGTTTTCCAATTTCATCCATGTCCCTACAAAGGACATGAACTCATCATTTTTTACGGCTGCATAGTATTCCATGGTGTATATGTGCCACATTTTCTTAATCCAGTCTATCGTTGTTGGACATTTGGGTTGGTTCCAACTCTTTGCTATTGTGAATAGTGCCGCAATAAACATACGTGTGCATGTGTCTTTATAGCAGCATGATTTATAGTCCTTTGGGTATATACCCAGTAATGGGATGGCTGGGTCAAATGGTATTTCTAGTTCTAGATCCCTGAGGAATCGCCACACTGACTTCCACAGTGGTTGAACTAGTTTACAGTCCCACCAACAGTGTAAAAGTGTTCCTATTTCTTCACATCCTCTCCAGCACCTGTTGTTTCCTGATTTTTTAATGATGGCCATTCTAACTGGTGTGAGATGGTATCTCACTGTGGTTTTGATTTGCATTTCTCTGATGGCCAGTGATGATGAGCATTTCTTCATGTGTTTTCTGGCTGCATAAATGTCTTCTTTTGAGAAGTGTTTGTTCATGTCCTCTGCCCACTTTTTGATGGGGTTGTTTGTTTTTTTCTTGTAAATTTGTTTGAGTTCATTGTAGATTCTGGATATTAGCCCTTTGTCAGATGAGTAGGTTGCAAAAATTTTCTCCCATTCTGTAGGTTGCCTGTTCATTCTGATGATAGTTTCTTTTGCTGTGCAGAAGCTCTTTAGTTTAATGAGATCCCATTTGTCGATTTTGGCTTTTGTTGCCATTGCTTTTGGTGTTTTAGACATGAAGTCCTTGCCCACGCCTATGTCCTGAATGGTATTGCCTAGGTTTTCTTGTAGGATTTTAATGGTTTTAGGTCTAACATATAAGTCTTTAATCCATCTTGAATTAATTTTTGTATAAGGTGTAAGGAAGGGATCCAGTTGCAGCTTTCTACATATGGCTAGCCAGTTTTCCCAGCACCATTTATTAAATAGGGAATCCTTTCCCCATTTCTTGTTTTTGTCAGGTTTGTCAAAGATCAGATAGTTGTAGCTATGTGGCATCATTTCTGAGGGCTCTGTTCTGTTCCATTGATCTATGTCTCTGTTGTGGTACCAGTACCATGCTGTTTTGGTTACTGTAGCCTTGTAGTATAGTTTAAAGTCAGGTAGCGTGATGCCTCCAGCTTTGTTCTTTTGGCTTAGGATTGACTTGGCGATGCGGGCTCTTTTTTGGTTCCATATGAACTTTAAAGTAGTTTTTTCCAATTCTGTGAAGAAAGTCATTGGTAGCTTGATGGGGATGGCATTGAATCTATAAATTACTTTGGGCAGTATGGCCATTTTCACGATATTGATTCTTCCAACCCATGAGCATGGAATGTTCTTCCATTTGTTTGTATCCTCTTTTATTTCATTGAGCAGTGGTTTGTAGTTCTCCTTGAAGAGGTCTTTCACATCCCTTGTAAGTTGGATTCCTAGGTATTTTATTCTCTTTGAAGCAATTGTGAATGGGAGTTCACTCATGATTTGGCTCTCTGTTTGTCTGTTATTGGTGTACAAGAATGCTTGTGATTTTTGTACATTAATTTTGTATCCTCAGACTTCGCTGAAGTTGCTAATCAGCTTAAGGAGATTTTGGGCTGAGACAATGGGGTTTTCTAGATATACAATCATGTCATCTGCAAACAGGGACACTTTGACTTCCTCTTTTCCTAATTGAATACCCTTTATTTCCTTCTCCTGCCTGATTGCTCTGGCCAGAACTTCCAGCACTATGTTGAATAGGAGCGGTGAGAGAGGGCACCCCTGTCTCGTGCCAGTTTTCAGAGGGAATGCTTCCAGTTTTTGCCCATTCAGTATGATATTGGCTGTGGGTTTGTCGTAGATAGCTCTTATTATTTTGAGATACGTCCCATCAATACCTAATTTATTGAGAGTTTTTAGCATGAAGGGTTGTTGAATTTTGTCAAAGGCCTTTTCTGCATCTATTGAGATAATCATGTGGTTTTTGTCTTTGGTTCTGTTTATATGCTGGATTACTTTTATTGATTTGCGTATGTTGAACCAGCCTTGCATCCCAGGGATGAAGCCCACTTGATCATGGTGGATAAGCTTTTTGATGTGCTGCTGGATTCGGTTTGCCAGTATTTTATTGAGGATTTTTGCATCAATGTTCATCAAGGATATTGGTCTGAAATTCTCTTTTTTGGTTATGTCTCTGCCAGGTTTTGGTATCAGGACGATGCTGGCTTCATAAAATGTGTTAGGGAGGATTCCCTCTTTTTCTATGGATTGGAATAGTTTCAGAAGGAATGGTACCAGTTCCTCCTTGTACCTCTGGTAGAATTCAGCTGTGAATCCATCAGGTCCTGGACTCTTTTTGGTTGGTAAGCTATTGATTATTGCCACAATTTCAGAACCTGTTATTGGTCTATTCAGAGATTCAACTTCTTCCTGGTTTAGTCTTGGGAGGGTGTATTTGTGAGGAATTTATCCATTTCTTCTAGATTTTCTAGTTTATTTGCATAGAGGTGTTTGTAGTATTCTCTGATGGTAGATTGTATTTCTGTGGGATCGGTGGTGATATCCCCTTTTTCGTTTTTTATTGCATCTATTTGATTCTTCTCTCTTTTCTTCTTTATTAGTCTTGCTAGCGGTCCATCAATTTTGTTGATCTTTTCAAAAAACCAGCTCCTGGATTCATTAATTTTTTGAAGGGTTTTTTGTGTCTCTATTTCCTTCAGTTCTGCTCTGATTTTAGTTATTTCTAGCCTTCTGCTAGCTTTTGAATGTGTTTGCTCTTGCTTTTCTAGTTCTTTTAATTGTGATGTTAGGGAGTCAATTTTGGATCTTTCCTGCTTTCTCTTGTGGGCATTTAGTGCTATAAATTTCCCTCTACACACTGCTTTGAACGTGTCCCAGAGATTCTGGTATGTTGTGTCTTTGTTCTCGTTGGTTTCAAAGAACATCTTTATTTCTGCCTTCATTTCATTATGTACCCAATAGTCATTCAGGAGCAGGTTGTTCAGTTTCCATGTAGTAGAGCGGTTTTGAGTGAGTTTCTTAATCCTGAGTTCTAGTTTGATTGCACTGTGGTCTGAGAGACAGTTTGTTATAATTTCTGTTCTTTTACATTTGCTGAGGAGAGCTTTACTTCCAACTATGTGGTCAATTTTGGAATAGGTGTGGTGTGGTGCTGAAAAAAATGTATATTCTGTTGACTTGGGGTGGAGAGTTCTGTAGATGTCTATTAGGTCCACTTTATGTAGAGCTGAGTTCAATTCCTGGATATCCTTGTTAACTTTCTGTCTCGTTGATCTGTCTAATGCTGACAGTGGGGTGTTAAAATCTCCCATTATTATTGTGTGGGAGTTTAAGTCCCTTTGTAGGTCACTCAGGACTTGCTTTATGAATCTGGGTGCTCCTGTGTTGGGTGCATATATATTTAGGATAGTTAGCTCTTCTTGTTGAATTGATCCCTTTACCATTATGTAATGGCCTTCTTTGTCTCTTTTGATCTTTGTTGGTTTAAAGTCTATTTTATCAGAGACTAGGATTGCAACCCCTGCCTTTTTTTGTTTTCCAGTTGCTTGATAGATCTTCCTCCATCCCTTTATTTTGAGTCTATGTGTGTCTCTGCACGTGAGATGGGTTTCCTGAATACAGCACACTGATGGGTCCTGACTCCTTATCCAGTTTGCCAGTCTGTGTCTTTTGATTGGAGCATTTAGCCCATTTACATTAAACGTTAATATTGTTATGTGTGAATCTGATCCTGTCATTATGATGTTAGTTGGTTATTTTGCTCGTTAGTTGCTATAGTTTCTTCCTAGTCTCGATGGTCTTTACAATTTGGCATGTTTTTGCAGTGGCTGGTACCGGTTGTTCCTTTCCATGTTTAGTGCTTCCTTCAGGAGCTCTTTTAGGGCAGGCCTGGTGGTGACAAAATCACTCAGCGTTTGCTTGTCTGTAAAGTGTTTTATTTCTCCTTCACTTATGAAGCTTAGTTTGGCGGGATAGGAGATTCTGGGTTGAAAATTCTTTTCTTTAAGAATGTTGAATATCGGCCCCCACTCTCTTCTGGCTTGTAGAGTTTCTGCTGAGAGATCAGCTGTTAGTCTGATGGGCTTCGCTTTGTGGGTAACCAGACCTTTCTCTCTGGCTGCCCTTAACATTTTTTCTTTCATTTCAACTTTGGTGAATCTGACAATAATGTGTCTTGGAGTTGCCCTTCTCGAGGAGTATCTTTGTGGCGTTCTCTGTATTTCCTGAATCTGAATGCTGGCCTGCCTTGCTAGATTGGGGAAGTTCTCCTGGATAATATCTTGCAGAGTGTTTTCCATTCTCCCCATCATTTTCAGGTACACCAATCAGACGTAGGTTTGGTCTTTTCACATAGTCCCAAATTTCTTGGAGGCTTTGTTCATTTCTTTTTATCCTTTTTTTCTCTAAACTTCCCTTCTCTCTTCATTTCATTCATTTCATCTTCCATCAGCGATACCCTTTCTTCCAGTTGATCGCATCTGCTACTGAGGCTTCTGCAATCTTCGCGTAGTTCTCGAAACTTGGCTTTCAGCTCCATCAGCTCCTTGAAGCCCTTCTCTCCATTGGTTATTCTAGTTATCCATTCTTCTAATTTTTTTTCAAAGTTTTTAACTTCTTTCCTGTTGTTTTGAATTTCCTCTCGTAGCTCAGAGTAGTTTGATTGTCTGAAGCCTTCTTCTCTCAGCTCATCAAAGTCATCCTCCATCCAGCTTTGTTCCGTTGCTGGTGAGGAACTGCGTTCCTTTGGAGAAGGAGAGGTGCTCTGTTTTTTAGAGTTTCCAGTTTTTTTGGTCTGTTTTTTCCCCATCTTTGTGGTTTTATCTACTTTTAGTCTTTGATGATGGTGATGTACAGATGAGTTTTTGGTGTGGATGTCCTTTCTGTTTGTTAGTTTTCCTTCTACCAGACAGGACCCTCAGTTGCAGGTCTGTTGGAGTTTAATAGAGGTGCACTCCAGACCCTGTTTGGCTGGGTGTCAGCAGCGGTGGCTGCAGAACAGTGGATTTTCGTGAGACCACAAATTCAGCTGTCTGATAGTTCCACTGAAAGTTTTGTCTCAGAGAAGTACTGGGTTGAATGAGGTGTCAGTCTGTCCCTACTGGGGGTGTGCCTCCCAGTTAGGCTGCTCAGGGGTGAGGGACCCACTTTAGGAGGCAGTCTGTCAGTTCTCAGATCTCCAGCTGCGTGCTGGGAGAACCACTACTCTCTTCAAAGCTGTCAGTCAGACAGGGACATTTAAGTCTGTGGAAGTTCTTGCAGAGTTTTTGTTTGTCTGTGCCCTGCCCCCAGAGGTGGAGCCTACAGAGGCAGGCAGGCCTCCTTGAGCTGTGGTGGGCTCCACCCAGTTCGAGCTTCCTGGCTGCTTTGTTTACCTAAGCAAGCCTGGGCAATGGCGGGCGCCCCTCCCCCAGCCTCGCTGCCGCCTCGCAGCTTGATCTCAGACTGCTGTGCTAGCAATTAGCGAGACTCCGTGGGCATAGGACCCTCCGAGCCAGGTGCGGGACACAATCTCCTAGTGTGCCGTTTTCCAGGCCCGTTGGAAAAGCGCAGTATTAGGATGGGACTGACCCGATATTCCAGGTGCCGTCTGCTTCCCCTTTCTTTGACTAGGAAAGGGAACTCCCTGACCCCTTGCGCTTCCCGAGTGAGGCAATGCCTCGCCCTGCTTCGGCTCACGCACAGTGTGCTTCACCGACTGTCCTGCACCCACTGTTAGGCACTCCCTAGTGAGATGAAACCGGTACCTCAAGCAGAAATGCAGAAATCACCTGTCTTCTGTGTCGCTGGGGCTGGGAGCTGGAGACCGGAGCTGTTCCTATTCGGCCATCTTGGCTCCCTAATGATGGCCATTCTAACTGGTGTGAGATGGTATCTCACTGTGGTTTTGATTTGCATTTCTCTGATGGCCAAGGAAAAATTTTTTAAAACATTAATGAAGCCTTTTTTTTTTTTTTTTTTTTTTGAGACGGAGTCTCACTCTGTCACCCAGGCTGGAGTGCAGCGGCGCTATCTCGGCTCACTGTGCAACCTCCGCCTCCTGGATTCAAGCGATTCTCCTGCCTCAGCCTCCTGAGTAGCTGGGACTACAGGCATGCACCACCATGCCTGGCTAATTTTTGCATTTTTAGTAGAGACGGGGTTTCACCATGTTGGCCAGGCTGGTCTCGAACTTCTGACCTGAAGTGATCCGCCCGCCTCAGCCTCCCAAAGTGCTGGTATTACAGACGTGAGCCACTGCACTCGGCCAAAGCCTTTCTTGATTAGAATACTGCATGTGATGCCAGACAGATGTGATAGAGGCCAAACCCAGTTGGGAAGTTGGTTTATACCCACATCCACCAATGAGCATACTAAGAACTTGAGGTGAGATGGTGATATAGTTAGGCTTTGTGTCCCCACCCAAATTTCATCTTGAATTGTAATCCCCATAATCCCCACATGTCAAGGGAAGGACTAGGTGGAGATAATTGAATCATGGTAGCATTTTTCCCTCATCCTGTTCTCATGATAGTGAGTGAGTGCTCATGAGATCTGATGGTTTTATAAGGGGCTGTTCCCCCTTCACTTGGCACATCTCCTTCCTGCTACCTTGTGAAGAAGGTGCCTTGCTTCCCCTTCCCCTTCTGCTGTGATTGTATGTCTCTCCAGCCATGCTGAACTGTGGGTCAGTTAAACCTGTTTCTTTTATAAGTTACTTGGTCTTGGGCAGTTCTTTCTAGCAGCATGAAAATGGACTAACATAGATGGCAAAGGTCAGGGACAGGTGTGAGGACTGAGAGTGGGATAGTGAGGATAGTTACAGGCTAGATGGGGATGACAACTGCATGAAGGGAGAAGGAAAAAAGTGCTAAGCTGGAGTGATGGGCAGGAAGACAGAGATGGCCATAGTTCCTGATCTATTAAAAGTTTGTGAATTGACAAGTGCTTTTGTTGAGGAGAGATGTATTGAACATATTCTACATGTTGGGCACTGCTGTGGGCAGCTTTATAGACATGCTTTTATTTTGCTTTTTTTTTTTTCCTTTCAACAGCCATTTGAGGTATTACTCATTTTTTATAAGTAAATGAGTGAGACACAGTGAGATTCAGTAATTTGCTCAAGATTGTTTGGCTAGTAGGCCAGTGGGTTGGAAATTAAACACATTTATCTCACTCCGAGTTCATGTTTTTATTCCATTTTATGCTTTAAATTTAGTTTTTCCATTTATCAAGGTTATATGTGCACATAGTTTAAAGGGTCAAATAGTGCTGTAAGTCTGAAGAAGAAATCTTCAGTTCCTTATCCCATTTTCAAAACACAATCACTTCAACCAATTTCCAAAGGCAATCAATCACTTAGGCATTGTAGACAATTAGGAAATCTTCCTCTGTTACATTTCACCCCTCTGCCCCAATACGTACTTTTATAGTCCCTTTCTCAATAAAGTTATATCATGATTTTGGTCAGAGCAATTTTCAATGTTTATTTTATTTTGACTATCCCGTTTTCTTTCCAGTAAAATATTTTATTTTTCTTCAAGTTAACAAAGGTGCTCCTTCTTCATTTGCTTCATTTTTCTGTGTATTATTGATTCAAATGTCAACCATCCTCTTATTGTTTAAGTCTCTTTTCCATATATTTAAGTACATCTGTTGGATATTCTGTCACTTTCATCCTTCCTGGAGCCTTTTGACTTGCTCTATCTGGACTGGCTGCCCAGCAGGCTCTGCATGTTACCATCATCTTTATCATCCTTTCACCATTATCCTGAGCGTTCCTTTAACCTCTCTTGAGTTGGATCCCTGTTTCCTGGATTCCATAGCTTCTTTTTTTCCCTAGCTCCCCAAAAATTTTGGTGGAGCATCCTGTAGTAAATTTCTGAAAAAAGGGTATATTAAAAACACATTTTAAAAATCTTGTATGTAAATTGCAAAAAAAGTAAAAATATTTTTATCCTATTCAAACTTGATCAACATTTTTAGCTAAGTATAGGATTCAAAAATCGGAATTCTCTCTCAAAATTTTGAAGGTATGGCTCCATAGAATTTTGGCTTTCCAGTGAAAAATCTTTCAGCCTTTAACTGTGGTTGAGATTTTCTTCTAGGTCCAAAGCTGTGGTCAGAAAAAGGAATCAGGAGTTCTAAGTGACTTTTTTTTAAAAAGGGATAATTTATATATGGTACCATGCACAAATCTTAAATGTATAAATTGCTGAATTTTTATACATGTATACACCTGTGTAATCATTATCCAGCTCAAGATGCAGAACTTTTCCAGCATTCCATAAAGTTTCCTTATGCCTCTTCTCAGTCGATTCCTCTCCCTCCCTGCAGGAGGAACCACTGTTCTGAATTTTTTCTACCATAGGTTATTCTTATGTGTTCCAAAACTTTTTTTTAATATGGAATCATACAGCGTATGCCCTTTTGTGTCTGGCTTCTTTCAGTCACTATAAGGTTTCTGAGATTCATCCATGTTTTATATGCATCAGTTGTTTGTTTCTTTTTATTGTTGAGTTTCTTTCCACTTACGAATATACTATAATTTGTTCATCCATTTTTCTGTTATTGGCATTTTGGTTCTTTACAGTTTTGGGCCATTATGAGCATGTGCTATGAACATTCTTGTCTATGTTTTTTTGTGGACATATGCAAAGGTCATAGAGTGGTATAGATTTAACTTTGTTAGAAACTGCTGATCATTTTCCATTGTGGTTGTACCATTTTCTAATTCTTTTTTTAATAGACTCTTGTCAGTTCTATTTTCAGGCTCACTTTCATTCCAAAGAGTATCTGGTGCCACCATTTCTGAACATCTGGGGATTCTGAAGAGTAAATCTTGTTGAGTTTTGGCTTTCTTCATTGCTTTTGTGGGATTCAGTTTTCTCAGGACCACTGAGTCAATTCATTCTTGTCCACTAACTTTCTACCTTCTAAAATTTTGTTGCTGTTCTCATGTTCTCTCTGTCCTTAAGGATTTCTGCATTAAAAATATTTTCTTTTCCTGTCATTTTAGTGGGTTTTCAGGAACTAGTAGAGGTAAATACTTATGCTCAATTCACCATTTAAAACCTATTCACTTTTAAACTATTCTGCCTTCCCACGGTTACTGGAACTATTTATTTATTTAAACCTGCACAGTGAGTTTAAGTCGCATCTTGAGATTGGAGCAGTGGGGAAGTAAGGAACAAAATAAAAGTCCTTAGGCAGTAGGGAAAGGTCAGCCTATTTAAAGAATGAAATCTTGTTATCAAACAATACCAAGCTGTGATAGGCATAATTATTTAATGATATTATGTGACAGGGATTATGAAGAAATCTTAGCAAGGAGGGATAGGCAAATTGAAGGTGATGTTGTTTCTTGATAGCCTCAGGTTCCCCACACATTCTTTCATTGGGTCAGTTAATTGAGACCTGGAATGAACTGGGGGCACAGTTACCAGAGATCAGAGCTGAGGTGAATTCAAAATACTGAATTGAAAAACATAATTCATTTTGCATAAAGGCACCTGGTATAAGTGTCATAAAGTAGTCATGATTCAAATGAATAACAAAAAATAAGAAAAGCATAGAAGACTTAACTCATTGTGATGGTTAATACTGAGTGTCAACTGGATTGGATTGAAGGGTGCAAAGTATTGATCCTGGGTGTGTCTGTGAGGGTGTTGCCAAAGGAGATTAACATTTGAGTCAGTGGGCTGGGGAAGGCAGACCCACCTTTAGTCTGGGTGGGCACCATCTAATCGCTGCCAGTGAACAGAAAGCAGACAGAAAAACGTGAAAAAGCTAGACTGGCCTAGCCTCCCAGCCCACATCTTTCTCCTGCGCTGGATGCTTCCTGCCCTTGAACATCAGACTCCAAGTTCTTCAGCTTTGGGGCTCAGACTGGCTTCCTTGCTCCTCAGCTTGCAGACAGCCTATTGTTGTGTGAGTTAATACTACTTAATAAACCCCCTTTATATATCAATCTATCCTATTAGTGCGGCACCTCTACAGAACCCTGACCAATACATGCATGTCGCCCGCCAGTCCCTGTGAGAGCACTAGCTCTTTGGATCTTGGATTTTGCGATGTATCCTTGAATGGTTGGATTTTGCATCTTACTCTTAAAGACCACAGGGCGATGTGGGGCAAGCCCTCTACTCTTTGGTGCCCACTGTCTCTCACAATCTAAAATACAAGTTCGAGAAACACAGTTCTCTGTCAACGTTGTGTTTTTCTGCTTCTTGAGAGTAAACCCCAATGATGCATTGGCTTCAGTAGAATTCAGGAGCAGTAACCCATAGTGTTCACTTCACTGGGCAAGTGATGATTAATTTGAAATGAGAACGGTAGGAATGGGGCTTAATGAGCAGGAAAAAAATTAGGTTAAATATTAATATAAGGAAAAATTTTATAGAGAAGTTGTATCAGTCCAGCTCCCAGCAGGAAACAGATAGCACAATACAATTACAATTGACAAGTGGTTAATAAAGGGATGACTCACAAAGGTATGTGCAGGGTATGGGGAACGGTGAAACTGTTAACCTTTTCTAAGCCTGCAGGGAAGAGTGTGGGTGGTGGCAAGAATCTGGGAGTCAGAGTCATGTACAGAGGACCCCGAGAGCCTGTGTGGCTCTCCTTTGAGGGACACAGCCAGCCTGAGGCTGCAGAGAAGGAACCAGGAGAATAACTCCCCCAGCCTCACTCTCTTCCCTCTCTGTGGTCTTCTTTCCATCAGGGGTCCCTGTTGGTTGAGCTTCACTGGAGACCAGAGGGCAGAGGAGCTCCACTGAGCCAGTCTGTATATATCAGCCTTCCCCATGGGTAGAGCAAAGGGAGGGTAAGTGTGGAGAGAGGCTGTGGCAGGGCAAACAGGGGATGCCCAACATGCAGATGTCAGTGGTCCAGTGTAGAGCGAGTTCCTAAAGGAGGCTGCAGACATCATTCTTTTGGACAAGTTTTGGAAATAATGTAACTGCAGATTTATCTTACAATTTGAATGTCCCTTCCAGCCACCATAAATTGAGATGTCACAGGCAAAAGAATGAAATTCTGGCACCAAACCTAATGAAATGTGTTTTGTGAAATTCACTTTGTAATAACAAGCTGCTCCTGCAAAGAGGAAATACCCATTAATAGTAACACTGTGTGCGTTGTATTTTGCAGTTTATAAAGGACTTCCATATAAATAATTTTAGGTAACTCTCATAATAATCTTGTGAGGTAGTTGGGAAGATAGACCCACTTAATGGATGAGAAACGTCTCACAGAATTGGCCTAAGATATCACAGCAAACAAGTGGGAAAGCCTGAATTTGAGCCAGGTCTCCAGATTTCAAATTCAGATTTGAGTTTCAAGAGAAACTCCGATCACCTGCAATGATTTTTTTTTTTTAAGGCAAGAGTAATTTCTTATAAGAAATATAAGAAATTCTTCCCCTTCCCAGATGTTGCTGAGTCGTCTTTGTGACTATAATGTGCTTTGGCAGCTGATATTTTATTGTCCTCAGTTTAAGGAGGATGCTATCTGATGAAGCTTGAGACACAAATTTGTGTATTGGAAGTGATCCCATTATAACCAGGTTACAGCTAGAGGCGTCCATTCTGGAGGTCCTGTAGACCCTGAATTCTTTATGACTCCAGTATTTTGTATCTTGGACGATGACCCAACTTCTGAAAGAGCTATGTCTGATATATGCCACAGTTGTCTGTGCTAGAGAAATTCAGGTGACCATTTGGCTAAGTTTGACCAGAGTTTTAATAACATAATAGTAAAGTCATATGCCGGAATAAAGTTGAAGAACAGTGCATGGCGATTTTGTACACAGTCTATATGTACAAATGAAACCCCAGGTCTTCCTTCTGGGTTTTGCAGGAGTGGCATTCTAACGATTTGACTTTGACTTGTACTTGGCAGCCCCTCCACTATAGGAGGGAAATGAAGCCTACCAGGCAGTGACTCCCTGGAGCATTCTCTCAGCTTGTCTGTCAATCAGACATTTTAGAAGTAGCTACATTCATTGTATGATCTCAGAATCCTGCCTTGACTGCTGGATTTAGGATTTTCTTTTTAAAAATAGGGTAAGTAAGTTTTATATACAGTCCTGTTCCAGATTGCAAGTGTTCAGTTAGCTAAATTTTGACAATTTGAATAATGCACATAACTACCACCCAAAACAAGAGGTAGAACATATCACCCCAGAACATTCTTTCATGTGTTTCCAGTCAATCTTCTCCCTCCCTGCCCTCCTCACAAATAGGCAATCGCTCTTCTAATTTCTGTCAGTATATTTTGCCTATTCCTAAACTTTAAGTAAGTGAAATCATACAGTATCTGGCTAATTTCATTCAATGCAGTTTTAAAAAATTGATACATAATATATGGACATATGGGTTAAACGTGCTATTTTGTTGCATGGATAGCAACAAAATAATGATCATATAATGATCAAATCAGGGTATTTAGGATATCCCTCACCTTGAGTGTTTATCACTTTTGTGTATTGGGGACATTTCAAGACTTCTAACTACTTTGAAATATACAATATATTGTTGTTAACTATAGTCTCCCTACTCTGCTTTCAAACATTAGAACTTATTCCTTCTATCTAATTATATGTTTGTATCCATTAACCAACCTCTCTTCCTTGATCCTATCCCCTACACCCCACATGCACCCATCTCAGTCTCTGGTGACTATAATTCTACTCTCTATCTCCATGAGATTAACTGTTTAACCTCCCACATGTGAATGAGAACATGCAATATTTGTCTTTCTGTGCCTGGCTTATTTCCCTTAACATAAGGGCCTCCAGTTCCATTCAGGTTGCTGCGAATGACAGGATTGCATTCTTTTTTATGGCCAATTAAACATTTCAATGTGTGTATATATACCATATATTCTTTATTCATTCATCTGTTGATGGGCATTTAGGTTGCTTCCATAGCTTAGCTATTGTGAATAGTACTGCAATAAACATAACGGTGCAGGAATCCCTTTGATATACTGATTTCTTTACCTTTCCATAAATATCCAGTAGTGGAATTACTGGATCACATGGTAACTCTATTTTTATTTTTTGAGGAATCTCCATACTGTGTTTCATAATGGCTGTACTAATTTACACGCCTACCAGCAATGTATAAGAGTTCATTTTTCTCCACATCCTCACCAACATCTATTTTTTTTGTCTTTTTGATAATAGCCATTCTAGCTGTGATAAGATGTTATCTCATTGTGGTTTTGATTTGTATTTCCTGATGATTAGCAATGTGCACTTTTTCATAACCCTGTTAACCGTTTATGTATCTTCTTTTGAGAAATGTCTATCTACAATATTTGCCCATTGGTACAACTGGTAATTCCAATTGGGTTTTTTTTTGCTGTTGAGTTGTTTGAGTTTCTTGTATATTCCGGATATTAGTCCCTTGTCAGATGAATAGTTTGTAAGCGTTTTCTCTCATTCTACAGGTTGTCTCTTCACTCTGTTGGTTGTTTCTTTTGCTGCACAGGAGCTTTTTAGTTTAATGTAGTCTCATTTGTCTATTTTGCTTTCGTTGCCTGTGCTTTTGAAGTCTTAGCCATAAAATCTTTGCCTAGACCAGTGTTCTAGGGTATTTTCCCTATGTTTTCTTCCAGCAGTTTCCTAGTTTCAGGTTTTATGTTTAAATCTTTAATCCATTTTGAGTTGATTTTTGTATATGTTGAGAAATAGGGGATCTAGTTTTTTCTTTCTGAATATGATTATTTAGCTTTCCCAGCATCATTTATTGAAGACAGTGTCTTTTCTCCAATGTATATTCTTGGTGCCTCTGTTAAAACTCAGTTGGCTGTAATATTTGGATTTATTTCTGGGTTTTCTATTCTGTTCCATTAGTCTACATTTTTAAAATTTTAATTTAACTTAATTTATTTATTTTGAGACAGGTTGTTGGCCTGTCACCCATGCTGAAGTTCAGTGGCATGAACATAGCTCACTATAGCCTTGATTTCCCAGGCTCAAGCAATACTCCCACTTCAGCCTCCCAAGTAGCTGGGACTACAGGTGCACCCCACTACACCTGGCTAATTAAACAATTTTTTTTTTTAGAGACAAGTTCTCACTATGTTGCCAAGGCTGATCTTGAAGTCCTGGGCTTGAGTGGTCCTCCCACCTCAGCATCCTAAGGTGCTGGGATTACAGGTGTGAGCCATCACACCTAGTCTATATATTTGTTTTGATAGCAGTACCATGCTGTTTTGGTTATTATAACCTTATAGTATGTTTTCAAGTCAGGTAATGTGATGCCTCCAGCTTTTCTCAGGATTGCTTTGGCTCTTTGGACTCTTTTTTTGATTTCATATGAATTTTAAGATTTTTTTTCTATTTCTATGAAAAATGTCATTGGTATTTAGATAGGGATTGCAGTGAATCTTTAGATTGCTCTGGGGAATATGCTCATTTTGACAATATTAATTTTTCCAATTCATGAACATGGGATGTATTTTTATTTGTTTTTATCTTTCATCAGTGTTTAGTTTTCTTTCTAGAGGTCTTTTACCTCCTTGGTTAAATTTATTCCTAGGTGTTTTATATATTGATATTATATATAGATATATATATACACACACACATATATACATATATACATATATATACACATACTATATATATATTTGTAGCTATTGTAAATGGGATTGCCTTCTTGATTTCTTTCTCAGCTCATTTGTTATTGGTGTATATAAATGCTATTGATTTTCTAAATGTTGATTTTGTCCTGAAACTTCACTGAATTTACTTATGAGATTTAAGAGTCTTTTAGGGGAGTCTTTAGATTTTTCTAGCTGTAAGATTATGTCATCTGCAAAGAGGAACAATTTGATTTCCTCTTCATTAATTTGGATGCCTTTTATTTCTTTCTCTTTCCTGATTGCTCTGGGTAGGACTTCCAGTACTATGTTGAATAGAAGTAGTAAAAGTGGGCATCCTTGTCTTGTTCCAGTTCTTAGAGGAAAGGCTTTCAGCTTTTCCTGAATTCAATGTGGTGTTAGCTGTGGGTTTTTCATTTATGGTCTTTATTATGTTGAGGTATGTTTCTTCTATGCCTAGTCTGTTGAAGGGATGTTAAATTTGATGATCATGTGCTTTTTTTCCTTCATTCTCATGATGTGATGTATCACATTTATTGATTTGGGTTTGTTGAACGCATGAATGGGATATTCCACTTGATCATGATGTATATCTTTTTGATGTGCTGTTGGATTCAGTTTGCTTGCATTTTATTGAGCATTTTTGTGTCTATGTTCATCAGGGACATTGGGTATTTTCTTTGTTTGTTGTGTCCTTGTCTGGTGTTGGTATTAGGATAATGCTAGCTTTGTAAATGTGTTAGGGATAATTCCCTCTCCTTCAATTTGTTGGAATAGCTTGAGGAGAATTGGTGTTAGTTCTTCTTTATAAGTTTGGTAGAATTTGGCAGTGGCTTCATAAATTATTTGCAGTTCTTCTGCATGGGAGATTTACATTTAATTTTTAAGAAATTGACAATTTTTTTTTTAAATTATACTTTAAGTTCCAGGATACATGTGTAGAACATGCAGGTTTGTTACATAGGTATACACATGCCATGGTGGTTTGCTGCACCCATCAACCCTCATCTACATTAGGTAGTTCTCCTAATGCTATCCTTCCCTTATGCCCCCGCCTCCAGCAGGCCCTGGTGTGTGAAGTTTCCCTCCCTGTGTCCATGTGTTCTCATTGCTCAACTCCCACTTATGAGTGAGAACATGCGGTGTTTGGTTTTTCTGTTCCTGTGTTAGTTTGCTGAGAATGATGATTTCCAGCTTCATCCATGTCCCTGCAAAGGACATGAACTCATCCTTTTTTATGGCTGCATAGTATTCCATGGTGTATATGTGCCACGTTTTCTTTATCCAGTCTGTCATTGATAGGTATTTGGGTTGGTTCCAAGTCTTTGGTATTGTGAATAGTGCCACAATAAACATACATGTGCATGTGTCTTTATAGTAGAATGATTTATAATCCTTTGGGTATATACACAGTAATGGGATTGCTGGGTCAAATGGAATTTCTGGTTCTAGATCCTTGAGGAATCACCACACTGTCTTCCACAATGGTCGAACTAGTTTACACTCCCACCAACAGTGTTAAAGTGTTCCTATTTCTCCACATCCTCTCCAGCACCTGTTGTTTCCTGACTTTTTAATGATTGCCATTCTAACTGGCATGAGATGGTATCTCATTGTGGTTTTGATTTGCATTTCTCTAATGACCAGTGATGATGAGCTTTTTTTTTCATATGTCAAACGGTTTTCTAAAGTGGTTGTGCCATCTTATACTTGCATAAGCAGTGTCTGAGAGTCCAAGTGTTCCTACTCCTCACCAACACTTGGTTTTGTCAGTCTTTTACATTTTAACCATTCTAGTTGGTGTGAAGTCGTATCTCGTGGTTTTTACTTTGCACTTGTGACAACTAATTACGTTGAACACCTTTTCATGTGCTTATTGGCTATTCTTATATTTTTTATGTGTCTGTATGAAATGTCTATTTAAGTCTTTTGCCCCAATTTTTAATTGGGTTGCTTGTCTCTTTATTATTGATTTGAGGAGTTACTTGTATGTTCTGGACACAAGTTGTTTGTTCAATATATGCATGAAAATAGTTTCTACCAGTCTGTAGCTTCCCTACTATTGATTTTCCTAACTGTGTCCTTCAGTGGGCTGGCTTTAAGATTTTAGTGAAGACATTTTGGGTTCAGTGTTAGGAGTAATGGGCCCTCACCCATTTTATAGTTGATAATATTAATTTTTATTGGCGTGCTGATGGGCATTATAACCACACTTTCTTTTCAAGGCATTGTATATTGTCTTAAAATTTCCAAAGGAAAACTCAAGAGTTTTCCATAGTAACAGTGATTATGTTGTTGGATATGAGGATTACAGATATATTAGATCTCTTTGAGTAACAACTGCTAGTGTGTAATAGAAGCCCATGTGGGAAGGTCAAGCCCTGTCCTTTGCCAATTATATATTCTCCTTTTCCAAGAAACTGTGGCATAATCATAAATGATACAGTGCAAGAGGGGACATATTCTATATGCTGCTCAAGTCAAGTCCAGTAGACATTGGGGAATCCAGCCTGGGAAACAGTAACAACAGCATCTTCCATTAGTATTTTCCCCAAGATCTGATGACAGGCTGCATCCAAATTAACAATAAAAGGAAAGAAGCCAAACTTCTCTTGGAGAGAAGAAGGAATTCCCCCTAGGTAAAGTGGCATCATGTGATATTAAACATTGACTCATAAAATGGGTCTCTGGAAATGCTTTCAAGCTTGACTTGGAATAACAATAGTTAAAGAACAAGGTTTCTCCCTTAGAGTTCATATGTGAACTTATTTACCAGCCAACTCTGACATATCAGCTACCTGAATTGACGCTTAGTTCTAACACTGATAATTGTTACCTCTAATCTTTTATATTTGCTTTTATATTTGCAATAAGATTTTGATTTTCTTAATAATCATGGCTCTCAAGTTGAAGAGCCTACATAGTCTAACTTGTACTAAGTAAATACTGGCTTCTCAGTTGACTACTATCAATTTTTTAATTATTTGGAGTAATATTTGTAATAATTAACTTTAGAGAAAAGCACATGGAAAATCTTTGTGTGCGTATTTATTTAGTACCTAAAGTGTTTAGAACTGAAAAAAAGATCCATTTTTATGTCCATTTGCATACTGTGATTTCTGGATAGTAAAGGCTCTGAGCTCCTTGATGTCCCTGGGTTTCACTTATATTCCAGAGTTCTCCATTTGTTTATTTGCTGCCGATCCCACAAAACTAAAGGAAAAAAAATAAGAGTGGCTCAAGGAGGAAATAGCTAGGGCTTAGTGTAATGTGTGGATGAAAGATAAGGGAGTAAGAATTATTTTCAAAGAGGAAAAAAATAAGGACTTGAGGTTATTGAGAAGACTTAAGAGTCAGTGGCATCTCTCAGCACAATTTTAAGAAGTCTAAAATGTGAAAAAAAAGTTTGTATATTAAAAACACGGTTCTGATCTTTTTTTAAAAAAAAAGTTCTCTTGGAAGAGAATATGAGTTTTTAAAATCAGGTAAAACTCTGTCTGAATTTAGGTGTTATCTTTTACTAATTGTCCATTCTCTTGCCATTTCAGGTAAACCTCTTTGTGCTGCTCTCTGTGGTTTGTGTCCTCTTGAATCTAGCTGGATTTATCCTAGGCTGCCAAGGGGCCCAGTTTGTGTCCAGCGTGCCCAGGTGTGATCTGGTAAGCAGTCCTAAAAATCACTGTGCATCTAGGCAGACCCTGGCTTGTCAGGTGTTCCTGGCGAGACTTGCAACATTCAGCATCAGGCAACTGTCCTGAAGTGAAACCTGAAATAGGTAAAAGGAAGTGGGAAAACAAAACAAAGAGCTGCCTGCTGATTATTTCACCCAAGTTGTCGATTACTTTTTCCAAAGCAGGGACCAGCCAGCAAAACACCGGAACCATAGTGATATAATGCATCCTTAGTGAATGGATGGATCAGGTGTCCACAGTCAATCAGTCACTGACTTTCCTCATCTAAAGAGAAAAAAAATGGATATTGCCAGAATACAGGCCAACAGTCTTTTATCTGAAACCTTTGGAGGCCAGGTGTGTGCCAGTATTTAGAGTTTGTCCAATTTTAGAAGATTAAATATTTTGCATATACTATTTATTATGTAGCATGCCAGTGGAGTCTGGGACAGCAGGCTGTTATCATGACTTCTGGTTTTCAGAGCTTTTTGGATTTCAGCATTGTGAGTAAGAGGTTGTGGACTTGTACCATCTCTGAACTTAAAAGAAAAAAAATTTTATTGTGGTAAAATACACATAGCATGAAATTTACTATCTTAACCATTTTTAAGTCTACAGTTCAGTAGAGGTAAGTATATTCACATTGCTGACAACCAGTCTCTAGAACTCTTTTCATTTTGTAAAACTGAAAGCCTATGCGTATTAAACAACAACAGCTCCCCATCCTCCAACCCCTGGCAATCACCATTTCACATTCCCTTTCTATGAATTTGAGTACCCTAGGTACCTCATACAAGTAGGATAATATGCTGTTTGTCTTTTTGTGACTGGATTATTTCGCTTAGCATCATCTCCTCAAGGTTCATCATGTTGTAGCATGTGTTAGAATTCCCTTCCTTTTTAAGACTATATAATATTCCATTGTATGTACATGATACCTTTTGTTTCTCCATTTATCTGTGATGGATATTTAGGTTGGCCCCCACTCTTGGTTATTGTGAATAACATTGCAACGAACATGGGCATGCAAATATGTCTCTGAGATGCTGGTTTTAATTCTTTTGGATGTATAACCAGAAGTGATCATTTGGTAATTCTATTTTAAATTTTTTGAGGAAACTTTGTATGGTTTTTCATAGCAACTGTACCATCTAATATTTCCACCAACAGTGCACATGGGTTCCAATTTCTGCACATCTTCACTGACACTTGTTATTTTCTGCTTTTTTTTTTAAGTGGCCATTCTAACGGGTATAAGGTGATACCTCATTTGGTTTTGATTTGCATTTTCCTTATGATTAGTGATGTTGATAGTCTCTTCATATACCTGCTGGCTATTTGTATGTCTTCATTAAAGGAAGAATGTCTATACAAGTCTTTTGCACGTTTTAAAATTGAGTTATTTGTTTTTTTGTTATTGAGTTGTAGAAGTTCTTTATATATTCTGTATATCAGAATATATATACCACAAAACCAACACCGTGATTATTTCTGATGTTATAATTATAAAAGTTTGCGCAAGCCATGCAAAGTATAAGGCAGAACTTAAATATCATTTGAATTCCCACTATCCCTGGATAACAATTTGGCCATGTGTTAAGCATCTCTTTATGCACAAAAACGGACATAATCAACAGGATCATGTTGTAAGTGTTTTCCTTTGGGGAAATTATTGACAAATGAAACCTTTTTGGGCAAGGGGTTGCTCTTCTCTTCTCTTTCCCACTCTGCCCGTATCTGTCACCCCAAATCCTTAGTAACAGGCTGGGGAATTATATTTCATAATGTTTTCATGGTCATGTAATCTTACATAAATATGTATGGAGTGGGGTTGTACATGATTTTTTTGAAATGGGTTATATTGTATGTACTTCCCTGCATCCTGTTTTTATCACTTAAAGATGTATCACTTAGAGATAGATTAAATACAGACTGACACCCTTAATTTCTTTTACCAAGTTAGTTCCTTATTTTGTTATTGCCTGTCGTGGCTTGGGTTTTGACCGATAGACACAGTGCTGCCATTAATATCATTCTGTATATCCTCGGGGAGATTTTAGTCCTAAGCGGAGTAGGTTCCCAGGACAAGGAATTGTTCTCAGCAGTATCTTTTCTCCTGCTTATCTCACTTATTATTACCAAATTCAGCCATTTTATTGTTCTATCCATTGTTTTTAAATTGGGGTAAAAGTTACAGTGAAAAACACAAATCTTAAGTGTGCAGTTCATTATAAGTTTTGACCAATGTATACATTCATTTTGACAAATGTATACACTCATGTTGTACTCCAAACAATTTCTATACTCCAAACAAAATATTGCTTGTTGTACTCCAAACAAAATATTGCTTGTTGTACTCCAGACAAAATATTGTTTGTTGTACTCCAGACAAAATATTGTTTGTTGTACTCCAAACAATATTTCTATCACCCTAAAAAGTTCTTTAGTGTCTCTTTTCAGGCAGTCTCTACTCTCTCATAGGCAACCTCTGTTCCTGTTTCTTTCACCATTAGGTTAGCTTTGCCTGTCCTTGAGCTTCATATAGATGGAGTCACGTGGTTTGAAAATTTTTGTGTCTGGCTTATTTTGCTCAGTGTAATGTTCTTGAAATTCATTCATATTTTTATATTTTATCTGTTGTTTGTTCCTTTTTTCAGGACACTATTTCATCTTATAAAAATACTAGAATTTGTTTTTTGTTGTTTTATTCTCCTGTTGATGGACATTTAGGTTGTTTCCAGTTTGGGGGTATTATGAACAAAGCTGCTGTGTGCATTATTGTTTTGGGGAGGTAGTTTTCATTTCTCTTGAGTGAATACCTAGGCATGGAGTTGCTGGATCATGTGGTGCTAAAGAGTTTTCCAAAGTGGTTGGGGAAGTGAGTATTTTTAATTTAAAATGGATAGTCAGTTCCTTCCTTAAAGGGCTTAAACTCACTAGTGACTGGTGAGTTTCTACCACTGACTCTCCACATCTCCACCAGCAAAGAGAGTTTCTCTCTTTTTAAAGTTTTGCTAGTCTGATGAGGCCAAAGTGAGAGCTTGCTGTCACTTTAATTTGTTGTTCCCTGAGTGCTTAAGATGGCATCATCATTTTTTAAAAAGCTCTCCAGAAAATTCAAATGTACAGGTAGGGTTAAGAATGCTACTATTGAAAGGCTACAGGGGGAAGACAAAGATCTGACCTCTTCAGGCAATAGCACCAAGAATGCAGGGTGGATGTTCATTATTTAGGATCAGGGAGACTTCTACAGATTTGTTTGTGGATAGGCTAAAGTGACTGATGAGAAGTGAGAATAAGTTTTTAGAAATATTGGGCAGAGATGGGATTAAGAATGGAGGTGAAGGTATTAGATTCTGCAAGGATCAGAAATAGGGGAGCAGGAACGCACGGTGCACAGTTGCCTGGAATCATTTTGCACAGAGTCTGAGGGCTTCTTTGTATCCAGTGGAAAAATTAATTGGTATTCATGATCATTTGTATAATGAGTAAACTTTCAAATAGGTTTGTTTAAAGGGATTAAATTTCACCCATCTGGAAAATTTTGCTATCCAGACTGGCTCACTCGAGAGGTTCCAGGTAGCTGAAGTTTCTGAAGAGCTCGACGTCCATGTTACATGGATAAAGCACTCACGTGTGTGCAGCCCACATAGGCCTGGTTTCCCACTTAACTAAACACTTTGTATCAAGAATGGACTTGTTTGGGAAGGGAGTACTTTGTAAGATGATGCCTAGTATTGTCTGAGCGAGATAGAGCTTTCAGGTTAAGATCTTGAGGCTTGCACCAAGTGCAAAAAATGAAAATCAGAGTGCATCGTGTTGGAAAAAAAAAAAAGTGAGTTTGGTTCCTTTTGGGGAAGAGTGGGACTCATGTACACGAGCAGAATGGAGGCTGATACTTTATCTCATTTAGCTGCTTATTTGTTAGTACTAAATGGGATTAGTATGAGAATAGGAAGTTCTCAGCTGGAGACTTTAAAGGAGAAAGGAGGAATATTAAAATTCCCTTTGTTTTGTGAAAGCCACTGAAATTTAGGTTTTGGTCGTTACCATGCCATACCCTAGCCCTTCCTGACCGATAGAGGCATTGCCTGACACAGAACCCTGCCGTAATCTCATTCTACGGGATTGGTGCTCCATGGTGGAGCCCGGGTATTTTTTCTTAATAATTAAAGTATTTTTCTACCTTTCCTCCCTTAAGGTGGACTTAGGCGAAGGCAAGATTTGCTTCTGTTGTGAAGAATTTCAACCAGCCAAGTGCACAGACAAAGAAAATGCCTTGAAACTCTTTCCAGTTCAGCCCTGTAGTGCTGTTCACCTTCTACTTAAGGTACCTCAAACAATTCCCGCCCCCACGGTAAATACACCACGGAGCCCCCAAAGAAGGCAAACTTACTTGAAATATTCCTGTTCTATTACCTCCCTCAAACAATTAAGCTGCTGAAAGCACAGGTGAGTGACCCCAGAGACAGAACTGAATGCAGAAAGAACCACAGATTATTGTGTGTGTTAAATTATGTATGGATAGCTTTCTTTGTGTTGAAGAACTGTAAGACAGTAAAAAATGGAAAGGAGCCTGACTATATATATGTATATGTATACACATACACACATATGCATATGTACGTATGTATACCTACACACATATATACGGTGTAGCTTTTAGCAAAACCTTTAAGTCGCACACTCATGTGTCATTGTTCTGATGCTCATTTGTTTGCTTATGTGGGTCATATGGGCCACTGAGTACTACCAGTCTGCAGCACGTAGACTAAGGAGAGAGACTGGCCAGAAAATGTGGGGGAATTGAAGCACCTTAGCTCTTATTTAATAAGCAACAACTATAATAAGCAAAAGAGATTAGACAAACAGATGATCCCAGTTGAAGAGAAATACAAAATTAGCCTTCATCAGGGAGTTGGATAAAAATTGTGCCCTGACTTAAGGAACATTAGTTCAGTGAGTGACAAAATCAGCTGGTGAACCCTGAGGTATTGCTTTTGGAGAGTCCACTTCTGCCGGCTTTCTTTAGATATTTGTTTTGGGTTTCATTTTGGTGAGGGGGAGGAATCTCCAAGGAAAGAGAGAACTATTCCAAGCTACCAGCTCTGAGTTGTGTGGGATGTGGAAATGGCCTGCTTTCCATGGCTTCTGCATTTTTGGTAGCTGAGTCACCCCCAAACTTTCTGAGCCAGGACTTAGCTTGGGGAAAGCCCCACTAAAGGAGCCAGGACTGTACCAACAGAAGCATTTGGAATGGCCTTTGCTATTTTGAGATGTGTGTTTAGTGGAGAGAAATCCTACTTACACTCTGGCTAGGCTAGCCCCTGCAGCGTCCTCGTCGTGTGCATGGGGCAGTGCAGCCAATTGCTCTTGAAATAGAATTAGTGGCCACAAATTAAGCAGTGTGCTGTGCTGGTGGGAGGCTGTGGGAGGGAAGAGGCTGGGAATTGCTATCCCTGGGGAAATCAGCCTCAGAAGAGAAGCTCACTGCTCTCCTGGAAGGAATGTTTCCCGACAGTATTCTGATGCTTGCAAAAAGAAATGCTGTCATACTAGGTTGTTCTGTGACAGGAAGCTTCTAAGATAAGTTTTTGGAATTAAGAAGTACGCATTATTGCATGAGGGTCATAATAATAGCCAGCATTTGTTTGGGCACTTTCCATGAGCCAAACACCATCTAAGTCCTTTACGTGCATCCTCTCCTGAGAATTGTCTTATGGAGGCAGTGTTATTATTATTTTAAAGATTTTCTACATTGTATTCTGGTGACGTGTGTTGAAGTACTTAGTGGTGCCATTGTTTCCTTGCCCCAGAAAGTCCTCTTTGCCCTGTGTGCCTTGAATGCCCTGACCACCACCGTCTGCTTGGTGGCCGCTGCCCTCCGCTACCTCCAGATATTCGCAACCAGGAGATCCTGCATCGTAAGTCTATGCAAGGGCATCATGGCCATGTTTCCGCTGAGCCAACCCATGGACCCCTTTGTGTCATCCACTGCCTCTCTCCCCGTGCCTTTGTAATGAAGGCTGTTGACTAACCGAGCTGCTGTCTAATCAGGATGAATCCCAGATTTCTGCTGAAGAAGTGGAGGATCATGGACGCATCCCGGACCCTGATGATTTTGTGCCGCCTGTGCCTCCCCCTTCCTATTTTGCCACATTTTACTCGTGCACACCCCGGATGAACCGCAGGTATTGCTCCTGAGTTCCCCTGCAGTCTGAGTGGGGTGCTGTGGGTTCTGAAGACTGAAATGTCTCCAGAACTCACAGCATGAGATCTCACTTTTCTTTGAAAAAGAAAAAGAAAAATTTTTCCTGACTTGAGGAACATTAGCCCAATGAGGGACAAAAGCAGCTAGTGAACCCTGTGGTATGGCTTTTAGAGAGTCCACCTCTGCCAGCCTTCTTTAGAAAAATGAAAAACAATTGTGCTGTTTTTCAGGGGTTTCTATTCTCTCTCTGTCTCTCTCACTCTGTTTTCTGTCTTACTTTCTCTGTCTCTTTTTGTCTGATAAAACAGATGAATCCAAAGAAAAGTTAAACTTTCACCTAAAGGTAGACATTTTCAATTTCAATTAGCTTTCTAAGGGAAACTGACACCCAGGGAGATAACAGCTGTAATTTGACATGATTGAGAATCCCTGTTGACTTGGAAACACTCCCAGTTAGGCCAAATCGATGTTTCATTGTAATACCATCAGCAGGTCTCAACAATCATGAAATTCTTCCTAGCCATTAAAAAGAGATTAATTATTAATTGCCTCTCCCTGGTCTAGAAAAAGTAGATACCATACCTATTTTCCTTTTCAAATTTCAAACTCAAAATTTTGACCTTCTTAAATATCAAGGATTTTTATTCATACATTGAAATGCCGCATACATATGTCTGATTGTTAGCAACTTCTAGAATCAAACCTTTTTTTAAAGAATGACTTCATTTAGGCCTGGCGCAGTGGCTCACACCTGTAATCCCAGCACTTTGGGAGGCCGAGGCAGGCAGATCATGAGGTCAGGAGATCAAGACCATCCTGGCTAACCCCTGTCTCTACTAAAAATACAAAAAAATTAGCTGGGCATGGTAGCGGGCGCCTGTAGTCCCAGCTACTTGGGATGCTGAGGCAGGAGAATGGCGTGAACCTGGGAGGCGGAGCTTGCAGTGAGCTTAGATCACACCACTGAACTCCAGCCTGGGCGAGAGCGAGACTCCATCTCAAAAAAAAAAAAAAAAAAAAGAATGACTTCATTTATTCATTCAACAAACATGGAATCCTCTGTGCTGGGTTATTGGAATTCAAAATGAGCTAGACCTGCTTCCTCCTCTACCATTAAGGAGCTCACAGTCTAGGTTATTAAAATGTGTGTTGGAAGGATCACAGTAATATTCAAAAGAGGGACTTTGGGTGCACAGAGAAGGTCCACCTAACCCAGAGTGGCAAGGCAGTCAGAGATGGCTTCCTGGAAGAAGTGACCTTAAGCTGAGTTTAAAGGATAAGCAAACATCTGTTGAACTTTCTGAAAGAGAATCTCTTAATTCCACAGAAATACTAGTGTCTTTAGCTTCATATTCAGAAGGCCAGAAATTTCTATTTTTTAATCCCTGTAGTACATGTAGAGACTTATCAAACTAACTTGGTGCTGAGCTTGAGGTTTTTAGAGAAGTATTTTCTAATGTCCAGGGTGACAGTATGTGACTTTGAGATAGGTCACCAGTGGGGCTGCCACCCAGACACTGTTAGTGTTCTTTTCAGTGGCTTAGCTGCTGACTCGTCCCTCAGTTATACCTGAACCCTACCTCTATACCCTCCCCAGCTCACTTGCCCAGGCAGGGGCAGAGATGACTGCAAAGCTGGAGGGGGTGTCAGCTGGGTGACAGGTGGCCTGGGCTAGGCCTGTGGGACAGCTTGGCCTCTCTGGTGTTCAGGGAGTGGCCTCTACTGGAATTTCAAAGCCTCAGGGACTGGGATGGCTTCCTTAACCTTTCAGGAAATGAGCCAAGAATGACAGAGGCTGAAGAGATATGGCAGCAAAACACATGTTCTTTCTGTACCTGAGGACACATTTGCGAAAATCTTAGCGCCGTCTCAGGCTGTCTGTAGAGGGTACATTGGAGGACAGTAAAAATGACTGATATTTCATGGTGGGGATGAGAAATACCTTCTCCAATAAGAAGAATTCTTTGACACTGAGGTTGCGGATGAGCACTCTGTTGACCTAGGAGGAGGCAACAGACAGATTTAGTTTCTGCAGTGGCAGAAAGGAAAAGTGACTCATGCGGGTTTAGGAGCCGAGCCATCCAGCAATGTGCTCTGAGCACTCCCAACCTTCCTGTCTCCTCGCTTTCCTTTCTCTTCTCTGCTTCACCATAATAATGCTCATCACTGAAGATATTTCCACTCTTTAAGATCTAGGTGCATCCTCGGATTTGTCTCTCTGAGTCCTGAGACAGCCTCTGGCCAAATCCAGGTTGGAAGAAAACAGACAAGCTTCTCATTAAGGGCTTTATCATTCAAAACTTTCTAGAAAGAAGGCCAAAGGAGGGAGTTAAAGCAAAACAGTCTTGTGAGAAAGAAGACATTGCCCAGTCTAAAATATGTGCCTAGAGCCCTATAATCATATTGCCACTGGGCAAACAGCTTTATTTTTGGAAATTTTACCAATATCAGAGTGCAGTCCACTTTCCTTTTCAAAAGGGTTGAATTTATTCACATTTAGATACCTGTCCTATCAAAAATATTTTACAATGTGACCAACTTTTCTAGATTCACAGTATAAATCAACTTTATAGACACTCATGGTTTAACCTCAGTTGGTAATTTTCTTTCTTATAAGCAGGCAGGCAAGAATATTCATGATTGTTACTATGTCTACGACCAGTTTTATCCAGTTTTCACACAACAGAGGCTCGCCATTTCCTGTAAAGTATTATGACCTCTCAGAAGAGGTTTATTTAACTTCTATAAATACAACCACTTCATGCATTGGTATCTCCTTGAGAAAAGGCTTCTCGAGTTACTGTCATAAACGGAAGTCTGATTGCAGTTGAGATTTCTGTCCAAAGATGGGTTCGCTACTTTGTGAATTGATTTGTAATACAGGAAGGGGCCGTGCAGCCCACCCCACCTCCACTACTCCAGGGTGTCTCTGTTCTCAGAAGTTGGCTTGAGCCAGGAATCAAGGAGTCTCCAACCTATTTCTTGAACATGGATCTGGCTTTTACTCTGGGAATGTAGCCTATTAAAGAAAACCGAAGACTGAGGGGGTCGTGGGCATTGACGTGGTTGACATGGGCATTTCTTAAAGCAGAGCCCCCCCAAACCCCACTCATTTCCTTTCCTAAGAATTTCCAAACCCAAACTCAAGTGGAGCTGGGCGATGCTTGGGGTTGAGTCAGTGCTCAGCTATAGAGGGTTGGGGGAGGGCCCTTCCCTCTCTCCCCCCTCCGCGGGCAGCAACCCTGTACCCAGTCACAGAGTACAGTTTTCCAGTACAGGAGGAGGAGGATTCTCTGGTCAACGGTGTATTTGCTGCTGCATTCCCCCTGAGTGAGTCTTCAGGGCCTGTTTGTAGCCTGAAAGCAGAACATGCTTAGAATTTCCATCTTCAGTGCTCCTGAGCCTGCACCAGTGAAGGCTTCCTGGGGACTTGGTGATGAACTCGAAAGAGCCCAGGCTCTAGAGTCTCTGCAGAGGGTGACCCAGGATGAGTCTCTCACCATTTCTGAGCCTCAGTTTCCTCATTCACCTTCATTGTCATGTGGCTGCAGGGAGTATTGTTGTGAGATAATGGACATAAGAAGCTTTCTGAAAAGAAGCAAGACCCTCATTCTTAATAAAAATTTGATCAACTTTCCCAGTAGAACAGGGCTTTAATTTCAGTCACAATTATCCACTTCCTTTTGCAATGGTGCTCAATCTTGGTGGTGCGTTAGAATCCCCTAGGAGCACTGACAACGGGCAGATTCCTGGGCCCCACCATAGGCAACGAGAGCAGAATTTCTAAAAGTGAGGCTTGGGCCATCTAGAGTTTCAGAACCTCCCAAGGTGATTCTACCTACCTTGCCAGGACTGAGAGCCATGGGGATCTGGGGAAAGAAACAGTAGTAAAACAAACAAACAAACAAAAAAAACCAACCTGCCAGTATGTAGCAGACCCATTTCCCTCCAGGGACCCTTGTTAATACAAATGAGGTAAAATAAGAAATTGCTTAATAGGAAAGGAACTTCCCTTCTATGTCAACTCTAGCAGCATCTTCCTTCAAAGTGAGGCTTTTATGGGCATTATCAAAACTACCATAGAAGCTGTTTATTCTGTGGTCAACTTGGATAAAGTATGCCCCCTCTTTCCCCAGTTGTTCTTCTGGAAAAAATTCTGCAATAGTTTAGGATCTAAAACAGAGCCTGTTACTCTGACCTCTTGGCCCTCAGCAAGCCCTCTCCTCTCTCCGGACACATAACAAACAGGCAACGGGGATAGAAACTTTCCAGGCAGGGGACACAGCAGCGAAGAACTACAGGTGTCATTTGTTGGAGAGGAAAAGTCAAGTGTTTATAAGTGCCAGGAAGGTGGCTCATGGGGGTTATGCTCATTAAAGATGGAAGGCTGGCCCTCTGGAGAGGATAGAAGTCCAAAGGTCTCATTGATGAAAGCAAATTGCACTGTTCATTTGCCAGGAAAGAATCTTCACTCTTAGATCCAGGAAGGGTCTGGCTTCTCAGAGTCACTCAGCATTTATAGTTCTTAAACAGTTTAAGTGGAATAGGGGAGTTGGAATGAAGCCCGTTGGCAAGTCCTGCTGTAAGGGGGAGAATCTCTCTTTCATAATAACTTTGCCAGGACCCCTCCCCCACGAAGGGACCCTTTGTGCTAGTGCGTCGCTTCCAACTGGAGGCTTGATGTGTTGCATGCAAACATCTCCACTTCAGGCATTAGCTCATCACCTTCTGCCTTCCCCTTCAGGTCAAGCAAGGGATGAGAGCCTCGCTTATGAACAGACAAATATAGAGGAAAACAAGGGAGTGCTTTCTCATCTTTTCATTCAGGTTGCAGAATCTCATTCTTCTCAGTCCCAGAATTCCAGAAGTTTTATTGTTAGGAAGAAAGAAGATGATATCCTTTTCAAATTTTTTCTTCCACCAATCACATTTTGTATATAACCACAAAGAATAAAATGAAACAACTATAAATTCAGAGAACACCACTCCCCAAAAGGCAGTGCCTGCAAGCAACTAGCCCCAGAATCTGTTTTCTCATCCATTTCTTTTAGCTTTTTAAAATCCTTTTTTTGTATTTCAAGAACAGACAAACTTTTGCTCTCTGTTTTTTTTTTTTTCTTTCATTCTTTGATACTCCATAGCAGAATACAGGTGTTCTGGCTTTTATATGTATTTTATAAATTATTTTAAAACTTAGGTTCATCATTATCTAGACCATCTGGTACCTTGGGCAGAGATTTGTGGAATTTTCTGTCAACATTGGTGAGAAATCTTGTGGAGGATTTTGCTATTATTTTGAATTTTGCTGTTGACGGTTCTTTACCCACAGGACAAAAACAAGAGCCATGTAGAATGTAAGACATAATTGAATTTTCCTGAGTCCTTAGCTGTTTTTTAAATTGAGGTGAAACTCATATAAAATGAAATTAACCAAAGTATATGATTTGGTAGCATTTAGTGCATTCATATTATTTCATAATCATCATCTTTATCTAGTTCCAAAGCATTTTCAATACTTCAGAGAGACCCCATACCCATCAAACAGTCACTCCCCGTTCCCTTCTCCCCCATCCCCTGGCAGCCACTAATCTGCTCTGTATCTCTATGGATTATTTGCTTTTTGACTGATGGGTTTAAAAGCAATGACGGGGTTGCATTTTATACACTGTCATTTGCTTAAGGAACTCTGGCCACTTCATCGGAGAGCAGCTTCTATTATTCTTCCTCTCCTGGCCAAAGAGACCATGGTATGGAGAGGTGAGTGGTTTTCCCCACTGTTTAGAGCAAAGCCAGTATCCGGGCGTCACTGCAGTCACGTGGCCAGTCTGTAGAACGTGCTTTCTGACGCCGAGTCACTTTTCCTAGGATGGTTGGTCCTGACGTTATTCCCCTGCCACACATCTACGGAGCTCGAATCAAAGGTGTGGAAGTGTTCTGTCCTCTGGATCCCCCACCGCCATATGAAGCTGTGGTGAGCCAGATGGACCAGGAGCAGGTACTGTCTGTCCTGAATCTAAGTACATTGACTGCAAGTGGGAAAGACAGCACCCCCCCACCCCCCCGCCTCCAGAGAACGCAGGGAGACCAGGCCCCACACAACTTTTTAAGGAGTTCACTGGGTCTAATGAGGGGTGAGTTAAACATCAACAAAATAACCCTGTTTTTTCCTGTGATGCAGGGATCTTCATTCCAAATGCCAGAAGGATCAGAAGCTGCTGTGATCCTATTGGATCCGGGCTGCACACAAGTGACTCAAGGTAATACATTGTGACATGATTCAGTAGATTAAAACATGATAAAATAGGCTAGGCAAGGTGGCTTATCTCTGTAATCCCAGCACTTTGGGAGGCCAAGGTGGGAGGATCACATGAGGCCAGGAGTTTGAGGCCAGCCTGGACAACATGGAGAGACCCTATTTCTACAAACGGGAAAAAAAAAAAAAAAAAAGATAGTGATCCTGTCTGGTATTGTGTTAAAGGGCAGGTATTCTTGGAGCAAATAGTTCAAGCTACGCCTTTTTCTCCAGATGCAAAAATACCATCAACTATTAGGACTTACAAATGGGAGAAAATATGTGAACTGATAAAAGATATCCTTAGAATTTTTTATGAACCAGACTATTCTCAGGAACCATGAAATAGGTTACAGAGTTTGATTGGTATTCTTGTGTTTTCTGATCGATGATTTTCTTCCTCCTATTAAAATTAGCTAGACTTTTGGCAGGGGAAAAGAAGTTTCCTCTATTGCAGGGTGATTTGCGGTGAGATTGTGCTGTGTCATTTATAACCTAGGGCCCAGGTCATGCTGCCGGAGCAGCTAGTGAATTCTGGTTTTCAGTACTGCAGTAAGTACTAGAGTCAGTTTACATTTATCCTTGTAATTTAAGGGAACATTGTTATGGCCTTCTCTCTTTGGGGAGGTTTTAAGTGGCCCAGAGAATTGTCCACCAGGACAAAATCACAATGGTAATAAATAATGGATCAACTCCTAGCAATTTTAGATGAAGGTAATTTTTCAGCAGTACTATTTGTAATGTAATACTTTGTATTCTGTTCACCTTGCATCCTAAGTAGAATTATGAAGCAGTGTTCTGTCTCCTAAGTATGTTCATAATTTTTCCATTTGTTATTTTTTAACTTTATTTTTATTTATTTTTTCTGAGACAGAGTTTTGCTCCTTTTGCTCAGGGTGGAGTGCAATGGGATGATCTGAGTTCACTGCAACCTCCACCTCCTGGATTCAAGTGATTCTCCTGCCCCAGCCTCCCGAGTAGCTGGAACTACGGGCACTGCCACCATGCCTAGCTAGTTTTTGTATTTTTAGTGAAGACGGGATTTTGCCATGTTGGCCAGGCAGGTCTCCAACTCCTGACCTCAGGTGATCTGCCCACCTCAGCCTCCCAAAGTGCTGGGATTACAGGCATGAGCCACTGCACCCAGCCAATTTTTCCATTTTTAAAAACAGTTTCCCGAATTACAACTCAGGCTCACAGTTTTATTTTCATGAGCATAAATTATCCAATTCCAGCAGGGTTTTACGGATTTGTTTAGTGGCCGCTTGACTCTCTCTAACTTAGCCTTCCGGGAGTTCTGCAGCCCACAGAGCAGCCACCTCACCTGTGCAGGTATCACCTTCCCCAGAACCAGGCTCATCCTGAGATGTCAGGGTGCTTTTCATTACTGCCCCAGGATGCTTCCCTGGAGAAGACTCTAAGCACCTTTAGGAAAAAAAACCCTGCCATTTTGGCATGGCTCCTTTATTTTGCTCTTGGATTTAAATTTTTCTGTTTGTTTGTTTTAGGTGTGGAGGGGTGGTTTGGAAAGGCAAGTTTTCCCATAGTGCAGTGATATAAAAACTTACTGGGCCAGCAGCCTGAGTAAATGTTATTAACTGCATTACCCTTGCCCTGGCAGGTTTAGGCTCACAGGTGTTTCCTGCCCATTTTGAGGACTGCAGCTGGTGAGATAATTTATGTTTCACCTCTTTTTTTTTTTTTTTTAAATCAGGTGGGGACATTCCTAACATACTTGCAGAAGAAAATGCATCCATGTCAACTCCCAGTTCAACCCTGGTGCGTCCTATGAGAAGCCGGAGAGCCCTCCCACCCCTGAGGACCAGGTCGAAGAGTGACCCTGTGCTCCATCATTCCGAGGAGAGAGGTGATGTCATTCCCCAAGCTCTTCGCAGGGCTCTGTGCTTATTTGCCTAAAGGAGCCAGGTGAAGGCAGGTGGCTCTGGCCAGCTCAAGACCGTGCAGTTTAAGTGGTCATTTGAAGGAACTTATGAAGTCTTGGGAAAGTAAAATACTCTTATGTCCATGTTAGGAATATATATATACCATGTCTTTTAAGGATGGTAGGGTTTTTTTTTAAGTCATTGTCATCAAAAGAATTTGGTTGTACATGATACTATGCTAGGTACTGCATGAAGACAATTATGCACACCTAGTTCTGATTTCTAGATGCTGCAATCCTATGGGAATATGCATTGTCTTAAAAAAAGTCAAAAGGATTTTTGTATACTCCCTCTTTTATAATTTGTTGTATTTTTACTATGTATGAGTAGATGATTGAATTATCGAAATTTGACCTTGTTTTTAGAACTTTGGATAGAGTGAAATACACACACCCACACACTTCACCTCTCTCTGTGTGTTGAGTTTGTGTATAGATGTTATCTGAATAATTAAAAATTAAAATAACACTGAGTTTTTCTGAATATATGAATACCTGAACATCTCTAAATATCTCTTCATCATAGAAAATTATAAAAATAAAGAAACTAAAGGAAGAAAATTAAAACCTCCTGTAACTCCACCAGCACCAGCTTCTTCTTGTGAAGTAGTCTAGCAGAGTTGACCTCTGCTGTTCTAAAACACCTATGCAAATAAAACTTTGATAATCCTCCACCCTGCTCTCTCTAGGGTCCTGTCTTGAGCCCTTGCAGTCTCGGTTCTGCCTCTCTGACAGTGTGTGTTATTTGCCACAGCTCTAGACTGAACCATGTGCGAGCCAGAGAGAACATTCCTCTTGTCTCTACGGCGGCTTCTGAGTGGAGAGGAAGTCCTGCCGCCTGGTACTGAGCATGTCTCTGAAACACAGTGGCCGGGCAGCCTGGCTTCTGATTCCCAAGACCTGCCTTCACTGTGGGTCTCCTACACCCTACCTGGCAAGTTGAGGACTCCAGCCTCAACGGGAACTTAGCTGTTTGCACAACTTAGGGAAATCTTTCCAGAACCCCTTCTCATTCTGCAGACCTGCAGGGGCGAGAACAGCAGCTACTGGAGCCCTCCATTGTGGAAGGCGCCAGGTTGCCTTCAAGTGGAAGAGTGGAGACTCTGACTCTGTCCTCACACATGAGTGTCTTTAGCGAGTGCTTCTGGAAGACTCTTGCTCTCTGTGACGTGCATATGGCTGCCTGAGAGGACAGTCTTGAATCCTGGTTTAGAGCTCCCCACACCTGCCTTTCTCCAGAGGAAAAGGGGTGCTCCCCTTCTTCCACCTGCTCTTTCGCCCCCTGCTTCCTGTCTTCTTTGAATTTCTAAATTGCTGCTTATCAGGCCTTCACAGACTGAAGATGCCAGTGTTGTGTATGCTGAAGGCTGCTGGCTGGCTTCTGGACACATAATGACCAGATCTGAGTTTGCTTCACCCACTTCACAGTGCAGAAGCATTCTGCTGGTCTTTACACCCTTGCTGATGTAGGTAGCTGTGGAAATTAGAGCCTGCAATAGATTTCCCAGGCTCTCTGTTGACTTCCAGAATGATGTGTACTTTTTCTGCACCTAAATTTCTCTTTCTGTAATAGCTATAGATCTACCTCATATCCATGGTGTGAGCATCGATAACACAAGTCAGTACAATGTCCTTGAGGACGTTTGGGACAAAGGTATAGTCAAAGTGGTCAGAGCATTACATTCATCTGACAAGTCTTGTCTGTCTTCAGACCCTTCCTCTCTTAATTGACTGCTTCATCCTCGCTCCTTGGAACATCCTTTCATTGGTCAGCCACATTTTTCCTGCTTGGCCTATCCATCCCCATCTATTTGTTGTACCCCATGAAACTTAATTTCATTATGGTTTGCATTCTGGATTCTCCTCTCCACCATCTGACTTTACCTTGGGGGTGGTGTCGTACATGACACAATGACATGTTTCGGGCCATATCCTATTGGAACTGGACTTCAGAGAATAACCTTGTGTTATAATTGTTTTCCCTCCTTCTGCAAGGTGAAAAGCAGGATGTGCATGGCTATCAGCATTTGTCAGATGCTTTCCATGTTGAGTTTTGTGGTCTGTGCTTTCAGGTACAGGCATGTGTTCAAAAGGAGTTGGCCAATGGGTACATGTTGTTTGTTTCTGCCCACAGCTGCCCCAGTGCTCAGCTGTGAAGCTGCAACACAGACTGAAAGGAGACTGGATCTGGCTGCAGTGACTCTGAGGAGAGGCTTGAGATCGAGAGCTTCACGATGCAGACCGCGGTCTTTGATAGATTATAAATCCTACATGGACACCAAGCTGCTGGTGGCGAGGTTCCTGGAGCACTCCTCTTGTACCATGACCCCAGACATCCATGAACTTGTAGAAAACATTAAATCTGTTTTGAAGTCTGATGAGGAGCACATGGAGGAAGCCATCACAAGTGCCAGTTTTCTAGAACAGGTAGTTTTATTATTAATCTCAGGCATGAATCAGATGACTCATTTTCATAGCAGCTAAAGTGGCTTCTCTGCTTTCTTGTCCAAGGCAGAGTAAGTTCATGGTCACAGTCTTCAGGGAAATTGGGTTGAGAGGTCAGGGGAGGGAGACAGAGGAAGCCGGGGAGCTTTCCTTTCAAGTGTGGTGACTTTCCCACATCATTCTTGGCTCAAGGGAAGAGAACCCAGTTTTTCTGGGATGTGGAAGCATGTCTGGGAAAATTAAAGAGTGCATCCTAGGAATAAAAGCAGAGGATGTGGACAGTGTAGAGTGCATTCAACATTTGATTTCCTGAATTGAAGGTTTCCTTTGATAGGGCATGTTTTCTCAGCCCTTTGGAAATGATGACATAGGTAAATTTTAATATCGACAAGATTCTAAGAGGCTGTTCACACTCCCATGAAATGTTTGGCAAGATAAATAAGCCAACAGGTCCTAAAAGGGAATAAGCACCTTTTCTTCTTATAGATTAAAAAGTACAATGCAATCCCCAAAACTGAAGCCACTTGGGGAAAAGATAGAATTGGGCATGAACATAATCCAGTTGGGTCTCAGGTTTCTCCTCTTTCAAGTAAAGGGTTGGACCAGGTAGTCTCTATACCTTTACTTTTGAATGAATAGAGTTTCCTTCTGGTAAGAGCCTTCTCTCCACCTCTTTTAAGAGCCATTCCCTTTCAGGTGTTGGCTTCATTGCTGCAGGTAGTGGGATGGATGTTGTAGACAGCACCCCACAGTGGCATATGGATGTTATGTGGCTCTGTGTCTTTGTGCATTAAATGGCCAACAAATACTTCTTCAACTGAAGTGAGCTAATTTTTCAGGGTAATTACCAACTTCAGGATGTAGGTAAATTTTTAATTCAGATTGAGTAAATACCCTCTCACTGTCCCTTCCGTTCCCCTTTCTACCTGCTGGCCTCTTCTTACAGAAGCCAGACGCCAAACTCTCCCAGTCCCTCAGGGGATTCGGTGGGGAGGAATGATCTGATTACTTGCATGAAGAGGTACATGAACCACAGACGCTCTTGGGTTTGCACTCTGAAAGAGTGATCAGTTGACGGTTCTGGGTCAGGCTCCAGTTACTAACCTATGTAGGGGAAACATTTTACATCCTGGTGTCCCTTAGCTACTCCAGATGTCATTGTCTGTCACCTTCCCTCTGTCTGGCCCCAAGAGCCCAATAAACAGGAGCCACTTCTGGAAGGCTGCCAAGCTCTGATGAGCTAAGAGCTGGAGCATTCACCAGGCAGTGGGCCTGGACCTTCTGCAAAGTCTTGCTCCCTGAGAAATAGCTCTGGGGAAGAAGAACAAGCACTTATACAGTTCACTAGATGCTATCATCACAAATGTTTGCTAGATCTTTGTGCCCCAGGCAGGTTAAAAGTTCTGGTGCTGAGATTGTTGTGATAGATTTTGGGCCATCTCCTGGGCCTTCCAGGTCTGGAACCTAGAGGTGAGGTTTCACAATTCCATGCCTTTTCCCAGGTAGAAGGAGGTAAGGACAGCAGAAGGAGACCAGTTATTTCTGACTCTAGCTGGCTTCGCATATTGGAGTTTTTAGATCCATTTTGATTTTCACTGATATCAAAACCACTTGTCCTAACTTACTATGTAGCACAGTCAACTTCTATGAATGTTGAACTTTTATTCTTAATCGGGAGACAAGGACAGACCTTAAAGACAAATGTAATTAGTAGACTGTTAATAAAATTTAATTTTTCTTCTTTGGGGGAATAATCTTTTAATGACCTTAAAAGCTCAGAATGGTACAAATGAAACAAAAAGTCATCCAAATGATTGTGCTGTGATGTTAGGTAACAATAAAGCCCCAAGTTTTTCCGAAGCTGCTGACAGTGTTATAGGTCAAACAGACATGGCTATGCAATTTTTAAAAAATTGACTGGACAGTTCTCTCCTCTTCAATCCCAGTTGTATGAGGAATTTTTCATATTTTTGCCATTTTTACAGAGTAAGTGATATTATTATATATTCAAAATTATGTTTGTGACACATTGCAAAATAGATCTAGCAAAAAGAATCATTGTTAAAGACTTTTTACAAATAAATTGGCCTAGTTTTTATATTGTTTATTAAAGGATTATCAGATCCATTTGAAGCATCATTGGATGGTTTGTGTTGACTGTTTCTTTTTTGAAACAAGGTCTCCATCTGTCACCCAGGCTAAAGTGCGGTGGTGTAGATATAGCTCACTGCAGCCTTGAAATCCTGGGCTCAGGTGATCCTCCTGCCTCAGCCTCTCAGGTAGCTGGGACTACAGGCACACACCACCATGCCCAGCTAAGTTTTCTTACTTTTAGTAGAGATGACATCTTGCGATGTTGTCCAGGCTGGTCTAGAACTCCTAGCTCAAGTGATCCTCCTGCCTCAGCCTCCCAAGTAGCTGGGACTACAGGCATGAACCACCATGCCCAGCTAATTAAACTTTTTTTTTTTTTTTTTTTGTAGAGATGGAGTCTCACTATGTTACTCAGGTTGGTCTCAAACTCCTGGGTCGAAGTAATCCTCCTGCCTCAGCCTCCCAAAGTGCTGGGATTACAAGTGTGAGCCACTGTGCCTATACTTGGTTGACATTTTATAAACCCATCACCTGGTCCCAATCCCAGACCAGTGGTTCTTACTTGGATTCTTGTTAAAAATACAGATTCCTGATCCAGGCTAACTGTCCCCATTGCTATGGGAATTCTGTGGCAATTCAGCTGGGAATTCATGTTTCTGACAATACCCATCCCTCCCTGACCCAGTAGTAATGTTCAGATGCCAGGAAGGATCACTGACTTAGACTTCAGAGAAATTAGAGAAAAGCAATGAGAAGAATGTTAAAGCAAGAAATTGCACCGGACAAACCAGTTAAGTGTGGTTTACGGGTCTACAGCGAACATGGTAGAACATTTAGAGGATTTACAAAGAGCCTCTGGGATTCCAAGTGAGTTCCACTTTGGGAAAATGCCTTTTTTTTTTTCTTTTTCAAAGCAATTACACATTTTAAGATAGGTGGATGGACCTAGGAGGTAGGTCAAAGGGCCACATCTGGTAAAGCTTACTTAACTTCTCCCCACCCCTCTCTTTTCCCAAAGATAATGGCCCCATTGCAGCCCAGCACCTCCAGGGCCCACATGCTGCCCTCGCGGAGACAGCCTGGCCTGCTGCACCTCCAGAGCTGCGGCGACCTTCACACCTTCACACCGGTGGGGAGGCCCCGAGCCGAGAGGAGGCCCCGGCGAGTGGAGGCTGAGCGGCCACACAGCCTCATTGGGGTCATCCGAGAGACTGTCCTGTGAACCCTGGAAGACAGAAGGCCACTCCAAGGGGAAGGATCCCTCTCGTCTCTGCCATTTCTTGGCTGGGAGCTGTGGTCCACCTCAAAAAAAGGAACACTCTGGAGGACACGTTTTCCCACCTGTTGACTCCCGTGTCTGCTGACCGAGGGCATTCAGGAGTAAATGCACAGGTCGGTCCAGGCCCATCTGGGTTTGGGATGCACTGAGTTGGAGGTTATGAAAGCATTGATCCTCTCCTTCCTCTGCTGGGCCTCGCAGCATTCCCAAGGGTCACATGCCCTGGCATGGGCAGAAACTGGGCTAATGATTCTTTGCCCACTTCACTCCTCGTGTCTCTCTTTGTTGCTAAGTTCTTCCCCTCTTGGAAGGACAGATCTGCCGGGCTGCTATTTATAGTTGCCTTTGGCCTTTCACTGCTCTGCGAATTGGCAGGAAATAAGGCGATTAACCCTATGTGTCCACAAGCCTCAAGCCTTGTTTCAGGCCACCCTCAAATCACACTCTCTTTAGGCAAAACAGGAAACTTCTTAAGTGACAAATTTTAATGCCAGACATTTAAGGAGAGGATTATTGTTGATTCCGTTTACTCATGCTTGCAAAACTAGAGACCCCTAAGGCAGAACTGAGAATAAACATGTTTACTTTGGGCCACTGGGCTTGATGTGTAATATTTGTTTACACTTAGATGGCCAGGCCTTACCATACAGAGGGCTGGGAACTTGGAGCTGTGGTGATCAGGCTCACCGGGCAGGCCACTGAACCGGTTTAATTTGTAAAGCACCTGAAGCCCGTGGATAACATGTATCCTTCGTTCATTCAGCAAGCGCTTGGCTGGATGGCTTCATGGAGCTGCCTTCTCATGGGATCATGAACAATAAATCAATAAAGTAATTACAGATTGGGGATTATTGCTGAAAAAGAGCAGTAGGTGGTTAGAGGGGCTTCTTCTTCGAGGAAATGGCACTTGAGCTGAGTCACGACTTAGTGGGTCAGGGAAGAATGTTCCAGGTAGAGAGAGAGAGGCGAAGAACACCAGAGGCCACTGTGACCACAGCCCTGAGTTAGGGCAGCGGTGGGCAGTAGCTGCACAGGCTGCCTATTGTGCTAGCAATGAGATACTGTTGAGGAGTTTTCAGCAGAAGAGTGATGGATGTCAGCATATTTTCAAAAGATCACCATGCTGCATGGAGAATAGTTTGGGCCAGACATGAGTGGAGGTGAGGAGCTGAGTAAAGAGGTTACATAGGAAATGGAGGACTGCTTCTTGCTGGGGCACTGCCTGTACACCAGCTACTATGCTAAGAGCTTTGCACACACTCCTATTTTGTGCTCGTGACAGCGTAGGTGGTGGAAGCTGTTATTGTCCCTATTTTACAGATGTGGAAAATGAGGTTCAGTAATTTGCCCACAGTCCCTCCGCAGCTAAGGGGTGGAGCTGCCATTCACACCCAGGCAGTCCAACTCCAGAAACTGCTCTGTTCCTCGACCTCCCAAACAAGAAATTGGTTTGCCATTTCATGCTTCTGTGAGAAAGGGCTGTTAAGACTTCTAGCTTGCCTCTCCAGACCACAGATTTTCTGGGTCCAAGCCAACGAACCATGCCAGAGTGGGAACTGTGGTGGGGACAAGGGATGGAGAAAAGGAGGGGAAAGACACTTGTGTGGAGGTGCTGAGCTGGGGTGGGAAGGGGGCTGTGGAAACAGCCCTGGAAATGGGAGAGATGGAGGGCTGTGAACAGGCTGGGGTCAGGCCCCTTGCCTGGGGTCAGCTGTGTTTGGGGAAGATCTACAGTGACATCTCAGAATGACATTTTCTCCGTTCTTATCCGCCCATTCCCAGAAACTGAATTCCCCTTCAGGCTCATGATCTTTCCATTTCTCTAGGAGTCCTCCTGTCAGCACCATAGCTGTCCAGTGGGGTCTGGCCCACTGCCTGGGGTAAGCCCCTGCCTTGTTTGAGGGCCTCACCGTAACTCTCCGACATTCTGTGGACTGCCCATGTGGCCTGGTCTAATTTGTTCTCTCCTTCACAGCTGCTTGTGTACCCCCAAACTGGTTTTTCCAAGTGAGGCCTCACAGCTCTTAGCCAACCACTTTGTCCCACTCCCATAGCCAGGCAAGAGAAGGGACTGGCCTTTCCTTCCCTCACTCAGGCCTGGCTGTGCCTTTCTCACTGCTCTGGAATCTTTTTTTTTTTTTTTCCCCCAGCTGCATCCCTCTCCACCTTCCCTTCTGAACCCTATTGCTCACCTCCACCTGCCACCTCAGGCCTCCCTGTGTACCTGAAAGGCTCAAGGAAGACAGGTGAGCACCACAAGTGTGAACAGTGTCTGGCTTCTAGCTTTGGAGGGACAGTCACAGAGATGGCCTCAGCCATCCCTAGGAATGAGAAGTTGCCAGCAACAACTGGAAGAGGAAAGGAGGCATAAAGCCTGAGAGCATCAGTTAGATGGACACCAGGAGCAAGCGGGGGCCGGTCTTAGCTTCACAGAATTGTCCCTGCAACTTCAGAAATGGCGAAATTTGAAAACCTATTTCTGCCTTCGTTCCCTGACTTTAAGGAGTATTAAAGTAAAAACAAAACAAAACAAAACACAGAAATATATATATATATGTGTGTATATATATATATATAACAATAGCTTACATGTTTACATATATTTAGCATGGGAGGGAACTCAGAAATCGTGATTTATCTCCTTGCTAGTTCATCTGGGTAGTAATATATTTTTAAATACTTAAGCATTAATAATGATACACATGCTCATAGGTTAACTGAACACATATAGCGAGGGCAGCTGTTTCGCCTTTGGAGTTCCTTAGGAATCCATAGTCCAGAGGTGTTAACAAAGCGTTTCAAATGTGGTTATCAAAATTACACCAGAGGGTTGATTAATTAGCATAAGGGATGTTTGAAATAAGTTTTCACTGGTGAAGTAAATAATGTTCACAATATGTGGCCAGCTAGGAGCACTGCACAGTCATTGTTGCCTCTGTACCAATGAGGCATCAGAATCTGGTCCCCACTTTGTGAGATTGTCACAGGATGGACCGAGATTCAAGCTGCTCCTTCAGAACCCCAACCTTTCAAGCAAGCTACGTGTCTGAGAATCCGAGGACAGCCAGGACTTCCCCGAGCTTACAAACTGTTTTGTGCAGCCTTGCCAATGAGCATGGCTGGCTGGCAGAATTGCTCAAGACCTGCTTTCATTGGAGCATCTTGATGGTGAGGTTTGGAGGAGAAGTCTATGGCCCCTAATTTCCAGACGCTGCTTGTATTTGTCAAAAGAACCAGACATTTGCTGAACTGTCTAATTGGGTAGGTCAGATCATGCTACCCCCTCAATTTGCAGAAAAGGAAACTGAGGCCCAGTGCTAAGAATGGGGCAGGGGTAAGAGACCAGCACTTATGGCTGGAGTTAACCTTTGGTGTCGTCCATTCCATGAATTTGAACAATGCATGATGACATGTATCCACCACTGTAGTAGTATACAGAGTAGTTCCACCGCCCTAAAATCCTCTGTGCTCCACCCAGTCATGCCTCTCTCCCCTAACTCCTGGCAACCGCTGGTCCTTTGACGGTCTCCATAGTTTTGTTTTCCCCAGAATGTCATACAGTTGGAATCAGGTACTATACAGCCTTTTCAGACTGACCTGTTTCACTTAGTAATATGCATTCAAGTTTCCTGTATCTTTCCATGGTCTGATAATCCATTCAAACCCTTGAAAAATTATTTGATTCAATAGTCATAAAAGTACTCTATCATGTTAACATCTCAAAACACTTACCCTCACTTTCTGAATTTACTCATGTCAGGGACCAGGGAAAAACAGGTCTGCAGCCCATGCTGGATTAGCGTTCACCTGGGTTCCCACTCTAGACAGAGTCTCCTAGTTTTGTTTGTCCTGTGTGATAGGCCCTGGGGACACTGATGAAGAGGACTGGGAGGGAACAGGCGGGGACCCCCTCTTCCCTCTGTACCCGTGTTCGTCTCTGAGGCTACCTGTGAGCTGAGGCCCGTCCTCACAGCGAGACCCATGGTGTGAAGATCCAAGGCTTTGGTGAGTCCCTCAGGATTAGGAAGAACTGGCAGAGGAAGGAGGGGGCTGCAGCCAGGCCTCCACTCAGTGGGAGTGGAATTCTGGAAGCAGAACAAAGGGGCCCATTTCCACCTCCCCCCAGGCCGCTCGCTGTAGGATGCAGAGGAGGACGGTGGGGCAGGGAGGGAAGGGCCCAGGACAAGGCCATCTTTGTTTCCGTGTTGTTCCTCCCTGAGGCCTCTGCAAGGAAGTCAAGTCTGAAGTCAACAGATGCCACTTTTCTTCCACTCTCTCTCTGCAGAAGCCTTCATCCTCTCATTCACTCAACAGGTATTTATGGAGCTCCAGGATACCAGGCTGTGGGCCAGGGGCTGAGGGTAGAATGCAGAGCAAGAAGAAGGGACACACAAATCACAAATTACAAATGCAAAGCCATCTTCCTCTTGGCTGCTGAACCGTGCCCAGGCCCCAGCAAGGAGAGGGAGCCAAGAGAGGGTGACTTTGAGACCAACAGGCACACGCCTGGTTTCTCAGAGGCTGGCATGAAGGATCCCTTATCCCTGATTATCAAACAGGCTCACGTGGCAGATGGTTCACCATCCTGGGAATTCTTGATGAAAAGTTATTCATGACTATTGTTAAAGATGGTAACGGGCTGAGCACCGTGGCTCACACCTGTAATTCCAGCACTTCGGAAGGCCGAGGCAGGTGGATCACCTGAGGTCAGGAGTTCGAGACCAGCCTGGTCGACATGCTGAAACCCCGTCTCTACTAAAGATACAGAAATTAGCCGGGTGTGATGATGGGTGCCTGTAATCCCAGCTACTTGGGAGGCTGAGGCAGGAGAATTGCTTGAACCCAGGAGGTGGAGGTTGCAGTGAGCCAATATTGTGCCACTGCACTCCAGCCTGGGCGATAGAGCGAGACTCCATCTCAAAAAAAAAAAAAAAGATGGTAAGGAAGACTTATTCAAGCAGGAGCCACCGCAGTGGGGTTCTGCAATAGGGGAGAAAGGTCAGACTGAACCCCAAACATAGCAGGACAAGTGGAGATTTATATAGCCAAGGAGCAATGTTGGCGTCAGTAGATAGAAAAGTACTAAGAGGAGACATGAGGGCTGGGGCAATTCTTGATACACCAAGTCACTAGGATTCTTGCTGAAGGCAGGCCAGGGTGATAAGCTATCAGAGTAGGGAATGAGGAATGTGATCAGATACCAGGGATAGGAGATTTTTGCTAAACTGACTCAGCAGAATTCTTGCTAAAACTGGACTAAGAGTCCAAGAGTCAGAAAGAGGACTCAGGCAGGGTGCAATAGCTCATGCCCATAATCCCAACACTTTGAAAACTGAGGTGGGAGGATCACTTAAGTCCAGAAGTTCAAGACCAGACTGGGCAACATAGTGAGACCCCATCTCTACAAAAAAGTGTAAAAATTAGCCAGGCATGGTGCATGTCTGTAGTCCCAGCTACTTGGGAGGCTGAGGTTGGAGGATCACTTGAGCCCAGGAGGTTGAGGCTGCAGTGAGCCATGATTGCACCACTGCACTCCAACCTGGGTGACAGAGTGAGACACTTTCTCAAAAACACAAAACAGAAAAAAAAAACCCCAACAACAAAACAAAACAACAACCAACAACAACAACAACAAACATCAAAAAAAGAGAAAGAGGACTCAGAGGAGGCTTATTCAAGTTTGGTCAAGGGGTGAGTGTGTCAGACTCCAAGGAGCACCTCTGTTTCTGAGTGGGAACGCTCATCACACTGTGTCCCTTGCCTCAGGCTTGTCACTATCTAAAGAAAAATGCTCCTTTCATTCCAACAGCTGGCAGGATCTCTGTGTTTTGCCCTAACAAAGAAGCTAGAGCCAAATTTCAGGATGAATCATCGTTCTTCTCTGGCAAAGTGGCTGTAGGTCCCAGGTCTATGGAGGCTTTCCCAGAACCTTTTAGATACTGTTCATGAATTCTGATCCAAAAGGAGTATTTCATAGTGTGAGCAGGATCACATATTAGGCAGAAAAGAATTCCAAGCAAGGAGAGTTGCTGGGATTATTCTGCTCTGGTTGCGAGCTGTTTCTCCCGCCGCCCTGTATCTGCTTGGTGGAGACAAGCAGGTGTTCAACAGTAATCATACACCAAAATATGAGAGGTGTCAGGCATGGAGGCCTCTCTCCTTATTTTGTAGATGAGACCAACATCCAGAGTGGTAAACAAATTTGCTTGGTCTCATACGAGCTGCAAGTGTCAGCATGCCACAACTTTAGCCTGTGTCTCCTGCCTTCCATTACAGCAGACTACTTGCTCTTCTCTAGACTGCCGTGGCAGGGAACTATAGAGAGGCGAAAGAAACACACCACTGGAACTCATAGGGAACTGAAATGGTAACACCAGTGTGTCACTTACAAATGGTGATAATGAGGCCAGGCACAGTGGCTTGCACCTGTAATCCCAGCACTTTGGGAGGCCAAGGTGAGAGGATTGCTTGGACCTGAGAGCTTGAGACCAGCCTGAGCAACAGAGTGAGACCCTGTCTCCACAAAAGATAAAAAAGCCGGGTATGGTGGTGCATACCTGTGGTCTCAGCTACTCAGGAGGCTGAGTTGGGAGGATCACTTGAGTCCAGGAGGTTGAGGTTGCAGTAATCTATGATGGTGCCACTGCACTCCAGCCTGGGTGACAGAGCAAGACCCTGTCTTCAAAAAAAAAAAGATAATAATGAGTAGCATTTATTGTGAGCCCTTCCAGAGCTGTCTTATTAACTTAGTTGAAGTAATCTTCACAGTAGTCTTCACAATTCTTTACCAATTATTATGACTCTACTTGATTGCTCTTGTTTAATTACATTTGGCGGACATCTCTACTACAATGTTGAAGAGTAGTGGAAATACAACATCCTTGTCATGTTCCTGATCTTAGAGGAAATGCCTTTGACATTTCTCCATTAAATAGATATTAGCTTTAGGACAAAAATAAATAAATAAATAAATAATATATAAAAATAGCATACCTCAGTTCCTATGTTCTTGAGGGTTTTTGTTTTGTTGTAGTTGATTTTTGTTTGTTTCATGAAAGGGTACTGGATTTTGTCAAAGGCTCTCTCAGCATCTCTGGAAATAATCATATTATTTTTCCCCTTTAGGTTTATTAATGTGGATTATGGTATTAATGGATTTTGAATAGTGAACCAACCTTGAATTATTGAATAAATCCCATTAATTCATGGTGTATTATTTTCTTAATGTGATGTTGGATTCTGTTTGCTAACATTTTATTTCAAAAATTTTCAGTGCTATTTATTAATGATACTGGTTTATATGTTTCTGTATACTCTTTATCTGGTTTGGGTATCAGTATTTTATTAGATTCATAAAATGAATTGGGAAGTTTTCCTTCTTTTTCAGTGCTCTGAAATATTTTAGAGAACACTGGTCTTTGGAGGTATGGTAGAATTTCCTGTCAAAGCCCTTGGTGCTTTTCTGCAGAATAGTTCCTTAATACATTTCTATATTTCTTCTATTAAAATTGGTCCATTTAAACTTTCCAACTCTAGTGAGGGTCAATTTTGGTAATTTTTATCTCCCTGGGAAATCATCTATCTACTTCATCCAGTTTTTCAAATTTATTTGCATAGAAATTTGTCATCTCTTATAATTAAAAAAAATTCTTCTGTTCCAGTGGGTATTTCCCCCTTGTCATTTTAAATTTTATATATTTATGGTTTCCCTTCTTTTTTCTTGTTAGCTGTTTGTTTTAAAACCTACATTTTATTTATTAATTATATCCACTGTTTATTCACTTTATCATTAATTTTTGCTTTTAGTTTTTAGATTTTTTTTTTTTTTTTGAGACAGGGTCTCACTTTGTCACCCAGGCTGGAGTGCAGTCGTGAGATTATGGCTCACTGCAGCCTTGACCTCCCCAGGCCCAGCGATCCTTCTACCTCAGCCTCCTGAGTAGCTGGGACTACAGGCACACACCATCATGGCCAGCTAATATTTGTGTTTTTTGTAGAGATGGGGTTTCCCCATGTTGCCCAGGCTGGTCTGGAACTCATGGGCTCAAATAATCCTCCCACCTCAGCCTCCCAAAGTGCTAGGATTGCAGACGTGAGCCACAGCACCTGGCTGCCTTTAGCTTTATTATTTTCTTTTTTGTGCTTTCTTCTGTTTTACTTTGTCGTTCTTTTTTTGGTGCTTTGAGCTGGAAATTTAATTCGTTTCATGTTATTTTCTTACTTTCATTGATAAAAAAGTGTTTAGTGCAATGGATTTTCTTATCACTGCTTGAATTGAATCCCATAGACTCTGATATATTTTCATCGTGATTAGGGACCCCCTTGGAAAAAAAAAGAAAACAAAATTAGGAATACAAAATTAGGTACAGGGCATTGAAAGGGGCTAATTATGGGATAATCCATGATACTTGAATTTCAGTGAATTTATAATAAATCCACCACTGTTCAAGAATAAGACTTCGGAGTTTACACCTGAGTTTTGGGTAAGTGGTTGGCATTTTTGAGATGGGCAGCAATAAGAAAAGACCCTGAGACCATGAGTAACAAGAAAAAGGAACTGGAAAGAGAATGAACTATAATGTGTAGGCAGAATTAATCTCAATATAATCTTACCATCTGCATGATTGTCTTACTATCACCAGTTGCAAATGATTAAAAGGAGTTTCTGTGTGTTAAGTAATGTGTTTCAGATCACACATTTGGTTAAATGAGGCTACATCCAGCCCAGTCCAACCCTGAAGCCTATGTTTTCTTCACTACATGCACCATATTGCTGGTGCCAGAAAGGACTGGCTTCAGTGCTCCTCCCATCTTCCTCCACAAGCTGTGAGCTGAGGAACTTCTTATAGAAAGTCACCTGGAAAGACAAGTACTGGCAGTGTGGGATTACTTATTACAGGGAATTTGACAAAACATGGTGACCATATTAGTCATCTATTGCTGTGTAATGAACTATCCCCAAATGACAAACATTTATTATGTCACAGGCTCTGAGGGTCAGAAATCCATGAGCAGCTTAGTTGGGTGCGTCTGGCTCAGAGTTTTTCATGAGGTTGACATCCAATAGTTGGCTAGAGCTACACTCATCTCAAGACTCAACCAGGGCTGGAGGGTCTGCTTGCAAGCTCACTTATGCAGTGTGGATGGGCCTCAGTTTCTCACTGGTTACCAAGACTTCACCACATAGACTTCTTACCATGTAGGCCTCACTATGTAGGCTTCTCCATAGGGCTGCTCATAACATGGCAGCTTGCTTCCCATAGGGAGATGAGAGAGACAGACAGAGAGAACAAACCAGAAAGCCCACCCAAGATGGAAGCCACAGTCTTTTTATAACATATCTTAGAAGTAATACACCATATTTATGTTTATTAGAAGCAAATCACTAGGTCCTACCCACACTCAAAGGGAGGGAAATTGAACTGTACCTTTTGAAGGAAGGGGTACTTAAAATATGTGTGGACATTGTTGAGGTTCAGGACACATGTCTCAGTCTGTTTTCTGTTGCTATAACCAAATACCTGAGACTGGGTAACTGTTTTTTGGATAGGGTCTTGCTGTGTCACCCAGGCTGGAGTGCAGTGGCGCAATCTCGGCTCACTGCAAGCTCTGGCTCCTGGGTTCACGCCATTCTCCTGCCTCAGCCTCCTGAGTAGCTGGGACTACAGGCGCCGCCACCATGCCCAGCTAATTTTTTGTATTTTTAGTAGAGACAGGGTTTCACTGCAGTCTCGATCTCCTGACCTTGTGATCTGCCCGCCTTGGCCTCTCAAAGTGCTGAGATTACAGGCGTGAGCCACCGTGCCCGGCCTAGAGCGTAACTTCTTTGTCCAAACATTCTTGTTTACACCTATCCACTTTGTCAAACTTAGCATAAAAATACACAAGTTTCTCTGTTCCTTTGGTTCTTCAGTTTTGAAGGCTTTCATGTCACATGAACTTTATACATTAAATAAATTTGTATGCTTTTTCACTTGTTAATCTGTCTTTTGTTACAGGGTCCTCAGCTATGAAGCTAGCCATGGGTGAAAAGAGGAATTTTTTCTCTCTTACAATGTATTTTTAAACCCATCACAGTGTTACTGGCTGTGTATGCACACCTTTCAGAATTTATTCCTGCCATGGGATTTGTAACAAGGGGATTTTGCCTAGGCTAAAGCCATCCTCCAAAACCCATTCCTTGCTCTCCCTGTAAATCTAAGCCTCATCATGCCCTGTGGCATATAGAGAAGAGGTCACCCTCATTCCTGTCTGCATTCATTCACTCACTCAGCAAATATTCATCAAGTGACAACGAGATGTTGGGCATATCCCCAGGTACTGGGGATAGAGACGTGGAAAAAGCACATGAAGTCTCTGCCCTCATAGAGCTCACATTTGAATGGGAGGAGCCAGACAATGAATAAAAAGATAATTGAAATAACAGCAATGGTAGTAAGGGCTATGAAGAAAAATAACGGATAGGAGGTGTTGGGCACTGCTACCTTAGAGTGACAATGGTAGGTCCTCTGCACTGTGTTGGAGGAGGTACTCAGAGAAATCCCCTCTGCTGAGGTGACATTTCAGCAGAAATTTGAATGAAATGAGAGTCAGCCACAGGGATATTGGGAGAAAGTACAGCAGGGGCAAAGGCCCTGAGGCAGGAGTGTTCTTGGTGTGTGTTCAGGGAGTAGTGTGGTTGGAATGGAATAGGAAATGAAATCAGAGAGGTAGCCAGGCATCAGATCAGGGCTTTGCAAGGTCCTTGGATTTAGTCTAGTGTGATGGGACTCACCTGGAGGGTTTTGAGCAGATGAAAGATGCAATCTGATTTCATCATGTTCTTGGGGTCACTCTGACTGCTAAATGAGGCATGGGATGGGGGAGAAGAGAGGAAACAGGGGGCCAGTTAGGGGACTGCTGTGGTCATTCAGGTAAAGAAGGTGGTGGCTTGTTCTGAGGAGGACACAGTGGAGGTCATGAGACATGGTCAGATTTGGATGTGATACCTTCCACATTGCTGTTTCCAGGAAGTGGTGCTGATGACTTAAGACAAGGATGTTTCTGCTACTTTTGTATGTTTCTAGCTAGCTGGTCGTCGTTCTTTTAACAAACTCCCGTGTTATGTACTATGTTCCAGGTGCTCTCCTGGTGTAATGGTAAAGAAGTGAACCAGACACTGTCCTCACCCACAAGACAATCACAGAACACCAGAGAGGCAGAGCAGATACATCACATTCCAATGTGCTAAATGGTGGAAAAAATACTAGAGGCATCACAAAGCAGCAAGCCATTCACCCTGCGAGCAGGCGCGAAGACTGAATAGGATTTGCATGGGCAGGAAAGGGGTGGCAGGTGTTGCAGGCGCAGGATAAAGCTGTCCGTGTCCGGGAGCAGTGAGGAGCCACAGAAGATGAGGCAAGACAGAAGTTAGAGGCCGGGCACGATGGCTCACGCCTGTAATCCAAGCACTTTGGGAGGCCGAGGCGGGCAGATCACTAGGTCAGGAGATCGAGACCATCCTGGCTAACACGGTGAAACCCCGTCTCTACTAAAAATACAAAAAATTAGTTGGGCGTGGTAGCAGGCGCCTGTGGTTCCAGCTACTCAGGAGGCTGAGGCAGGAGAATGGCGTGAACCCGGGAGGTGGAGCTTTGCAGTGAGCCGAGATTGCACCACTGCACTCTAGCCTGGGCGACAGAGCAAGACTCTGTCTCAAAAAAAAAAAAAAAAAAAAAAAAAAAAAAGAAATTAGAACCAGGCTTGTAAAGACCCTGGAATGCCAAGCTAAAGCCATTAGACTTTATTCTTGGAGGCACGCGAGGAGGCTCTGAGTAAGCCCAGTGACAGCAGAGAGTATGAGCTGGAGTGGAAACAACTGGAAATATGAACTCCTTTTGTGATGCTACTGTTAATACTTTCGCTCGTGTCCATGTGAAGAGACCACCAAACAGGCTTTGTGTGAGCAGTAAAGCTGTTTATTTCACCTGGGTGCAGGCGGGCTGAGTCCAAAAAGAGAGTCAGCGAAGGGAGATAGGGGTGGGGCTGTTTTATAGGATTTAGGTAGGTAAAGGAAAAAGGGGGGTTGTTCTCTGGCAGGCAGGAATGGGGGTCACAAGGTGCTCAGTAGGGGAGCTTTTGAGCCAGGATGAGCCAGGAGAAGGAATTTCACAAGATATTGTCACCAGTTAAGGCAGGAACAGGCCATTTTCACTTCTTTTGTGGTGGAATGTCATCAATTAAGGCAGGAACCGGCCATCTGGATGTGTACGTGCAGGTCACAGGGGATATGATGGCTTAGCTTGGGCTCAGAGGCCTGACATTCCTGTCTTCTTATACTAATAAGAAAAATAAAATGAAATAGTGGTAAAGTGTTGGGACGGTGAAAATTTTTTCGGGGTGGTATGGAGAGAGAATGGGCGATGTTTCTCAGGGCTGCTTCGAGCAGGATTAGGGGTGGCGTGGGAACCTAGAGTGGGAGAGATTAAGCTGAAGGAAGATTTGGTGGTAAGGGGTGATATTGTGGGGTTGTTAGAAGAAACATTTGTCATTTAGAATTATTGGTGATGGCCTGGATACAGTTTTGTATGAATTGAAAAACTAAACAGAATAAGAGAAGGAGAGAAACAGGTATTAAAGGACTAAGAATTGGGAGGACCTAGGACATCTAGTTAGAGAGTGCCTAAGGAGGTTCAGCATAGCCTTGCCAGCAAAGATTATTTATTTACTTTAAGAGTTAAGAATGGCAATTTGGGGATAGCACCAGGAGATATCAGCTGTGATGGCTTCGAGAAACAGTGTAAACTGGCAGTGTAAACAAGAGCAGGGCATGTATGAGTAGTTGAGAATGGTGAATAGGAGTATGACTAGACAGAAGATAGTAGGGATGGCAAGTTTTTTGGGGCACAGTCCAAGTTCGTCTGGTGTCTGGAATGAGACTGGGGCCTAATAAAAAGGAGCGTCCATACAGGAGCTCAAATGGGCTGTACCCTGTAGCATTCCAAGGACAGGCCTGAATTCTGAGAAGGGAAAGTGGTAAAAGTATTGTCTAGTCCTTTTTAAGTTGGTCGCTGAGCTTGGTGAGGTGTGTTTTTAAAAGACCATTAGTCCGTTCTACCTTTCCTTAAGACTGAGGACTGTAAGGGATATAAAGGTTCCACTGAATACTAAGAGCCTGAAAAAATGCTTGGCTGATTTGACTAATAAATGCCGGTCTGCTATCGGACTGTATAGAGGTGGGAAGGCCAAACGGAGGAATTATGCCTGACAGAAAGGAAGAAATGACTGTGGTGGCCTTCTTAGACCCTGTGGGAAAGGCCTCTACCTATCCAGTGAAAGTGTCTGCCTAGACCAGGAGGTATTTTAGTTTCCTGACTCGGGGCGTGTTGAGTAAAGCTAATTTGCCAGTTCTGGGCGGGGGCAAATCTTTGAGCCTGATGTGTAGGGAAGGGAGGGGGCCTGAATAATCCCTGAGGAGTAGTAGAGTAGCAGATGGAACACTGAGAAGTTATTTCCTTGAGGATAGATTTCCATGATGGAAAGGAAATGAGAGGTTCTAAGAGGCGGGCTAGTGGCTTGTACTATAGCATAGCCTGCCTTTGCTAGTGTGGGGCGATTAGGCCTGGTGGAACTGCCATCAATAAACCAAGTGTGATCAGGGTGAGAAACAGGGAAGAAGGAAATGTGGGGAAATGGGGTGAATGTCAGGTGGATCAGAGAGATGCAGTCATGAGGGTCAGGTGTGGTATCAGGAATAATGTGGGAGGCCAGATTGAAGTCCGGGCCAGAAACAATGGTAACTGTGGGAGACTCAACAAAGAGTGAGTACAGCTGAAGGAGCCAGGGAGCAGAAAGTATATGTGTCAGATGTGAGGAAGAAAATAGATTTTGGAAATTATGAGAGTGAGTTGAGCATAGTTTGTGATTTTAAGGGCCTCTAAAAGTATTAGGGCGGCAGCAGCCACTGCACGGAGACATGATGGCCAGCCTAAAACAGTAAGGTCAAGTTGTTTGGACAAAAAGGCTACAGGACGCGATCCCGGTCCTTGTGTAAGAATTCCGACTGCACAGCCCTGCACTTCAGCTGTGTGTAATGAAAAGGGTTGGGCTGAATCAGGGAAAGCTAGGGTGGGGGCAGTCTCTAAAGCTGTCAAGGAACGGAAAGAGGAGTGGGGAAAGGATTTAGGATCTATGGGGTCAGCTAGGTTTCCTTTTGTGAGTTTATATAATGGTTTTGTTAGGATGGCAAAACCAGGTATCCAAAGGCGAAAGTATCCAACCATGCCCAGGAAGGAAAGGAGTTGTTGTTTTGTAGAAGAGGTTGGGGTTTGAGAGATTAGTCAGGCATGATCGGCAGGGAGAGCACGTGTGTTTTTATGAGAATTATGCTGAGATAGGTAACAGATAAGGAAGAAATTTGGGCTTGACTGAAGTAATGGGGGCTGTCTGTGAAGTTTCCAGCAGTGCAGCCCAGGTAATTTGCTGAGCCTGATGGGTGTCGGGGTCAGTCCAAGTGAAAGCAAAGAGAGGCTGGGATGAAGGGTGCAAAGGAATAGTAAAGAAAGCATGTTTGAGATCCAGAACAGAATAATGGATTGTGGAGGGAGGTATTGAGGATAGGAGAGTATATGGGTTTGGCATCATGGGGTGGATAGGCAAAACAATTTGGTTGATAAGGCATAGATCCTGAACTAACTTGTAAGGCTTATCTGGTTTTAGAACAGATAAAATGGGGGAATTGTAAGGAGAGTTTATAGGCTTTAAAAGGCCATGCTGTAGCAGGCGAGTGATAACAGGCTTTAATCCTTTCAAAGCTTGCTGTGGAATGGGATATTGGCATTGAGCAGGGTAAGGGTGATTAGGTTTTAATGAGATGGTAAGGGGTGCATGATCAGTCGCTAAGGAGGGAGTAGAGGTATCTTATACTTGTGGGTTAAGGTGGGGGGATACAAGAGGAGGACGTAAAGGAGGCTTTGGATTGAGAAGAAGGGCGTCAATAAGATGCAGCTGTAGTCCAGGAATAGTCAGGGAAGCAGATAATTTAGTTAAAGTGTCTCCGCCTAATAAGGGAACTGGGCAGGTGGGGATAATTAAAAAGGAGTGCTCAAAAGAGTATTGTCTAAGTTGGCACCAGTTAGGGAGTTTTAAGAGGTTTAGAAGCCTGGCTGTCAATACCCACAACAGTTATGGAGGCAAGGGAAACAGGCCCTTGAAAAGAAGGTAATGTGGAGTGGGTAGCCTGCGCATTGATTAAGAAGGGGACGGACTTACCTTCCGCTGTGAGAATTACCTAACGCTCGGCATCTGTGAAGGTCTACGGGGCTTCCAAGGCGATCGGGCAGCATCAGTCTTCAGCCACTAAGCCGAGATCTGGGAAGGAAGGAGTCAGTCAGAGAGCCTTGGGCCAGAGTTCCAGGGACTCTGGGAGTGGCTGCCAGGTGAGTTGAACAGTCCGATTTCCAGTGGGGTCCTGCACAAATGGGACATGGCTTAGGAGGAATCCTGGGCTGCGGGCATTCCTTGGCCTGGTGGCCACATTTCTGGCACTTGTAGCAAGCTCCTGGGGGAGGAGGTTCTGGAGGAACGCCTGGCCACTGCGGTTTAGGCGTTTGGAAGTTCTTGTGTGCTGGAATTGTGGCTGGGGTTTGTCTCACAGTGGAGGCAAGGAATTGCAACTCAAATGTGTTGCTACTTGGCTGCCTCTATTATTATACACCTTGAAGGCGAGGTTAATTAAGTCCTGTTGTGGGGTTTGAGGGCTGGAATTTAATTTTTGGAGTTTTATTTAATGTCGGGAGCAGATTGGGTAATAAAATGTATATTGAAAATAAGACGGCCTTTTGACCTTTTAGGGTCTAGGGCTGTAAAGCGTCTCAGGGTTGCTGCCAAACGAGCCATGAACTGGGCTGGATTTTTATATTTGATGAAAAAGAGCCTAAATGCTATCTGATTTGGGATAAAGAAAAAGGAGCATTAACCTTGACTATGCCTTTAGCTCCAGCCACCTTTTTAAGAGTAAACTGCTGGGCAGGTGGAGAAGGGCTAGTCACGGAACGAAACTGTAAGCCGGACTGGGTGTGAGGAGGGGAGGTGATAAAAGGATTATAGGGTGGATGAGCGGAGGCTGAGGAAGAACTGGGACCTAGCTTGGCCTGGCAAGGAGGGGAGAGGTCAGATGGGTCTGTAGAAAAGGAAGTTTAGAAAGACTCAGCGACACTTGGGGTTGGGACTGGGGACAGGTGGGAGGGAAAGAAGGAAGATTTGGGATGAGCTGCATTGGGCACAGAGACTAGGAAGGGACTGATGTGTGAAAGAATGCCTGGACGTCAGGCACCTCAGACTGTTTGCTTATTTTACGACAAGAATTATTTAGATCTTGTAGGACAGAAAATTTGAAAGTGCCATTTTCTGGCTATTTGGAACTACTGTCGAGTTTGTATTGGGGTCAAGCGGCATTGCAGAAGAAAATAAGACGCTTAGATTTTAGGTCAGGTGAGAGTTGAAGAGGTTTTAAGTTCTTAAGAGCACAGGCTAAGGGAGAAGAAGGAGGAATGGAAGGTGGAAGCTTGCCCATAGTGAAGGAGGCAAGCCCAGAGAAAAGAGTAGAGACACGGAGAAGGGGTGGGGGGTTCTTGCGTTCCAGAAAAACAGAGAAGGGGTCGGGGCATAGAAATACGGGGTTGGGGTGCAGAGATAAGAGGTCAGGGCACAGAAATAAGGGATGGGGCACAGAGATAAGAGGTCAGGGTTCCTGTCCCTCCCCCAGAAAGGCGGGGCTTGCCACTAAGGGTGAAGGACAAAGGCAGGCGTCCCTGTGTGGTCTGAAACCTCTGAAACCTGGGTGAATAATCAGGGAGGCGTCCCTGCAATGATTAAACACCAAGGGAAGGCTGCCTTCCCTAGTCCGTGACCAGCGCCGGAGTTTTGGGTCCATGGATAAAACGTGTCTCCTTTGTCTCTACCAGAAAATGAAAGGAATTGAAATTAAGAGAAGGGAGAGATTGAAGTGTGGCGCCAAGATTGAAAGGAGAAAGAGGTTGAGGGATAGTGAGGGAGGTTGGAGAAGAGAGTAAAAAGAGGCCGCTTACCGGATTTGAAATTGGTGAGATGTTTCTTAGGCTGGTCGGTCTGAGGACCTGAGGGCATAGGTGGATCTTTCTCACGGAGCAAAGAGCAGGAGGACAGGGGATTGATCTCCCAAGGGAGGTCCCCTGATCCGAGTCACGGCACTAAATTTCACTCGTGTCCGTGTGAAGAGACCACCAAACAGGCTTTGTGTGAGCAATACAACTGTTTATTTCACCTGGGTGCAGGTGGCTGAGTCGGAAAAGAGAGTCAGTGAAGGGAGATAGGGGTGGGGCCGTTTTATAGGATTTAGGTAGGTAAGGGAAAAAGGAAGGTTGTTCTCTGGCCGGCAGGAGTAGAGGTCACAAGGTGCTCAGTAGGGGAGCTTTTGAGCCAGGATGAGCCAGGAGAAGGAATGTCACAAGATAATGTCATCAGTTAAGGCAGGAACAGGACATTTTCACTTCTTTTGTGGTGGAATGTCATCAGGAACTGGCCATCTGGATGTGTACGTGCAGGTCACAGGGGATATGATGGCTTAGCTTGAGCTCAGAGGCCTGACAAATACCATTAGGAAAGATTTAGGATTTAAAATAGCAAGAAAAAAAATGGAAGTAGTCCTAATATCCAGCGAGAAGAATACATTATTTTGCATTAACATTTTAAAAAGTTGTATATAAGCAAAAATTAGCCAGGAGTGGTGGCACAAGCCTGTAATCCCAGCTACTCGAGAGGCTGCGGCATGAGAATCGCTTGAACCCGGGAGGCGGAGGTTGCAGTGAGCCAAGATTGTGCCACTGCACTCCAGCCTGGGTGACAGAGTGAGACTCCTCTCAAGAAAAAAAGAGTTGTATATAAGATAGCATAATATATTGCTATTAAAAATGTTTTTAGGCCAGGTGTGGTGGCTCACACCTGTAATCCCATCACTTTGGGAGGCCAAGGTGGGTGGATCACTTGAGGTCAGGAGTTTGAGACCAGCCTGGCCAACATGGTGAAACCCCGTCTCTAGTAAAAATATAAAAATTAGCCAGGTGTGATGGCGTGCACCTGGGAAATACACATGGTCCACACAGTTTAAATGGAAATATATTGAAGGGCCACAGTGATTCTCTCTGGATACTGAGATTATATGTAAAGATTGACATGTGGCTCTGACCATGTCTCATGATCTCTACTGTGTTCTGCTCAGCACAGGCCACCACCTTCTTTACCCGAAGATTGCTTTTTCCCTTTTTACAATGTTTCTAAATTTCTGTCATTTTTTTATGTGAATATGCATTTGTTTTACAGTCAGAAAATTGTTTCTAAATAAAGATTGAAAATTGATTTAAAATAAGGATCTACCCAATATGATGGAGAAGGCGGGTCTGAAGAAGCCGATTTCGAGCAGAGGGCGAACTACTTGGGCAGCAGGGGGCAGAATTTGCTCTCTGATTGGGTGTGGGAGAGAGGCAGGAGTCAAAGTTCAATTCAGCCTCACCTCTTCAGCCCTCCTCAGTGCAGCAGCCCGAGCGGTCCTGTTAAAACAAGTCGGATCACATCCTCTGCTCACTGCCCCCCAGTGGCGGTCCTGTTAAAACAAGTCAGATCACATCCTCTGCTCACTGCCCCCCAGGCTCCCACCTTGCTTGGCATAAACACCAGTATTCTTACAGTCACTTCACAGCATAAACTTTCCCACCCATCCTAGGGTTCTCTCTCAATTCAGGGCCTCTTCCTCTCTCCCTCTCACCCTCCCTCCCTCTGCTCTCCTCACTTCCTGGAACAGGCCTAGGAGTTCTTGCCTCGGGGCCTTTGCACCTACCAGCCGCCTGTCTGTTTTCCCTGTCTGTTTTGCCCTCTCAACTCCTTCAAGTCTTGACTCCAGTGTACCCTTCTCAGGCCTTTTCTGGCTGCCCTCTCCAAATACATCCCTCTAGAACTCTTATCTTTTCCCTGCTTATTTTTTTCTCTTTGCACGCCCCACAACTTAATATAACTCTCTCTTTTACTTATTTAACTTGATTTTTTTTGTCTCCCTTGCTGGAATATTAATAGCAGGAAAGCAGGGATTTTGTTCAGTGAGGTCTTCTCAGCTCCCGTCACAGAATTAACTACAGTCAGATGTTTGCTGACTGACTGAATGACCATAATCTAAGAACCCAAACATTCCATTTACCACAAAAAGACCATCAGATTTACTCATCGTTTAGTAAAAGGCATTTATTTGATGGCTAGACTTCTTTCAATAGTAAACTCTCTTGGTACATTTTCACATTATTTCTTGGTCACTTTCTTTGTTTTCGGGGACAGCATAATTTAGAGACTAGAAATTGCGGGGAGGTGGTGGTAACCGGGGTCTGGTCTCCGGCCAACGGGAGGATGGGGGCCACTAGGGCCGTCAGATCTCGCCGCGAAGTCTCAGTGCTTTGACTTGCTGGTTCCAGCGCGGTTCCCACCTCCTGGGGAGCGGGGGGCGGCGCTACTCACAGGGCGCTCGCTGCTCCCGTGGCGGTTTATGGCCTGTGTGGCCTGGACGTCGCGATTATTGTCCAAGACATTCTCCTAGCAGCAGTGGCAGTTCCGGTTCTGTTGGCGAAGGTGCGGGTCTAAGAGGCGTAGACCGTTTTCCCCTGGGGGCTTCTGGGGATCCAGCGCCCACCAGAGAGGCGGCTGCAGGCTGACTCCACGCGCCACTCGGGCGAGCTGTGCTCGTGTCTCCCCCGGCCCTCCCCGCTTCTGGTGCAGAATGGAGCCTCCGGCGTCCCAGGCCGGGAAAAACGCGACCCCCATCAGATTGGTTGGGACCCCCAGGATCCCGGCTATTGGGAGCCGCTGCGCTGGAGGAAACGTTCTGGAACGCGGGGTGGGGGACGCTTCCCTCCTGCCTCTGGGCTGTAGCCTGATGTCTCCTCCCTGCCTAATTAATTTTCGAATGGAAATAACCTGAGGAGTAAAGCAGCAGAAGCGGTCGTTTTATTCCACGCCCACCCTCTCCTACTATAGATCAGCCGAGAGAACATGCGGGACGGCTTTCTCTATTACTAAAGGGAACTGAGGATGGAGGGGGAAGGGGACTGGGCAGTCCTGGGGGAGGGAATCTAGACCATGCCAGTCCCCAGACTCCTTTCCCCGCAGGGCCGACGTCCTGGGGCTTATTGAAATTGTTGCTGTATTCCCCCACGGCCCACCAGGTGGCTGTAGCGGGTCACACATTGGGCTGGAGAAACGCCTTGTCCACCTCCAAGCAGGGCGAGTCCCAGTAGCCTATGGGGACGCCAGACTAGGACGTGGGCCACCGAGGCTCCTAGAATCATCGTGGCTAACAGCCATGGAACGATCACCACGGTCCTTGCATCCGCAGCTCCCAGCACCGTGGCTGGCACCAAGCAGTGCTCCGAAGCTTCTTTCTGGGAAAGAAGGCTGAAGGGTGAGAATGCAAGCGAGCAATGAACAGCACAGTTTCCAGCTGCCATCACTCAGAGCTCTTCTTTAGTCAAGAGTGAAATAAAATAGAATAAAATGGAACTGAAAATGGACTTGCTCCCTTGGGCCCCATGTCTAACTCTAGCCTACCTTTCCTGTCAAACTGGGTTGGCTGTGCTCCTCACTGCCAAATCATCCCTCTCCCTGCCTCCTGCTCCCTGGAGGCTGCCCATCAGGCTCCCGCAGCTCCATCCACCTTTCCCAAGCTCCCTGCAGGTTCTGTTCATCTTCTTCCTGAGATGTCATTTGTGCTGAGCATTCTGCTTAGTATTTCAGCTACCTGGGTACCTGTGGGTCTCACCCCTGACCACAGGCTCCTAAGGGAAGAGGGGATGGGAAAGTACAAGACAGAATCAAGTTTATGTCATCACTCTGGGATTTTGGGCAAATTACCTAGCACATCTGAGGTCAGTTTCTTCATCAGTAAAATGGGGATAATACCTGCTCTGTGATATTGCTGTGCAGTTAAGTGATAGAGCCTATGCAGCTCATTTGCCTGGCATCTTATAGGTGCTCAAGGAATGTTAGTTCTCATCCTAACTGTTAGTGAGCTTGGTTGGAATGGTGAATATTTTTTTTTTAATCACATTTCTTTTTTTTCTTTTTTTAAATTTTATTATACTTTAAGTGTTAGGGTACATGTGCACAATGTACAGGTTTGTTACATATGTATCCATGTGCCATGTTGGTGTGCTGCACCCATTAACTCGTCATTTAGCATTAGGTATATCTGCTAATGCTATCCCTCCCCCCTCCCCCCACCCCACAACAGTCCCCGGCGAGTGATGTTCCCCTTCCTGTGTCCATGAGTTCTCATTGTTCAGTTGCCACCTATGAGTGAGAACATGCGGTGTTTGGTTTTTTGTCCTTGCAATAATTTGCTGAGAATGATGGTTTCCAGTTTCATCCATGTCCCTACAAAGGACATGAACTCATCATTTTTTATGGCTGCATATTATTCCATGGTGTATATGTGCCACATTTTCTTAATCCAGTCAATCATTGTTGGACATTTGGGTTGGTTCCAAGTCTTTGCTATTGTGAATAGTGCCACAATAAACATACATGTGCATGTGTCTTTATAGCAGCATGATTTACAGTCCTTTGGGTATATACCCAGTAATGGGATGGCTGGGTCAAATGGTATTTCTAGTTCTAGATCCCTAAGAAATCGCCACACTGACTTCCACATGGTTGAACTAGTTTACAGTCCCACCAACAGTGTAAGAGTGTTCCTATTTCTCCACATCCTCTCCAGCACCTGTTGTTTCCTGACTTTTTAATGATGGCCATTCTAACTGGTGTGAGAAGGTATCTCATTGTGGTTTTGATTTGCATTTCTCTGATGGCCAGTGATGATGAACATTTTTTCATGTGTTTTTTGGCTGCATAAATATCTTCTTTTGAGAAGTATCTGTTCATGTCCTTCACCCACTTTTTGATGGGGTTGTTTTTTTCTTGTAAGTTTGTTTGAGTTCATCGTAGATTCTGGATGTTAGCCCTTTGTCAGATGAGTAGGTTGCAAAAATTTTCTCCCATTCTGTAGGTTGCCTGTTCACTCTGATGGTGGTTTCTTTTGCTGTGCAGAAGCTCTTTAGTTTAATTAGATCCCATTTGTCAATTTTGGCTTTTGTTGCCATTGCTTTTGGTGTTTGAGACATGAACTCCTTGCCTGTGCCTATGTCCTGAATGGTATTGCCTAGGTTTTCTTCTAGGGATTTTATGGTTTTAGGTCTAACATGTAAGTCTTTAATCCATCTTGAATTAATTTTTATATCAGGTGTAAGGAAGGGATCCAGTTTCAGCTTTCTACCTATGGCTACCCAGTTTTCCCAGCACCATTTATTAAATAGGGAATCGTTGCCCCGTTGCTTGTTTTTTGTCAGGTTTGTCAAAGATCAGACAGTTGTAGATATGCGGCATTATTTCTGAGGGCTCTGTTCTGTTCCATTGGTCTATATCTCTGTTTTGGTAGCAATACCATGCTGCTTTGGTTACTGTAGCCTTGTAGTATAGTTTGAAGTCAGGTAGCATGATGCCTCCAGCTTTGTTCTTTTGGCTTAGGATTGACTTGGCAATGGGGGCTCTTTTTTGGTTCCATATGAACTTTAAAGTAGTTTTTTCCAATTCTGTGAAGAAAGTCATTGGTAGCTTAATGGGGATGGCACTGAGTCTATAAATTACCTTGGGCAGTATGGCCATTTTCACGATATTGATTCTTCCAACCCATGAGCATGGAATGTTCTTTCATTTGTTTGTATCCTCTTTTATTTCATTGAGCAGTGGTTTGTAGTTCTCCTTGAAGAGGTCCTTCACATCCCTTGTAAGTTGGATTCCTAGGTATTTCATTCTCTTTGAAGCAATTGTGAATGGGAGTTCACTCATGATTTGGCTCTCTGTTTGTCTGTTACTGGTGTATAAGAATGCTTGTGATTTTTGCACATTGATTTTGTATCCTGAGACTTTGCTGAAGTTGCTTATCAGCTTGAGGAGACTTTGGGCTGAGACAATGGGGTTTTCTAGATATACAATCATGTCATCTGCAAACAGGGGCAATTTGACTTCCTCTTTTCCTAATTGAATACCCTTTATTTCCTTCTCCTGCCTGATTGCCCTGGCCAGAACTTCCAACACTATGTTGAATAGGAGTGGTGAGAGAGGGCATCCCTGTCTTCTGCCAGTTTTCAAAGGGAATGCTTCCAGTTTCTGTCCATTCAGTATGATATTGGCTGTGGGTCTGTCATAGATAGCTCCTATTATTTTGAGATACATCCCATCAATACCTAATTTATTGAGAGTTTTTAGCATGAAGGGTTATTGAATTTTGTCAAAGGCCTTTTCTGCATCTATTGAGATAATCATGTGGTTTTTGTCTTTGGTTCTGTTTATATGCTGGATTACATTTATTGATTTGCGTATGTGGAACCAGCCTTGCATCCCAGGAATGAAGCCCACTTGAACATGGTGGATAAGCTTTTTGATGTGCTGCTGGATTCGATTTGCCAGTATTTTATCAAGGATTTTTGCATCAATGTTCATCAGGGATATTGGTCTAAAATTCTCTTTTTTGGTTGTGTCTCTGTCAGGCTTTGGTATCAGGATGATACTGGCCTCATAAAATGAGTTAGGATACCCTCTTTTTCTGTTGATTGGAATACTTTCAGAAGGAATGGTACCAGCTCCTCCTTGTACCTCTGGTAGAATTCGGCTGTGAATCCATCTGGTCCTGGACTTTTTTTGGTTGTTAAGCTATTGATTATTGCCTCAATTTCAGAGCCTGTTATTGGTCTATTCAGAGATTCAACTTCTTCCTGGTTTAGTCTCGGGAGGATGTATGTGTCGAGGAATTTATCCATTTCTTCTAGATTTTCTAGTTTATTTGCGTAGAGGTGTTTATAGTATTCTCTGATGGTAGTTTGTATTTCTGTGAGATCGGTTGTGATATCCCCTTTATCATTTTTTATTGCATCTATTTGATTCTTCTCTGTTTTCTTCTTTATTAGTGTTGCTAGCGGTCTATCAATTTTGTTAGTCTTTTCAAAAAACCAGCTTCTGGAATCATTAATTTTTTGAAGGGGTTTTTGTGTCTCTATTTCCTTCAGTTCTGCTCTGATTTTAGTTATTTCTTACCTTCCACTAGCTTTTGAATGTGTTTGCTCTTGCTTCTCTAGTTCTTTTAATTGTGATGTTAGAGTGTCAATTTTAGATGTTTCCTGCTTTCTCTTGTGGGCATTTAGTGCTATAAATTTCCCTCTACACACTGCTTTGAATGTGTCCCAGAGATTCTGGTATGCTATGTCTTTGTTTTGACTGGTTTCAAAGAACATCTTTATTTCTGCCTTCATTTGATTATGTACCCAGTAGTCACTCAGGAGTAGGTTGTTCACTTTCCATGTAGTTGACTGGTTTTGAGTGAGTTTCTTAATCCTGAGTTCTAGTTTGATTGCACTGTGGTCTGAGAGACAGTTTGTTATAATTTCTGTTCTTTTACATTTGCTGAGGAGTGTTTTACTTCCAACTATGTGGTCAATTTTAGAATAGGTGTGGTGCCAAAAAGAATGTATATTCTGTTGATTTGGGGTGGAGAGTTCTGTAGATTTCTATTAGGTCTGCTTAGTGTAGAGCTGAGTTCAATTCCTGGATATCCTTGTTAACTTTCTGTCTCGTTGATCTGTCTAATGTTGACAGTGGGGTGTTAAAGTCTCCCATTATTATTGTGTGGGAGTCTAAGTCTCTTTGTAGGTCTCTAAGGACTTGCTTTATGAATCTAGGTGCTCCCGTATTGGGTGCATATATATTTAGGATAGTTACATCTTCTTGTTGAATTGATCCCTTTACCATTATGTAATGGCCTTCTTTGTCTCTTTTGATCTTTGTTGGTTTAAAGTCTGTTTTATCAGAGACTAGGATTGCAACCCCTGCCTTTTTTTGTTTTCCATTTGCTTGGTAGATCTTCCTCCCTCCCTTTATCTTGAGCCTATGTGTGTCTCTGCACATGAGATGGGTTTCCTGAATACAGCACACTGATGGGTTTTGACTCTTTATACAATTTGCCAGTCTGTGCCCTTTAATTGGAGCATTTAGCCCATTTACATTTAAGGTTAATATTGTTATGTGTGAAATTGATCCTGTCATTATGATGTTGGTTATTTTGCTCGTTAGTTGATGCAGTTTCTTCCTAGTCTCGATGGTCTTTACAATTTGGCATGTTTTTGCAGTGGCTGGTACTGGTTGTTCCTTTCCATGTTTAGTGCTTCCTTCAGGAGCTCTTTTAGGGCAGGCCTGGTGGTGACAAAATCTCTCAGCATTTGCTTGTCTGTAAAGGATTTTATTTCTCCTTCACTTATGAAGCTTAGTTTGGCTGGATATGAAATTCTGGGTTGAAAATTCTTTTTTTTTTTTTTTTTTTTTTTTAAGAAAGTTGAATATTGGCCCCCACTCTCTTCTGGCTTGTAGAGTTTCTGCCAAGAGATCAGCTGTTAGTCTGATGGGCTTCCCTTTGTGGGTAACCCAACCTTTCTCTCTGGCTGCCCTTAACATTTTTTCCTTCATTTCAACTTTGTTGAATCTGACAATTATGTGTCTTGGAGTTGCTCTTCTTGAGGAGTATCTTTGTGGCGTTCTCTGTATTTCTTGAATTTGAATGTTGGCCTGCCTGCTAGTTTGGGGAAGTTCTCCTGGATAATATCTTGCAGAGTGTTTTCCAACTTGGTTCCATTCTCCCCGTGACTTTCAGGTACACCAGTTAGACGTAGACTTGGTCTTTTCACATAGTCCCATATTTCTTGGAGGCTTTGTTTGTTTCTTTTTATTCTTTTTTCTCTAAACTTCTCTTTTTGCTTCATTTCATTTATTTCATCTTCCATCACTGATACCCTTTCTTCCAATTGATTGCATCGGCTACTGAGGCTTGTGCATTTGTCATGTAGTTCTCGGACCATGGTTTTCAGCTCCATCAGGTCCTTTAAGGACTTCTCTGCATTGGTTATTCTAGTTAGCCATTTGTCTAATTGTTTTTCAAGGTTTTTAACTTCTTTGCCATTGGTTCGACCTTCCTCCTTTAGCTTGGAGTAGTTTGATCTTCTGAAGCCTACTTCTCTCAACTTGTCAAAGTCATTCTCTGTCTAGCTTTGTTCCGTTGCTGGTGAGGAGCTGTGTTCCTTTGGAGAAGGAGAGGTGCTCTGATTTTTAGAGTTTCCAGTTTTTGTGCTCTGTTTTTTCCCCATCTTTGTGGTTTTATCTACCTTTGGTCTTTGATGATGGTGACGTACAGATGGGTTTTTGGTGTGGATGTCCTTTCTATTTGTTAGTTTTCCTTCTAACAGTCAGGACCCTCAGCTGCAGGTCTGTTGGAGTTTGCTGGAGGTACACTCCGGACCCTGTTTGCCTGGGTTGCAGTAGCAGTGGCTGCAGAACAGTGGGTATTGGTGAACCGCAAGTGCTGCTGTCTGATCTTTCCTCTGGAAATTTTGTCTCAGAGGAGTACCCGGCCGTGTGAAGTGTCAGTGTGCCCCACTGGGGGATGCCTCCCAGTTAGGCTACTTGGGGGTCAGGGACCCACTTGAGGAGGCAGTCTGCCTGTTCTCAGATCTCCAGCTGCATGCTGGGAGAACCACTACTCTCTTCAAAGCTGTCAGACAGGGGCATTTAAGTCTGCAGAGGTTACTGCTGTCTTTTGTTTGTCTGTGCCCTGCCCCCAGAGGTGGAGCCTACAGAGGCAGGCAGGCCTCTTTGAGCTGTGGTGGGCTCCACCCAGTTGAAGCTTCCCGGCTGCTTTGTTTACCTACTGAAGCCTCAGCAATGGTGGGCACCCCTCCTCCAGCCTCACTGCCACCTTGCAGTTTGATCTCAGACTGCTGTGCTAGCAATGAGCGAGGCTCCATGGGCATAGGATCCTCCGAGCCAGGTGCAGGATATAATCTCCTGGTGTGCCACTTGTTAAGCCCAATGCCTCGCCTGGCTTTGGCTCATGCACGGTGCACTGCACCCACTGTCCTGCACCCACTGTCTGGCAGTCCCCAGTGAGATGAACCCAGTACCTCAGTTGGAAATGCAGAAATCACCCGTCTTCTGCGTCGCTCACACTGGGAGCTGTAGACTGGAGCTGTTCCTATTCGGCCATTTTAATCACATTTCTAATAGAAATTGAATATTGGAGGATTTCTAGTGAACATATGAGGGGAAAAAGATCAAAAGATTGCTTTGCACTGGAAACATTTCACTGTGTTTGTGCTGTGGTTGGAGACTTTAGTAAGATAGGAGCTGAGCAGAGGGCTACTGTGTGTCCTGTGAGGCCACTGCACTGGAGGGGACCTTGGGTGTCACTCGGAATGCTGTCTCTTCTCCCTTAGCCAAGGCACGTCCTGGAGACCTTCAGAGCTTGTTTTCTAATGCTGTGGCAAACACCTAAAATGTCCACATTTGACCTGTGTGCTCCCAAATGGACCATAAAAAGATGATTGCTTATTTTATTTACTAATAAAAGTAATATTTTTAGGTCAACCCTCCACAAGAAAGCTTAGAAATTGCTTAAGTAGCTGAGAAGCTGGCCACAGCAGATGTGCTGGTAAGTGTTCAACAACCAACTCTCCGGGGTGGAACTGTGAGTGTGCATCTGTACTTATTTACCTGATATAAAGGATGTGTAACACACAGCTTACAAATAATAATAATATATTCACTCATTTTTGGGGGGCTGTGGGTAGAAACTCACTCTGTTGCCCAGGCTGGAGTGCACTGGTGCAATCATAGCTCACTGCAGCCTTAAACTCCTGGGCTGAAGCAATCCTCCCGCCCCAACCTCCCAAGTAGCTGGGAACACAGGCACGTGGTCTGGCTAATGTTTTATGTTTTTGTAGAGAAGGAGGCCTTGCACTGTTGCCCTAACTGGTCTTGAACTCCTAGGCTCAAATGATCCTGTTGCCTCAGCCTCCTAAAGCTCTGAGTTTACAGGTGTAAGCCACCATGCCCCACCTCACTAATCTTTATTGCAAATGCCACCTGCCTATAACTTCAGTATGACTCGGTATTTCCTGCAAACTCAAAATCAGTTTTTCTAATTCTGTCACCAAGAATAGTGTCACCAAACCAGACTACAAATAAATGTTTGACTCCTATGTGAATCACCAAAGATGTTACTCATAATACTGGCGAATGAGTGGAGCTCTGGCATGCTACACTGTGGGAAGCTGTGGCTCTGGGTGTGGTAGAGCTGGCTACCATCATAAAGAAAAGCTCAAGTGAATGGGGGGAGAGTAGGTAGAACTGGAACCCATGAGGACAGAGTCTGTCCTCCCTGCCTCCCACTGCAGTGATGTGGGGACCTGCAGGAGGAGTTAGTCCCACTCACACCTGGCCCAGGTCTCAGAGATACTGAAGGAGATTCTGGAGGAGCTGCCAACCGGCTGCTGCTCTGAGCCACTGGTGCAAGCCAGCAGACCGGTGACAACGTGTGTGAGCTGCAACAGCCCCTGGTGCTGCAGGGACCCTTAGTGCATTTTAGCTGATGCTTCCTATCTGCCCTCTCCTGCAGCCCTCATTTGGAATCATACAGGGAGGGAAGTCTGGAAAGCAAAGTTCTAGCCTAGTTGACTTGATGGAATGCCACCATGCTTGCTTGATGCTTCTGTGCTAGGTGGGAATGTCCTCACCCTGTTGTTCCAGGTTTCTTTGCCTCTGCATAGAGAACTGTTTTTCTTTTCTTTTTTTTTATTATTATACTCTAAGTTTTAGGGTACATGTGCACAACGTGCAGGCTTGTTACATATGTATACATGCACCATGTTAGTGTGCTGTACCCAATAACTCGTCATTTAGCATTAGGTATATCTCCTAATGCTATCTCTGCCCCCTCCCCCCACCCCCTAGTAGACCCCGGTGTGTGATGTTCCCCTTCCTGTGTCCCTGTGTTCTCATTGTTCAATTCCCACCTATGAGTGAGAACATGTGGTGTTCGGTTTTTTGTCCTTCCAATAGTTTGCTGAGAATGATGGTTTCCAGCTTCATCCATGTCCCTACAAAGGACATGAACTCATCATTTTTTATGGCTGCATAGTATTCCATGGTGTGTATGTGCCACATTTTCTTAATCCAGTCTATCATTGTTGGACATTTGGGTTGGTTCCCAGTCTTTGCTATTGTGAATAGTGCCACAATAAACATACGTGTGCATGTGTCTTTATAGTAGCATGATTTATAATCCTTTGGGCATATACCCAGTAATGGGATGGCTGGGTCAAATGGTATTTCTAGTTCTAGAACCCTGAGGAATCACCATACTGACTTCCACAATGGTTGAACTAGTTTACAGTCTCACCAACAGTGTAAGAGTGTTCCTATTACTCCACATCCTCTCCAGCACCTGTCGTTTCCTGACTTTTTAGTGATGGCCATTCTAACTGGTGTGAGATGGTATCTCATTGTGGTTTTGATTTGCATTTCTCTGATGGCCAGTGATGATGAGCATTTTTTCATGTGTCTTTTGGCTGCATAAATGTCTTCTTTTGAGAAGTGTCTGTTCATATCCTTCACCTACTTTTTGATAGAGTTTGTTTTTTTCTTGTAAATTTGTTTGAGTTCATTGTAGATTCTGGATATTAGCCCTTTGTCAGATGAGTAGGTTGCAAAAATTTTCTCCCATTCTGTAGGTTGCCTGTTCACTCTGATGGTAGTTTCTTTTGCTGTGCAGAAGCTCTTTAGTTTAATTAGATCCCATTTGTCAATTTTGGTTTTGTTGCCATTGCTTTTGGTGTTTTAGACATGAAGTCCTTGCCCATGCCTATGTCCTGAATGGTATTGCCTAGGTTTTCTTCTAAGGTTTTTATGGTTTTAGGTCTAACATGTAAGTCTTTAATCCATCTTGAATTAAATTTTGTATAAAGTGTAAGGAAGGGATCCAGTTTCAGCTTTCTACATATGGCTAGCCAGTTTTCCCAGCACCATTTATTAAATAGGGAATCCTTTCCCCATTGCTTGTCAGGTTTGTCAAAGATCAGATAGTTGTAGATATGTGGTGTTGTTTCTGAGGGCTCTGTTCTGTTCCATTGGTCTATATGTCTGTTTTGGTACCAGTACCATGCTGTTTTGGTTACTGTAGCCTTGTAGTATAGTTTGAAGTCAGGTAGCATGATGCCTCCAGCTTTGTTCTTTTGGCTTAGGATTGACTTGGCAATGGGGGCTCTTTTTGGTTCCATATGAACTTTAAAGTAGTTTTTTCCAATTCTGTGAAGAAAGTCATTGGTAGCTTGATGGGAATGGCATTAAATCTATAAATTACCTTGGGCAGTATGGCCATTTTCACAATATTGATTCTTCCAACCCATGAGCATGGAATGTTCTTCCAGTTGTTTGTGTCCTCTTTTATTTCCTTGAGCAGTGGTTTGTAGTTCTCCTTGAAGAGGTCCTTCACATCCCTTGTAAGTTGGATTCCTAGGTATCTTATTCTCTTTGAAGCAATTGTGAATGGGAGTTCACCCATGATTTGGCTCTCTGTTTGTCTGTTATTGGTGTGTAAGAATGCTTGTGATTTTTGCACATTGATTTTGTATCCTGAGACTTAGCTGAAGTTGCTAATCAGCTTAAGGAGATTTTGGGCTGAGATGATGGGGTTTTCTAAATATACAATCATGTCATCTGCAAACAGGGACAATTTGACTTCCTCTTTTCCTAATTGAATTCCCTTTATTTCCTTCTGCTGCCTGATTACCCTGGCCAGAACTTCCAACACTATGTTGAATAGGAGTGGTAAGCGAGGGCATCCCTGTCTTGTGCCAGTTTTCAAAGGGAGTACTTCCGGGTTTTGCCCATTCAGTATGATATTGGCTGTGGGTTTGTCATAGATAGCTCTTATTATTTTGAGATACGTCCCATCAATACCTAATTTATTGAGAGTTTTTAGCATGAAGGGTTGTTGAATTTTGTCAAAGGCCTTTTCTGCATCTATTGAGATAATCATGTGGTTTTTGTCTTTGGTTCTGTTTATATGCTGGATTATGTTTATTGATTTTCATATGTTGAACCAGCCTTGCATCCCAGGGATGAAGCCCACTTGGTCATGGTGGATAAGCTTTTTGATGTGCTGCTGGATTCGGTTTGCCAGTATTTTACTGATGATTTTTGCATCGATGTTCATCAGAGCTATTGTTCTAAAATTCTCATTTTTTGTTGTGTCTCTGCCTGACTTTGGTATCAGGATGATGTTGGCCTCATAAAATGAGTTAGGGAGGATTCCCTCTTTTTCTATTGATTGGAATAGTTTCAGAAGGAATGGTACCAGTTCTTCCTTGTACCTCTGGTAGAATTTGGCTGTGAATCCATCTGGTCCTGGACTTTTTTTGGTTGGTAAGCTATTAATTATTGCCTCAATTTCAGAGCCTGTTATTGGTCTATTCAGAGATTCAACTTCTTCCTGGTTTAGTCTTGGGAGGGTATATGTGTCGAGGAATTTATCCATTTCTTCTAGATTTTCTAGTTTATTTGCATAGAGGTGTTTGTAGTATTCTCTGATGGTAGTTTCTATTTCTGTGGGATCAGTGGTGATATCCCCTTTATCATTTTTTATTGCATCTATTTGATTCTTCTCTCTTTTCTTCTTTATTAGTCTTGCTAGTGGTCTATCAATTTTGTTGCTCTTTTCAAAAAACTAGCTCCTGGATTCATTGATTTTTTTGAAGGGTTTTTTGTGTCTCTATTTCCTTCAGTTCTGCTCTGATCTTAGTTATTTCTTGCCTTCTGCTAGCTTTTGAATGTGTTTGGTCTTGCTTTTCTAGTTGTTTTAACTGTGATGTTAGGGTTTCAATTTTAGATCTTTCCTGCTTTCTCCTGTGGGCATTTAGTGCTATAAATTTCCCTCTACACACTGCTTTGAATGTGTCCCAGAGATTTTGGTATGTTGTGTCTTTGTTCTCGTTGGTTTCAAAGAACATCTTTATTTCTGCCTTCATTTTGTTATGTACCCAGTAGTCATTCAGGAGCAGATTGTTCAGTTTCCATGTGGTTGAGTGGTTTTGAGTGAGTTTCTTAATCCTGAGTTCTAGTTTGATTGCACTGTGGTCTGAGAGACAGTTTGGTACAATTTCTGTTCTTTTACATTTGCTGAGGAGTGCTTTACTTCCAACTATGTGGTCAATTTTGGAATAGGTGTGGTGTGGTGCTGAAAAGAATGTATATTCTGTTGATTTGGGGTGGAGAGTTCTGTAGATGTCTATTAGGTCTGCTTGGTGCAGAGCTGAGTTCAATTCCTGGATATCCCTGTTAACTTTCTGTCTCGTTGATCTGTCTAATGTTGACAATGGGGTGTTAAAGTCTCCCATTATTATTGTGTGGGAGTCTAAGTCTCTTTGTAGGTCACTTAGGACTTGCTTTATGAATCTGGGTTCTCCTGTATTGGGTGCATATATATTTAGGATAGTTAGGTCTTCTTGTTGAATTGATCCCTCTACCATTATATAATGGCCTTCTTTGTCTCTATTGATCTCTGTTGATTTAAAGTCTGTTTTATCAGAGACTAGGATTGCAACCCCTGCCTTTTTTTGTTTTCCATTTGCTTGGTAGATCTTCCTCCCTCTCTTTATTTTGAGCCTATGTGTGTCTGTGCACGTGAGATGGGTTTCCTGAATACAGCACACTGAATGGGTTTTGACTCTTTATCCAATTTTCCAGTCTGTGCCTTTTAATTGGAGCCTTTAGCCCATTTACGTTTAAGTTTAATATTGTTATGTGTGAATTTCATGCTGTCATTATGATGTTAGCTGGTTGTTTTGCTCATTAGTTTATGCAGGTTCTTCCTAGCCTTGATGGTCTTTACCATTTGGCTTGTTTTTGCAGTGGCTGGTACTGATTGTTCCTTTCCATGTTTAGTGCTTCCTTCAGGAGCTCTTTTAGGGCAGGCCTGGTGGTGACAAAATCTCTCAGCATTTGCTTGTCTGTAAAGGATTTTATTTCTCCTTCGCTTGTGAAGCTTAGTTTGGCTGGATATGAAATTCTGGTTTGAAAATTCTTTTCTTCAAGAATGTTGAATATTGGCCCCCACTCTCTTCTGGCTTGTAGAGTTTCTGCCAAGAGATCAGCTGTTAGTCTGATGGGCTTCCCTTTGTAGGTAACCCGACCTTTCTCTCTGGCTGCTCTTAACATTTTTTCCTTCATTTCAACTTTGTTGAATCTGACAATTATGTGTCTTGGAGTTGCTCTTCTCGAGGAGTATCTTTGTGGCGTTCTCTGTATTTCCTGAATGTGAATGTTGGCCTGCCTTGCTAGATTGGGGAAGTTCTCCTGGATAATATCTTGTAGAGTGTTTTCCAATTTGGTTCTGTTCTCCCGTCACTTTCAGGTACACCAATCAGACAGAGATTTGGTCTTTTCACAAAGTCCCATATTTCTTGGAGGCTTTTTTCATTTCTTTTTATTCTTTTTTCTCTAAACTTCTCTTCTCGCTTCTATTTATTCATTTCGTCTTCCATCACTGATGCCTGTTCTTCCAGTTGATCGAATTGACTACTGAGGCTTGTGAATTTGTCATGTAATTCTCATGCTGTGGTTTTCAGCTCCATTAGGTCCTTTAAGGTCTTCTCTGCATTGGTTATTCTAGTTACCCATTCGTCTAATCTTTTTTCAAGGGTTTTAACTTCTTTGCCATGGGTTTGAACTTCTTCCTTTAGCTCTGAGTAGTTCAATCATCTGAAGCCTTCTTCTCTCAACTTGTCAAAGTCATTCTCTGTCCAGCTTTGTTCCATTGCTGGTGAGGAGGTGCGTTCCTTTGGAGGAGGAGAGATGCTCTGATTTTTAGAATTTCTAGTTTTTGTGCTCTGTTTTTTCCCCATCTTTGTGATTTTATCTACCTTTGGTCTTTGATGATGGTGACGTACAGATGGGGTTTTGGTGTGGATGTCCTTTCTGTTTGTTAGTTTTCCTTCTAACAGTCAGGACCCTCAGCTGCAGGTCTGTTGGAGTTTGTTGGAGGTCCACTCCAGATCCTGTTTACCTAGGTATCAGTAGTGGTGGCTGCAGAACAGCAGATATTGGTGAACAGCAAATATTGCTGTCTGATCGTTCCTGTGGAAGTTTTGTCCCAGGGGAATACCCGGCCGTGTGAGGTGTCAGTCTGCCCCTTTTGGGAGGTGCCTCCCAGTTAGGCTACTCAGGGGTCAGGGACCCACTTGAGGAGGCAGTCTGTCTGTTCTCAGATCTCAAGCTGTGTGCTGGGAGAGCCACTACTCTCTTCAAAGCTGTCAGACAAGGACATTTAAGACTGCATAGTTTTCTGCTGCCTTTTGTTTGTCTGTGCCCTCCCCCCAGTGGTGGAGCCTACAGAGGCTGGCAGGCCTCCTTGAGCTGCAGTGGGATCCACCCAGTTCAAGCTTCCTGGACACTTTGTTTACCTATTCAAGCCTGGGCAATGGCCAGTGCCCCTCCCCCAGCCTTGCTGCCACCTTGCAGTTTGATCTCAGACTGCCGTACTAGCATCGAGCTAGGCTCTGTGGGCGTAGGACCCTCTGAGCCAGGCGTGGGATATAATCTCCTGGTGTGCTGTTTGCTAAGACTGTTGGAAAAGTGCAGTATTAGGGTGGGAGTGACCTGATTTTCCAGGTGCTGTCTGTCTCCTTTTTCCTTGGCTTGGGAAGGGAATTCCCTGACCCCTTGGGCTTCCTGGGTGAGGTGATGCCTCGCCCTGCTTTGGCTCACACTCGGTGTGCTGCACCCACTGTCCTGCACCCACTGTCCAACAGTCCCCCATGAGATGAACCCGGTACCTCAGTTGGAAATGCAGAAATCATTTGTCTTCTCGGTCACTCACACTGGGAGCTGTAGACTGGAGCTGTTCCTATGTGGCCATCTTGGCTCCACCGCCGAGAACTGTTTCTCAACCATGGGACCTGGAAAACTTCTGTAGTATATTCAAAACCCTGCAGAGATCTCACTTGCTCTGAGAAGAGCTCCCGGACCCTTCCCCTCCAGGACCAGTTCTGTACCTTGTACACAATGACTGTGTCTACTGCACATGCTAAATGTTCAAGGACAGAGTCACTAATGGTTAGATCAACTGAGCCAAGCTGTGCCCATTACATAGGTGAAGAACTGGAGGTGCAGAGTGGTTGAGTAGCTTGCCAAGATCACACAGTGACAATTGGTAGGAAAGCGGTAATTTGAACCCTGGTCTGTGACTCCTCTTTTAATTATAACCTACTGTGAGTAGAAAGTCTAGGGAGATTTGGCTCCTGCCAAATAATAAGATAATAATAAGAAACTCCAATTAGTGGAGGGGAAAGAGGTGGTTAAGGTAGTAAGTAGCTTGTCAGTTGTGCTATGTCTGAGACTGACAACAGGAGCAGAATGTGGAGTGGACCCTGGATAAGGGGGTCCAGGGTAGGAATGAGGTTGTGTTTCCCACCTCCTGCCTCCCACTTCCCACAGCGGTAGCCTCAGCCTTCTAGGAATGGCTTCTCCCCAGCCGGAGGAAGGGACTAGAAGGCAGCAGTTATCTATGCTGCTTGCCGCGCCACTGTCACAAAGACTCTGGAGCTGGCCTGAGAACTGGGGTCACAGCAGTGCGCTCAGCCTGCCTCCAGGGCCTCCTGGGTCTGGCCAGTAGGAAGATGAGGTCTGTGTTGTTGTCTGTCAGCAGGTGGGATCATACAAAGGAGCATTAGCCTGGGAGCCTGGGAGTGTGGTTCGCTGTGTAGTCTCCAGCAAGTCCTACCCCTGTTGGGGTCTTTAGTTTCCTTATCTGGAATACAAGGGGCCTGGGCTGGGTGGCCAAGGCTCCTCCTTCCCTCAATCGCCTGGGAATCTTGGGAGTTATCTGGATTTGGCATTTCTCATGTAATTCCACCAGAGGGAGCCAAATCCTAGCTCTTACCAACTTGGTTCCTGAAGCGGGTGTCTAGTGGGGAGGGCGCAGAGGAGGTGGAGTGTGAGTTGAGTGTGATAGTGTGGAAGCAATTAGCAATTAAGTGTATGTGAGTGTGTGTGTTTGTGTGTGTGTGTGTGTCTCCTATAACCACTTATATCTCCCACCACCACCCCCTGCCTGCTGGCTGCATCTTCAGCCACTTGAATTCTCCTTTCTTAGCTCCTAGGGCCGCCTCCATGCCCTGCCCGAGAGGCCTGGCCTCAGGGCCTTTGTCCTTGCTGTCCTTTTAGTTGGGAACACGCATCCCTAAGGCATCCATGGGGCCCTCCCTCACTTCTTCATGAGGCCTTCCTAACCAACCTACATAAAATAGCCACCCCCAAACTCATGCTATGCTTTAGTTAAAAACATTTAAAAAAAACTGGTAAAATATACCATAACATAAAAAGTACTATTTTAACCATTAATTTAAAAAATAAAAATATAGTTAAATACATACAACATAAAATTTCTCATCTTAGCTATTTTTAAGTGCATAGTTCAGTAGTGTAGCGTATATTCACATTGCTGTGCAATCCATCTGCAGGGCTCTTTTTTTCTGGCAAAACTGGAGCTCTGTACCTACTTAACAGTAACTCCTCATTTCATCCTCCCCTTGGCCCCTGGCAACTACTCCTCTACTTTCTGTCTGTAAGAATTTGACTACATTAGGTATCTCATGTAAGTAGAATCATACAATATTTATCTTCTTCTGACTGGCTTATTTCACTTAGCATAATGTCCTTCAAGTAGCGATAAACCCTTATGCTAGCATGTGCCCGAATTTCCTTCCTTTTTAAGGCTGAATAATACCCCACTGTGTGCCTGTACCATGTTGTGTTGACCCACTCAGCGATGGACACTTGGGTTGCGTCTGTCTTTTGGCTGTTGTGAATAATGCTAACATAGATAGGGGTGTACAAATACCTGTTTGAGCTCCTGATTTCAATTATTATTATTATTTTTTGAGACAAGGTCTTAGTCTGTTGCCCAGCCTGGATTGCAGTGGCACAGTCTCGACTCACTGTAGCCTCGACCTCCCAAGGCCTAAGCAATCCTCCCAATTCAGCTTCCTGAGTAGCTGGGACTCCAGACTTGCACCACCACGTCCAGCTAATTTTTTTTTTTTTTTGTAGAGACAGGGTTTCGCTATGTTGCCCAGACTGGTCTGGAACTCCTGAGCTCAAATGATCCTCCTGTCTTGGCCTCCCAAAGTGCTGAGATCGCAGGCGTGAGCCATCACACCTGGCCCCTGCTTTCAATTCTTTTTCCATGCTTTTATATTTTATTTTATTTGTTTATTTTGAGATAGGGTCTCGCTCTGTTGCCCAGGCTGGAGGGCAGTATCCATGCTTTATTTTTTCTGCAGAGCACTGATGACCATCCAACTGCCCTCCTCCTGCCGGCAACTAGAGATGCAAATGATTTCTATCTGGTAGAAAGATAACCCTAAAGGTTATAACTGTATTGCTTTAAGGACATTAGCCAGTTTTGTTTTATTTTATTTTTGAGACAGAGTCTCGCTCTGTCACCCAGGCTGTAGTACAGTGGTGCAATCTTGGCTCACTGCAACCTCCGCTTCCTGGGTTCAAGCGATTCTCATGCCTCAGCCTCCCAAGCAGCTGGGATTACAGATGCCCACCAATTTGCCTGTCTAATTTTTGTATTTTTAGTAGAGGTGGGGTTTCACCACGTTGGCCAGGCTGGTTTCAATCTCCTGACCTCAGATGATCCACCCACCTCGGCCTCCCAAAGTTCTGGGATTATAGGTGTGAGCCACCATGCCTAGTCGCAACCAGTTTTACTTCAAACCTAGTAATTTTATTCTAACATTCTTTTAAAAATGTCTATAAATACTTAGGTCTTCCAAATGCTTTTTGGACCAGCTTTACCATCTTACTTGTTTCATCATTAATGATTAATACATTTCTGATACGTGTTCATTCCATCTTTGTTATGGGAGTTGTGTTTTTTAACTTTTAAAAAAGTGTGCATTGGCATCCAGAAGTTTTTCCCAGGGGCTAAAATCTGCATTTGGATGAAATTCAGTACAACAGTAGTTTAGGACTTTGGGTGTTTGGGGGCGACCTGCACTAAGCCATGCAAGTGCGTGGGGAGCTTCTTGAGTTGTGGCTCCCGTTGGTGTACCCAGGGGGTCTGGAAATTCCAGGAAGCTTATGAGGACCTGGATCTGCTGGGCCCCAGGAATGGCCAGTACTTTCTCAGAAACCACTATGCACCATGCACATTCTGAAAGCTTCCCATGTGTTAGCTTATCCTCACACGGTCTCCCTGAGATAAATACTAGTTTGCAGATGAGGAAACAAGCTCAGAGGGTTTAAGGAACTCTGAGGATCACAGTTTAAGCAAAAATTATAGAAGAAAGACCTAAATAAAGTGGTTCTTTGTGCATCAAGATGGTTGAGTGGGTTTTTTTCTCTAGTTCTGCAATTTCATCTAAGATCAAAGCCGAGAGGAGGAAGCTAAGATATAGTCTATGGTAGGAGCAGCCTTGCCGATGGGGGCAGACCCCACCCACACAGACAGATACCATCCATCAGGGGACTGTGGTCTCCTGTGGGACAGATGCACTTCCAGGGAGCTTGCTGAGAGGTGCCAATTCAAAGACTAGACCCTCCCACCAGCTGTCTTCCCACCGTCATCCTGGTGATGTGAGAGGGATGTTGTCATTGGCGGGGGATGGGTGCAGAATTCAGGAAAGGAGCTACTTACTCGCCTCTCCACTCTGAGGGGCAAGGGAAGATTGACCTCAAGTCAAGGGAGGTGAATCCCAAGAGCATCACTGTGAAGGCTGGGGGCCTGTGCCCTCCACTTGCCTCCCCACACACTGAACTCGGCGCTGATAACGTCTTATCTACGTGTCGCTGAGGGACTGGACCAGCAGAAGGTGCGGCGCTGTGGGTGGTGAGAGAGGTAATAGGAAGCAGTGGCTCTGGGATGGGCAGGGGAGAGACAGCCAGGGGTGCCCCTCCCTTCCTCTGAGGGTGAGGAGGATGGTTGCTGGATGCTGCAGGAGCTTGCCGGCTGGGGAGATGGTGGCTGCAGGTGGCTGGGAACACAACCTGGATGGAAGAGGTGTGCACTTTAGAGGTGTGCACAGATTGGTACCAGTCTGTGGCCTGTTAGGAACTGTGCCACACAGCAGGAGGCGAGCAACAAGTGAGTAAAGCTTCATCTGTATTTACAGCCGCTTGCCATCGCTGGCTCACATTACCGCCTGAGCTCCGCCTCCTGTCAGATCCGCAGCAGCATTAGATTCTCATAGGAGTGTGAACCCTATCGTGAACTGTGCGTGCGAGGGATCTAGGTTGCAGGCTCCTTATGAGAATCTAATGCCTGATGATCTGTCACTGTCTCCCATCAGCCTTAGATGGGACCATCGAGTTGCAGGAAAACAAGTTCAGGGCTCCCACTGAATTATACAGTTCACCGTAGAATTATACAATTCTACGGTGAATTATGTAATTATTTCATTATATAACAATCATAGAAATAAAGTGCACAATAAATATAATGTGCTTGAATCATCCCCCTCCCTGGCACCCGGTCTCTGGAAAGACTGTCTTCCATGAAACTGGTCCCTGGTGCCAAAAAGGGTGGAGACTGCTGCTTTAGAGGACTGTGGCTAAGGGGTCAGCTGGAAGATGGGGCCCAGGGCTCAGGGTCCCTGAATGCCCAGTTGCTGCCAATTGTTTGTCTTCATTGATCTCCTGGTCAGTGAACTAGATCAGCAGAATGAACCAGCAAGGCGAGGCCTGTGACCTTCCCAAGGGCAACTCTTAATGTAGGGGAACCTCTGTGCACCTCCTGCCCATGCCCCTTCCCATAAAGGGACCCAAAGAAGGAGACAGGGAGGGAGGGAGGGAGGGAGCTGAGAGCAAGTCCCGCTCTCCCAGGCCAGTGCCCAATTCCAGTCTGGGGATGGGGAAGTAGGGCAGTCTGATTTGAATAAGAGATTGTAGTTTGCAAATCAATGGAAGAAAACCTGGAAGGAAAACATTGTAAGAACCAAAAGAGACCCAAAAGTCTAACGCTGAGTTCGTCTGTGTGCGATGACAAGCCTGTCCCAGGTGGGCGCAGGTGGGAGTTGTTGGAAAGCTGAACGTAAGTGCTTGAACCCTCTGTGCCCGTTTCCTCCTGTATAAAATGGAGACAACGATAATACAGGAAAAGCTTCTACCTCTTAGAGGTGTTGTGGGGAGTTACCAAGTTCATCTCTGTAGGATGCTTGGCATATGGAAGGTACTATAAAGACTAGCTGCCATTCTCCAAATTGTGACTTCCCCAGACATCAGTTCAATGTGCTTTCTTCCCACTTGATTCAACGGCAGCCATCTCGGTGGTGGGACACTGCTTGCTGTGAGAAGGATGGAGGAGAAGGGGCTCCTCGGGGCCCTGCCTCCATGTTCAGGGCTTTCAGCAGCTACGGACCTGAGGGGGCTGCAAAAACCTTTGCAGGGAAGATGGGGGAGGGGTGTATGCAAAGAAAAAGCTGACAAGCAGTCTGCTTTGGAACAGGGCTGGATACTCTATGTTGGGGAGTCCAGGCCCCCAGCGTGCCCCCGGCAGCAGGGAGGGCATGCCTGGCAACCTTCAAAAAGTGAATTTCCAAAGAGCACCAGGAGGAAACCTTCCAGAACCTTCTCATGGGCCTCTCAGGGTGCTGTTTTCCACTGTCCACTTAGATCTTAGTCCCTTATAAAAAGGCACCTCCCTAAGGGAGATGATTGAGGTGGGGGAGAATTAATTCCTGTTTTCCTACCTTCATGGAGGATGTCAAGTATGAAATCCAGAGAATTTCTCTTTCTCTAGTTCAGTGTGCTCAAAGGAGACCCTCTAGGAGAGCTTGCAGAATTGGCTTTTTCAGCACCTCTCAAAGTTTACAAAGGTTTTTGTGCAATAGGAATAGAAAGTATATATATAACTGAGACAGGAGAACAGAGCCTTTCTTGTCTAAAACCAAGTCAGTTCCACAGAATAAAAGCTCATTTGGAGAACTCCTGGGCTCTGGGCGCCTATAGGGTGGGCAGGAGCTAGTCTGTTAGGGAAAAGACAAACTCATCACATGATCCCAAGCCTTCCCTGCAACAAGAAGACACTTGGCCAGGCCAAGAGGTGAAGTTCTTGTTTATTGTTGCAGCAACTCTTATACAGACATTAGCGTTCAGTTAAATAAAGGAAGATAGCACAGTAAATACATCACAACCCCAAACCGGATGACTGTGGCCACGGGACGGAGGAGGGAGGCAGGGACCAGTGACCAGACTGTCAAGGAAGTACATTCAGTGGGTGTGCGGTGTCCACATTCCAGGCTCACGTGTAGATATATTTTATTTATATATTTATTTATATTTATATATAGATCATTGAGTTTTGTGTATACAAAGAACGATATTGTTACAAATACAATACTATACTTCTCCCGACGCTTTACAATAAGCTCTATTTCACCCTCTTTACAGAACAATAGTACAAGTTCATACTCTAGGTGCTGTGCTAAGTATGTACAAGAAATGTCATTCCCACACAGTCCTCACACACTGCCTTGATGGAGGGGAAGAAAGATCGAGTCGTGTGTGTGCTCAAGTCGACCCAGGCCAGGGAAGGAGACACATGAAACTCAAACCAACAGGTGGCTTGTGAATGTGAGTAAACACATCTAAGGAGGGGCGGCCCCTGGTTGTAAACATTGGTAACGGCTACACCACTGGGTCGAGGGACCCGGGAAGGGCTCTGTAGATGGTTTTCATCTGTGTGCGGGAGGTGTTGGTGCCCACAGGGTGAGGGGGGCAGAGGAGCGATGGGGGAGGTAGTAGGTTACTCTGGGACTCCCTGAAGGCGGTGTTGATGGGCAATGTTCAGAAAGCAAACCCGTGCGCAGGGACCCGGCGCCCCGCGATGCGCTCCTAGAAGCCTGCTCTGGCGAGGGAAGGTGTCGCTGGAGAAGTGGGCTCCAGGCATTGGTCTTTGGGGGTTTCTTCCTCTCATGAACCCAAGGCTGATGGTGGCTCCCTGAAATGCTCACATTGGAGAAAAGGCAGGGTGGGTTCTGGTGCCTCTGCCTGGACCAGGAGGGGGAGGTGAATGTGGGAGTCCAACCCCAAAGCTGAGCCACCAGCACGCCCTGGAGGAGCAGCCACAGTGGCTCTGTGCCCTCGTAGCATTTGGGAAGGCTGCCTTGTACATAGCCTTCCCGTTAAACGGGGTATTTAGATATTTACATATATAACTATATATACTGGGATGACAGAAGGGAAGACCGCCACTTCTCTTGGGACTTTCAAAAAATCTAGCGACTTGCTTTTAAGACTGTGGCTGCTGGAGTGACCATACCTAGGTTCACTCCCTTGCCCCAGTGGTAGCAGGAAAAAGAACCCACTTCAGCTGGGTGGACCTGTACCGAGCTCCAGCAACTTCCACTCACTGGGTGTGAAGACACACCTGGATTAATACAAAAGAATGTGGCGGAGAAATCTTCTCACTCTAATGTTACAATGTCAGTCCTCTAGGAGAGCTTGCAGAATTGGCTTTTTCAGCACCTCTCAAAGTTTACAAGGTTTTTGTGCAATAGGAATAGAAAGTATATTCTCTCCTTGAGGTGAAGATACATAACCGTTATGTGCAGGTTGTACAGGGACGCACTACTGGAGTTCTGTCCCCTGGCCAGTCATGGGTGGGCCTCTGTGGTGCTGCCCAGGTGCCTAGGGACAGACAGGCATGAGCCCCTACAATGATTTTCCAAGGCTGCTGATGCCTGAAATACCACCACTAACACTTCATTCCTGTTCTATCCACTCTTATTGGCAGAGGAAAGATGAACTGGCTGATGACTCTTAAGTGTCTCATTGTATCACCAGATACTCTACAGCAAATGGAGAACCCAGGCCATGGTTCCTTCCTGGTCCTCACGTTTGTGATGGGTTGACCTTGGGGCTGGTCTCCCAGCAACATTCTGTAAAGCATCCTTTGAAGAAGTCCTGGGGAGCTTTATGGCCCATCCCAGAGCCCCTGGCCCCACCACGTGCCACTCTCTACAGCAGCGGAAGTCCCTTTCCCCACAGGGCACCTGGGCAGCCAGTGGCCTTCCTTCCTCCCTTCCTCAGGGCTCCTTTGTAGCACAGTGAAACTGAGAGTTCCACTGCTTGTTCCTGTCAAGCATTGAGCTTCCCTAATTCTAAGCAGAAAACTCAGAAGGTACAGAGATCTCGCGGAATTGATCACAGAGCTCTCTGGTTGAAGTCTCTTGTCCCTAATCTTGTTATAGTCACTTTTCTCCCCCCTTAGAATCCCTCCATTCTCTCTATAAATACATGCTACCAACCTTTGCTCACTGAGTTCCTATTTCCATAGACACAACATAAATATCTCGGATGCAGAGAACAGGGACTATATTAATTACAAAATATAATAGTTTCTCTTCCCCTGTCTCTACTGAGGTCATGAATGAAACAAAACAAAAGCAAAGCCACATCACACCTCACATGAAAACAAAATGCTCTTTGGACCAAGTGAAAACTGGCTCAGAATTATAATATTACTAAAACATCTACACTGAACTGAGATGGAAGCATAAATATGAGGCACCTGATGAAAACATGGAACAATTCCACACCAGCCAAAAACGCTCTCAGGCCCACAAGGCAGCAAGAGGGTGTTTATGGGCCACATCTGGGGATTCTGAGGCATAACTTGAGGTTGCTATTGTCTCCTTAATTTTGTGGCTTATGTACTGTTCTGGCCTTTCCAATATCACATCTGCCTAGTGGCCCTGAGCAGAGAAGAACGTTGGTCTTGCCTTGGGCCAGGAAACAAGATGCAATTGCACCTGCAGCTCGCCTTCTGGGGAACAGTCCCTCCTTACCAGACTCCTGGGATGTGTGTTCGGCGGGGAGGGGAGTCCAGGAGGAGGATGCTTTAAGCCAAAGTGGTGCTGGAGGGGCTGGGCCTCAGCGCAGAGAGGGCAGGTCTCTCAGGACAAGGCTGAGCAGCCCCTGCCTGCCTGGCCACCTGCCAGGGAAGGGGCCTCCCAGAGAGGTGGGTTTCCAGGGGATCTGTGTGCCTAATCTTCAGCTTGTCTCATTGGTGGTGGGAGCAGGGAAGGGTGATATGCAAATGGGACTGTGTGTGTGTGAGAGACAGAGAAGCAGACAGTACCTGCCTGTGTTTATCTAATGGTTGATAACTTGAGGACAACCTGTTAAAGCTTCAGATGCCCCATGAATTGCCAAGCTCTCTGTGACACTATGGTGTCCTTGCCCAAGGCAGTTATTTCCCCTTTTATCCTGGGGTGAGAAGGCTCATATTAGAAAATACACAAACGTTGAAATTAAAACTAGCAATAGAAGAGGTTTAAGGTTGGCTCAGAGATTCTGGGAGGAAATAATGTATGGTGCCCCAAATACATGGCAGGCAGTGCATAACCTTAATGATGTGGGCTGGCCCTGGGTACTACCACATTCCCACAGATAAACTCAGAGAGCAGAGATCAGCAACTGGGTTTTAGGCACTGCTGAATCAGCTGCTTCGCTGCCCCGTGAGCTCCTTCTAAGAGGTCTGCACCTCTTGGGAAGGGAGGATTCTCCCTTAGGCAGTGACAGCCCACCCCCAGACACACCCAGAAGGCCTTCCAGGATGGTCCTGGGTCAGTACCAGGTGGGTGCTGGCTATTCTCCATCCTCAAGGGAGTGCATACGAAACTTCCCTGGTATTAAAAAAAAAAAAAGCAAATCGGAGAGAGTAAGAGGTCCTTGTGGATTCTTCTCTTCCTGTGTAAAACCAAATGCTGGGCACGAGAGGGGAATGTCTCAGTGGACACAGGGATGCAGCACGAGAAACACAACCACGATGAGGAGAGTCCTCCATGCATGCCACCGCGTGCGGCCACGGTCAGATGTAAACGGGCTGCTCCTGGGCCGTCAGCAGCCTGTACATCGCGGCTGGCATTGTCTTCATATGAATCTGAGGGTAAAGAACACACTTTAGTGGGGGCTGAGGCTAGGGGCTGGCTGCGTGGGCACTGCCCAAGGCTGGCCAGAGAGGCAGTGCCTTTCCCATAGAGGGCTTTGAAGATAGATACTCCCCTACTGCCCAGCCACCACCAGGGACCTGACCCAGGGTGGCCTCCAGGAAGAGTGGAATCCACTGACTTTCTCAAAAGCTTAGGGGTGACAGAAATGAACAAAAAAACCAAGCAAGGCTTATTTCTCAGTCAAATGCTCTATCTCTCACCAGACCCTACCCTTTTAAAAGCAAGAACTCTGATAATGGAGGGAGAAGGGCTCCAGGCTTCTCAGGGCACCTGCCTCCCTCATCTCTCTTGGCAGATGAGGCAAGGATGACAAATCAGCCCTAGAACAGCAGTGATGATTGACAGCAGTGATGATTGACAGCAGTGATGATTGACAGCAGTGATGATTGACAGCAGTGATGACTGACAGCAGTGATGACTGACTGATAGCAGTGATAACTGACAGCGCTGATAAGTGAATGACAGCAGTGATGACTGACAGCAGTGATGACTGACTGATAGCAGTGATAACTGACAGCACTGATAAGTGAATGACAGCAGTGATGAATGACAGCAGTGATGACTGATAGCAGTGATGACTGACAGCAGTGATGAATGGCAGCAGTGATGACTGACAGCAATGATGACTGACAGCAGTGATGACACGTTATGCCACACTGCACTGGGGTCACACCTCTGGAGGGCCACTTTGATTTGACTTGAGTCTAAGACTTAAATCTTTTAAAAACATTTGGGGAGATTAACTGGGGAAAATGGAGGCAACTTAGGCGGCCATACAGAAAAGCAACAGAAAGCTGAGTGTTAGAAGGTGAGCACATCAGATGAAAGAGAAGGCTGAGGGGGATTTGATTCCATTTCATGGAGGAGCTCCCAGACAACTGCTTGCTAATGAGTTTGGTAACTGGTCAGACACAGGTCTGCTTGTTGGGGAATGTTCAGGATTGGAAACTCAGGGAGCTTTCCTGGAAGGTCTGCTTAGGGCCATGGTGAGCATATGAGGCAGAGGCACCAGACGCGGCCCTCAGCACCACCCTCAGCCCCGAACCTCTCCTACCTCCCCAACAGCATTGGAGAGAATGTGGACGATCTTCTCGTGGGGGGTGGCCACGACGCTCTGTCCATTGATTTCAATGATCCGGTGCCCCACACGGACGCCTCCTCTCTCAGCTATTCCCCCTCGCATGAGGCTGCAGATCTGCCAGAGTCAAAGGCGGAGTTACCCTCATTGCAGACAGTGCGGTAGGGCTGGAAGGCCGTCTTTCCTGAAAGCCCCCCGCCCCCACACTCTGCTCTTGGAGAAACTGACATGGTTAGGCTTTGGGCATTTAACTCTCTTAGTGTCTTTTCACAAAAAAATAGGTGCTGTCGGCCCACATGGTCACCTTGTTCATGCGGCTTGCACAGAGACTGTAGCACATCACTGGTTTTTACGGCACACTGAATTCTACTTCTCATCCCAGCTGGGGCTGGGTAAAAAGGGCCATTTGGGTCTGTCGCAGAGTCGCCAGTGTTTTCAAACTGTCAGCCTGTGTGACACAGGTTAGTGTTAGTTCCCGTAGTCATGACTGGGACGCAAGCACTCAAGTGTTTAATGCCAGCAGACTGTTTTTAGGGTCATGATTGCCTGAGCCGCCATGGGGCTGGAACTCCACTCTGTGTTCTGAAGTGTGGCTGGCTGCCGGGGAGAGACTCCTTTAGAACTTCCCAATTCAGCGGCCCCTATTCAAACTCCCTTCCCACAGAAAAGACAGTGAGGCTGGATTTTGTGATGGCACAGCCAGGTACCACAGTGACCCGACGTTGCAGGTGGGGCTGATGGGCCCTCCACCCTCACCTCACACACACTACAACATAACTTTTCCCAAAAGAGTAGGTCTGAATTTACTAAGTTGGCTTTTCATTCCAGACCATGCGCCTTTATTTAAAAGTGGATGCAGACAAGATTGCAAGTGACATCTTGCAGCAACATGCTGTGTGATTCTGTGAGTGTGTGGCCCAGCTGCTCTCTCAGCTAGACCTGGGGTTAAAATATTCCTTAGGTGTTTTCCCAGTGGACCCACACGTGTTAACAACTCCTTGTTCATATCTGAACTTTTAATACTGTTTAACTATGAACAAAGCAAACAAGTACAAGTACAAACCAATGAAAAGATGATCTCAGAGCTAAACTGTAAAGAGTCACCCTAGGTCCTCTCCTAATAGGCAAACTAGGCTACTCAGGTACAAAGAATGCAGGAAGTGGGGCTGGATATTTCAACTCCAAATGAGAAGTTCAAGGGTATTTTTAAACCTTACAATGTATTTGGAATGATATTTTAATTACCTAGGACTCCTTTTTTTTTTTTTTTTTTTTTTTTTTTGAGACAGTCTTGCTCTGTCACCTAGGCTGGAGTGCAGTGGCATAATCTCTGCTCACTGCAACCTTTGCCTCCCAAGTTCAGGTGATCCTCCTGCCTCACCCTCCTGAGTACCTGGGATTACAGGTGCCTGCCACCACACCTGGCTAATTTTTGTATTTTTAGTAGAGACTAGGCTTTGCCATGTTAGCCAAGCTGGTCTCAAATTCCTGGCCTCAAGTGATCTGCCTGGCTTCGCCTGAAGGCCAAGGTTTGAAGGATCACTCAAATACCAAACTGTTTGAGTCCCAGTTGTGACTGTGGGAACTGAGTCGGCCCCTGCACTGTACAGCCCCAGGCTTGGGAGTCAGCTGCTCTGCAGGACTCTGTGCAGCCAGGGTGGACAGCCTAGAGGCAAGGAGGCTTTTGGAGGGTGCATCCCAAACTCCCAGGCTGGCAGCCGGGAGGGCAGCCCTGCATGTCACAGAAACACTGGGTTCTGGGTGGGAATCTCTGCTGAAGGGACTCTGTCCAGAGAGGGAGCTGAGCCTGCTTCATCCACTCATACTCTTTCTTGATGGATTCCTTCAGGGAACAAACTGGTTTTAAAAAAAAAAAAAAGTCAAAGGCCCTGTAATTCCAGCACTTTGGGAGGCAGAGGCAGGCGGATCACAAAGTCAGGAGTTCAAGACCAGCCTGGCCAGTATGGTGAAACCCCATCTCTACTACAAATACAAAAATTAGCTGGGCATGGTGGCGTGTGCCTGTAGTCCCAGCTACTCAGGAGGCTGAGGCAGGAGAATCCCTTGAACCCAGGAGGCAGAGGTTGCAGTGAGCCGAGATGGTGCCACTGTACTCCATCTTGGACAACAGAGCGAGACTCCATCTCAATTAAAAAAAAAAAAAGGCCATGCTACATTTTTTTAAAGCATTCCAACAGATGTTTATTATTACTAAAATGTCCATTTTAATTTTTTTATTATACTTTAAGTTTTAGGGGACATGTGCACAATGTGTAGGTTTGTTACATATGTATCCATGTGCCACGTTGGTGTGCTGCACCCATTAACTCGTCATTTAGCATTAGGTATATCTCCTAATGCTATCCCTCCCCCTCCCCCCACCCAACAGTCCCTGGTGTATGATGTTCCCCTTCCTGTGTCCAGGTGTTCTCATTGTTTGATTCCTACCTATGAGTGAGAAGATGCGGTGTTTGGTTTTTTGTCCTTGCAATAGTTTGCTGAGAATGAAGGTTTCCAGCTTCATCCATGTCCCTACAAAGGACATGAACTCATCATTTTTTATGGCTGCATAGTATTCCACGGTGGATATGTGCCACATTTTCTTAATCCAGTCTATCGTTTTTGGACATTTGGGTTGGTTCCAAGTCTTTGCTATTGTGAATAGTGCCACAATAAACATACGTGTGCATGTGTCTTTACAGCAGCATGATTTATAATCCTCTGGGTATATACCCAGTAATGGGATGGCTGGGTCAAATGGTATTTCTAGTTCTAGATCCCTGAGGAATTGCCACACCGACTTCCACAATGGTTGAGCTAGTTTACAGTCCCACCAACAGTATAAGAGTGTTCCTATTTCTCCACATCCTCTCCAGCACCTGTTGTTTCCTGACTTTTTAATGATGGCCATTCTAACTGGTGTGAGATGGTATCTCATTGTGGTTTTGATTTGCATTTCTCTGATGGCCAGTGATGATGAGCATTTTTTCATGTGTTTTTTGGCTGCATAAATGTCTTCTTTTGAGAAGTGTCTGTTCATGTCCTTTGCCCACTTTTTGATGGGGTTTTTTGTTTTTTTCTTGTAAATTTGTTTGGGTTCATTGTAGATTCTGGATATTAGCCCTTTGTCAGATGGGTAGATTGCAAAAATTTTCTCTCACTCTGTAGGTTGCCTGTTCACTCTGATGGTGGTTTCTTTTGCTGTGCAGAAGCTCTTTAGTTTAATTAGATCCCATTTGTCAATTTTGGCTTTTGTTGCCATTGCTTTTGGTGTTTTAGACATGAAGTCCTTGCCCATGCCTATGTCCTGAATGGTATTGCCTAGGTTTTCTTCTAAGGTTTTTATGGTTTTAGGTCTAACATTAAAGTCTTTAATCCATCTTGAATTAAATTTTGTATAAGGTGTAAGGAAGGGATCCAGTTTCAGCTTTCTACATATGGCTAGCCAGTTTTCCCAGCACCATTTATTAAATAGGGAATCCTTTCCCCATTGCTTGTTTTTGTCAGGTTTGTCAAAGATCAGATAGTTGTAGATATGCGGCATTATTTCTAAGGGCTCTGTTCTGTTCCATTGCTCTATGTCTCTGTTTTGGTACCAGTACCATGCTGTTTTGGTTACTGTAGTCTTGTAGTATAGTTTGAAGTCAGGTAGAGTGATGCCTCCAGCTTTGTTCTTTTGGCTTAGGATTGACTTGGTGATGTGGGCTCTTTTTTGGTTCCATATGAACTTGAAAGTAGTTTTTTCTAATTCTATGAAGAATGTCATTGGTAGCTTGATAGGGATGGCATTGAATCTATAAATTACCTTGGGCAGTATGGCTATTTTCATGATATTGATTCTTCCTACTCATGAGCATGGAATGTTCTTCCATTTGTTTGTATCCTCTTTTATTTCATTGGGCAGTGGTTTGTAGTTCTCCTTGAAGAGGTCTTTCACATCCCTTGTAAGTTGGATTCCTAGGTATTTTATTCTCTTTGAAGCAATTGTGAATGGGAGTTCAATCATGATTTGGCTCTATGTTTGTCTGTTATTGGTATATAAGAATGCTTGTGATTTTTGCACATTGATTTTGTATCCTGAGACTTTGCTGAAGTTGCTTATCAGCTTAAGGAGATTTTGGGCTGAGACAATGGGGTTTTCTAGATATAAAATCATGTCATTTGCAAACAGGGACAATTTGACTTCCTCTTTTCCTAATTGAATACCCTTTATTTCCTTCTCCTGCCTAATTGCCCTGGCTAGAACTTCCAACACTATGTTGAATAGGAGTGGTGAGAGAGGGCATCCCTGTCTTGTGCCAGTTTTCAAAGGGAATGCTTCCAGTTTTTGCCCATTCAGTATGACATTGGCTGTGGGTTTGTCACAGATAGCTCTTATTATTTTGAGATACGTCCCATCAATACCTAATTTATTGAGAGTTTCTAGCATGAAGGGTTGTTGAATTTTGTCAAAGGCCTTTTCTGCATCTATTGAGATAATCATGTGGTTTTTGTCTTTGGTTCTGTTTATATGCTGGATTACGTTAATTGATTTTCATATGTTGAACCAGCCTTGCATCCCAGGGATGAAGCCCACTTGAACATGGTGGATAAGCTTTTTGATGTGCTGCTGGATTCAGTTTGCCAGTACTTTATTGAGGATTTTTGCATCAATGTTCATCAAGGATATTGGTCTAAAATTCTCATTTTTTGTTGTGTCTCTGCCAGGCTTTGATATCAGGATGATGCTGGCCTCATAAAATGAGTTAGGGAGGATTCCCTCTTTTTCTATTGATTGGAATAGTTTCAGAAGGAATGGTACCAGTTCTTCCTTGTACCTCTGGTAGAATTTGGCTGTGAATCCATCTGGTCCTGGACTTTTTTTGGTTGGTAAGCTATTAATTGTTGCCTCAATTTCAAAGCCTGTTATTGGTCTATTCAGAGATTCAACTTCTTCCTGGTTTAGTCTTAGGGGAGTGTATGTGTCCAGGAATTTATCCATTTCTTCTAGATTTTCTAGTTTATTTGCATAGAGGTGTTTGTAGTATTCTCTGATGGTAGTTTCTATTTCTGTGGGATCAGTGGTGATATCCCCTTTGTCATTTTTTTATTGCATCTATTTGATTCTTCTCTGTTTTCTCCTTTATTAGTCTTGCTAGTGGTCTATCAATTTTGTTGCTCTTTTCAAAAAACCAGCTCCTGGATTCATTGATTTTTTGAGGGTTTTTTTGTGTCTCTATTTCCTTCAGTTCTGCTCTGATTTTAGTTATTTCTTGCCTTCTGCTAGCTTTTGAATGTGTTTGGTCTTGCTTTTCTAGTTGTTTTAATTGTGATGTTAGGGTGTCAATTTTAGATCTTTCCTGCTTTCTCTTGTGGGCATTTAGTGCTATAAATTTCCCTCTACACACTGCTTTGAATGTGTCCCAGAGATTCTGGTATGTTGTGTCTTTGTTCTCGTTGGTTTTAAGGAACATCTTTATTTCTGCCTTCATTTTGTTATGTACCCAGTAGTCATTCTGGAGCAGGTTGTTCAGTTTCCATGTAGTTGACTGGTTTTGAGTCAGTTTCTTAATCCTGAGTTCTAGTTTGATTGCACTGTGGTCTGAGAGACAGTTTGGTACAATTTCTGTTCTTTTACATTTGCTGAGGAGTGCTTTACTTCCAACTATGTGGTCAATTTTGGAATAGGTGGGGTGTGGTGCTGAAAAGAATGTATATTCTGTTGATTTGGGGTGGAGAGTTCTGTAGATGTCTATTAGGTCTGCTTGGTGCAGAGCTGAGTTCAATTCCTGGATATCCCTGTTAACTTTCTGTCTCGTTGATCTGTCTAATGTTGACAATGGGGTGTTAAAGTCTCCCATTATTATTGTGTGGGAGTCTAAGTCTCTTTGTAGGTCACTCAGGACTTGCTTTATGAATCTGGGTTCTCCTGTATTGGGTGCATATATATTTAGGATAGTTAGGTCTTCTTGTTGAATTGATCCCTTTACCATTATGTAATGGCCTTCTTTGTCTCTTTTGATCTTTGTTGGTTTAAAGTCTGTTTTATCAGAGACTAGGATTGCAACCCCTGCCTTTTTTTGTTTTCCATTTGCTTGGTAGATCTTCCTCCCTCCCTTTATTTTGAGCCTGTGTGTGTCTGTGCACGTGAGATGGGTTTCCTGAATACAGCACACTGTTGGGTCTTGACTCTTTATCCAATTTGCCAGTCTATGTCTTTTAATTGGAGCATTTAGCCCATTGACATTTAAAGTTAATAATGTTATGTGTGGATTTGATCCTGTCATTATGATGTTAGCTGGTTATTTTGCTCGTTAGTTGATGCAGTTTCTTCCTAGCCTTGATGGACTTTACCATTTGGCATGTTTTTGCAGTGGCTGGTAACAGTTGTTCCTTTCATGTTTAGTGCTTCCTTCAGGAGCTCTTTTAGGGCAGGCCTGGTGGTGACAAAGTCTCTCAGCATTTGCTTGTCTGCAAACGATTTTATGTCTCCTTCACTTATGAAGCTTAGTTTGGCTGGATATGAAATTCTGGGTTGAAAATTCTTTAAGAATCTTGAATATTGGCCCCCACTCTCTTCTGGCTTGCAGAGTTTCTGCCAAGAGATCAGCTGTTAGTCTGATGGGCTTCCCTTTGTGGGTAACCCGACCTTCCTCTCTGGCTGCTCTTAACATTTTTTCCTTCATTTCAACTTTGTTGAATCTGACAATTATGTGTCTTGGAGTTGCTCTTCTCAAGGAGTATCTTTGTGGCGTTCTCTGTATTTCCTGAATTTGAATGTTGGCCTCCCTTGCTAGATTGGGGAAGTTCTCCTGGATAATATCCTGCAGAGTGTTTTCCAACTTGGTTCCATTCTCCCTGTCACTTTCAGGTACACCAATCAGACGTAGACTTGGTCTTTTCACATAGTCCCATATTTCTTGGAGGCTTTGTTTTTTTTTATTCTTTTTTCTCTAAACTTCTCTTTACACTTCATTTCATTCATTTCATCTTCCATCGCTGATACCCTTTCTTCCAGTTGATTGCATCGGCTACTGAGGCTTGTGCATTTGTCACGTAGTTCTCGTGCTATGGTTTTCAGCTCCATCGGGTCCTTTAAGGACTTCTCTGCATTGGTTATTCTAGTTATCCATTCGTCTAATTTTTTTTCAAAGTTTTTAACTTCTTTGCCATTGGTTTGACCTTCCTCCTTTAGCTTGGAGTAGTTTGATCTTCTGAAGCCTTCTTCTCTCAACTTGTCAAAGTCATTCTCTGTCCAGCTTTGTTCCGTTGCTGGTGAGGAGCTGTGTTCCTTTGGAGGAGGAGAGGTGCTCTGATTTTTAGAGTTTCCAGTTTTTGTGCTCTGTTTTTTCCCCATCTTTGTGGTTTTATCTACCTTTGGTCTTTGATGGTGCTGACGTACAGATGGGTTTTTGGTGTGGATGTCCTTTCTGTTTGTTAGTTTTCCTTCTAACAGTCAGGACCCTTAGCTGCAGGTCTGTTGGAGTTTGCTGGAGGTCCACTCCTGATCCTGTTTGCCTGGGTATCAGCAGTGGTGGCTGCGGAACAGCGGATATTGGTGAACCACAAATGCTGCTGCCTGATCTTTCCTCTGGATGTTTTGTCTCAGAGGAGTACCCGGCCGTGTGAGGTGTCAGTTTACCCCTACTGGGGGGTGCCTCCCAGTTAGGCTACTTGGGGGTCAGGGACCCACTTGAGGAGGCAGTCTGCTTGTTCTCAGATCTCCAGCTGCATGCTGGGAGAACTACTACTCCTCTTCAAAGCTGTCAGACAGGGACATTTAAATCTGCAGAGGTTATTGCTGTCTTTTGGTTGTTGGTGCCCTCCCCCCAGAGGTGGAGCCTACAGAGGCAGGCAGGCCTCCTTGAGCTGTGGTGGGCTCCACCCAGTTTGACCTTCCCAGCCACTTTGTTTACCTACTCAAGCCTAGGCAATGGCGGGCGCCCCTCCCCCAGCCTCACTGCTGCCTTGCAGTTTGATCTCAGGCTGCTGTGCTAGCAATGAATGAGGCTCCGTGGGCGTAGGACCCTCCAAGCCAGGTGTGGCATATAATCTCCTGGTGTGCCGTTTGTTAAGCCCATTGGAAAAGAGCAGTATTAGGGTGGGAGTGACCGGATTTTCCAGGTGCCGTCTGTCACCCCTTTCTTTGACTAGGAAAGGGAATTCCCTGACCCCTTGTGCTTCCCAGGTGAGGCGATGCCTCACCCTGCTTCGGTTCGCGCACGGTGCACTGCACCCACTGTCCTGTACCCACTGACCGGCACTCCCCAGTGAGATGAACCCGGTACCTCAGCTGGAAATGCAGAAATCACCCGTCTTCTGCGTTGCTCACACGGGGGGCTGTAGACTGGAGGTGTTCCTATTCGGCCATCTTGGCTCCATCCCCTTGGCCATGCTACGTTTTTATTTGTCAACATTGTGGAAAAGGGTGTGGAAGGTGTTCTACTTACAATTCCATTCTGGACGCTGAAACCCAGCTGGTAGCGAAGGTCTGGTCTTCTGATTAAAACGGTGGTCACCGGAGGACATCTCACAATATTCAGCTTGACTCGGGACTGATTCTTTAAGCCCTTAAACATGAATAAAGTACAGTGGGTATGGTGACCACTGAGGCAGACAGAATAAACAAAAGCAGGCAGCACCAAAGGCAAAAGAAGCTGCACTGAGTCTTCCGAAGGACCCACTGCCTGCCTGCAGGCCTCCGGTGCCTGGGCTGGTACGTACAGTCACTGCTCGGCTTCACCTACCCAGGGCTAAGATGCCACATGGTGCAGATGGAACCCTCTCAGCCCTTGCACAGATGGGGTTCCTGTGGGCAATGCCTTCCTTTTGGGAAGTGGGCTGGGTTCAAGGGATCTGATCAAAGTACTTGTGCAACTATGAGGAAGTGTCAGATGTCCTTTTTGGCTTCAAAGATGAAGGAGGCACACTATTTCCCCCAGCCAGGAGAAACATGAGTGGGAAATGGATTTTCTTCTGAAAGGCAAACTCTAGCAATGACTCCTCTTCTAACAAAGGACATCTAATTCACAGCAACTGGCCTGATTCATCATGGCTCTTTTCTCTGGTCTCTGATGCTCCTCTTTCCCCTTCTTTCTGCCAGTTAGAGATTTTATAGCTGTCAACATTCCCACAGCAACTGGGGACTCCAATCAGTGTGTGCCTCCTTGGGAGAATGGGGAAGGTTGCAGGATGGGTGTTGATGGAGAAGGAAGGGGAAGAAATACGACTTGCAGACTGTTGTTTCATGATCCCTGATAATACACCTCTCCCTCTAAATTAAAATGGAGCGTAGAGGGAAAGGTGATCTTTGACTATAAAAAGGGACTAGTTTCAGAGACTATGTAGAAAGCTTCCACCTCTGTGGTCTGAGCTGAGCTCAGGCTCCTTCTCCTGTCCCCTGATCAGACTCACAGCAGTGACAGAAGCCCTGGTGTGCTCAGAAGCATCTTTAGAAAACCATCACAAAGCTACACTTGCCCTCAATTGGGCGGTGGGAAGGTTTGCTCCTGCAGGCCCGGCCACTGACTTGTCAGCTTCACCCTAGAGGAGGATGTCAGGCAGAAGGAACTCAGCCCTGAAACAAATGTCCATCTTCCAGTCTCCCCAGTGTGCCTGCTATGCCTCAACAAACTCCTCATTGCCAGATGGAGGAGAAGGAATGGCTGACAGCAGGTGCCTTCCCACCCCTTTCAAGTCATGGTATGCAGGAGAATCATGTTTGCATGCTGGGGTAAACAGACCACACTGCTGTAGCTGCAGGCCCTGCAGCCCCTGGCCCCCGCTACAAGAGCTGAGGCAGCGGGGGTCAGAGCCCTCAGTGGGAAGCACCTGCCCAACTGGACTCCCATCTACAAGGCCAGCTGCCTGGGAAACTGCTCAGGGTCAGCTCCAGGCCCACTCCTCCAAAGGGAACTGTGGGGTGGGTGGGAGGAGAGGTGGGTAACTTTTCCTGCAGGGGAGAACAGCTACCAGGGAATGAGGAGGGACTCAGGGAAAAGGCAAGCTCTGTTCTATCTAAGCCCACGGTATTGCCTAGAGACAGCACCTGCTCAGTTCACAAGTGGGTCCAGTTTGCGCCCTCTATGAGTGAAGTGGAAAGAGAACCTGTAAAGAAGTGTCAAATCCAAGAAAAGCATGCATGAAGGGTGATCGTCTGCCTTTTATTCTATAAATAGAATTCTGTAAATTCCACAGCCACTACCGCTGTCACTCCTTGACCAGTCTACCAAATCTTTTTCAGTGCGAGGTCAGGACTTACATTTCACATTTTAAAGATGAAGACACAGACACAGATTGCTTTGTCCAAGGGCTCTGTGGGGTCAGGACTGGAACTATGTATCCCTGCTCAGGCACCCTGCCTGGCACAGGCGTGAAACTGGTGTTAGACAACTTCACTACAAACAGAATCTGTAGCAAGAGTGCTTCTTGGAGTGGCAGAAATGACCTACACCCCTTTTGTATCTGAGTTACAGGATATGCTTTAGATTGAGGGAGAGGTAGGGGCTATTTTGCCTCTGGTTATCCAGCTTTACTATGCTTGGCCAGCAGGTGTATACCAATGACTCTTAAACCCCACACGGCGGCAGCAGCAGCAGCCCCTGGCCACTTTTTAGAAGTGCAAATTCTGGGCTCTACCCAAGCCCCACTGAATCAGAAAACCTAGGGGTGGGACCCAGGAATCTGTGGATGACAAGTCTCCCAGGTGATTCAGGTGCATGCTCAATTTTGCGAACAACTGGTGTGGACTACTACTGCAGAACAATGAATGGCCTCATCTGCATCCAGGTGGCTTAATTTCTCCATGGATGATTATACCCAAAGATGTCAATTTACTAGTCACACCTGCAGCCAGTGTGCTCAGTGAGAGCAGGCGCTGGCAAGGGTGGGGTGAGGGTGAGATCTTGTGGGAAATTTTGTTTGCCCAGTCACTATACAGCTGACCCCTGGTCAGCCATCTGCATGTCTGTGTCATGCAGGAACACCCCTAAGATCACTGCTGCATCAAAACCTACCCTGAGGATGAAACTAATTGAACCAAAATGACTGTAACTACCTGTCATTGAACACTCACTGTTGTCTGGCATTGACCTGGAAAGGACAGGAGCTGTCTCGTTTAATATGGTGGCCATAATTATTTCGATATTATAGAAGAGGAAACTGGGGCTCAGAGAGATTAAATGACTCACTCACATTCACACACAGCAAGATTCAATCCTAGGTCTGTCCGCATTCAAAACGCACAGTATTTCTACACCATCATGCCCCATATACACAACCAGAGAGGTTTGCCTGAAGGGTATGTCTTTTGTGAATAAGGCTTGCTCCACAAAGACGACAGGGTCAGCCACAGAACAAATCTTTGTCCCCAGATTCCAGCCTTGAATTGGGGCCATCTATTTAGTTCATTTTCCTACGTGGCAAGAGTTTTTCGGGGTTCCTGGTCCTCATAATCCCCTACCCCCTGGCTTCCCCACTGACTTTTGGTTGTAGGTTGTGCTCCTAATGTGTGAATTTTGATGGAACTCAATTTCCCCGCCGTCAGCATCTGCTCCCCCCGTGCTCTGAATTCCTCTGCTTTCTGCAGGACTTGAGCCTCCCCATGGCTGTCACTCAGCTTGTGGCCTCGATGTACCATGCGACTTCGCATTCACATTCATGTGGCATCTCCTGGTGGTTTTGGAACATCTCCAGGGAACTGCTCTGGTTAGGGAAATGATTCCAAAGCACAGCAATGGAATGAGTGTGATTCTCCCTGGGGAAATGAACATCTGTGAAGGATCCAGGCCTTCCATATGCAGCAGGTCCCATTGTCCCCATCGACAAAAGGAGATGCTCTGGCCTTCTGCTCCTATCAAAAGGACCAGCACAGCCTGGTGAAGAGGACTCTCGTGGTGTCAGAAAACCTGAACTCAAGTTTTGTTTCTGCTACCCCAAGCAGTGGGATCTGAAGCCCTTTGCTCGCCCTTCTCCCACCTCAATTTCCTCATCTTCACAACAAATGGTGAAGCTCACCAATGTCTCTCGCAGTTCTAATTTCAGTGATTGCACCCCCTTTAATGTGTTTATTCCTAAATGCCTTTGCCTGCAACACCAAATCTCAACCATTATGCTTAAACCTCTTCCTAAAATTTAAAGTGGGCTTCTTTTGTGGGTCTGGGAGGTATGGTGGAGAGCAGCTCAGACATTGATGCAGACATTTTTATCTGCTTTGAGTGCTTCCTCCTTTCCATCCACCTAATCAATAAATATTTACGAATCACTTGTCATGTGCCAAGAAATGTGTTAGGCACTGGAGATTCAGGGAAGCGCACCCTCTCCGGGGCTGGATAAGAGAGATTATCAGTACTAAGCACAGGGCTCTGAGCCCAGAGGGGGCTTGAGTCTCTTCACCCTTTTCTGTCTAATCACACACCAGGAGACCAGGAATTTGTGGGAAAGGAGAGAGATGAATGATTAAGACAGGAGCATGTTGTTGGAATCTCAACCCTTCAGGCAAAGCCACCTGCTTTAAATGTTTACACCTGTTAACCACTGAGATTATTTAAGTATGCTTGTGTGATACAGAAAATGTTACCCAACATACCGAAAAGCAAGAGAATGACTCTATTTTCTCAATGTTGCCTAAAAAATTCACATTGCTCTGGTGGGTTCTTTCCTTCTCTGTGAATTGATTTGAGATGCCTGATCTGTCCCTCAGTGAAAGATTTTCTAGATTGGGGAAAATGTGTTGTAAGATGAAGCTTAGAGAAATAGCAATTTGAAATAACGAGACCACGCATTTGCTCTGCTGTTCCTAATCAATGTTTCATGTTGGGTCCCATTAACTTGGATTTCTGAGCTGCCGTTTTATTGGAGGTGCCAATTAAATAAAGGGTCATTTGGTCCCCATGACAACAGTGGAACGGTACAGCAAATTAAGAAATCTGGTGGGAGGGGAAGGCCAGAGAAGAGAGGCGAAGAGAGAAAAGAGAAGCCAGAATGGTCTCTATAGCAACGGGAGAGCAGAACCGTGATGCTCCTGGGGAAGCAAGTGAAGCTGTGCACTCTTCTAAAACAGAGCAAAAACCCAGAGGGCAGGACCACAGAGGCAAAGGCACAGAAAGAGGCAGCCTGTAAGATGTTCCACCCACCAATAATTATGCCTTGGGAATTAATTATGACCCAAAAAATAAGAGGAAGAGTAAGGCAAGTCAATACCTATAATTCTACTCTAGAAATCTATTTCCTGTAACCTGGGGGGAAAATGGCCAACCAGTATTGAAGTGGCCAGATGCAGAATGCACACTTTGGATCCTTGTTCCTGAAAGTTTGGCCTGCAGACTGGTGATGCCATCCCCGCCACGAAGCCTGCCAAAAATGCAGAATCCCACCCTATACCTGCTGAATCAGACCTGCAGTCTAACAAGAGCCCCAGGTGATTCCAATCAGTTTGAGAAGCACTGATTCATCAGGATGGGAGTTGCTTGTCAAAGTCACTGCAAAGAGCATGGACATACACTGCAACAAATTTGAACACAGCCTTGAAGTGGCCCAGACACTGCTCTGCAGTGGCCCGAGGGGTGGGGGTAGGGCAGTGCACACATCTGTCCAGGTGCAGGCAAAAAGGGGTGTGTTTTCTAGAGAATTTTAAAAAGGTGATACAACCCACGGATGTCAGTCTGTATTTGGTACTGGTGATTCTGGCTGTTATCAGTGGTTACACCTCCCACCAGCCAGGGTGGTCCACGGATGGACCATCACATTTCCCCATTCAACAAGCGGCGCACTGTGGCAGGGAGGAAGTTCAGCCGTGCTCTAATCGGGGTCTGCCCTGCTAAGTACTTCTTCACTACGGGTGGCCACGAAAGCACTGCTTTTCTTACTCTTCATCTTCATCAGTTACATCTCTTTCATCACCACTCGGCCTTTTAATTTTCTGGTTCTATAGAGATTACGTTTATAGACATCAAAGTTCAGCTCCTCAAACCATTTCCCCTTAGGAAACTGTGCAGACAGAGCTCTGTCTGTACTCCAGCAAGCTTTGCTTCCACCTTGATGCTGTGATCCCACAGCAGCTGCATAGGGAGTCAGGCTGCCCTCATAGTCTCACTGCTTGCCTCCTCTGGTCCCCGCGCAGATGAGGGAGGGATGCATAGGAGGGTGAGGACTCACTGGCCAGCTGGGGGCCCTGGGCAAGTCTCCTGTGCCTTTAGAGTCTCTGATGGCCCATCTGTGCACCTAGCATCTGCTGTCCCCCTTGTGGGCTGCCCTGAGGAGGAAAGGAGGTGACTCCAGGCCATGAGCTAGAGTCTTGAGGGCCTCAGGAAGCCCGGCTTGTTCCTGCCCACGCCCCATCCCCACCTTTACTTAAGTCCTCCCCTTGTCTGAGTCTGTTCTTAGCCTGCCATGACAAAGTACCACAGACTAGGTGGCTTATAAACAACAGGCATTTATCCCTCACAGTTCTGGAGGCTGGAAGTCCGAGATCAGTGTACCAGCACTGTCCGGTTCTGGCAAGGGCCCCTTCCGAGTTGGAGATGGCCAACTTCTAGTATCTTCACATAGCAAAAGAGAGCTCGCTGGGGTCCCTTTTTTAAGGGCACTAATCCCAACCATGAGGGCTCCATCCTCAGGCTAATCACTTCCTAAAGGCCCCACCTCTAAATAACATCGCACTGGGATTAGGGTTTCAATATGTATTTGGAGGGAACACAAATATTCAATACTTGACCCCCCATCCCCTCTCCTCCTCCCCAACCCTTCTAGACTCAGACCAATTCCCCACAAACTGTCCCTAACCAGCTTCCCTCTCTCATCGATTTCCCTCTCTTGCATCTGAACTCCTACACCGCGCAGGCAGAGTTTCTCAACCTCAGCACTACCTACATTTGGGGCTGGATAACTCTGTGCTGTGGGGCTGTCCTGTGCATTGTAGATGTTTGACAGCATCCCTGGCCTCTACCCACTGGATGCTGGCAGCACCTTCTCCTCCGTGACAACCCAGTCTCCATACATTTTGGGGGATGTAAGATCACCCCTGGCTGAGAAGTACTGCCCCAGGGTCTGGCCTTGGGCCTAGCATTTCACCTGACACCCTCCCTGGGATGACTCTGTATTGGAGGCTGTATGACCATGGATGATTACATCATCTTGCTGTGCCTCAGCTTCCTAGCTTATATAATGGGTACAACAACAATAGTACCTGCCCACAGAATGCTGCCCTGAAGGCTCAGCAAGTCAGTCCACACATATTCTCAGAGCACACAGCACTCAGAGCACCCAGAGCACAGACACACAGCACTGAGCACTGCGAGCTATAAGTCCTTTCACTTCTCCTCAAACCGACCAAGCTCCCCGGGGAGCAGGGACTGTGTCCATGGGGGCCCTGGGTCCCACAGCCCCTCAGCAGTTCTCATGCATGCACCCAAGGTGTTTAATAAGCAACTTGCTCACTGGCAGGAGTGACTGGTGGGCCTGCCTCCCCAGCCCCACCCCCCGCTTGCGTCTCCACGCGATCACAGCAAAACCAGACCAGCCTTTCCGGGCCAGGCTCAGACCCCATCTCTCCCTGACTCAACATCGGCCCGTGTCCATCAATTCAAGCAGAAACTTCCAAAGGCCACTTCCCTTTCTGCTACCTACCTAGGTTTTACTCCTTCAAGGTCAACTTTAAAATTGCATAAAATGGTCCATCTAATCACTTGTAACCTCTCACCTTTATGTTGGCCGCAGAGCCCTTGTACGTCTCTAATTATCCTCCACATGCATACTGTCAAGCCAGCTTCCTCAGAGCGCAGCTCAGTGCCTCACAGAGGCCCAATTAAACCTGTCTGAATGAATATCCATGTTCAAAGTTGATTCTCTAATCTTATTTTCAATGTGTATTAAGCAAGAGGTAGAATTTAAGTATAAGATATAAGAAAAAGAAAGGAGGCCAAAGAGGACTATTTCTTTCCAGATGTGATTATCTTATGTGAAATTAGAATTTAATCCATTTCATTAAAAACAAAAAGGCACCATCCGTGTGTCCTATACACTCACCTTCACCTCCCACCCCCACCCCCTCAGCTGAGGATGCTGGCTTTGTGATTTTTCTTTTGCTCACAATGACTATTTGCATCAATTAATCCTCTTCCTTCTCCCTCCCTCTCACACATGCACAAACGTACACAGCTATATTCTAGCTAAGTCTTTCAGGAAATCCCTGCAGGACCCAAAAAAAAGTTGTGGAATCTCAGTCTACCTACAGTACCGCAGTGCTTGGTGCAGAGCTACTGGGGTCTACAGATGCCGTCATGGAGGAGGAACATCCCAGCCACACTGGCCATGCATTCAGCAAGTCCCAATGTGCTCAAAAAACCCCACATGAATGCTTCATGTCTAAAGAAAATCTCATTTCGTCTCAAGTATTCACATTTAATTTTCCTTTAAGTAGCTCTTCTTAGCTTTATAAGCATCAGTTGAGGTTGAGCAGGGAGTATGCTCAGGTATGAAAAAGCTTCCATGGACTGGAGGAGAGTTTCCTCCTCCTGGCAACGAGCACATGTGAGTTGCTTTACCCAGGGTCTGAGGGAGGACAAACTCACCTGCATCATAGTCAGGGCCACTGGGAAGGAAAAAGCGCTCTCAGATTTGAAGCATTTCTGACATTTTTGACAGGGATGGTAAATCATGCCAAGTGTATCTGGCTGACTATAAGTGACTGTCTGGATTCCCAAGCTGAGGCCATTTCTGTTGAGGCTGAGTCTGGGCTTAGTGGGAGAGTGCTGTGATTGACTAGTGATGGACATGCTGCTATCAGAAAGTAGTGTAATGTGAACCAAATACACTTCCCCTGATCTAAATTGATTTCAGGGAAGAATCTGTAAATGGTAACTTGATGGTAAGCTTCCTGAGTGCAAGTCCACGGCTTTTGTGTTTGTGTCTTCCTTGGTGCCTGACACTTGAATATGTTCATATACATTAATGACTGGATGGGGGTCACACTTCATATCACTTGAGGTTTACCACAGCAGCTGATTTTCCCCATATTCAGATACCTTAATAATGCTCTGGCAGGTGGACAGAGGCAGGCCTACCAGGCTGGTGCCATTAATGGACATGATCTGGTCACCGATATTCAGCTTCCCAGATTTCTCTGCAGGGCCACCATGCATCATGTTGGCAATGATCACGGTAGGGAGGATGGATCCCCAGCCAGACTCCACAATCACCACACCTAGGATTTCTCCTTTCTGCTTCTCTATGAAAACCTGGAAGGAGAAAAACATTTAGAAAGCCTGCATCAGCGACCATCTGGGGTAGGTAGAAATCAAAGCCTCTCCCCCATTCCTGTCTCACCTAAAGAAAGACACTTCCCTGGGGACACCAACCCAGATGAGTTCCTGTCTTCTCAGCATTCCGCATATTTGGAGTTTTTAAGAAATGAATTCACACAGGTCTACACTCTTTTGTAATTCACTCTTGTTTCACATAAGCAAACTTGCCTCAGCACACAACCATGAGGACCACCAGTTTTTTTTAATTTCTTCATTACTCTTGTTTCACATAAGCAAACTTGCCTCAGCACACAACCATGAGGACCACCAGTTTTTTTTTAATTTCTTCAGTCCTGTCCTCAGTGGCAGGGGAAGAGGCTCTGTGGGTGGGTGGTGTGTTACGGTTTCTACAAATAGCTTTTCAAATTCCAAGTGCAGGTTCCCCCTCCCACAGTGCTTCCCCAGTTCACTCTGACATTTAAGTTTCTTGAGTTAAATAAACACACAGAAACACTTCTCTGCAAGGAGAAAGTTGAGAAAAAAGAAAAAAAAGTGATGCTGAAGTTATCACAACCAAAAGGTTGGGTGTGCACACAGGAAGTGCATATCCTGGATACACAGACTTTTCACAACCTTCACTGGCAGGGCAGAGAAGACAGGGGTTGATGTTGGATACTTGCACTCTGGGGAGGCCTGCAGAGATGCCACTAAAAGGTACTGCACCTCTTGGAAGCATCCAACAAAGAGTGTGTATGTGTATATTTGGGGGGCTTGAAAAAGTCCCCTTCACAGGTTAGTGTCTGCTTCTCCCAGCTGCTGAAGCTTACAGTCAGCCCCTTCCCTAGAGAACTGTCCTTAGCTGAAAGGCAGACACATTCTGTTAAGGTTGAATTATGTCCCCCCAAAATTTGTGTGTTGAATTACCAACCCCCAGTGCCTTTGACTTAGATTGTGACTTTATTTGGAGATAAGGTCTTAACAGAGGTAACCAATTTTAAATGAGGTGATTAATATGGGCTCTAATCCAATATTACTTGTGTCCTTATGTAAGAAGAGGAATGGTTGTCTGTCATGGGTATCAAAAAAAGAAGAGGAAATTTGGACATAGAGACATGCACAGAGAAAGGATGATGTGAAGACACAGGGTGAAGACAGCCGTCTACAAGCCAAAGACAGAGGCTTGGAACAGATTCTTCTCTCACGGCCCTCAGAAGGAACCAATGCTACCAACACCTTCCTTTTGGACTTCTGGCCACAAGGTCTGTGAGACAATAGGTTTCTGTTCTTGAAGCCACCCAGTCCATGGTACTTTGTGACAGCAGCCCTAGCAAATTCATATACCCCCTGTCCAGCCTTGGCCAATGACCAGCATGGGGTACAAAGGCTTGCCAGCTCTCTTGCTCCAAGGTAAGACAAATCTGTCCTGCAATCTGTGTCATGGAGCTTCCCTCTGGGACAGAAGGAAGCTCATGTCCAGGAGACCACACCCTTACTTGGTGTCCCACCACCAAGCTTCCCACATCCCTTCTGTTCTGAGGCACTCTCCCAACAAACCTCTGTGACAAGAATCCCTGCCTCAGGCTCTGCCTCTGGGGAATCTGACCTAAGACACCTGACAGACCCCAGTGGATCAAATGATCAGTTTCTCATTAAAATTTCTTCTTACCTGTGGGATCAAGTCCAAACCCCTCAGCTGGACTTGCAGGCCCTCCAGTTCTGACCCAGATCTCAGGCCCATCTATCTCCTTTCCTGTGCCTACCTCCTGCTCTAGCCAAACTGTACTTCCTCATTCTCTAGACAAATGTGGAGCTTTCTGACCTCCAGGCTTCCAACCATTCCACAGACCCCCACCCTTGGCTTGCCCCTACAATCCTCAGATCACCAGAACAGCTTGGATAGGCTCATCTTCCTACAGGCATTCCTGAATAGCTCAGTTTGAAGCCACAGGCCATTCCCAGAGAAGCACAGCATCTCTTGTCTGAAACTTGAGATCTTCTCTGTTTGTCCAAGTGTAGTTGGCTTTGATTAGTGCCTGTACCTGGCACCATCATTTAACTTTTTCAGTGCCCTTACCTAGATTGCAGGGTTTGTACAGGCAGAGTTCAGGTCCTATCTGCCTCTGGGACCCACCCAAAACTTAGCTCAGGATGACCAGGAGCAGAGGATGTGCTGCCTCTCTGTTTATACCTGTCCACAATAGCATTTCATGACAGGGCCCCAGAGTGGGGAGCGAGAGATGGGGGTTAGCAACTTCATGATGTCCCGCCAATACAGCACTCCTCACTCTTGATCTCCCTTCACTTCTGCGGCAGGGTGCCCCCCTTTCCAAGCCCCTGCCCAGCTGACCCAGCCTGGAGAACAGCTTCAGGAAAGTACCCACATCTTTACAGTTTTCCGACTTGGAGAAGTGGATCAGGTCATCGTTGTACATGTCCTGGGTATTGAGCAGGTCACTATACTCCTTCTGGCTGAGATCTTCGGGGTTAATCCCATTGGCCCTGAGGAATTCCTGGTATGCCACGCTAAATGCCTGTCCGATGGACTGTGCAATCAGCTGAGCCTGGAACAGCAGCCAGAGAGGAAAGATGGTCAGCAGGGCAGTGCACCTGGTGAGCGGCCTAGCGCACTTCCCACCTGAACAATGGCCCTCCTGGAGTCTGAGGAAGCTCTAGACATCACGCCTGCTGGGCCAGTGGTTCTACGTGGGGCTACCAGTGCCCACCAGGGGCAATTTTCAGAAAGACTGGGGATGTTTTTGATTATGACAATGATCATAAGAGAGCTACCGGCATTCAGCAGACAGGAGTCGGAGATGCTGAATATCCTGCAATGCAAAAAACAGCTCGATACAGTGATGAGTCATTCTATACCCTGCACCATCTTCACAGATCCCACTGGACATTCATGTGCATGCAATACTTGTTTACAGTTACCTGAGTCCAGGATTCAACTCCAATTTATACATAAACACAAAGACTTTGTGTGGCTCTAATACACATCGAACATTTCAAGAATAATACCGTGTGAATTGAGAGAAGATGTTATTTTGCTTAATTCAGTACTTCACCAAGAGGAAACTTCATGACTTTGGAAAATCATCAACATCAGTGCCGCTGTGATATCTGTGTTGCTGATAAATCACATCCCTATCAACTTGCACGTGTGCTGTTGTGCATGGTGATTCTGCATGTGCTTGTAGATACCTACATATTATTTAGCCCTCAATTTGAAATGTCAACTGGAAAGTTTACGATATCTCACTGCACACTGTGTTCTCCTACATCCAAGCTTAGTCAAGTAGATATAAGCATCTAACTCATTATGCCTTTCAGAATGGTTGCGCCAGAGCATTTATTAATACGTATTGTAATATGGTTTTATTTTGGTTTGCTTTCCTTTATATTATATTTATGGCCATAATTTGATTATTCTGGGAAAGATTTTTCAATAGAGGAGGTTATATTAGCTATTAATTTCATTTCAGGATAGTAATGGGTCATTAATAAAATATTTATTGTAGAAAGAGAGTGTTGGGTCTAACAGAGTTGAGAACTCTGACTGGTCCAACCCTGCATTTTCCAGTTGAGGAGATGGAGGCCCAGAGACACAAAGGAACCTCCCAAGGTCACACAGCTTGCAGGAGGTGGCACTGGCTTCTACACTGGGTTTTGATAGCTTTTCCCTGCATTAATCAAGCAACATTATTAATCCAGACAGCCAAGAGCAACTGAGCACTTCTCATGTGGCTATGCTGCAGTAAATGCTATACAAGGTATATGCTATGAAAAGTAAATGCTATACAAGGACCATCACTGAATCTGCATATCAATTCTATGACAGCTATTAGTATGACTGGTCCACAATCCTTCACTTGGAATGCCAGAGGCTCTGCTTCAGAATTCAAAACTTTTCCAATTTTAGAAAGGTAGCAGGGTGCAAATACTGTACATTGTGCCATAACCCCCTTTAGGGTCTGGGGAAGTACACAGAGCACAGTAACATTTCTGTGGCAAAATCTGTAAGATTCATGGTAAGCTGGACAAATCCTATAAACGGCCTCCTGGCAGGCAAGGCAGGTTTATCAGCCACCTGACTTCAAAAATCCCTTTTGTTTCTCAGAGCTTTCTCGACTTTGGAACTATGGATCTGTATTAGTGTCCCCATTGGGTAGACCAGGATATGGAGGTTGAGGGGTTAAACTGCACACTTCCTGAGAAGGGGCTGGGGGCTGAATCCAGAGCTCATCCTCCTGCCCACCACACCGGACGGCTTCTCTGTGAAATTCTGATGGGCAGAAAAACAAAGCCAAACCAGAAAATCTCTAGAGCAGTGCTTTAAAAACACAATTCTAACCTCCACTCCTCTTTACCCACCTTTCCTAAATGTTGGTAAAAGCACCTTATTAACAGCAAAATGGGAACTTTCCCTGTGGCTGGCTATGGGAAAAGAAATACTTAACTTTCCTGTGAGAATCTGATGACTTTACAAATCACATCAAGAACTACCACCGTCTACCTTTTGTAAAACTGGAAGGAGTAAGGCATTGCTTTCGGCATCAGAGAGGTACACGTAGACAAACTGAAAAATATATGCCTGGGAATGTGACCAATAGACTTCCTGATCATCATTAGTGGATGCCCCTGGTGAATACACTGGCTACTGAGATTTATGGACCACTAGCCATGTGCCACACATCAAGCTTTAACTGCAATATCTATGAGAGTGCCACAGCAGCCTGGCGAGGGAGGTACTATCGTCCTGCAGAAGAGGAACTTGAGGCTTAGTGGCTGCACAGCTTGGATGAGGAAGGACTCAAGCTCAGCTTGCCCAGTTCTGGAGCCAGCACACTCTGGCCCTGCTCTAGTGAAAGCAAAGGGGTAAGATTCCCAGGTCCACTCTTGCCTACCTCTTGCTTCTCCAATCTTTCTTTTCTTCCCTGATGGATCCAAGGGTACCCCAAGGAGAAGAAACCCCTCCCTATGAGCTCCAGCCAGATGGAGGTAGCAGTGGGGCCTACAGTGATCCTCGATCCCTGTAACTCCATCTTTTTGCTGGCCTGCAGGACACAGGAGGCTTACAAGTCCAAATTTTCACTCTTTTGGAACTTTCTGAGAACCTCCTAAAACTCATTTTCCCCGTTTGTATGTTGGCCTCAGCTTTACAGGGACAGTAGGGAGAATGGCAGGCAGAGGTATTTCAGCTCTCTGTCCTCCCAGTGACCTTGTCCTGTGGCTGCTTTCTAGAGAACATGACCAATAAAGATGGTGACAGTAAGTGTCAGCATCTCCTCCTCTCTGTGCCCACAGCCACGACAGCTCTGGTTCCCCGGAGAAAAAAGCAGGATGGCTGCTGACAACTAACTTCCCAGAGGAAGGCAATTTCTGCAGCTAGACGAATGCTGTACTGGAGAAGAAGGGCCTCTTTGAAGGAACCAAGGCTACCAGACGCTATCTTCTCTTCCCAGATCAGGACTCCGTGCTCCATGTGAGAAACAGAGCCTATTCCTCTGTGTCAGGAGGAAAAATGAGCACAGTCAAAAGCAATGGCCCTCAGTGGGTGGGTGAGTTTTCTGCTATTAAAAATTACTATGGGGCTGTGGCCTCCCCTGGGGGGCAGCTTCTGAGGCCTGCTGAGGCCCAGGATGGCAGGGAGAGGTAGGGGAGCACCTGGGAGCAGCTCAGGTGCTAATGCAATTTGCAGCCTGGTGGCCTCACTAGCAGTTTGGGTTACAAGCCTGAAAGTAGGCCAAATGACAGAATGGCTTCTGTTGTAAACAAATTTTCTCTGTTGACTGCATCACCCAGAGAAATGGAGCTTAGGAACCACTGGCTTTGTGCCAGGAAAAGGAGCAGGTTTTCCTAAGGACTGGGGTGGGCAGTGCTCCTGCTGTTTGCTGGGGAGGGACAGGGATGCTAACTTTCCTGTAGCCCAGAGGATGGTCCTGGACCACAAAGAACTGTCCTCCCAAAATGCCCTCATGCTTGGACAGACCTGCTCAAACCCCTACAGGGGGTGCCAAATTCTTCCTACTCTTCACCTCATCCCAAAGTCTCTAATAGCTCGGCCTCCTTTCCCTTCCTCAAAGGGAAACGCAGCTAGCCCCTGCCTCAGGGCCTTCGCATTTGCTCCTTCCTCATTCTCACTTTATTCAGGTCTCTGCTCCAAGGTCATCTCCTCGAGTGAGGGCTTTGTTGATCACCCTACCTGATATAGCCCCTGTCCCTCCATCCCCTGACCCTGTTTTATTTGTCTGTGGAGCACTCCCCACTACCCAATTTTACATTAAGTATATTTACCTATTGATTTTGTCTCCTTTCAGCCCTTGCGATGAGTACCCTGTTTTATTCAGCCTTGTATCTCTAGTGCTGGAACAGTGCCTGACACACAGTACGTGCACAATAAATACATGCTTCATGTGTGATGAATTAGACTGAAACAGGTTCTGAGAAGTCAAGAGAACCTAACCCAGAAGGAGATCAAAGGAAGCAACGCTTACATCCTCAGACTCGAAGACGTGGCAGATCATCTTGTACTGCCTTTTCCCATCCTGGGATGGGTGGGATGCTTCCACGTTCTCCTGGGAGTTGGAGCGAGGCATCCGCCGGCGGGCCATCAGCACAACGATGTTCCCAATGTCCGCAATGTAGGAAATGGTCCTCAGAGGGTGGTCCATCATTGTCTCCTGGAGGCAGGAGGAGAGGGCGGGTAAGTCCAGCTCAGCATCTAATGACCTAAGAGAGCGCCTGCCACCCTACAGCCAGTCAAGTATGGTTCACATGCAGGGCGGGCTCCAGGACTCACTGCAAAGCCTATGCTGAGGGATCAGTGGATACCCAACGGATACCCACCCAGGCCTGAGGGCATTTCCCTTGGCTAATCAAGAGCAGGAAATGATCTGTGGCAGGTGAAAAGAAATAAGAAATTCCAAACAGTAGAATCTCTTGTGGAGAAGTTTTTTAAAAAAAAAGACACAAAAATCAAAATGGCACGGCTGTTTCTGTGTGCATGAATGTAAGACAGATTTTAAACACAATTTCTTAAAAGACGAATTTGTTCACATTAATGAATTCTCTGATTAAAATTTCTGAAAATGCTAAACATCATCCATGTCTTAGGGGCATTTTTGGGCTTTAAGAAAGCAATCCCAAACCCCACCCAGCAGCAGGCACTGTGAACACCACCTTCTAGCTCACTGGGGCCCAGAATCTGGGGACAGCTGCTCTACAGACACATGCATCTCTGAGTTACGATGCCATTAAGCTTCACCTTGGGAAAGGTGGAAGCCAGCTGATACCTGCGTGTCGGCGTTCAGCACTTTGATTCTCTGGGTAGAAATGAAGAGATCCACTTCAGTCATTGGCTGAGATTCGCCTTCAGGAGCCTGAGAAGAAAAAATGCACCAAGGGAAAGTTTGACCACACTACCCTGACCCTGATGCAGAAGGAGTCAGGTTAGCTCACACAGAGGCACCAAGACACAGTCACCAGAACAGCAATACAGACTCTAGGGTTAAACTGCCAAAGCTGAAGGTACCACACAGTGGATGGACACATGGACAAGAGTTAGCACCTCTAGGTTACAGGGAAAAATGCAGAATCCCCTTTTCTTCCTCCCATATAGAAGCAGTAACTCACTGCAGTAGATTTCACTCTTTGAACGATGATGGCAAGTGGCCCTCTTTGTAAGGGTTTTGGAGCCCAACAGATTGAAGAAATAGGGCAAAAAACTCATACCAAAAGACCTTGGGGAAGTCACTTAGAATTTGCCTCTGCTTGAGCCGATGGGAGACAATGTTTATAGCAGCTGCAAATGAAGCCATTTGGATGCAGTTCTGGTAAGAGGGTCTTTATGTTTACACACCACCCAGCAACACAGAAGCAGTCCTGAAGCCACCCCATTAAGAAAGAGCCCAATGCCTCAACGTCCCAGGAGTAGTAGTAGTTCATAAGCACCTAGAAGCTCCACAACCAAAAAGCACAGTCTGGTTCATTTAGGGCTTAACTCTGTACATGTGTGGTTATTAGCGAGTTTTTTTTTTTTGCATCCAGCAATCTGACAAATCCACAAATCAAGCATAACTATAATCGAACAGACTCAAGTCCCTGCCACATCGATGCTCCTGAATGTTTGGAACTTCCATACTACTATACAATTCATTTAGCATCTCCAATCTGCTCCCTGTCGTTCCTCTGAAGTGAAATGACTAATGAGCAACAGAAAACGGCCACCTTCGGCAACTGAGTTTTGAGAAACGCTGGCTTATGGGGCGGTTCAAAAAGAAATCTGAACAAAAACTTGCTGGATGCAGAAAACAAAAACACGAAAAAATAAAAAGGTAAAACAGAAACGAATGAAAAGAACAGGCATAACACCAAGCTGATGAAGTTGTTTGTACTGCACCTTCTTCCTGCTTTTGGCTAATTTCTGGGCCATCTGCTTAGCATGGAACAAACAGAGACAGGAGAATAGTTAGAAAGAATTTGCAGAGACTCAAAGTCAAAAAGGGAATTGACAAACTAATACTGAATAGTGGCATAAAGCATTTCTGTGGGAGGAGGACTGGCTTTTAAAAATCCCAGTCTAAAGATAATCAATGTCGTAATTCAGAATTTAGTATGTGGGAAGTGGTGAAGTGAGACAAAGGAAATGTGTTGCGGTGCTTCTTATACTTAATTGTGACTGATCTTTCCAAAGAAACAAGTTTTGGTTCTGTTAATTTTCTTTATTGTACGCCTGGTTTTCTATTTCACTGATTTCAGCATAGATCTTTATTTCCTTCTACTTTCTTTGGGTTTAATTTGCTGACTTCTCAGCTTCCTGAGATAAAAAATTATGGCTTTTCAAACTTTATTCTGATATTCAAAGCTATGAATCTCCCTCTAAACATTGCTTTGGATGTATTCCACAAATTTTTGTGCTTCAATTTAATCATTATTCCATTAAATTTTTTTCCCAAATTTCCACTGCAATTTCTTCCTAGAACCTTGGATTATTTAGAATTGTTTTATTAATTTTGATACATTTGGGGATTTTCTAGTTATCTTTTTTTTTTTTTTTTTTTTGAGATGGAGTTTCGCTCTTGTTGCCCAGGCTAGAGCGCAATGGCATGATCTTGGCTCACCACAACCTCTGCCTCCCAGGATCAAGAGATTCTCCTGCCTCAGCCTCCCGAGTAGCTGGGATTATAGGCATGCGCCACCACGCCTGGCTAATTTTTGCATTTTTTAGTAGAGATGGGGTTTCTCCATGTTGGCCAGCCTGGTCTCAAATTCCCGACCTCAGGTGATCCACCTGCCTCGGCCTCCCAAAGTGCTGGGATTACAGGCTCGAGCCACCGCGCCTGGCCTCTAGTTATCTTTTTCTACCGATTTTGGAATTAATTCCACTGTGGTCAGAGAACACAGTCTGTATGTCAATCTTTTGAAATATGCTGAGGCTTAGCTGTATGGTCCAGCACATGACTGACTTTGGTGGATATGTCATGTGGACTTCAAAATATGCATTCCGTAGTTGTTAGGGACAGTGTTCGATCAATGACAATTAGGTCAATTAAATTGGTTAAGAGTATTGTTCAAACCTTCTGTGTACTTGCTGGTTCTTTAATCTGCTTGTTCCATCATTTATTGAGTGTTTTAAAACCTCCAGCTGTTATGTGGATTTGTCTGTGTATCCTGATTCTGTCACTTTACTTTATCTTACAGCTATGTTATAAGGTGTGCACATAAGTAGGATGGTATGCCTGCTTGATAAGTTGATCCTTTCATTGTCCTCCCTTTTTACCTCTAGTAATACTTCTTGCCTTAAATTTGTGTAATATTAATGTAGTTTACACCTAACTAAAAACGGATGTACCATTCTCTCTTTTGCTCACAATTAAAAGACAGCATAGTTGATAAAAGCAGAGTGGGGCTAGATTTTCTACCAAGTTCTGGCTCTGCCACTTACTAGCTGTGTGACTTTGAGGCAAGCCACTGAACATCTCTGTGCCTCAGTTTCTTCATCTGTAAAATGAAGATAAAAATAGTGTCTACCTCACAGGGATATTTTGAGGACAAAATGAATACAGGCAAAGCTCTTCAAACAGTGCCTCATACATTCGAAGCACTATATTTGTGTTTGCTGTTATATGATTATAATTGACCTAGGTCATGATGCAATTTCTTGCCTTTTGCTAAGGCTTGCTATTTATACAGATCTTGTACAAATAATGGCGAGTCAATGGCCGAACTGCAGATGCTGTTGTGGTAATGGGAGTGGGGTGGAGGAAGAACTGCTCTCTCACATTCCTGGGTACTCACCTGGTAGAAAAGCTCCTCTGCTCTCAGCAGCACATCTCTGTTTCATTAGTGACTAAAATATGTTGCCTATACTACCTCATTTTAGAGAAACTAGATGAGTGAGCCATCCAGACACCACATAGCGAATCTCTGGTACACCCGGGAAACCAGGGCAACCGCACTCCCACACAGATGCCCTGCTGTTCTTACTGGTGGCCATGAGTTCACAGTGAACAGTCTGCTCTGAAAAAGTCTGAAGGTAGCAACTCTGTCATCCTGACTGCTGCACATTACAGCGGGAATATTTCTGCATCTGAGAAGTGACCCTATGCTGATGTTATGCCATGCCACACCACGAGGATTCCCGTGTGGAATCCCAGAGTCTGGCCAGGGATGTTCTGACTGGCATCAGTTATAATCTGCATAACTGACAGCTGGGAGATCTTTAATGTTTGTTTTTTTACCTCTCCTGAAATGATATGGCAGTAATATAGGAATTTCCATTACTTCGGATACCAAACCCTAACAGCTGTTGGTCAAAATTCTTCAATTCTAGGGAGCCGATTTGAAATAACTCTTACAAAAGAAAATAGGTTCCACCATCACTGGAGTACCCATTTTTTTTTTTTTTTTCTGGAACTGGTGTTGAGGAAGAGGATACAAAAGGCAAGGCAAATTGAGTTTCATGAAAGGTATTCTGAAACTTTTTTTTTTTTTTTTTTGAGACAGAGTCTCGCTCTGTCACCCCGGCTAGAGTGCAGTGGTGCCATCTCAGCTCACTGCAACCTCCGCCTCCCAGGTTCAAGCAATTCTCGCGCCTCAGCCTCCTGAGTAGCTGGGATTACAGGCATGCGCCACCACACCCGGCTAATTTTTGTATTTTTAGTAGAGACGGGGTTTCACCATGTTGACCAGGCTGATTTCAAACTCCTGACCTCAAGTGATCCACCCGCCTTGGCCTCCCATAGTGCTGGGATTACAGGCGTGAGCCACTGTGCCTGGCCTGAAACAGTTTTTATGAAGTTAAAAATATTCTGTGGATTTAGAGTAATACCATCTTTAAATCACTCATGATATCCAAGTCCCCTGCAACAAATTATAATTTAAAATTTAAATATAACATCACAGAAGATGGGAGAGTTGGAGCCAGAATGAGAAATTAGGGTAGCAGAAAGGGGTCCAAGAGAAACATAAGGCCAGCATGCATTTTAAAGCCAGGAATGACAACATCTATTTAAACCCTCGTGTTTCATGGGATTGATCATGGTTTACCACATGGCGGGGTGTGGTGCAAAGGACAAACTGCAGCACCACCCACCCACTTACTCCATCCACAATGTGTACTGAGTTTCTGCCATTGTTAACACACTCTAGATTAGTCGTGCCAGGGATGCTCCTGACTGTTCTGTCTTTTCTCTCCCCACTGACATTGACTGAGAACTTGCTATGTGCCAGAATCCTTCGAAGTATTTCACATAAATCAGTGTAAAAGCTTACAACACCCCTGTGAGCTACTACCGTGCTAGGTGGTAAGCCATGATCAATCCCATGAAACACGAGGTTTAAGTAGATGTTGTTATTTCTGCCTACATTATGTTATCCTCATTTTTCAGAAGAGGGAAATGTGGCACAGAGAGGCTAATTAACTTGCCCCAGGTCACACGGCTGTGAAGTGGCAGAATAGAGATTCAAACTCTGGCAATCTCACTCCACTGTAAACCCCTAGTTGTGCAACTGGGGCAAGCTTGTCATCTGTAAACTTCTCCATTTGTCTATACCATGGGGTTAACAACACCTACCTCACAATGTTCTCTACCCCATCCATTTTGACGAGTAAATGAGATTGAGATAATGCATGTGAAGGGCCTAATACTTTACTGATCATAGACTTCTTCAACGAAGCTGGGAAATGCTACAACTTAGGCAAAGCTATAATGATAGAAATTTTACTTCTATAATGAAATCATAATTTTGAGAAAATCATAAAAGAATGAAAAAAAGCTGATCTTTGGGACAGGCTAGTTAAGATGAATATATGAATATTTGATAATGAATGCTGCTTGCCAAAATGCTGCTGCACAGCTTGCCAAAATGGACCACAAGATACCTAAACACCATTTGTAATCTAATTGCATTAGCTTCACAAATATAGGAAGAATGGAGACACAAACACCACACTCTGGGTGGATGGACATGAAGCAGTCTCTGTGGTTCAGGTAGGGCTCAGGAGGCCACCCTATCTTCTGGTTAAAGAGCAGAGAATGAAGTGGGAATGAGAGTGGAAGGCAAGGTGGAGATGCAGTGGAGAGCAAGGAAGACAAGTGAGCTCATTGTGCTGGCTTCCAGTCTGGCTTTCTCTAGAAAGGGGGTAGGCATGAGTCTCACGTTGTTAGGGGAGAGGGGTGTTTCTATCTAGGGCACATTAAAGACTGACAGCACATAGGGCAAAGCTCTCTCTAGAAGTTTCTCCCAAAACATGTTCCAGAGAATACTACTACTGACAGGTATCTACCACATGGTGACAATTAGCAGGTATCTATCACATGGTAACAATGTATTCTGTGCTCAAGTAATTATGGGAGCTGCTGTGACATCTTCTTAGTGCAGGACTTCTCAGAGCCTTTAAGAGGAAGACACCTGTAGCAAATGTCCGAAAAGGAGATCTATTTTCTTGAGCTTATTTGCCAGTGGAACTCTATTAGTGACAAGCACTTAGCCTGACTAGAATGCTGCAGGGCACAGTGGGAGGAAAGATGCTTCACACACTGGCGGGTCCACCTTTCTTTAAGGCAGTGGTTCCCAAACGCTGGTGCAGAGTAGAATCTCCTGGAGGGTTTGTTAAAACACAGACTCCTGGGTGCCACCTTCTGAGTTTCTGACTCAGTAGGTTTGGGGTTGGGCCTGAAAACCTGTACTTCTAATAAGTTCGTAGGCAATGCTGATGCTACCGGTCCAGGGATCATGCTTTGAGAACCAGGGCTCTAATGCAATCCCCTAAGGTATATGGGGGCTCTCTGGAAGGATATTACTTCTCAAAAATGATGACCAACAAAGGCAGAATGAACACATTAGGGAGGGACCAAAGACCAAAACAAAAAAAAATGTTTAATGACAGATGTCTTCTAATTCTGCTATTGTGCTCAGATATGTCATCTCTTAAATTGTGGTAGATGGAAAAGCCTTTAAATTTCAGAGCCCTCAGCTTACCTTGTATTATTGTTACCTAACATTCTTTTTGGCTTGTTTTTAATGCAAGTTTCTCAAGCTCAAGAACTGTGTATTGGTTAATTTTTATTCCCAAAGGGCCTATCACAGGAGTCTGCATAACAACAGTTGGCATTTGGGGCCAAATTCCTTTGTTTCTTTTCACATTAAGTAGAAAATACCTGGCCAAACCACAGCTCCAAATTCTCTCTCCATGTGGCAAATGAATCTTGTAAATTTTTTGTTAAGAAAACAGTAATTTTCAAAACCCCAAGTCCAAATCCAACAAGCAACGTTGAATTTTAGTATACAGTTGGTACTACATGAGTGGCAGACACCACAATCGACAAATTGAACAGAAATTAAAGACTACTTTGAAATGGAAACCTAAGCTTCAAGGTCAGTGTCTGTTCAGAGATAAAGCACCACGAATACAGGGCACGTGGTGAGCAGTTCTCATTCACATCCAGCCATGTCCATCTGGTCAAACAAACAATGTAGGCAGAGGAAGAGAGGGACAAAACGGGGGTCCCTGCAGGGAGTGAGGGAAGAAGGAGGAATCAGAAAACAAAGGAGGAAACTACCCCCACCTTTGTTTAGGTGAAAGTGCCAAACCAGAAATTACTGATCAGCTTGGGGTTAAGGACATTGCTAAATGGATTGCAAAATAAATCCACAGAGCTTTACTTTCTCCTTCCTTCCTGGACAGACGCTATAAAGTCTGCAGCTTTGCTGTGCTCTATGTCCTTTCTGTCAAGGTGGCCTAGAATAACTTGTTCTGAAAGGTCAGTCTCCCTTTAGGAAGCAGCGTGGCACCATCTTCCTTACAGAGCAGTGTCTCCCAGGCACATGTGGGCACCTGGTGCAAGCTCCTTCCACTTGAGCCCAGCCCAGCCTGCTCAGGATCAACACTCTTTGCCCCAGCTTCCCTTTGCATTGATGAAGTCCGTGTATGCTCCCTGACACAGTCACTTTTTGGAGAGTGCTGACTTAAACAGGCATCTCCACTTACACTTGGAAAAAAAGGCTTCTAGCTGGATGTAACGTCAACCAATCTGATGAGCACTTTAATGGATGTAAAAGGAACATGAAGCAGAAAATACTTAATGACAGGCAACAGTTCCTTCCAATGCATAGACGCACATTGTAAAATGATACTTATAAGTTATAAATGAAATGTAACCATTTAATTTTACCACTCTATAATGAATTCCTCACGCCAGAGTAATTTGCTTGTAAAAATAAATCTATGTTTTCCAGATGCCTATTCCGCTCTAGGCAGGTCTAAAATGTATTTATAATCAGAAAGCCTCTATCTTGGTTGTTCTGATCAACAGAGCCATCTAATTTTTGGTTCAAATGAACTGTGGAACTTCGGGATACCCATCCTTTGGAAGCTTTGAAGTAAAATCTCTGATTTCTTATGAGGCAGCTGGATTTTAAAGAAGTAATAACACCTCTATAGGACACCACTGTGGAAATAAGAAAATATAACCCACAATACAATTGGCACTGATGAGCTTTGGTACAGGGATGCTGTGTACCTGAACATTGCTTTACGTTCAAGTGATGTGCCCGTGCCTGCTTTTTCCCTGTAAGGCCATCTCAGCACTACCTAAGTGCCATAAGGGGACTGGAAAGGCATAAATGTTCTATCTGTAGGAGTCCAAAACTATCGGAGGGCTAATAAACAAGGTGTCCCAAATGAAACCTGAACCTTAAAATTTTTGAAACCTTGATGGATAGAACCTAGAAAAAACTAATCTCAAAGCAACATGTAGTTTTCAACCTCAGGAGTCTTCAGTACTCCTTTGGGGGCAGACTGCTACTTTATTCTGGAAGATTCACCTGAACGGGCTCTGGTAGCATTCCTTGATAGGGGCTCTTTGGCATTTTGGTAGAGATAAAATCTTTGTTTTGTGGCTCTGCCCTGGACGTTATAGGGTCTTGAGCACACCTGGCTCTGGCCCAGAAAATGCCCCCAGTCATGGTGACAAGCAGAGGTGGCCCCACTCATTTCCAAACACATCTTATGGAGGCAGTCCCTGTCTAACAGAGACCCTGAGTGAGGCACACCAGACTTTTGTGCTTCCACCAAACTTGGGGAAGCTAACAGCACCATTCACCTGGAAGCCCAGGTGGCATATCTGGTAACCATGGGGCACGTGAAGTCAGAACTATGTCTCTATGTCTCTTTGATTTAAAGTTCTCTGCTCTGTACAAAATAGGATGTGACTGTGCCTGAAAAGCAGCTGGCTCTCTCTGAGAGGCTTGTGGGTTGTTGTTTTGAATGCTGTGCCTGGAAGACAACTAAATTAAGATGGAGAAGACCTTGGAGAGACTTGCTGGCACAATGTCACCACTTCGTGGAAATGGGAAGACAGTGAAAGGGAACTAGGTCAAGCTTGGATGGGCAGCTCCCCAAGAACCTGGTGATGTTCTATCCGTAGCACTGTTTAGTCTCAAAGTCCCAAAAGGTATGAAGTTCAGACTGTCTCCATGGAGTTGTCCTGTTGGGAGCCACGGGGCAAGACACATCTCCTTGGGTTGGGGGTGGAGCTTCCCTTAAAAGAACTGGACCTTCCCACTGTCCATCATTCTGGGAGAGGCTAATTTTAGAAGAAGACAAACACCACAGAAATGGGCCTTATGGCAGCAGGGCCTCTGAGGCACAGGCAAGGTTTGTGTCCCCCAGATGAAGTGGCTGAGTGTATCCCTGACACATGGAAGGAACTAAAAGGTCCTATCAGTAATCCTGACACTAGGTCTGGCCTAGCAGGGTTGTGACAACAGCCACTCTTTAGGCAGTTGCAAATCACTCCTCCCTGGTTTATAAAAACATCGTAGTCATGTCAAAAGTTACGGCATGGGCTTACTGTCCTAGGAGGAGTTAAGAGAAGGGCCAGCTCTGAGCTTGGGGGAGAAGCATTTCCTCCAAGTACAGAGAGGTGGTCAGATCAGTGGGTGACACACAGAGGCCCCAGCAGCAGGAGTGGCAGTGAGCAGCCTGAGGAGGAAGCCATGAGAGGGACGTGGGGCCATTTACACAGCAACCTGGGAACTGCAGGATAACTGGACAGCTGAGGGTTCAGGGGCATCATAATTACGGTGTCGGTGATGGTATGAGCTGTTTACTATTCACCACATGGCAGAGTCTGGATACGTGGCTATCATAAGAATCAGCTTGGGCATAAGGCCCAAACCAACTGCCTCTCCTCTGCAAGCACCTCTTGGAATTGCTGGTCACTTACTGTTCCTTTCTACTTCTCAGGCAGAAGGCAGCGGTCAGAGGTGTTCACATCTGCAGGCTTCCCCTGCACTCTGGTGGCACTTGGCCTCTAACACTGTCCTCTCCTCCTTGGGCACACCCCACACACTCCCTGGCTTGCTTTGCCATTCCCTCATTCATGCTGCTGAGCTTGAGAACAAGGATCTCACTTTATCAGCTACTGTTTTTCCTCCCTGCCAAGACCCTGCACAGCTCTTCATGCCTAAGTGCTCAAGGAATAATTTTTTCTTTGATTGCGAGATTAAGGATTCTCAGTTACTGCGGTCTACCTGTCCCTCTTTCTCCTTCCACATTACCACACAAACACCAGGGTGCAACCTGGGAGTGTGTGAGAGAGAAGGTATGAAATATGGAATGGCTCCTTGAGGGAAGAATCCATTTTGACCAGTTGAAACTGGATAAAACAGAATCTTGCAAGTCCTAACCTATTCCAACTTGCTGTAAATACCTGGTCCTAGACTTCTACCACGATGCTGTCCCTAGGGCTCTAGGTGACAATGACCTCAAGGCTTGGGGAGGCTTCCCAGTAGTTCCAGGTGCTGGTGGCACAATGGCATGTGGATGACATGAATGCACCTTAAGTGTTCCTGGAGTCCTGCTTTGCCCATGATTCTAGGTAGTTTTGGTATTGTGGTGGAGATTCTAGAGCTCTGTGTTGCTGCATTTATTCATGAGAATAAACCAGTTCTGGATGGTTCAAACTAGTTGTGAATGACAAACCAGATGAGAGTGGTTCCTCCTGGATCAAACAGGCTTGTTCCTTTTATGTCTTGATTAAACAGATTCAAACATGTTACGACTGGCTCAAACTAGTTTAAACAGGATTAGCCTTGCACTGACTTTAGATTAGCCAGGTTAGATTTGATCAAAGAGTTCATTTTCCTTGAAGCAAGCCAGTTCAATCTAGCTTGAACAGGATGGACTGGTTCAAAAGCAATGCCACCTAGTTTGAACCAACTCTGTTTGCCACTGACCTCCAGCTGTCAGTGGAAGTCCAGTGGTACATGTCTTGCACTTGAGACATAATACTCAAAATGGCATCCTTCCTCATTACATCAACTTTTCAAAGGTGGCTATTTATAACAACCTAAATAGATCATGTTTGTATATAAAGACTCCAGTAGACTTTGGAAATTTTTGTTAACAGGCACATGGATAAGCACTGCCTGTGTGATGTCATCTCAAACCACTCTCCTCTAAACTACATGTGGAGTTGTGGCCAGTGCTGTAGACTGCTCAAGTGCCCACACCTGCCCACTGTCCCTGCTGGAGCACCCAGATGTCCTCACCTTGATCCTGCTTACGGCTTCCTGGGCCTGCATCATGCGCACGTTTTTGGAAGGAGTTTTGTCTGAGAGCAGCTGAGTGGAGCCAAGGTAATTGGCGGCAAAAATGATTCCATCGATCAAGTCTTCAGGGTCGCAGGGTCCCGGAACTGTAACACATAGAGCCACAGTGAGGGAAGCCATCCTGGGGCGGGGACTGCCAACCCCCTCAATGGCACATCACCCCTCTCTCATGCCTCACTGCTGGCACAGGTGAGACAGAGCCAACCTGCTGGTCTAAGGCATCTCTGTCTATCTGCACCCACACCTCATTTTCAAATAGAAGGCAGTTTCTAGAATAATTTGCTTCGCTAAAACCATTTACTATGGAAAGTGATGCAAATATTTACTTAAATATGGAACATACAATTCAGCAATAAAGGACACTGTTTCTCCTGTTAGACTGTGAGCTCTTAGGAGACAAGGACCATGTCATATTCACCTCTGACTCTCTTGTGTCTTACTGTTACCCAGGTGGTATCAACTAGATATTTGCTGGATAAATGCTTAAGTAACTAGATGGCTGTCTTTTTAGAAAAGCTTTTTACAGCAATTCCTATTACTTGCCCCCCCATTCATATCTCTTCCTCCATTTAATCCATAATGGAAGAAACAAATTTACAGATCACAAAAAATAAGATATCTGTTTCAGAATGTCTGGATTCCTGTAATGGCCTCTGACCTCAATTGTGCAAGACAGATAACATGACCTCAAAGCCACGGTCCCACGCTGTCAATCTTGTTCACTTACAGGGTGTAATGTTCTTGGCCTGTGCCCACACAAAGACAGATTCCAAAGAAAATCAAATTTTCTGTTCTAATTTACCAGCCTTTTAAGTCAAACCTGTTTTAAATATTTTAACTGGGGGCACCTGTTTCTAACCACAATTACTTGTAAACCCTAACTCGAAATTAAAACATGTCTGTGATTAATATATAACTGTACAACAGTCCCTTAAAAAGGCATTTTAATCTGCAATTGAAACATATGTATTTTATTTTCTTTCTTTTTTTTTGAGACAGGGTCTCACTCTGTCACTCAGGCTGGAGTACAGTGGTGTGATCTCGGCTCACTGCAACCTCCGCCTCCCAGGTTCAAGGGATCCTCCTGCCTCAGCCTCCCAAGTGGCTGAAACTACAGGCACTACCATGCCCAACTGATTTTTGTAGTTTTTGTAGAGATGGGGTTTTGCCATGTTGCCCAGGCTGGTCTTGGACTCCTGGGCTCAAGCAATTTGCACGCCTCAGTCTCCCAAAGTGCTGAGATTACAGGCATGAACCACCATGCCTGGCCCTGTGTATTTTATTTGACTTGAGTGGTACATCTGGGGAGACTAAAATATACATTTTAACCCACTGTTAAAACCTCAGGGTCTTAAATTAGATAACTTGTAATGGAAACAATTTGCTTTTTCCTCTTGGAAGGCTCATCTGAAATGCTTTTTATTTTTATCCTTAAACATCAAGCTCATCTTGAGTTTACAGAGCTGCTTCCTGTGCTGAACTACTTATCAGAGTACAGATGTAAAATAATCTACTCATTTGTCTAAAACTAAGGTGGTTCTTGAAACAAAGAAATTAAAAGTGTTTTAGGAAGGGCTTTCACAAAGCATCTATGTAGTAATTAAATAAGGAAGCCCATTATTTGTCTTATTCTCCATTTTTACAAGCAAGACTTCGAGGCTAACACTGTGAGTAGTACACAGACAAATCTGCCTCCACTACATACCAGTAATGCACACTCTACTCAACAACCACAGGGACCCGCTGTGAATCTTTTATAGATGTGAGATGGATTCGGGCTATATATGATATACAGTTTCAGTTGTATAGCAGGGAAGCATATAAAATATGAACAGGTCTGAATCCACATTACACTTTATATAAAGTAAAAGATTGTCAGTTCTTCTATGATAAGTTCCTGCTGATGCATTTACAGTGTTATGGAAACATAATCATTATTGCCAACCAGATATGGAGAAGAAAGATCTCATCTGGGATACGAACTTTTAAAAGTCTTCCATCTAGTTTTTAAAAATCAATGTTAAAAGAAAAACAAAAATTAACTACCTTCTCTACGGGACTTCTAACATCATATATCCTCTGATTTGGCACTATTGGCGCTATTCACTGAGAAGGTCCCTTTTTGACTACAGTAAGTGTGGGTATGGGGATATGTTTAAAAGCAATCCAAATTATATTTAAATGACTGTAGAAATGCCAAGCAGCCAAGACACACAAATATCCGACCTAAACACATTTTGAGATATGGTCTTATGCCATTTATCCTTTCAGGAAATTGAATATAATTGAATGTCACTGTGATCGCACCACACCCAGAAAAATAAAAGCCCCAATTTCATAAGTTCACTTTGGGCTCAGTGCTAGTATATTCTTACACAGTTAAAAAAAATTAAACCCTTAATGATCCTATGTCAGAGAATTGCAGGTTTTCTTTTGACCTTTCGGAACGTGGTTTCCCTTTAGTGCTGCCTTTGGATTGCTCTGTAGATGAGGGAGCACACACGTGACATCCTCACACTCAGGCTAACGCTGAGCCTGAAAAATCTCTAGGCCTGGGGGGTGAATATGAAGAAGGGAGCTTTCAAACTTCAGAAAACTTCCCAGAGTGCTCTCACAGAATTTCAGAGCCTCACAAAAATGATGCAAATAATTTACAATGACTCAAGAGAGAAACCTGAGTAACTAAACCAAAACTGTGAGCTTGTCCTGGGCTTTGAGCCCAAGGGTTCATGAAGGTTTATGAGCCCTGGTAACCCTTTCCCAGGCAGTGGAACACAATGACTGTTCATGCACAGTATCCAAAGTCCAGAGACACCCTCAGAGAGATGTCTGGGCGTTCTCTGGCCTCCAGAAAAGACTCCTTGGCAATGTACCCAGGTAGACCCTCAGCATCACCTCTAGCCAGAGAGTGAGTGCCTCTTTGTGAATGAGAAATGGTGCCTGATTTGGTGCCCCATTTGCATGGTACAAACTCCAGCTGGAGTGCAGACCTTGGCTGAACTTTGGCCCCACTTGGCCTCTGAGTAGGTGCCCTTGTGCAGTGAGTAACCTGCAAAACCATGTGTGGCAGCCCTGCAAAGACACTGGTTTCCAGAAAGAAGTATGGTGCCAGCCTGCCAATTCATAGCCTGGCTCTGCACTGCCAACTGTGGGATCTTGGGCAAGTTACCCTCTTGATGCCTCAGTTGTCTCATTATAACATGGGGATAATAATAAAACTCACTTCACAGGATTGAAGTGAGGATTCAATTAGTTATTACATGGGAGGTGCTTAGAACAGAACGTGGCAGAGTAAGCATGCGGTAACTGTTACTATTACTAGCTCATCCACGTAATAGATGAAAATTGCTGGGAAGGTTTTTCTTATTAAAAAAGACAAAAACTTCTGCCTTAGTTAATGTTCATTCCCACTTGAATTTTTCTTATTGAATGTACAAGTTGCACAGGGACAGAATAAGGAGACTTGGGTTTTGGATCTAATGTGACCACTGCTAAGCTGCATGACACTGGGTAAAGCCCACAGCTTCGACTCCAATTTCAGAGTCCCCATCCACATAATGAGCAAAGATGTGAGGAGGATTTTGAGATTTTGAGCTCCCAGCTATCATCCTTTGAGTCTAAGATCCTAAGACTGTTAACATTGTGAATAAGTGACTTTGTGGCCTTTCTTCCCTTCTATTGTCTTATATTTCAGTGCTTCATAAGCCCCAATGCTAAAAGATTCATGAATGACTTAGTGCTCAATATTTTCTTTTCAACCCTTACCTTCAACGTAGGTTGGGAATGAAGCCAAGCTTTTTCTTGACTGTAATCAAGACAAAGAGGTTTCAAAAAGAGCAAAGCATAATGAAATATGCATTAATACAATCATCCATGCAACATGAAAAATAAATACATCATCAGTGGCAGTTACCAGTTATTGATCATTTTTAGTTAGAGAAAGTAAAGTTCAGATAAATATGCATTTATTAGTAAAGGTTACCTAAAACTCAGAATAGTCCATTCATATTTTAGATAATCTAGAAATCTTACATTTCACAATCAGAGAGGTATTTGCCAACTAAAAAACAATCCCACAGACAAAAATCTCTAACAACAATAAAAAGGGCACAGTTTGTATTCTTAAGGATCTGCATTTCCATGTGAAAAACTGATTAGTGAAAGCACCAACGCTATGATTATATGTTGAAATTAAGAATTCTCTTAAGAGAAATTTATTTTACTCTTTGCCACAGTGATTTCTCACTGTGATAAAAATGTGTGCTAGAGTTTTTTAAAATCTCTTCCTTTCATCTCCTACTGATTTATTTTAGTTGAAAAACTCCATTATATAAATCATTATTATGTGTTATCTGAATAAGAACACAACAAAGGAGTAAATTAAAAACCCTGGAATTTCTTTTGCACCTCAGAGCAAAGGTCAGTGTTCTCACAGCACTGTTGGAAGCAGAGATGATGAGCTAGACACCTTTTGGAGCCTGACTAGATGGCAGCTTAACTGCCTGCTCTTCAGAGGAGCAAAACTCACCATACGTTCCTTTCAGAAGCAGATGTCCTAGATGTAACACTGACTGAGATAAGAGAAAGAAATTCACCCCTGCTTCCACCAGTAGCAGAATTTGTAGCTGATATGTCTGGACCAGGGTGATACAAGCATCACAGGAGAGTGGAGAGCTAGTGTTAAATACAAGTCCCTAAAATGGGCAGAAGGTAAGATTTGCAAGGCCAAGAATTCCATTGCTGAGAACCTACCCGGTCTTAGGTGATTATTTAAATGCATGATTTTAAGAGGAAAGATATCTGGCACTGAATAGGTGTTGGATAGGCTGACCTGCATAAATGGTAGACTCTGGGGTGCCTGGCAGGCTGCATGAGGAAAGCGCCCTGGGTGAGTCTTGGAATGTCATGGGGAGCAACCCCCTAACCTAGCACTTGACATAGTGCTCTTTCCTTGGAGGATGGGAATGGCAAAGGGATGATAACTTAGTTAATACTTGGACAACAGTCTAAAAATAGTAGTTTTAATTGTTTTGTGAAAAATTGGGGCAGTTGAAGAAACCTAGTTGTAAGACTCCAGCTCAATTCAGGATGACAATTCAACTCTAATCACACAATAATACATTGTACAGGGCAGCTTTTCAGTAAACCTGCTGCATGTGTGCTCAATGAAATGCCAAGGTGGTGCTTCTCCCATTTCTCAGCGGGAGAAATGGCTCTGCACACCAAAGTGGGTGGGTTTCTAGTGCACCAGGAATGAAAAATTACTGGCTAGTAATGCATTTATGAGAAAATGCACACCAAATAAAAGCCAGGATATGTGGATAGGGGGAAAGAGAACTCCAGTTTCAGCAGTGCTTTACATTAATTTTATTTTCAACTTATCTAAGTGAGAAGATAGGCCCAGTTGAGAGCCAGCAGCCAAATCTGTCTAATTTAGGTTGGTTTAAAGAAAAGAAAAAAACTCTCATAACTTCATGGTATGCAGATGGAAGCTAGCATCTTCATAGGGGCCGAAAACTTTTAAGTTATTATTTCCCAACCATTTCCCTACCCTTGTCCCAAGTAACTAGAGACTGGGGTAATGAGAGTTTGTTTAATCAAAATTGCTTAGCCTCCAGATATATCTAAGAAGTCAATTCACATTTTCTTGTTCGATTTGGATATTTTTCTGAATGCTAGACAGTGTCCAGATTTTAGCAGAAGCTACAAAAGAATTACTTTGATCTATAGCTCTAAAAGCTGCCATTTTATTAAGAGCTACAACAGAGGGCATTTGGTACATTCACTTATTCTCTATGCATGAGCTCATGACTAGCTTTCTTAGTCTCTGGGGTAGTAAACTTTTTTCAAAAAGAGTTTTGTGAAATGAAAGAATCTCTAATTATTACACACAAATAGGATTTTCATCATCATTTCTAAGGATATGTAGAAACATGAGCCAAGTCTTGTAGGAACTGAGAAACTAACAAATTTGCCTTATTATATCTAATGCATAATCAAATGCTGAATATTTAGATGTCTGGTTAGCCCTTTATTTCACATGTGGACTGAGATGAACATCAGTTGATCCTTAACTTTCAAGAATAAATAAATAAAGTTGCATTTAAAAAGCTAAAGGCGAAGATCTTTGGGATTTGTGTTTGGGGGTCACACAAATCAACTCATGTGCAGAACTTGGAGGCATAATTGGACAATTGGAACAATGACAGACAAGGTACCTTGTCCATGTAGTCTGTGACCTATGAACACTTTCTACTCCAGCAGTGGCAGATCTTGGCAGTTAAGAGCACGGGTTCCCATGAGCTCTGGAGTTTAATCTTGGCTGACCACTTGTGAGCTCTACAATCTCAGGTAAGTTATTCAACCTCTTAGCTTCTTCAACCAGCAAATGAGGACAGTGATACCTACCTCACAGAATTATTTTAAGAATTAAATGAGACACTATCTGTGATTTTTCTCAGCCCAGTTCCTGGAACATCATCAATGCTCAAGAAACGATAATGCTCATTACTGTTATCATCATGGCACCTGTCCTTCTTTTCTTCTATTTGTTCTCACCCAACCATGTGATATAAGAATGAAACAAACTGTGAAACAGTGGGAACAGCAGAAACTGTGCCCTTGTCGTTCCTGCTCCCAATGGCCAAGGGTCTGAGGCTCAAGACCAGAGGAGGCCAAACTATATTTCTAGTCTAAATTCTAATGTTGGTGTCATTTCAGAGAAGGTCTATGTTTGTTTGGTTTAATATGAACAGATTAATAAAAAATACTTTTCCTTTGCGTAAATATTTAATGGCAAATATATGGTATTCAAGGGTGCCTTAAGGGTAAATTTTAACCAAGACTCCCTTTAAAAGCGATCTGCCACTCAGTTTAAACAGATTTTTTTTTTCATTGCATTTAACATAAAATTATCAGCAAAATGAGGGAAAAGGAAACCATCGTTCATCATGTGGTTTACCTCTTTAACACATTTCCGCAGTGTTGATGAGGGAGCAGCTATATTTAGAGTGAGCTGAGCCCACACACAGATTATGGCGCAGACCAACATTTACCTGATGTTGGCTCATTAGCAGGTGTGGGTGGAAGTTCACTAGGTGTAAAAGGACCCTGGGTACAGGAGAAGGCAATGTCTCCCCTCTGGGGCTGCCCTTTCTGAGCCCCAGACACCTCAGTGGGAGAAAGCAGCATCTTCTCACTGAAATGCTCCACATAAGCAAGGCAACCACAGAATTTGTTGTCCAAAAGGGATACTTTAGAGCTGCACTGTCTGACAGTCTGCAGCCACACGTGGCTATTTAAGTTAATTAAAATGGGATAAAATGAAAACTTCAGTTCCTCAGTTACACTGGCCACATTTCCAGGGTTTGACAGGCACATGAGGCTAATGACTACCATAGTGGACAGAGCAGAAGTGGAACATTTCCAGTATCATGGGAAGTTCTCGCAGGTGACACCGCGCCAGCAAGAGAGAAGGGTGCTCATAAGGCGGGCTGCCTGGACACCAGGTGTGAACTGGAACCACACCCTAGGTAAACTGGGAATGTATGGCCACTCTATTCTTATGAAAGATATCTCATTTGGGCCTGAAATAAAGGGTATTTAAGAAACTAACACATTTCCCAAAGCACACAGCAACTGCAAGTCCACGGCATCAGCAGGCATGTAACGCCAGGAGGAAAGACGCTGTACGTGGAGTTTTTGGTGTCTGAGGTCAAGTGCTGTTCAACAGAATTTCCTGCAATGATGCAAATGCTCTGTAATCCACCCTGTCCAAGCACTTGAAATGTGGCTACTGTGCTTGAGGAAATAAACTTTTCATTTTATTCATTAATTAGACACCTGCAGCCAGTGGCTATCAAACTGGACGACATGGCTTTAACAGGTGAACTGCATACTGGAGAGGAGAAATTAGGATTGTTCTCACCAGGGTAATGTGGGTCAGGAGCGCTGTAGGATGCTGTATTAGGAAGTACAGAACAGTATTAGAGAAAAGCAAAATGGCCCCACGGCTTTGGTAACAAAACGGCACCCTACCTCTTTATTAGTGGAGGCTTCCGCGGGGTCACTGGGGTGAAGAGATGTGCTTGATGACTCTGCACCCAAGGGTGAGGAGCTGCCAGGAGACGGAGACTAGAACACAGCAAGAGGAAACGCAGTGAGAACTTGAGAGACTCGGCAGACACTTGGCTGGGGGAAAGGGGCCGGGAGAGAGAAGCAAAGCAGAACACAACTGAACAGACACTGCAGTGGGGAGAAAACCTCTTAAAAAGGAGCTGCCAACTGTACATAAAACACTTGTGGTTTTCAAGCTTTCTTTTTCAAGTCCTGCCGTGCTTTCAAAGGAGCTTTCATAGCTATGGGCCGTTTTTTCCCTTAGGCCAAATGTTGAAAGAAAATACAGAAAAGGTTGAATATCAAAAATCCTAAATGAATTGAGCTAAGGATATTAAACAAACATGTTTAAAACATTTTTTTCTTACGGACGAAGCCAAATATTTAGGGTACCGAATGTCTTATAAAATTGCCTGCCCCAAATGATCCACATGAAACAGTAAAAAAACACATTTTTAAAGAAGTAGCTGGGCCTGATTTTGATGGCTAGAAACCATACCACCTGTATTTTCCTAGTCAATTCAGATTTCAAATGTTTTGTCTGATTTAGTCTACAGGCTATTGAAAATTCAGAGAAATTTCAGCATTTTAACATCCAAACACTACCTTGGATGCTCTTAGAACAGTTCAAAAATCCTTTGTCAAACGGTGTATCGGAAAATAAGGCTTAGAAAAATAGGCTCAGGGAGAATGACCTGGTTGGGTGTGGTATTGCCTGGGCTGATGGGACCCCAGCTCCCTCTGCAGGCAGGCCCTGCTAGACGTGAATAGGAAGCTCCCAGGTCGGTGTACACAGAAGGTGCTCCATAAATATCTTCTGAATGGATGGGCAAATAAAACAAGCAAGCACAGGGATGGGACTGATACAGGCCCGGAAAACACTCCCCAGCCTATAGCCAAACATTATTGTGTGCTCCTGAAATCTTGGGAGATGAAAGGCATCTTCAGGTGAGCCACAGAGATACTTAAGAATTCCACAGCGATGGTCCTCTGAGAGGAAGGCTGCGCTGCTTCACAGTCTGTTGGCAATGTTTGACAAAAGGCATAAAACACAGAGAAAAACCAAACAGAGGTGTATTCTCTCAGAAAGCGTGGGGATGCGTGGGGAGGTAAGACCTGGGCAAAGGAAGCAAAATAACCCTAGTGCTTGCTTGAACCCATGTCTGATTTCTTGGGACCAGCCCCCTTGGGGGAAGCTGAGGCACAGAGACATCAGTAAAATATCTTCATGGAAAGGGATAATGTTTCACACAGCAATGGTGCTGGTGTTGGGGCTGGGGGGGCACGCTGATAGACAAGGGGGAGGTTGGTGAGCACTGTGTGAAACAAACAAAAAAATTAAATCTTTTCCAAAAGGTCTGAATTATGGAAAATATAGGTGGCCACAAATGAACAGAAAGATAATGCAGTGAAATTCATTTTAATTCAGATGAAGAAGTTGTATGATCCCAGCCTAATGTTATGAGACTTGAATTTGTTTCTTGTGATCCCATACACCTGATTCTAGGCAGGGAGATCAGGACAACGAACGAACCCCTTAAATATTCACATGCAGACATCAGACACTCGGTGGGGAAGCCAAGAGGGCAGGCCCAGGGTAACAGCTGGCATAAAGAACCCCATGCCCGGGGTGGAGCCAAGATGGCCGAATAGGAACAGCTCCGGTCTACAGCAACCAGCGTGAGCGACACAGAAGACGGGTGATTTCTGCATTTCCATTTGAGGTACCGGGTTCATCTCACTAGGGAGTGCCAAACAGTGGGTGCAGGACAGTCGGTGCAGTGCACTGTATGCAAGCTGAAGCAGGGCGAGGCATTGCCTCACTCCGGAAGCGCAAGGGGTCAGGAAGTTCCCTTTCCTAGTCAAAGAAAGGGGTGACAGACGGCACCTGGAAAATAGGATCAGTCCCACCCTAATACTGCGCTTTTCCAACGGGCTTGGAAAACGGCACACCAGGAGATTGTGTCCCGCACCTGGCTCGCAGGGTCCTACGCCCACGGAGTCTCGCTGATTGCTAGCACAGCAGTCTGAGATCAAACTGCAAGGCGGCAGCGAGGCTAGGGGAGGGGTGCCCGCCATTGCCCAGGCTTGCTTAGGTAAACAAAGCAGCCAGGAAGCTCGAACTGGGTGGAGCCCACCACAGCTCAAGGAGGCCTGCCTGCCTCTGTAGGCTCCACCTCTGGGGGCAGGGCACAGACAAACAAAAAGTCAGCAGGAACCTCTGCAGACTTAAATGTCCCTGTCTGACAGCTTTGAAGAGAGTAGTGGTTCTCCCAGCACGCAGCTGGAGATCTGAGAACGGGCAGACTGCCTCCTAAAGTGGGTCCCTGACCCCTGAGCAGCCTAACAGGGAGGCATCCCCCAGTAGGGACAGACTGACCCCTCACTCGGCCAGGTACTCCTCTGAGACAAAACTTCCAGAGGAACTATCAGACAGCTGAATTTGCGGTCTCACGAAAATCCGCTGTTCTGCAGCCACCGCTGCTGACACCCAGCCAAACAGGGTCTGGAGTGGACCTCTAGTAAACTCCAACAGACCTGCAACTGAGGGTCCTGTCTGGTAGAAGGAAAACTAACACACAGAAAGGACATCCACACCAAAAACCCATCTGTACATCACCATCATCAAAGACCAAAAGTAGATAACACCACAAAGATAGGGAAAACACAGAGCAGAAAAACTGGAAACTAAAAAGCAGAGCACCTCTCCTCCTCCAAAGGAACACAACTCCTCACCAGCAACGGAACAAAGCTGGACGGAGAATGACTTTGACAAGTTGAGAGAAGAAGGCTTAAGACAAACTACTCCGAGCTACGGGAGGAAATTCAAAACAATGGCAAAGAAGTTAAAAGCTTTGAAAAAAAATTAGAAGAATGGATAACTAGAATAACCAATGCAGAGAAGGGCTTAAAGGAGCTGATGGAGCTGAAAGCCAAGTTTCGAGAACTACGTGAAGATTGAAGAAGCTGCAGTAGCCGATGCGATCAACTGGAAGAAAGGGTATCAGTGATGGAAGATGAAATGAATGAAATGAAGCGAGAAGGGAAGTTTAGAGAAAAAAAAAGAATAAAAAGAAACGAACAAAGCGTCCAAGAAATATGGGACTATGTGAAAAGACCAAACCTACGTCTGATTGGTGTACCTGAAAGTGACGGGGAGAATGGGACCAAGTTGGAAAACACTCTGCAAGATATTATCCAGGAGAACTTCCCCAATCTAGCAGGGCAGGCCAACATTCAGATTCAGGAAATACAGAGAACGCCACAAAGATACTCCTCGAGAAGAGCAACTCCAAGACACATAATTGTCAGATTCAACAAAGTTGAAATGAAGGAAAAAATGTTAAGGGCAGCCAGAGAGACAGGTCGGGTTACCCACAAAGGGAAGCCCATCAGACTAACAGCTGATCTCTCGGCAGAAACTCTACAAGCCAGAAAAGAGTGGGGGCCAATATTCAACATTCTTAAAGAAAAGAATTTTCAACCCAGAATTTCATATCCAGCCAAACTAAGCTTCATAAGTGAAGGAGAAATACAATCCTTTACAGACAAGCAAATGCTGAGAGATTCTGTCACCACCAGGCCTGCCCTAAAAGAGCTCCTGAAGGAAGCACTAAACATGGAAAGGAACAACCGGTACCAGCCACTGCAAAATCATGCCAAATTGTAAAGACCATCGAGGCTAGGAAGAAACTGCATCAACTAACGAGCAAAATAACCAACTAACATCATAATGACAGGATCAAATTCACACATAACAATATTAACTTCAAAGGTAAATGGGCTAAATGCTCCAATTAAAAGACACAGACTGGCAAATTGGATAAGGAGTCAAGACCCATCAGTGTGCTGTATTCAGGAAACCCATCTCATGTGCAGAGACACACATAGACTCAAAATAAAGGGATGGAGGAAGATCTATCAAGCAAATGGAAAACAAAAAAAGGCAGGAGTTGCAATCCTAGTTTCTGATAAAACAGACTTTAAACCAACAAAGATCAAAAGAGACAAAGAAGGCCATTACATAATGGTAAAGGGATCAATTCAACAAGAAGACCTAACTATCCTAAATATATATGCACCCAACACAGGAGCACCCAGATTCATAAACCAAGTCCTGAGTGACCTACAAAGGGACTTAAACTCCCACACAATAATAATGGGAGAGTTTAACACCCCACTGTCAACATTAGACAGATCAACGAGACAAAAAGTCAACAAGGATATCCAAGAATTGAACTCAGCTCTGCACAAAGTGGACCTAATAGACATCTACAGAACTCTCCACTCCAAATCAACAGAATATACATTTTTTTCAGCACCACACCACACCTATTCCAAAATTGACCACACAGTTGGAAGTAAAGCTCTCCTCAGCAAATGTAAAAGAACAGAAATTATAACAAACTGTCTCTCAGACCACAGTGCAATCAAACTAGAACTCAGGATTAAGAAACTTACTCAAAACCGCTCAACTACATGGAAACTGAACAACCTGCTCCTGAATGACTACTGGGTACATAACGAAATGAAGGCAGAAATAAAGATGTTCTTTGAAACCAACGAGAGCAAAGATACAACATACCAGAATCTCTGGGACACATTCAAAGCAGTGTGTAGAGGGAAATTTATAGCACTAAATGCCCACAAGAGAAAGCAGGAAAGATCCAAAATTAACACCCTAACATCACAATTAAAAGAACTAGAAAAGCAAGAGCAAACACATTCAAAAGCTAGCAGAAGGCTAGAAATAACTAAAATCAGAGCAGAACTGAAGGAAATAGAGACACAAAAAACCCTTCAAAAAATTAATGAATCCAGGAGCTGGTTTTTTGAAAAGATCAACAAAATTGATAGACCACTAGCAAGACTAATAAAGAAGAAAAGAGAGAAGAATCAAATAGATGCAATAAAAAATGAAAAAGGGGATATCACCACCAATCCCACAGAAATACAATCTACCATCAGAGAATACTACAAACACCTCTACGCAAATAAACTAGAAAATCTAGAAGAAATGGATAAATTCCTTGACAAATACACCCTCCCAAGACTAAACCAGGAAGAAGTTGAATCTCTGAATAGACCAATAAGAGGCTCTGAAATTGTGGCAATAATCAATAGCTTACCAACCAAAAAGAGTCCAGGACCTGATGGATTCACAGCCGAATTCTACCAGAGGTACAAGGAGGAACTGGTACCATTCCTTCTGAAACTATTCCAATTGATAGAAAAAGAGGAAATCCTCCCTAACACATTTTATGAGGCCAGCATCGTCCTGATACCAAAGCCTGGCAGAGACACAACCAAAAAAGAGAATTTCAGACCGATATCCTAGATGAACATTGATGCAAAAATCCTCAATAAAATACTGGCAAACCGAATCCAGCAGCACATCAAAAAGCTTATCCACCATGATCAAGTGGGCTTCATCCCTGGGATGCAAGGCTGGTTCAACATACGCAAATCAATAAACGTAATCCAGCATATAAACAGAACCAAAGACAAAAAACACATGATTATCTCAATAGATGCAGAAAAGGCCTTTCACAAAATTCAACAACCCTTCATGCTAAAAACTCTCAATAAATTAGGTATTGATGGGACATATCCCAAAATAATAGGAGCTATCTATGACAAACCCACAGCCAATATCATACGGAATGAGCAAAAATTGGAAGCATTCCCTTTGAAAACTGGCAAAAGACAGGGATGCCCTCTCTCACCACTCCTATTCAACATAGTGCTGGAAGTTCTGGCCAGGGCAATCAGGCAGGAGAAGGAAATAAAGGGTATTCAATTAGGAAAAGAGGAAGTCAAATTGTCCCTGTTTGCAGATGACATGATTGTATATCTAGAAAACCCCACTGTCTCAGCCCAAAATCTCCTTAAGCTGATTAGCAACTTCAGCAAAGTCTCAGGATACAAAATCAATGTACAAAAATCACAAGCATTCTTGTACATCAATCACAAACAGAGAGCCAAATCATGAGTGAACTCCCATTCACAATTGCTTCAAAGAGAATAAAATACCTAGGAATCCAACTTACAAGGGATGTGGAGGACCTCTTCAAGGAGGACTACAAACCACTGCTCAATGAAATAAAAGAGGATACAAACAAATGGAAGAACATTCCATGCTCATGGGTTGGAAGAATCAATATCATGAAAATGGCCATACTGCCCAAGGTAATTTATAGATTCAATGCCATTCCCATCAAGCTACCAATGACTTTCTTCACAGAATTGGAAAAAACTACTTTAAAGTTCATATGGAACCAAAAAAGAGCCGGCATTGCCAAGTCAATCCTAAGCCAAAAGAACAAAGCTGGAGGCATCACACTACCTGACTTCAAACTATACTACAAGGCTACAGTAAACAAAACAGCATGGTACTGGTAGCACAACAGAGACATAGATCAATGGAACAGAACAGAGCCCTCAGAAATAATGCCGCATATCTACAACCATCTGATCTTTGACAAACCTGACAAAAACAAGCAATGGGGAAAGGATTCCCTATTTAATAAATGGTGCTGGGAAAACTGGCTAGCCATATGTAGAAAGCTGAAACTGGATCCCTTCCTTACACCTTATACAAAAATTAATTCAAGACGGATTAAAGACTTACATGTTAGACCTAAAACCATAAAAACCCTAGAAGAAAGCCTAGGCAATACCATTCAGGACATAGGCGTGGGCAAGGAGTTCATGTCTAAAACACCAAAAGCAATGGCAACAAAAGCCAAAATTGACAAATGGGATCTAATTAAACTAAAGAGCTTCTGCATAGCAAAAGAGACTACCATCTCAGTGAACAGGCAACCTGCAGAATGGGAGAAAATTTTTGCAATCTACTCATCTGACAAAGGGCTAATATCCAGAATCTACAATGAACACAAACAAATTTGCAAGAAAAAAACAAACAACCCCATCAAAAAGTGGGCAGAGGACATGAACAGACACTTCTCAAAAGAAGACATTTATGCAGCCAAAAAACACATGAAAAAATGCTCATCATCACTGGCCATCAGAGAAATGCAAATCAAAACCACAATGAGATACCATCTCACACCAGTTAGAATGGCCATCATTAAAAAGTCAGGAAACAACAGGTGCTGGAGAGGACGTGGAGAAATAGGATCACTTTTACACTGTTGGTGAGACTGTAAACTAGTTCAACCATTGTGGAAGTCAGTGTGGCGATTCCTCAGGGATCTAGAACTAGAAATACCATTTGACCCAGCCATCCCATTACTGGGTATATACCCAAAGGACTATAAATCACGCTGCTATAAAGACACATGCACACATATGTTTATTGTGGCACTATTCACAATAGCAAAGACTTGGAACCAACCCAAATGGCCAACAGCAATAGACTGGATTAAGAAAATGTGGCACATATACACCATGGAATACTATGCAGCCATAAAAAATGGTGAGTTCATGTCCTTTGTTTTTTTTTTTTTTTTTTTTTTGAGACGGAGTCTTGCTCTGTCGCCCAGGCTGGAGTGCGGTGGGGCAATCTTGGCTCACCTCAAGCTCCGCCTCCCGGGTTCATGCCATTCTCCTGCCTCAGCCTCTCCAAGTAGCTGGGACTGCAGGCGCCTGTCACCATGCCCGGCTAATTTTTTTTTGTATTTTTAGTAGAGACGGGGTTTCATCATGGTCTCGATCTCCTGACCTCGTGATCTGCCCGCCTCGGCCTCCCAAAGTGCTGGGATTAGAAGCGTGAGCCACCGCGCCCGGCCGAGTTCATGTCCTTTGTAGGGACATGGATGAAACTGGAAACCATCATTCTCAGTAAACTATTGCAATTACAAAAAACCAAACCCCGCATGTTGTCACTCATAGGTGGGAATTGAACAATGAGAACTCATGGACACAGGAAGGGGAACATCACACTCCGCGGACTGTTGTGGGGTGGGGGAGGGGGGAGGGACAGCATTAGGAGATATACCTAATGCTAAATGACGAGTTAATGGGTACAGCAAACCAACATGGCACATGTATACATATGTAACAAACCTGCACATTGTGCACATGTACCCTAAAACCTAAAGTATAATTTAAAAAAAAAGAACCCCAGACCCCACAGCCCCTGGCTGCAATAAAGTAGCCCCACATGCCTTCAAGAAGAAACACACACAACTTTTATTTGGCACCAAAGAGAGCTGGTGGGTACTTGCTGATTTAGCTCTCTGGCTGACTCCAAATTAATGTAGTAAAGTCTTCATGAGAATTTAATGCCTTTAAATTTCCCCAGTTTTTCAAATCTGAAGAGCTTCTTCGGATATATATGATTCTATTTTTTCCCCCAAGTAATTTTCTGTCACAAAGATTTTAAGGGTCTGGCCCCCGGGGAACCTGGTGCAGCTGGATTTTCTAATTGCATGGTTTGAGGGCTGTATCACACCTTCATTAAAAACAATCCTCCAGAGAGTCTCACATTTCCTATTTCTCAATTGCTCTAAATCTTCTAAAAATAAATTATTTACAACATTATGGGGACCTGATGATCTTAGGATGATGTAAGAAGACAGGTTATACAGACAGAGAGCAGGGGCATGAAGAGGGAGCCCAGACCCCACAGTAAAGTGAGGTGACTGCTGCTGAGTACCCACATGGAACAGGGGGAGGAGGCAAAAATGAGCCTGCAGTGGGCACTGCCCTTGCAGAGGCTCTGGTTGGACCCACACCAACCTCATCAGGGACTGCTTCCCTGCAGACCCTGGGTGCTCTTGCCTTTGGCACGTGCTTGAGCTCATTCGAGTTTCCTCCTATTTGCATGTGCAATTAATGACCTCCACCTAGAAAGTTTACCCTCATTCTTTCCTATATTCAATGTTCAGCTCAAAAGCACTCATCTTGCTGAAGCTTCCGCAGACCCTATTCACAGTACATTCCTTTTTTCCACAGCCACGTGCCATGCTGTTCACGTTATGCCCCTTCTCCCCCAAGAGCTCTCAGGTGGTAGGGACCTTGTCTTGTTCATGTTCATCCTCCAACTGCCTCGCCTTGGGTCTTGTAAACAGTAGGCACTCAGTAAATGTTTACTGAATAAATGGCTTCAGTTTATTCAGCTTTACAATGTTTTCCAGCTTGCATAGGAAGCAGATATGTTACAGATGCACCCAATGCTTTCTTCGTTTTTCAGTGGTCAATGGTAGGCCCTTTTCTGATACAGCATCCCTCTAGTGTTGTATGTAGAATATTCAATATGCGCTTTTTTTAAACTAAAAAACTTTTTTTTTTTTTTTTTTTGGAGAGACAGGGTCTCGCTATGTTGCCCAGGCAGGTCTCGAACTCCTGGGCTCAAGCAATCCTCCTGCCTCGGCCTCCAAAAACACTGGGGTTACAGGTGTGAGCCACTGTGGCTGGCCTCAATTTGCATTTTGAATTAGAGAAATGGTCTTTGCCTTTGATGACTGTCACCTGGGCTCCAAGGACACTCTTTTGATGCAGAAAGCTGTCCCCAGATGAGAGAGGACCCTGTCTAATGGAAGCCTCAAAATCATCACACCATCGCCTAAATGTCAAGGGTGGACAAACAGCTTCAAAACAGACATGGCCCCGTGAAGCCTAAACAATGGTGCTGGTGTTTAACTCATCTCAAATGTCTGCTTTACAAGACCTTTGTCCATTACGTCCAACTTCCACCTTGATATACTCTTAAAAATGGAGGAAAAAAACAGAAATTACATAATACTGTTAACTTTCAAAGAATACATTGAAGGCAAAATTAGGCAATGAAATATGATAGAAAAGGTAAAATTATTGTCACATATATCTCTGTCTGGAGACTCAACACCTTCTGGGCTACTGGATGGATATCCAATTTTAAGCAAATGAGACCATTTGCTTGTGAGGGTGGGATGCAAATGCAGGGTCAGGAGTTCACAAAGGTAAGCGCGGAACCCAGACGTCTATCTAGGACACAGTGCGCAGAGATGACTCACCAACAACTCCCTGTTCTACATAATTACAAGGTCTCCTTAAGCTAACAACTCATCTTCTGCAGAAAATGTTCTAGCAGATTCTCTACAGCTACCATCTAAGTTTTACCACCACAGCTTTGGGATTCCACAAAGCAAAGCTTTCAGCCTCAAGACCAGGTTCCTGAATCCCAAACAAGAAATGTATCATCCTGTCCATCGGCAATGGAGCCAGAGGTGGGTAAAGGATACGAAAGTATCCCAAGGCAAAGCTGATCATTTTAATTCTTTTTTTTTTTTTTTTTTGAGACAGTTTCGTTGTTTTTGCCCAGGCTGGAGTGGAGTGCAGTGGCGCAATCTCGGCTCACTGCAACCTCTGCCTCCTGGGTTCAAGGGATTCTCCTGCTTCAGCCTCCCAAGTAGCTGGGACTACAGGTGCATACCACCACGCCCAGCTGATTTTTGTATTTTTGATAGAGATGGGGTTTCATCGTGTTGGCTAGGCTAGTCTCAAACTCCTGACCTCAAGTCATCTGCCCACCTTGGCCTCCCAAAGTGCTGGGATTACAGGCGTGAACCACTGCCCCCGGCCTCATTTTAATTCTGACTGAACATCTCTTAGAGGCAAAGACAGCACTTTTCGTGGTAGCGGGGAGACATACAAATAGCTCCTGGAACTTTCAGGCTGTTTGAAGGGAAGAGAAGCACCACCACAAGTTATTATTTATTTGTTCCTTCGACAGACATCTCAGTGCCTATCTGTGTTCCTAACACTGGGCCACGTAACAAAGAGGAAGGAGACCTGTTTTCAGAGAATGGGAGGAGGCAGATATGAAAAGGCAGGTCCCCAGCAGGTGGCCAGGATGTTGTTCTGTACAGTGGGGACACAGAGGGAGTGGTCAGCTCTGCAGGAGGGGAGGGGTGTGCATCAGACAATGCTTCATGGGGAGGTGGTGCTTCAGCTGAACCCTGAACACCATGTGGTCTTCACATAGTATGGGACAGGAAAGCAGAGGAAGATACTGGAAACACAGGCAGGGAGGAGGAACAGCACAGCTCTGGCAGGTGAGAAATGAGGCTGCAGAGCCAGGCTGGGACTAGTGGCTGGAGCCCCATGGAAGATAGCACAGGGTGTTACCAACAGCCAGAGCTCAGCTCCTACTCTCTGCCCCAGGTGCAGATATTTTTTTCTTTTTTTTTTTTCTTTTTTATGAGTCACTGGCCTGCTCCCCTCATTGAAGAAGCCTAATACAGGCATTCAGGACTATTTCCTGAGTTGAACCAAAAGATCTAAAGGAGTGAGAGGATTGAGTTACCACTCTTGCCCCTTGGAGATCTGCAGAAAGAAACTTTTACAATTAGGAAAAGTGGAGAGGATGATAATAAGAATTCCCCAAAGCTGGAGGTAAAGGGTTCCTGCCTCCTTCCAAATATATGATGAACAATGTTCTATTCTAGAAAGGCCTGAGGACTGAGGCAGGATCTCAGAGAGCAGGGCCATGATGTGGAGAGGAATTCAAGGATCCTGAAAGAGTTTTGGAGAAATTCTAGTCAAGAGACACACACAAAGTGAGTTCTGTGCGGGCCATTCATTCAACATTGAAATGCTGACAGTGTCCAAATAAACCCAGATCCCTGCCTCCCCCCAAAAATGCCTGGTCTTTCAGGGTAGACAAACCTATAGGTTACAAATACAGGGTGACTTCTGTAAACAGTGGTCACTGTCTCAGTCACTGCAGGAAAACAAAAGTTTTAATGTCACAAAAAGTCACAAATGAGCTGACTACTTGTAATGTGCCAAGTTTGAATGTGTTCCCTAGAATTCTTGTGTTAGAAACTTGGTCCCCAGTGCAGCAGTGTTGAGAGGTAGAACTTTTGGGAGGTGACTGGGTCATGAGAGCTCTACCCTCATGAATGGATTGATGCATTCAAGGATTGATGGATTAATGGGTTATTGAGGGAGTGGGTTAGTTATCGTGAGAGTGGAGCTGTTATACAAGTCAGTGTGGCTGTCCCTCGTGAACCCCCTGGACATGTGATGTCTGGCACTGCGGATTCCCCACCACCAAGAAAACCCTTACCAGATGCGGCCCCTCCAACTTGGACTTCCCAGCCTCCAGAACTAAAACAGACTAAGACACAACATTAGTGCCTACCTGAACAGTCCTCCACCCCAAACACTAGCATCTATTTATCTGGTCCACATCTTTGTCAACTGGTCTTCTGTTGACTGTTGGGACCATCTGGCATTACAAGGCAAAAACAAAACAAAAACAAATAATAGCAAATAAAGTGCAGAGGTGCAAATATTGCAAAAATAAATAGATGGATAGCAGAACTGCATAAAGTTGAAGAGGGCAAAGTTGGAGTCTTTCTCAAAACAGCTGCTGACTGGAGAAACCAGCAGGGTTGCACTGGTTAGTGAAGGAGTGACGAATGGAAAGAGTGGTAACATTAGATGTGCTTCCAAAGAAAATGACTGGAATATCAAAAAATTAAGAAAGGCCCTTAGGAAAACTGAGTCAGTCCTTAAATATTTTTACTGAAATGTTTCTCTTTATGATTGAGATAACTCTTTCTGAACATGCTGCAAAAGTCACATGTGATTTGAAGGTTATTTTGTGTGATTCAGTGACTTTTTTTGAAAAAAATTATAACTAAGATCAATACTACATCATATAAAATCAGTACTACTTCTCTGTTCTAAGAATTCGTGTACAGTTGGAACTATAACCTGGATGTTGATAGTTAAAGGGCAAACTAAGGTTATATTTATATTTTTTAGTACTGCTTTCAAGATAAAGTTCTAACTGAATCACTTCTTACCCATACTTTGAGAATGCTGGTCATCATTTCAAATGAATGAATGTTCAGCGGCTTTTTGAAGGTACACATATGCAAGGATTCCTTAGAGCACCTCCACTCCAGTGGCTGAAGTGTAGCATGATGGCTGCCAAGATGGACAACGGGTGGAGAGGCCACCTACACTGGCTGGGCCAGAAACTCTTCTAGTGGAAGAGACACAGAATCATGTCCTATCACAGTGCTTGGGACTCCAAAGGCTCTGGAATAAAGCTTGTTAATAAGCAACTGCAGGAAAGTCTCAGGATACAAAATCAATGTGCAAAAATCACAAGCATTCGTGTACACCAATCACAGACAAACAGAGAGCCAAATCATGAGTGAACTCCCATTCACAATTGCTTCAAAGAGAATAAAATACCTAGGAATCCAACTTACAAGGGATGTGAAAGACCTCCTCAACGAGAACTACAAACCACTGCTCAATGAAATAAAAGAGGATACAAACAAATGGAAGAACATTCCATGCTCATGGGCTGGAAGAATCAATATCGTGAAAATGGCCATACTGCCCAAGGTAATTTATAGATTCAATGCCATCCCCATCAAGGTACCAATGACTTTCTTCACAGAATTGGAAAAAACTACTTTAAAGTTCATATGGAACCAAAAAAGAGCCCGCATTGCCAAGATAATCCTAAGCCAAAAGGACAAAGCTGGAGGCATCATGCCACCGGACTTCAAACTATACTACAAGGCTACAGTAACCAAAACAGCATGGTACTGGTACCAAAACAGAGATATAGACCAATGGAACAGAACGGAGCCCTCAGAAATAATGCTGCATATCTACAACTATCTGATCTTTGACAAACCTGACAAAAACAAACAATGGGGAAAGGATTCCCTATTTAATAAATGGTGCTGGGAAAACAGGCTAGCCATATGTAGAAAGCTGAAACTGGATCCCTTCCTTACACCTTATACAAAAATTAATTCAAGATGGATTAAAGACTTACATGTTAGACTTAAAACCATAAAAACCATAGAAGAAAACCTAGGCAATACCATTCAGGACACAGGCATGGGCAAGAACTTCATGTCTAAAACACCAAAAGCAATGGCAACAAAAGCCAAAATTGACAAATGGGATCTAATTAAACTAAAGAGCTTCTGCACAGCAAAAGAAACTACCATCAGAGGGAACAGGCAACCTACAGAATGGGAGAAAATTTTTGCAACCTACTCATCTGACAAAGGGCTAATATCCAGAATCTACAATGAACTCAAACAAATTTACAAGAAAAAAACAAACTCTATCAAAAAGTAGGTGAAGGATATGAACAGACACTTCTCAAAAGAAGACATTTATGCAGCCAAAAGACACATGAAAAAATGCTCATCATCACTGGCCATCAGAGAAATGCAAATCAAAACCACAATGAGATACCATCTCACACCAGTTAGAATGGCCATCACTAAAAAGTCAGGAAACGACAGGTGCTGGAGAGGATGTGGAGAAATAGGAACACTTTTACACTGTTGGTGGGACTGTAAACTAGTTCAACCATTGTGGAAGTCAGTGTGGCGATTCCTCAAGGATCTAGAACTAGAAATACCATTTGACCCAGCCATCCCATTACTGGGTATATACCCAAAGGATTATAAAGCATGCTGCTATAAAGACACATGCACACATATGTTTATTGTGGCACCATTCACAATAGCAAAGACTTGGAACCAACCCAAATGTCCATCAATGATAGAATGGATTAAGAAAATGTGGCACATATACACCATGGAATACTATGCAGCCATAAAAAATGATGAGTTCATGTCCTTTGTAGGGACATGGATGAAGCTGGAAACCATCATTCTCAGCAAACTATTGCAAGGACAAAAAACCAAACACCGCATGTTCTCACTCATAGGTGGCAATTGAACAGTGAGAACACTTGGACACAGGAAGGAGAACATCACACACTGGGGCCTGTCATGGGGTGGGGGGAGGGTGGAGGGATAGCATTAGGAGATATACCTAATGTAAATGATGAGTTAATGGGTGCGGCACACCAACATGGCGCATGTATACATACATAACAAACCTTCACATTGTGCACATGTACCCTAGAACTTAAAGTATAATTAAAAAAAATTAAATAAAATCAATCCACTCCTAAGACAATGGGTTTAGTCCTCAAAGCCATCATTATCTGCTTTCCTATATTAGGCTCCATTTTGAAAAGCATAGTGTGATTCCAGGGAACACAGTTACATACATGGTTACATTTCATTTCTCCCCTGAAATTTTTTCTTTTTTTTTTTGAGATAGAGTCTTGCTTTGTTGCCCAGGCTGGAGTGCAGTGGTGCGATCTCAGTTCACTGCAACCTCCGCCTCCCGGCTTCAAGTGATTCTCCTGCCTCAGCCTCCTAAGTAGCTGGGATTAAAGGCATCCACCACCACACCCAGCCAATTTTTGTATTTTTAGTAGAAATGGGGTTTCATCATGTTGGCCAGGCTGGTCTCGAACTCCTGACCTCAAGTGATCCAACTGCCTCAGCCTCCCAAACTGCTGGGGTTACAGGCATGAGCCACTGCTGTGCCCAGCCCCTTGAAATGTTTTTAATTTTTTATTGTGGCTGAACAAGGTAACTTATGTTTCAGGATAGGGAGGTTATTAAATGCTTAAGCCCCAGCATCTGGCAGATCAGAGTCTGGCTACCACTCATGGCTCTGAGCCTGGGCAGGTCATCCATCCTCTTTGATACTTCCTGAGAAATGGGGAAACAGCTAGCACCCACCTCCCGGGTTGCCATAAGGATTAACTGGTGATAATGCACACTAGTGGTACGTTTAGTGCCTGGGCACCGGCAAAGCATTCAAGTCTTTTTATGATCTGAACAGTTAGAAAAGTTATTTCAGCCCTCTGGGAGAGTGCTCACAAGGAAAACAAATGCCCACGGGGTTGTTTTCTTCATCTCCTTTCCTTCCTTATTAAAATTTTATTCACGGGTAGAATTGAAAAGCAAAAAGGCTCTATAAAATCATACCAAGATTCTACATTAATTCATAAGCTCCAACACTCTTAATGGTCTATTGGTAAGAACAGCTCATTACTGGCTAAGGCTGGGGGGTATATACAACTGCTGTGTGCAACTTCTGGCATGTCCACTATCTCCCGACCAAGACAGCATTTCCAAATATGAGTTGAGGGTGATGGTATTATAGTGATTGATTTACAAAAGAGAATCAGGGCATACGTATGCCTCTACTGTTAATTTATAGCATAGCTCACACACGACCTTGGTACACTGCTCATGAGGACACCCGGTGAAATACCCCAGCAAGTCCTAGCCAACCTTAATGAGTTCCAACACTTGTTGGCCTCTTTCCTCCAATGAAACTCAGCGACAGAAATTCATGGTAATGAAGGGCAGGAGAACATAATTCTTTAAAAATTACACAGTTTTGCCAAATCCATCTGAGACTCAGTTACTTAGTAATTTCACATATGTAGAACAACACAGAGAACCTGAGAATAAGGTGTTTGGTTTTTATTCTTTAAGTGACTAAGCAGCCAATGTGCTGCATGAGACTACAGCACCGAGAGCTCATGAACTTCTTCACCAGACACCTGTCATTAAGCACCTATTTACTCTCATTTAAAATGCAGGTTTAACAAGCCCTGAACAAGTCATTCCTCAGTTCAAAAATCTTTAGTCATTCTTTTTTGCTTATTGAACACATTCTAGACTCTTTACCTTGGCACTTAAGGCACTCCAAGGGTTGGCCTTAATTCTTTTACTCTTTTTTTCCCTCTTCTACTTCCTATTCTCTTTCTTCAATCCAAACTGAACTACTTTCTGTTCCCAGCATATCACCTGCATTTCTGCTCAGCGTCTTTGTTTATGCTCCTGTGTGAACTCCTCACATACAGGAAGCTCCAGCAGTCCATCCCCATTTCAAATAGTACTTCTTTCATGCAGCCTTCTTAGATTTCTTAAGGGAAAGGAAAGCCCCTCTCACAAGAACTGTCTGCATGCATTGTGTTTGTACCATTCTTAAGGTGCCTCACTGTCTCCCTTCTATTTTATGGAAATATAATGCTACAGGACAGTAATCACATTTTAAGTACAATATTTTAATAAGCACCACGAAGGCAGGATTTATCATTAGCTTTCATGTTTCCTCTCCAAATGCCTCATACAGAGACCCCATAAAATATATAGCAGGAGTTCAACAAATATGTTGAATAAATGGAAGTATGCATAGACACCCATTTTGTATCAGAGGAAAAGGAAGCAAAAAATAGGTTTATATACAGAGTGGGTCTGAACACACGCAGCATTACTTCTCAAGGTCCACTGTCCTCAAATAGCTTTGCACTTACGCTTACTGGTTTATCCAGCTTTATTTCTTTTCTCACACCCATGTACGTTGTTTCCCTCACTGATCCAAGTTGTTTTAGATTAACCTTATTCCACATTAGAATTGTTTTTAAAGATCCCAAATATATGATTAGTTTTTTTTCTTGCCCCAAGATACGTTTGTGCTTCTAAAAATCGAAACTGGTTAAGAAATCCATAATTATTCAGTCTCAGTTTAAACTATATAATCAATGCACATTTGTATTTCTTTAATGTGGTGAAGTAGAAAGTTACCATGGCATTGTAGGGGCATAATTATGTCATTAAAATGATAATAGCCTGGGCTTAATGAATTGTTTTATATACATATTTATAATGGATTCAAGTAATACCAATGAAACATTTTCAGATAACCATCAGCTAAAATATGCTAACCATTTTTGTTCTCTCTTTTCCCATAGGCAAAGCCCTCCTGTTCCCAGCCCCAAGCTGGTTAAACCCATGTTAAATCTATAGGTTGAAGATTTGGATCACTCGAAGCCCAGAACCTTTCGCAGCAGCGATCTGCTCCAACACAGGGTGATGTCATCATCAGAGGCCACACAAATAATGCATTTCTCACCATCAAAAAGCTTCTGAAGCCATGTTCTCAAAGGCAAAAAATAAATAACCAATTAACTACACCAGTGTAAGGGTGAAACAAGTTCTTATCTGATAAAACTGACTTATAAACAGAGGTTATCTCTTCCCCCTCTGAAACAGCCTCACTGTATTTAAGTGAAATGCATTACAATTTGGAAAAATGAGGGAGTCTTTTATTCATTTCCATATTTAAGTCCATCCATTCCTTGATGGTGTTCCCACACTCATTCCCAGACCACTGGCCCTTAGGTCTGTGGGAGAGAAAAACCAAAGCCACTTTTAATTCCTATTAAGAGATGTAGCTAAGAGCACAAGGGGATTTGCTGTAACAGCACATTACCTGCTAAGAACAGTCATAGTGACCATTTACAGAGGGCTTACTATGTGTGCCAGGCACTGTACAAGGGTACATTATACTCATTACCTCACTGACTAGCAAAGCGGTTCCTACTCGCAAGGTGCTAATCTCCATTCATTTTCATTAGCATCACAGAAGCACAAAACACAACACAGAGCATGGAATTGGAGGTACACTGCCCAAAGTGACTCATTTATTAGAATGTGGAGAATCAGAATGCAATGCTGATGGGGAGAAAGCAAGGAGCACAACCCCTTTCCAAGCACCTTTTCTGAGTGGTAGAGCAGCCTTTGCTCTGTCCTTGCCATCTTGGACTTCCAAGCCCCAGGCAAACCTGATTCCACTGCCTCCTGTCTGCGGTAATGTACACTCCCTGTCTCTATTCTTGCTGTACTAACTCCTACCATCAAGGGAAATGCAGTGACCAACTTACAACCTGACAGGATGAGAAGAAGAAAATAAAAAGCCAAACAGCAAATGTGATTTTCAAGCCTTAGGATCCACCTACCTGTCCTTCGTGACACTCAAATCGGTACATCCAAAAGTTCTCCATCTTTCCGGGTGCTGTTTGGGCAGCTGGGCCAGCTCTAGTGCCTCCGCTTGAGAGCTGAGGCTAAGTCCTGACCTCAGTACCGGTGTGAGTTGTTTCCAGTGTTGTTAGATACCCGAGTCAATCATGCAACTGGTAACAGGAGATGTGACCACCTCCCAGGGTGTCCGACCCTCACATTAACCCCTCGCTGCCTGAATGGTCCAGACAGTCATGCGTCACTGCTGGGCATCAGCAGCTGATGTTTCTGAGAAGGGGCTGGCCTATCCCTCCTGGCAGCAGCACCTACTATTTCTGGAGAAAATAAACTCGGCTCTGAATTGCTACCAGAAACTTTCACACACCCCAATCTCTGCTACGTTTATAGAACCTGTGAAAAAGCATCCAGCTCATGTAGAAGGAACGGGTGGGAGTCGGGGGAAAAGAGGCTCTCTCAGGACCTGCATCAGGATGCACCTGGGCATGTGGTGCGAGCCTGGAGGACACTGAGGCCAGCTAGGGGCTGTGCCTCTAGGCACGGGAAGTCTCTTCACCTTTACCGAGGGCCTGAGACAGCCTCACGATGCAGTCTGAATACGGGGTATGGAAGCCAGCGACACCAACACAGAAAAGGGCTGCCTCCAGGGCCAGTATGGTTTGAACCAAACCAACAGATAATCCTACACTGGGCTCAAGAGCTGGACTATATATGCTGGTTCAGACCAGACCAGAGGAAGGTCAAGACAAACATGGCAGAACTAAGCTGGATGGAGGAGCTCTTGGAAACAGAGGTAGCAGTGTAGTTCTGAAGGCAGGAGGCAGATAGACCTCTGCAGAGAGACGCCCCCAGAGCTAATCAGCCTCTCAATGATCTGTGGCAATGGGGAAGGATGTGGATGCATGAAAAGCGCTCATCTGAATAGATGACTTTAGCCTTCTCTCTCATCAAACCCTTTATCGGACATGCTGACAGGTCTCTCTGTGAGCCTACCTGATTGGCTAATGTGCTATGATAGGACCAAAAGGTAGAAAAAAGAGACACAAAGGGCCTGTGAACAATCCACAGCTGGCAAATCCACCCATGCTAATTGACAGTTTGCTGTGCTGTGGAGAAGCTCTGCACGCCAAAGTGGGACACACGGCCACAGAGAGGGTGTCCTCAGGCACTGCCCTCTCTCTACTCATTGTTCTGGCATTTCTGACCACTCTTGTTAGCAGTCTGATTGCACCTACTCTAATCCCAATCAGTGGGATGCAAGTCCCATACCTGTTAGCGACCATTCTAGAAAGCCCTTTCTAAATGGTGAGCACTGCAGGAGGTATCTCTTCCTACTTTACAGCACTGGGCATCTCTCAAAACACTTTTTTCCTTCTATTAATTATTTAAAGAGAGAAAATCTTGGGGTGTTGATTCTCAAGAGTCCAGACTGAATACACCTCACCATTTAACTCTCCCTAGCCCATGGTGCAGCCATTTCCCCCATTATCACTCTTGAAAACTGCACTGGTTTCCATTTATGAACTGCTCAGAACAGGGTGGGTGAAGCTGTTCAGAGTGTTCACCGCTGCTGTGAAAAGCCTGCAACTTTTTCAGTTATTACTCAGAAATGACCAGCACACATAAGACTTAAAATCACTAGTCAGACCCAAATAAAATTGCCAGGCCTTCTGGAAAATTATAGAAAGCATCTACCCGGTGTCCTATTGGCACAAAAGAACTTAGAATTCTTTCTCTGGCTCTGTTTTCATTCATTCTTCCCTTTCATGTTCACTCTGCACCTGAAACCTACTTAATTATTCACCACCACCTTCTCCATGCCTCATCAATAATGGATAACACCTGCGATGGAAAACTCCCCCCAGCAGCGCAAAGGTGGTTGAGATGGAAGCATGAAGAGGAGAATCCACATGCCACACCCAAGGGAGAAACCAAGCACTGAGACGCCAGCCTGTCTCAAGGCCTGCTCTCTCTTGCGCAGCTCCCCCACACCAGCAAGACCCCTTAACTCTGTGCTTCCCGAACTTTTTGCACCATGGCACACAGGGAAATGTTAATATTTGTACAATACACTGGGTCACACAGAGAGGACCTGGAGGCCACAATGAGGCTGCACAAGGGTTGAAGACAACGTGCCCGGTGGCCCAGGTCACTCCCCATCCCCAAAGTCCGGGAGTATCATCAGCACACTGGTTGAAAAGCTCTGCCTTAACTTATGAAAGGGTCTTTACAGCAAATTTTGACAATGGCAGTCCCTTGGGAATGAAGTTAAACTCCTCCTTCTGAGCAGTCCACCATGGACCTGCTCTTTCTTCAGGACAACACCTTCTCTTTTCCATTTCCACAGCTTGCCCTAGTCCCAGCTTTCTCTGACGTGGCCCCCTGCCCCATCTCCGTGCTGGCTCTCACACACCTTCCCTTTTACGCCACTTTGGTTTCATCATCCATCGGTCACTTCGGGATCTGCAAATCTGCCTCCTCTCAGCCAGACAACAAACAAATGCAGCCCAGGAGCTGGGAATGGCTGACAAGGTCAGTAGGAGAGGAAAAGGCCAGCAGCTGCTCTGCCCTAAATTTGAAGCCCAGTAGCTCTTTGCTGGCATGGGACGATGACAGATACCAAACGTGGTAGGCAGACTTCTCAGATGACTCCCAATCATCTCCACCTCCTGGTATTCAGCCTCTTGGGTAATCTCCTCCCTGGGGAGGGAGCATGGCTGAGTGACCTACTCTAAGCAATAAAATACAGCAAAGGTGACAGGATATCACTCTGTGACTGGGTTACAAAAAACCATGACTTCCATCTTGCTATCAGACTCCATGACCTTCTTATCCTGCATACTTTATGAAGCAAGATACCAAGTGTCAGAGAGCCCATGTAGCAGAGAACTGAGGACACCTCCGGCCAACAGTCAATTGGGAACTGTGGCCCTCAGCCCCACTGCCCATGAGAAGCTGAGTCCTGCCCACAAGCATGTGAGCTTGGGATGACTGCAGGCCACCTGACCCCCTGATGGCAGTCTCCAAGAGACCCTAATGGAGAGAAACTGTGAGATAGTCAAGGAGGGTTGTTTTATGCCACTAACTTTTGGGGAAATTTGTTACACAGCAACAGATAATTAAGACACTAAATTAGGATTCAGATGAAAGGCTCAAGAGCAGAGGAGGCTCGAAGGTCTGGCTTGGGGCTTGACAAAGGACTAGCTTAGATTGTACACTCTGCACCAGCAGAGCCTGTGTCTGTGTCAGTCAGAGCCTCTATCTGTCATTGCTGTATCCCTGGGGTCTTGCACAGTGCATGATCCATAGAAGGATCTAAAAATGTTTATTGAATCAGTGCATGATAAATTGTAAGATGCATTTTCAACTTTTGACTAGGACAGTAGTCACAAACTCTCTCTAGTTCACTGGCAAAATAAGGAACAGCATAGCTTTGAGGCCATATTTCTTATTCCTATATGTAGCTGGTGTTCAACGAAACACAAAGGTATCAGCAGAGAAACAGCTATGACAGCTCAGCTTAATCACTTTGCATGGCAGACGGTTGAGAACACATTTATACTGCTGATGCCATTCGCTTGTGTAAGAAGTTCCCCATCCTTTTCTGAGGACTGCCTGGAGAATACACTGGGTTCCATTTCTGCTGTCCTGGCAGCGGGTCCTTTGGTTCTAAGGTTATGCTTCTGAATAAGCTTCTGGGATGTTGACTTAGAGGGTCTGCCAGTCCCATTTTTCTAAACAGTCTGGATCATATAAGAAAACAAAGTTGGTTTTAGAGCTGACACTGGAATATATAATCTTCTGCAGCAGGTAAGGGAAAATCGGAGATAAGGATGCTTGGAGCTTTCTTCCTCTTAACACCACAAATGGAGACAGACTGGGACCAACTATCCTAGAACCACCCTTCTTCCCTTCCCTAAGAATACATCACATTCCAGCCAAGAATCGATCCACTTAGGGAAATAGGGCTCCAACTGAACACATATTAATCCTAAATTCTGTCTACTTGATTTCAGATCCCATTTCAACTTCATCCCTTGCTAACCAGATCCTGGAAAAATTTTGTCCAGCCAGAACTCTGCAAGGTGTAATCAGCAAGAGGAAATCTCTCAGTTCATAATACCTTAACAAGAATCCTTCACAAAAAATAGAATCCTTTGGTAGCAAGATAGTTCTTTTCACTTGCCCTTGTAAGCTTGACAACACAACAGCAAGGTCGATAGGATAAGATGCTGCTAACAAGCCTTAATGAGTTAGCATGTGCACTTGACCTTGGTCAGGAGTCTCCTAGCAACTGTCCAAAAAAAAAAAAAAAAAAAAAACCTTGTCGGTGGCATGATGATTTCAGGGCAGGGAGGGGGTAACATCAAGGAAATCAAGGCCCCACATGAAGCCATGGTGCTCCTACACCCTCATTGCAACATTTTTCTTGGAATTAAAAAAAAAAGTGGATGTAAAAGTACACATGATCAGGGCAAGAGTTCACACCAAGCCCTCACTTCCCAGGATTTTGATAATACCTCCATCTCAGCAGGAGAGTGGCTGGCTTCTGATTAAGAAGCATTAGTGCTGAAATGGTTTCCTGCTTCAAAATCCTTTCTCCAGTTGTCTCTGGAATCAGGAGTAGGATGGCAATAAAAGGTAAATGTTATCTGGAGGGGTGGTGCATGTTGCCATTATAACTAATTAGCAGTTTAGTTTGACTTAATCAGACCAACCCTGGAAGAAAAGGCTGACGGTATAATGCTGCTTAAGTTGGAAGCTGAGAACTAGGGTCACCTTGAGTGTCTGACCAGGATGGGCAGCCCAGTGGGGGATCTGAGTGCTGAGGACAGCAGAAAGGAAACACCAGCCCAGAGAGGGTGAGGAAGGGCTGCTAAAGGCCAGCCTCCTAATTCAGTTCGCCAGTGACCAACCCCAAACGTTAAGTGAGCTTTGACTTCCAAATGTAACTGACACATCAAACTTGTGATTCTTGTTTCACATTTCCATATAGGACTCAATATCTGCAAAACCATTTTCTCTCATAGCTACCCTGGGACATAAATCTGATTAACTCATTTTACTGATGAGGAAACTGAAGCCTGGGAGGAAAGCAGGTGACAAACTCAAGGTAACTGCAGCAGATCAACTGTGAGCCAAAGATTTACATATGATGGACATTCTGAGCAGTGCATCTGTGTGACTTGCTCTGAGAGAGATACAGGAGAAGGATGAGACACTGACAGTGAATTACAGAGGCAACAGGTTAATGCATGCAAGAAAAGTGGAAAATGAGATCCTAAAGAATTGAGTGTTAAACTCTGGTCCACCGCCTAAGCCAGCGCTTACCACTTTTGACTGAATCTCATTAATACCTGTGCCAAGACCCAACCTCCAGAGGCTCTAATCAAGAAGTCTGGGGCCTTGAAATCTATGTTTAAAGAGCAAAGCCCTGACTATTTAATCGGAATGTGACCTGTATAGAGGCGAGATCCACATGATTACAAGCATGGCTTAGAGGCCAGTCCAGAGAAGCATAAAGACATTTAGCATTTTTCATTTTAAAGATGATCACGTTTATAGTCAAATCGCATTTCATAATTCTCCCAGGTCACAAAAAGTCTATTTTCAACTACTCCTTCTGGGTAAACTGGGGCCAAAATGTTCAGACTGGCTCCAAATCTCCTTCAATCCATTACCAGACTGACTTACTTTTTGGTGTCCCATGGGTAGGGTCTGACCAAGAGGTCAGCTAGGCATGTCGAGCTGAATGTCTGTTGTTTCAATATGAGAAACAACAGGAGAAAAACTGCAAGTGGAACCCTCCAGGGGAGTGAAGTGGCCTGTGTCTAAACAGAAATCCTCCTCTCTTATGGCTGCTCTCAAGAAAGCAGTCAGCAAAGACTGTGTTTCAAAACAAGTGGATTGAGAAACTACATGTTTGGACTCAGAACATGTTGCCAGTTACACTTGTAATGGGAATATTTTTCATTTTAAAGATGATGTTTGTACTCAAATCATATTTCATAACTCCCAGGACAACATGGGCTCCAGGATACAACTGGGTTACATATGAAATTCAGTTATCCATATCTGTTCCTCTCCCAACACCTTCCCTTCTTCTCCAATATGGCCCCAGTACACTTATCACAGAAAATATGAGAGTGGCTGGGCATGGTGGCTCATGCCTATAATATGACACTTTGAGAGGCCAATGCTTGAGGCCAGGAGTTTGAGACCAGCCTTGGCAACATAAGACTCTGTCTCTACAAAACACACACACACACACACACACACACACACACACACACACACACCACACACACATTAGCTGGGCATGATGGTATGCACCTGTAGCCCTAGCTACTAGGTAGGTTAAGGCAGGAGGATTCCTTGAGCCCAGGAGTGTGAGGCTGCAGTGAGCTAGGATTGTATCCTTGCACTCCAGCCTGGGTCACCGAGTGAGACTGTCTCTAAAGAGTGCATAGTCGGGGCAGAGGACACAATTTTTCTAAAGACTACTGGGCAGTTTATTGAGCATACACTTACTCAGCAAGCATGTCAGACGCCTGAACTGTGGCCTATGAGCTGCAACTCTGACTGGAAACTGACAACAAAATTCTCTCTCACTAAAACGTCCATTTATTTCCCTGTTGTTTGTCCCATCACTTCTTGGCACAGTTTCACATATATACTGTCTGGTGAGACAATCCATCAAAAAAGTTGAGAAAGATTCCTCTTGGGAGAGGGGTCAGGCAAAGAGAAAAAATTGGAGCCTAGAGGGTTAAGAAAGATCAGTCTTCTCCATCAGTTTCTTTTATTCCACAGAACACAAAGTAACTGGAGAACTTGCCTTCTGGTGTGCAGACCACCAGACAAGTTTTGCTCTGGTGATTTCGAAATAGTGATGGTCTGATGTCAGTGGGGGAGACACCTACCAGGCAACACGTCTTGCCTAGAGCTGAACTGACAGGTGAAACTCTAAAGACAAGCTAAAATAATTGGAAGCAATACTTCCAATCCAGGTGGTGAGATCAAAAGCAAACATTCTCCCATTTCTTTTTTTTTTTTCCTTGATTGAAATGAATCATTTGCTCTTCAAATGGGATTTCAAGGTGAAGCCTTTTCATTTTAACGGTGTACCAGTAAGATCATTAAATCTTTAAAAAAAATTACTCCAGTTGCATTAGGTTCATAGAAAAACGTCTCATTTTGTTGTTGTTGTTATTGACAACTAAGGTCTCCTAGAGCATTATTCTCCACTGACAGAAATGACACTTTACTGCGGATTCTAAGTTGCAGAATGGGCCATTAAATGTACCCTGGTAAAAGAAGGCATCTCAAAAACATTTCATTTTTGAAGTAAAGACCATTAACCTACATAAGTACACAAACCCAAGGACAAAGGAACGCATCACACTTCACCTCAGCAAGCATCACTCCCACTGCGGTTAGTATTCTTGCTGCTATCCTTCCCACAAATGTTCTGTGCTTTCCAAACTAAGCACACTATCAAGCCCACAGCTCCTGAACTCTTCAGGTTTTTCATTGTCAGGGTGTAAATTCACTTACCAATTGGTGATCTTCACCTTAAGTAGTACAGCCCCCGCCTTGACCTACTTTTTATTTCTTTACTCTTATGTGTGTCACATAAGCCAAATGCAACTGTGTGTGCTTAACACAAACCCTGCAGGAAATTAAAAACTTAGTGCACTCATCTTACCATACAACATAGTTAATAAAGCAGTCGTTTCTTAGAAATTGTGCACAAAATGTACAGAAGTGTTTGCCCTTCTCTGTGTTTCCAGGAAAGCAGTAACAATGAGATGGTTCCTTTGGTCAGTGAGTCATCTCTAAAGGATTTCTACTCTTGCATATTTTTCAATTAAAGCAAAGAAATACATGAATATAATTTTAAAAGTCAAATGATATCATGCAGTTTATGGCAGAAATTGAAGTCTTCCCTGTCCCTCCCATGCCATGGTCCCGCTCTTCTAATGTTTTTCCCTGGAATTTATTTCCATATTCATAAATAGCATGTTTATACTGCCTCACCTTGGTTTTTCAGTTTTAGATATTATTTCCTGGCTCTACTATAAACAATTAAGATTTACCTCTTTCATGTTACATGCACCCTCATCCTCTCAATATTACAATTTCCGGTTAATCAATATTCAGTGCTTGTGTTCTGAAGACTATACTCCACCCTGCTGAGCTACAACGCATATTATTGCATTTCTTGCCAATATAACAATTGCTTTTACTGAGGTAAATAATGGAATTGTTTTTCTGTTTGCTTAGTCTTCTATGGACTGATCAATAATTTATGCCAAGCTCTCCTAAAACCATCTAAAACTCCTGGTGGCACAAATTTATCAGGAAATCTCTCAGTTCTGCTCTTTCTACAGACTGCCTAACTGGAGCCCTCTGAGCGGCAGGCCACATGGGATTGGTGGCTGGACTTCTGCATGGTTGTGATCCTGGGATCTCCTTTCCCATCACCTGGAGATTCTCTCTGCTGCATTCCCAGTTTGGGTCCCCCGTTTCCTGGATCTTGCATCTTATTTCTTGGTTTATGCTCCCGTGCAAGAAGAGCAGTCCTCCAGTAGTTTCCTGAGAAAGGGTGAATGTGAGGTAAATTTTCCGGGACCATGCATGTCTAAAAACATCTTTATTGTACCTTCACACTGAATTGAAGATAGACTGGCTGTAGGTCTCCCAGTTTCCAGTGTTGCTTGTGAAAAGTCCAACATCATTGTGTTTCGTGATCATTCTTGTTTTTATTTCTCTGAAGCCTGTACAATCTTCTCTTTCTCCCTCCTTTTCTGAAACTTCTGTCTTTTCTATTTCATTATTCTAGATAGGTACCCAGTAGACTCTTTTAATCTGGAAGTTCATGTGTTCTTTGGCTCCAGGACACGGTCTTTCATAATTTCCCCTTCTGTTTTATCTTTGTTCCTACTACTTTCCACCCTTTTGCCATACTTGTTTTACTGTTTTGAAGATTTCCTCAATTTTGCTGCCTTGATTTCTCCAGGTGACTTTCCATTTGCTTTATGTCTTTGTCTTTCATGTTAGAGATGTTCTTTAAATGTCTGGTGATCCTTGGCTGTTCACTCATATTTAAATCCCCAAAAAGCCTATTGGAAGATCATATACTTATGATGCAAGAGCCGTCACTATGGGGTGATCAGGTGGAAAGTCAGGTGGTGTACTGGGAAACCCCCAAACATTAGTATCTGTAGTATTTTCTCTTGGGCCTGTTACCTCAGAGAGGAATACACTCATCTGCTGGGGGCTAAGGATCCTTGAGTGGGTTGGATTCTAAGCCTGACAACTAACAGTTGTAAGGCATTCTCCGGGTCTCACTGCTTAGTGGGCCCTGTGTTCCCCAAGGCACCTTGTTTCTATTTCCAACTGTTGCCATGTTCCCAGTTTCAGTGCTCCTCTGGTTCACCCTTTCCTTACAGAAGCCTCCCATCTTCTGCGGGGAGGAGGAATCACCTGGCTTCATGGATTGGAGAAGGCATCAGGAAGTTTAATGTCTCCTGTGACAGGCTTCCAAATAATCCTCTTCTTTTTCAGCCATACCTCTCATATTTCTGCCACCTGAGGTATCTGTGTCTCTAATTCTTGAGCCTTTTTTGGGGGGCATCTACCACACACATCCTCACAAACACTTGGCAGAAGAGAGAAAACAGAAACCTCATCAGTGTGTTAGTCAGGATGGACCAGGCTGTGCGGTGATAACAAACCACCCCAAAAATCTCTGTGGCTTAAAACGATAAAGGTTGATTCCTCTCTCAGAGTACATGTCCCAGGAAGCCCCACCCATTGTGGTTTCACGAGACCTGTACTGACAGGGGCAGAGCCATCTTGTGAGGCTTCCCCCTTAACATAAGGCTTTGGGGTTTGTTTCCACTGGGGAAGAAAGCACTGTCTTAGCTGCTCCCGCTTGGAAGCAATACACTTCAGGGCTCACGTTTCCCTGGCTACGCTTAACTTCTAGAGGATGAGGAAGTGCAGTCTTCTCTGCGTTTGAAAAAATAAGAGAACTGGAAATCATGGGGCACACTAACTCCTTCATCACAGCCAGTTACCACTTGGGTGTTGCCAAATTTTGTTGTGCTCATCTGTTGCTGTTTCCTCTGTCAGTGTTTGTGCTTTTTATTATTTTACTGGAATTCTAGGAGGGAGCAGAGATAAACACCATTTCAAACTGTACACCATACCACTTAAAGTGGCCAAAACCCTCCAGTTTACACTGTGTGCTTGCTAGCATCAATCTCCCTGAGTCTACTGTGACTCTGTTCTCAAATGATTCTGTTGCCTAAAGACAGATCAGTAGGCTGTGGGTTTTCAGAACTGGTCTTCAGGATGGGTGTGGTGGCTCATGCCTGTAATCCCAGTATTTTGGGAGGCTGAAGCAGGTGGATCACTTGAGGTCAGGAGTTCAAGACCAGCCTGGCCAATATGGCAAAACCCCATCTCTACTAAGAATATACAAAAATTAGATGGGCATGGTGGCATGCGCCTGTAGTCCCAGCTACTTGGGAGGCTGAGACAGAAGAATTGCTTGAGCCTGGGAGACGGCGGTTGCAGTGAGCCAAGATCGCACCACTGCACTCCAGCCTGGGCAACAGAGCAAGACTCCATCTCAAAAAAAAAAAAAAAAAAAGAAAAGAAAAAGGACAGGTCTTCATTATCAATATTTTTCAAGAAGAGGATTGGGAGATACTTCTCAGGCATATATTTAGAAAAGTGAAACTCCTTACTAGAAGAAAATGACATAAGAATTTTTTTCAAATGTTTAGAACACAGTTATTTTCTCTCAGTGCTGAGAATGTAATAGATGTGTTCAGTAAACTCCTATGGATTAGCAATCCCGTTTTCTCTCTATATACAACTCACCAGCAAACAAATGTCAGTTTGCTCCAAGAAAAAAGTTCTTAAGTTCTGGGGGAATTAAAAGTAGTGTTAAAAGCAGATTCAGCAATTAGCAACGGTGGCTGACAAATGGCAATACAGGTTTTTTTTGTCTCCCTTTATGTGCTTCATTATAGTTTGTGATCCTGCCATTTTGAGAATGCAAATACTCAATACTGCTTTTTTAAGAATACCATTTCTCCAGGTCTGCTGACCATAATCACAGTGAGATAGCTCTTTTTGTTAAAACTTTATCTGTGCTAATAAAAGATTTAGTTAAATCTTATATCCACAGCACTCACATGGGGAAAGTGCCTAGATAATACATTTTTTCCTTTAAATCAGTAGTTCTCAATCTTTCACATGCTTATGAATCTCAGGGAAAGTTTACAAAACAAAATACAATAAAACGAAACAACCAGATCACTGAGACCCACATCAGGTATTCTGGTTTGGAAAGGAAGGGCAGTAACTTGCATTTCTAATAAGTAACACCCAGACAGACTTCAGATCACATGGTTTTAAAACACCTTTCCATTTTCTATAACAGCATACATGGAGAATGAGTGTTCAGTAATATTTTTTGATGCTGAGATGGAAATCAACAGAATATAATATTATATTCTCATAAGACCATTAAAGAGGCAGCAAAGGAAGGTCTTTCCTATAAATATGGCATGACAGATGAAATACAACCCACAAATAGCTTAAAAATGACTGCTGAAATACTTTAAAGCACAGGTTTTCAGTTTCACTTTATATTAACTATTCATAACCCAGTGATCCATATTGATTTCTTAGCATCAAGCTGAATTTCTGACATGGTGGGTTCCTAAAGCATTATACAATGTTCTATAAGTAATGTCACCTTTTGAATGAAACAGCATGCAAGAGAGTTAAGTTGTTCTCCTAGTTCAAATGAATAAAAGCCAGCCTCTAGCCCTACCACAGGCTGTGCTGTGGGCTCACTGTGAGGCTGCAGGGGCAATTGGTTAAGCAGGTCATTTCAAGGAGCTGGCGCACTGGAGAAAGCTGAAGGAAGAGGCCAGCATCTGGACCAACTGTGCCTGCGGCTTTTTCCTCTGGTGGCTTTCCAGGTTTCTAAAAGGATACAGGAGCCAGCCTTTTGCCAACTCCCTACTTTTGAAAACCTGCTCTATTTCCACCTCATTTGCAAAATGCTTGCTGCAAACCCTCCTAGCTAGGAGGAATCTGGAGACAGCTGGATGTCGAGGAGAATTCTACACGTGAGTGCACCTGTTTTTCACTGAATCCGAAGCCTAGAAAACAGACAGGACATATCTGAACTCACTGACCCAATGCTGCCCTCTTGCTGGGGAGGATGAAGTTCCCTTCCCTACCGGTTTCCAACCTTTCCTAATCCGCTAACAGCAAACGCTGACTATTCCTTAAAAAGAAGGTGAATGCTGACCTGCATAGCTCTTTATGTAGTAAGTAAAATGAACAAATACCTTACAATAATGGTTTCTCACTCCAAAGATATATATTGAGAAATGGCCTGGTGCAATCATAAAATGCAGAATTAAATGAAATTGAATATAAGCTCTTGACCTTTATCTTACTCCAAGATCCATTTTTAAATGAAAGGCTTAAAAATTATTCAAGAGTATGGAAAGGGAGAGTAGAAGCAGAGAGAATCTTTATAGCAAAGGAGTCAGAGCAAAGGTTAGTCTTCCTGATATATTCTGAAAAGATTGTGACACCTAAGCTTGCCATGTTATCACATTTCTTAGGCATTTCAAAAATGGAAAATGTCAACAGTGGCATCAATTACTTTGTGTAGCTCTTCACAATGAAACACAATTTGGTTTAAAACAGAATACATATCTTTTGTGAAGTGAGAAGGATGCCCTGATACCATCAGATGTGAAAATTAGGAACCTACCACAGTGAGGCATAGGGTGGGTGAAAAAACTGCAGAGGCTGGGCGTGGTGTTTCACACCTGTAATCCCAGCACTTTGGGAGGCCAAGGCAGGCAGATCACCTGAGGTCAGGAGTTCAAGCCCAGCCTAGCCAACATGGTGAAACCTCATCCCTACTAAAAATACAAAATTAGTTGGGCATGGTGGATGCACCTGTCATCCCAGCTACTCAGGAGACTGAGGCAGGAGAATCACTTGAACCTGGGAGGTGGGGGTTGCAGTGAGCCGAGATCGCACCATTGCACTCCAGCCTGGGCAAAAAGAGTGAAATTCTGTCTCAAAAAAACCAGACCAAAACAAAACAATTGCAGAAACCGGCCGGTTTCACATCTGTAATCCCAGCACTTGGGAAGGCAGAGGTGAGTGGATCACTTGATGCCAGCGATTCAAGACCAGCCTGGCCAACATTATGAAACCCCGTCTCTACTAAAAAATACAAAAATTAGCTGGACGTGATGACACTTGCCTGTAATCCCAGCTACTCGGGAGACTGAGGTAGAATTGCTTGAACCTGGGAGGCAGAGGTTACAGTGAGCAGAGATTGCATCACTGCACTCCAACCTGGGTGACAGAGCAAGACTCCGTCTCAGAACAAAACAAAACAAAACAAATAAACAAAACTGCAGAAACCCCTGGCAGAAAAAGGCTCGGAAGAATATTCTCCAAAGAGGGCACGCTACCCATCCCAAATCTTCAAGGGATTGATTTAAGGCAGTTCTCAAATTGTCGTCCTGGGACCAGCAGCATCGCATGGGAACTTGTTAGTGACAACGTTGAACTTTACCTGAGAACCAGAGAAACAAAATGAAGAAATACCCCCACCCTTTTGTGTTCTGGGAAACTCCTTCTTTTCTGACACAGAGCAGGGATAGGGATGCTCCTCTTGTTTACCTATGACAAAGCCAGACGCAGACCCTTCACATTCCCATTCTTTCTTCACAAATGATCTGCTTGCTAACCAAACTTTGGTTAAGTGTCTCTCCTTCCTCCAGGTGCGTGAACTTCGGCCAGCATACAGCCACTCCTGAGAAAACGCTGGTCTCAGATGGAAACATTCTCTGAGCCACAGCACATTCAACTCCCACCCTTTTCATGCCACTTTCACACACCCCATTCTTTCTACTTGGCTACTCTCCCTATAAAACAACTTCCCCCTTGTACCTAACTCTAGAGACCCTTAAAGATCTTAAGGTCAGAGATTCTCCTACGGCAACAGTCCTTCCTCCCTATAATGAAACAGTATCTTTCTCCCCTTTGCAATAATCCTTTCCAATGAAGTCTCTCCTTCCTCAAGCAGGGCTTGTTTTTTATTTGGCATTAGAAATACAAATTCTCGGGCCCCACTTCATACTTTCTGAATCAGAAACTGGGGGGTGGAGGGCGATGTACCCAAGAATGCATTTCTCACAAGGCCTCCAGGCACAGTGTGGGAAGCACTGATTTGAAGCCATCCTGCTAAGAATCTGATGAGTGCATTGAACACTTTAATTCTCTCCCGCTGGCGTTTGTGAGTTCAGGTGCAAGCTGTTTCTGAGGCTTACGGTGGAAAAGTTCTTAGCGTCCCAACAGACCATTTCCCATAAAGTCACTACCCAAGGGCACACAAGGCCATGGGGCACCATCTTCCCTCCCGCCGCGTGGGGCCGAGGAAGCCCAAACCCGCACCTACTTACATCTCCGTCCATCGGCCTCTGGTCGTCACAGTCCTTGGTGGGGCTAATGTCCTGGCGCATGACCCAGATGGGCTCTTTGGGCTCGTCGGGGGTGTAAGGCGAACGGATGGTCCTGGTTTTCACCTCCTCGATGGCCTCCTTGATGTCCTTGATGGCCAGCGAGATGGCATCGCGCTTCTCCTTGCTGTACCGCTGCCCCGCCTCGCCGCCGCCCGCGGGGCCCGTCGCCCGCTGCTGCCCCGCCGGCGTCTGCAGCCCAGGGCTGTCGGGGCGACCCCCGGCCGGGGTAGGGGGATGCTCCAGGTCCTGCTCGGCCTCAGGCATGTCCTCGGCCGCCTTGTCGAGGCTCTGCGAGCTCATGCTCTGCTTCACCTCGGCCACGATCTGGTCGATGTCCTCCTCCTGCTCGTAGCTGTCCATGCGCGGGTAGGGCGCGAACTCCGCCTCCTTCTCGGGGCTGTCGGACTCGCCGTCTGAGCGCTCGTCGTAATGGTGCAGCCGCGCGCCCAGGGCCTCCTGGCGGTACGCGGCCGCCTCGTCGCGCTCCTGCTCGTAGAGCCGCAGGCCGTCGCGTGCGTCCAGCTCGGGCGCGTCCCCTATCTCCTCGTACACGTGCTCCTGGAGGCCGCCGTAGTCGGCATAGGGCTCGGCGTAGGGCTCGTCCTCGCCGCGGTGGAAGAGCCGGTGCGTGTAGACGTAGCCTGAGTAGGCCGCATTCATAGCCTCCTCGTGCTCCAGCGAGTGGAAGTGCAGGTGGTTGGGCAGCGCGCGGCGGTGCGTGGCCTCGGCGTGCTCGGCCTCTGCCTGCTCCGTGTACTCCTCGGCCTCGGGCCGGTACTGCACAGCGTAGGCGCTCTCGTCCTCGGGGTCCTGCGCGCGCTCCGCATCGTAGCCGTCGCGGGCCGCCGCGATCACGTCGCCCTCGGCGGTGTCTGTGTGGTTGTGGAAGCCGCTCTCCGTGCTGGCTGAGCGCGCCAGGCATTCCCCGTGCTCCTCTTCCTCCTGGCCGAGCTGGGCGCGGAGGTCCTCGAGGGCTCGCCCGCGCTGGTGGCGGCCCGCATAGTGCTGCTGCTGTGGCGGCTGCTGCTGTTCCTCTTCCACCTCGGGGTGCTCCAGGTCGGCCTCCACCGACTCGTTCACCTCCCCACCTGCCGCCTCGTCGGTCACCTCCACCTCCGCAGACCCCTCCAAGTGGTTCATGGTGGGAGTCGGGACGGCTAGGAGAGAAGCTGGGCCTGGCTCACTGCGCTCTCATTTTGCTCCACTGGGCTGGAAAAACAAGAAGGGGAGAGGCTGTCACGTGGTGCAAACAGTCATTATGAGCTGAGTAGTCAGATAACCATAAAAAAAACTGCTATTGATTCCTTTTGGTTCTGGGTCAATTAAAAAATGACTGCAAATTTAAGCTCAATCTGACAGCACATACATAGCACGCATCATAATTTGTAATTAGGTATCTACTTGTTTAATTGCTTATTGGCTTTCTCCGTTCCCCACCCCTCACACTGAGCGCCTCAGGAACATTTTGTTCTCCACCACGCATACGATTCAGGTCCCATTTCTGATGCATCTGAATAAAGAGTACTACTAAATTGAATGGGCCAATTGACACATTTTCCATCTGCTAACAGATAAATCTCTCCAAATTAAACTAGGATCCTACAACTTTAGAAATCACTCTTTAAATCAATTTCAAAGAAACATAATCTTGAACACCTTTTGAAGCCATTGCTGGCAACACAGGTATGCAGCCATTCTGAGAGAGGCTATCAGCCAGCAGTGGGGTCCCACTCTGGTTCTGTCATTACTGACTTTGTGACCTCAGGCAAGTGGCTTAATTTTCTGGACCTCCACGGTGTGACTGGACTCATTTCCTACATGCAGGATGTTAACAGCTATTACACAGGGTAAAACAGACTCCGTGATCAAGTAAGTTTGGAAAATGCTGAGTTACAGTTGACTTTTCATTGTTAATATCCAGAAGGAGGAAGATACAGGATACAGGGTTTCCCTAACTTGTTTGACCAGGAGACACTTTTTCCTAGAGGCCAATGTTACGTAGCAGCTGGTTTCTAATAGTTAGGCTTCCCTATTGCGCACTCAGCATCCAGGATACAACCAACCACGGATGACAATATTAGGGAAAAAAATCCAACACAATACAACAATAAAAAATAATGCAAGTAAAAATAAAGTATAACAACAATTTATATAGCATTTATATTGTATTAGGTATTATGAGAAATCTAGAGATGATTTACAGCCTATAGGAGGATGTGCATAGATCATATGCAAATACTATACCATTTTATAATGGATTTTTATATCCACTGGGATCCTGAAACCAACCCCCATGGATACAAAGGGAGGACTATATTCCCTTTCCCTATGTAACCTGCATCTAAAATTCTAAGATTTTATGAGTTGCCATTATAGCTAGAACTGGATAACAGGTGTAATTTCTAAAAAATATGGGTAGGTCTCTATTTTCAGAGAAACTTGTAGCTCGAGAGAAAGATTTGGTTTCAGTCTCTCTCAATTCTTCTTATCACAAAATAGCTTTATGGTGTAATCTGTGCAGTATATAGAAATAGACACAAAGAATGTGAACAACCATAACAAAACAGGCAGGACCCCTATGATTTTGAGATCCCTGTGGTAAATAGGCTCAACAGTATGTGTAAACTTGCTATTGTGTTCTTTTAGAAAGCCTCTCTTACAAATGGACACAATGGATGGGAAGTGAACTCTTAAATGTAATAGCAGACAGCCCCAGGAGGACCAGGGACATCTGATTGACTCTCTAGTAGTGAGATGCATTATATTCTACTCAACTCCCCATCACAACCACAGCAATTTCCTTCAAGCATTGATGACCATCCCAGTAGCAAAGGAGATCATTTTGGAGCTACCAAGTCCACATTCAAGTAGAAGTATCATGTCTTCCCCATTCTTTGATGGATCCACCCCTGACTGATTCTCGCTAGAAGAAAAGAATCATGGTTTACGAGAGATGAACAATCTTTATTGCTTCCCTACTTGATACAAATTAGACCCAACCTCTTTTGAAAAATTGTGGGCTCTTCCCATTAACTCCTGAGAACAGTGACTGGACTAAGTATAAGAAAGTCTCCAAAAGCAAGTATGAATCTTCCTTCAAACCTTGATGGATGGTTAAGGCTGTAAACCAGCGGCAGGGTGGGGTGGGGAATGATTAGAAGCTGTTCCACCTCAGATCATCAGGCATTAGTTTTCATAAGCAGTGCACAACCAAAACCCTTGCATGTGCAGTTCACAGTAGAGTTCATGCTCCAATACTGGTCCATGGCCCAGTGGTTCGGGACCCCTGCTCTAAATAGAAGAGGCAAGTGTTGCTGCTGTGGGCCACCCAGTTAAATGGCCTCCAGTGGATTATGAGAAACACAAAACAAATATTCAACTCAATACAACACATGGACAAGAACAGCATACCCAAGTTCCCTTCATAAGGACTTTCTAAAAAAGACAACAGATAAATCTTCATGAAATCTACATTGGTTTCATAAGGTACAAATCTAATTCTAATAAACACAAAGTGAGCATTCACAGAAAGGGATAGCAAACATATCACAGACTTTCTTGGGTTCTGTTACCCTGAGGTGTCACAGTTGTATGTGGTCAGCCTAAGAAAAACAGTGACAAAAACCACAGAAAGTACCTGAATGACCAACAATTCATGACAACCGTATGTGGAACTGACCAAAATGCTGCCTTCAGGGAAAATGGCTCTTCTTTAGCTTGATGAAAATCTATTGACATATGTATTAAAAAGAAATTTTAGCTTATTCTGGGTTAAAATCCGTGAATGGTGCCCTCTTATAACCCAGGTATTGATTCAAAGGAAATGGAACTTCCTTGCGTGTATATACACTAAACCGTGGTAAAGGAAGTTCTCTGGTGGGGCAGGGGGTGGTGGAAGATAGTGTTAATGTAGTTTTGGTACAATAGATCTTTTTGTTCACTAAGTAACTTCTCCTTATACCCCCATCCACAGACCTCACGGGAGTATTTACACATACAGCGTTTGGATTTTACACACCATCATGTTTCCAAGAATATGATTTGGATTGTGGTATTGCAACATGTTAATGAATAACAGACATTGACTTTGTGCCTAGGACAAAAGGCAATTTGTGCCTAGGACAAAAAGGCAATTGTCAACTTTTAAGGAAGGAGCTGAAGTTGATGCTTAGGTTTATCTCTACACACAGAGGACTGTTTTCCATACCCTGGCAACTTTGGGAGTGGTATTTATAAAAAACATTTAAGCTGCTTTTTAAAAATCCTAGGTTATTGTGGGAGTATATTATTGGTACAAAATTTTTGAAAAGCAATTTGACAAGATGAATTAAATTCTTCAAAAGATAACCTACCTTTTGCCCCAGTAATTCTACATATAGAAGTCTAAAAGAAAAAACTTGAATGTGGACAAAAATGTTTCTCACAGTATTTTCTTCAAAAGCAAAAATTTTAAACACCAAATATTAAGCGCTAATATTTATTAAGTACTGATAAGTACAATGCTAATCATATTAGGGTTATATTGTGATCAGAAAGATGTGGGGATTTTCTCTCTGGGAAGCTCCACCTGGAGTTCCCATAACACTTCAACTCAGCCAGCCACAGCTGAAGAAATCACACCTCCTCACCCTCCCTCCCCACCCTAGCTCTCAAACTGGGTTCCCTCCTGTATTTCCCATATGGGCAAATGGCACCACCAGCCACCCACTGAATCATCTCCTTCCCTTATCTCCCTCCTCAAACTGATGCCAGAGTCCACTGTCTTAATAACTCTTGGATCAGTCTTGCTGCCACTGCTTTGTCTTGGTCTGTGTTGACTACCTGGTTGTTTCCTTGACTCTGATGTATCAGCCCCCTCCAGTCCACCCTCCCCACTGCCAGCCTGATGATCTTTATAAAATACAAATCTGAATCCCATAACCCTACTCCTCAAACTCTTCGCTGATTCCCTTCTAGGGCATAGTATAAATGCTTAGCTAACTATGTCCCAGGTACTACTAGGCATTTTCCACATGACACATTTAACCTTCACACTAGCCAATGAAGAGTACTGCCATGATCAGCTTTTCTGAAAATGAAGAAACAAGTGATTAGAAAGGGTAGGTGATTGTCCCAGGTCACACATCTAGTAAGGGAGGCCCCCTGACATTTGATCTTTGCACTCTAGCTCTGGGGTCGGGGCTCTTGAGTCCTATTCCTGGCCAACAAAGACCTTGGGATGCTTCACCCCTTTAGTCCATCTCCACACTTCATCCCGCACCCTGCATTCTAACAGCCAAAGTCCTGGTGTTGGCCCTAACTGCCCTCCCTATTCATGGCATATTTTAACCTATAACTTTTCTTTGGTGAATCTTCCTTGTCTTCCCCAGGCCATGTTCATACTTGATGAATGTCAATTAGGTGCCAGCCTCCAGGCACATTCGAGGCACTGGGGCAGAACAGTGAGCAAGCCAGAGGAGGCTTCCCTGCTTTCAGGAAGTCCCCATTCTGGTGCACTGGGTGGGGGGTGGGGGGGCAGAGGGAAAAAAGGGCAGACAATAATTATGTAAGTAAGTAAACAAGATAACTTCATAGGGAAACATTTTATGAGGCTAATACAAAACAGAGTAATGCCATAGAAAATGACTGAAGAGAGGGTATTATGTAGATATTATTCAAAGAATGAGATATTTGAGTTGAGGTCTGAATAATCAAGAAAGAGGTGGCCTTGTGAAGATCTGAGGGCAAGGGCTTTGAGGTGAGAAAGGATCAGCTGTGTTCAAGGACAGAAATAATGTTTGCAGGCAGGTGTGGAGTGAGTAAGGGACAGTGTGATGGGCGATGAGGACAAAGAGATGGAAAGGGGCTGAGCCGGGCAGGGTCTGGTACATCATGGTAAAGGATGTGGATTTTATTTCAAGTGTAGTGGCATGCTACTGGAGTGTTTAAGCAGGGGATTGATAAGGCCCGACTAAGGCTCCCTTTGTGCCCACTGTGCTTTTTCTCTCTCCCTTTCCCTTTCTCTCTCCCTCTCACACATACGCCATTATATATATATATATATATATATATATATACACACACACACACACACATATATATGTGTATATATGTGTGTTTGTGTGTATATATATAAAATTTATCATGGCTTCTATCATTCTGAGTGGTAATTCTTTGTAAGTATCAAGTCCTTAAGAAAAAGACGTTTTGTCATGTATCTTTGATTTTCTGGTGCCAAGCACAGAGGGTATACAGAAGGTGGTCAAGGAATTTTTAGTAACTGAAAAGGAAAAATCTTTATCCCCCACCCCTCCCACCCAATAGTTGGGGACTTATAGACTTCTAGACATTGGCATGATCAGCCTTTGGAGAAGAACTCATTTCTTCTTTCTATCTTAAATCTTTGCTGCCCATATTCACCCATGCAAACTCCTTCGACTTCTAATGTTTTAAGTGCCTAAAGAATGCAAATGATTCAATATTCTCCTGCATTTGAGTGTGTTAATCCAATGGGCATTTATCAGACTTGTACCAGTCACTGTGCAAGGCAAAGGGGATGTAAAAGTTTCTAAACTATGGTTTAGGGCAGACAGCTTTGATAGTTATGATACCTGGTGATAAGTGCAAAATAGAAATATACTCAAGATAGAAAAACAGCCTAGAGTTGAAACAATGACAACAATTGTAACACCTTGTGAATCATATTAAGTGCTGCTGTTCTTATGGGTTCTGGATTTCATGAGCTAGTGAGCATCCTAAGCAAGCTTAGGAAAGAAGTGACATCATCTAATAAATGTCCTTGATGATGACCCATGTGCCTCTGGAGGAAGACAGAGGCAAATAGAGGAAGAGCAGTTGATGGAAGAAAATCTCTCCTCCTCTACAAAAAAAGTTGGATGACCTGGAAGACACATGCAGAATAGTCCCCTCCTCAGGGACACCTGCAAAACATGAAGAAGGGGTGCTGTGGCATCCTGGCTACAGGATGAAGGTCTCCAGGTTACCAGTGGTGAAGCACAGATGGCTTTCTGGTCTATGGTTCTAGAATGTTCCACAGCTTGGGTAGAAAAGGTGAACAAAAAGAGGGAATTCCACTTCAGTGCACCATTTAGAAATAGAATAGTTCATGATTCAGCAGCTGAATCCAGGTATCTCATAATGTATAGCAGAGGCTCATGTTGATTTGGGATTGATGGAAGGGGAGGCTGTAAATTACTTTAGTTGCTCTTTCCTTAAGTAATCATTGATGAGCATTTCTAATAAACTGTCCCTTTTAGCATATTCAGAAGTAGTGTTAGAAGAAAGGTCAGACATAAGGCAAATGCAATGTAAAAAAGAGCAAAAGGCATCATACCATGTTAATACAGAGAGAAGTTTGTGTACGTCAGTGACAGAGAATAAAGAAGAGCATTACATAATGAAAGAGGGTTCAATTCAACAAGAAAGCTTAGCTCATATATATATATATATATATATATACATATATATACACACACACACACACACACCCAATATTAGAGCACCCAGATTCATAAAACAAGTTCTTCTAGACCTATGAAAAGACTTAGCCATACAATAGTAGTAGGGGACTTCAACACCCCACTAACAGTGTTAGACACATCATCAAAGCAAAAAACTAACAAAGAAATTCTGGACTTAAATTCTACATTTGACCAGTTGGACCTAAAAGACATCTACAGAGTACTTCACTGATTAACCACAGACTATACATTCTTCTCATCTGCATGCACATGGAACATACTCCAAGATCAAACACATGCTTGGCCATAAAGCAAGTCTCTGTGAATTCAAAAAAATCAAAATTAAAATCATACCAGCCATATTCTTGGATCACAATGGAATAAAATAGAAATCAATACCAAGAAGATCTCTCAAAACCACACAATTACATGGAAATTAAGCAGCAACTTGCTCCTAAATGACTTTTGGGTAAATGATGATATTAACTCAGAAATTAAAACATTCTCTGAAATAAATGAAAAGAGAGACACAAGATACCAAAATCTCTGGGATGCAGCAAAAGCAGTGTTAAAAGGAGAGTTTACAGTGCTAAATGTCTACCTCAAACACTTAGAAAGTTCTCAAATTAACAATCTAACATCACACCTAGAGGAACTAGAAAAACAAGAACAAACTAACCCCAAAGCTAGCAGAAAAGAAGAAATAACTAAAATCAGAGCAAGAATGAAGAAAATTGAGACCCAAAAATCTATACAAAGAATCAGTGAAGCCAAAAGTTGGTTATTTGAAAGGATAAACAAGATTAATAGACTGCTACCTAGGTAAACAAAGAAAAAAAGAGAGAAGATCCAAATAAATATAATCGGAAATGACAAAGGTGACACTATAACCAATCACACAGAAATACAAAAGATACTCAGAGACTATTATGAACACCTCTATACACACAAACTAGAAAATCTAGAGGAAATGGATAAATTCCTGGAAACACACATTCTCCAAAAATTGAATCAGAAAGAAATTGAAACCTTGAACAAACCAATATCAAGTTCCAAAACTGAATCAGTAATACAAAAAAAAAAAAAACCTACCAACTGAAAAAAAAAAACCCCGTAACAGATGGATTCACAGCTGAATTCTACCAGATATGCAAAGAGCTGGTGCCAATTCTACTGAAACTATTACAAAAATTATGGAGGAGGGACTCCCTAACTCATTCCACAAAGCCAGCCATTATCCTGATACCAAAAACCTGGAAAAGACACAGCGGAAAAAGAAAACTAGAGACCAATATCCTTGACATACATAGACACAAAAGTCCTCAACAAAATACCAGCAAACTGAATCCAACAGCACATCAGAAAGTGATCCTTGATCAAGTAGGCTTCATTGCTGGGATGCAAGGTTGGTTCAACATATGCAAATCAATAAATGTGGTTCACCACATAAACAGAATTGAAAACCAAAACTATACGATCATCTCAACAGACATGGAAAAAGCTTTTGATGAAATCCAACGTCCCTTCCTGATAAAAAGTCCTTAAGAAAGTAGGCATCAAAGGAACATACCTCAAAATAATAAGAGCCATCTATGACAAAACCACAGCCAACATCATACTAAATGGGCAAAAACTGGAAGCATTACCTTTGAGAACTGGAACAAGGCAAAGATGACCACTGTTACCACCTATTCAGCATAGTATTGGAGGTCCTAACCAGAGCAATCAGGCAAGAGAAACTAATTAAAGGCATCAAAATAGGAAAAGAAGAAGTCAAAACTATCTCTTTTCCCTAACAATGTGATTCTATATCTAAAAAACCCTAAAGACTGTGCCAAAAGGCTCCTAGAACTGATAAATAACTTCAGCAAAGTTTCGGGACATGACATCAATGTACAAAAATCAGTAGCATGTCTATGCAACAATAACGTTCAACCTGAGAGCCAAATCAATAACTCAATTCTGTTTCAAATACCTGCGCCCTCCCACCCCCGAAAAATCCAGGAATACATCTAAGCAAAGAGAAGAAAAATCTCTACTAGGAGAACTATAACACACTGCTAAAAGAAATCATAGATGACACAAACAAAGGGTAAAATGGATTGAAAGAATCAATATCATTGAAATGGCCATACTACCCAAAGCAATTTACAGATTCAATGTTATTCCTATCAAACTACCAATGTCATTTTTCACAGAACTAGAGAAAACTATTCTAAAATTTATATGGAACCACAAAAGAGCCTGAATAGCAATCCTAAGCAAAAAGAGCAAAGCCAGAGGTATCACATTACCAGACTTCAAACTATGCTATAAGGCCACAGGGACCAAAACACCATGGTACTTGTACAAAAACAGACACATAGATGAATGGAACAGAATAGAGAATTCAGAAATAAAGCCACACACCTACAGCCATCTGATCTTCAGTCGAAGTCAAGAAAAATAAGCAACGGGGAAAGGACTCCTTGTTCAATAAATGGTGCTGGGATAGCTGCCTAGTGATACGCAGAAGAATGAAACCGGACCCCTATTTTCCACCATGCAAAAAATTAAGGTGCATTGAAGATAAATGTAAAATACCAAACTATAAGACTCCTAGAAGAAAACCTAGAAAACATCATTTGGTCTTGGGAACACCACATCAGCCTTGGGAAAGAATCTATGATGAAGTCCTCAAAAGCAATAACAACAAAAACAAAGATTGACAAGTGGAACATAATTAAAGAGCCTCTGCACAGCAAAAGAAACTAACAACAGAGTAAACAGATAACCTATAGAAAGAGCAAAAATATTCACAAACTATACATCTGATAAAGGTCTATAATAATCTATAAGGAAGTTAAACAGTTGAACAAGCAAAAACCAAATAACCCCATTAAAAACGAGGAAAAGACATGAACAAACACTTCTCAAAAGAAGACATACAAGTGGCCAAGAAACATATGAAAAAATGTGCAATATCACTAATCATCAGAGAATTGCAAGTCAAAGCCACAATGAAGTACCACTTCACCCTATCAGAATGGCTGTTACAAAAACTCAAACAACAACAGATGCCAGTGAGGCTGTGGAGAAAAGGGAACATCTATGCACTGTTGGTTGGAATGTAAATTAGTCTAGCCACTGTGGAAAGCAGTTTGGAGATTTCTCAGGGAACTACAATTCGACCCAGCAATCCCACTGCTGGGTATATATCCAAAAGTCAATTTTTCTCTGTAGAATGTTCTCCCAAAAAGGCAAATGCACTTGTATGTTCATCACAGCACTATTTACAATAGCACAGACATGGAACCAACCTAGGTGCTCACCAATGGTGGGCTGGATAAAGAAAATGTGGGACATATACACCATACCCCATGGAATACTATGCAGCCATGAAAAAGAGTGAAATAACGTCCTTTGTAGCAACATGCATGCAGCTGGAGGCCATTGTCCTAAGCAAAGTAATGCAGGAACAGAAAACCAAATACTACATGTTCTCACTTACAAGTGGGAGCTAAACATTGGGTACTTATGGACATAAAGATGGTAACAATAGACAGTGGGGACTACTAGAGTGGGGAAGGACAGAGGAGGGTATGGATTGAAAAATTATCGGGTACTATGCTCAGTTTTGAGTGATAGTATCAGTCACATCCCAAACCTCAGCATCATGCAGTATACCCAGATAACAAATCTGTACATGTACCCCCTGAATCTAAAAGTTGACATTTTAAAAAATTGTGAAAAAAATGTTAATATAAATGACTTGAGCACATGGTACATTTATTAATATTATTATTTCCTAAATAAGGCTATGTAGGGTTGGAAAACAAGCAGTTAAGCTACTTTTCATCTATTTTGAAATGAAGCTGGGTATAAATCAATCAATCAAACAACAAATCACAAATACTGAACTATGCATAGGCCAATATATGTGGTATTTTACATACTATATTTCTAGCCCTCACAACAGTCCCAGTGGGAATTATTATCTGCATTTTCTGATTATGAAGCAGAAGCTCAGGCAGCTTAAATAATTTGTCCAAGGTCACTTAGAGCTGAAAGTGGTGGAGGAGGTAGATCTGCCTGGCTCTCACTGTTTGTGCTCTTCCTATTACATTACACTGAGACTATAAAGTGATACAATTGATTTTTTTAAACAAACATCTAAATTGGTGCAATCCCTTTTAGAATAGTCACCTTGGCAGACTCTATACTTCCTCTATACTTACAAGTTCCAAGGGCACTGTGTTTGCTCAAAACACTTTGGCTGCTCCTATATTGGAAGTGATTTTGAAGTTAATTTATGGGCTTTGAAATTACCAGCAAATCACTTTCAATATTCTATAATCATTTTTTGTTATATCTGATTTTTTCCCTTAAAGGGTATCATCCAGGTTTATCATGCACCTTATTTAGAAGATTTGGCTGTGAATGCTTTTTGATGTTCTCCAAATATCAAGTATATCCCTAAAAGATGAAGATGTGCATCAAACCAAGATTATTAAAAAGACTCTGGCATAAGCTCTGAAGTTAATTCCAAAAGATGGCTTTAAAAATTGCTTTGGATAGTGGCCACATCTTTAATATAAGCCTTCATCCTCACAGAGAAAATAAAAGGACAGAAGCCAATTGGGTGAATATATTTATATTCTTGTGTGGTGACTACAAAATCAGGTTCATTACTTTCATCCCACCTTGCAATCTGTATAATTTTTGCTAACACTAACCAGGCAGGAAAATTAACTGATCCACTTGGATTAATTCAGTAGTGCCAACCACAAAGCTCTGATCACAGCCCAGCCTTTGATTAAACAGAAAATTTTGAATTTATGCAGACTTTCTTATTGTCTAACACTTTAACAACCCAATCATTCATCATTCTGATTCCAATAAAATACATGAAATAAGCTTAAGGCAATCACTGAAACTCAGAGGGGAGATCTTGCAAATTTTACAGAAAACTCAAGAGACAGTCTCTGGAAATCAAAGCCAATTAAAAGTCTATCTGAATTTTTGTGAAATGCCTTGGTATAAAATCAAAAATATCTACATAATTCATAATTTATTGAAGGTTGTACAAACTTGGTATTTTTATTCTGTTACAATCCCTTTTTTATGCTCCTACCCAACTTCCTTTCTACTGTTATCTCTATTGCTACATTACACTAAGTGGGGGGTATTAAATCACCAGTTACAATCAATCTGGACCATTTTCACACACACACACACACACACACACACACACACACACACACAACACCACAGTATTAAGGATAGTAAGTCTCTAAAATCAGTTAAGCTATGTTAGTTTTCAGAGGCTCATTAATTCACACTGCCAAAGGAGATGAAAACAGTGATATCAGGCAAAGAACAAATTGAACAGTAATTCATTAAAATGTAGTCTTTTTTTTTGAGACCACATCACTTCAAATTTACTGCTATTGTTACGTTTACAGATTATTTGGCTCATTAAAAAGTAAGTTAACTTGCCTGTCTCTATTCCCTCAAGTTTTCTATAGCTTCTTCTAGTATCTTCCTTCTCCAAATTTATACCAGAATATCAGCTGCAATCCTAATTATGAAGCTTCAAATTGAATTCTTGTTCCTGAGCTTCTTTGTATTCATAGGTCAGGAAAGCAGCAAAGGCTATGCTGGTCATAATCCTCAAACATATTTTTGGTTATGCCTCAAATCTGCTATGCTAGGGCTACATTAAATGATTAAAAGCAGCCACATTCAGGAAGGCTCACTTCCTGACAATTCAGCTTCACAACTCCCAAAGAACAAAATCCACTAAGCAACTATTAGGTAGCAACAATGGAGATGCCTTAAATTTGAATTTGATGAGCCAGAAATCCCATAATGATTCAAAGCCTCCCAAGACAATCAGTTCTCTAAGTTCAGTCATGTTAGCAAAAAAGTTAACAGGAAAAGAAATATAATGTGGGGAAAGGCAAAAACTATTTTTTCTTAAAAATGACAAGTCGATAATCTGGAAACCCATAGTAGTTCATTGGCCATGTTGATCAGAATGTAAAGAGATATGGTATCTGCATCTATACTCTTCTAGTTCACTAATTTCATTTTGGCTCCCAATAAGGGAAGATCAGTAAAATCCAAATGTGGTTTTGAAGATCCACAACCTTTCAGTCACCTCAAGGGAAGACATGAGCTTCCAGAGGAAATTCTTTTTAATTTGCTTTATTAAAAATAATGTTCATCTTCAGATTAAACAGACCACCTATAGAATAGGAGAAAATATTTCCCAATTATGCCTCTGACAAAGGACTAATATCCAGAATCCACAAGGAACTCAAAGAACTCAATGAGAAAAAAACAAACAACTCAATTAAAAACTGTGCAAATGACATGAGCAGACATTTCTCAAAAGAAGTACAAGTGGCCAAGAAACACATGAAAAAATGCTCACATCATTAATCATCATCTTATACCAATCAGAATGGCTATCATTAAGTCAAAAAACAACAGATGTAGGCGTGGATGTGGAGAAAAGCAAACACTTATACACTGTTGGTAGGAATGTAAATTAATTCAATCTATATGGAAAACAGTATGGAGATTTCTCAAAGAAATAAAAATAGAACTACCATTTGACCCAGCAATCCCATTACTGGAAATCTACTCAAAGAAAAAGAAATCATTATTATATTAAAAAGACATGTACTTATATGTTCATTGCAGCACTATTCACAATAGCAAAGTCATGGAATCAACCCAAGTGTCTATCAATGGTTGACCGGATTAAAAAAAAAGTTGTATGCGTATATACACACACACACACACACACACACACACACACACGCACACACGCACACACACACACCATGGAATACTATGCAGCCATAAAAACAAATGAAATCATATTCTTCATAGCAACATGGATAGAGCTATAGTCATTATTCTAAGTGAACTAACTCAGAAACAGAAAACCAAACTCCTCATGTTCTCACTTACATGTGGAAGCTAAACAATGGGTACACATGGACATGAAGATGGAAACTATAGACACCAGGGACTCCAAAAGAGGAGAGCGTGGTAAAGGTGAGGGTTGAAAACCTTACCTATCTGGTACAATGTTCACTATTTGGGTAATGGATACACCAGAAGCCCAGTCCCCACCAGTATGCAATATACCCATGTAACAAACATACACATGTACTCCCTACATCTGAAATATAATTTTTTTAAAGTAGGGTTGATCTTACTGAAGATTTCATAGGGAAGACTGAGGTGGGAGATTATATCACATACCACACCACTTATCCTCCAAAAAAAGTCTGTATTGGTTAAATCTTCCAAAGTCTTTCTTGTCAGTCACCAGCCATAGGGTTGCCCCTCTATCTTACATAGTCCTGAGTCTTAATGGTTCATGTCTCTCGCTTCTGGATCATCACAGTCCAGAAAAAAATGTAATGTGAGTCACATATGTAATTCAAAATTTTCTAGTATGCACATTAAAATTTTTTAAAAAAGAAAATTTTAATATTTTATCTAATATATTCAAAATATTATTTCAACATATGATCAACATAAAAATTATTATTAGGCTGGGCGCGGTGGCTCACGCTTGTAATCCCAGCACTTTGGGAGGCCGAGGCGGGCGGATCACGAGGTCAGGAGATCGAGACCACGGTGAAACCCCGTCTCCACTAAAAATACAAAAAAATTAGCCGGGCATGGTGGCGGGCGCCTGTAGTCCCAGCTACTCGGAGAGGCTGAGGCAGGAGAATGGCGTGAACCCGGGAGGCAGAGCTTACAGTGAGCCGAGATTGCGCCACTGCACTCCAGCCTGGGTGACAGAGCGAGACTCTGTCTCAAAAAAAAAAAAAAAAAAAAAAAAAAAAAATTATTATTGAGAAAGTCTACATTCTTTTCTTCCTACAAAGTCATCAAAATCCACAGTGTATCTTACACTAGAGCACATATCAATTTGGACTAGCCCCACTTCGAGTTTGACAGTTACACGTGGCTAGTGGCTACCATGACGGACAGTGCAGTTCTAGTCCTTCCTTCTAAGCCTCCTAAACTCTTTCTTTTCTTTTGCAGAATAATTTGGCTGTGTCAGCTCTTCCAAAAGTGCGTACCATCACCCTCCTCCATCACCCTGTTCAGCAAAGAAAAGACCCTTCAATTATCAGAATTTTCTCTTTTAAATAATAGGAGATTATGAACCAAGTCCTACACTGCCTGGTCCTCAGTCTCCCAAGGGGGCTGGCTCCACTATTCTTCCATCCCTCATTCCTTACCCCTGTCCTCTAATTTCAGGTCTCAATGGGCCCCTCATTGTCATTGCACCTGCTCCTTCCCCTCTCCAGCACTCCAGCCTTGCCCTCCCTTTTGCCTTATGTGTCCCACAGACAATCCTCAGTTGCATGACCACAGCTCACCCACTGCCCCTGCCCTTCAGCACTCATGGCCTCTGTAGGTAAATCAGTAGGAGAAGTTGCCCAAAGATTTCTTAGACAGGCAGTGAGGCTCAGGTGAAGCCAGGGAAAGTAAAAACAGAGAGAACTCTTTTCTCACTTGGAGGAGGAGGTGGAAGGGGAAAGAGAACCCTAGGAACTGGAGAATGGAGTAAAAGGCAGGAAAGCATAGTGGTTAAGAATGCACACTGAGTCAGACTTCTGGTTCCAATCTCAGTTCCAGCACTCACTAGCTATGTGACCTTGGGCAAGTCACTTAACCTTACTGTGCTTCAGTTTTCTCTTCTCAATCTGGCTCATATTGCAAGAATTAAATAAGCTAATGTAGCTCTAAGAACAAGAATTTAAAAATATACTTGTCAACCCATAGATTGCACAACACAAAGAGTGAACCCTAATGTAAACTATGAACTTCAAGTGATAATGGTTTATCAATAGGTTCATCAATTGTAACAAATGTACCACTCTGGTAAGAGATGTTGATAGCTGGGGAGGTTGTGTGTGTGTAGCGGAGGGCGGAAGGGGGAATATGAGTACTCTGTACTTTCCATTAAATTTTTCTGTAAATCTATGCTGCTATACAAAATAAACTGTGTGTGTATACATTCCATTAATTAAAATATACAAGCGAGACTGCTTCATTTTAACAAAACTAACCTTAACTGAAGCTTAAAAGACATGTAGGTGGGCCACAAGTTGGCCACTGTCCTATCACTGGCCCAATTCTAAGACCCAATGAGTCCAAGTGTGGGTGGCAGGAACCTGACTGGCATGGGAGGTCTCTTCCCAACCACCTGGCACAAATACCGCCCTGTGACATCTGTGTGTGTTAACTGCTATCTCTGGAGCCTCCTGCCAAGCCGGTCCCCACACTCTGGGCTTCTGGCTCACAAAGTGCCTGCTCATGCATTGATAGCACTTGGCTCACATCTGCTGCTGTAACTTCCCAGCATGCTGCAACCAAGCCTCATTATTTCAGTGTGTGCTTTGGTGAGTTGTTGAGTGGCTCTGCTTGCCCACCTCACAGCAGCCTGCTTCAGCATATAATACCAAACCTCTTTGACCTTGTGTTACTCATACCCATCCACATCCAACTCAGGAAAATCACACCTCTAAGTAGGCAAGCTGTTTGCACCCCTTGATTTGCAATCATTAATTCTTACAACCTTTCTTCCATCTATAAAATTGGTCCATGAAGGGTAATTTGAAAGTATCCATCAAAATTACCACTCAGAGGAATTTATGTATATACTCATACTTCATACATAATTGTGTGAAATGACTTAAGTACAAGGCTATTTAAATGACTAATGCACAATTTGTATTCACAAAAGACCAAAAACAACTAAAATGCCCATCATTAGGCAATTGGTAAAATAAATTATGTTGTGTCCTTGGATAGAATCCTATGATACACAAAGAAGGTGATCTGTATAACAGATATAGAAAGAACTGCCCTTATCCATTAAAGCTCAGATCATCGTGTAATAAATATTGCTGTATATGTATGATGGAGGGGACAGGATATATATGTATTAAAATCTCTGAAATGATAAGTAAGAAATTAGTAACAGTGGCTATTTCTTTTGGAGGCATGGAAGGAATGAGAACAGTAGATTGGGGACTGGGATGAGATAGAGACTTTTAAGCATATTCCTTTTTGTACATTATGATGTTTGAACCATGAGCCTATTAAAAAAACCAAATACATAATAAAAATAATGACCCATTCTGCCTACTTTATGGGAGTGGTGGTTGCTTTATGAACCGTAAAGTGCCTGAGAAAACTTACCTTCCTCTTGCTGAGGAAGGGCTTTGAGGAAGGGCTGATGAGCTGAATCCCTACAAAACATTTCTGTTCTGCTGCTGAAGGAATTTTCTCACTACATTTCAGGTTTCTTGCTGCCATGCTGGTACTCAACTTCTGTTTACTTTAAGCCTCGCTATTCAAGAGCGATGTCTCTGTTCACAAATTGCAGGGGTGGGAGTGGTAAAAAGGACTTTAAGAGTTGTTATACTTTTGTTGGAACTTCTAGTCCAGGCTGTGGTCATTCACATCTGTGCTCCAGAAATTCAATACTATCAGTTCACTTATGGATATGATTATAAAGTAACAGAAATATAGAACTGAAAGTGTTGGCAAAGCCCAGCAAGTTCTATATTTTACAGAGAAGAAAACCAAGAAGTGGAGAGATTGCATGGCTTGTCCAAACTCATGCATGTGTTAATGGAGCACTAGAGAGCTTGTTGCTGGGTCTCTTTCTGCACCACCTTCCACTGTCCCACCATAATCCCAATGGATCCATTTACAAAGAGGACATGACATCCAATTACAGAAGAAAGATCTACTAAACAAAAGAAAATAATTACAAAAAGATGCTTAGAAAAATAATGTCAAAGCAAGGGAAAGTAATTCAAAATATGCAAACAACACAAAGCAAATCTGATTCGCCCACCTTCTTTTCTACCTAAAGAACACTTGGATTTCCAATGTTCAGCATACACATGACCTTTCTGAGGAGAGGGCAAGGAGGACCTGCTATTTATATATGGCTATTTGGATACAGAGTGTGGCAGAATTGAGTTCCTGCCCACCAAAAATTGAAGCTCACCCTTCACAATACAGCATTGGAACTACATTTATAAACTCTCCTTGCGTCTAGCTGGGACCACGACTAGTTCTGTTCAAAGAAATAAAAGTGGAAGTGAGGATGTCATTTCTGAGCTGGGTCATCTAATCAATGAGTTTGCTTTTCCCATGTTCTCTTTCACTATAAATGCGGAGAACTCCGAGACCCAAAAGATATCAGAATCTCCAGAAGGAAGTATCCTGGATCCCTGAATCAACCACTTGGAGGAAAACTGTGTTCCAACCAGAAATGACCTGCATTGGATTGCCACTGTTAGGAAGTTAAGTTTTAATACAATAAGCCAATAAAATTTTAGAGTTTGTTTATGTTATTCTAAATCAATGCACAGGAACATTTCACTGGGACCTGAAAATGAGCCTAACTCTCAGCTTTAAAAAAGAATCACAAGTATCATGAGAAAAATATCCCCTTTTCACTGTTTCTGCTTCTCTTCTAGGGGCTCTTCTAATTATTCTAGGGGTTACTTCCATAACTCTATACAATATATCACAATTTATTGACTTAATTTAGGCAATGTCTATTGACTTCCTACTGTGAGAGATGAGGATATAGCTCACTTAATTTCTCCTTTTACTTTTCTCTCCCAATGTTTAATAATTATATTTTTATTGGTTACATTTGTAATTTTAAATACTATTTTTATAATTAGTATATTGACTTCTTTTTCTGTAAATGACACATCATCTTGTCTTTCCACTTTATCTTCCCCCTCTACCTCCCACCTGCTGTCAACTACAATTTTACTTTTTATATTTGTCAAAATAACATGTATTTTATCATCTGCCACCACAATCAACACTCCGATGCTTTGTTCATAGGTTGATTTGAAACCCTGAAACTCAATAAAGAACCATTACTTGATTATGACTATGTAAATAATGTTCACCTGTGTGCCAAGGAATCACCTGGGGATTTTGTTAAAATACAGATTCTGGCCGGCGGGTCTTGGGTGGGGCCTGGGATTCTGTATTTCTTCTAAGACTCTAGCTGATGCTCTTGCAGCTGGTCTGAGATCACATGGAAGTAGTTTCCAGCATTCAGTGGTGCTAATGATAAGCCTGGTACTAATCTAACTCCTATCCCTTGGTAGTTTTTTCTCTCTGGTAACTTTCAATATGTTTTTCTTATTCTCAGTGTTTGGAAATTTTCGGAAGATGAATCAAGGTGTTAATCATTGTCCTGTGCACTTGGTAGGCCATTCGATCTGTAGAGCTGTGACTTTCTTCAGCTTTGGGGAATATTCTATTATTTCTGTGATCATTGCCTCCCTCTGCCTCCTGCCCTTTTCTCTGGTTTTACTTTGAGACTCCTACTGGTCAGATGTCAGAGCTTCTGGAATGATCCTCTACCTCTCTTATCTTTTCTCTGTTTCTATCTCATTCTCTTTTTGTTGCATGCTCTGTTCTATTTCCTCATCTTATTTTTCCCCAGGCTCCCTCTATTGAATTTTTGGCAAGCCTATGTCTAATCTCTAAAAGCTAAAAGCTCTTTATTTTCCTATTATCTGTTTTTGTATCACTTTTAAATAAATATTATGCATTTTTAGAGTTCTCTGAACACATTAATGAGAGCTCTTCTTTGTTTGAAGTGTGCTGGTTTGCCTTTGCTTCCTCTGGCTCACTTTTTTCTGTGCATCTTGGTCTTTCTCTTTCATGTTGCTATTTTCCCCCACATATTTGGTGATTCTGTTCATACTTGAAAATAAAGGATTAGGTAGATGGTGTGAAGTTTTTTTTTTTTTTTGATGTTGTACAAGTAAGGCTGTTTCTCCTCATTTATTCTGTTTCATAATGTCACAATTTACTATTGCTTACTCATTCTCTTATTCATAATCATTAGGTCATTTCCACATTTTCTCCTATGCAGTGTTTCAATGAACCTCCTCATAGATTATATCCTTATGAGTGACTACAGTTATTTATATGGAACCCCTAAAACTGACAATGCTAGTTGAAAGCAGTACACATGAAAAAACAAGTTTTTATTATGGGAAATGTCAAATATATGAGAAGCTAGGGAGAATGGTGTAATGATTCTCCTTATTTGCTTGAGAGGATTAAAGACATGATGATGGCCAGTCTTGATTCCTCCACACGCCTGTTCATTTGCCCCATCCTCTTGTATTATGTTGAAGCAAATGTCAGAAATCTACTAATTTCATATGAACTTGTACACATTTTCTATTGTGGTAAAATATATATAACATAAATTTTACCACTTGAACTACCTTTAAATATACAATTCAGTGGCATTAAGAACATTCACATAGGCTGGGTGCAGTAGCTCGTGCATGTAATCCCAGCACTTTGGGAGGCTGAGGTGGGCAGAATGATGGAGGTCAGGAGTTCGAGAGCAACCTGGCCAACATGAAGAAACCCCATCTCTACTAAAAAAAAAAAAAAAAAAAAAAAAAAATTAGGCAGGCGTGTAATCCCAATTATTCAGGAGGCTGAGGCAGAAGAATTGCTTGAATTCAGGAGGCTGAGGTTGCAGTGAACTGAGATCGTGCCACCGCACTCCAGTCTGGGTGACAGAGCAAGATTCTGTCTCAAAAAAAACAAACCACAAAAAAACAAAAAAAAAATTTACATAGCCCAACCCCCTCCTTTATGTGATATATGCATGTAGCCAATCTGCACGTCTCTCCTGAATCTAAAAGAAAAAAAGGCAAAAAAGAACACTCATGTTGTTATGCAGTCATCACCACTATGCACTAAGATATATATGTATATGTATATATACATATATAGTGACTTCTCCCAAATCTTAGTAATTTCCCCCCATCTCCAAAGAACTTCTATTTCTCTACATGTGACCATCAACATATTTTTCTTTTCTTCTGGGTGTGAAGAGGGCAGGAAACAAACATTCCTCTCTTTTTTTCCCAAGTTCTGAACCAACAAAGAAACATATAGAAGTCACACAAATGTAGATTTTAAAATATCGTCTGAAAAGCTGAATTGGATGATGTGTCTTTAGATCTGCAATCAAACTGTCTTACGAATACTTCACCTCTGCACTAGGTAGATGATCCCACCTTTTCAATGGGACAGCTGTCAACCGTCACAGGTGCAGAGCCTGCCTAGGGAAGCCTATATGGCTAGGAGCACATGGGGATCCATCCTCAATTCAGGCAAGCAGAGCTGGAAAAAGAGGACCCAGATGGCACTGGCCAACAGACCCACTTCCTTTCCCAAATTCTCTCACAATCCTCTTCTGGAAAGGAGGGAAGGAGGGTCGGGGAGAGGTCAGGAATATTCTTTCAAAATAAGTCATGAGGCAGGGAAATGGGGCTTCCCTAACAGATGTTATCAATTTATTTAATTGTTGTCAATCTGGTAGGTGATGTTTTAACTTGAATTTCTCTGAAATCCAATAAGGTGGCCCTTTTTCACAAGCTTATTGGCCACTGCATTTCTCTTTCTGTGAACTGCCTGGTTTTCTATTGAGTTTTTTTTTTTTTAAAACACTTGCCAGGAGGCTTTTTAACATTAAGGGTATTAACTTTTTGTCTGTCACATGGTTGCAAATGTTTTCCCCCAGTGTATCATCTGTTTTTTGGCTGGCTTTATAGTTTCTCTTTCCATAGAGAAACTTAAAAGTTTTATTTAGTGATGCCACTTAGCAAAGATGAGGACTGTTTTGTTGTGATGAAACACAACAGAATCTTGGGCACACACGTTTATGGAAAATCCTATAAAAGCCCATTGAAAAAGGCTGGAGCCATGGAAAAAAAAAATGCACTAAAAGACTTGCTATAATAGTTTTTATCTCTTTCCCTTGGTTGACAAGGGTAACCTCACTGAAATCTACTAGTAGTTCCCCAGTTATCCATGTTTCATCTGGCCATTTGCATGGGCGGGAAATTATAAAATCAATTTAAGCAATTTGGGGAGTGAATGAGGTCACTTCAAAATGATTTTAATCTACTGTGCTAATTGCACCTAAAATGCCTGCACACATTTCTCCAAATTTAAAATTCTAATTAGGGGTTGACATCTTTAAACACCTTGGTGATACACCCTGGAGTGGGGGTGGAAAATCTGTGCTGATTTTCCCTACTGCATCTGTAGGTGAAAGGATTTGCTGGCATCCCAAATCCATGGAACTTAATAAGGACAGAAAGGTACTTAGTGCTTTCCTGGCCCTAATACCCTACTTATTTAGGAAATGAGGAGAACTCAAATGGCTATTCCAACTCTCTCTAGGAGCCATCCCCACCTTCCTTTCCTATAGCCTAGTCTGGATCAGTGGTTCGCGTCACTCATCTGTGCCTGGCACACAGTAGGACCTCAAAGAAGTTTGCTGAATGATGAGTTACTTGAGGTCACACACATAGCTAGCGTCAAAGCTGTCCTGACTCCTGATTCAAGACTCTAAACTTCTATAAACTGCCCAGACTTTGGAGTCAAAAAGATTCTACTTAGAGTCCTAGCTCTGGCACTTACAAGATGTGTTTTTATCAGCAAGGTTATTAACCCTTCTGGACTGTCCCTTGATTTCTTTGTTCCCTTCTGTTCCGTCTTAAGCCCATTCCAATTGGGCTCCCATCCCTACTGCTCCACTGAATCAGCTTTTGTCTGGGTCACCAGTGAGTTCCATATTGCAATATCTTGCAGTCATTGTACTTAACTACTGGGCAGCATTTGATACAGCCTATCACACACTTGTTCTCAAAGCACTCTTCTCTCCAGGCTTCCAGGCCACCACTTTCTTCTGTTCCTTCCCTATCTCATTGGCTGATTTCTCTTTATCCATCAGACCTCTCTACACTGGAGGACCCAGGCTCAGTCTTTGGACTCAACTGTTAAGTATCTACACTATCCTCCCAGGTGATCACATGAAAGCTCATGGTTTATCTACCATCTATACAATGGCGATTCTCAAATTTACAATGACAGCTCAAACTGTTCCCCTGAGCTCCTTTAGACATAACTGTGCCTCCTTAATACTTCACCATGGATGTCAAATTATCATGTGTTAAAACAGACTTCTGATTTCTCATTCTAAACCTGTTCTTTCCACTGTCTGCCTCATCATCCTTCTTCCAGTTGCTCAAGCAAAACCTTGGCATTATCTTTTAATCCTTTTTTGCATACCCTATATCAAGTCTGTCAGCAACTCTTGTTATTTCTACTTTCAAAATAGAACAAGAACCAACCAAACACTTTTTATTCCTTCCATTGCAACCACCAGCATCTCTTCTTACCTGGGCCCTGTCAACAGCTTCCTAATTTGTCTTGAGATTTCCAAAATCTCGCCAAAGTGTAAGTTAGATCACATATCTCCTTGAATGATTTCTCATCTCACTCTCCCTCGCACCTCTCACCTCAACGTCTATGCGCCTCCTGTCCTTGTTTTCACAGCCATGTTAGCCTCCTTGCTACTCCATGAAGTGACAATACCTGCTTTGCACTCTCCTTTCCCTCTGCCTCTACTGATCTTCTCTCAGATAATTCACTGGGCTTATTCCTGTCTCTTCTGCACGCGTCTGCTTATATGTCACCTTATAAGCTGGGGGCAGTGGCTCAGGCCTGTAATCCCAGGATTTTGGGAGGTTGAGGCTGGCGGATCACCTGAGGTCAGGAGTTCAAGACCAGCCTGGCCAATGTGGTGAAACCCCGTCTCTACTAAAAATACAAAAATATAGCCAGGCATGGTGGTGTGTGCCTATAATCCTAGTTACTTGGGAGGCTGAGGCAGGAGAATTGCTTGAACTCGGGAGGCGGAGGTTGCAGTGAGCTGAGATCGCGCCATTGCATTCCAACCTGGGCAACAGGAGCAAAACTCCGTCTCAACAACAACAACAACAACAACAAAAGTCACATTATAAGACACGCTTCCTGACAACTTATCTAAAATAGTAGTCTCCATCACTATCTGCTTACTTTTTCTTCATAGCACTTTTTACCTGATGTATTACATATTTATGTATTATTTTTCTCTTTCCCCCACTATGACTGTGTCCCTAGTGTCTGGAATAGTGTGTGATACTTAAAGTGCTCAGTACATTTTTTTTTAATTGTGGTAAGAACACTTGGCATGAGAGATACCCTCTTAACAAATTTGTAACTGTACAATAGAATACAGTGTTGCTAAGTGTAGGCACAATGTTGTATGATGGATGTCTAAAACTTACTCATCTTGCACAACTAAAACTTTATACCTGTTGAATAGAAACTTCCCATTGTCCCCTCCCCTGCAACCCCTGACAACCACTACCTACTCACTGCTTAGGTACGTTTGAATATTTTATTATTTATTTAGTTATTTTAGAGACAGGGTCTTGCTCTGTCACTCAGGCTGGACTGCACTGGTGCTATCATAGCTCACTGCAGCATTGATCTCCTGGCTCAAGCGGTTCTCCCACTTCAGCCTTCCAAGTGGCTGGTACCACAGGCATGAACTACCGTGCCTGGCTAATTTTAAAGTTTTTTGTAGAGACCCGGTCTTGCCACATTGCCCAGGTTGGTCTTGAACTTGAACTTTTGGCCTCAAGAAATCCTCCTAACTTGGCTTCCCAAAGTGTTGGGATTACAAGCATAAGCCATCACACTCAGCCTTTGACTATTTTAGATTCCTCATATAGGTGAAATCATATAGTATTTGTTTTTCTGTGACTAGCTTATTTCACTTAGCATAATGTCCTATAGGTTCACATGTTGTCACATATCACAGGATTTCCTTCTTTAAGGCTGAATAATATTCCATGCACGTATATATCACATTTTATTTATACAGTCATCTATTAATGGACATTTAGGTTGTTTCTACACCTTGGCTATTGTGAATAATGCTGCAATAAATGTTTTGCAAATATTTCTTTGAGATCTTGATTTCAATTCTTTTGGTGAGTTTGACTGCAATTGCTGGATCATAAGGCAGTTCTATTTTTAATTTTTTTAGGGACCCCCCCATTCTGTTTTCTATATCAGCTGAACCACTTTACATTCCCACCAATAATATACAGGGGTTCTAATTTCTCCACATCCTTGCCAGGACTTGTTATTTACTGGTTTTGTTTTGTTTTTGTTTTTGATAGTGGCCATCCTAACAGGTATGAGGTGATATCTCATTGTAGTTTTGATTTGCATTTCCTTAATTATTAGTGATGTTAAGCATCTTTTCATATACCCATTGACCATCTGTATGTCCTCTTAAAAGAAATGTCTATTCAAGTTATTTGCTGGCTTTTTTTGCATTTTTTTTTCGTTTCTTGCTGTGGAGTTGTAGGTCAGTAAATACTTTTGAGTGAATGAATGAACAAATCTCTATTTTAAAAGAACTAAATTAAATTAATGTATGTAAAGCACACGCTGTGAATTACTCAATAAGTTAGTAATAAAAACCTAGGAAAACATGAGAGAAACATTTGACAGCAAAGGTTCCCAATAAAAAGAGTAAATACACTATAGAAAAGCAATTTATTTCCTCTTGAATTAATAAGTAATTTATTAAAACTTTAAAAGTAATTTATTAAAATTTAAAAGTAATATTTTTCCTCTTGAAATAATAAGCATGTTATTTTTTATTTTCTTTTTAGTTTCAATTCGGCATACGTGTTTGGGACTAAGGTGAACATCAATTCCCTTGGACCATCTCAGTTAATGCCTTTTTTCTTTTAAAAATTTTACTTTTATAAAAATAATTTTTTGAAAATAGTTTTAAAATATATCTATCTATAATGAAACTAATAAACATGTCCAAAATTATATAATTTCTAAAAATTAATGACTATGTTCAGAGCAGTTTTACGTTCTCAACAAAACTGAACAAAACGTATGGAGTTCCCATATACATCTCCTCCCCCCTACCCTGCATACACTTGCCTCCCCCACCATTAACATCTCCCACCAGAGTGGTGCATTTGTTGCAGTCAATGAACCAAGATTGGCACACCATTATAAAACAAAGTCCATCGTTTACTTGGGAGTTCGCGCATGGTGTGAACTCTATGGGTTTGAACAAATATATAATGACATCTATCCACCATTATTGTTCCATACAGAATAGTTTCACTGCCCTGGTTTCTTTTACTTAGTAACGTGCATTTAAAATTCCTCCATGTCTTTCTCTGCCTTGATCACTCATTTCCTTTTAGCACTGAATAATATTTCATTGTATGGATGCTCCACAGTTTATTTATCCATTCACCTATCGAAGGACATCTTGGTTGCTTCAAAGTTTTGGCAATTTATAAATAAAGCTGCTATAAACATCCACATGCAGGTTGTGTGTGGACATAAGTTTTCAACTCATTTGGGTAAATAGCAAGGAGTGTGATTGTTAGATTGTGTGTATGGTAAGGGTATTTTTAGTTTTGTTAAGAAACTGCCAAAATGTTTTCCAAGCAAAATTATAGAATTTTAATTATGTTTAATGCCCCCTTTTATTCTCAAAAGTGTCCAAATGTGGGTGATAAATGGTCACTGTACTTAAAAAGGATAAATTCTCCTGAATTACAGAAGGACAGTATTTCACCCTAGTTGTATTTCGTTGAACCAAATCAAAATGAATCACAAATAGCAATTAATCTTCTGAGGACTACTGGGGAGAGAAGAGAGGGCAAGTGAACCAGTTCTCATTTTCCTTGCAGGAGAAATCAGCACAATGAGGTTAAGAGGCTTCTGCAGGCCCCAGCCAGCCAGCTGCAGAGCAGGAGTGCAATCAAAATCGCTGCAAACTCCATTTACTGTGCCATCCTCTCAAGACCAAAATCTTCCTTTATTGTCCAATTAGTTAGGGTTCCTTAGTTTCTAAGAACAGCACTCGATGGATTTAAAACAGACTGGCAGTCCTGGGAGGGGCCGTGGCCCCTAATTGGAAGGAGCTCCTGGCAGTTCTTTGAGTCTGGGCTGCGGGCTGCTGGCAGCTGGCCCTCCATTTCCACTCCCTGCTGTGTTGGGATTTCCCCACCTGGCCTGTCCTCCACAGCCTGCACTGCACCTGTGGCTCTGCTTGCTGTTTTGGTTCCCTACTCTGGGGCAGAGCAAAGAAACCTGGAAACCATTAGAAAGTAAAGCATTACAGGTCTGAGGAAGTACTTGATTTTGTACCCTGCTACCTTTCCAGACCGCCACTGATCTGGCCCCCTATACTTAAAGAAGAAATAGCTCTGGGAGCAGTCCCTCAGTTGTGCTGACATACCAAGTGCACAGGCTCTAGGCTGAGAAGGTCATGCCAGTCAAAAGCACTGCAATAGCATTTCATGTTCCTGGGACTCTTCTATGCTCTTAAATATTATTTAATTCTTATAAGAACTCTAGGAACTAGTTGTTGTATTATCCACCTTCAATTTAAGGAGGAGGAAACCAAGGAACAGAAAGGCTGAGTAACTTTCCCAGGGTCACAAAGCAGATAATTGGTGGGGTTAGGATTTTAACTTGCATCATATGACCTGTTCCAGAATCTGGTCTTAATAATGAAGCCATGCATCTCTCCAATTTGCTAGCAATGTCTGAAATTTCCCTGCTTAACCTAATGGGTTAATTGGATCACTCTGCCATCATTGCTTCCATTCAAAGGAGTATTTTGCACAGTATAAAAACAAATTAATTTGGATCCAAATAATTTGACATAAATTGTAGGCCTCTCAAACTCAATTTCCTTCTGGATAAAACAGGTATAGATTCAGTATCCACATTTGTTGCAAGAATAAAATAAAAATATGTTTATAAAGTGTGGAGTGCTTGTATCAAGAAACTGCGTAGTAATACTACCTTCTACTACTCTTATTTGTTATTATTATTTTTAGGCTGAATTTAAACTTTCTTTTTGCAGTATCTATGAAAAGAGTTTGCAAACAGTACCTGCAGTATGTAAGGTACCTTTAAGAGATATTTTAAAAACACTTCAAAAGCATTTGCTCACATTTCAACAATCAGCGTGCAAATTATGAGTCATGCTTAAATATTTCTTACAGCACGTTGCAAAGGACCTTCCCCTGTCAGCCCTTTGTTGGCTGAGTTTCTGTTACCGAATATAGCGGAAAGTAATACAAAGTCAATCTAAATATTATCTATCATTCAGAAAGGCTTTCTACCAATTTATTATACATGCATATAACATACTCCCATGCAGTAAGATGTCTTTAGACAAGTTCATGATGATATAAGAAAATAAGGGAACTAATAAAATAAAATTCATGTGTACAGCTTTCTGTTGAACATCCCAGCCAATATTCACTGCTACTCATACAGACTTTGAGTCTATACCTAACCTTATATACAGGGTCCTTCATTATTTTGCATAATAGGGACTCCCACAAAAGAATAGCCTTACTATTGATATTGAAGACATATGATGACTAAAACATATAATTAATTTGGTAACATATTGAATTTAAATTGCATGAATTTTAAGAGCTTCTACAACACATATGCTCAGAATGTACTATTTATTTTCAGTGTATAGAGGATGCTTGTTATCTAGGTAGATGGTTTCAAGGAAGGACCCCCTCAGTAAATATGAGTCTCCACTCACCCCCCTGCACCCCCATTCTCCACCCAGGGAGGGCCTTGGTCCACAGGTTAAAATCCAATGTATGGTTCTTCAATGAGGCTAGAAGACATTCTTGGGGGTTCTGTTCAGCTTATCACAGTTCTACCTTCTCTAGAATTGTTTCTCCACTATCCACATGATCTTAGGCCCTGTTTCTTCCCCCTGGCCTTAGCCAATTGACTAGCGGTAGATCCCTCACCCAGAATAGGTCATAGTTCTTTCTATAGAAATTTAGAAATGGGACTAAGGGATTTCAATTCTCATCTGGGCTGGTTTCATGAATGAACAAAACTACCTTAGAAGTTGTGACTTGGCCAGACTAAACAAAATGGGCTTGATAGATGATGTGCTAGCTGGCACAGAGAAATTAAAATGGAGAAAGAAAGGACAGATGAGGGAGACTGGGACAAAAAGCCAAAACCAAAATCAAAACACACAAAAAACAAGACCTGCCTAGATTCTTGCTGGCTTTCCAGTCCCTCGTATGGCCAGGCTGCACCTCTGGCTCTTGGAACCCGTAAGACACTTCCAAATTCTTTATATCTTGTCCTCATTTTCTTTCCTTTTTAAGCTAGCTTGAGTTAGTCTCTACTACTTGAAACCGAAAATTCTAGCCAATATAAACAAGAACACGGGATCACATCGGGCAGGGAGACATCTGCTAACTCACGGGAGATGCTTGCAGATAGTCATAAAGCATTGCATTTTTTTGTTCTTATTATTTATCACATGTTTAGTCTGTCTCTCCCTCTGGATTCTAAACACATTGATGTCAGAGCCTGAGCCTATTCTACTACAATTTGTAACCGTCAGGGTGACTTTTAAAATGCACATATGTAGGAAGTCTTCTCTACTATAAAGTCATCATGCATTCATGATGATGATTTTATAATGTCCTGAATCTTCTCATTTCGGCTCAGATGTGAAATGACCTTGAATGCAAAAAGAAAGAGTATTTGAAAACAAGATATTTTTGCCAATTAACTTACAAATGAATGACCTTCAGTATATGGGCTTGTAAACATCATGGAAGATAGAGGTGGAAGTCACTTCTTCAAAGAAAGAGGGGGTATTTGAAGAGCTACTTCTGCTTTAGCTAGAGGGAAAACACTTCTTTATTTTTCATAATTTTATAAATTTTCTAAAGCATCACAAACTTTGAAATTATATAAGATAAATTTACTTGAAAAATTAGGAATTCAGACTGAGAATTCTTCAGTCCTTCAGATAAAGAATGCAATCTGAAAATGGGGTTGTCATTTGTATTTGGGGGGTATCATTTGTATGTTTTGGCCTACTTTTTATTTCATCAGCATAAAAATCAGCATTTTACCTTTCAGGCTAACCCATGAAACTGTAGAAATCTGAAATCCTTCTGATCAGAGCATTCACAACAGTAGTAGAGCGAGTTATTCTGATGTGGAGGTCAGTCTACTTCAGTGCTGAGGAAATAACTGCCAGAGATATGCTGTGGGTTGCTTTTCCTGCCCACAGTTCCATTTCTGTAGGAACTGTTCCCACTCAGGGACTCTGCCCGAGCTGCCATGATTTAATTAGAGAAGACCAAGAAAACTGGAGGGAGTAAGAGAGAACCAAGAGGGTGCTGCCCCCTAATGGCTTCCAGAGTCACAGATCCACTCCCAGGGTCTGGCCATCCTCATTTCTGAGAGGTCTTTCCATAAGTGTGACCAATTCCTCCTTAACTAGAACTAGCTTAAGTAAGTTGCCCATTTCTGGGGGGAGAGATACTTTGCGAAGATTAATTTTATCATTTTTCCATGTTAAATACACATGGTGGGCAAAAGAAAAAAAACTTTGTTCACATCATAAACTAGTGTTTCTTATAATATATAACATTAGGGAACAAATCTTAAAGTAAGGAGCAGGAGAGAGCAAATGGTTTAGAGTCAAAAGATATAAACAATATCTTTAAGAGGCTGCTGAAGCTCTTTGTGCCTCAATTTCCTGAAGTGTCAATGAAGGCAATGCTGATTTGCACCCTTCTGACCCACCTACTTTATAGACTTACTGCAATGATAAAATGAGATCATATATGTGAAAAAGCTATGGCAGTTTAAAAGTGTTACACACACATTTAAAACTACTTCTGTTTTGAAATTATTAGGGCTAAATTTAGTATTAAGAAAGTTCTTTTTCACAGGTTATTTCCTATTGCTAGAAGACACTTACAAATCTTGTAAGTCTTTAGAGTGAGAATCAATTGTCAGAGTACAGAGACCAGAGAGGAATTAAATTCAGTTGCTTAAGAACAGGGCAACCCCTCTTCTCTCATGCCCTCAATATTGTTCTCTCATACAAAAGAAATCCAGAGGGGGACAGTCCAAGGATGGTACTGGAGTTTTACAATATTGTTAGGAAACAACTCAGCTCTTTCCAGCTCTCCAGTCAGCTGTCTTTAGAGCTTGACTCCCACATTTCCAAGATGGCAGCCGGAGTGCCTGCCACATGTCTGTATTCCAGGCAGGCAACAGGGACAGGGCATAGGTAAAGAAGGTGCATTTCAGCAGAGTCAGCTTCTTTTAGAGAGCTTCCCTAGAATCCCCATCTAGTGACTTCCATTTATATCTCCTCAACCAGAAATGTGTCACACTGACCACCTCTAGTTGCAAGGAAAACTTAGAACCAGGGTTGTTGTTTGGCTGGACACCTGCTACCCCAAATAAAATCTGGTTCTCTTAGTAATGAAGAAAGGAAGAATGGATATTGAATAGGTCTCTCTTACACTAGCCATTGAAAATGCTGATTACTAGAATTTGAGGCAATTGTATTAATTGTCCATTTTTAAGATAGTTTAATGCTAGACATATTGGTGATACTCTAAAAGAACCAAAGCCCCACTGCCTTGGCCAGTGCCATGACTTCAAGGCTGGAAGAGGATCCAAGCTTTCCCCATCTCAGTCAAGCGCTTTACTCAGCAGACCACTCCACGTCTGGTTTCCAACACAACCACCACCTGGGGTTCCTACCAACCCAAGAGCCGGGTTCAGTGGTGTGGTCAGTGGAAAATGGCCTCCAAAGATGTCCACACTCTGGGTCCCAGAACTTGTACAGACGTTACCTTACATTATAAAGGGATTTTGTTGACCTAATTAAGAGGATGAATCTTAAAACGGGGAGATTATCCTGGATCATCTGGGTGGTCCAACCTAATCATGAGTCCTTAAAAATGGAGAATCTTTTCCAACTGTGTCAGAGAGATAGGACCAAAGAAAGAGGAAAGATTCAAAACATGAGGACTTGGCACAATCCCCTCTCCTGCTGCTGACTTGGAAGGTAGGAGAAAGGAGCATACACCAAGCAATGCAAGCAGCTGGGAATGACCCTCAGCTGACAGCAGCATGGAAATGGAAACTTCAGTCCTACAACCTCAGGGACCTACATTTTGCCAACCTGAATGAGTAAGAAAATGGATCATCCCTTAGATCCTCCAGAAAGGACAGAGCCCTGTCGACAATTTGCTTTTAGCTCCATGGGACGTGTGTCAGCTTCCCATCTACAGAACCTTAAGATAATAAGTTTTTGTTGTTTTATGTCACTACGTTTGTGGTAATTTGTTACAGCAACAATAGGAAACTAATATAAGTGGGTTGGCAGAGGCTGCAAGCTCTTCTGAAATATTCTTCATAGTTTTAAGCCAGCTGATACATGAAATGTCTCCTTACCTGCACAGAAACAGTTTCTGACAAATTAATGGACTGGAGGCCATTAAAGGGTAAAAGGCAATAGGGTGCTCAGGAGGTAGGAAAGAAAAAGGAAAAGATGGGGAAGGACTGAAACCCTGGAAGAGAAAGAACATGGTTGTATGCTGCTGGAGGCTGCCTGCACCAATGCCGTTTGGTCACATATGCCCTCAGGACTGGCCATGTTGGAGATGCTCTAGATTGAACGCTCTGCTTATTAACTGGTTGCAATGCTCCCCTGCTCCCCACAAAGCCCCTTTGTTCTTCTCTTTGAGGCAAACAAGGTCATTTGACTTCGGATCTCATCTGGAGTTGAAGTAGCTGACATCTACTTTGTTACAGAAGCAGCTGCTGAGGCAGCAGGACAGCTGAAGCCCTCAAATGCCTGGGGTGGTGGGAACCAGACCTCTTAATGGAAGAGCAAAGGCTGGGTAGGGCTAGTCTTCATGATGGGCATGCAGGGAAATCACAGGGACAGACTCAAATGTCTACGGGGCCACACAGGTGATGCAAATGAGTGAAGCAAGCCAGGTAGAAGAAAAAGCAATATATAGTAGTTACAGAACAGCACAAGCGCCAACGCCAAACAAATCCAGGGGAAGGCCGTTGCAGGCTCTCACTTTCCAATCTCATCTCTAAAGCAAAGGACAGGGCACATTAGTGGATGTAAAGAGTGGGCTGTCAGTCACCCTGCTAGATGTGGGTTTGCGGGAGGAGGGGCTGTAGCCTTACTGTCATTATCCAAACACTGAGCCTATGCCTGGGACACTGTAGGTGCTTAGAACACTGTTTAAGAATGTCATAGAGAGGATACGCAGCCAGCCGAGGCCTCTGCGCTTTTTGTCTTCTTGCCCTCTGCCCCACTTTCACCCAAAGTTGTCTCAAAATCCACATATTTCACTTTTTGCCACTTTGATCCTATGAGTCACCAACTTCACACTCTATCAGAATCATGACATAGCCCATGAATTTTAACTCTCAAGTTCGTCTACAACTTCTCAAAACCCCTCGGCCTCACTGGCCTGTAAGTGACCTCTCGTGGTGAAAGAGGGTAACTGCACAGTGAAGAACCTTTTACATCCGAAAAATTCGATTCATATCGATTCAATCAATAGTTATGAAGCGTCTGAGGAAGAAGAAAAAATAAAAGTAGTGGACTTTTAAAACAAATCGTAACTTTTTCAAAAAAGGAATACTTTGAGGTGGATAGAAACACGGAAAGAAGGCTTACATTAGGACAGAGGAGATATAATTTTCTAATTCATATTTTTCTAACTTATTTCCCAGGATTGCTGAAAAATTGGAACTGAATTTTCCAATCGTTTATTACAGGCTTTAGATCCTAAAGATATGGCATAGAATCTGGAGTCTGGTATACATAAGATGTGCAAACTTGAGGCACATCATTTAAAGTATCTGAGACTCAGTTTCTACATCTGAAAAATGGGAATAATACCAGTTACACTTCTATTATTGTTATGAGGTCTAAATTAGATGAGATATGTACAATGTTTTCTGTATTGGACCTTATAATCTTTGGTTCATGATATATTCTCATCAGTCCTCATACAGCTTGCTTTCATTTATTTATAAACTGTACTTGTAACTGTAAAGTGCTGTGCACATATTAACTTAGGGATTCAGGGATAAAAATAATAAACTTGATGTAAAATTATGCAGTTTCTTTCCATGACATAAACATGAGTCAGATTGAGTTCTTCTTCCTCCTTTCCTTTTAAATGCTCTCTGGAATTTTTCTCATCCTCTTTCTCAAATCAATTCAGTCATTCCTTTATTTTATTTTTTTACCTCTTCTGTATTCAGTTTGTTCCCATATTGTTTTATAAGTGCCCTTCAATTAATTCATTAATGTAGGTTCTTATTTGAAACAATACAAAGATAAATCATATTTATGGTAGAGGGTTGGAGCAAATCACCTTTAAGTCACTCATTCATCCATTCATTCTGTAAATATTTAGTGAGCTTCTATTACATGGCATTGTGATAAGCACGAGGGATATAAAGTGAATAAAATGAACAAGGTCTTTGCCCTCATGGAACTTACCCTGAGGAGTTTACAATAGAAATAATTAAACATATCTTGTGAGCTCTGAGAAGGGCTATAAAGAGAATAAACAAGGGTGAAGATACAGAAGATGGGAGAGTGAGCATGTAGTTATCTGGGGAAAAGCATTCCATACAAAGTGAACGGCAAGTTCAAAAAGAGGAGCATCATACAGTCCTCTACCATGTGTAAGTAATTTATTGGACATCTCATGGATGTACGTGTACAGTCTGTCAATATGCATATATAGATATGTATAAACACAGATATATGTATAAATATATAAGTAAATATATATAAAATACATACATTATATGAATATCTTAAAATCTTATCGGGAACAGTGTTAAACCTTAGCTATGAGAAAAAATAGTATTGACATATCCTGCCTTCAGATAAAGTTCATTAAACATATATTTTTGGGACAAGAAAAACATCTGGAAAAGTAATTTAATGGATACTTTTTGGATGGCCTTGGTGACAGATTTCCAGGGATGAGGTCATGGCTGCTTTGTTAACACTGCTATATATTGTCACTTGTAACAGCATATGTGGCTTCACAACTTAACATCAATATTTTAAAAAGTAAAATAATCTGGCTGGGGGCAGTGGCACATGCCTGTAATCCCAGCACTTTGAGAGGCTGAGATGGGCGGAACACAAGGTCAGGAGTTCGAGACCAGCCTGTCCAACATGGTGAAAACCCTGTCTCTACCAAAGATACGAAAAATTAGCTGGGTGTGGTGGCACACGCCTGTAATCCCAGCTACTCGGGAGGCTGGGGCAAGAGAATCGCTTTAACCCGGGAGGTGGAGATTGCAGTGAGCTGAGATCGTGCCACTGCACTCCAGCCTGGGTGACAGGGTGAGACTCTGCCTCAAAAAAAAAAAAAAAGTAAAATAATCTGTTTACTTTGTAAACATTAGCTTACATTAAGACCAATCTCTTTGTTTTCTGTATTTTTTTCTGCCAATATTAAACGATTTTATTACAAAAGAAGTCTGGGTGACCTTTTTTATTGCTGGAACAAAAATCCTAATTACTCTGTATCATGGAGTGTGAAGGCAAGGAGAAACAAGGCTGTTGAAAGGTTCCGTGAAATCTCTATTAGTGCAAAACCTGTGTACCATGAAATGGTAAATCTGCAACATTTCATTTTTTTCTTCTAATCTTCACTGTACAAACAGTTGCAGACTTTCTCTTTCTCTACTTCCCTTAATTCCATAAAACTTTAATGCCTACTCTGAAGAAGGCATGGCATCTAAGGTTTGAGATGGGAAGACACAGGAGGGGAAGAGCTGACTTGTACTGAGAGGCCAAGATGAAACTGTTCAGAGTTTTAAAGACATATCACACAGTTCACTATGGACAGAAACTTGGAGGTGGCAGTTCCTGCAGAATTGTTGGGAATATGGCTGGAAAGACTGAGAAAAAAGTATGCTGAAAGCTTTGAATATGACAATGGAAGAGGCTGTTTACAAAGTTTTCAGCCATCATGAGGATTTTAAAAAGGAAAAAAGTGAAATGATAGCACCAGTGTTGGCCTCCAAGATGATCTTCACAAGTTGGGTGACTATTACATTTAGGCTGTGCCTAGATAATGTCCTCCACCTTGCTTGATTCATTGTGTTTTTCTGTTCAAGTCTTAGAAAACACATACCACAGAGCAAATGGAGACTAATCAGCTAATGGCTCATTATTTATGCATAAAATGAAGATGTCCTGCACGAAAATCAATTCACATTGAGTTCAAACACACACTCACATTCATCTCTAAGTAATTTATTCCCCCACTACCCCCATGGAGGAGTTTAACAAACCCAAGCTGGGAAGATGAATTTACAACCCCATTTGTTCTTTTCTCCAAATTGAAATATCAATGCATCCAAACAGAGATTTAAAATCAATGTCACTTCTAAATTCAACACAGATATGCTGTCTAGTATTTCAAGGCTAGAACTTGTTAAAGTGAGTACTGTTTATACCGTTTATTCTGTTTCAGAGCAAAAACTATACTTAAAAAAGTTGAGATCCAATTCATTCATGTACAGGGAGCTACCCTGACAGGTTTCATTGGGTTTTAAAATCAGAGTTGAGTGGTCACTCTATTTTTACAGAAATGGAGTTTATAAAATGTAAACCCTAGAAAGACTGATATTTTTCAGAGTTAATTTCCTTCTATCCTCACCTTGCTCATCTCTGCAAACGAAATGGTGCCCTTTCTTAGGCTTTTTTTTTTTTTTATAGAGTCTTACTCTGTTGCCCAGGCTGAAGTGCAGTGGCACAATCTCAGATCATTGCAGCCTCAACCACCAGGGTTGAAGCAATCCTCCCACCTAAGCCTCCTGAGTAGCTGGGAATACAGGCATGTGCCACTGCACTTGGCTAATTTTTGTATTGTTTTCGTAGAGACAGGGTTTCTCCATGTTGCCCAAGTTAGTGTTGAACTCCTGGGCTCAATTGATCTGCCTGCCTCGGCTTCCCAAAGTGCTGGCATGAGCCACCATGCCCAGCTGACACTTTTCTTTTAATGGAGGTATAACTTAGATACCATAAATGCACTAATCTTAAATGTACAATTTGATGAATGTATGTGTGTGTGTGCGCTTGTATACACATCCTTGTAAGATATAAACCATTTCCATCACCCTAGAAAATTCCTTTTTGCCCCTTCTCAGCCAATACTTCCCCTTACCCCTATAGGTAACTGCTATTCTCACTTACGTCATCAGAGATTAGATGTACTTGTTCTGTTCTTGAACTTCATAAAAAAGAGTAATCTTAGAGTATATACTCTTTTGTGTCTGCCTTTATTGACTCAATATAATGATTTAGAATTCACCCATGTCATTGTATCTATCAGTAACTCAGAATTTTTCACTGTTGAGCAGTATAGCATGGTATGAATATACTTCAATTTGTTCATCCATTCTTTTACTGATGCACATTTAGGTCATTTCCAGGAAGGACACTGTTTTTGACAGATTTCCATGGGGTTTAAGACTGGGATAGATGGACATAGCAAATGATCTGAGAATTCTAAGTTAGGAGCCACAGATATTTTCTACAGACTGTTCTAGATGCTTTACATCACAAGTTCCTGCCAGAAATAGAATATACCTTTCTCACACCCTATAAAGTATCTGAATCAAAATGATTAAGCATCCAATTAAATATATTTGGTTCAGCGTGGTGCTAATAAACACACAAGTGTGGATTGAATCTTATATGGTCTTATTGGTTTTTCTGGTGAAAAGGGCTCCATTTCCAGGTCTTAGAAAACAACAGAGACCCCTTTGAGCCATCTCAGCAGGGCATGCAATTGAGCACAAAGGCGACAGAAAGTGTGTGTCACCTGGAAAAACTCATCCAGATTAGAAACTGAGCCCCTAGTATATCATGTTCAACTTGGGTGAATTGTAAAGACATTGAAAAAAGCAACATATTCAAATACCTACTGTTTACAGTGTCAATAAAATGCTATGGAAATATTAATGGTAATAGCATACATTGATTCTTCCATAGGACACATACTATCTTTAATCCTCACAACTCTACCAAGTGAGTATTGTTCTTTCCACAGTTCAGGTGAAGAAGCAGACTCAGGGGCATTAAGTAAATTAAGGTCATGTACTTAGTAAGTAACAGACCCAGAATTTGATCCTGGGATGTCGCATTCCAAAGCCCACCCAATTCTCCTTACACTAAGACATCTTTATACAATTAGTAGGCACCATATATTCTATACTTGAAGAAGTTAGATATAGGTACAACTAACTCACTTGTGATCCATTAGTGGTTTTTGATGATGAGAACTGCGAACCTCTAATATCTCCATTCCAAAATGATCAGCACCCAGAGAAACTCCAGAAGTTTCCAGCAGCACATAAGGAGCTTAAATATTATACAACAAAGACTTATCTGATGTGCTCATAAGAACCGCTTTCATCAGTGCCTCCATGCTACACCAGTCAAAACATTTCATCAGTTCTAATTTTTTTCTACCTTAAAAATAAGATTATTTTGAATGCGAGATTTTGCTACTGCCTCTCAAATAAGCACACACTTTAAAAATGGCAAAGAACGGCAGATATTTTTAGGGTAAAAAAAAGAAAACCACACATAGTGATGTCCTCAGATTCCAAAGATAAATCTTTTTATGAGAGCTTTTTCTATTTATTTTGATTCAGTAGTAAAAACACCTGCAGAAAGATCAGCTCTCTTCACAAGACCATTTCTTAAGAATTCATCACAGACATAACAGATGATAGCATGGAGACAGACTAAGCTAAGAGAGCCGGAGCACAACTGATGATTCCCACGTCCTGCACGTGTTCTGAGAAGACGACATTCCCATAATTCAGGCATTCAAAACTAAATGAGGCATGGCAGACAAGAGCATTGCAACATCAGAAAGTCATTTTGCTTGGAGATGGTCCAGGTTTCTTCCAAACAGTAGTAGATGATTTAACCACAGAAATAAGTTTTAATAACATATGTGCAATCATTTTTCAATGCATGGGAGGAAACGGGCAATAGCATTGGGCTGTTTCACCCAGATTTAAAACATTCCTTAGACTGTGTGGAGAGGGAATAGAAGGAATGGATAACCAGGCTGGTGGTGCTAGATATTACACACCCTTCACCCTCCCTTGTATTCTATTTGACTATGTGAGTTTTGAAGGCTGGGGCTACCTAAAATGTCATTTGTCCTTTTTATAAGCATATTTTCTGTGTTACATAAAATATCCATAAATATACATTTAATGCCTGCAAGTATTATCTCATATGTTGTGCAGTAATTTGTTTAATCATTGGCAACATTCAAAGAATGAATCATCTCAATACAGATAAGGGTGCAGAGAGCCAGCCATCTATCCTTCTATACTGGCATACTTGGTAGTATATTTGGTATTTAGCAAACATTTTGGCAATATATAAAAAAAGTTCTATCAATTTAACAAGATTCATCAAAATATTTAATGCCTTTTTAAAATTAAAATGTCTAGAAATAAGTAATTAAAGTAGAATTTTAGCAATGAGAAAGGATACTTCATGGTTGGTTTAATTTACATCCGTGATTACTAGTGAGTGGAACAGTTTTTCAGATGCATACTAGCCATCTGATTTTCTCTTTAGGAAACTGTCATGTCCTCTGCTCATTTATCCACTGTGGCCTTAGTGTTATTCATAAGAATCATAATAAGCTAGTTATATAATGAGAATATTATCCATTTATCTGTTAAAGTTTGTTTATGACTCAGGTGCCTGTTTTAATCTAAACTTAAAACTGATCAACCCCAAAAGAGGAAGCAGTTAAGTGGCAACAACAAAGAAAAAAAACAAAAACCAAACCACTTTCATATTTCTAGCTCAAAACAAATAGCTACTTAAACACAAAAGCATTTAGATAATTCTCCAACAAGGGACTCACATTCAGTGAATGAAGTCTTTCATAGGAACCCTTAAAGCACAGCAATGATATAAACATAATGAAGAGAAATCTGTTACTATCACATTGACATGCCTCCCCACTTTATATCAAGTGGAAAATATCGAATCAGTTCAAATATATCTGGATCTAAAACAAAATCAAGTTTCCTTTGGTGAGCAAGAACAAGCCACAGCATTTACATCTTTGTTCAGTCCACACTAAAGACTGAAGTCTTGGGGACAAGTATAAGAAGCCAGAGAGATCCTGGACACACCTAGACTAGAGGAAGTCTGTGGTCACACTTGCGCTGGACAGCCTGTCAGAGTTTACACAAATGCAGCCAAAGACAACTTCCACTGCAGTAAGAATTTTGATGCCCAGGGCCAGTTTGTGGCCCAGTACAGTTGTACTTTATTATTCTTTGCCAAGGGACCAATAGTTAGCACTTTTAGAAAAACACGAGCCTGTGCATTATTTATTCCTTAGAGATAGGGGATGATACCCAGTCTCGATAGTTGCTTTGCCTATTTAATTATATTGTAAAATTAACTGTGACAGGTTGTTTTATTTCTTTTGTGTCAACCAGAAACACCCATGGGATACATAATTTGGTGATCAAAGCCTTAACTTAGGAAAGTTAAGAAAGATTTTAGGAAACAGAATGATATCTAATGTGCAGAGGCAGTGTGGAAAAGGAAATTAGCAAACATTCAGCTAAAATGTTCTCAAGGACAGGGACTCATGGTAATAATGGAGTCATTTCAAGCTTGAAGGAAGTTACCTATGGGAGACTGCCAGATCGCTTCAGGGATCGCTGCATTTCATCAGCCTAAAAATGGAGCTGCCTCTAGAATTTCTAGGTCAGCAAAAGATAAAGAGGAGACACTAAAATCTAACAAAATGAGAGGCCGGCATGAAACATTTATAAGGGGTTAAGAATGTTGTAGATGAACAAATTAGGAGGCTATATACCAAATCTAGAATATTGTATCCACGATCATGAATACTATTATTCATAAACCATGGACAAAGGAGGTGAGACAATTTGATAACTAAGTAAAATGCCTATAATCTTCCTGATAAAGCCTGAACTCACCCAACTCCACAAAGAGAATCTATGGCCAAGTCTTCTCAGGGTCACATAGCTCCTTCAGCCATGACAAAGTGTAGGCACTTATTAAATGGGTTCTAAATAAAAAATAAATAGATAAATAAAGCCTTATCTTCATCCAGGAAGAAAATTATTTGATCCATTTTCAGTATCTTCAAAGAAAGATTTTATACAACTTCACCTAGAGGTGAACTCCTGGCAATGAAGAACAATGAATAACCCGAAATTCATCACAGAATCCATAAACCTAGCTTTAAGCAATAGCTTCTTCCTCCTCCTCCTCACCCCCTCCCTCCTGCTGCCCTGTCACCTGCCATCAGAAATGTTTATGACTCCAAGATGACTGATAACACCTTTCCCTTCTTTGAACACAGATATCAATGAGTGGTCAAAAGGTGAGAGAGTGGGCAACAAGATGGAAAGGCAGCAGCAGACATTTGGCTTGGATGGTTTCCGATAATGCAGTCACTCTGAATGTTCAAACCAGAAGTCATAGGTGCAGAATGGTTTCATTTTGCTTTTGCCTTAAGAAGGTGCATTCTCTCCTGTTTGCCACAAGCCTCAGTGCTCCTGGTTGTCTTCTATTTTGCCTGGTTTACCCTTTACTGATACTCCTTTTCTGGCTGAAGATATAGATTCCATTCTTATAAATGATGTATGTATGTTGTGCTTGAAATGTATATTGTCTAACTTGTGGCAGGAATCTTTATATAGCACAAAGGTCAAGTTCATTAATAGCGCTGTTGAAATCTTCCACAACTTTGATCATTTTATTTTCTGAGGCATATATGTTAGAATCTCTGATTATAATTATGAATGTGTCTATTTCTCCTTGTCATTCTATTAAATTTTGCTTACTTTGAGAGTTCAAGCTCAAGACTTTAATGTCTTTCTGATGAATTATTCCTTAAAATTATTTGTGCATTAAAGTCTATTTTACATGACAGTAATGTGGTTTTTATTGGCTCTCAATTTTTAAACTGTCTTCCTGATTTATCTTTTTCTACCTCTTTGCTTTGTGTTATTTGGCTTTGAAAGTCTCTTATAAATAGCATGGAGGAATCTCCATCTTCTAACAGATGTTAAACATTATATCTGTTAAAACATTATACTTATATTGTGATTACTAATTTTATTGCACCCATTATTCCATTAGTAATTTCTAATTACTATGTCTTTTCTATGCTCCTGTTTTTCTTCTGTCCTGATTACTGTTAGGTTCAATAACTTCTTATTCTTGTTTTCCAATTAACTGATATGAAAGTTAGACATTCTGTTTCTATTGTTCTTGTGACTATCTTAAATTTTATATATATACACACATACACATACACATATATATATACATTATATGTATAACTTTTATTTTAGGCTCAGGGGTACATGTGCAGGTTTGTTATGTAGGTAAACTCATATCACAGGGGCTTGTTGTACAGATTATTTCATCACCCAGATATTATGCCTAGTACCCAATAGTTATTTTTTTCTGCTCCTCTTCCTCCTCCCATCCTCCACCCTCACAGACCCCAGTGTCTGTTGTTCCCTTCTTTGTATCCATGAGTTCTCATCATTTAGCTCCCAATTACAAGTGGCAACATACAGTATTTGATTTTCTGTTCCTGCATTAATTTGCTAAGATTACTTTAAATTTTTACAACTGACTCAAAGTTAATCAATATTTCTACCCTCTTTCAGAATAAAAAAGGATCTTAGAATGCTTTAACTCCAATTACCACCTACCACCTTCTATGATTGTTATCTAGCACTTTAATTCCATCTTGCTTTTTAACTCCCACTCCTCAAAGTCATTATTATTGTAATTAGTCAATGTTTGTTTAAATGGAACCACTAATTTACCACTTTCTTTTCTTACTGTTCATTATTAAAACCCACTCCAATCCTCTGAGTTCTATCTCAGTCTTACAGAAATACATTTTGACCAATTCTCGAGTATTAATAAAAAGCAAACTTAAAAAGTCTTTATTACAGTCTCCATCTTTAACAAATATATTCTTTCTGGGGAGTAGATTTAAAACACATATGGTGAGGTGCATAATGTGCATGCATTTAAAGGGTTTGGCTGAATGAATTTTGCATATGTAAGCACCCATGCAAATACCATCCAGATCAAGATGATAACATTTCTATCACACTCTCATGCCCCTTCTTTGTCATTACTCACTCCACTATTCAGACATTTATCCCTATTAATTTAGCCTATTTTTTGAATTTTATATAAATGGAATCCTATGGTGGGTACTCTGTGTGTGGGTTCTTTCACTAAACATGTTTGTGAGACTATTGTTGTTACCACTTTTTTCTTTTCTATCACTGTGTATTCCGTGTCATTATCATTCTTAAAATAATACTTTAACAGGGCATAGAATTCTGGGTCGATAGTTATTTTTTCTCAGATTTTGAAGTTGTTATTCCAGTGTGTTTTAGTCTTCATTGTTGCTCAGAGAACGCTGCCAGTTGAACTGCTATTCCTTTGATAGCAATTTGACCATTTCCTCTGGTTATTTATTTTTCCCATTTTTGGTTCTATTAAAAATGCTCTGTTCGTCTTTAGTGTTCTAATACTTCCATAGGTTATATCACAGTGTGGATTTGATTTTAGCAATGCTAAAAGAATTGACAGAAGTCAATGTGCTTCATCAATCCAACATACATCTTTCCATTGAGACAACCTCCCCAAGCATCTGCATCACTAGAGTAGATTTGGGCCCCACACCAGTATACCAGGACATGGAAAGAGCTTGATGTGTGGAGTTTCTCAAGTCCCCTTCTTGCGAAAGGGGCAGCCCTTGAGGAGGTCAGCAATATATGGGGATTAAGTTTTAGCTCCCTGCTTGTACGGGTTTAGTCACATCAACTGCCCCTGCATGTATGGACATTAACACAAGGGACTCTCCAAATCAAACAGCTCCCAAGGCCATGCCTTCAGCTTTCTTCCCTGGTTCTTTTGAACTGCCACTTCTTTTTTCATACTTTGGTGATCTCTCTTTCTTTCTTTTGATCTCTATTATGACTTTTTAAAAAGTATATTTTAACCAATTTTTCTATTTGAGGTTAAAGGAGACTCTGCATGGACTTTGTCCACCATGTTGCCAGAATCTAAATTTGTTTCACTCCTTTATCTGCCAGATGCCCATGCCCACACCATGCTTAGTGGCTCTTAACGAAGAGCAAGAGCCCTGAAGTTATGGAGACCTGGATTTGAATCACTGCTTCACTACTGGCTAGCTTTTTGAAGCTGGATAGGTTATTTAACTTCTCTGAACCTTAGTTTCTTCATCTCCAAAAGGGGATGATCAAACTTCTTACCTCATAGCATTGTTGTAAAGATGAAATATGGGAATACATGTAAAGTACTTGGCACAGTACTTCAATAAGCACTTATCAATAACAATTCATACAGGCTGAGAAGCCCTTATCTGAAATGCTTGAGACCAGTAGTGTTTGGGATCTTAAATTTTTTCAAATTTTGAATATTTACATTATACTTAACAGTTGAGCATCCCTAATCCAAAAATCCAAAATCTAAAATGCTCCAATGAGCACTTCCTTTGAGCATGACCTCTGAGCATCATGTCAGTCCTCAAAAATTTTGGATTTTGGAGCATTTCAGATTTAAAATTAGGAATGTTCAACCTGTATTATTAAACATTGCACAACGACTTTATTCAAGTTATTAATTCATCTACCTGGGGATCAGATTTATGTACAAGTTGGTGCCATATAGACACAGAAAAACATGTTTCATGAGAAGGAAGTAAACTGAATAATAACTAAATATGACAATAGAGATGCTATACATGTGGAATACATAAGGTTGCTCTTTACAAATACCACTTTATAAAAATCCCATGTTCTCGTAATTTTCCAAGGTTTGGTGAAAATCCTTGAAAGTCAGAAAGAAAACATTAAAAGCAAGAGAAGTACCAGTGAATAATGAGATAAAGGCTTGTCCCAGAACGTAAATCAATGCATGTGCTTCTTTCCTCCAGAAAGTTGCTGTAATAAAAAGATGAACTAAATAGTGTGTTCAGCAATGTAATTGGTTTATATGATGGTGCAAGCATTTTAATTCACTGTAGCTCAGGAACAAACAGCCTACTGACTGGGTGGAGGAACACACTTTGGGTGATACTGCTTTAGGGAAATTTTAGCACTATCCTAAAAGTGATATCATTGTTACGTAGGAAGGAAGGTGCCTTGGATGCTGGGGGCCTGAGTTAAACAATAACCTCAAGTGGAGAACAAAATAAATCATGCTACATAACCAAAGAAAGTTCATTACAAACCAATCAACATCTGTTAGAGTTCAGAAGTACACTGGAGTCCTGACCGTAGTTGATTTGGGGATATAGATGGATCTGCCAATCCTACTCCTTATCTAGGGGATTTTTTTTTTTTTTTTTCTGAAACGGAGTCTCACTGTGTTGCCCAGGCTGGACTGCAGGGGTGCCATCTTGACTCACTGCAACTTCCACCTCCCAGGTTCAAGCAATTCTCCCTGCCTCAGCCTCCCAAGTAGCTGGGATTACAGGTGCACTGTGCCTGGCTAATTTTTGAATATTTTAGTAGAGACGGGTTTTCGTCATGTTGGCCAGGCTGGTCTCAAACTCCTGACCTCAGGTGATCTGCCCATCTCGGTTTCCCAAAGTGCTGGGATTACAGGCATGAGCCACTGTGCCCTGCCGTCTAGGGGATTTTTTAAGGTGACTGTAATTACCATCACCATATTCATTTCTGCTATTTGATTGCTAGCAGTTTTTTTTTGATGGGGAGAAGGTGATACATTTTAATTCATTTTTTCATTATTTTTGCAAAGAAGCAGCAGTTGGACTGACTTGGTATACTCTCAAAGTAGGCCTAATAATGTTTTCCATGTACATTCAAAGTGAATTAGCTTAATTATCCTGATTTTATCATTATACAACATAGACGTGTAAAGCATCACACAGTATCCCACAAACATGTAGGACTATTATGTGTCAGTTATAATCAACAACAATAACAAAAGATACAAAAGGGATTAGCTTGCTACAGTAAGGCCAAATCAAACATCAGATTTAATTCACAAGAGAATTATACCTTATAGTATAAATATTACTAGTACCTTCACATATCCTAGATTTTCTTTCTTTCTTTCTTTCTTTCTTTCTTTCTTTCTTTCTTTCTTTCTTTCTTTCTTTCTTTCTTTTTTCTTCTTTCTTTCCCTTTCTTTCTTTCTTGACATGAAGTCTCCCTCTATCACCCAGGCTGGAGTGCAATGGCGTGATCTCGGATCACTGCGACCTGCCTCCTGGGTTCAATTGATTCTCCTGCCTCAGCCTCCCCAGTAGCTGGGATTACAGGCACACACCACCAAGCCCAGCTAATTTTTGTATTTTTAGTAGAGACGGGGTTTCGCCATGTTGGTCAGGCTGGTCTTGAACTCCTGACCTCACGTGATCCACCCAGCTCAGCCTCCAAAGTGCTGGGATTACAGACATGAGCCACCATACTCGGCTTGTATTTCTGCTTTAATCAATACTTTTAAAGGTTAATTTAAGGATTAAAAAAAAGAAGAAGAAACCAACAATATATTATGTATGGTTAGCCTGCTGGAAAGAGAAGAAAGATCTGCCCAAATAGAAAATTTTAATTCTGGGCTTAACAATACAATACAATGCTCTTTTAAAATATTGGTTTAAAAAAAAGGAAGTTAAAAACAATTTGACAAAACTGTATTGGTAGACTTGAAAACTACAGAAAATAATTATTTCAACATTCACTATCACTATCAATTCCAAAGCTATGGTTTACAAAATTTAGCTTGCTTCTTTGGAAATGACTATTTTTCTAAATCTTGGACAGAATCTAGTCACCTCAAGATGTTTAAAAGCCTTCAGCTAAGATTTGCTCTGGGCTTCTGCAGCCCATTGGCTGGGGTAAAATCAATCCGTTCCACACACGAGTCTCAAGTCTGTCTTATTCCACAAATGTAAAGTGACCTAAATTTGGCAAAGTACTTAAAATCTGAATTATATATTTTCACTTTTTTGGCTATACCATTATTGATAAACTTAAGAAAAAGAATATCCCTAACCAACTTGTCACTTTAAAAATAACTTGCTTTCCCCATCCCTGCAAAAGGGACTTTGAAATTAAAAAGATTTTTCTACTAAATTTCTCCTCTACTTTTACCAGCAACAGAGGTATCTTCAAAACTTCTCTTCTGAAATGACTACAAATAAAAAGCTGTCCCAGTATGAGCACAACTTTCATCAAGATCCAATTTAAGGTTTACTTTCTAGTCTCTGAAATATAAACCTTTCCTTGAATTCAAAAGTATAAAAGATGCCTATGGGTTAATACACGGGTTGCATGGCTACCAAATCATGGTGGCCATACAACCCATATATTAATCTCTCTACTCCACCTGACTTGTATTGGTAGAGAGTATATTAGCTCATATTATTCTCAATGTACTGCTTATTTGGTTTTAATTTTTTTTTTTTTTTAATTTGCTAGGGACTTGTCTATCCATCAAGATTCAAATCACTCTAAAGAAACCAACCCTTCTGGCTCAACTGTTTTGCACTTTATGGTTCCTGACACTCAGACAGACAGATGTTTCCAAGATGTGTGAGAAAACAGGAGGTCTTTAGCTTTGCCAAGACTGATTATTTCCATAACACTCACTGACTTTTGTCAGTGTAGAGTCTCTGGGATAAAGTGTCAAGAAATACAAGCGACCCACTTTGGAAACAGTGCAGTCTCTCCTCAAGGTCAAGTCTCAGTAAATTGTGCTTGGTGGCCTTCATTTGACAGCAAGAGACCCCTTTTTCTGGTGTTGGTGATCTATTCCCAATGAGCACCATAATTATCTCCATAAGGTGCACATAAAACGCAACTCCCCAAACTCCAAATTCGAGAAGCACCTTCCAAAGCATTCTCTCCTGACTTCTGTATTTCTAATAAGCACCTCTCGGTTTCAGGATCACAGGCTTACAGCTGACTGATGGAACTCATACCCAAATGCAGTTAATCTGAAGAGCCCTGGAAGAGCAGGGGCAATTTAATCTCCGCAGCAATGCTTTGAAACCCAGTGACAACTGTAATGGCTTTAATACCAAATGACAATCTCCTTTCAAGAGCTTTATGAATATTAATGTAGTGATCACAGAGCAATAATTAAAAACAAAGAGTATGTCTTCATTTTCAACTGCAACATCTCTGAATTATAAAAGGTCCATTTTTGCCTCATTTTCACAGGTTATAAAGTTATAAATGTGCATTTCAATAAGGTTGGCTGGACATTGCTTTTACTTTTGGGGTGGGAGGTCACAAAATGACCTCCGTATGCCTTAACTGACAAAAGTGAAACTCATGCTGTCAATCTGTCAATTTTTAAATAAATCTAGTAAATAACTACCCAATATATGCTCAGAAGGGGCCAGAATCTGGGGGAGTAAAGAAGTAGGAGACATCACTTCACATCCATTAGGATGGCTATTATCTAAAAATCAGAAAATAGCAAGTGTTGGCAAGGCTGTGGAGAAACTGGCACCCTTCCTGCATTGCTGGCAGGAATGTAAGATGATGCAGCCACTTGGAAGACTGTATGGCTGTTTCTCAGAAAAAGTCAACACAGAATTACCATATGATCCAGTAATTCCAGCATGTACCCAAAAGAGTTGACAGCAGGGACTCAAGCAGACACTTGTATATCAGTGCTCTTAGCAGCATTATTCACAATAGCCAAAAAGTAGAAACGACCCAAATGGGAAAAGTCCATTTTAAATGATAGTACAGTAATCCTTTCGAGGTGTGTGAAATATTTCCAATGTGAATTTAGTGAAAAAGAGGCAGCACAATATGTAAGAAGAAAAGGCATATCTTTCTTTGTTGCTCCTCATATAAGCAAGGGCATAAAGCCAAGAGAAGAAAATGTTCTAAAATACTTATTCTAATCCTGAAGTAAGAAGCAGAAAACAAGACAGATTATTCACCTGCAAAAGCCACCAAACATCTAAAATGTGAAGGTGATTGCAAGTGCTGCCAGGTAGAGTCCTGAGCTCATTTGTTATCTGGGATGCCACCTTTCCAAGGACCCTCCTGTGCCCGTCCTAGCCCAAAAGCCTTGGTATATGTGCGGACCCCAGCCTCCACATGCCACAGCCAGTGCTGTGCCCCAGCAAAACTGTAATGGACCTGAGATTTACATACATGGCTGGTGAGAGGCCTTAGGCAGTCCTTAAATGCCAGCAGTCTCCAGCGAGCCCATCAGCTCCCATGACCTTAATCATTTATGCACCAGTGCTCCCGACTGTGTCCTTGCATCACACCTCTCCATGGAACTTCATACCCCAATAGGCAGCTGCCTACTGGCAGTCCCACACTGCTCACAAATGATTTCATTATCTTTCACTCCCATCACATTTCTCTTCCATATTACATTATTTATCCCAAGAAACAATCCCATTTCCACTATTTCAAAAGCAGCGCCATGCCAGCTGTCAATGGTTCATCCTCCCCTTCATTCTCCACATCCAGTCAATTGTCCAGTCCTGTGGCTCTACATCCTCCCTGTCATTCAATCCACCACTCCCCACCATGCCCACAATGTCCACTTTCAGCTAGGCCTTGGCATGAATCCTTACCATTCTCCTCCCCTGTCTTTGCTTTTTTTCTCAGAATATTCTGCACTCTGCAGCCCGGGTGATCTTTCTAAAATGCAAATGGAATCACATCCCTCCTCTGTTTAGAATGCTTTGATGGCATCCACGGCTCTCAGAGTGAGGAGCAAGCCCTGACCATGGCCTCAAGGCCTGCCTGCTCAGGCCCCACCGACCAACCCAGTTTCATCTCTTATCACGTTCCCACCCCTATTCCCAGCTTCAGAACTCCCTGCCCTGCTCCTGCACACATGCCAGGCCCTTGCCTGGCCAGCTTCCACTCATTCTCCAGAACTCAGCTGAAAAATCTTGAAATCCTTTCCTCAAAGATCCTTCCCTTGACTCTCCCAGACTGAGGTAGGTCTCCATGCTGCATATCCCCATAGCAACATACACTCCTGCTTTTATAGCACACATTAGGGACATCATCAACAACATTCTCACGTGAAGGATTGCCTCCCATGCCCTGGTCTGGGGTCCCTTTGTCCTGGGTCTGCAGCCCTCCACCACACTGACCATCATGACATTAACCCAGGGTGCTGTAGGTGTCTATCTGTAGGTGGGTTTCTACACCTGATTGCAAGTTTCTTGAAGGCATGTACTGTGTCTTTTATCTGCCACTCCCTGGTATCTGGGGCAGGGCCTAGTGCTTATTGGTGCTTGGTAAATGCTGTTTGAATAAAAGATTATGAAAATGCTCTGATAGTGACTCTTACAAATATAAATCTGATCATGTTACTTTTCTGCTCAATGATTTCACATCTCAGAATGAAATTCAAAGTCCTTTTCATGGCCAGTCAAGCTTTGCATGATTTGGTTCCCGGCTTCCTGTCTGATCTCCTCTCCTAAAACTCTCCTTTCTCAAACACTCCAAGCTCATTCTCACCTCAGAGCCTTTGCACCTGCGGCCTTCTCCACATGAACTCACTGTCCCCGAGGCGTCTTCAATGCTGGCTCCCCAGCTACATGCAGGCCTTTCCTCAGCTGTCCCCTACCCGCCCCACCCCACCCACCATCATGCACAACTCCCCTGCTTGGCTTTATATTTCTTCAGTTATTATCTGGCATTATATACTTGCTGTTTGGTCACAGTCGGCCTCACCCTACTTGTGTGTCAGGGCTGTGAGGGCTGAAACTCTGTTCATGTTGTTTCTTCCTGTATCCCAACTGGCACCAAGTAGGTGTGCAACAAATATTTCTTGAATGAATGGAGAAATGCTCAAAACTGAATGGTCTATACACTTCAGTACTGTTTGAACTTTTTTTTTTACAATGATCACTTATTATAACAAAAACCTGTATATCCTAGTATAGCATTATATATTCATTCAACAAATATTTGTTGAATTCTGTAGAGCACAGAGAAGTGATCAATCATTTCCACACAGAAGAAACAATGCTAGAGCGAGCTCCTGAAAGATGGGCAGACACCTGCCAGAGAGAGAAGGGTGCTTCCCACAGAGAAAACTGCACCCACAAAGGGGATGGCCAAGGATGGGAGAGGTTCTTCAAATGCTAAGGAAATTCCTGCCACCCCCACCACCATGCAACACAGAGTCATTCACGTAACTGGAATTCTTTTTTTTTTCTTTTCTGTGAATATTTATTTATTTATTTATTTTTATTATACTTTAAGTTCTAGGGTGCATGTCCACAACGTGCAGGTTTGTTACATATGTATACATGTGCCATGTTGGTGTGCTGCACCCATTAACTCATCATTTACATTAGGTATATCTCCTAATGCTATCCCTCTCCCCTCCCCCAACCCCACAACAGGCCCTGGTGTGTGATGCCCCCTTCCTGTGTCCAAGTGTTCTCATTGTTCAACTTCAAGTTTTCTACATTCCTCATTAACTTTGAATCCCAGGTCTGGGCCTCACCCTCTCATGTCAGTCTGACTAATGCAGGGTTTCCAGCAGAGCTCAGGCCTGTCAGGAGGAGGTGCAGGGCTTCTTCAAACGGCACTAGGGTCCTGGACGTCCTGTGGGGGACTCCCCTCCCCTCAGCACCCACCCTCCACCTTGAGCATCTCTGCCTCCAAGCTCGTTCACCAGGGGGTAGGAGAGTGCTGCCTCCCACAGGTATGACAAGGTGGGAGAAATGATGAAAACTCTTGGGCTTGTGTTGAGAATCCCAGGAATGTTCCAGACTTCATCCCCAGAAAACTCCCATCACCACTCCCAAAAAGTAGAGTCACACCTTTTCCAAAAATGCTTAACAAACACAGTAAGTATGAGAAATGGCATAGGATAAGGTCACTCTACACTTCCTTGCAGCATGGACTACTAAACTGCCTGGGTAGGAGACACAGGAACATTTTCCACGTAGAGAAGAGCAACAGAAAGCCACAGGGGCTTCCTGAGAATGTCCCCCATGCCCTATGTAGAATTTCTCATTTCTGAAAGCTCCTAACCAGAGTTGGCCTGTGATCACACTTCAACAAACACAGCAGGGGTTGGGGGCACTTCATGAAAGATCCAGAGTTTTCACTTTAGGATGCATCACTCTCTCCTTTGAAAATTTAAATTTGAGAAGAAATAACCTAGCCAGGCATTTTACATTTTATGACTTAATCTGTTATTTGAAATAGAAGATAACTAATTACATCTTCCATTTAATTACTATAAAAATACAGCCAGAATGCATGCATTATATCACATTTACGCCGCCAGAAAGAGAACCAGCCTTCCCCCAGGCTCTGGTTGCCTCTGCTGGAACTTTAAGTATTTCCGTGCTTCTTCCAGCTCCTCTCATTTTCAACCAGCAATGGAAGAGATCATATAAAAAGTGTAAAAGTCATTCATATAAATCATTTATGATGTGGTCATTTGAGGGTCTTGATCAGCAAATCCACATGTTCAATGGAAGGTAACACAGCACAGTGGTCAAGAAAGGGAACTGCCATTTAACAACTGTGTGTACCCAGTGTTCTAAGCCTGGGTCCTCATGTCTCAAACTGTGACATTAATGGTATCTACATGGTAGAATTATTGCAAAGAATAAGAGAAATGATGTGGGGAAAAGGTTTAGGTTAGTGACTGGCATGAGAAAGTACTCAAAAACAGCAGCTCTATTACTTTCACCTAAGCTTTTTAGAGGTATACGTGAGCCCGGATCTAAGAACTGGGCTTTCCACAAGAGCTGAGTCTTTGCAAGCTGCTAGGTCCCCAAAGTCTGGCAGCAGAAAAGGATGTTCAAAGCCAAAAGAGGTGAAATGTGAAAGAATGAATATTGAACAATTCCTTGTTGTAAGGCTCACTTAGTTATGGAACAGGCATCCGCTAGGGTTTCCGTTTGACCTCCTGTGGTGCTTCTTCCCTGAAAAGGAAAGTTAACTTGGTCACCTTCCTAGGGAGGCTGCATTTTTCATTCAGGTGTGGTTTTTCACACACCAACACACACATCCCACCCTACACCACATCCCTGAACTGAAAAAGTCTTCTAAAACAAGTGATTTTCACGTAAGTGAAAGCCAAACAGAATTTGCCAAAGCTATATGAGACAGCGTGTGAGAATGTCTTATATGTATTTATTTCCATACATTCTAGTGTACAGGAGGGCTATTTTGCCTCTCCCCTGCACCCTTCCCTTGATATCTGAAGACATTTTTTATTGTCACGTGTGAATGTGTGTGCGTGTGTGTGTGTGTGTGTGTGTGTGTTACTGGCATCTAGTGAGTAGAAGCCAGGAATGCTACTAAACATTCTACAATGTCCCACACACAAAGAATTGTCCAGCCCCAAATGCCAATGGTGCCGAGACTGAGAAACCCTCAAAAAAATATCTACTTCTCTTATGCATATGGTTGAGGGTGACTGAGGCAACGTTACACATTTCTACTAACATGAAGAAATAGAAAACTTTGTCTGCAAGACTTAACATTCTTCTTGTGAAATAAACTCTGCTATACGGGTGAATGCCAGGCTTAAAATGGAAAAAAAATTTCTTGCTTTCTTCTGCAATAATACTGATTCAAAAATGGCCCAAAAACTTGCTAGAGTTTTTTTTTCCTGCCTAGGCAGATATGAACAGCCTGAATCAAGCTCCACAAATAATTAAATCAAATTGCCAGGCATGTAATCTTCATTGTGGGTGAGTAACATTGTAAATTCTTGTTCCCATGCCAGGTAGGTCAGAATCGAGGCAGAGATTTTAAATGCATTCCAAGATAGAGAATCAGAGAATATTAATCAGGGATCTGAGAAGCTTGAGAAGGCACTTAACTCATTGCTTCTCCTTCTAGCAAAAGAGAGGTGGTGCAGGAGTCATCTGGAGCAATAAGAACCTGCCCAGAGTTTAGGACTTAAGGCTACTGAACACGTTTTCATAAGAGTCACTTGCTTTATGTGATGGAAGCATTCACTTTAATATAAAGAGTACTGAGTGCCGACTCTGTGCCAGGCAGTGAGGACATGCATGAGAGTGAGACACAACCTCCAGTGGCTGAGGATGGAGACACGTGCAAGGAAAGAATGACAGTGTGATTGCAGAGGCCAGCTGCCCCGTGTTCAAAGATTCCCAGAGAAAATACAAAGAAGTCATACTCTGGGGGAGTTAAGGATCCTATTTGGATCCTTATGATCATATACAATCATATTTGAGACAGTTGATAATATTGTAATATATCCTTTCTCTTGAATTCAAAGTGACTCTTCCAAAATAGTTTGATCCTCTTTAAGCATCTCTGTTTTTCTGATATTTAGAGATTTATAAACAGATATGATAGAATGATCCTCTGAAAGGGGACTAAGTAAATTATTTTGTAATAGGAAAAAAACCTACCTTCTAACCAGTTTGCGGCTTTTTCAAGGAACTTTTGGAGATGCTTTGATAGAATAGCCCCCTTTATCTTTCTGTGTTACCTCTCACCCAACAAACACATTATATTTTCACTGTTATGGGCTAGATTGTGTATCTCTCTCCCCATATAACATGGTAAGTGCCATATACAAACATGAACAGGCTATAAATTAAATAACATTTCATCCCCAAGGCGATTGATCACCAAAGCCTATGATTAGAACTTCAATTTTCCCTCTTGGTTTGTTTGTGACTATGTTCCGAAGAAAGAAATTCGAGTTAATAAATCAACAAGAACAGTGTCAGCCTAATAAGACAAGTCTATTCTGGTTTTCATCACTTTTTACATTGACAAAGTAATTCTCTCACTCTCAGCTGGGCGTGGATGGTGGATTCTAATCCCAGCTCTCCTTTCCTTCTCTCCAATGTGCATGTTTTCCAAACCCAAGCCTAGGGTAGGATGTCAAACAGAAATACAACTTTTATTATTAACTGCTCACATTGTACACTGCACAATGAAGGAAAAAATGTTACCTGTTGAATGAATGCATGACAAGGGTTGAAAATCTTTAAAAAACTAAATTATAAAAATAACCACATTAGAGAAAAGGAGAAATTGCCCATAACCTCAGCATTAGTCATCTGTTTCCTGTGCCAGTTCTACACAGCTGTATCATAAAAGTCTATCCAATATTTTTTATCCTGATCTTTTTATCCATTTAAATAATTATTTACTCTATAAAAATAGCCATTAAAATGTATGTTTTCTGAGAATATTTAATATGCATAGGGAAATGCTTTCAATATAATGTTAAATAACAAATACTAAGTACAAAACTAAATAATATATGACTCTAATTTTTGAGTGTGTATATATTTACACACACACACATACACACACATAGATGGAAAGATATATACCAAAATATTAACAGTGGTTTTGGATGGTAGGATTACTTTTTAAATTATTACTTTTCTTAATTTTTTGACATTTCTATAACAAATATTTATCATTAGACAATGGAAAAAGTTCTAAATATCATATTAAATTTTTTTCTGTTTCTAGTGTTGATAACTATTATTTTAATGCTCATACAATATTCCATTAAATGGACATCACTTTTTAACTTAATTCTCTCTTGCAAGGAAATGTAGGCCATTTCCCATTTTGGGCTATTATAACTCATGCTTTGAACTTCTCCCTGTCTCCACATCCTAACTGCTTTATGTGGAAAACGAGGCTGTCATTGATTTGACCTCTGCTGACTGCTCTAATCTCAGGGCAGAGCTAAGGGCACAGGCATAGGAGTGGGATGTTCTGATCAGAATCCTGCTTTACCACTGCTTCAATGCACAATCACGAAATAAAACAAAACACAACAGTGGATATTGAGCTCCTGCACATTGAGGGCAGTCCGAGATAGTGCTGCTAGTGTTATTATCTCTCTCTTTTTAAAATTTGATTTGTTTTTTAAGTTCTAGGGTACATGTATAGGACATGCAGGTTTGTTACATAGGTAAACCTGTGTCGTGGTAGTTTACTGCACCTGTCAACCCATCACCTAGGTATTAAGCCCAGAATGCATTAGCTATTTTTCCTGATGCCCTCCCTACGCATGCCCTCCCCCCGACAGGCCCCAGTGTGTATTTTCCCCTCCATGTGTCCATGTGTTCTCATTGTTCAACTCCCACTTCTAAATGAGAACATGCAGTGTTTGGTTTTCCGTTCCTGTGTTAGTTTGCTGAGGATAATGGCTTCCAGCTGCACCCATGTCCCTGCATCTCCCTCACTCCTACCCCTTCCCCAGTCACCTGAAGCTCTAGTCAGAAGGAATTATTCAAAGCTGACCAAATACCAGCCCCTGCAGCTATCACTGCCTTCATGTATATTGTTCCCTTTCTAGAAACCCCCTCTCACTTCATCTCTACTGTGGCCAACTCATGCCCACCCAGTTCAAGTACCTATCCTCTTGTGATCTTTCTAGACCCCTTGTCTGGGCTAGGTGCCTCTCTTTGGGAGTCTTGGAGCCCCCAGTACACACCTCCATCTGAGCATTTGCCACATTTTGTTTGCCTGTTTATTTCCCTCTCTCTTCCACTAAACTGAAAACTCCTCCACATGAGAGCTGTGATCTCCATCCTGAATGCTTATTTACCACAGGGTTTCATAAACAGTAGATGCTAAGCTGTTGGGTGCCTGGATGGCTTTTTGCCATGTTACTCATCTTCAAAAAATACGACTTTTGGTGGGTGCATAATATTTCACTGTTACAGGTTTTATGATTTAACTATTTTCTTTCCTATGCAGTCCCTTGTTTTGGGGTGGGAAGAGGTATTTACAGAGACCATCCCAGTACATAAATCTTTTTTAAGAATACAGAAAATTAGCTGGGTGTGGTGGTGTGCGCTTGTACTCCCAGCTACTCGGGAGGCTGATGCAAGGGAATCGCTTGAACCCAGGAGGTGGAGGTTGCAATGAGCTGAGATCGTGCCACTGCACTCCAGCCTGGCGACAGAGCAAGACCGTCTCAAAAAATAAAAATAAAAATAAAGAAGAAGAAAAATACAATTTGGCTGGGCGCAGTGGCTCCTGCTTATAATCCCAGCACTTTGGGAGGCCAAGGTAGGAGGATTGCTTGAGCCCAAGAGTGTGAGACCAGCCTGGGCAACAAGCTAATTTAAAAATTAGCTGGGTGTGGTGGCAGGCACCTGTGATCCTAGGTGCTCGGGAGACTGAGGCAGGAGGATTGCTTGAGCCCAGGAGTTCGAGGCTGCAATGATCCATGATTGTGCTACAACACTCCAGCCTGGGTGACAGAATATGACCCTGTCTCAAAAATAGTAAAATAAAATACAATTTACGGCACTGTTGTATTTACAGAATATAATTTACAGAATTGTAGACTTCGAACATCTTAAGATTTTGATTTTACATTACCAAAGTGTAGGGTGTGATATCTTTAGATTCTAGTCTCAGTCCTATGTATTTACTGCTGTGGTACTCTAAATGAACCCACTAAATAGCTAGTATTCATGTCTTCCCCTGCAAAACGGTATTCTTGCTGAAGAGCTTCAGCAGTTTCTGACGATTTCCAAGTTGCAAGGCCTGGGTCCCTGGTGATGCACACATATTACGCTCGGAGGGGCTGCCTCTGCCGGGGTCCTGCAGAAAAGGAAGACTCAGCTCCGTTTCCTTGGCATTCTGCCTGCAGAGGCCAGACAGCTGGCTGTGAATTGGGAGCTCCTGAAACTTAGCACGGTGACTTAGAAACAGCGCTTTGATATCATTCCATTCCTGTTCAGTGATATTTCCTCTTCTTTGACCCCAGTTATGACACTTTTTTTGAAACCTTGTCTTATTAGGTAATATGAAATTGGTGATACATGAACATTTTCATCCCAAAAATAGTAATTTATTTATGTTTATATATGTGTGTGTACTTATACATATTTATGTCTCTTCAAATAAATGTCTAATTAATAAAACAAGTCCCCTAGATATATTTAAGACAGACAGGAAATTTTTACAGGAAGATGGTGAACTTCAAAACATGGTGCATCCCTGGGCTTGCATAGGAATCACTTGGGTCCATATCGCCCTGATGAGCAGGCACAGGGATCTGTGTTTTGAAAAAGTTCCCAGAATAGTTCTGAGCATGCCCAAATTTGTGAACTGTTATGACAGACCCTCATTTTGTCCTATCTCTAATGCAGTGATTGCTTCCCCAACCACAGTTTCCCCTCCTTCTGTGGACCTTTCTTCACAAACAACTTTACTTCCTTCACTCCAGGCTGAAAATTTTGGTCAGCAGAATAGACTCGGATTAATAAATTCACATTTTAAAAAATCTTCTCTCTATATACATAGCCTGCCCCATAAAGCACATGAACGTATTGATCTCTTTTTGGAACTCTGGGGAAGGAGATCCTGTGAGGTTTCTAGGGAACAAATGTTTAAACAGCATAAAGGGTCCTCCTAATTTTTTGTAGTTGGTGTGCTGGTTTTGCTCTTATTTTAGGTAATATAAAAAGCATTCATAAAAACTTCACAAATAATTTTTTGAAACATGGATCCATTTATTTTCTTTCATAGAAAGCAAAAAAGAAGCAAAACAAGCAAAAATACTGCTTCATGACAAATAATAAGCCAAAAAGACTACTCGCAATATTAGGGATAGCGGTCACCTCTCGAGACAGGAGGGAAGCCAAGTCAGGGTAGAGCAGCACAGGGAGACTATGAAGTGCCCATGGTCTATTCATTACTGTGAGTGTCCAGTGTATAGAACTTTACACAATTATTATTATTGCGACAGCGTTTCACTCTGTCGCCCAGGCTGGAGTGCAGTGGTGCGATCTCAGCTCATTGCAGCCCCTCAGCCTCCTGGGCTCAAGTGATCCTCCCCCCTCAGCCTCCCAAGTAGCTCAGACTACAGGTGTGCACCACCTCTCCTGGCTAATTTTTGTATTTTTTTGTAGCGATAGGGTTTCAACATATTGCCCAGGCTGGTTGCAAACTCCTGGGCTCAAGCAATCCACTGGCCCAGCCTCCCAAAGTGCTGGGATTACAGGTGTGAGCCACCGCACCCGGCCCAATTATTATTATTATTTAAGCATAAAACATTTATGCATTATTTGTGTGATAAAATTTACTATAAAATATGAAATACTGTTTAATTATTAAAAATAATTTTCAAATATTTTTTATTTTTGGAGGAATGGTAAAAATCTTTTAATTTTTATTTCTTAAATTCACTTTCTAAACATTGACAAATAATAGCTGCACATATTTATGGGGTACATGGTGATGTTTTGATATGTCTAAAGTATAGTGATCAGATCAGGGTAATTAGCATATCCATCATCTCAAACATTTATCATTTCTTTGTGTTGGGAAAACAGAATATCCTCCTTCTAGCTATTGGAAACTATATATTATTGTTAACTATGGTCATCCTACAATGGTATAGAAGACTAGAATTTACTCTTCCCTATCTAGCTGTAATTTGTGAATAATTTTATTGAGTAAATAATCAACTCGGTCTATGTGAAGAAAATATTGAGTCATCATGAGTAGACAGGGTGCATAGACATGGCAACAGCTGTGATGGTGACATGAGACTGAGGGAAAACTAGGAAGCTCTGGACTGGACCAGCCCCACATTATGGGAAACGCAGGTGGTTTTCTGATTTTCCAGTAGGGACCCACTCCAGTACACCAGCACACAAGGAGAACAGTTTCCCTCAAGACCACCATTGAATAGATGGCCAAGAGAGAAAGCTTTGGGAAGGAGACTGGAGGGTTTACAATTTAGGACCATCTGAACAAGGCAAGTAAAGAGTTGTGGTGGGTCAGCTGTGAGTGAAGAAACCACAGGAGGGAAATGTTACTCAAATAAAATTACTTCAAAAGAAATGCAATCATCACTGTAAAAACCTGGTATCACTTCATATAAATGGAATATGACAATGAAAAATAAATACATATATTAGTATATAAAGAATGCTCATCCTTCAGCCACTTAAAATCATCTGACTAACCAGTCTGAGAAAACCTTTTTTTAAGAGCCTCATATTTTAGACGATAAAAACAAGGCCCAGAGAGGTGAAGGGACTTATCTAAGGTAGCACAGCTGGAATTCACCTGTCTGTACTTCACCACCACAATGCTCCTGGTGTGGCAGCAACCCAGGCAATCACCAGCACTGGCCCAACTGGAGAAAGCCTATTGTCCCAAGGGACCCTGCAAACACTTTCTTCTGTACATCTCAGCTCACCTAAAATGAAGGGCCCCAGATTGGCTGTGTTGAAGGTAACTGTGGAGCCTAGAGGCAAATTAGAAAACATCGATCTCACTTTCTTCCTCTAGAGTGAGAAGTTAAATCAACCAAGCCAAATTAGGACATCCCAGCTGTAGTGGCAAAGGAGCCCTTGGCAAAGCCCAACACGGCATGAGAAGCAGACTCCAGGCCTTTTCTGTGCTCACTGGGCAGCCAGCCCTTTACACTGGAGCACGGATCCAACTGCTAAAGCTGCTTCTATGTCCCCACAGACCCTGCCTCTCCAAGCCACAGCACAGCTGGCCACATGGTGGTTTTCTTTGTGAGCATGCGCTGATAGGTATGGGAAGGCCAGGGCATCTAGGGTCAAGATTTCAATCATCTTTTGAGGCTCAACTTGCAGAACATCCTCTGCTGGGGGTTCTCTGGGTCTTCTCATCTTCACTCATTTCTCCTCTCTAAATTCCACCCTGAATTTCTGGATAAAAGGGGCTTTGAGGTGGCAATCTGGTTGAAGGTAAGCACTTAAAAACAACGTTTTATAGACTTTAAATTATAAAATCAGTTTCTCAAAACACTTTTATTCATACTTTACAAAGATTGAGAAATCAATGATCTATCTTTGGGAATGTCATTATGTAGAAGGGTGGCCAGGGAAGATGTGGCAGATTTTACAGGAACAGGGAGCCCCCTCCCCTGGCCACCACTGGTGCCATCTCTGCTGTTCTCCGTCTAGTCTTAACAGTCCAGCTTAGCACACAAAATCTGTCTGCAACAATAGTATGTCTGCATTTTAACAATTGCAATTTTATCACAACTTCACAAATTGTAGGGACAGCGACTCTGCCTTTGTGGACACCATTGTACCCAGCACCATGTTAGCACATATTAGGCACTAAACTGTTGTTGAACAGATGGATAAGAAACCTTGGGTTGTCAAAAACTGCACTACAGAAAGCTATTCTTTTACTGAGTAAAAGAGGGTTAGTGAATGGAGTTCCAGCAACAACCAAGTTCTATTTCCTACAGACATTTCAACGAGTTTTTCTTTTTAAGATAAGTGAGTACAGCTTAAAACAAAAAACCCATACCTTACTGAGACACCTCTGCTTGTTAACATGTGACTCAAAATGAAGGGTCTCCCCAACCTTTAACTATACTGCATGGAGCCAGCATCAGCACCCTATACTCTACATACTGCAGCCCCACTGTGATGACAATGTGCACAGCCACATGAGGAATGCCCCGGCCTGCACCAGGAGCAGCATTTTCTTTTTCCTAAGAATGTTGCTAATCCCTGAGCAAAATGGGGTCATTGTCAACAGAGGCTACATAAAGGGACATGTTCCTCAAGGTATTGGCTCTCATATATTCATTTGCTTTATGGGGACTTTAACTATAGGAGGAACGTCTGTATTTTTCTGTTTCATTTTTTAACCAGTCCAATTCCTCACTTAGAATGAAGGCAGGAGCTACATTTTGTATTCATCTATGTGATAGTAAAATGATGCTGTTACTAGCCCCATTTTATTGCTGAGGACTTTGAGGTTATGAGAAATTAAGTAATTTGGTGAAGGTCACACAGCTAGTAATGGAAGGGGCTGGAGAATCAAACCCAGGCAGTCTGGATTTTAAGCCAATGTTCTTAAGCATCTCACCAAAACCGTCATGGTGCTCACAAAGTGGTAGGTCACAATAATGCGTGTTGCCGGATTCTTGTAAATATGTTATAATTGAAATAAGATGGAAAGAGGAAAACAACGGGGTCAAGGAAGAGGAAGGAGAGGAGAGAAAACAGAAAAGCCATTTTGGAAATAGATCTAATTTGATTCTTGCTCATTTTATCCCATTTGTCAAAAGTCACTTAGCCACAGGAGTGGTTTTTATAGCTGTGCACACACCTAACTGTATCAGTCAGCCTTTGACCCAGAGATGCAGTTATCTGTAGCCCCATATGGATATTTTCCTACTTCTTTAAAAAAAATATAGCTACATCTGGCTGTGGATACAATTCTCAAAATGCAAGTTCTAATTTAACAACAGACGTTTACTGGGCAGCAAAGACAGCCAAGAACATGTGAGGAGATGGGAAGCTGTGGTCTGTCCTTGAGGAAATCATTTTAAATACCTGGATGGCCCACTGGTGCTGTTTTGCTTGCCAAACCTTATTGATTGATTGCAGCTGCCACAAGCCCTCTATCGAGGATTCAGAGCCTGAATCTGGGCTTAATGGGTGAGTGCTGTTGTCCATGAGCAATGTCTGCCAAGGGCACAGAGGATGGGTGGTTTCAGGGTTAACACTGAGTGTGTATTTAAATATTAATTCCTTTACTTCAGATCAAGCCCTAGCAACCTTCATATTGAGCAGAGCTTCACTGCACCAGCTTTTCCTCACCCTGCCTGAACTCAGGACAGAGGACAGACACTGAGAAAGGAAGATGGACTTTGCCTGAAGGGTAAAAATCAATATTCCAATGGTCATGACCAACCCTCCTGGCCCATGTTAACAAATCCTATTAGCAGTGATTAGTACCCTATTATTCCGGCAAAGCCCTAAATTCCTCCTCATGGTGGTATGACATTATCTGATTGGCTAGGACTCTTAGCGAAGTTCAACCACAGCAGTTATTTTTTGCTGTAGGAAACTTGCTGACAGGCTTCCTTTGAAAAACCAAAAGTGTGAAATGCTTTTCACTCCACTGAACGGTGTTCCACATGACACATACTGATTGAGTCTACAGAATCCTGTGGCTATATAAAGTACCTTCAGCTCCCCACTACATAAACTTCGCATATCCCTCTCCATGTCACCTTGGCAGCTTGATAGCGTTGTTCTCAAGCAGCTAAAATGAAGACCCATTAGGAGCTAAAGAGCTATCCCTAAACTGAATCGCTTAATTGCTTTTGAAGGCCCCTAATGGGTATTCTGACCTGGATCCATCTTTGCCATGCCTCTGTGAGCCTCTGATATCTTATATCATTTATAGCCAGTCGTTTCCTGAGCAGCAGGGGACACAGATCAAAGATGGCCCCAATCAGAGATACCATGAATACACCCCACAAATGGCGTCATCTCCAGACACCCTTTTCTGGCATTGTAATTTACTGGTACATCTGACCTAAATCAAATTCAGGCTCAATATAGGCCACTTAAATGGTATCAGTCAAAGCAAGAGTGTCAAAATGCACTTTCCCCTCACCCTGCCCTACAATTTCTTCACCTTGGGATTATATGTTTGCATGGCCACTACTATTATTTCTGTTGCAAGTGAAAAGTAAGAGCAGCCCCTGAGATTCACTGAAAAAACATCCTTGACATTTACCTTAGTGTATCCAGAAATATTAGCTCACTACATTTCTCTGAAGGTAGAAAAAAAAGAAGTTCTGCCTCCTTTGGAAAAGTTACATAGTGCAAGGGGACAAATTATTTTGTGAGGGAAATATACTGCCTTCAGGTGTGTTTGTGGGGGCAGAGAGTTGACTACATGAATCATTCATACTTCAAGGACTCTCATATTTTGTCTTTTGAACTTTGGCTTTAGGATAAGAAGGCAGAGACATGACTAGCCTAGAACAGTATTGGCACATAGTAGGCACTAAATAACTATTTAATGAGTGAAGGAAGGCCTCTTCAGGAAGAATATTCACCACTGACAATGCCCTAGGGAATAAGCAGGGCATGGAGGAAGGACTATTGCACTGAGGAAGAGCAGATCTGAATTCAAATCCCACCTCAGTTACCTCCCAGCTGTGTGACCCTGGTCAAGTCACCTCAGCTGCTGAGCTGGGTTTTAGTCTCTTTGAGGGTAATTTGAGGATAAGGACAAGGGCCTGGCTTCCCTCTGAGACATTTTGTGAGGGCACACTGTGGAGGCTGAAGGCACTCTGTAAAAGAGTGACCACAGCCCAGTATGGTCTAGTGGGTTGATAGAGTCCCAGATCCAAGGCCAATGTGTTAAGTGTCCTCATGGGACTGCAATAGCTTTTCACAGGCAGATAAACTGTGCTGTTGCTGTGTTGATTCTTCCAAAAGGTCTGAAGTCCTTTTTCAGTGATTACCAAGTTATTTACACAAATTTATTTACACAATTTACAATTATTTACTGCTCTTCTGAAAAGAGAAGCTACATTTTCAGTCAATAGATACACCTATTCTAAGTGGCTTTGGGCATCTAACTGAGCACTCAACACATCAAGGTGAGTCATAATTTGTTTTCTGATTTGAATGATCACATACAAAGTAAGATAAACAAACAGTGGGAGACTCGATCATAAGTAAGCTCCCCTTTTAGGCACTCCAGGAGTCCAAACAAAGAAGTGAAATCTCACACTTTCCTACCTGCTTCTACTGCAGGACAGGTCGCTTTCTCCACCCTGGACAATTAGATAACGAGATAGTGATACAACAGCCTATCAAACCAAACCACAGACAAAGGAATGTGCAAACTGGGTATTCTTGCAGATTTTAGGCAAGTTGTCTGCTACTCTTTCCTCTGGCTCAATATTACTTCCCATTCCACCTCCCCAATTTCTTCTAGCCTGGTACCTGCTTCTGACTCTGGCAAAATGGGGGAAATACCACTGATTTGTCCTGCTCCCTCCTTTGGAATCCTCTCTGCTTCTACCCTACTGGCTTTATCTTCCCATTCAGGCTGTTCCCATTTTGGTCCCACTTCACCAGCCCCACCCACTCCTGGTGGCTCCTTCTTTTAATGGGGACTTATTCTTCCCCATTACGCACTCATTTCCTGCCTGAGCTTGTTTGCCCAGTTCTGCTGTGAAAGTGAGGGGAGATCCATCAAGCTGGAAGCTATCATGTTCACTTAGAACAAATCCTGTGTAGACTCACTATGTATTTGTTGAGTGAGTGGATGAATGAATGAAACAAACAAATGAAGAAAAATACAACCAGCTTTGTAGGGTAAATGCACTGGTTAGCAATCACTTGAGCAAACCCTTAGAATGACCCTGTATGGAAGCCGTATCTGAATGTGTGTTCGGAGCTAGGGAATCTGGTATGGCCAACCCAGAGATTTGTTCTTTGTCTATGAGGAACATCTGAGCCCCCAGGCTGTCCTGTGGAACAGGGACAGTACAGGCGATTGACCCCTGTGATTTGGATTAAATGAAGGTTGCCAGGCAGAGGTCATTAGGGGGAAGGTATTAAGTGGAAATGCTATATAGACTGCATGCTGCTTGCAAGCAGTTGTGGCCTTCCCGCCCAGTCCACCACCACTGTTGGTTATCTAGTCCAGCCCACCACCACTGGACTCTGTCCCCTCTATTTGAGCCCCTAAAAATCCCCAGGTCTCCTTTGCTGGCTCTGGGTCTCTTCTTCAGCCCCTTGAACATAGTGCCTTCCCTATTGAGGTTAATAGGGGTTCAACACCACAACCCGGTACAGAAATCAGGAGTGTTCATAGCTGTGACAACTGGGACTTATCTTAAATCTAGTACTGAGCCACAAAATTACCTGTCAGCAATCAGACACTGTTCTTAAGAATTCTATCTTAAGCTCCTGTATCTCAAATGATTATACTAAAATGATGCTATTAGAGCTAACTCAAGAAAATTATCCAGCAAATGAATGGGATTTAAAATGTTAAAAATCATCTTAAAAGAGATTTCTAATTATACAATTTTAAAAATTACCAGAGTTTCTACCCTAACCATGCCCTGCATTTCATGAGAAGTCTTAGATAGCAGCAGTTTTCATGGCCGACCTCCTCTGCCCCAATTAGGGATCTTGTGATATTGCGGAATCATTAAAAGCTCTGGGTTTGTAGCATGCATGAGCCAGCTGGGGAACCCCAGGCAAGTACTTAGCCTCCCAGGCTTCTATCTCTTCATCTCTTGAATGTGGATAATGGTACCTAATGTGAAGTGATGAGATGAGGATTCAAGGGCGTAATCCATGTAAAGTGCTTAGCACAGTGTCCAGCACATAGTGAGTGCAGAATAAATGCCAGCCGTTTTCTATGTGTAAATGCTTTTCTATCAGGCAACTGAGGAATGGCTAAAATTTGTAATCTCTCCAGCTGTGAGCCACACTCCCTTCTTGTGTGTTTCAAAATAAACTTCATGTCCCTGGCTCTAGCTTTTCTCTCCCAACTTCTGCCAGTGAAAGAAAATATTGATTAATCCCAAATAAAAATATAATGAGATATATGTTTCCATCCATATGTGTACATCTCCGTGTGTGTGTGTGTGTGTGTGTGTGTGTGTGTGTGTATAAAGTATATTTATCATACTGTCTCCTCTATAAGACTGTGAGTTCCTAGAGGGTGGTAGTGGATGAAAAAGGTTAACATTCGTTCAATGTTTTAAGTGTTTTGGCTGTATTAACTCATTTTATCCTCACATTAAGCCTATGAAGCAGTCAACATATCTTATCTATCCTCTATTCACTCAATAAATGAAGACAAGTGATGTTTACTAATGTACCATTATAGGCTGTATAGTCTGATGGCTAAGGATGCTCCCAGATCCTTTACTTATTAGCAGTATGACCTTAGGCAAGTTACTTAACCTTTCTGTGCTCCAACTTCTCCACAGGCAAAATGGGAAGAAGAATCATGCCACGTACAACTATTATAAAGATGAGCTGATACACTTAGAACAGTGCCAAGTACAGAGTAAGCATTCAGTAAATTATAGCAAACTTTAACATAGGTCCATTTTAAAAGGGGAAATAATGCCCTTTCAATGAAGTGAAATCCATCCCACTGATTATAAATACAAACAAGCAAAGCTTATATTCTTGTAGGAAAATGAGAAGGGTCAAAGTTTGAATGACATCAAAATCCAAATTACTCTTAGAGTAACTAAAAAAACAAAGGAATGATCATTTCATTATGTCCAGGATGAATTAGTCATAATTTGCCTACCATATCCAGAGAAAACTTTTGATTACTTAGCACAAACCCATGAATTATCTCATTTGGGTATAATGTGTCTGTGGACAGATTAGAGCCAGCCAAGCCCACAAGAATGGAATGTTGACTTGCTTATTCATTTATTCACATTTGTTCACTCAACAAACGTGCTGAGCATCTATTATGTGACAGACACTGTTCTTGGCACTGGGAACCCAGTAGTGAACAAAACAAAGGCCCTGCCCTTGGGGAGCTGACAATCATTTTAGGTGATATAAACAGCAAACAAATAAATACATAATGTCAGGTAGTGAGAATGCTATATCTAATTAGGAAATTTGCATTTGAAAAATTATCTGCTCCTTAAAATACTATAAGCAGAGGAGACTTAAAGACTAAAAAAGTTGCTGAACCACAATAATATGTAAGGTGAGTCAACTTAGCTACTGACCCAAAACCTCTGCCAGGATCCTCTAAATGACAACAGAAGAGATAATAAGAAGAGACTGAGGCTCAAGGAAAGCGGTGTGTGCCTGCTTCCTTCATTCTTGCCAGGGCCAAAGGCTGGCCTAGCCCAATGTGCCCTGGAGAGAAGGGGGATGCCTCATAGGCCAGACAAAGCTGTGGCTTTGAGTCCCAGCTTCTGCATCTCTCCCTTGGCCCAGGGGTACCATCTGACTCCAGCTGTAGGCTCAGGCCGCCCGGGTCCCCACAACTCAGTCCTGACCTGCTGCTGGTGGGATTTCTGGAGCTCTGGTCTAACATACAGAGCCCAGTGTCCAGATCCCCTTGACTGTTTCTGATCTGTACTCATGGTATGAAAAGTGGACTCTCTCCCTGTTCATAAGACTTGTATCCTAAGCACTGACTCATTTCTGGTGATGGAATTTCTATTTATTCCCTGTACCAAAACCCATCTGGTCACCTGCTGAGCATTCCTGTACTCCTAGGACTTGGGACCATCTGCCTTTCTCCTGCTTATCTCATCCCCAAAACCCAAATCCAGCCTCTCATATGGCCCTGGGATGGGCTCTGCTACCTGCTGGCAACCTGTCCTGGCATTTTTAAGTTGAGCCTTATTCTAGACTGCCCACCTATGTATATGCCTGCCTCGTCACTTCATGATGGAACCTGTTGCAATGACCAATTGTCTGTCCCATGGATTTTACTCTGCTGTCACAGAACTCCTGAACCCTTACTGCAGCTGCTCAACAGGATTTCTGCTAGGGCAAGCAGCTAGAGCCATCACTCAACACCCATCCATAGATAATAACCACTATAAAAACAGATCAGTATCCTTCTAGGGCTTGGCCTTTACAGCAGCTAACTCTATGTGCTGAATGTTGTGTCCAGATTGACTACTGGCATCTCCTTGCCCCTTACTGTATACAAGCAGCTCAGAATCAGATCTCCCTATATTATGCTGTGATCATTTGTACATCTCCTACTATCAAAGTTTCTATTTTTGATATGTATTTGATGCTGAACCTAACTGAGGGCTGGCACATCATGGTCTCAACACGTATTTGCTGAGTGACCATAACTCAACAACGGGTAACCTCCAGTTGACTGATCACTGAGGTTTTCCTTGATTCAGCCCATACCTGAGCTGAAATCATGATAACCTGGCTTTTGGGCAGGGGATTTTTAAAGCCAACCTCTTTGTGAAACATTCTTCATTTTCTTTCTCTAGCCACAGTTTTGTGCTCCCATGAGGGCACTGCTTCCCTTGTAAGGGTCTCAAATGGTGGTGGTTTCTTTACACAGCCCTTATTTTCCTGGACTAGGAGGAAGAGCTGGTGTCTTCCTTAATTCTCAATGCTGCTTCCAGATCATCCTCTCCTTGTTGCCTAAAAAATGAGCTATATCTGCATTTTCTAAGAACTCTGTAGAGGTGGGAAATATAAGGGAAGACCTGGCTGCCCATTACAACTAACAACCCCAAATAAGTATTTTTTACTAGAATGAAGCCACTTAGCTCTCTCCTTAGTCAACAAAAAAATTCAGCCTAAAGTATGATGAAGCAAAGAACCAAGAGTTCCATATACTTTAAAAAATAGTTTGGCCGTATGTGCTTCTGGTAGAGACCATTGTTGCTAAAGGTAATTCAAGAAGAAAATATGGTCCATTGATCAGAGTGTTTAGAATTGTATATTGTTGGTTGATAAATCTTATATGCTGTTGTAGTGAACATTTTTGTCTTTTTTTGCCACTGGCATCCATTCATCCTACTTCCCACAAGAGTTTTTTAAAGCTTCATCCATTCCCAGTCTCGACTCACTATGGTTCAATTGCCTCCCCATCCTACAAATTCAGTGATGGAGAACACAATAGTGATCCAAGGTAATCAACGGGTCACATTCCTTTCATCATAGTAATTGGTTTTGTGATGGGCAGGTGCCCCAGAGTCTAGAAGACTTCCACTGGGGCTTCTAGGAAAGAGCCTCATTGTTTATTTGCCACTGTAAGCAAGAGGACAGCCTATCTGAGAATGTGGCCAAACTGAAAGAGAATCCAGAGTTGGAGAGAGAAGAACTGGAGCTTGGTGTCATTGGTGTATCTGTAAGCCACACACTTGGACTTTCAGTTACATGAGCTGTAGAAGTCAAAGATGTGTTTGCCACACTGTTTCATCTTCCTGAGCACATGAGAAAATGACATTTCTTGGCATCCCTTGCAAGTAGGTTGGGTTTATGAGACTGATGTCTGTCTAAGAATAATGAGAAGTGATGTAAACCACTTCCCAGCCCTCTCCAAAAAACATCCAATGAGATTGTCCAGTACTTCCCCATGACCCACCTTTGGTAGCAGCCATGGAGATGTTCCAGAAAAAATAAAAGAATGTACTGTGATATTGGCCTGGTGTGGTGGCTCAAGCCTGTAATCCCAGCACTTTGGAAGGTTTAGGTGGCCGGATCATTTAAGGTCAGGAGTTTGTGACCAGTTTGACAAACATGGTGAAACCCCGTCTCTACCAAAAATACAAAAAGTGAGCTGGGCATGGTGGTGGGTGCTTGTAATCTCAGCTACTCAGGAGGCTGAGGCAGGAGAATCGTTTGAACCTGGGAGGTGGAGTTTGCAGTGAATCGAGATTGTGCCACCATACTGCAGCCTGGACGACAGAGCAAGACTCCGTCTCAAAAAAAAAAAAAGAAAAGAAAAAGAAAGAAACTGGGTGATGGGTGAGGTGGGTGAAAGAAGCAGTGTTAGGGAAGACCTCTTTGTGGGAATGACATTTGAACAGATACCTGATTTGCAAAGGCAGGCAAATAATGAAGCTATTGGGGAGAAAGAAAGAATGTTCCCATTAGATGAAATATCTCGTGCAATGGCCCACAGGTAGGAAAGGGGTTGGCATATTGGAGAAACAGAAAAGGGGGCAATGTCATTAAAAAGCTCATTGACAGTGGGAGAATGAAAGAGCTACAAATGAAATGCAACAGACAATGGTGCCTTGGACCAGAGTGGTAGCAGCAGAGATGGGAGAGAAATAGGCAAGTTCATGATTTTTTTTTTAAGAAGCAGCAAAGACAAAACTTGTTTGTTGGTTGGAAATTAAGGAAAAGAAAAAGGGAGGAAATCAATGATGTCCTCCAAGTCTTTGGTTTTAGCAATAACATGGTGATGCCATTTAATCGGTTGTGAAGATGAGAAAAAAAAAAACAGTCTGGAGAGGAAAACAATCAGCACTTCCATTTTTTGGACATGTTAAGTTTGATCTGCTTGTTAAAGATCCATGTGGAGATGTCAACATAGACATCAGAGCTTACAAGTCAGAGCTTAGTTCCTCTGCACCACAATGATGATCATGATTATGGCAACTAATATTAACTGAGTATGTATCATATGGCAGGCATTATGCTAGGAGCTTTACATAGATTATCTCATTTAATCTCACCACATCCCTGTAACTAGTGCCCCCAATTTACAGATGAAATTGAAGCTCATACTTCCTTGCCAACATTAACATGGCTACTAAGTAAAGAAGTAGTACAGTTCTACCTTATATAGCATAAGACTTTGCTCTCTATAGGGGGCTTGCGGGGAAGAATATTATCTTCTCATGCTTTTGTTTTTGTTTGTTTTCGAGACAGGGTCTGGCTCTATTGCCCAAGTTGGAATGCAGTGGCACAATCTCAGCTCACTACAACCTCTGCCTCCCAGAATCAAGCCAACCTTCCACCTCAGCCTGCTGAGTAGCTGGAACTACAGGTACATACCACCATGCCCAGCTAATTTTTGTAATTTTTTAAAAATAGAGATGGGGTTTTACCACGTTGCCCAGGCTGGTCTCAAACTCCTGGGCTCAAGTGATCCACCTGCCTTGGCCTCCCAAAGTTCTGGGACTATAGGCATGAGCCACTGCTCCTGGTGCATCTCATTCTTGATATCCTCAAAGCACTTAGCAAAATGCTTTGTACTTAGAAGATAATCAATCACTGTTGCTTGATTCCATTGCTCATGGGAAAAGACAAAATGACGTGATGCTAGGCCCAGACAGAGAAGGCATCCACTCTAATTCTTCTTTCTCTGCTCTTTCCATGTAACAGGGGGTTTCTGACCCATGGGCTCCCCTTCCTCTCTCACAACCACTTAAAGCACTATACAGAGGGATGTGTGCAGTGTATCATGACAAGATTTGGAGCATGAAATCACCAGAAACAAGGCATGGTGGGGGTCTCAGTACCCAGCTTTCATTCAGTATCTCATTTAGCCCACGGTTTTCTACTGGGTCTTTCAGGTTATTAGGGTAGTCTTTAGTGTATTAAAGCCAAAACTCATTCTGTGCCTTGCCCCCTCCTCAATTTAGGTAGCTTTCAAAACAAGCTGAAATCGTGAACCGGAAGATCTGAGATCCTGATTGAATCAGATTCAAGCAATTTAAACTGGGATTGGCTTTTCTATTTCTCTCTGGCCAAACATTTTAGGTCCATCTTCTACTTGATGAAATAGAAAAAGAAAAATCCAAAATACTCACTGTATATTCTACCCGCAATGTTAAGAGAAATGACGTTACTGAATTAAAGGTGAAGCCCCTCCTGCTTCTCTATGGAGGAGCATGAGGACTTGGTTTGGTAGTGGAAGCACAGCAGGTGGGGCTCATGCCGCTCCTCCTCTGGGCTGCTCTTTTCACCCTCCTTCCCAAAACTCACCCTTGCCAGTCCTTTAAGCCTCCACTCCAATGACACCTGCTTCAGCACTCCTAGGATGGTCCACGTGCTCTTCCTCTGAGTTTCTATCCCCGTGCTCATTCCTCTCTTCATTTTTTTAAAAATAACAAGATGTACTATCAATGTTTCTCCCTCCCTCCTAGACTTTCAGTTCCTCATGGGGCGGGAACATGCTTTACCTATTTTAGAAACCCCAGGGCTTAGCCCAGTTCCTGGCAGATCCAGCGAGGTTCAAATAAATAGCTGTTGAATTGAATGGTGAACAGAGTGGCATTGTGTTAGGCGAGGAAACAGTATCCTGTGGACATGGCAGACCTTGGTTCTAGTCCTGGCTTTGGGCCAGCTTCTTATGTGCTGCCGGGTAAGCTCCTTACCCTCCCTGGGTCTATTTGTTCATCAGCCAAAATAATGAGGCTGGACCAGCTCAGCTCTGGAGGCCTCACGGCGCTGGCACTGAGCAATGTATGTGCGCAGATGGGAAAGCAGCTGAGAATAATGCATTCACACGGGCTGGCTCTCGAAGGCCTTCACCATTAATCACAATTCTCCAATCTGACAAAATCCCTCCCCAAATGATCTCAAAAGGATGCTGCACACAATGAAGGAGAAATAATCACCCCCAATTTCCAGAAAGAGAACTGTGCTCTAATACCCACGAATTGTGTCAGTCTTTTTCTGGCCATGTGCATACACTGTGCTTCCCCTGGCTTCTCACTCCCAGCTTCACCAGGGTGGGGGTGGGCAGGGGACATGGCTGGGTACCCAGCAACAGTGGGTTTCTGCAGACAGCTAAATGGCATAGAGAATATTCTGCATGTTTTAATCTTCAGTTCTGGTTCCGGACTCAACTTGAAAACCAAAGTCCTAAGAGAAAGCTAATGGCTTTCTGCTGAAAGTTTTCTGCCAGGTGCAAATCTGAATAGACCCATGAAGAAAATCCTTTCCCACCGTTGCCATGACTCCAAGAGGTCCCCCGTACTATGGTCCCAAATTGTGGGAGGAGGTGAAAAACTGCATGTAATGCTTCCCTCCCAAAGCAGAGGCAAGGCAGCTGAGGGAGGAGAGAGGCACTGCCTATGAGGCCCCACTTTTCTAAATGCTTTCAAGGCAGAACTTCTGATGTGAGGTCCTGATGATGTCCAGTTAACTGCATTTCCCCCTCTCTCCAGGTGCCTCTTTACCCCTTCTCTTTAGTTCTCTGTCTTTTCTGAATCTAGCCTTCCCCTGTGGATTCCTGAATCCACAATCAATACAGAGCTCTTCCAGTGGAATAACAGTTTATACTTTCAAATACAGATGGCTGACAAATATTCCTAAATGTCTTAATGTATAAGAAGATACCCAGTCTCTTTGATTAAGTACACATCTGAAAGCCAAGAACCATGTCTGCCACTTCTTTTGAATGCTCAACATAGAAGCTTGTTAACAATATGAAGGGAACCAAAATTCCCTTCAAAGACAGTTGTTAAGTTAAAGACATTGAAAATGCAGGGGAACACTCTGCCTCAGCCTCTAACCACCTAATGGCAGGACACGAATCCTTCCTTCCTGGAGACGGCACTTCTCGGCCCAGAGAAGGCACCAAGCTGGCACCAGAGGAAACTGGGAACAGATTTTAGCATCTTCCCTCATTTTCCTGCCTTTTAAAACACCACAATTGTTCTCTCTTTTGTCTTGTCACTATGTAGGATTTACAGCTCCGTTAAAATACTTTTAAAGCAAGGCCCTTAAGCTACTGCCTTGAGAGAGAAATGCTTTTGAACCGAGGCCTTTCCCATGTGATAGGTACAGCACATGTTAATAAACTTTTGCATGCTTTTCTTTTGTTAATCTGATTTTTGTTTTCAGAAAAGTGTCTCAGCTAAGAACTTAAAAAAAGGAAAACAAAGTCTGTTTTCTCCCCTAAATTCATGTGTCCAACATCAACAAACCAGGTCTTCAAGACATGCTCGTTTCCTAAGCTGACTTTGATAGGATGGGTGCTTTTACTCACAAAGACTGGTCCTCTCCTTTCTTATCATTGCTGAAATCCATTTAACTGGGTTATTATGTTTTCTTGCTTGTATAATAAAAGTGATTTTTTTCTACAGATACATTCATCGTTTTCAATAGTTAGAAAGTCATTTACCTAAATTACCCTTATTAGAATGCTGAACAGGAAATTGAAGTCCCTCCATATCTTATAATATTTTACGATGTCTTCATTCTTATGGATCACAAAGCTCATGGTTTCTGTACCAAAGGAAGTGCTTTCTGGAACAGACAGAAGCAGTGGCTCTGCTTGTGATCCCAGTACTTTGGGAGCCCAAGGCAGGAGGCTTGCTTAAGGCCAGGGGTTTGAAGCCAGCCTGGGTAACATAGTGAGGCCCTGTCGCTACAAAACATTTAAAAATTAGCAGGTTGTCGTGTTGAGCACCTGTATTCCTAGCAACTTGGGAGGCTGAAATGGGTGGATCCCTTGAGCCAGGAGTTCAAAGTTAAAGTGAGCTATGATCACGCCACTACATTCCAGCCTGGGCAACAGAGCAAGACCCTATCTCTTTAAAAATAAATAAATAAATAAATAAATAAATAAATAAATAAATAGTGGTTTCTGATGAGATCTGATGGTATTATAAATGACAGTCTTTCCTATGCTTTCAGGTGCTCACTCTTCTCTTGTCTGCTACCATGTAAGACATGCTTGCTTCCCCTTCCACCGTGATTGTAAGTTTCCTGAGGCTTCCCCAGCCATGCGGAACTCTGAGTCAACTAAACCTCTTTTCTTTATTAAAACAAACAAACAAAAATAGAAGTGGTTTCTTATATGAGCTTTTCTTCATATCATTAGGAATAAAATTGTCCTGAACCTGAAAACTGAACTATAAACATGACTGAATACATTAATAGGAACTGAGGTTTTCTATATACATAGGAATATTATATAATTTTACCAAATTAAATGATGTAAAATGATAAAGGCTTCTGCAAAAAAACAGTATTATAAAATGCCATATAAGTCATTCAAATACTGCAGAGTAATTATCACTGTGAGAAGACTCTAACCTTTGGTTTTACAGTGTCTATACCTCATTCTATCATAATATTTTCCAAAGATAATGCATTTAAAATACAAAGCCAAAAGTTGCATTTCTGTTACATTTTTAAAATTTACCCTTTGAAAGTCAAACAACAGACTGTATTTCTTTCTTATCAGAATATTTGGAGGCCAATATAAATACACCTGTGCTTATCTATGTCTAGTTATTTAAAATCTCTAGGAAACATGACATTTTTCCTTCTAGAATTGGTTTTTAAATCAGCAACCATGCTATCATGCATATATGATATGGGGTTGCTTTGACAGGAAAAAGGCAATATGTCATATTTCACTTGCTTAGACCTCATCCAATCATAACTGAAAAGATATTCAAAGAATTATAACCATAAGAATTACCAAACAACTGTCAACAAGGCGCCAAAAGAACACGAAGGAGACCCTGAGGGAGTGAGAGCTGAGGTTCATCTGTAAGCAAAAAACAGATGTAATATGTGGCTCAGGAAATTACAGGAGGCTAAAGTTGCCAGCACATGCCTGAAGCACAAGTATTATTTTTATGCACCAGTTTAGAAAACAATGAAGCAGAAAACAAAGCTTTGACCATTTGCTGAAAGGAACTTTCAAATGAGGTCAATTCTTTCACATTCCCATTGATGCCAATGAAAGCCAAAGTAGATAAGAGGTCCAGGATTAAAATAAAATTAAGCAAATACACAAAATCACTTTTCAAAAAGGAAAGCTTTTATCGGCATTTTTCATCCATGAAAGATTTGTTAGTTGTGAAATTTGCTCAGTGAAGCTCTCTTAAATGACTGCCCTTAAATTACTTTTGTGACCTTGATTACTCAACTTTTACTTAACTTTCTATAGATTCCAAGTTGGACTGAATGCGTTTTTATTACATTTGCATAACAGCAGAGGTGTTGGATCTTCTGGCGTTAGATACTGTAGGTCTTCTTTATTTATGCTGGGGACAACTCCTGGCTCTTTCCTCCTCTTGACTTATCATATCCCTGAGTTGGGCCACAGGCTTTGGGTATTCCTGCTGGTTCTGTCCACCTTTTCCCCTTGTAAACAGGCTCTGGGACCATCTATGACATATCATGGCTGCAGCAACAGACAAGAGCCATGCTGCTCAAACTTCAATGTGCCTAAAATCATGGGGGTAGGGGGTGTCTTTAAAATGCAGATTATGATGCAGTAGGTTTGGGTGGGGCCCAAGAGTCTGCCAAGTGTCACTGATGCTGCTGTTCTGCACACCTCACTTGAGTGACAAGGAACCAGGGTGTTTAATCAAGTTCTTGGGCCCCAGTCTCCTCTGGTGAGCCAACATGTCAAAGCAGCTCTTGGACAAACAGGCCTCCTTATCTATCCAGGTTACTATTTCCCATGAAACAGGTGATCAGAAGAAAGATAAACTAAGGAATGTGAAGAGAATCAGGGAGTGAGCGAAAGGAAGGATGACATAAGATTTGGATGACATTATAGAGGAAGGGAGGTTGTGGTGAATATAATACTCTTGGGTACAATATGATTATATGATTATGATTGGGGATTATAATAATATATAGTAATAACCTGATTGAGGATTCTTGGTGAGAATATGAACAAAACCCTAACAAAAAAGGCACACGTGATTGACTGCCCAAAGAGTTCTGAACTACATTCCATCCAACATTTGCAGTTCTTTTCTGATGAGTAGGCATTACCCAAGCCAATCATATAACACTTTCTGGTGAAGAAGTGGTGGTTATGAATAATGTTTTGGAGTCTAACAAGAGGTCAGAATAATGATTTGCTGTTACTAGTGTTAGGCAAGTTACCAAAGCTCTCTGGACATAAATTTTCTCATCTGTCAAATGAGATATTAACAACTACAATGTAGTGATATGAATTAAATGAGAAATGTGGTATGAAGTACTTAACACAAAGATTGGCACAAAGTAAACTGTCAATTCATATAAACTATTATAAATATTATTAAAAACAAAATACAGGTTCTACATACATGTATTGTTACAGTTCACTTTCAAGGTGATGATACCAGCAACAAGGAGATAAAAAACTAAGGCTCAAATAAACTTTATATGAAAGCTGCCCAAGTGCCTGGGTAATATCTGTAACACTGCTGTCTGGTCTGAAGTCTAATGCTAAACACCAAGCAGTCAATAAGTCAAAGAAATACCTGATATTTAATATTTTCAATCTCCTTTGACTTATCTTCTAGTTTAGTTTCCTTGGGAATCTGTGCTTAGAGGCAATATCAAAAGCATACTGAAGAAAATCCACCTAGTTCCCAATGTGTGCCTTCCTGCTTATTAATGGAATTGTAGTTAATAGAATGGCACACACCTCTGAGATTGTCTAGTCCACCCTGCTCTCCATGGCTTCGGATTATGTCACACTTCAAGAAATATTCTAGTGGATCTCTAACTCATAGACCATTTTATATCCATTATTGTCAATCTGAGAGTGGCTCCACATCTCCCATGCAGAAAAGGATATGATCTTGGTGATAACTGTTTCCTTTTGCATTCAAGGATAGAATATTTTTTGTTTATTTGTGGGTTCACAGATGATTTTTCAGACGTTCAAAGTTGCTCAATCTAGCTATATCCACAGTGAGGCTAAATACCCTGGATCTCTTGGGATGGTGGTAAACGATAGTAGCAGGATGCCTAAGGAAACACCTAGAGGGAACTCAACAATTATCCTAATTACAGTCTGAGGGTAGCTCTTTCAGTATCTAAGCTCTAAGCTCTGAAGAGACCTTCAGGTCAGGCACGCCAGTTTTCAAACTGTGTTCTACAGCAATTCACGATCAGTGATGCTTCAGAGGGGAGGGAAGGCTGAACCAATGAGACTCTAGACACCCCCACCCAATCAGAGCAACTTCTTTATTGATTGATTGGTTTGTTTTTTTGCATCCCCCCCCCACCTCCTTTGGGAGACAAGGTCTCGTTCCGTCATCCAGGCTGGTGTGCAGTGGTGTGATCATGGCTCACTGTAATCTTTAACTCTTTGGCTCAAGGGATCTTCCCATTTCAGCCTCCCAAGTAGCTAGTACTACAGGCATGCACAGCCACACCCTGCTAATTTTTAAATTTTTTTGTAGAGACAGTCTTGGTATGTTGCCCATGCTGGCATTGAACTCCTGGGCTCAAGTAATCCTCCTGCCTTGGTCTCCCAAATCCCTGAGATTATAGGTGTGAGCCACTGTGCCTGGCACTTGTTATCTATTTATATGTTGGGATTCTGCTGATATTTTTCTTTTACCCACTGATGTGGAACTTTTATTCTTTCCAGGCATCTAAATCCTTTCATCTGATTTATCTGTGTATTCGTTATGATGAGATTTAGCTACAAGTAACCAAGACACAGGCTCATGGCGAATGAACAAGATATATGTTTGTTTCTCTTTTATATAAAAATCCAGATTATGGCTAGTATAATAGTGCCAGCTATATGAGAGCAGACAGCTTATCCTTGCATCCAAGCTGGAGCTGCAGCCATCACAACCATGTTCCGAGCATGTTATTAATAGAAAGAAGAGTGCACACCATCCTTTAAGAAGACACCCCCTCTCCTCCACAGATGTTGCATTCTGTTTACATTTCATTGACTAGTACTTAGTTGTGTCGACTACATATACCTGCAAGTAGGTGAAGGGAAATGCAATCTTCCCTATTCTGGTGCCACATGTCCAACTAAATATTGGGAATTCTATACATCTAGAAGCAGAGGGCAGATACTAAAGGACACGATCTATCTTCTGTTGCAATCTATCTTCAGCCCAGTCAACTGGTTGAAGGCTTGGAGTATCTGATTTTCTGCATAGGTCTTCCTAAAACTAGCAAATTAGAAGTGGATGTGAAGACACCTTGAAAAGTGACAGCTGAAACGGTAGTGGCTGCTGAATTACATGCAGCAGCTCCCAGCCATTTAGTGGGGGTGCAAATCAATATTTACAGTGCAACACTGACCTTGCTTATGGAGGAAAGGTTAAATTATGTTTGGCACATTCTGCTTGAGGCTGAAGGGACTAATACATTACGGAAAGATTCCCACTGACATAGGTAAAAGTTTTAAAAGACATTTAAAGTTGTATGCTTTATCAACCGAGAAATCTACTTGACACAGCACACCTCACTTCAGGTGGCAGGTAATGACAGGTGTGGTCCTTCTGGGTCCCCAGTAGACACTTTAAGGTGGGGGTGGTGGTGAAAGGAAGCAGAAGGAAGGTGGCTCTCCTCTAGGTCCCTGCATCTTGAACAGAACCTGTATCTACTGAATGAATAAATAGACGAAGTTGGGGGCTCAAGACCCAGCTCTGCCTAAGGGCCTACAAGGGGACAAGGTTCTTGTAGGAATAGGAAGCAAGATCCATCTGTGGGGAGACGGAAAAGGTATCCAGACTAGCCTTGGTCCTGGAATACACCAGGAAATGGGTTTCAAGTTATAGTCCGCCATGAAGGAAGATTTTTGAAAGTCCAAGGATCGAGCTTTCTAACTTGATTTTGTTTTCAAGTGCTTTTTTTAGTTTATATTTCATTCATTGTTAGGATATTTTTACTGCATTTTATAACTGTTTCAAAGTATCTTCAAAAATTAGTCTAAGCCAGTCACAAAAGGACAAATATTGTATGATTCCACCTATATGAGGAAGCTAGAGTAGTCAAATTCATAGAGCAGAAAGTAGAATTGGTGGTTGCCAGGGGCTGGGAGGAGAGGGAAAGGGGAAGTTGTTTAATGAGTTTGGAGTCTCAAGGTTACAAGATGAAGAGCTCTAAGGTCAGATAGTGTGGATGGCTGCACGACAACGTGAGCTGTGCAGTTAATGATGGCTAAAATGGTAAATTTTATATTACATATATTTACCCCAATTTTAAAAACTAGTCTAAATTTTAATTGCATACATTAGAGAACTGCATTTCATTCCAACTGTCACTATTTGAAAAAGTGTTTTAGTCATTGCCTTTAACAACTTTGCAAATACTATAAGTGGTTTTAAGCATTTCTTACTACTCGTTTACAATAGTCAGTGTTCCCTCTGGGTCCTCAATGGAACTGAGGAGGTCCCACAGTGTTCTAGGTGCTGTTCCTAACTGACTCACCAAACCAATTTCAAATTGTTTGGTAAAACACTATCACATATTCCCTCCGATGCCAAACCACTCACCAGCATATTTAAACAAGCTTGCCAAAGTTTGATAATTCAAAACTTAGTAATTCATCAACCTAGTATCTACTGAAGGAAGGATTATAGAGCTTTCACCAAAATTCTCTGAAAGAGTGGTTCTCAAAGTGTGGCCCCTGGACCAGTAGCACCAGCAGCACCCAGGAATGTGTTAAAAGTGTGAATTCTCAGACACTATGCAGACCTCCTGAATCAGAGCCTCTGGGGGCTGGGCCCAGAGGTTTGTGTTTTTCCAAGTCTTCTAGAGGATTCCGATGCAGACTAAAGTGTGAGAACCACTACTCTAAGGAGTCTATGGCTGCCAAATTGTTAAGAACAAGCACATTTGCTCGAAGGGAGAGGACGATCAGGAGGCCAATGTTTCTTTCTGGGGCTTCACACGTTTTTATAAGACTGATCCAAAACAAGTCAAAGGTTCACTTTGCCTGGTAGCGTTTCTGCAAATATCTGATCTGATTACAGCCCTCATCTTACACCCAGAAACATGACCAAAGCTCCCACACTAACTTGCTGTTTTGTCTAAGGGGAGCAGCTGCTATCCTCCCTTCTTTCTAATCTGTTGCCTCCCTGGTAATGACCAGGAAGAGAGGCTATTTCAAAACTGTGTCTCCCATAAAAATTGGGACTCCTGTTAACTCCCCTCTCTCTGCCTTCAAGGAAATGCAAAGAAGGCAGGGAGAGCACAGGCTGTGGCCAAAAACGATTTCCGCTGACTATGGTGACGGCAATTCTGCAGAAACAGCACCATGGTTCAGGACCAGATGATCTTACTTCAAGTCCAGCTTCTGTCTCTTAGTAGCTGTGTGACCCTGAACCTTTGCTTCCTCAACTGTAAAATGGGAGCGGCATGGTTTTTGTGAGAGTTTGAAAAGATGTAAGCAGAAGCTCTTTATGAGAAAGCAGCCCAATAGTGACAGCCCAAGTCTAGCTCGACCACTTATCAGCTACGTGTAACTTTAGGCAAGTCTCTTCATTTTTAAAATAGGGATGTTGGCTGGGCGTGGTGGCTTACACCTGTAATCTCAGCTTTGGGAGGGAGGTGGGTGGATCACCTGAGGTCAGGAGTTTGGGATCAGCCTGGCCAACATGGTGAAACCCTGTCTCTACTAAAAATAGAAAAATTAGCTTGGTGTGGAGGTGCACACCTGTAATCCCAGCTACTCGGGGGCTGAGGCAGGAGAATCGTTTGAACCTGGGAGGCGGAGGTTGCAGTGAGCCAAGATGTGCCACTGCACTCCTGCCTGGGCAACAGAGAAGACTTCATCTCAAAAAATAATAATAATAAATAAATAAATAAAATAAAAAATAAATAAATAAAAATAAAATAGGGATGTTAACTCATCCTCCAGCTGGGAGGCTTAAATGAGATAATATAAATAAACGGCATAACATACTTGCTAACACATAATAAAAAATTCACAAATGTTTAATAGTAGTACTAATAAAGCTTATAGCTATATAACTATCAGGTATCCCTAGTATAATTTTAGAATACAAAAAGAAAAGCTGATAATACAAGAGTATGTGCAGCAGACTCACATATTTTAATAACAAACAAGATGCAGGCTATTGAGATCATTTGTTTATTGTGAACAAGATAGAATAATTACCTTCCAGGAAAAGTTTCAAACACAAGAAGTTAATCTATTCCAAAGCTGAAAGAGCCTCAAACTCCCTTTTTGATCAGGAGGTCAGTTTTTTATTTCTCTCAACATAGTTCAGATACAATAAAGATAATATTAATTAGTATTCATGTAATAGTAAACACTCTTTTCAAACTAATTTCATATCTATCATTTGAGAGAAAATACAAGAAAATTGCCTGAAATACAGGAAGATACATTTTTAGAAGTCTACATGACCTTGTGCTAAAGAGGATGTAAAACCATTCCCACCACCATAACCTGCCTTTGCTGACTTGAAGGACCATAAAACTACTTGTTGGCAACTATTAAGTGGGTAAATTACATGAATTCTGACAAATCCTTGTAGATTAGTTGTCATAGTATAGCTAAATGTTTCAAGAGATGGCGTTAATCTGTTTTGACAAATTTTGCTCTCTGCAGAGTAACAGATTCATAAGGACTTTAAACTGATTTAACAAGAGCATAGAATGAAAGAGTTGGAAAGATTTGAACCGAGACTGCCTGTGACAGAGGTATCTCCTCCATATTTAAAAAAATGTTCAAAAAGCATCACATTGCAGTCTCCTTTGGTAGTGCTTGAATCAAACAATCTCAATAGACAGGAGCTTACTTGTATTTCTGACTCACAAACAAAACTACTTTCCCAAAGACAGTCTACTACATTTTCCCCTGTATTCCAACCCCTTCTAATACCAAACAATGCTCAGGCTCCATGGGCAACCTCAATTTCCTAAACTCAAAGATTTTTAACCAGATAACTACCAAGCCACACAATGAGTGACACACAGACCATGCTTTGAGAGAAACATTTACTTAGATGATTTGGTATAGAAAAACAACCATTCATTCATTCAAAAGATATATGTTTTAAGCACCAACTATGACAATGGATAAGGCATAAAATTTATTAATCCTTTCTTTTTTCATGTATTCTCTTTTTGCAGTTTAAAAAAGTGAGATATAATTAACATTCCATCAGATTAAACCTTTTAAAATGTATAATTCAGTGGTTTTTAGTATGATCACGTGGTTTTGCAACCATCACCACTATCTCAATCCAGCACATCTTCATCACCTCCAAAAGAAAACACAGACCTGGCGGGGCGCGGTGGCTCACGCCTGTAATCCCAGCACTTTGGGAGGCCGAGGCGTGCGGATCACGAGGTCAAGAGATCAAGACCATCCTGGCTAACACAGTGAAACCCCATCTCTACTAAAAATACAAAAAATTAGCTGGGCATGATGGCAGGCGCCTGTAGTCCCAGCTACTTGGGAGGCTGAGGCAGGAGAATGGCATGAACCTGGGAGGCGGAGCTTGCAGTTTGCCAAGATTGCGCCACTGCACTCCAGCCTGGGCGACAGAGCGAGACTCTGGCTCATTAAAAAACAAAGAAGAAGAAGAAAAAAGAAATCACAGACCTATTAGCAGTCACTCTCATTCTTCTATCTTTCACCCCAGCAAAAACTAATCTACTTTCTGTCTCTATGGCATTCTTCATTCTTGTTATTTTTGAGCACCTACTTGGCACCAGGCACCACTTTAGGCCCTGGGGGAGAGACTGGGAAATAAAATAGGCTATGAGTCTCCCCTAGTGGAGTTTTTATTCTAGTGAGTGCCTACATTTCACAAAATGAAAAACATTACATATTTAGAAATATAGAAATATATGCAAGAAAAAGAATATGCTTAATCTGGCAAACAAAAAAATACATACATACACAGGACCATGAAAATATGCAAAACAGAGTCAATCATCTTTCTTATCAAAAGACTTTTGGCAGCAAACCAACATGTGGAATTTTCCCCTTTCTTTCCTTTTCCTGGTCCACTGGGAGGGTAGTAAGGATAACACTAAATAGTTAAAGAGAAAAAGACAAGTGATGCATGGCTGGAACCAGGGGCAAATGGGACAGTTAGCACCAGAAGAATCAAAAGGTGTCTTCTCATCTTGCATTCACATGCTTTATGCCACAAACCACCATCTGAGCCCAATCACTGGCTGAAGACCTCAGATTTAACACCAAAATAATAAATTTCTGACAAAGGCAAAACCATCATCCAAAATAGCAGGTTACAACCAAAACTTCTGAGCCCCAGTCAATGATACCTTTATTTTAGGCAGAACAGGATAATGCAATTTCACTTTTAATTTTTGGAAGAAAGAATATGTGTAAATCTTAGAAGCTCACTGTAACAGGCTTTGCAGGCTTCGACCTCTTGGATGTGAAATGTCCTGATCAGCTCACACTTCAAAATTTTTGCTGAAGTTCAGACAATCACTGCTCCAAAGTGACCAATCCCTGCTTTTCTGTTATAAACTTGCTGTAATCCCTAAGACAGACAGTACAAAAAGTACATGGATATTGCCATATCTTTATACATAAATACTTCCCAATTTTATAAATTCAAACATAGGTCTACAGCTAAAAGCAAATGAAGAAAGAGAATTAGTGATTAAAGTGAGTCTGTGAAACATCTTCTTTGTTTGGCTCTAGTAGGCCATAAGGCCAAAGTGTTTTGTGTAACTAGAGTAACCTTATAATTTATCATCCAGATGAAATACTCTTGAGAGTGAAAGCAGGCATCATTAACAATTATGCTGAGAGAGCAGACATAAACCTGGACAGTGCCAGACAAATGGGGATAGATGGATGGTCACCCTATGAACGAACATAATGCCCTCTCTAACAGAGAACGGCCTCTTCAGTCTGCCCCAGATCCTAGAGTCTAGAGGAGAGATCAGACACTGCAGTATTACATAGTAGAAAATGCTAACTATTACAAAAAGAGAATCACTTATGATTGTTGTTTAATATTCCCCGGGTAAGGTCAAGTAAGCTTGAATTCTAAAAGCTTTTTAAAAACAAATCTCAAAACGCTGTACAAAGCAGTGTACAGTGAGGACAGGTCTCAAATGAGTGTGAGTATAATAGGTCAAAAGAAGTTGTTAGCATTTGTGGGGGTGTGTGCACATGAGTGCAGACACGCACGCACACACTTGAGGGTAAGTGGAGAGGCACATGAGTGTGGGCACGCATATGAGGGTAAGTGGAGAGGCACACGGGTGTGGGCACGCATGCACACACGTGAGGGTAAGTGGAGAGGCACATGAGTGTGGGTACATGCACATATGAGGGTAACAGGAGAGGCACATGAGTGTGGGCACACATGCACACACATGAGGGTAAGTGGAGAGGCACACGGGTGTGGGCACACACATGAGGGTAAGTGGAGAGGCACACGAGTGTGGGCACACACGAGGGTAAGTGGAGAGGCACACGGGTGTGGGCACACACGAGGGTAAGTGGAGAGGCACACGAGTGTGGGCACACATGCACACACGTGAGGGTAAGTGGAGAGGCACACGGGTGTGGGCACACACATGAGGGTAAGTGGAGAGGCACATGAATGTGGGCACACATGCACACATGAGGGTAAGAGGAGAGGCATATGAGCATGGACACACATGCACGCACATGAGGGTAAGAGGAGAGGCACACGGGTATGGGCACACATGCACACATGAGGGTAAGAGGAGAGACACACCAGTGTGGGCACACATGCACACACATGAGGGTAAGTGGAGAGGCATGACAAGGAAGGAAGAGGTTGGAATAATTTCATTCTTTTATAAGAATTAATGAGAAATTCTTAAACATGCCAATTCAGTTATGACTCACACAAAAACAATAGTTCACAACTACAAAACATAAAACAGAATGATTTGGGGGGTAAAAACAAGAGTTATAACCTTTCTCCTGCCCTTTAAAAATATTTCAATAAATCAAAGCTGTAACTAGTTTTCGCCAAACAGCTCATATTTACATAGAATTTTACCCCTGTAGAGAATTTTTCTCTGGAACAATGTTTCTGCACTTGAATGATGGTACTAATCTCCTTTACAGTAAAAAAAAAAAAACAAAACTATCTCAGGCCTCCCCAGAGCAAACTAAAAAGAAATTATGTGTAAGATTATAAATACCTTGTTTCAAGCTCTTATATAGCTATAAAATCAATATAAATTTATAATTGATAATACAAACAAGCCTACAAAGCCAATAATCTGCCATGCAACATATTGTTGAAATTAGCTTTTCACACCATAGCCTGGTTCTTCCAAGACTGGCCTCCCTATTCTATGGCATATCGTGTGATGACTCAATGCTCCAGCCACTTTCTTCTATTCAAACTCTACATGCAGCTTTTATTGTCACAAATATTAGCTTATGTTGTCATTTGGTCTTGGCTGTAAGGCATCATTTATAATTAGATTCACCTGTGCCCTTTGAGCTGCTGACTATTAAGGAAAAGCCATTTGATGCCAGGCACTAACAGCCACATGTCATTGTAGACACTGAAACCTCACAGCAGCATTTGTGATCACCCAGAGAGTCCAGAACATGCTTATATTAAATTTGTTTTTAAATCGTCAAACTGAATTTCACTAGTTATAAGTTCCATGAGGTCACAGATGTGGGTTTGTTTTATTGACTGTGGTATTCCCAACACTTAGCAGAATACCTGTACGTAGTAAGCAATCAACATGTATTTATCCAATGAATTAATGATTGAATGAATGGATGGAAAATTCTCAAAGAAAGCTCATGTAAACATAAGAAATACATCCCTGGTCCCCAGTCTCCTAGAACCTGAAGGAAGAATATAGGCAGAGTCCTGCCAACAGGCTTAACAAGTGAATATACACACAAAAAGAATCCACTCTCATACTCACTAGATTTTATACCCAAATCACTCTGAAAAGAGCACTAGTATGCAAGAAAATACTGTTCTTCCTCAAGAATATCAGTGCAGCCAAAGAGGGCTCTTTGCCCTCTGTCCATTAGAAGAGAATTGCTTTTGATAACTAAACCCAACTATGGCAAATGGTGGTGCAATGGAGCAACAGAGAAGGTAGAGGGGCAAGAAGGGAACTAGAATATGTGACATTAGCACCTACTACAGGCCAGCAGGCATGGTGATAGGAACTTGATATCTGCTGCCTAGTTTGAACGTCACAAGAACTTTACGAGGTAGGCTTTATTGTATCACCTACATTTTACAGAGAAAGAAATTGATGCTCAGAGAAGTTAAACAAGGTTGACACAGTGAGTGAGGGAGCTAGCTTTTTTTTTTTTTTTTTTTTGAAACGGAGTCTTGCTCTGTCACCCAGGCTGGAGTGCAGTGGCGCGATCTCAGCTCACTGCAAGCTCCGCCTCCCAGGTTCACACCATTCTCCTGCCTCAGCCTCCTGAGTAGCTGGGACTACAGGCACCCACCACCACGCTCAGCTAATTTTTTTGTATTTTTAGTAGAGACAGGGTTTCACCCTGTTAGCCAGGATGGTCTCAACCTCCTGACCTTGTGATCCCCACGCCTCGGCCTCCCAAAGTGCTGGGATTACAGGTGTGAGCCACCGCGCCCGGCCAGGAGCTGGCTTTTTAACCTTGCCCTGTCCAGTTAAAGTCTGTACACTATTCTCAGGCCATGCTGCTTCCTAAAAGAAGTGACACATGGCAATAAGAGGGCAAGAAAGTGGGTAACAAAAAGGCAGATGAAGACATTTCCTGTCCTGCAGGTAAATGGATACATTAAAAAATACTATCATATTGTCCCATTTATTTCTAAGAGATACAGCAGAAGTTCTTTTAAAGAAACCCCCGATGAGGAAAGAGAAGCAGTCCAGGGAGGGAGCCAAGATGGCCGAATAGGAACAGCTCCAGTCTACAGCTCCCAGTGTGAGCGACACAGAAGACAGGTGTTTTCTGCATTTCCATCTGAGGTACCAGGTTCTTCTCACTAGGGAGTGCCAGACAGTGGGCACAGGACAGTGGGTGCAGCGCACCGTGCGTGAACCAAAGCAGGGCAAGGCATTGCCTCACTTGGGAAGCGCAAGGGGTCAGGGAGTTCCCTTTCCTAGTCAAAGAAAGGGGTGACAGACGGCACCTGGAAAATCAGGTCACTCCCACCCTAATACTGCGCTTTTCTGACAGGCTTAAAAAATGGCACACCAGATTATATCCCGCACCTGTCTCAGAGGGTCCTACGCCCACAGAGTCTCGCTGATTGCTAGCACAGCAGTCTGAGATCAAACTGCAAGGTGGCAGCAAGGCTGGGGGAGGGGCGCCCGCCATTGCCAAGGCTTGCTTAGGTAAACAAAGCAGCCAGGAAGCTTGAACTGGGTGGAGCCCACCACAGCTCAAAGAGGCCTGCCTGCCTCTGTAGGCTCGACCTCTGGAGGCAGGGCACAGACAAACAAAAAGACAGCAGTAACCTCTGCAAGCTTAAATGTCCCTGTCTGACAGCTCTGAAGAGAGCAGTGGTTCTCCCAGCACGCAGCTGGAGATCTGAGAACGGGCAGACTGCCTCCTCAAGTGGGTCCCTGACCCCTGACCCCCGAGCAGCCTAACTGGGAGGCAACCCCAAGTAGGGGCAGAATGACACCTCACACGGCTGGGTACTCCTCTGAGACAAAACTTCCAGAGGAACGATCAGGCAGTAGCATACACGGTTCATGAAAATTCGCTGTTCTGCAGCCTCCGCTGCTGATACCCAGGCAAACAGCGTCTGGAGTGGACCTCTGGCAAACTCCAACAGACCTGCAGCTGAGGGTCCTGTCTGTTAGAAGGAAAACTAACAAACAGAAAGGACATCCACACCAAAAACTCATCTGTACATCACCATCATCAAAGACCAAAAGTAGATAAAACCACAAAGATGGGGAAAAAACAGAACAGAAAAACTGGAAACTCTAAAAATCAGAGTGCCTCTCCTCCTCCAAAGGAACGCATTTCCTCACCAGCAACGGAACAAAGCTGGATGGAGAATGACTTTGACAAATTGAGAGAAGAAGGCTTCAGACGATCAAACTACTCCGAGCTACAGGAGGAAATTCAAACCAAAGGTAAAGAAGTTAAAAACTTTGAAAAAAATTTAGACGAATGTATAACTAGAATAACCAATACAGAGAAGTGCTTAAAGGAGCTGATGTAGCTGAAAGCCAAGGCTTGAGAACTACGTGAAGAATGCAGAAGCCTCAGGAGCCGATGCGATCAACTGGAAGAAAGGGTATCAGTGATGGAAGATAAAATGAATGAAATGAAGCGAGAAAGGAAGTTTAGAGAAAAAAGAATAAAAAGAAACGAAAAAAGCCTCCAAGAAATATGGGACTATGTGAAAAGACCAAATCTACATCTGATTGGTGTACCTGAAAGTGACGGGGAGAATGGAACCAAGTTGGAAAACACTCTGCAGGATATTATCCAGGAGAACTTCTCCAGTCTAGCAGGGTAGGCCAACATTCAGATTCAGGAAATAGAGAGAATGCCACAAAGATACTCCTCAAGAAGAGCAACTCCAAGACACATAATTGTCAGATTCACCAAAGTTGAAATGAAGGAAAAAATGTTAAGGGCAGCCAGAGAGAAAGGTCAGGTTACCCACAAAGGGAAGCCCATCAGACTAACAGCTGATCTCTCAGCAGAAACTCTACAAGCCAGAAGAGAGTGGGGGCCAATATTCAACATTCTTAAAGAAAAGAATTTTCAACCCAGAATTTCATATCCAGCCAAACTAAGCTTCATAAGTGAAGGAGAAATAAAATACTTTACAGACAAGCAAATGCTGAGAGATTCTGTCACCACCAGGCCTGCCCTAAAAGAGCTCCTGAAGGAAGCACTAAACATGGAAAGGAACAACCGGTACCAGCCACTGCAAAATCATGCCAAATTGTAAAGATCATCAAGGCTAGGAAGAAACTGCATCAACTAACGAGCAAAATAACCAGCTAACATCATAATGACAGGATCAAATTCATATATAACAATATTAACTTTAAATGTAAATAGACTAAATGCTCCAGTTAAAAGACACAGACTGGCAAATTGGATAAAGAGTCAAGATCCATCAGTGTGCTGTATTCAGGAAACCCATCTCATGTGCAGAGACACACATAGGCTCAAAATAAAAGGATGGAGGAAGATCTACCAAGCAAATGGAAAACAAAAAAAGGCAGGGGTTGCAATCCTAGTCTCTGACAGAACAGACTTTAAACCAACAAAGATCAAAAGAGACAAAGGCGGCCATTACATAATGGTAAATGGATCAATTCAACAAGAAGAGTTAACTATCCTAAATATATATGCACCCAATACAGGAGCACCCAGATTCATAAAGCAAGTCCTGAGTGACCTACAAAGAGACATAGACTCCCACACAATAATAATGGGAGGCTTTAACACCCCACTGTCAACATTAGACAGATCAACGAGACAGAAAGTTAAAAAGGATACCCAAGAATTGAACTCAGCTCTGCACCAAGCAGACCTAATAGACATCTACAGAACTCTCCACCCTAAATCAACAGAATATACATTTTTTTCAGCACCACACCACACCTATTCCAAAATTGGCCACACAGTTGGAAGTAAAGCTCTCCTCAGCAAATATAAAAGAACAGAAATTATAACAAACTGTCTCTCAGACCACAGTGCAATCAAACTAGAACTCAGGATTAAGAAACTCACTCAAAACCACTCAACTACATGGAAACTGAACAACCTGCTCCTGAATGACTACTGGGTATATAACGAAATGAAGGCGGAAATAAAGATGTTCTTTGAAACCAACGAGAACAAAGACACAACATACCAGATTCTCTGGGACACATCAAAGCAGTGTGTAGAGGGAAATTTATAGCATTAAATGCCCACAAGAGAAAGCAGGAAAGATCCAAAATTGATCCTAACATCACAATTAAAAGAACTAGAAAAGCAAGAGCAAATACATTCAAAAGCTAGCAGAAGGCAAGAAATAACTAAAATCAGAGCAGAACTGAAGGAAATAGAGACACAAAAAACCCTTAAAAAATTAATGAATCCAGGAGCTGGTTTTCTGAAAAGATCAACAAAATTGATAGACCTCTAGCAAGACTAATAAAGAAGAAAAGAGAGAAGAATCAAATAGACCCAATATAAAATGATAAAGGGGACATCACCACTGATCCCACAGAAATACAAACTACCATCAGAGAATACTACAAACACCTCTATGCAAATAAACTAGAAAATCTAGAAGAAATGGATAAATTCCTTGACACATACACCCTCCCAAGACTAAACCAGGAAGAAGTTGAATCTCTGAATAGACCAATAATAGGCTCTGAAATTGTGGCAATAATCAATAGCTTACCAACCAAAGAGTCCAGGACCAGATGGACTCACAGCCGAGTTCTACAAGAGGTACAAGGAAGAACTGGTACCATTCCTTCTGAAACTATTCCCATCAATAGAAAAAGAGAGAATCCTCCCTAACTCATTTTATGAGGCCAGCATCATCTTGATATGAAAGCCAGGCAGAGACACAACCAAAAAAGAGAATTATAGACCAATGTCCTTGATGAACATTGATGCAAAAATCCTCAATAAAATGCTGGCAAACCGAATCCAGCAGCACATCAAAAAGCTTATCCACCATGATCAAGTGGGCTTCATCCCTGGGATGCAAGGCTGGTTCAACATATGCAAATCAATAAATGTAATCCAGCATATAAACAGAACCAAAGACAAAAACCACACGATTATCTTAATAGATGCAGAAAAGGCCTTTGACAAAATTCAACAACCCTTCATGCTAAAAACTCTCAATAAATTAGGTATTGATGGGACATATCTCAAAATAATAAGAGCTATCCATGACAAACCCACAGCCAATATCATACTGAATGGGCAAAAACTGGAAGCATTCCCTTTGAAAACTGGCACAAGACAGGGATGCCCTCTCTCACCACTCCTATTCAACATAGTGTTGGAAGTTCTAGCCAGGGCAATTAGGCAGGAGAAGGAAAGAAAGGGTATTCAATTAGGAAAAGAGGAAGTCAAATTGTCCCTGTTTGCAGATGACATGATTGTATATCTAGAAAACCCCATTGTCTCAGCCCAAAATCTCCTTAAGCTGATAAGCAACTTCAGCAAAGTCTCAGGATACAAAATCAATGTGCAAAAATCACAAGCATTCTTATACACCAATAACAGACAAACAGAGAGCCAAATCATGAGTGAACTCCCATTCACAATGGCTTCAAAGAGAATAAAATACCTAGGAATCCAACTTACAAGGGACGTGAAGGACCTCCTCAAGGAGAACTACAAACCACTGCTCGATGAAATAAAAGAGGATACAAACAAATGGAAGAACATTCCATGCTCATGGGTTGGAAGAATAAATATCATGAAAATGGCCATACTGCCCAAGGTAATTTATAGATTCAATGCCATCCCCATCAAGCTACCAATGACTTTCTTCACAGAATTGGAAAAAACTACTTTCAAGTTCATATGGAACCAAAAAAGAGCCCGCATAGCCAAGTCCATCCTAAGCCAAAAGAACAAAGCTGGAGGCATCACACTACCTGACTTCAAACTATACTACAAGGCTACAGTAACCAAAACAGCATGGTACTGGTACCAAAACAGAGACATAGATCAATGGAACAGAACAGAGCCCTCAGAAATAACGCCGCATGTCTACATCTATCTGATCTTTGACAAACCTGACAAAAACAAGCAATGGGGAAAGGATTCCCTATTTAATAAATGGTGCTGGGAAAACTGGCTAGCCATATATAGAAAGCTGAAACTGGATCCCTTCCTTACACCTTATACAAAAATTAATTCAAGATGGATTAAAGACTTACATGTTAGACCTAAAACCATAAAAACCCTAGAAGAAAACCTAGGCATTATCATTCAGGACATAGGCATGGGCAAGGACTTCATGTCTAAAACACCAAAAGCAACGGCAACAAAAGCCAAAATTGAGGAACGGGATCTAATTAAACTAAAGAGCTCCTGCACAGCAAAAGAAACTACCATCAGAGTGAACAGGCAACCTACAGAATGGGAGAAAAATTTCGCAACCTACTCATCTGACAAAGGGCTAATATCCAGAATCTACAATGAACTCAAACAAATTTACAAGAAAAAAACAAACAACCCCATCAAAAAGTGGGCAAAGGACATAAACAGACACTTCTCAAAAGAAGACAGTTATGCAGCCAAAAGACACATGAAAAAATGCTCATCATCACTGGCCATCAGAGAAATGCAAATCAAAACCACAATGAGATACCATCTCACACCAGTTAGAATGGTGATCATTAAAAAGTCAGGAAACAACAGGTACTGGACAGGATGTGGAGAAACAGGAACACTTTTACACTGTTGGTGGGACTGTAAACTAGTTTAACCATTGTGGAAGTCAGTGTGGCCATTCCTCAGAGATCTAGAACTAGAAATACCATTTGACCCAGCCATCCCATTACTGAGTATATACCCAAAGGACTATAAATCATGCTGCTATAAAGACACATGCACATGTATGTTTATTGCGGCACTATTCACAATAGCAAAGACTTGGAACCAACCCAAATGTCCAACAACAATAGACTGGATTAAGAAAATGTGGCACATATACACCATGGAATACTATGCAGCCATAAAAAATGATGAGTTCATGTCCTTTGTAGGGATATGGATGAAACTGGAAATCATCATTCTCAGTAAACTATCGCAAGGACAAAAAAACAAACACCGCATGTTCTCACTCATAGGTTGGAATTGAACAATGAGAACACATGGACACAAGAAGGGGAACATCACACACCGGGGACTGTTGTGGGGTGGGGGGAGGGCGGAGGGATTGCATTAGGAGATATACCTAATGCTAAATGACGAGCTAATGGGTGCAGCACACCAACATGGCACATGGATACATATGTAACAAACCTGCACATTGTGCACATGTACCCTAAAACTTAAAGTATAATAATAATAAAATAAAATAAAATAAACCCCCATAATTCTGGCCAGAATTGTATTTTCTTCACAAATGTGAAGTTCAGCCTTTAGTTCATCTGTTATTACCTCTTTGTGTTGAAAGAAGAGAAGCAGCAGTGTATTAGTCTGTTCTCACACTGCCAATAAAGACATACCCAAGACTGGGTAATACATAAAGGAAAGAGGTTTAATTGACTCTCAGCTCACATGGCTGAGAAGGCCTCACGGTCATGGCAGAAGATGAAGGAAGAGCAAAGGGATGTCTTATATGGTGGCAGGCAAGAGAGCTTGTGCAGGGGAACTCCCCTTTATCAAACCATCAGATCTTGTGAGACTTATTCACTATCAGGAGAACAGCATGGGAAGGACCCGCCCCCATGATTCAATTACCTCCCACCAGTTCCCTCCCATGACACATGGGAATTATGGGAACTACAATTCAATATGAGATTTGGGTGGGGACACAGACAAACCATATCAAGCAGCATCTACCATTACTGCTAGGACTGGCAGATTAGCACACTTACAGTTTTCTTTAATTCAAGCTTCCTCTAACTTTCAAAGCTAAGCTTTACCCTATGCACTTTGAATAACACACCGTAGTACTCATTCATAAATAAAACCACATATTTTCTTACATTTTCCCCAACTACTTTGTATTAACTTTTGACTTACTAAAGTAAAATATTAATGGGCAAAGCCAGTCCATTTGGGCCAATAAATGGCTGATGGGAGGTAGGACTAACTAGTGTTTAGATCCAGCTGTGGCTCCAGAGTCAGATTACTTGGGCTGGAATCTCAGGGTTGTCTTACTGGCTGTTTGTCAGGTTTCTTAGGTTGTTTAAGCCTCAGTTTCCTTATCTATAAAATGGGAGATATTACCAGTACCTCTCTCAGAGGGTCTTTGTGAAATCATGCATGTAAAGCACTTAGCTCAGTGCCTGTCACATAATAACAGCAAAATAAATGCCAGTTATTATTATTAGATTATGCCTAGAAAATATTAGAGCTAACAAGGTGGCACAGGATGGAAACAAGCCACATCTACTGTTTTTACATTACTCTGATCACAATAGATTATCACATTTACTTAATTGGAAGTGCATGATACTGTAAAATATTCTATAGCTAGTTCTTTTTATATGCAGTGGTACTCCCCCGAGAACACTTAGTCCCATATTTGGCAAAGAAATCACAGAATCTTCTTAATTACAATGATGAACACTGTTGGCTGCAAACTCAGTCGTAACAAATAGAAGTGTTTACTAAGGTGGAAACGGCCACAGTGATAAACTAATGCACCCACACCAGATTAGGTACATCTTAATCCATCTGGTTTACTATTTATTTGATTGAAAGGAATTTTTGAGTCTATACCATCATCAAATTAATCAAAAGGAAAGGGGGAGTAGGTGAAGCAGCAGACCTATAACCAATATTCACTGTTGTTACCCAGATATGAAAAGGGCTAAAAGGAAAATTCAAAGACAAGAATGATGGTAGACTGAGGAAGGAAGAGGGACCACTGCTTGGATAAGCCTTATTGAAGGCACTTGCTCCCCCAAAAAAACAGTATTTATGACATGCTACTTCAACATAAAAGAGGGCACAAAGGAACATCTGTAAATACTGTTGCCTTTAAGAGGCCACCCTTTGAGTCCCCTTCTCCCTCCAAGTGGTGATAAAGTCTTAGAGGGTAATTATATGCAATTATCTAAAGCAAACTGAATTAAAGGGCACCCATACTGAGAACTTGGTTTTGCTCACATTCCTATCAAGTACACTTTCTCAACTTTGAGCCCTAATTTTCTGATGTTTCCCTCAACCTCTGTTCCTCCTCTATAGTAGGTGTGGCTTTTTTCCACCCTGTGCCATCTTGTTAGCTTTACTATTTTCTAGACATAATCTAATAACCATCACTGGTATTTAATTATCTCTTATTATGTTCAAGTAGGTGATATCTAACATGGTACATAATCTGCTTTTAACCTAAAACATCAGTTTAACCAATAACTGTGTGCTGTATATGTGACAGACTGGACTAGGCACTATAATCAATACAAAAACAAATTAGATGTCAATTCTACTTATTCATTAACATGATTTTTAAATGCTCACACTGATTCCTTCTGGGCATTGTACTTGGGAATGGGGTGGGGAGAAGATGCTAAATAAAAGAATCATAAGACTGTGAAAGTTTTCAGGATCAAAATGGAGTCACTTATGTTTAAGAACCTGACAAATAGAGCCAGGGGAGGACATGAAGGGAGGGTTTTCATGCGCAAATGCCTAATAAAAAGAGCCATCATAAAAGACCCTGAAAAAACACAACTTTGCACAAAGGCCATACACAAAATCCTTCTGCAAGGACATCTGCCCAGCAACTTCCCATCAGCCTTGGACTGGTGCTACCCTTGTTACTGATCCTTGTAGCCAAGAATAGTTATCTCAAAATAATTATGTAATTCTCTTACATTTCCTTTAAAAACCTTTATTTCCTTTAGCTCCATGAATATGCACAGTTTACTATGGCACATGTATTCCCATTGCAATGCCTAATACCAAATAAACATTTTCTTTTAGAGTCCACCTCTCTGTTTGCTACTTAGATTGATGAAAATGATGTCAGAAATGGGATCAAAGTGAGCTCACTTCAGACAAATGTGCAGCCCCTAGAATTGACTGCAGTACCACCAACTAAGCGCTTTGCAATCTCCATTTCTGTGAGTCACCTTTTCTGCCCTGCTGAATCTCCTTTCAGATTCTTGGTCTCCTTCCCTTTGGTGAGTTTTTGTTGTTGTTGTTGTTTGAGACAGGGTCTCCCTCTGTCGCCCAGGCTGGAGTGCAGTGGCACAGTCATAGCTCACTGCAACCTCAAATTCCTGGGCTCAAGTGATTCTCCTGCCCTGGCCTCCTAAAGTGCTGAGATTACAGGTATAAGCCACCACATTGGACCTTTGGTGAGTCCTTTTTGACTTAACTTGGGATCCAATCTGATTATAAGGCCACCTTAAATAAAGAACCTTGGGGCCAGGTGCAGTGGCTCATGCAAGTAATTCCAGCACTTTGGGAGGCCAAAGCAAGAGGATGATTTGAGGCCAGGAGTTCAAGATCAGCATAAGAAACATAGTGAGACTCTGTCTCTACAAAAAATTTTTAAAATTAGCTGAGTGTGGTGGTCCATGCCTATAGTCCTAGCTGCTTTTGAGGCTGAGGCTAGAGGATTACTTGAGCCCAGGAGTTTGAGTCCACAGTGAGCTAAGATCCTGTTACTGCAGTCCAGCCTGGGTAACAGAGTAACACTCTGTCTCTAAAAATAAATAAATAAAGTATGTTGTATCCTTCTTGGGACTATAAAAGTATTTTTGTTGTTGTTGTTATTGGGGTGTAAGCCCTTTCTGGTACATGAACAATGAATGTCCTTCTTGAGTATTCTAGGTTCTACAGAATTTACATTTTGTCAGGTTCTGTATGCCTAGTTTAATATTTTGTTTGATCTTCACACCTGAGTTAAAATTTTTGTGGGCACTCTGATTTTGGTTTTGTTTTGGTTTTGTTACATGTTTGTCAATGATCTGACTCATTTTTCCTTTGCTTTTTTCTGAACATCTCTTGAGAGCAAAAAATAAACATTACAAATGGTGGGTGCTACATGGCCAATGAAAAACTACTAAGGCAGTCACCATCATCTAAAACACTGGTCCAAACTCCCTAATAGAAATTATCAGATTTTCTTTGCTCTCAAGAGATTAATAAGAAACAGAACGAGATTCTCAAACATTAAGGCATGCCAGGTTCTCCAGGACTCCTGCCAGCTACAAGGCTTTTCCTCAGGCACATTTTAAAATCAATGGTCATAATGTGGATCATTCAAACTCCCCAAGCTTGTTTTTTCTTAGAACTGAATTAAAAAATGCAATCAACTATACAGTTAAAGGTAGAGCCTTCTAAGTTCTTTTTTTTTCCTTTCTACTTTGAATCTGCTGACTTTTCTGCTGGTGTTGAGGTAAACTCACTGCTTATGGGATTCCAGTTGAAGTTTTTTGTTGTCATTGTTGTTTTAAGTCTGGAAGGGCTTTCAAATTAATGGCTTTACAAATCACAACAGCTTCATGGCAACCAACAATGTAGACACCTTTTGGAAGTGTAAATTCAGGTTTGTCTAACAATTGCTTAGGGTGATAAAACAGTTAATTGAAGGCCTGACATTCTAAAATAAAAGAACTGGGTAGATGTTTATAAAATTAGACTTTCAGATGAAACAGGTCAAAATCTTGAGCTCAGAGCAGTAATATAAGGTATCTCTGTCCGGGATAAAAATTGCTCTGTCTGCCATGCAGGGGCCAGAAAAGGAAAAAAAAAAAAAAAAACCAAACCGGCTAAAATGCTTCCCTGCTCACATTGACTAGTCAGACAAACCAGATCGACAAACAAAATATAGTCCTAGCTAAAACGCAAATATTTGAATATTTAACCTTAAACTCATTTGAAACTGAAAAAAGGGGGTGGTGGGAAGTTAAAAGACTTTTTAAAAACCAAACTGGTTTATTCAAAATTTTGGTCCACACTGTTCATTAGATTACCCATTGGAACAAATAAAATTTAGCCATGGGAACACGTTCCATTTTGTCAGAAATGTAATTTGGATCCAACTGTCTTATCAACTAATCAGTTTCTATTGCTATGTTTTACTTTCTCATGACTAAAATTCTAAAAGGAAAGCTATAAGGTATTTATTTGTGTGTGGGTATATGCATTTGTGTGTTGACACATGTTGTGTCTATATGGTAAAACCTGGCATAATTGGCCATAAATCACTTAAGTAATTCTATTCAGATTGGCTTAATGAGTGCTGTATTAACTATATAGTAATGAACTCAAATGCTGTTTAGTTCACATTAGGTAAGTAAATATTTAATAAATAAGCTAGTTTTAAATTTGTTGATACAATAAAAATTAAAATGTCTTCAGAATTGTTGGCATCCACTTTTGTCTGGGTTTACTAATCAGATGGGATTATATTTGTGTCTCTACATATTTTAAGGTCATAAAACTATAAATCCAACCTAAAAACAGAACAATTTTTGCGTAATTCTTTGATAAGTAAGACTAATATTGTTAGTTTAATGAAAACATCTTTATCATCTGATTTACCCACAAAATACCCATATATTTAAGGTTCTTATATAGGTGAACTCCAGATATTCACAGACTATAAAAATGGCTAACAGGGAAATAACTTAAAATGATGACTAGTTTTGTATAATATCTCAGTTTTTATAAGTAATCTAGGTATAATTTTTAAAAATAAATTAGGGGAATGTAAGTGGGATAAACATTTATAAATGAACTTTTCATGTGATCCAAAATCTTAAAGTTATGTTAAACTAAGTGATAGATACTCATTAAATGTCTGGGTAAATTCCTAATAAAATGCTACAACATAAATTGCTGAACATAAATATAGGATTGTTCTTGGATTCTCAAATTTTATACAAAGACTAAATATATTGGGTGTATTAAATATAAAAATTATGTTATAGGAAATGTTGCGAAAAATTATGAAATTGTTCTCATCTTTAAAATACTGATGAGGTGACAGTTAAAAACGTTTTGCTTCCTAGGTTTTCACTAGAAATTCAGGTTACTAAGAGTTTAACATTCTAATTAACATATAATTATGTATACAAAATGTACCAAAAAGATGTGTTTTGGTGAGAAAAATTGTAAGAAAAACTATGTTCTTTATTGAGAAAAAAGAATAATTTTGTCTAAATTCAGAGGTCATTAAAGGTTACTTCAAAATATGGATTTAGGAAGGAAGAAGAAAGAAGATAGAAATGAACCAGTAAGCAGGAGATACGTGAAGAAAGTTATAAGTATTAAGATGTATTTGTGGTAACGCAGGTAAAAAAGAAAAGTGAATAATTTTGTATAAGAAAATGTTGTGTGGTAGATTTTTGTACTAACGTAAAATGACTGGTTATTTAAGAAAGAGAATGTGTAGGATAAAACTAAAAGTCTAGCCTGTTGTCGAACATCTGTGTAAGTCATGAAAGGTTTGTGAAGGATGAATTCATGAAAAAATTTGTGTGTGTGATCAAGTTGGTTATAATTAGAAGGAAATTATTTATGTCTTTCTAAATATTGAGCTTTGATATTAAAAATACATTGCTACATAACTAAAACTTTGATCTCCCTGTTAGAACAACAAAGTTTTCCTGAAGTACTGATCTGCTCTTAGTAAAATTGTAAGAGGTTTTGATTTTTAATTCTGAAATCTGTTTAACAGCCATCTTCTAAGCTGCAACTTATTCCTGTTTAATAGTTTCTATTCCTGCCACATTTTTTTTCCTAAGCCATTTAATTTCCCTGGTTTAAGGTTGGAAATACTATCTTCTTCATTTAAATTTCTCCAGGTACAGCTTTCCTCTTGAAGCTTTTCAGGTTCATGTCTCGGAAGTTCCACTTTTGCTGTATCTTGTTGCACGAGATTTATAGGTTATACATCATTGCCTTAAGCTCTTTTTCCCCTTGAGAGGATATATCTTTTGCTTGGCTGAGGTGATAACTCTTTCAACTTTTTAACCAGCTCCTGTAATTTTTTTATCTAGCTCTAACTCTGTTGACATGGCCTGACACTGGGATGTTCCTCCTTGAAGGCCTAGAAAGGAAGTTACCCTCCAATATAATTTGATTTCTACATGGGTCTGAATTGCTCCATGTAACCAGGAAACTTCCCATGCTTTTACTAATAACCACGTATTCCCCTGCTCAAGATATAGTTTTCTTGTTTACATTTCTCTATAATATGGTATACATTCATAATCTTTGGACACACACTCTTCCCGTGTCTGATTAAATTCAAGTATTTTTCATCAGGTTTGACTTCCAGGTTGTTTAAACTGTCTTCCCGCAAGGAGAAGCAATCACATTGCAGAAGATTTTTTTTTACCTTTTTGTTAACTGACCTAAGACGTAAAGATTTTGAGTTTTATCAAAATAATTTCCCTTGTAGTCTTTATTAGGTTTTTGATTCTTAAAGTGAGCTTTGAAAGGGTTAAAGTTTTTGTTTGTTTGTTTTTTTACATCCATGTAACTTTCTGTATAGCTTTCGAATTTTTTTTTTTTTTTTTTTGAGACGGAGTCTTGCTCTGTTGCCCAGGCTGGAGTGCAGTGGCGCAATCTTGGCTCACTGCAAGCACCGCCTCCCAGGTTCACACCATTCTCCTGCCTCAGCCTCTCCGAGTAGCTGGGACTACAGGTGCCCGCCACCACGCCTGGCTAATTTTTTGTATTTTTTAGTAGAGACGGGGTTTCACCGTGGTCTCGATCTCCTGACCTCGTGATCTGCCCACCTCGGCCTCCCAAAGTGCTGGGATTACAAGCGTGAGCCACCACGCCCGGCTGAAGTTTTTGATTATCACTATGGTTAAAGGAATAACTATTATTTCATGGTGACCTGTGACCCTGCTTTTATCAGGTATTCTAAACCTTTTGGCATCTTTGATGGGCTTCCCCAGTATCAAAATTCTAAATTAAGTCTTTTTTGACCTAGAATTAACTTTGAGACTTTCTAGTCAGGCCCGTGGAGAGTATCAACAGATGCTTCTCTCATCTTGTGGAGATATTAAATGATTAAGCTCTTTGGTAAATTGTATGAGAAACATTGTCAAATGATAAGTGATGCTAGACCTTCCTTAAATTACATTTATGGGTATGTTATAGATACAAATGTTAAAAAGTATGTAAATTCATAGAAGTCTAATATGGTATCAGTCATAATTTTGGTTATTATGTTAAAATCTTATATGCTACAGAAATAACCAAATTCCTTGTCAATTGCAAATTATAATAAACTTCCATCAACTATAGATATTCTAAGTCTCTGTCATCCACCATTATGATACTTTTCTAAAAGCATTTGCAATCAGATTCATGGAAAAGACTAAAAAATATTCTTAAATATAGGTTTTAATAACGTTAAGGTCGATGGACTAAATGAAAATGTTTCAGAGCTCTAATGAAGAAACTGATGAAATCATGAAACTACTAATCAAGATCAAGCAGAACAAAATTAATTACATGAAATTAAGTAACTGATAAAGGTAATGTTTGCATGACTTTTATTTGAAATATTGTTAGTTCTTTAAATGTTTTGTTTTCCAGATTTAAGAAAATTTTCTCTTTTATGGAAGGCTGGGCTTGGTGGTTCACACTTGTAATCCCAGCACGTTGTGGGGCTGAGGCTGGCAGATTGCTTGAGCTCAGGAATTCAAAACCAGCCTGGCCAACAAGGTGAAACCCCTTCTCTATCAAAAAATACAAAACTTAGCTGGGCGTGGTGGTGTGCACCTGTAGTCCCAGCTACTCGGGAGGCTGAGATGGGAGAATTGCTTGAACCCAGGAAGCAGAGGTTGCAGTGAGCCGAGATCACGCCACTGCGTTCCAGCCTGGGCGACAGAGTGAGACCCTGGCTCAAAAAATAAAATAAAATAAGAGACAATTTTTCTCTTAAACCTTCTATAGTTTACAGCAATTTTGTAAAGTATACTTTTGTAAACAAATATGGAAGCATTTGCTTTTTTGCCCTACTAATTCCTTCCAAAATTCAGAAGCTATCTGTGAGTGTTCTTATGACAATGCAGTTATTTCCATAAGTTCAATAAGAATTTTCTCTGTCTTTATAACAGGATACAATTGGAAACATTGGTTATACTACCAAGGCTTTGACTGGAATATCATATTTGAGAACGTGCTTAAAATGCCTGGCTTCAAGGGTTCCCAGCCTTAGAGTGAGTGAGTAAAAATGGCCATTTCATGATAGAAACCATAGGTAAAATCTGAAGTATGCCTTGATCTGGCTTCCTAGCCTCAATAGATTTTAAATCTGAGCTTCCTATGTGATCAACGTAAAGATAAAAGGTTATATTTCCAAAGAAATGTTATAATACACCTGTTATTAGAATACAGTCCTGTGCATTGTTTTCAAGTTCTTATTCTCTACCTATAGATTGGACTAGATCCTGAATTCTTCTAGAATCCTCCAATCTAACTCTTCCATAGAATTATTAAAAATAGAAGCTGCTCTGTTCCTGAAGTCCTATAAGCTGAAACTTAAATAAATTTTAAGGGACAAATCTCATGCCTGATGTATGGGCCACAGCAAGCGTTCATCAAACTGCTCAATACCATAAACAGAGACATTCGGACTGCAAACCAGGACAAGAAATTGATAACTTTATGCTGTGGGCAGCTTTTCCCTAGATGTCAGAACAAGACCCAACATAATAATGAGACTCTTACCCCCTTAATGCTACCTTTTTCACTTAGCAGGATAATGACGTAATTGCAATTTCACAACCAGTAGCTTCCCCTGGTAACTTAACCACCTGATCTAGGAGATCTTTTAGTCCATGCAGTGAGTGACTGTAGCAACATCCCTAAGGCAACTGTTGATTACTCTCTGCTTTAATTCAACCCAATCATAGAATATCAGATGAAAAAAACACTCTATATTTCTTGTTGCTCTATATTATTGGTTAAATAAGAAAACACCTGTGCTATTGCTAATACCATATGCTGTAACTGGATAAATTCTTCTGGGAAAGTTGAGATCCATACATACAAAATAAGAAAACAGGCCACAGGGTTACAACATGTCTCATCTAATTGCCCATGGTCATTTGATTGATGCAATACCTTTAAGCCTAGGTTCATGGCTCAAAACCATGCGAACTGGGATTGTCATAGTATTATTAATTTTACTTTGCATTTTCCTTTTTAAACTTTGTACCTGTTACCTGTTAAGTTTCTTCAGAAGTACAACTTCTAACAGGATGATACTGACCCAGCACCTTGAAATGAGAGCTAATGCCTACAGAACAGATAAAATTGAACTTAACAATGAACTCCAGGTAGACCTATCCTGAAAAACACTCCCTCCAAACCTCCCTTGTTGCTCAAATGTAGCTAAAAGGATCTTGACACTGACTACTAGTCACCAATCACTTCCCTCTGATGTGGGACCAGATTAGACCACACCAGGACAGGTCCATCGCAGCACTGAGGGACAATCAAAACCTAAGGATGACTCATCAGCAATGCTTTTGGAGAAAGATCTTGGTCAAAAAGGGGGAATGTGAAAGTTATCAGAATCAAAATGGAATCACATTTTAAGATGTTTAAGACCCTGACAAGTGGAGTTGGGGAAGGCCATGAAGGGAGGGACATGCACAAATGCCTGATAACAAGAACTATCACAAAAGAATCTGAAAACAATGCAACCTTGCACAAGGGCCATTGTAACCTTACACACACACACACACATATACACATAAAAGGACTTCTGTGAGGACATCTGCCCAGCAACTGCCTGTCCAACCTCAGACTGGTGCCATCCTTGTTATTGATTCCTGTAGCCAAGGATAATCATCTCAAAACAACTATATAACCCTCCTCACTTTTCCTTTAAGACTCTTTGTCTTCCTTCACTTCCCTGAATATGCACATAGCTTACTATGGCATGTGTGTTCCCACTGCAATGCCTATTCCCAAATAAATATAATTTTCTTTTACAGAGTATACCTCTCGTTTGTTCTTTAGGTTGACAAGATTAATATTGTAGTGGTGACTTACATAAGCTGAATATCACATGGAGGAGAAAATATATACTACCAATATGGCATAGTGTAGAAACTAGGCAACTATATTTATCCTGGATAATCAATAATGGCTAATCTAGTATGTGTGTATCCAGCCTAGATTTGGCCATTACCAACACCAACAAATATTTATTGACTATTCCCTGTACACCTCCACCTTAAGAGCCAGAAATTCAGTTTAATAAATTCACCCCAGATCATGATACAGATTTTCTGTAGGCTTAGGAAATTGTTGAGAATATGGGAATGTCATGGGAAAAAAATGGGAATTACACCTTCATTTTCCCCAGATCTCTACCCATTCCTAGTGTTCAGCCAGACAACTGTCAACACCAAATATTTGAGATTTATATCTCATTTTTTAAAAATTGTGGTAATATATAATATGAAATTTACCAATTTAACCATATTTAGATATACAATGGCATTATGTACACTCACACTGTTGTGCGACTTTCCCTCCTTTTAAATCTTGCTTTCTTGCCAATCAGAAGATCAAGTTTGGATGTTTACGGACATAAAGCTAGCAGTGCTAAAGTTCTGGCCTCCCCGTGCTTCACTATCAAGCTTAAACACACACACACACAGCCTTCCTAGGTAGACTACCATAAGAGCAGCAAATACATTTTCTTAAATCTCTACTTTAATTGCTTGGTAATGTATGTCTGGAATACTGTTTAGGAACAGTACCATGACTGAATAGTGTTGTTTGCCTCAGGTGTGGGATGGGATAATGGCACCATGCAAGTTGCATATTTATCATTTCCAAGCTAGTCATTTTAGTACAGGTCCACAGAAATTGAACACAGCTCAGGCACTCTGATACACACACACAATAGACACTAACTTGGTGGAACATCCCCAGCTCTTCTCAGACTCTTCATTGGCTCCCTACAGAAGCCATGCATTGGCACCAGTGACTTTTCTAGGAACCACTCAGCTTCTCTTGACTCAAGTTAATTCACTCAACATTTAGTGTGTTTGCACGATGCACAAGAGACACTGTTCTAGATGCTGCAATGATTAAAGTGTAAGTAGAATAATTTCCAACCGCCTCAAAGCTCACAATATGGAAGGATGCTAATGAAGGCAAGTACTTGAATAATTGTTCTGTGAGGAAGGATATGATACTTTCCATGGAAAGAGACAAATGAAACGGAGGTATGAAGTAAATCAAGATGGCGGCCACTCATACTCAACCAAGGCTGATGTGGCTATGAAAAATCAGACGGTTACAACAAGTAGAATCAGACAAGGGCACCAGGTAGGGCAGAACCAGATAGAGACAAGGAGCTATGGCTCAGGCCACAGAAGAACCCAGGCTGAGAGTGAATTCACTGAAACAAACAGAGGTGAGGGCTCAAGATTTGTCATAAGAAATTCTTAGCAATATATTTTCAGCCTTTGTTTTTAAAGATACATTACATAGAGGAAAAGGGTAAAAACTTATTAGAGGCAGAAGAAATGGATTTACATGGTAACCCTGCCCCCTACTAGCCGGGGTATCTTAGGTAAGTCTCTCAACTTTTCCAAACTTCCTATCTTCAAAATAAGGACAATATCTACCCCATGAGCTGTGTGAAAAGTTAATGGAGATGCAGTCTGTAGAGCAGCTGGTGAAGTATTTGGCATATGGCAGGTACCTAATATATTTTGGTTCTTTTTATTTAAGGGGATTCTAAGTAGCATTGTGGAATACAAAACCACATCAGTCAACATTTATTGAAACAAAGTATTTGTTATTTTGAGGCAATTGATAGGAAATTTAAGTCCCCACTCTCAAGGAATTCATCTAGGAGTGGAGAGAAGGAAACAGATATCTTAAAAAGCCATAATAAAAGAAATTACATTCATGAAAATGAGCCCATAACATACAGATTACTTTGAAAACACACTCTGATTGATTACACAAGAGTCATTCATGAAGGCTGACAGAACTATAGAAGCAACTGGAAAGGTCTTTGTAAATTAGGGAAGGAGATATGAGACACATAAATACTATAAACACATTTGCTATTTCAGCCCTACTATTTACTAGCTGTGTGACCTTGTGCAAACTGCTTAACCTCTCTGAATCTCTATTCCCTCAGCCATAAAGAACAAATGAATCTCTCTCCTGCTTATCTCACATGGGTGTTTTAAAACTCAAAACAAAGTATGCAGATGGGCTCTGCCAACTATCAAGAGCCATACAAAGGCAGGGCATCATTATTACCATTGTCTCAAAGAGCACACAAAAAATCAGTTATTCAGACATAGGCTCCCTCCCCATCTCACTTGTGCTTGGATTGGGAAAAACAGAGAAGCCAAGTTGAATTTTTCCCTGCTTAAACAATAAAACTTGCCTTATGAGAAAGTTTGAGCATAACACAGGGTCATGTCTTAAATTCTGGAGTTTCATGGATGTGATCTAAATTAATTATTCACATTGACAGAGGCAGTCAGACTGCCCCCACATATGTAACAGAGATGCACATACACACACATTATGTTCTGCTGAATGACATAAACTGCAACTTTTCCATTCCATGTTTGCACAGCCAGCATTTTCTGATAAAAATAAAAATTTGTATTCTCAGTTTCTATGTGAAAAGTTACCTGCAATCTCTAGAACATGAGGGAAAAAAAGATTCCCAATACTCAAAACAAGCAATTAAATACTGAACTGAAAACAGTCTCCCCTTAAAACCTTGGTCTCGAAGCCCTGTCTGTCTTCTGAAAAACTAGGTCCTTGCTCCCAGCATTGCCTCTTCCTCCCTCACCACATTAGATCTGGCAGTTAGTACTGGTAGCTTCCAGTTTCTCCTGAGGACGGTCTAGTGGTTTTCTTTTTTAATTCTCAAAGCCAGGGCAAAGTCTGAAATAAATTCTAGCCTCATTTTCCCCCTGCAAATTGGTATTACCAATCTTCAGCAAGAAAATCAGAGGATATAAGGTACATGCTAAGCTAGGAAAATGGGTTGTGGCCAGCATGCCAGTGAGGTTGAGCTTATCCCTAGAGATGGATGGTCAGAGAGACAGAGTGCTGGCCAGGCACGGTGGCTCACACCTGTAATCCCAGCACTTTGGGAGGCTGAGGCAGGCAGATCATGAGGTCAGGAGTTCAAGACCAGCCTGGCCAGCATGGTGAAACCCTGTCTCTACTAAAATACAAAAATTAGCTGGGCATGGTGGCATGTGCCTGTAGTTTTAGCTACTTGGGAGGCTGAGGCAGGAGAATTGCTTGAACCCGGGAGGTGAAGGTTGCAGCGAGCCGAGATCATACCACTGCACTCCAGCCTGGGCGACAGAGCGAGACTCCATTTCAAAAAAAAAAACAAAACAAAACCGAGAGACAGAGTGCCACCTCTTCCTTCTACAGCTAGCAAGGAGAAACCCAAGGGGTCCAAAAGTGGCTGCAGGGCCCTTTCCCAGTCATTTAAATTCACTCCATCTCTGCATGGAGATGCCATGGAGGGAGGTGTTAAAGTGTGCAGGCTTGGGCTGGTGCGGTCACACCAAGGAGCTGCACAGTTGGACAACAGTGAAGCTCCAGAAATGAAGCAGCAGCAGCAAGGCGTGGGCAGCAGCATGCGGCAGTCCTGCATGTGGGCTTAAATCCAAAGGCCCGGGAGCTGGGACGACTGAACCTGGGCTCTGCCTTTTATTAACTGTAGCATGGTGGGCAAGTTACACAACCTCTCAGTGCTTCAGTTTCCTAATCTGTAAAATGGAGATGGATAGGACTTTTGGTAAAAATCAGAGATTGGCACAAAGTAAGTATTCATAAAATGGTAGCTGTTATTATCACCAGTGAAGGGAATTTAACTAAAAATACCAAAACCTAAAGGTGCTGGCTGCCTGGCCATCTAGTCATCTTGATAACAGTGGGATTTCTTAAAGTGCTAGCTCCATCAGGTATCACTTCATGTAAGATTACATGAATTATATTAAATGTAGCACATTAATGACTTCATTACTTTGTTTTCTGGTACTTCAACACCACTGAAATTCCTGCCAAACCTGTGGCCCCTCTGTGGCCCTATGTTGAGTGATGTCCAACCACCTTTCCAGTCAACTAGCCTAGAAATCCAGACTAAAAGCATAAAAGCCAATGACAACTTCTTATTCAATGGAGAGACTGTATAGTGCAGTGGGTGAGTGCATGGCTCTTGAGTCAGACTGCTCAGGTTCAAGTCCTGGCCCCACCACTTATTAACTGTGGGTCTAGAGCAAGTTATTTATTCTCTTTGTGCCTCAGTTTCCACATCTGTAAAACATGTATAACAACAGCTTCACAATATTCACAACAGCAGTTGTGGGATCAAATAAATTCATATATATATCAAGTACTTATTAATAGAAGAAGAGTTCCTGGCACAAGGCACTAAGTGGGTATTGGCCATAATTACAACTCTTCTTTATGAATATAACAGAAAAATACAAGTGAGTCAGGCTCAGAAGCCTCCTAAGGCAAATGTTTTGTGATCTTTAATCTGCTTCCTACTAGTGAATAAACCACAGCATTTGGCAGAAATAAAGCAGTTAATTGGAATGCAGTGTTGGCTATGATTAGCAACAAACCATGTTCTCCCATCCCAGATGGCAAACTGATAAATAGCATAGATGTTGCCTCCCAGTCCATCAGAGCCAGAGGGATCTTAAAGATGACCTGATAGAGTGGTCACCAAAACTGAGAAGCATCAAAATCAACTGGGGAGCTTTCCAAAAAACACAGATTCCTCAAGCCCAGACTCTGAAATTATCGCAATTGGTCTGGGATGGGCCCCAGGAATCTGGGGATGTCACCCATATGTGAGATCTATGGATTAAATCCATTCTCCTCCTGTCAAACATGATAAAAATAAGAACCAGCAGAATAAGCCCACTTGCCCTATATCTCACAGTGTGTAAGAGGCAGAGCAAAGCTCAGATGTGCCACACATCTCCTCCAGCAAAATCATCTCTAGAAAGTGAAACAAAGAAATGAATCCTACACCAAGGGCTTAATCTCCAAAGGTGATTAAATATGAACATGTCTGTGTCTAGTTCCTTATAGGAGCAGGTAGGTCTGGCAAGGTTTCATGGGTTCTTCCATTAGCAGAGGGAAGTGCTGTTGGAAAATGTTCCTGGTCTTTGAAGTCATTAAGTAACAAGAGCATCTAAGGCCAGTGCAAATTAAATCAAAGTCTGTTTTTATACCTTTTTTTTCCAAGTAGCTTTTTAATAGAGACCAAGTCATAAGAAAAAAAAAAGAAACAAAGAAAGAAAAGAAAATCTATTGGAGAAGTAGAGGAGGCATTTGGGAATAAAGGGAAATAAGGCCTTATTTGAACCTACAGAGTCACCCTCACGTCATCTATGTCATTGCAGCCTCGAGCCTTGCAGTGTGTCTGTACTTCTGTACGTCCAACAACAACTTATTCAGAGCCTGTGAACTAAATCCCTGTCAAGCTAAAGATTTTTCCCTGGAAATTTTGGTAGGGATGATTAGTATAATTTCCCAACTTCTCACGACAAACCCTTCTCATGTTTGGAAAGCAGCTCATTATCAGCTGTGGTTTTGGCAATCAAATCACATAGAAACAGCATGCATTGTCTTCATGATTTGCACAGGCAGCAACAGAATCTGCAAGAATGACCTCATAATTCAAGTGTCCACACCCTTAGCAGAGCTGGGGGTCCTCTCCAAAGACTGTCCAGGGATCCCACTAGAAAGATAAGGCCCGTGCTTTATCACTAAAGGCCAATGTCTGACATGATCTTTGGCTCAAATGGCAAAATTGTACTTGAAAACTCTGGAAAACAGCAAGTTTAAGAGCAGCTCATAGGCACCCCACCCAAAAACCTACATTATCAATCTACAGTTGTTTTGAAACATGGATCTTGGAGGAGAGTGCTGGGAGTCTACTGCGTTTTCATTTACTCTGGTTTACTGACCTGAGGCTGCAATGAAATAGATAAGGGTGATTCTGCAGGTTCAAGGAGAGCCTCATTTTCCTTTATTCCCAAATGGTGCCTCCTCCACTTCTCCAATAGATTTTCTTTTTTCTTTCTTTCTTTTTTTTTTTTTTTAAAGACTTGCTCTCTGTTAAAAAGCAGAAAACTCATGGAGGAGTGGTACTTTTAGCTTTTGCATATCCTCTTCTCAAAGAGGGTTTGATAGAAGACAGCTGGGGACAAGCTTGAAGTCACAGAGGGAAGAAGATGATTTAGGGCAGGAAGTGGATGGGTCAAAGAAAATCCTCCCCAACCTCACAATTTTGCAAGAGCTGACCCTGACTAGATCTAATTGTTCTTTACACCAATTGTTCTCAATTTTAACGCATATAAAAACCAGCTTGGGAGGGGGTGTAAAAATGCAGATTCCTAAACTCCAAACTTAGAGATTCTGGTTCAGGAGGCTTGGGGTGGAGTCCAGGCTGTCTGGCCGTGTGGATGCACATATTTGGCCCCAACACTGGAAAACACAGTTGACACTCTTGAGGATGTTCAAAACAAAACTGGTGGACTGCTTGTTGCTTTTAGCTTTATGACCTTGAGTAGGTCATCTTAACATCTAATTCTCCCTTTGTGTGTTGTAATACCTCTCTCACATAGATATCCTGAGATATCTTGCTGTAATATCTCTCTGACATGGATATACATGAGGTAGGTGTGAGTGTATTTTTAGAAATGTAAAAGCAACATAAAATTTAAAACATAAATCATCATAATCCATTTTTTTCCATTTTCATTCATTTTTAACCTATCTTTAGAACATGCTGGCAAATTGCTTCTGAGGATTCCGAATATGAAATAAAAAGTTCCCAGAGGTTCAGATTATGATACTGTGCAGTTTGGGACAGCTTTCAGTGAAAATCAAACAGTCTCTAAATATAATAAAGAGCAGCACGAATTTACAATACAGTGAGTTTTAAATAGGCAGCCACACTGCATAAGACCAACATAAGGATGGGCAGGAATATGCCTAAGATTAAAACATCCTACACACTTACAGAGCAAGTAATGTTCATTCTTACTGTGCCAGGCAATTTGCTCAGACCCAAGCAAGATCCCAAATGAAAAACACATTCAATTTTGAAACAAATTTTATAGTTACAATAATTTCTTTAATTTTCTTCTATTATTATTAAAGAAAGTGCCCACAAAACAGCATTTTTCTTTGAAAGCATGAGAGGCTATGCTCAGTCCCTGCTGGTATCCTCACTAGGTGTTGAATATAATCACCTCCACCATGACTCCACAGAGCTCAGGTGAGGTGCCCAGCAGGTCAAAATGACTGGTTCTGACTCTCACCTGAATTAGACCTGCCTCATTTGAAGACATTCAAATATGTCCTAATTTTACAGGACAATCCATTGAAGTCAAGTTTCCAAGAAATTACATCAGTCTTTGCAACAAATTTACAATGGCATGACCAAAACTTGGTTCTTGAGCAAGTGTTTTAAAACAAAGCATGATGATTTACAGTTCAAGTTCTCACAAATGCAGAGAAACCCAGGTGCAAAGGTGAGTTTAGATAGACATCAACAATAAAATAAAGTGCATCAAATTCTCTTTCTCCACTGTCAAACTGAGACATGTTTTTCCTGGTTTTCCTTCCTACTGAAAAGGAAAAATAGGACACGCCCAGCCTTTGTTACAGATATTTAATTGCTAACAACCAACCCATAGCAACAGCCTGCTAATAAGTTTCTTGCCTCCATAGTTCCTTCATGGAGCTTACATTCCAGAGATCTTTGGATTTTATCTTGCTTAAAATAAATTCAAATTCCTTCCTCTGTCTTATAGGGCTCTGCACAACATGGTCTTTATTTGGGACCACCATCCCCATTCCTACTACATTGGCCACAGAAGCCTGTACCTGTCTTCAAACACGTCAAGCTTACACCACTGTTCATTCTGGAATGTTTTCCCAGGACTGCTCCTTTTTGACAATGGGATCTTTGTTCAAAGTCTGTATATTTCACTGAGACCTTCTCGTCCCACCCAGTTTAATGTAGCTGTCCAATCACTGTTTGTCATGATGCCCTAATTAATTCTCTGTGTAGGATTTAACTGCAGCTGATAGTTTTATTGAACATTTACATTTTTGCTCATTATTTTCTTCCTCAAATGAAATACAAGCTTCACAGGAAGAGGGATCTTGTCTGAATTGACCATTGCAGCATCCCTTGTCCCTAGAACTGTTCCTGGCACATAGGAGGCCCAAAAAGATTTGCTGGCTTGGTAAATATGGAGAACACTGAGGTTGCCTGACTAATGTTCAATCTTGAAGAAATCTTAGGGTTCAAGCATTAATTAGGCTTAGAGATATGCCACTTGCAGACTCAATTAGTTTAAATCACTGTCCTCTGCTGGGCTAATTTGGTTAAAATATGTCTCAAGCTTTTCATTTGTTCTTTGTAAAATTTAATATTAAGCATATTATTAGAACAGCGTTACTAAAATTTGAAACACATCCCAATGACTTTAAGAGGTTTTGACTCAATGCACAACCATCAACTTGAATATACAAGAGTGCAACATATGTCACTGGGCTTGAGTTCATCACTGCCTAAATTACTCTCTGTTAATAAATTCAGCAGATTAATTCTTAAGCACATTCTTTGGGCAGTATATCCAATGCTACCCTGATGGTTCAAAAAGGCTTTATCTGAGTTACTTGATAAGGGGATTAACTTGGACACTGGGGGAGACTCAAACATTAACTACCATTTGAATGTCATTCTAGGTTTAGGAAAAAGCAATTTGTTAAGTACAGGTCATGCCAAATTTTTGTTCAAGCCTTTAGATGAGGTTACTATTTTTCTAGAATCAGCTGCTAGATTCTAAATGTGGTTCACAGGCTTATAAGGTCAGTGAAGAGCAGCAAGCATATTGGTGATAGATGTGGTTATGCTGAAGACAAACTGAGCTTCAGCCACAAGCATGGACCAAAAAGTAAACAGCAGTGCCTCAGATTTTGGCCACAGGGGTCTTTCTATTGCATGGAAATAAACTGTTTTGTTGTTGTTGTTGTTGTTTGCTTTTTGTTTTTTTTGGCTTTTTTTTTTTCCACAAATGTACATTAGGAACTGTTAGTACTTTTAAAGGATGATATAAAAGCCAATGGGGGAATCCATTAAATAAAATTCAAGTCAGTATTCTCCATTTTAATGTTATCCCTCTTCCCATTAAAAATGAAGAGTCACATACTCATTGTGTGTATCGCAATATACAAGAATAAGAAAGAACTGTAAGCTAAACTGCATAAACAAACATCTCCTGAAAAATATGGAATAGAAAAAAACAAAACATGCTGCCCCCTTTATCTGTCAATGAATTTCTGAGAAGCACCTGGCACTTCTGTCCATTTATATAAATTTACTCTTTAAGACTCGGCCAAATCTCCTGGAGAGAATGAAATAGAAACATAAGCTTTCAAACCCTAAGAAATGAAAGAACTATTATGATTTTATGTTCATGTCCTAAGGCACATTGCTATCCACAAAAGCCAATGGCATCTTGGCCCATATTTATCTACCTAAAAATGTCAGCCAGTAAGCCCCCAAAGCTTATAATCCTGAGGCCAGTGGGAGAAGAGCAGCACCTATAGAAAAACAACAACAACAACAACAACAAAAAACTTGGACAATTTCTGAGTTATTATTTTAGATAATGCCTTTACTTTTGCAGATTTCTACCTCAGTAATTTCGGCTGTCAATGCTTAAAAGTGCCTTCCAGTCACTATTCAAAACCCTCATACAATGCTGACCTACTCTTTATTCTGAAACTAATGCACTCTGTGGGCATTTCTTAAGGCACTTCAAAAGCAGGTCATTAGAAAGAATATAAACAGAAACACGCTACATAATAATTTCCAAGAATATGGGCACTCTAAATGTGAGAGAGAAGTTTTTAAATATCCAAAAAATTACACTGTTTTTTCAACTGTGAAGGGTTGCCTTTTTGTTGTTGTTGTCATCTTATTTGATTGTCTTGAGGTTCATTATAGTTCAATGCAGTAAGATTCACCCTGGGGTTTTTCTTTTTTCTTCTCTCTCTCAGTCAGATTGTGAAAAATAGTTCTTCCATTAACTAGATCTCTAGAGAATATATCCTCCCCCAGCTGGCTTGCATGGGAAGGCAGACTTTCTAATTTTATAGCAAAAACAGAGAATTTGTGGGTAGGACATGCTCACTGAGTTCATCTGGACCAGTTCCCACCCTGACTGTAGGACTCCTCTGATGGTGTGTGTGCCATCTGGGTGTCAATTTGTTGTGATAACCTAAACGACTTTCCTGGGTGACATAATGAGAAACCAAGTGGAAATAGTGTTAATGCCATGAAACACATATGATGGCTACTCAAAAACTCTAGAACCAAACTTTCCCTTTCTCAAGACCAAATTCTCTGTTTAACTCCATTATCCTCAGGGACTCTCTCCCACACCCAAAGTAACCAAGAGAGATCCCAGAACACAGAAAGAAGCTTGAGAATGGAACACGAATTGGTCCCACAACTAGAAAAAATAAGTCTGAAATTCCTCCCTTTGTAGTCACCATTAACTGTATCAAAAGGTGTGATGCAACGGCTAACAGTCACTGGTGGGGGAATGAGATACCTGAACATGGTAGACACACCCTAAGGTGACCCAGTGACCCTCCCTCCTCCTGTGTGTGCTTTTGTGTAATCCCCTTCCTTTGAGGGCAGGTGTGACCTGTGACTTGTTTCTAATCAATAGAATAGAACAAAGATGATAGGAAGTCACCCCCATAACTACTATATAAGACATGGTTTGGTGGGTTGGAGTGAGAGGATCTTCTTGCTGGCTTGATGAGGTAAGCAGCCACACAGAAAAGAGCTGTAGGTAGACTCCTGTCTACAATTAGCAGAAAGCTAAGTCCTCAGTCATACAGCCACAAAAAATATAATTTCTACCAACAAACTTAATGAGCATGCAAGTAGATTCTTCCCCAGCCAAACCTCAAGATGAGAATGCAGCCCAGGGCAGACACCTTGATTATGACCCTGACCTGTGCCCAGACTCTTGCCCCATGGAAACTATGAGATAAGGAATGTGTATTGTTTTAAGCTGCTAAATTTGTGATGATGTGTTATGCAGAAATAGAAGACTAATACACTATGAGAAGAAATAAAGGTCAAAAGTCTTATTTAAACTGCCCATCCTTAAAGTGAATTGGAGTCAGTCTAGGTCTGGCTGGAGAGTTCTGTGCTAATCCCGCTCCTCTGAAAATAATCACAGGAAGAAATATTCAGACAGTGACAGGCAGAGTAACCTGAGTGCCATGGCAACCATTCCAAAGAATACCTATTAGCTTCCTAGAGGATCTAGGTTCTGAGATGAAAAGCTTATTAACCAGAAGAACTTCTTAAGCAGATAATGAAAAATAATGGGCATAGTGACATGCTCTAAAATCTTATTATACTATACAGGAAACTTCTAAGTAGCTTGACTTAAAATTCCTAGAAGTGCAGAACAGTGAGAGACAATCGATTTGTCTTCATCTTCCTATAACTTGTGTTTTTGCAAATAAGTTTCTATTAAATCTCCATACCTGTGAACTCATGTAATAGTTCTGGAGTAAAAGTGAGTTAAAAAGAAAGAATGCCTAATATGACCTTCTTAAAGGCATTGTTACAGGGCTGTGATATTTCATGTGTTAATCTCCTCTTATATTAACCCACAATTATATTTTTTAGGCTTTTAACGATTTCTTCATAGCTTTTTATAGAATGACAACTTCAAAAATTAACCACATAAGATTCCTTATAGAAAACTATACAAAAGGCAACTTCAGAATATGTGACCCCTACAGTAAGGGAGCTAAAGTCTGAACTGAAACCAATATAACTTTTAAACATATCCAATATATGTTCAGGATTCCATCAATCTTCTCCTTAATTTACCCAATGCCAGCATCAAGTATTTAATTAATGACAAGGTTAGTATTTAGAATATTTAATTCTTAAATTTTGACTTTACATTATGATTAGACAGCTGATGTTAATGTTAACTCACGCCTGATTTAACCATTATATATGCTACAGGTTTAAATACTATCTAAACTTCCTTTTAGCACTAATAGTTCGTGATTAACATCATTTCTGAGCAATATTTATTAAACATCTACAGGCATTAAGAATTCACATGAAGTAAAAACAGGCATAATATCTATGAAATGATGACAACAAGTTGCATAAGATGAAGTCAGAATCCACATTCTGTGTTATGGTAAAATATTGAAATTCCAGAAATTTCCAGAGGGACAAAGCATGGCAAAGGTCTGAAAACTGACAGTCCAGATTGACAGTCAGCTGTGCTTAAGGCAAGCCAAAGGTCTAGAGCCTGGGAGTTCAGTCGAGTTAGGGGATATAACCATCAGTCACTCAACATATTACATATTCATTGAGCACTGCTATGTATTGACCCAGTTCTAGTGCTGGGGTTACCCCAGTAAATGAGACTGTCAGGGTCCCTGCTTTCCCTGCTTGCATTCTGTTTAGGGGACAAATAATTAATAAGCAAGCAAACAACTGATTAAGGTAATTTCAGATAGTGGAGAGTTAAGTCAATTCAAACAAACATATTAGTGAGGTCCTACTCCCGGCCACACAGTGTCCAGGTGCTTGAAATACATTAGCAAACAAAGCAGATATAGATACCCAACATCATGGAGATCACACTCTACTAGGGAAAAGAGATAATATTACAAGTCATAATAAGTATTAAGTTATATACCATGTAAAAAAGGTAATATGTGCAATATTTTTTAAAAAGCAGGAAAAAGGTGAGTGGAAGTATATATGTGAAGGGACTGTGGGTCACAATTCAAAATGGGGCAGTCAGGGTAGGCACCAGTAAGTAAGTGATATCAAAGCAGACTTGAAGGAGGGAACCACAAATGCAAAGGTGCTAAAGCAAGACTGAGTTCAGCATGGAGGAACAGAAAGAAGAACGACTAGGCATAATGATCAGGGGATGGGGCCAGCAACGTGGGCAGGGACCAGATCACACAGAATTGAGTCAACAGGCCAACTTTGATCCCTAATTGCTCCCCCTCTCTGCTACATTGTTATCCTCTTCCTTTCTATGGACCCTGCTCATCAGTTTCAAACACATTCTAATATCTTCTGTCTTTAGAAAACCATTCCACCCTCCTGGCCGCCACTGAATGTCTACCTTCCTTCTCAGCGACTTGTCTCCAAGGAAGGGTCCAGACGTGCTGCCTCTACTTCCTGGCCCTCCTATTTACCCTAAAGTTTACTCCAATTGGATCACTCCCCAACACTTCTCTTGAAGGTCACCAATGATCTCCACATGTCCAAATGCAAAGGACACTTGTCCTTAACTTATCAGGCTCTCTGCTGCCTCTGGCACACGGCTCTCTTTCTAGAAACACTCCCCTCTCTCCATGACAATACCACCATCCTCATTTTCTCCTGTATCTGTGGCCTCTCTTCAGCTTCTCTTTTTAGGAGTAACCCATAAATAAACATAGGCGTTCATGTGAAAAAAATACGTGAAGGCTTTGGTTAACTGAAAGCTCATTCATCAGCCCTGATGGCCTTGGCCCAGGGCAAATCACTTAGTCTCCAGGGGACACTACAGTCAGTAGATAGAGCTTCAGAACAAGTGAGACCTGCCAGGGCTTATGCTTTTTAACTGAATGATCTTGAGCAAGACATATATCTCCAGGACTCAGTCTTCTTACCTGTAAAATAGGGATTTTTAACAGTGGCTTTGCAAGGCTATTATTAAGATTAAACGATTTATCCTTTCCAAGTTCTCTGGCCAATGCCTGGTACTTGGTAGATGCTACTCTGCTGTTAGTGTCCTCCTGAAGCTCAGAAAAAGCACCTTTTGGCTAATGTCCAGAATCTACAAAGAACTTAAACAAATTTACAAGAAAAAATCAAACAACCCCAACAAAAAGTGGGCAAAGGATATGAACAGACACTTCTCAAAAGAAGACATTTATGCAGCCAAAAGACACATGAAAAAATGCTCATCATCACTGGCCATCAGAGAAATGCAAATCAAAACCACAATGAGATACCATCTCACACCAGTTAGAATGGCCATCATTAAAAAGTCAGGAAACAACAGGTGCTGGAGAGGATGTGGAGAAATAGGAACACTTTTACACTGTTGGTGGGACTGTAAACTAGTTCAACCATTGTGGAAGTCAGTGTGGCCATTCCTCAGGGATCTAGAACTAGAAATACCATTTGACCCAGCCATCCCATTACTGGGTATATACCCAAAGGATTATAAATCATGCTGCTATAAAGACACATGCATACATATGTTTATTGCGGCACTATTCACAATAGCAAAGACTTGGAACCAACCCAAATGTCCATCAATGATAGACTGGATTAAGAAAATGTGGCACATATACACCATGGAATACTATGCAGCCATAAAAAAGGATGAGTTCATGTCCTTTGTAGGAACATGGATGAAGCTGGAAACCATCATTCTCAGCAAACTATCGCAAGGACAGAAAACTCAACACCGCATGTTCTCACTCATAGGTGGGAGTTGAACAATGAGAACACTTGGACACAGGGTAGGGAACATCACACACTGGGACCTGTCGTGGGGTGGGGGAAGGGGGGAGGGATAGTATTAGGAGATATACCTAATGTAAATGATGAGTTAATGGGTGCAGCAAACCAACATGGCACATGTATACATATGTAACAAACCTGCATGTTGTGCACATGTACCCTAGAACTTAAAGTATGAAAAATTAAAAATAAAAAATAAATAAATAAAAAATAAAAAGAAGAAAGAAAAAGCACCTTTTGTCTGAATAACACAGGAAAGAAAAATAATATTAAAGGGAAGAGAAAGAAAAGCTATCATTAAACTGTTCTGGGTGGAGTCACTGTTAATGACCCACAAACAAATTAACTTTCTTTGCCTTATAAACCTAAAATTCTTCAGTTGGAAAGAGATTTCAAACACATTAAATCTCTTCAAATATCTTTCTAATTATCAACAGGAAGCAAATATTAATCATTACTGAATGCTCCAACGTCCCTCCTCCAAAGGTGTCTTATTTACTTTTTCCTTTATTGAGAGAGAGTCAGTACAGGGTAGGAGTGTATCCCTACAGCCTGGATTTAAATCCTGCCTCTCTACTTCTGAGCTTCGAGACTGTGTACGGAGGACCTAAGCTTCCTGTGCTGCAGTTTCCTCAACTATATAATATGAGACTAATTATAGTACTTATGGGATTGTTTTAAAAACTAAATTAGTTAATATAGATGTAGTGTTTACAACAGTTCCTGGTACAATGTAAACTCTCAACAAAGATAAAGATCACAACAATAACGACCACTACTATTATTATTTACTTGGGGTTAGAATCTTGGGGTTCTCACTTCACACCCATTAAGTGATTTGGAATCAGATACATGAAGTACTTGTTCATACTTACCATTTTGCTGTATAGAACAATCCATATTTTAAAAGAAATAGATGTTTTTGGGTATTTTCTTTCCATTTGCCTCTCTGGATCTACTGCCTCTCAATTCTGTGATCCAAACGAATGATATTCTGTATCATTGGGCTTCCTTGTCCTCTCACTTCTGGTTGGGTTAAGCCAATGGGACACATTGGCAGGAGACAGGAGAGAGGCAAGAAAGTAAGGTCAGAGTATCGATTCCTCCAGCTCCCTCCCTGCTGGGTCATCATGGTCATCAGCCCCTCCTACAGGCCACAGCTCCTGCCAGGCTGCCCTCCCTAACAGCTATAGCTACTCTGTCCAGGGTTTGAGAATCTTCCCTCTCTCTCTCTTTTTTTTTTTTTTTCACCAGTAACTGTGTCTTTTATTTTATTTTATTTTATTTTTAATTATTTTTTTTAATCTCTTGGCCCCTTCAGGCCTAGATAGGGTTAAAGCTCCCCACTGTTGCAAACCTCAGGATGCCTCACCATCTCTTGTTGTTTTATGTAGTCCTGAACATATCTTTTTAAAGAGTCTCTTCATTAAACTCTTCTAAATTACCTGATTCTTTCCTGCTGGAACCCAGACTGACACATAGGTCATGCTTTTCAACATACAGCCATGCAAAACATGAAGGAAAGGTAGCACCTGGAATACTTTCTATAAGTAGAAAGCAGCAGTTGAGCCAGAAGGCTGAGACTCTCTCCCAAAGCACTCCACTTCAAACTCTTTTGTCATCGGAGCTGGGTAGTTCACATGCAGGGCAAAGTGAGGGACTCTAATCTTCTTAGCATTTGCCATCTCAACTGACCTTTCATTCAGGTAAATGTTATTTCCTCTGACAACTTGAAGGATGAGAGGACTTGCTGGTACTCCATCTCTCAAATGATCAAAGTTTCCTCTCCATCTGCATTCAATCCACCGAGATATTTGCTACCATGCCCTTGAGAACAAGTTCAAATACAAGTTTCTCTAATACTACTGCTCCTTTTCTAAGCTGGCCTAGCAGAACTGGAGTTAAAAGGAGCATCCTGAAGTTCTCCCTGTTAGCAACCAAGCCACAGATAATATTCAATGCTCCAAGGCTGCAGCTCTTAATTATAACCAGAAGCTTAATTTTAGAAGGTGACACCAGCATCAGCTTTCAGCTTCACAATCTGAACTAATCATTAATTGCATCTTTAGGTCAAACTCTATGAGAAAGTTATTCAGTAAATGAGAAGAGGAAGCAGAGCAAGATGGCTGAATAGAAGCCTTCACTGATCATCCTCCCTGCAGGAACACCAAATTGAACAACTATCCACACAATAAAGCACCTTCATAAGAACCAAAAATCAGATGAGCAATCAAAATATCTGGTTATAACTTCATATCAGTGAAAGAGGCACTGAAGAGGGTAGGAAAGACAGTCTTGAATTGCCAACACCACCCCTCCTCCATCCCCTGGCAACGACCATGTGGTGTGGAGAGAGAATCTGAGCTTAGGAGAGGGAGAACACAGTGACTGAAGAACTTTGCATTGAAACTCAATGCTGCCTTGTTGCAGCAGAAAGCAATACCAGGCAGAACTCAGATGGCACTCATGGAGGGAGCATTTAGACCAGCCCTAGCCAGAGGGGAATTGCCCATTCTAGTGGTTGAAACTTGAGTTCCTGCAAGTCTTGCCACTGCGGATTAAAGTGCTCTGGGGTCCTAAATAAACTTGAAGGAATGAAACATGCCTATAAGATCTGGAAAACAAGCTCAGAAAGGCAAATCTAAGAGTAATTGGCCTTAAATAGGAGGTAGAGAGAGAGATAGAGGTAGAAAGTTTATTCAAAGGGATAATAACAGAGAACTTCCCAAACCTAGAGAAAGATATCAATATTCAAGTACAAGAAGGTTAAAAAACACCAAGGAGATTTAACCCAAATAAGACTATCTCAAGACATATAATAATCAAACTCCCAAAGGTCAAGAATAAAGAAAGGATCCTAAAAGCAGCATGATAAAAGAAACAAATAACATACAATGGAACTCTAATACATCTGGCAGCAGACTTTTCAGTGGAAACCTCACAGGCCAGGAGAGAGTGGCATAACATATTTAAAGTGCAGAAGGAAAAAAATTATTCTAGAACAGTATATCTGGTGAAAATATCCTTCAAATATGAGGCAGAAATAAAGATGTTCCCAGACAAACAAAAGCTAAGGGATTTCATCAACACCAGGCCTATACTACAAGAAATGCTAAAGAAAGTACTTCAGTCTGAAAGAAAAGAATGCTAATGAACAATAAGAAATCATCTGAAGGCACGAAACTCACTAGTGATAGTAAGTGCACAGAAAAACATAGAATATTATAACATTATAATTGTGGTGTATAAGTATATCTTGAGTAGACAGAATAAAAGATAAACTAGTCAAAAAAAAAACTATAACAACTTTTCAAGACATAGTACAATAAGATATAAACAGAAAAGAAAAAGTTTAAAATCAGGGGATGAAGTTAAAGTATACAGTTGTTATTACTTTTCTCTTTACTTATTTCTTTGATTATGCAATTGGTGTTAAGTTGTGATCAGTTTAAAATAATTAGTGTATTATCTACGAGCCTCATGGTAACCCCAAATCAAAAAACATAAAACATATACACACAAAAAAGCAAGAAATCAAAACACACCACCAGATAAAAATAACCTTCACTAAAAGGAAGATAGGAAGGAAGGAAAGACCACAATACAGCCAGAAAAAAAAAAAATGGCAGGAGTGAGTTCTTACTTATCAATAACAATATTTAATGTAAATGGACACAATTCAATCTAAAAACATAGAATGGTTGAATGGATTAAATGATCTGTTGCCTACAAGGAACACACTTCACCTATAAAAACACACACAGACAGAAAATAAAGGAATGGAAAAAGATACTCCATGTAAATGGAAACCAAAAAACAGCAGGAGTAGCTATACTTATATGAGACAACATATATTTCAAGACAAAAACTGTAAGAGGAAACAAAGAAGGTCACTCTATAATGATAAAGGGGTCAATTCAGCAAGACAATATAACAACTGTAAATATATACGCACCCAACACTGAAAACTCTCTGGGAAATTGGATGGGCAAAAACTTCTTGAGTAATATTCCACAAGCACAGAAAACCAAAGCAAAAATGGACAAATGTGATCACATCAAGTTAAAAAGCTTCTGCACAGCAAAGGCAATAATCAACAAAGTGAGGAGACAAGCCACAGAATGAGGGAAAATATTTGCAAACTACCCATATGACAACAGATAAATAACCAGAGCTAAAACAACTCTATAGGAAAAATATCTAATAATCTGGTTTAAAAACAGGCAAAGGATCTTACATTTCTCAAAAGAAGACATACAAATGGCAAACAGGTTTATGAAAAGATGCTCAACATCACTGATTATCAGATAAATGTAAGTGAAAACTACAATGAGGTAGCATCTCATCCCAGTTAAAATGACTTTTATCCAAAAGACAGTCAATAACAAGTGCTGCTGAGGATGTGGACAAATGGGAACCCTTATGTCCTGTTAAGGGGACTGTAAATTAATACAGCCACTATGGAGAACAGTTTGGAGGTTCCTCAAAAAATTAAAAATATACTTACCATATGATTCAGCAATTCCACTGCTAGGTATATACTCCCAAAAAGGAAATCGGCATATCAAAGAGCTATCTGCACTCCCATGTTTGTTGCAGCACCATTCACAATAGTCAAGATCTGGAAGCAACTTACATGTCCATCAACAGATGAATGGATAAAGAATATACATTCTGTAATCACAGCACTTTGGGAGGCTGAGGCGAGCTGATCACTGGAGCAGCCCAGGAATTTGAGACCAGCCTGGGCAACACAGTGAAACCCCATCTCTATAAAAAGTACAAAAATCCTGGACATGGTGGCATGTGCCTGTAGTCCCAACTACCTGGGAGGCTTAGGTGGGAGGATCACCTGAGCCTGGAGAAGTTGAGCCTGCAATGAGACATGATGGCACCACTGCACCCAAGCCTAGGTGACAGAGTGAGAGCCTGTCTCAAAAAAAGAAAGAGAGAGAGAGAGAAAGGAAAGAAAGAAAGAAAGAAAGAAAGAAAGAAAGAAAGAAAGAAAGAAAGAAAGAAAGAAAATAAATGTGATACATATACACAATGGAGTACTATTCAGCCATATAAAAGAATGAGATCCTAAATGAAATCCTGTCATCTGCAACAGCAGGGATGGCACTGGAGGTCTTTACATTAAGTGAAATAACTCAGACACAGAAAGATAAACTTCACATGTTCTCACTTATTTCTGGGAGATAAAAATTAAAACCATGGAATTCACAGAGATAGAGAGTAGAATGATAGCTGCAAGAGGCTGGGAAGGGTTAGGGAGGATGAAGTAGGGATGATTAATGGGCACAAAAATATAGTTAAATAGAATAAATAAGATCTAGTGTTTGACAGTACAACAGGGTGACTACAGTCAACAATAATTTATTATGCCTTTTAAAATAACAAAAACACTATAATTGGATTGTTTGTAACAGAAAGAAAAGATACATGCCTGAGGTGATGGATAGCCCATTTACTGTGATGTAATTATGACTCATTGTATGGCTGTATCAAAATATCTCATGTGCCCCATAAATATTTACACCACTATATAACCATAAAAATTGAAAATTAAAAATTAAAAAATATAAATTCTTGTAGGCTGCTTTAGGGATAAGCCATTGGCCCAAATAAGTAAAATAGATGAAACATGCTTCCATACCGTGGCTCAGCAGACACAGGCTGAGAAGCAGTTTGAATAACAAGCACAACTTCTAATGCACAGAAGATGTACTTGTCTTGTATAACACTTTCTTCCAGTTTAATGTGGACCTAAAACACATAAAAGTGCTATAAAATAATATCTTCAAAACTGTCATACTTTTAAAATGACAATTATGAAAAATAAATGTTGAAGTTACATTTTAATAGAAAAGCTGGATCATGCCCAACACTGGGCCAGATAGGAGAAATTCTACATAGAAAAAAGGAAGGCAGGACATATGAAATAGAGAAAGGAAGAAAAATCATGAATGTGAGATAATGAATTATGTGCTATAACAGCTGACCTCACTGCTCAAATACAGCACATAATTCATGAGTCATGACATTACCATGAATGCCTTCTTGCAGAATTCACAACTGAGCAGCATTGGCAAACTTTGAATATGGTGTTGTTTCTTTCTTTCAAAAGACAACACATCTGATGAACAGTAATTTTATTTACTAAAGAGATATGTTGCTAAAGAGCTGTATACAGATTTTTGTACAGGTAATCATATTTTAAATGCACTAGGGTGTCTAGCTTTATGAATGAAATGCTCAAGTGCATATTTTGTTTTTGTTTTTGTTTTGAGATGGAGTTTTACTCTGTCATCCAGGCTGGATTGCAGTGGCCCAACCTCAGGTCACTGCAACATCCGCCTCCTGGGTTCAAGCAATTCTCCTACCTCAGCTTCCCAAGTAGCTGGGATTACAGGCATGCGCCACCATGCCCAGCTAATTTTTGTATTTTTTAGTAGAGATGGGGTTTCACCATGTTGGCCAAGCTGGTCTCGAACTCCAGACCTCAGGTGATCTGTTCACCTCGACCTCCCAAAGTGCTGGGATTACAGGTGTGAGCCATCAAGCGCATACTTTGTAAAGTGAATAATAAAGCCCTTGCCCTGACCCTCTCTTCATTTATGTGTACAAGATTAAATAGATGGTTTGTGTTTGCATGCAGGTATGTGCATGTTTAAATAGTTTAAAGAACCATTCAGGTATCAAGTCAGCAAATGAATCAGAAGTGATTAAAAATCACATAAAATTTTTACTAAGACAAGACAACCTTGGTGTCTGTCTAGGCAAGTATATGCAAAATCTTTTTCTTTCAGATGCCTCAGTGCCCATTCAGAAGATTGATGGAAAAAACATACAAGGTGTATGTTTTTGAAATTTTGAATTTTGAAAATTAAATTTTTGAAAATTAGAATTTCAAAGTTAAATTTTGAAAATTAAAAATTAAAAAATATGAATCCATGAAGTCACATGAAAATAACAGAAATATATAGACAGGGACAGAGCTTCTCAAAAAACAGGATCCATGCCCCATTCTCAGGGTCCCTAAAACTATAAGAGAATTTATATATGTTTTGATTTTTATGATAATCTAATCCTCAGCTCCCATCATGTTCATTAAATTATGATTTAGCAATAGAAAAACTTCTATTTTACAGAGATAGTTTACAGTTAAAAGACGTTTTTTGGCATTATTTTCATCCATCTATTCTCAACTGAGTTCTGTGGCTCACTGAAGTTGTATTAGTCTATGTGAATTTTTCTCTTTTAAAAGGGAGTTGTAATCCTGTTGTATTGAATTTGAATGAGAAGGATCAATATGAACTTGTGATGCATTTTATCTCACTCTGCCCATTAAATTGGCCTAGAAATAATGAACAACCTAGTAGTCCCAAAAGATTGAGGTCACTAAATACCATTTCTCACTTAAAGAAACTAAGGTTCTCAGGGAAAGTAGCTGATTCCAGGTCAAAAGCAGAAAATATAAAAGATGAACCTGGAACATCTCATTACACCAGGAGCAAAGGAGCTATCAAACAGCACAAGGAGTATGTCAAAAGGATTCAGGGCCACCTTTAATAGGCTCCTACTGTCCAAAATGAAATAGATTAAAATATATCAAATGTGCTTAAATTCACAGTACTAAAGTCAATATTAACAATAAAACTTGCCTTTCTCACTGGTTACCTCCTGGAGGGTGTGAGAAAACCAACTTCTTATTTTGAAAACTGGTAAATAAAAAGAAAGAATCAAACATTTACTCTGCCTTGCTAGTATAAATTATATGTCAAGTAACCAGAGAGTTGACAAGTGTTCCTCCTTATAGAAGTCCAGCTAATAAATGAGGGAATAGTAAAATCTGAATGTCATCATTTTTAAATCCCCAATAAATTAATACACTTAGAAAAAGCACTTATGAAATAATATTGCCAAAAATCATCTAAATGGAGTCCAATGAAGCCTCTACATCTGTCTACTAATTTATATAAAACATAGAGAACAGAGCATATGAAATGACAGCACAGGGGACAATCAGCAAAACCCAGACCACAGAACATCCTACAGGAAAAATTGACCATTTTTTCCTCAACAAATAAATTACTAAGGGAAAAGATAGATAACAGAAAAGATTAATAAAATAAAGTGTTACCCAGGTGTAATGCCCATCTATTTTGCATATGTACCGCTCCTAAAGCCATTACTTACACACATGTTCACACATTATGTGTGCATATTTAAACAAAAAATGTTGCTTTAAAACTTACTAGGAAACAATGACAGTTTTAGAATACAGTGTCTTATGATTAGGAAACTATAAAATAGTGTGAGCCCTCACTCCTGGGAAATAAAGCAAATCTGGAAAGCTTAGGACAGGAATGCTCATCTGGGGCACAAGTATTCCTTGGGAGAAATTTAGAATTGCTGGGAGTCATATAATTTGCAAATGCTTGGTTAATAATACGTTTACATTTGGAAAATTAAAAAAAAATTAATGTATATAATAATGTTACAGAGTCAACATTTTGACTCTGTAATATTAATAATTATCCATATAATAATATTACAGAGCCAACCAAGCACCAGAGCCTATGCTGAATGTTATATATATTACATAACGGCCACAGGAAAAGGTATTAGTATCCCTATTTCTCAGAAGACAGAAACTGACCTTTCCAAGGCTATATAGCTAGTAAAATAAACATATACACTCACCATCTCAATATGTTCAGAAAAAGCATTTCACAAAACTCAACTCCCATTCAAAATAAAAACTCTCAACAAACTAGAAATAGAAGAAAAGTTGATAAAGAGCATCTGCAAAAAACCTGTAGCTAACACCGCACTTAATAGTGAAAGACCACTTCTCTCACCATTTCAATTATTTCAATTCAATATTGGTGGTCCTAGCCCATGTAATAAGGAAAGAGGAGAGGGGAGAGGGGAAAGGGGAGAGGGTAGAGGAGAGGGAGAAAGAGAGAGAAAGAGAAAGAGAAAGAGAGAGAGAGAGAGAGAAAGAAAAAGAGAGAGAGACAGAGAAATAAAGTTGGTTGCAGATGACATAATCATTATGTAGAAAATACCAAGGAATATACCAAAGCGATAAAATAACTGAGTTTAACAAGGTCACAAGATACAAGGTCAATATATGAAATGCAATGACATTTTAATATACTAGCAATGAACAGCTGGAAGTTGAAATTAAAAAGAAAATACTAAAAACATGACATACTTAGGAAAAAAATTAACAAAATATATTCATTGAAAACTATAAAACATTGCTGAGAGAAATTAAGGAAGATCTAAATAAATGGAGAGATATACCATGTTCATGGGTTGGAAAATTCAGTATTATTAAGGCATCAATTATGCCCCAAATGATCCATAGATTCAACATAATACCAATCAAAATCCCAGCAGACTTCTCTGTAGAAATTGACAAGTAGATTATAAAAGTTATATGGAAATGCTAAAATCTGATTCTAAAATCTACAAGAAAATGTAAAGTTGGAGGACTCATACTACCTGATTACAAAACTTAGTATAAAGCTACAGTAATCAAGACAGTGTGATATTAACACAGGATAGACATATAAATCAAAGAAACAAAATGAAGCCCAGAAATAGACCCACCATATATGGTAAGATGATTTTCAACAAAACTGTTAAGATAATTCAATATGGAAATGATAATCTTTTCAAAAAAGGGGTATTAGAACTGAATATTCATATATGAAAAAAATCAACCCTTCCCTCTCATTATTCACAAAAATTAACTTAAAATGGGCCAGAGACTTAAATGTAAGAGCTAAAGCTATAAAACTTCCAGAAGAAAACATAGCAGAAAAATCTTTGTAACTTTGGGCTAGGTGAAGATTTCCTTTTTTTTTTTTTTTTGACGGAGTCTCTTGCTCTGTCATCCAGGCTGGAGTGCCATGGCGTGATCTCGGCTCACTGCAACTTCCGCCTCCCGGGTTCAACCGATTCTCCTGCTTCAGCCTCCCAAGTAGCTGCGACTACAGGCACATGCCACCATGCCTGGCTAATTTTTTGTATTTTAGTAGAGATGGGGTTTCACCATGTTGCCCAAGCATGAAGATTTCTTAAACAGGACACAAAAAATGTACAAACTATGAAAGCAGAAGTTAATAATTTGCACATCATCAAAATTAAAAGCTTCCATCCTTTGAAAGACAGTGTTAGGAAAATAAGATGAGTCATTGACTAGAGATAATATTTGCAAAACACCTACGTGATAAAAGACTTATACCTGGAATACATAAAAAACCCTTACAACTCAATAAGATGACAAACAATCCACTGAAAATATAACCAAAAGATTTAAACAGATGCTTTAGTACAGAAAAGATATGATTGGACAATAAGCCCATAAAAAGACACTCGACATCATCAGTCATCAGGGAAATGCAATGCATTATCTCTACAACCTAACTAGAATACCTAAAACTAAAAAGCCTGAAAATTCCAAGTGTTGACAAGGATGCAGAACAACTGGAAATCTCATATATTGCTGGTGGGAAATCAAAATGGAAGAACCACTTTGGAAAACAGTTTGGCAATCTAATGGTTAATTTTATGAACTAAATTGGCAGAGCCACAGTGCCCAGATATTTGGTCAAATATTATTCTGTATGTTTTTGTGAAAGAAAGAGAGAGAAAGATAGAGATAAACAGAAATAAAGTTGGTTTATTCATTTGCAGATGAAGGTGTTTTTTTGAGGAGATTAACACTTAAATGGTAGACTTTGAGTAAAGCAGATTACCCACTATAATGTAAGTGGGCTTCATACAATCAGTTGAAGGCCTTACAAGAACAGACTGACCACCGCCTGAACAAGAAGGAATTCTCCCAGCAGACTGCCTTTGAATTTGAACTGCAACTCTTCCCTGGGTCTCCAGCCTTCCAGCTTGCTCTGTGGATTTTGGACTTACCAAACCTCCACAATCACACGAACCAATTCTTTTGGCTAAATCAACCAATTGATCTCTATATATACATACATGTGTATACACACACACCCAGCCCCCCCGCCACAAACACACACAGACACACATACCTCCTCCCCCCTACACACACAGCCTGTTGGTTCTGTTTCTCTGGAGAACTCTGACTACTAATAGAGGCAGTTTTTAAATCAAATTAAACAAATACTCTGCACTTACATTTGATCCAGCAATCCTACTCATAAATATTTACCCCCTACAACCCAAAATTGTTTGTGTAGACAAAACAAATATATGTCTACACAAACTCCCCATGAAGACTTTCTTCACCTGCCAAGTCTCAGTAACTTTGCTGTCTTCAAGGCCAATAACCTCTTTTCCACATCTCTTTCCTGGCACACAATGGGGTCAGAGTCAGTGACAATTTGGTTGAAAGAACTAGGAGTCACTTAGGCTTAAGTATATGTGAATTTACTAACAAGGACATGGATAATATATGGAATTCAAGAGCATGAAGTGTAGCTGGGCCTCAGGAAGCTTTGGGACCAAGACTGGCACATCCCTCCTCCTCATGGACCCATGGGCTCTCATTTATGTTTCTTTCCCTTTATGTCTGCCTCATTCCTCTCCCTCCTTCTTGTTTCAGGATACTTCTCTATGCACATGAGCCAAACACGGCCCATGCAGCCCAGCCCTGCCTGGACTCCTATCACTTTATAAAGCTTCACATCCAAATTCTCAGGATAAAGAATCCCATGGTGGCCGGGCGCGGTGGCTCACGCTTGTAATCCCAGCACTTTGGGAGGCCGAGGTGGGCGGATCACAAGGTCAGGAGATCGAGACCACGGTGAAACCCCGTCTCTATTAAAAATGCAAAAAAAAAAATAGCCGGGCGTGGTGGCGGGCGCCTGTAGTCCCAGCTACTCGGAGAGGCTGAGGCAGGAGAATGGCATGAACCCGGGAGGCGGAGCTTGCAGTGAGCCGAGATTGCGCCACTGCACTTCCAGCCTGGGCGACAGAGCGAGACTCCGTCTCAAAAAAAAAAAAAAGAATCCCATGGATTCATCCTGAGGTCCATTGGCTATGGCTTCAGAGCTCATATCCCAAAACCCAGTGCAGGACTAGCTTAGGAGACAACTCTATGGGAAAGGAATATGGAGCAGAGAAGAAATGATCAGTCTCTTGGCCTATAAGACCCTACCTGAGCTGATCCCTGACTGCCATCCTTAATATCATTGTAGTACCCACTGTCTCTCAGCTTCTTGCTATTATCCAAGGACTCCAAGCATGCTCTTGCCTCAAGGTCTGTTTTTGTGTTTGCTGTTCCTTTTGCCTAGAAGGCTTTTCCCACAAATATATGCAGGGCTTGCTCCCTCACTTCATCAGGCCTTGGTTCAAATGGCCAGGCCTTCCTTGACCACTACAACCCTATGTCACACTCTTTGACATTACTCTGCTTTATTTTTCCTCAGAGCATTGTAAAAACATGACATGATCGTGTGTATTTACTTATTAATCTGCTTGCTATCTGTCTCTCCCACTAGAATGTAAAATTGATGAGAGTGAGAACTGCTATCTTCTCTACTGTATCTCCAGGACTCTTAGTATCAGGTACAGAATAGATGTTCCATAAATGTTTGTTGGATAAAGTGTTAATTTTACATGCCTGTTTTACATGCTTACTAATTGAATGACCACCACCACAGTCCATACATCTCCACTGATAATGTCCCATGGAGGGGCATTTCCTACCACGTTCATGCCAGTATTTTGCACTCTTTCAATATTGACACTATTTTTCTCATCCCCCAAAATTCTTCTGTTGGTTCTCAATAAGTGATTTAATTAAATTCCTCTTTAGCCCATTCACATTCTGGCAGCTCCACGAATGGCTTTCCCCATTGAAAAAACCTAAATGCTCTCATTACAGTCCCATTTCTAAGAAGCCCTATAGAAGCCCAGCAACCCTCTTCTTCTCTTTCCAACTTGGCCATGTCTCAGATGGGGCCCCAAGAGCTTAAGCTTCTTTGAACTCACCCACAAATAACTGGATTGAGTAGAGGAAGTTGGGGATGTCTGTGGAAAACCGTGAACTCATGCTGGATGGAAAGCCAGGGTCCTAATGGTGACACCCCTTGGAAGCAGACTTTATTCTGTGAGTAGTGGGGAACCATTGATGGTTTCTGAGCAGGAGTAGGTAATGAGAGATGTGCTTCAAGAAGATGTCTGGTAGCAATGGGTAGAATGATAGTGACTTGTGATTATTCAGGGTAGAAGATGATGATGGCCTATATAGGGCTCTGGAAACAGAGACTGCTGCAGAAAAAAAAACATGGTGGGAAGAATCTATAGAATTTGGAAAGTGACTAGTAGTATGTGTGGGGATGGGAGTAGGGGGCTGGGGGTGGGAGAGGTGTCAGATGCTGCCAAGGTGTCAAGCCAGAAGTCACTGGATAGTTTGTTAGGATATCCATGATAATCCTCAAGATGACCGTTTCAGATGGATGTCGGAATGGAAAGGAGATACTGAGAAATTAGTCAAGGGGTTGAATAATTATAACTTGCATGTTCTTTATTGCCTCCAAAGCATTTTCATCTTATTTGATCCTTACTGGCTCATGGGATAGGTAAGTAAGAAAGGCTGTAACTTTGTCCAAGCCACAGGGGCCAACAGAAATGAGGTCAATTTCTCTAACATGATTGAACAGGAAGCTGTTTAGTTATTTGAAAACATCAGTTAAGGCAAGATCTCATAACAACATGACACAAGCAAAACATTTTTCTTTCATTTGGCCACCCACTGCCTGAACCGAGTTATGTGTTTGGCAAGTTCACCACTTTGTGAGTCCAGGTTGGGCGAGGCAAAATCGTCTACCCAAAGTGAGAGAAAAAAAGCTAGAGACTTGCTTGCCCAGTTTCCCTTGCAGCTAGAGAAAAGGCTGAGGGAGAAGTGAGCTCTGCCAACCAGGCAGCCTGCACGGAGGCGGACTGGGAGCTTACATTATGAAAGGGAGGGGGGAGCTCGTGCTCTCTTCAGCAGTGGCAGAAGGGTGGCCTTGTAGCTGCACACTCGACACAGAGGTAGCTTTGAGTATGGCAGGGCCAGCAGCTGTGATTAAGATCCTGGCAGAGAGGTCACGTGGCATCGAGAGCTCCCTAGAGGTGGCATTTTCTCATCAGACCAGTTCTGGGGTTTGGTATTGGGTGCTGCTCCAGAAAGCTCAGCCTTCATTCAGGCTCTCCAGTTCTCCCAATTCTCCAGCTGCCCAATCACGTATCTGCTTAGCCAGAGTCACTTTCTGTTGCTAGTGTCTAAGAACTCTGACTGATACACCTTAAAACTATAAATGTTTTGTTTTACTTTAAATATCACATGGATAGACATACTCACCAATCTTACCACCAGTTGAAAGTAAGTCCTGTGACATATAAGCAAAATGAAAATAGGAAAAGTTTTATTTTGATAAGCACCCAAGAGTCATTTTCTAGATTTATTAAAACTCATTTATAATATGAAGTTTTTTTATAGAGGCAGGATACAAAATAGTAAATATGCTGTATTTGTTGCACCCACAAGAAAAGAATATGCCCAAATGTTAACAGCCATTATCTTGGGGTAGTGGGTAATGAGGAATTACTGATTTCCTCCATTCTGCTCATATACAGTTCAGAAATTTTCTGCCATGCATGTGTCATTATTGTATGATAAAATATTTTTAAAACATAGAAAACAGGTCTGTTTTCTTCTGTAATTGTGCTGATCATTACTTTTCATCTCTGTTGGAGCATTTTAGGAGCAACTTCCTTGCCTTGGTCTGATGTTCTCAGAAGGGATTTGCAGGGAGTAACACTCCAGGCCTCTCTACCCCCACCCCACTCCCACCCGACTCCTCAACATCCACCCCTTCTGGAGAGCTTAGGAGGAAGTCCTAGACAAGCCTGGCTTCAAGCCCTCCTTGCTCTTTTTCACCTCTGTCTGCCCACAGAAGGGGGCATTCTGGTCTGCTCTCCTGCAGGTAAGTTACCAGGCAAGAACTGTGCCCCCTGCACCAGGGCTGACAGCATGAGTGACACTAATTCCAGGCAGTCTTTAGCGGCCACACACCTAAGCCACAGTTTCCAACTGGCTTTATTAGTAACAGAGCTCCACTTGTCTCTTGCATTTTATTTCTCCTTTGGTTCCTAAAATGGGAGGGGAATTGAAGAAGGTAATATAGACACACCCAGGCACCAAAGGAACTGCGATTAACACTATTTTCTTAGGCCTCTCAGTGCCCTCCATGAATAAGTCCTGAGACACAGGGGAATGCAGGATGCTGAATGGGTTTTCAATTGCCTATAACCCTGGGGAGAAAACGCTCAACCCCCAGTATGCTGCCAATACTGCCTGCATTTTCCCTTTTCACTGCCTTGCTGGGAAGTGCATCATTGCTTAATATTCAGGAATTCCCTACCAGGATTCAGTGCCTTAATAACATCAATATAAAACCTCAATTATGTAATAAAATATCCCAGACTGGACCCTGAGGTTTCATTAGTGGCAAGACATTTTAATGGGATTATAGCTTTTTGTTGTTGTTGTTCAGAAAGCAGACACTGTTCAAGCCTGGAAAGCTTATCCATTGATCTTAACCTTTTCCTTCACAAAATATATGAAAAGAAAGCAAATCATGGAATCTCAAATTTGCAGTTCTACCTCTGCTATTTTATTATTCCTTGCCTCCTTCAGATAAAGTATCTAAGTCTCAGAAGTCATTACTCTTAAATTCAAGCCATAAAAACACACCCATCTTCCTAAGAGTTTATCAGCATTTTGCAAAGTAGCTGGATACAGCAAGTACTTTAAAAACCACAGTAAAGTAGCGAGCCGACTTCCAAATATTACACATAATTGCTATCTGACAGCTTTCAGGGTAGACAACAACCAAAGTCAGGTTTCCTGACTATATTTTCCTCTAACTTATTAAGTTATAATTCAAGGTCACATAACAACAGCTTAGGATATGCATGCTATTAAACAGAAAGCAAACCTCATCAAACACATAACTCTTGAAAGTTGCTTCCTTAGTGCACCAGAATGTATGCTATAGAAATATAAAGACATGAGCACACAAAGACAGAATAATACTATTGAGCATTTGAAAGTCTTCAGCTAAAATGTTTCCAACAGCACTGTTTCTAGGAAATCAAACAAAAGGTGCTTAATGAACAGTGAAACTGTGATAAGTCCTTTTTAATAAAATAGGCAGACTGTTGACTGGGGTTTTGGTGGGTGGTCTGTGGGGGATAGGAACACGGGGTTGATAAAGACAGGCTTTAAAGGCAGGACTGCATGGCTGGCAAGCTTTGGCTGTTGCTGCCTAGGTTGGGCTATGCTGCAGCCGCCCCCACCACTGCACTCTCTGGATCAGAAATGCAAGGTACCTCGATGTCTTTGCTTATAGCATCGGACAGATGAAGGGCTGGTTACCTGCCAGGAAGTGAAGAGCGTGGTTAAGAGTCCTCTACGCTAGGTTCTCACAGTCACCAGCTACTAGACTCTTGGCTACAACATTTCTCACCAAGAGCAGTGTCCTTGGGGGAAAACTAAAGACGGATGAGAAAGGGGTTAGGAATAAAACTCTTTCCTAGAGACCAGGTCAGAATACATAATGGGTTTAACTTCACAATAAAGTGACAAGGTGCACTTGAATAAGCCACCCTGATATACGGAAAGCACTGGGCACAGAAGTAACTTTTCCATTGAATCAGGAGTTGATCCCATCAACCTTACTATTAGCCAAGTTTACATTTATGAACATTTTACACACACTACTCAGCTATATATTAAAGACAAAAATTGATAAAATACTTATACTTTGGTAAACCATATCTAAAGCCACTTCTCTTTTCAACCTAGTTGTTCATTTCACCAGTGGGCAAAAATCATTATTTTTAAAGGTTTCCAATTTAAGAGCACAGACCACCCAGCTATTATAGAGCTCTATAGTTTAGCCCTCAAAGGTGACTCCCAGATGCAGTTCAGGGATGGTCTGAACCTTTGAACAAGGGCAAATCCAAGCACTCTAACTCCTGGTTCCCTGCTCTATCCCTCATCCATGCCACCTTTTTAAAGCATCCATATGGATTAGTGAATCTCATTTCCAAATCTATGCTTGGTTAGCATAATCTCTCATCCAGAACTCCCCTTTGAATTTGAGATCCTATTTCTAAGGGCCCACCTTCCATTCCTCCCAGCAGGTCTCACAGACACCTTAAAGTCAATGTCTTATCTGTTTCCCTTTCACGCTCCCAAACGAGTCATTGTTCATCTTCCATTCCTTATTTCAGTAACTGGAACTCCATCCCTCCAGAAGCACAAAACAGAACCTGGAAGTCATCCTTGATTCTTGTTATTTCCTCACCTCCCATACCCAACCTATCCCCAAGTCCTGATGGCTTTACCTGCTGAATATCTTTCCAGTCTGTCCATTTCTCTCCAGCCTTCTGCCAGCAACATTCCAAACCATCACCTCCCTCTTGAAGCTCTGTAATAACTTCTTAGTGGCTATCACTTTCCATTTTGTAAAATGCATGTAAGTGTGTCTTCTCTTTTGCCCCTTTTCCAACCAAAGATCCTAGAAAAGCACAAATCTGATCATGTCTTTCCTTAATTTGAAATGCAAAAATGGCATCCCATTATTCTCAGAATAAAGAACAAATCCCTAAGGCAGCCTGGAGCTCCTGCCTGACCAGACCCTGGCTCAGTCTCCAGCCAGCTAACCCACACTGTCTGCTTCAGACACACCCTCTCCCTTCTGCCCAGAGTCACTTACACCCTAGAGTCACTTTCCCACAGGCCCCACAGGACCAGGTCTTCCTGCCACATGCTAGTACCCTCACTTCTCCATAGCACTTATCGGTGGGTAATGACACGTGTGGTTTTGTGCAAGTGCCTGTCTCCTGTGCTTAACTCTAAAGCCCCCTGAGAAGAAGGGCTCCATGTGCTCTGCTCCCATCCACCCCCAGGGCCTTGCATGGGGCTGACACACAGTTGATACAGCGCAAACACATGTAGAATGCACAGCACTCACATCACAGTGAGTAAGGCCCAACTCGGACAGGATCATCCTCTTGCCATACAAGAGTCAGTTTTTCAGGGCCTGAGAGGGTCTGGAGGAATAACTCATCTCTCCCCTTAACAAATCTCCCCAGGATGACGTCTGGGCTTAAAAGTGGGGGTAGGGTGGGGAAAGTATTCTGTTAATGTGATTTTTAAAGATAGTGACAGCTGGTTGGCATCCTTTAAACATCTGATTAATGGAATATATTAAAGTAATAATAAAGATTTTAACTGCTACAGCTTTAATCCAAACTGAGAGAATGTCTAAGAAATGAGAAAGCAGGAATGCTCTCTCCCACAGCCTCCTCCCTCATGAATAAACAGGAAGACGAGAGACAGAGTTACAGGCAGTGTGGCATACTGGTTGTATGAGCACACACTCTGGACTCTGGCTAGCTGCATTCAAATTCTGGCTCTGTCACCTACTGGCTGTGCTATCTTGAGCAAGTCACTTAACCTCTCTGCTTCAGTGTCCTCATCTGCAAAATGAGGATAACAACAGCATGCCTTATAGGGTTGTTGTGAGGATTAAATGAGTTAATGTAGGTTAAGTGCTTTGAGCAGTGTCTTATGCTGCTTATAGTAAGCAATACACAAACGTTTGCCCTGTTATTGTTACTTGGTGTTTTAAAGGTGTTTAACAGCATTCCGCCTAAAAGTGTTATGTTCTGGTTAGAATGGAACTCAATGTTTAAAATGAAGATGTTAAAATTAAAATGTGTACTGTCTTGTTTTGTTATACTTGAAACTATTTTTAATGAAAATAGTCTGAATGCTTAACCTTGTTGAACTCAGATAAAACAAACAAAATATCTGTTAGTGAATGGTTGTTGGCTTCTTAACAGAGTGTGACAAAAACCTTCCTCAAATATGCATGAATAACCTGAATTCAGTATACCTGTTCAGTATCCAGTGAATTCATAGGCATATGTCTCATTTCCCTTTGATAGATAAAGTATCAAAATCACATTCAGTTAACTGAGCTGGACAATAAAATCAGAAGGAAATTAACAAAAATAAATCACTGCATTAAAACAGAGCATGTATACATACATCTATCCTTGAATTGTGAAGAATATATGTTAAGATTACACCAAACAGAAAGGTACTTATTATAAAAACAGTTGACTAAAATGTCTCCAACTAAACACATGCCCATCCCTATGACCAGTTTCACTCCTAAATATATACTCAAGAAATATGAAGACAGAAAGACATATATAACATTGTTCGTAGTAGTTTTGTTTATAATAGCCAAAAACTGAAAATAACCCAGATTTCTATCAATAGGAGAATGGATAAACAAATTGTTGTATGTTTATGCAACTGAATACCATATAGCAATGAGAATGAAATGTGTAATAACATGTATATATCTTACAGATATTTTGTAAAGTCGAAGAATCTGGACCAAAAAAATTGTATATATGGTTCTCTTTATATGAAGTTTAAGAATCATCAAAAATGATCAATAATGACAGAAGCAGCAATGGTGGTTACCTCTGGGGAGCACAGGCACAGAATGGGAGGGAGTGTGAGAGGATCTCAGTGGGTGCTGGCAATGTTCTAGATCTTGATCTGGGTGGTGGTTACACAGGTTTATACATATGTAAAATTCATCAAGTTGTATACTTAAAGATTTATGTAGTTTATACACTTTACTGTATGTGTTTTACTTCTATTATAAAACAATCTTCCCGACTAGTAATTTAAATAACGACTGACTGTATTTTTTTTTTTTTCTTGAGACAGAGTTTCACTTTTGTTGCCCAGGCTAGAGTGTAACGGTGTGATCTCAGCTCACTGCAACCTCCGCCTCCCGGGTTCAAGCGATTCTCCTGCCTCGGCCTCCCAAGTAGCTGGGATTCCAGGCACCCACCACCATGCCCAGCTAATTTTTGTATTTTTAGTAGAGACGGGGTTTCGCCATGTTGGCCAGGCTGGTCTCAAACTCCTGACCTCAGGTGATCTGCCTGCCTGGGCCTCTCAAAGTGCTGGCATTACGGGCATGAGCCACCATGCCTGGCCTCTGACTGTACTTTAACAAAATTGACTGCCAATTGATTACTTTGTGTGGTGTTGAAGAGTTGGCAGAGTGTTCCACCCACATACACACCAAACCAAATATTAAGTCTCCCACAAAAGTTACATGTTGAAGCCCAAACCCCCAATGTGACTGCATTTGAAGACAGGGCCTACAAAGAAGTAATTAAGGTTACATGAACTCATATGGATGGGGCCCTAATCCAACATGACTGGTGTTCTTTTTAGAAGAAGAGACACCAGGGATGCACACACAGAGGAAAGGCCATGTGAGGACACAGCAAGAGGGCAGCCACCTGCCAGCCAAAGAGAAAGGCTTCAGGAGAAACCAGACCTGCTAACACCTTGATCTTGGACTTCTAGCCACCAGAACTGTGAGAAAATAAACGTCTGTTGTTTAAGCCACCCAGTCTATGGTATTTGTTATGGCAGCCTCAACAGACTAATATACCAGGTAAAGAAAGCTCCAAAAGAAACTTCAGGAACTAGACACAGGCCCTCTGGTTTTTATGGAACCCAGGTGTTGATATCTGACTCTTGCTGGGAGAAATCCAAGGGCTAGTCAGAGTTAGCAGCACAAAAATAGGGGTGCAGGGAGGGGGATATGTTGGGAGCAAAAGGCATGTCTACTGCCAACCGAATAAGTGTGTGTGTGTTTCCTGTGGTCACAATGTGGCTCCATAGAAGCAGCCTGTCTAAGCTGGAGGAAGTGAAGTTTAAAATGAGACAACTTTCACTTAGCCACAAAGACAGTAAAAAAGGAATAAAAGAAGAAAGGATCTGCAAAACAACCAGAAAATAAGTAACCAAATGGCAGTAGTAAATCCTTACCTGTCAATAATAACCTTGAATATAAATTGATTAAATTCTCCAACTAAAAGACATAGAGTGGCTGAATGGATTTCCAAAACAAGACCCTGGCTGGGCGCAGTGGCTCATGCCTGTAATCCCAGCACTTTGGGAGGCCAAGGCAGGCGGATCATAAGGTCAGGAGATAGAGACCATTCTGGCTAACACAGTGAAATCCTGCCTCTACTAAAAATACAAAAAATTAGCCGGGTGTGGTGGTGTGTGCCTGTAGTCCTAGCTACTTGGGAGGCTGAGGGAGGATAATTGCTAGAACCTGGGAGGTGAAGGTTGCAGTGAGCCAAGATTGCACCGCTGCACTCCAGCCTGGGCGACAGAGTGAGACTCCGTCTCAGGAAAACAAAAACATGCAAACAAACAAACAAACAAACAAAAGAAGACTCTATGTGTTGGCTACAAGAAACTCACTTCACCTATAAAGACATGAATAGACTGAAAGTGAAGGAATGGAAAAATATATTCCATGCAAATGGAAACTAAAAAAGAGCAGGAGTAGTTATACCTATGTTAGAGAAAGTAAACTATTTTAAAGTTAAGAATGGTTTAAAGACAAAAAAAGGCCATTATATAATGACAAAGTGGCCAATACAGCAAGAGGATATAACAATTCTAAATATATATGCACTCAACACCAGGGCACCCAAATATATAAAGCAAATATTCATAGACCTAAAGGGAGAGGTTGACTACAGTACAATAATAGCAGAAGAGTTCAACACCCCCACTTTCAAAAATGAACAGATCACCCAGACAGAAAATCAACAGAGAAACATCAGAGTTAAGCTGCACTCTAGGCCAAATGGATCTAACAAACATTTACAGAACATTCCATCCAACAGCTACAGAATACACATTTTCCTCAATACCACATGGAGTATTTTCCAGGATAGACCACATGTTAAGTCACAAAACAAGTCTTAAATTTAAAAAATCAGTCATATCAGTAATCTTTTCTGATCACAGTGGAATAAAACTAGAAATCAATAACAGAAAGAACCTTGGAAAGTATGCAAAATCATGGAAATTAAACAACATGCTCCTGAACAATAAATGGATCAATGAAGAAATGTAAATAGAAACTTAAAAATTCCTTGAGACAAATGAAAATGAAAATAGAACATACCAAAACCTATGGGATACAGCAAAAGCAGTTCTAAGAGGGAAGTTTAGACCAGGTGTGGTGGCTCACACCTGTAATCCCAGCACTTTGGGAGGCCAAGGCGGGCGGACCACCTGAGGTCAGGAGTTTGAGACCAGCCTGACCAACATGGAGAAACCCTGTCTCTAGTAAAAGCCGGGCGTGGTGGTGCATACCTGCATGCCTGTAATCCCGGCTACATGGGAAGCTGAGGCAGGAGAAATGCTGGAATCTGGGAAGTGGAGGTTGCAGTGAGCTGAGATCACGCCATTGCACTCCAGCCTGGGCAACGAGAGCAAAACTCCATCTCAAACAAACAAACAAACAAACAAAAAAAAAAAGAGGGAAGTTTATAGTAATAAATGCCTATATCAAAAAAGTAGAAAGATCTCAAATAAGCAAGCCACCTCAAGGAACTAGAAAAATAAGAACTAAACCCAAAATTGGTAGAAGAAAAGAAATAACAAATATCCGAGCAGAAATAAACAAATCCTTAGCTAGACTTACTAAGAAAAAGAGAGAGAAGATCAGGTGTGGTGGCTCATTCCTGTAATCCCAGCACTTTGGAAGGCTGAGGTGGGAGGATCGCTTGAGACCAGGAGTTCAAAGTTGCAGGGAGCTAGTATCACTCCAGGAATACTCCAGTTAGGAGCACTCCAGCCTTGGTGACAGAGCAAGACCCTGTCTCAAAAGAAAGCAAAGAAAGAAAAGAAAAGAATAGAAAACCCGAATGGACCAATAATAAGTAATGAGATTGAAGGAGTAATAAAATGTCCCCCATCAAGGAAAAGCCCAGGAACTGATGGCTCCACCACTAAATTCTACAAAACATTTAAAGAAGAACTAATACCAATTCTTCAAAAACTATTCCAAAACATTGAAGAGAAGGGAATACTTCCAAAATCCTTCTACAAGGCCAGTATTACCTTAATACTAAAACCACACAAGGATACAATGACCAAAAAGAAAACTACAGGCCAATATTCCTAATGAATATAGATGCAATAATCTTCAACCGAACACTAGTAAACCAAATCCAAAAACACATTAAAAAGTTCATTCACCAAGATCAAGTGGGATTCATCCCAGGGGTGAAAGGATGGTTCAATGTAGGCAAATCAATTAACATGATACATCACATTAACAGAATCAAGGATGAAAACCATATGATCATTTTAATAGATACAGGAGAAGTATTTGATAAAATGTAACATCCTTGATGATAAAAATGATCAACAAATGAGGTACAGAAGGAACATACTTCAACACAACATGATGAAGGCCACGTATGACAAACCCACAGCTAACATCATGCTGAATGGGAAAATGTTTAAAGCTTCTCCTCTAAGATCTAGAAAAATATAAGAATGTCCATTTTCACCACTCTTATTCAACACCATGCTGGAAGTCCTAGCCAGAGCAATTAGTCAAAGAAATAAAGGGCATCCACATTGAGAAGGAAGAAGTCATACTGCCCCTATTGGCAGATATGAATATATATACACTATATATATATACATATAGTATATATGTATATTGTATATTGAGTATATACATATAGTGTATATACATGTATATTCTCAAAGATTCCCCCAAAAAACTATTAGAATGAGTAAGTAAATAAATTCAGGAAAGTTGCAGTATACAAAATCAACATGGAAAATTAGTAGCATTTCTGTATGCCAATAACAAACTATTTGAAAAAGAAATCAAGAAAGCAAATCCATTTACAATAGCTACAAAATAATAAATTACCTAGGTCTAAATTTTAGCAAGGATGTAAAAGATCTCTACAATGAAAACTATAAAACACTGATGAAAGAAATAGAAGACACAAATGAATGAAAAGATATCTCATGTTCATAAATTGGAAGAATTAATATCACTAAAATGACTGTATCTACAGATCCAACACAATCCCTATAGAAACACCCATGTCATTCTTCACAGAAATAGAAAAACAATCCTAAAATTCAAATGGAACCACAAAAGACTCCAAGTAACCAAAGCAATCTTGAGAAAAAGAACTAAGCTAGAACAAAATTACAGTTAGTCAGGAAGAATAAGTTCTGTTACATAGTAGGGTGATTACAGCTAATAGCAAGGTATTATATATTTTAAGATGAGTAGAAAAGAGGATGTTGAAAGTTATTGCCACAAAGAAATCATAAAAGTTTGAGTGACTGACATGCTAACTACTCTGATTTGATGATTATACAATGTGCACATGTATTAAAACCTCACACTGTATCCCCAAAATGTACAATTTTTATGTGACAATCTTAACAAAATTAATAAAAATAACACAACTTTAACACTACTACACACTTAGCAGAATGCCTCAAGCTAAACAAATGGTAGGAAACCAGGTGCTATCACCAACGTGGAACCAACCATGATTCTCATAAACTGCTGTTGGGAGTATAAATTGGACAAAGTAGTCCCCACTTTGGAAAACTGGCAATATCTCTAAAGCTAAATGTACACCTATTCTATGACCCTGCAATTCCATTCCTGAGTATATACCCTACAGAAATCAGTGTATATGTAAACCAAAATAAACATATAATAATATTCACAGTAAAACAACCCTAATGTCCTTCAACAAAAGAATTGATAAACTCAGTATATTCACACAATGGATTAAACAGCAAAAAAGAATGAATCATGAATTAATCTCTAAAATATTAAACAAGAAGTCAGATGCAAAAGGCTACATACTATGATTCCACGTAGATGAAGTTAAGAACAGGCAAAACTGCTCTATGGTGACAGAGGTCAGAGTAGTGGTTACCTTTCTGAAAGTGGTTGATAGTGACTGAGAAGGCACATGAGGGAGCCTCCCAGGGGCCAGAAAATGTTCTATGTCTTGATTCAAGTGCTAGTTATATAGGTTTTCAGATATGTGAAAATTTAGCAAGCTCTACACTTGATATTTCTGTTTTTTCACTATTCAAGTTACATCGCAATTTAAAAACATCAAATATTAGGTGAGAATTTCAGTTATTTATTATTACACTGGATGTATTATGTGACTAGTAGTCAAACTTTTCACCACTTAAGAATAACTGGGAGATCTAAGAGACCTGCCTAAAATTTTATTCCCATGGGGAAGAGAAGACAAGTCTGTTAAGTGGGTAGAAAGAAGCTGTAAGAGAAGAACTAGAGATGATGGCTATTTGCATCCCATTGAGTCCAGCCCATTCAATAAACTTGTTACATATAGAAGGCAGTGGATTTTGTTTGAGATTCCTTGAACAACAAATAGTGTTTTCTGAGCCTGCCAGTTATTACTTAGGTTTCTGTTTACTATTCAGTTCCAAAGATTAACTCTGATGTGATGACATGGGAACCATGGTTCACACTGACATCAGCAGTTTATTGACCTGTGTCTAGTGTTAATATCCAAAAACATTGCGAAAGACAGAAGTCCCCCTGCTTAGCCCAATGATATCAACATTAGCCACTGGCAGACGTTATCCAACTAATGATTACAACAGACTGTAACTATTCATTTGGCTAACATAGCACTTTGCTAGATAATACTTAGATTGGCTAATTACCAACTATTAAACCTATTTTTATGAAGTTATAGGAATATAGATACTTACATATATATGCATATGTGTGTATACATATATATTTAAACATTTTACTACTTTAGCTTTACATTAGATTCTACTCTAGCTTTTATTTTGGGTGACTCCTGGTTTAAGGTGACAAATTTACCACCTTAATACCATCAATTATATATTTTTAATCTTTTCCTCTTAAAGAGTATAAAGGTATACATCAGGTATAAATCCACAGAGAATGGAAGAGAGAATATTCACAAACAAAAGATTCCAACACATTTTTCTTTGAGATGACTGAACTGTAGAACCCCAGGGAAGCAGGCCTACCGAAGGATGGGGTGGAGAAGGCTCTGGAAAAAGGAGCTTCACTGATCCAGAACAGCTGTATCCCCAGCCCTCTGCTCCACACCACACACACGTATCACTAGGAGCCAGCAGCTACTTCTCAGGAAAAAGAGTGGCATGCGGAGATTCCCAGTGGAACAATCTAATAGCTTCCTTGGTTACCCTATAGAGAGGCCTGCTGATGGACAATGTTGTCCTACTCAAGTCCTTTCTTTCTTTCTTTCTTTCTTTCTTTCTTTTCTTTCTTTCTTTCTTTCTTTCTTTCTTTCTTTCTTTTTCTTTCTCTCTTTCTTTCTTTCTCTTTCTCTCTCTTTCCTTTCTTTCTCTCTCTCTCTTTCTATCCCTTTCCTTTTTGAGACAGAGACTTGCTTTGTCACCCAGGCTGCCACGATCTTGGCTCACTGCAACCTCCACCTCCTGGGTTCAAGCAATTCTCCTACCTCAGCCTCCTGAGTAGCTGGGATTACAGGAGTCCACCACCACGCCCAGCTAATTTTTGTACTTTTTTTTTTTTTTTTTTTTAGTTAAGACGGGGTTTCACCATGTTGGCCAAGTTGGTCTCAAACTCCTGACCTCAGGTGATCCACCCGCCTTGGCCTCCTAAAATGTTAGGATTACAGGTGTGAGCCACTGCACCTGTCAAGTCCCCACTTTCAATGTGCTTTCCCACCCAACAGCCAGCACCTATGGCTCTTTTTGAGAGGGCTGCACTTGCTTCACCCTTTCATGTCAAGAGCCAGAAATACCTGAGAATTTATGTCCCCACCCAACAGACTCCCTCTCTTAACTGAAGACTGACAGGTATGGAGTATGAAACACCAACCCCATAGATTCAGGTGGGGACAACTCTGAGGCTGACTTACACTCCAGAGCTCCCTCACCTTACACAGGATCAGGCTGAAGCCACTCTTTGCAGTATTTTGTTTGAATGAGAGCATACCCTTACTTGACTTCTTCCCCTTCCCTTCCCAGTTTTTCCTGGGAGCATCTCCTTAATAGAGCAGCACACATACACACAAACTCTCTTCTTGGTGTCTGCTTCTGAGGATTCTGACCTAAGACATCTGCAAAGCACACCAACTTATACAGACCTTCTGGCCAGCTTCAGTGTCACAGTCCTACATATGAAAAGACAATCAACGATAAGCAGACTGTGCTAAACACCTCCAGCAGGGAAGGGAGTGATCAACATAAACAACAAGATGTAAACACTGTAATTCCCCAAGTGGGAGAAGCAGGAGATGTGATAGGAGAGGGAAAAATCAAACTCAGAAAGATTAAAAGATTCACTGTACAGATATCATAATAAATGACACCTGAATCATCCACCTTCATATGCACATTCTCTCTACTTCATCAAGGGGAGCCTCATTCCACATAAGAAGCTGCAGACGGGTGGATAATTGCCTACCCATCACCATGCAGTCCTATCTAAGCCTGCCCTCCCCCCATCACCCCATCGCCTCTGCATCCATCCACTAAAAGTAATTTTGAAAACAGTCTTTGCACTGCCAGTAAGTACCATGTTGTGTTTCACAGGCAGCAGCTTAGACATAATAGCAAACAAAATCCTGAGCCTCTCATCCTCCACTCTTCCCCAAGCAGGTTTCAAATACCTCACCTGACTTAAATGTATAATAATATGCACTTTTAACACTCGCTTAAAATTCTGTCTTTAGGACTAGACATCATCTACCATAGCCGTAACAATTTATGCCAAGTCAAAGTATACTTTATAATTTATTTTACATGTGTCATGGATCTCTCTTCCAGGTTATGGAAAATTAATATATTTTGGCAGGCTAAAATAGTTAAGCACTTAACTGAAAGCTGACTTAATTGTTCCTTTCCTTAACAAATTTTAATAAGGAGTAGACACTGTTAGTGATTTTGGTCCCAAGCTTCTAATAAATTTATTTCTTCCCACCCTTTAACTACATACCCACGTGCACACACATATACACAATCCTTATTATAGAGTAACAGATTGATCATGGACTATGTGGAATAACACACACACACCCCTGCCATAATTCCAGCATCCAGTTTCTGTCCATTTTGAGAAGAAAGATGCCAATTTATATATTTTATAATAATTCCACTTCCAAGTCTATACTTATTAAGAAGAAAAACAGGAGGTATGTTCAAGGCTTTGCTCTTAGAGAGATGTGCATGATTCCTCAATACATGGTGGGGAAAGACAAAGTACATTCTATGAGGTCCTCTTTATTTATAGTCAAATGCATGGAGTTCTGACCCCCATGTTAAATTTTGGGGAAAGCACATCACCAAGGGCTGCTGGCAGCTGAAGCATGAAACACTTCAGCCGGTTCAGAGTTCCCTATAGTGACAGGATACCCAAGGGAGCAAACCTAAACATCTGGCCACTTTAGTTATCCTCTAACAAGCACTTTTCATGCTGAAATCTTGGTTTTGTTTGTCTGTTTGCTTTTCCTCTCTGTCCTCCCTGACATTCTTTTCCTTTTATGGTTAATAGCAGAGGGGAAATACTTTAAGGCAAGAATCTCAAAGCCTTATATTTAATCACAAAATCTTAACTCAATCATTCCCAAAGGTTTACTAGAGAATAGGCGGAATTTCCTTTAAAGATGAAAAAACAGGACACATACAAAAGCAACAGATTTTTAATCCTGATTTATTCAATAAATATTTCTTGGGCATATAGAATATACATGTGGTGGGCATACTATACATATGCTATTATCTTTCTCAGTGTTAAGGGAAATGAAAAAATGAGTGTGTGGGTGGGTGCATATTTTGAAAGGACAAGAGAGATGGAAAAGATGAGCATGAGCTGCTGGAATCCAGAGTGGTACAAAGCACTGTGAGAGTTTAGATCAGGGGTCAGCAAACTGAGGTCCATGGGACGAATCCATCCCACTGCCTGTTTTTGTACTGCCTAGGAGCTGAGAATGGTTTTTATGTTTTTAGATGGTTGAAAAAAAGTTAAATGAGAAATCCACATTTTGTGAAGCAAAAATGATGTAAAATTTGAATTTCAGCATCCATAAACAAACTTTGATTGAAATACGGTCACACTAATTGGTTTACATATTGTGTACAGTTGCTTTTGCACTACAAGGGCAGAGTGGAGGAGTCGTGGCAGAGACCATATGGCCCACAAAACCTATTTACTACTAGCCCTAAACAGATAAAGTTTGTCAACTTCTGGTTTAGAGGAAAGAGACACTAGCGATTAGAACTAGGTAGGGAGTCACTTTCATTCAATGTCATGATGAAGGAAGTGAGACATCTACCTTACTTTTCTGTAGCCTTTCATATTTCACTTGACCCCAGTGGCCCCGTGCAGGAAGAGATGGGAAGGGCAGGTTTCATCATTTCCCCTTTTGTAGCTGGAGAAGCTGATGCTCAGACCAACCTGGAGACTTGTTCACTGTTGATGGCTAATTATGGCAGCACTATATTCCAACTCATTCTGAGTCCTTGCCACCCCACAGGGCCAAGAATGGAGAGATGTCAGTGCAACAGTGCTATGGTTTGAATGTGGTTCATCCCACCAAAATTCATGTTGACATTTAATCCCCAATGTGGCAGTATTGGGAGGTGCATGAGTCATGGGGGGTGAATCTCTCATGAATAGATGAATGTCCTCCTGCAGTGATGAGTGAGTTCTCACTCTTGCAAGAATGGAATAGTTCCCTAGACAGCGGATTGTTAAAAAGAATCTGGCTTCCTTGGTTTTTCTCTCTTGTTTCCTCTTTCACCATGTTATCTCTTCACACACACTCACTCTCTTTCCACTTTCCACTATGAGTGGAAGCAGCATGAGGCCCTCAACAGATGCAGCTGCCTGGTCTTAAACTCTCCAGCCACCAGAATTGTGAGCCAAATAAACTTCTTTTCTTTGTAAGTTACCCAGCCTCAGGTACTCTGTTATAGCAACACTGAATGGACTAAGACAAACAGTAACACACACACACACACACACACACACACACACACACACACACACACAGACATCCCAAGTAGGATGAAGGCATCATAAACAAGAGAGTCAAGATGGGGCAGTGGGGATGGGAAGCTACTGCTGGGCCCAGAGGACAGAAAAGACTCCAGGACCAGCAACTGTCTGGGCCCATTCCTATGCCTAGACCTGAGGCAAATCCCCTTTGTCCTGTTTTGTAGCCACTGGGGAACCTCTGAGAGCCTCAAAGTCCTATCTGCAATATAAGTTCTCTCCTGATGTGGTTATGAAGAGTAAATTAGGTCATTATGAGAAGTAAATGAGTTAGCTGTGTACAGTACTTAGCACAATGCCTGACACTTTGTAACTTGTTTTTAGTCACTGGATGGGGAATCTGCTGAGCTTTTAAAAAAGGAATTTATGTGTACTTTAGATAGCTAGCCTGCCATAAAGAATACAATCATACCTGAACATAAGATTAGGTTAGGCTTTCATATGACCTAATACTATGGAAACAGTTCATCTGTAGAACAAATTCTAGCTCCTTTAGGACAGAACTCTTCCAGGTACTAGCTCAGGGAAAAATGATTCTTATATTTTCAAGTTATTTGGAAAGGAAGTGGGTGTAGAAACTATTTTCACATCTGGGAAGAAATATATTAGGTTAAAATTTAGAATTAATTAATTTAACTAAACGTCCAGAACTCTAGAGGCTAAGAGACAGCAGCTAGGAAGAGGGGCAGGAAGAGTGAAGGACAGGAAAGAACTGTGAGGAACTAGCTCAGCAAGGAGGTTGTGGCCGAGTGACTTGACATGGTCCCCACAACCCAAGAAAGCCACAGATCTAAGAACAAATCTATTCTTCTTACTCCACTTTCCTTTTTCCACACTAATACAATTTCTTCTTTTGGAAATAAAATGTCTACTCAAAAATAAAGTTTCTCTCTGTGATTACTGCATCATTTGTCCCTACCACCAAATATTCAAATATGCTAACAATTCAAAAAAATGAAAAAAAAACTTCTGACATGAAATTATTTCATACTATAAGAAAATAAGCACTCTTCTGATACATGTAATACAATAGAGCAGTGTTTTCTAAACTGTATATTAGGGTTCACTAATGCAGAGATTAGTTCAGTGGGTTGGCAAACATACAGAACAGAATAGGATAGAAAGCATCAGAGTGGATTACACATAATAAAGGACAAGTATTGTTGAGTGAAACTTGTTTCAGTGATGTATGTGTGTGTGTGTATGTGTGTTTACACACATTCATCTATGTTGCTAGCCTATCATCTAAATTGTGTTCTTACCAGGAATCATGGCCAAAAGTGTGTAAAAGCCACTGTAATAGAATGTAACCCACTTTAGTAAAGTCCAGTATAAAAGTCCAAATTCACTGAATAGCCAATGTAGGGGGTAATTATTCTTGTTAAGTGGAATTTCCTTAAATGACTCTAAGCTCATCCTCTGCTTTTAAAATATGCTACAATTTACAAGAAAAAGGAATTTATACATACTTTGGCAATTATCCTTCTTTAAAATAAAGTGTGCCTGTTAATAAATACAGAATTGATCTTGAGATACAAAATTTATCAACAGTCAGAAACATAACGATTACATTATTTGGAATGGTGGCCAATTAATTCCTTTAGGAAATAAATCATGGCATATTTGCTGTATTTTTCACATGAATTGTATGCTAATTAATCCACATGGAACAGAAGAGGAGGCTGAAAAGGAAACTTAGTGGGCAGGGATTGGTTTTGCCACCATACCTTGACAACCTCCTGTGATCACTTTACATATACAAAAAGATGAGATTCTGTCCTCCAAAATATGTATTTCAGAGAAGAGAAAGTTGCCTTATGTATAAATGCTTACAAAGTCTCCCATATTGTGGGGTATTCTCTTAATTGCCTTCTTCTGCATGCCAAAAACCCTGTTACCTCCAAGATAACAGAAATTGAAAGCCATGTAATTCACTAATGATGGCAACTGATTTTAAAGAGAGAAACCATGTCAAAAACGTATTACCTGGTAAGACTGCAGATTTCATGAAAATGACGTGTGTGTTTCAGAGGTTACTTAAGAACTATTTGGAGAAGATAGCCGGAAATAAACTCAATCAACACAAGATAGGGATACTTCTGAAGGCTATGCGATTGAAATAAGATAAATGACTGAATGAATACAGAGTAAAGGAGGCCATGATTTTAACACCAATTTAAGTAAATATTCCTGGGGAGGAGCTTTATAATTGCTTGTCTTGGATGTCTTTACACAAGACATACAGAAGTGCTGGGTTGCAGAGATCATAAATATACTCCTTTAGGAAAAAAAAGATAAAACAAACGTTCTTACGTTAATTGAATGAGCACACAGGGTTTGGAATAAAGTTTCTGGTGGTAGCATCATACAGAAACTCAAGAAGTACTATATCTCAAAAAAGTTAGATAGAAACGAACATGACAAAAGTGACCTAATCATGACAAAGATTCTAAAGTCAAAAAAGTATGTGAAGTATTTGAATAAATGATTTCATAAAATGTGAGAACGGAAGGATGTCATATTTCTAAATTATTAATTTTATATAATGTGATTTTAATTATATGAAAGTAAACTAACAAATTAAGCATAAGTAGATACTTCACTCTTCGCTTATATTCCTAGAATATGCATATTCAAGTTGACAAAAAGCCTTTTTATAAACGCTCTTGTTGGAAAACTGAGGGCCACCCTATAACAGAGGGTACCTTACACATGAGCATATATGGTACTCTGCACCTCAGATAACTGAGGGTGGCCTATAGTTGGCTTGTGAGTGAACGGAACTGCAGGCAGTTGTCACAATACACTAAAATCCCTAAATTAAAATAACTGCCATCAAACCAATTATTATCTGTTAAAAATTCTTTATGATACCTCTGTGCTGTGTTAAACAGGGGTCCCATGTCCACTTCTGAGTTCAGCTATAGCTATATCAACAGTCTCCACATACACTGACAGTTTCCCACTTCCACCTGGCTCTGCCTCTCTGCTTCTCTGCTCAAGAGCTTTCTTTGGTGTCTCTGGAGCTTGCTCAGGCTAATCTTAGCAGCCCTAAAGTACTGAAGATTTAATATCCCTAGGGAAATGGTGGATCAAGACTCCAGTTTCTCCATGGCTTGGTGGACAATCCTAATGTACAGTCTATATAATGCCAGCAGAGCCAAGCCTCAGCTGCCCACAGTGGTAACCCGCTCATTAACTCACCTCTTAATGGGGCTTTCTTCCCTCTCCTGTGTCATTTTCTCCATTCTCTCACTTGTGCTTCTTGAGGTTGTCTCTCAGATAAACTATTCTGAACTCAAGTCCTCATCTCAGGGTCTGCATGCATAAACTGCTTTAGTATCATGTGGCAATTCTGTGTCCTGTTTGAAAAACAGCTACCTATCTGCAGAAATCAAGGTAAATGAGCTTTACCCTCATTCTTTACACCTGAGTTACTTAAATCTTTGGAAATTTCTCATCAATTCCTCTCCGTAAGTATTTGATAAGCCCTTACTAATGCAGAGAGTCATTCTATGTTACAGAGTATACCCAGATGAACAAAACAAAGTTCTAGCCTCAAGGACCTTATACTTGAGAATGGAACATGAAACAAGGAGGAAGAAAAGAAAGCAATATTTAAAGAAGATTCAGACCACGGAAGAGATGTAAGTTCCAAGGCACAGAACTACTTCCAGCTGACTAGTATTTCATCACTACCCAGATAGAATCACGCTTTGTTTTCTGATGTGATCTCGGCTCACTGCAACCTCTGCCTCCCAGGTTCAAGTAATTCTCCTGCCTCAGCCTCCCAAATAGCTGGGACTACAAGCATGCGCCACCATGCCTGGCTAAGTCTTGTATTTTCAGTAGAGACGGGGTTTCACCATGTTGGCCAGGCTGCTCTCGAACTCCTGACCTCAAGTGATCTGCCTGCTTCAGCCTCCCAAAGTGCTGGGATTACAGGCATGATTGTTTTCTAACTTAAATACATTTGATTGAGGACATTCATCTTTATATAAACCCAGCACTGATTCATAGGTCAGCCCAAATACAGTAGATGGTAATACAGCCTTATGGGCAAACAATTCAAAATAAAAGGCAAAGCATTTTATTGTGAATTCCCTAAGTGACTGCTCCATCTATCAGGAGTGATCCCATGTCTAGGTAAACCAAGGAAACCAATAAGGTTTCCCTGCTGTCCCTTGAGGATGCCAAACATGTTCTTATCCAGCCTTTTCATTTTTGATATCCTCTCTGCCTAGAAGACCCTTCCCCCAAATATCTGCAGGGCTTACTACTTCTCATCTTTAAGCTCTTTCTGCTTAAGATCTTCCCTGACCATACTATATAAAATAACGTCACCCCCCCACCCACCCACTATCGTCAGTCTATTGCTCTCTCTGTTTTATTCTTCGTCATAGCACTTACCACCTGGCATATTATGTAATTGCTTATTTATTTATTTTTAATCTCCTTCCACTAAAAGCTCTGTGATATTAAGGACATGCCCCCCCTCTCTATATTCCTTGCACCTAGAATAGTTTCTGGCCCAGAGAAAGTATTCAATGAGTATATGTTGAAGGAATGAATAAGTTTCATCATTAAAACCTCAAAATCACCACTCATTACAGTTGAAGTTCCATGAACTCACCTGGAATCATGGCATAATCCCATAACTCAAGGATCTAAAGGGTTCACAATCATTTTGTGAAAAAGCTGGGGTTTTTTAAAATAAAGCTTCAATGTATATATCAGGTATGAATAAATAGTTTTAATTCTATCATAAACTTGTACAGGCCACAAAATGCAACTCATTCAATGTCCATTGTGTAAGAACGAAACCCTGAAATTTAAAATTTTAGATACTGTAGCTGGCTTACTTAAAAAAAGTTTATTCATGTATTCATGTGACAAATGTATATTGAATGCATATGATGGGTATGGTGTTGGGTGAGGTGCTATATTTGATTTTTCTTTTGAAAACTGACTTTACATGTATGTCACTGTAAAACCATATTCTACCATTATAGATAGAAAAAGCTCATCCTTTAAAAACACACATTTTTCCCCATTGTTTTACTATAAACTTCTTAAAATTTAGCTCAGATCTCTGAGAGAGAATATTTATAGGAAATACAAGTGGAGTCTTTTATTTAGATAATTTTGAAGGTAAACATTCTCTTTTTACTGCATTTAAGGGAATGAAGACCACTGTATTTAGCAACATTAAATGCTCACTATACAAAAATTACTTAAGTAGTTGTCAAACTCCAATTATATAGCGTTAATTGGTTTCACTACACATTCATGCTTTTCAAACACATGAGGTCCTCATGGTTGCGTACTGATCTTTTATTCACTCCTAATTGACTCACTGCTCAGTTTCCACAATGCCCACAAGTCTTTGTCATTCTACTCCTGGCTTCAACTTGCCCATCTCTCTTTTGACTTTACTTAAAAGACTGTGGCCAAATTCCTTTCTTTCCACCTCAAAATTCCTATGCTTCTGTCTCAAAAGAATCCTTCCTTTGCTTTCATCTAGTATCCTCCCATCTTCCTGAAGACTTAATTCCCTCAATTGAGCCTCTCCCTTACATTTTCAATCTCTTTTTCCCTCAATGGATTGTTCTCCTCAGCTTATAAAGCAGGCTCAAATCTTCCTATACTAAAAATACCACTTTCCCTCTACTACACCATTGTTGTGATATGTCATACTCTCTCTCCTTCTCTTTTACCTCTCAACTTATTGAAAATGAAGTCTGTTTTCACTGCTTTCCATTTCCCTTCCCCCACCCCTCCCTTCAACCCTTGCCCCTGGCTGCCACTTCCACCTACCACAAAGACAATCAAGGAAATCCAAGAGTCAAATCCAATGGCTTTGCCTTGGTTGCACCGTCACCCATGGGGTGTGCTGTGTGAGTGACAGAGGCTCTCCTCACCCCTGCCAGCTTCCATGACACTGTGCCACTTTACTTCCATCATTTTCCTCCAACTGCCCCTTGTTTAACATGGTTCCTGTTCTCTTCTTTCTCTTTCCCCTCCAACATACAGACATCCCTCAAGGATCCTATCCTTATCTTTGCTTCTTCTTTCTTCATTTTCCTTATTCCTGGTATATCAAAATCACTCCTAAGTAGATGACTTAGAAATCTCCTTGTAGCTCTAACCTCCCTCTGTATTCTAGTCCCTTAACTTGGACAAGCCTGTCATGCTCAAAAAGAAACTTCTCTCCTCTTCCTTATCCTCTGTTATATCTTCTTTCTGAAAATGACACAATTGCTCTCTCAGCTAAGCCTGACAATGATCTTTGGCCTCCCTTTTCCTTTCCTCACTTTCCAGTGACTGTTCAAGCTCCTCAGATAATTCCCACACGCCACCTCTTAGGTGTGTTCCCTTCTTCCCTCCCACTGCCTCTTTCCATCTCTCCCCTACTTTGACAATAAGGTCTATCTGCCAATCTTTTCCCATGTCATTCCATCCAACATAATACTACAAAATTATTGCCCCAAAGCACAGTTCTGATACTGTCAGTCTTTCTCCTCACAAATCTTCTATAGCTCCCCAGTCCTTACTGAACAAAATCCACACTCCTTAGCTTGGCATACAAGTTGCTCCACCACCTTGAACAAATCTCTCTTTCTTGCTTTATCCCTCATTACATCTCTTGGCATTCCTAGCGCTGCAGCCAAAGCACACCATTTTTTTGTTCCCTGTGTAGGCATACACCTTCCACTGCCAGGCCTATGCTACACTGTTCCTCCCCCAAGCATGCCCTTCCTTCTCTGCCAACCCAAATGCCACCTTAATCACAGCTCAAATGCTATATCCCATGTAACCTTCCCTGATTCCTCCATCAGAAGTCATTTTGTACCCTGTGAACTCCCACAGCCCTGCGGGAATACTGCTTTTTCAGCACTTAATCATTTTTCACTATTTTTACAGTTAGTAACACATATTCCTCTTTTCTCCTTCTAGACCATGATCCACCTCTGGGCAGGATCTAAGACTTAGCATTCTTTGAACCTCCAACCGTTCTCAACATTCCCTGTCCCCTATCCAAAGGTACAGTGGATCTGAGATGCAGGAGGCAATTAACAAATGTTTGCAAATTAATTATTGTAACCCAGAGAGTTAACTTCAGATTTTACTGCTTGAAATTCTCTTGGTTTTAGCAACAATTACTTCTTCTTTGTAGGATAAAAGTCCTATCTCCCCAAGGTACTACAGTTAATTCCTTTTGGCCCCAGAGGTCAATTTTCAAATATCTCTTACCCCTAAGTCTTCTGAAACAAACAAACAACAACAACAAAACAAAACAAAAGAAAACAACAACAACAACAAAACCTTAAGAGACTCAATAATGGAAGAGAAAAGCACTGATGCTACTTTAAGCGAAGGAAAGGCATCCATGCACAAAAAATGGCTTGCTGCAGGCCACAGCAAAAGGTACAACCATTTATTAGGGCTGTCTCATTAACCTTATACCAGTCCAATCTTTGGAAAAGCCAGATATTGCATTTTTAAAACTATCAGCCTGGGCAACATAGCAAGACTCTATCTCTGAAAAAAACAAAACAAAACAAAAAAAACAACTATCTGGGTGTGGTGCCATGTGCCTATTGTCCCAGCTACTCAGGAGGCTGAGGCAGGAGGATTGCTTGAGCTAGGAGTTTGAGGCTGCAGTGAGCTATGACCACACTACTGCACTCCAGCCTGGGTGACAGAGGAAGATCCTGTCTCAAAAAGATAAATAAACATAAAAATGATCACATTACGTTAGAAAAGAACTGATTCCTGAGTCATCGATTTTGCTGCTGTGTAATTCCTCTTTCTCTAAACAGTGTATTTACCTGGTAATTCCTCATATTATTAAACTTTCTTGTAAGACATTTACATCCCTGGTCTTACTTGCAAATATAAAAGATGATGACTTTTTTTAAACCAAAATCTCTTAGAATGGCTTTTAAATTCCGTAAGTACTTTTCTCAGAAAGAGATTTGGCATAACAAATAAGAGAGTAAAGAACTAAGATTCAAAATTCATTTTTATAAATCTATCCTTAAATCTTGGATGACAGCCAACAACCAACCTCACATTAAAATCTTAGAAGGCTTGACTTGAAGAACATGGGGAAATTTACTTTACATTGACAGTATCAAGAACACCTAGTCTACATATCATTAAATAAGATATATGGGAATAAAAAAGCATATGTGGATAGCCCTAGTTTTATTATTTTCAATGTAACAACGATATCACGCAACCTTTGCTCATAAAAGAAAGCAGAACAAAAATTTTAAAAAAGAAAAATAAATCTCTGGTGCCAACATGTTGTATATTTACTTGTGTAGCCATGACTGCCACGGGCTTTTCAAAGAGAACCGGGCAGCCAGTTTGGATTCTGACAGCAATGCAGTAGAATTTAAGGTGTTATGACTAAAACATGTCCTAAGCAGATTAAGCTAGCCATACAACATTTTAATAAAGAAGTGTCGAGATATTAAGTGTAACGCGCACTCATTCCTATGAATACCGCAGGAGAAATACAGGCGAGGGGGAATCACACTGCCCTGGATACACATGAATATGCCATCTCCCCGCCTATCTCTACCCAACCCTACACACACCTATCTTTACCACGCAGAGACAATTAAACAGCCATAGACTCTGGATGCATTTCTGTGTCCTTGTTCCCACTGGGTGAGTTGTTGCCAGCCTGGCATTTTTCCAAATTCCCTACTAGTGGGCTGTACCAGGTAGGAAAGCAGGGACTTTACTGACCTGGGACCCCATCACTGGGTCTCGGGAGATTTCAGTTTCCAAATGATACACGGCACCACCTAGCTATTGTGACAGCTGGGAGAGTGGATGTCACCAGCAGTAGAAATAAAGTATCCTGTTTCCTGAAGAAAACGCCCTGGCTGTGTGATGCTGACCAAGTGGGCACCAAACATTTCTCCATGTGATATTTTTCTTCTTTTTTAAAGACTGCCCCCCGCCCCACCGCATCTGTCTATACATATACACCTCCAGAGTTTATTCTAAAAGAACCAACACAAAGACCATCCATCCTCTAGCCGTAAGGTTTTCAGTGCTTAAATGTGGAAGGAGAAGGTCTAGCTAGCATTGAAAGTTGTGGGGACAGGAAGAGGAATCTGATCATTCAACATCCTTCTCCTTCAGGTCAGACAAGAGAAAAACAATAGAAACTGCACAGTCAGGGAGTACAGGACCCTTATGGAACAGGTGCTAAGGAGAGAAGCAGTATCACAGGATGGAAGCCCCCTTCAAAACCGGGTACACCAGCAAGCCCAGAATGTGTAACCGTTATCCTATTTCCCTGCCATGTGCCTCAAAGCAACATGCTCACTTCCACATCCCCATGTCATGAGGCCAGAGGAAGGGGAAGGCCATCCACACGCAGGAGCAGAACAGAGACTGTGCTCAGAGTTGCAGGGTCAAAATAACAAACACTGTCCCACAGTCTTAGCTGGTGACATCAAGTCAGGGCAGCGGCAGATCTCTGGGTCTGGGGCACAGTTTGGGGAACGTGGATGCAACCACCCGCGTACACACACATATACAGGATTTTACAAACCCGCCCCTACCCCACTGCCTCCTTCCACACTTCACACACCAAGTGCATCCTGCCCACCTCACCGTTTCTATCATCACATTCTTTCTCCAGGAGAGTCAGCCGAGAGATGAGGGGTCCTAGTGGGGATTCCTGTAAATGTCACCCCCCAACACCTCCGTCCGCCACCCCATCCCCGCTGCTGTACCTTTTACACACACACACTCTCACACACTCACTCCTGCCATGACTGTCATCAGGCCCGCCTGCTGCGCCCGAAGCCCCGCATCTCAGCGGGCACCGGACCCCAGGCGTCTCGCCCGCAACGCCGCCTTCCCCCCACCTCGCTAGCTGATGGTTCCAGGCACTACCCCCTGGATGTCGCCTGCTGCCCCCGCTTCTCCGCACTATTGTTCCAGGCAGCCCCTCTCGCATCCGGGGGCGCCCTTTGGCGAGGACCCGGGCTCCATCGGGGGCCGCATCAGCGCCGGGCACCCCTTCTCACCCACCCCTCCCTGACTGTGGTACCTTGCCTGACAGCTGGGTCCGCGGGCCCGCGGGAGCAGGCGGCGCTAGTGACAGCGCTGGTGCCAAGCCTGGGAATAAAGCTCCGCTCCAGCCGCTGCTGCCTCCAGCGCCACCATCTTCTCCCGCCGCAGTCTCCGCCGCCGCCGCCGCCGCCGCCGCCGCCGGGACCACAGCCGCCCTCGCCCAGCTCCGGCTCCGCAGCCGCTGCTCGGACCCCTCCGATCTCGCGGCCCCACCCCCTTTCCCCACCCTCCCTCCCGCCCTCCAGCTAGCTCGCTCGCCCCTCGTGACGCGCGCCGGGGCCGGGCGGGCCTGCGAGGGAGGGCGCGGGGGAGCGCGCGCGCGCACGCCGCCTGCTAGTAGCGCCCCTGCCTCCCACGCCCACTCGCGTGCGCGCGCGGCCCGCGAGCCAGAGGCGGCGGCACCGCCGGTGTCCTCCGTGGGCCGCCGGCCGCAGCTTCCCTGCCCCTGCCCCGGCGCCGGTGGGCGTGCTGCACACCCGCGCCTCTCGCCTTCCCTCGCGTCCGGGTTCCGAAGGGCCCGCCCTGCCTGTGTTCCACAGCCCTATCCTCTGGCTCCCGGCCGGACTCAAGGAGGGGAAAATGCGGCTGCATCCCTGAGGGGACTGACGGGGACCTCCACCCTCCTCGGTGGCAACCCAAGGGGTCCCCAGTTTCCTAGCCAGCAGCTGTGGCCAACCTCTGCGTGAAGCAACGGGCTACGCTGCAGGACCACGAAGCCAGGCAGCCGCGTCGACTCCTGCAGGGTGTTCTCTCCTGAGTGACTCCCGAGCTTTCCCGCTTCTCAGGCCCCTTAGATACCGCCTGCGCTTCAAATCCGGAGACTGACGGCGTCTCCGGAATGCGTCGCAGTCCTGCGAGTTCCCCGCCAGGGGGAGAGCCGCGCAGGCTTGGGCCTGAGCGAAGCGGGCCGGGCTGCAGTCCTCCAGGGGAACTGCCGAGTCCCGCTGGGGACAGCGGAGACCTTGCGTATTGTGAAGCCGGGCAAGGCTCGGCTTGGTTTTCCTACCCGCTCCTCAGTTCTGGTTGATCGGAACTTAGAGTGTCTTTGAGCCTAGTACAGGCCATCCGCCCTAGATATGGCTCCTAACTCGAGAGGCTACCCTTTGCAGCAGGGACCAGGTGGCAAGTGCTGTGCATTAATGAAAAGCTGTGGGCTAGACAAGCCCCGGGAGGCCTGGGCTCTGGCGCCAGCCCCACCTGTAATTGGCAATGCAATAGCTAAATCATTCCCCCTCTTAGAAACACAGATTTTTCCATAATAATGTTATAATGCACAAAGCCTTGTAGTTTGCAAAGCCCTCTCCACACATATATTCTCCTCCAGTAAAATGAAGATAAGCGCTGGTTATCCAGATCCCTTGGGAAATGCATCTTTTACCACACCGTGTTTCCATATTATTTTAAGCACAACGTCTCCAGAAAAGTCTGGGGGTGTAACCTAAAGCATTCTGAAAGTCGTTTTAGCTTTAAAATTTATAAGAATTTTGCACTGTACTTTGTAATTTTTTTTTGCTTTAATAAACCAATAGCTACCTTCTCAAAAAGATTTTAGTAAAATTTAAAATTATATACTAGGAAGATGTCTGCTTGTCCTGTGACATTACTTATATTTTTTCCAGTGAATACTTATTTGGCCTATGTACGAGCCAGATATGGTCCTTTTCCACCAGAGCTCACAGTACGCTGAAGGAAATAGGTATTCAACTATCAGACTGGCCAGGCGCGGTGGCTCACGCCTGTAATCCCAGCACTTTGGGAGGCCGAGTTTGGCAGATCACTTTCGGCCAAAAGTTTGAGATTAGCCTAGTCAACATGGCGAAACCCTGTCTCTACTAAAAATACAAAAATTAGCCGGGCATGGTGGTGCACGCCTGTAATCCTAGCTACTCGGGAAGCTGAGGCACGAGAATCGCTTGAACCGGGAGGCGGAGGTTGCAGTGAGCCGAGAGCGCGCTACTACACTCCAGCCTTAGTGTCTCAACAAACAAACAAACAAAACAATCAGACTAAGTGCAACTGTGATAAATTCTCAACTGCAAAGGCGCTAAGGTGCACGGGAAAACCTAATGTGGACTCCAGCACTAGGTAAGGCTTTCTCAGGAAATGACATTTCAGATCCCCCACGAGAGGCAGCATTGAGACACTTCCAGGTAAAGGGAAGGAAATGTGAAAAGGCCCAAGCAGGTGGGGCCGAAGTGAGTTGAGGCTGGAGAGGCAGGCAGACCTTGTGGACCGTTTTTAAATAATGATTTTGTCTTATGAGCCTGGAAAGTCAATGCAGAGTTGCCAAGAGTTGGGAGCAGGCAAGCAGGATCACGTTTCGGTTCCTGAAAGATGGCTGAGGTGGCTTGTGAGGAACTGATTCGTGGAGGGTCAGGATCCAGGGCGGAGGGAGTCTGAGCTTATCCTACTTCGTGAGTGTTTAGGGTTTTCTGTTCTTGCACTAACTGCTCTTTTGATTGTTTTTTAGTTCTTGTCTCTGCTTTCCTGTGTACCCATCTAGGAGGCTTTCAGAGTACTTCTCTGTGATAGTTTCTGTTTTGTTACTTTTAATCTACTGCGGTTTTAGGAAGGAAATCAACCTTGTTAGAATTTCAGGTTAAATAAGAGAATGTAGGTTCTGAGTGAGAGGCTCTTTTCTGTGCATACACTTATTGCCATTTGGTTTGCTATCTCAGAGATCTTTCTGCTTATTTTCTACTTTTTGTGTTGCCTTTCCAGTTAGACTAGGTTCTTAGATGCATGAATAAGGGTTACATTATTTCTTTAATAATTTCCTCGAATCGGCCCGGCGCGGTGGCTCACGCTTGTAATCCCAGCACTTTGGGAGGCTGCGGCGGGCGGATCACGAGGTCAGCAGATCGAGACCATGGTGAAACCCCGTCTCTACTAAAAATACAAAAAATTAGCCGGGCGTGGTGGCGGGCGCCTGTAGTCCCAGCTACTCTGAGAGGCTGAGGCAGGAGAATGGCGTGAACCCGGGAGGCGGAGCTTGCAGTGAGCCGAGATTGCGCCACTGCACTCCAGCCTGGGCGACACAGCGAGACTCTGTCTCAAAAAAAAAAAAAAAAAATAATAATAATAATAATAATAATATCCTCGAATCTTACCTCGCAGGATTTTTGTGTAAAGAAAGTATGTGAAATTTCTCTGCAAAGTATTCACTGCCATATAAAGAAAGGTAATAGTTAGTTATAATGGTAGCTTAGAGACCTCCAAAACTAATTACTTACGAAATGTTCATATGTGGAAATTTCCCTCCCTCCCCCACCCCCATGAAAAACACATATTCCTATTTCTTCTGGATAGCATGAATCATTGTCTTAAGTGCTCTTGTTACTCCGTGCCTTGGCTGGCAGGAAACTCAAAGCCAAATTTTCAGATCATTGTAGGAAATGAGTGGATCCATATGGCATGTAGATCCATGTCTTAATCCCTCCTTTGGTCTTGTTCTATTCTATCTATATTTCCTGTGCCTGCTTTATTGATGTTTTTCATTTTAGTAGATCTCTTATAAGGCACTCCAACCCACCACTCCAATCCACTTTCTCCTGTTAACAGGATCGAAACTGCATTCAGGTGTTTCAGGAAGCAGTATATAAAATACTGGCAGCCAGGCATGGTGGCTCATGCCTGTAATCCCAGCACTTTGGGAGGCCAAGGTGGGAGGATTGCTGGAGGTTAGGAGTTGAAGACCAGCTTGGGCAACATAGTAAGACCCCCGTCTCTCAAAAAAAAAAAATTAGTGGGCATGGTGGTGAATTCCTGTAGTCCTAGCTACTTGGGAGGCTGAGATGGGAGGATTGCTTTAATCCAGGAGGTTGAGACTGCAGTAAGCTATAATGGTGCCACAGTACTTCTGCCTGGGTGATAGAGCAAGACCATGTCACTAAAAATAAAATAAAACACTGGCAACCTGCCAACCTGCCAACCATTGAAGCAGGTAACAATAGTATAGACACTGTGCCAAGTGACTTGGGTTTAAAGTAAAGCCTTAACCACCACTGCATGTGCACCTAAAGTCTCTGTGCATGCCAGTTTAAAACCTCACATTATTGACAAACTTAAGTATGTCTCCCAATGGCTCATAATCTCCTTTAGTTTAATCTCTGAGGTCCCAAACTCCATCAGCCTACACTATACCTACAAATACAGACGGTTCCTGTCTTATGATGGTTCGACTTAGAAGTTTTTGACCTTACTTTTGGGCTTATCAGGTTATTAATTTTTTTTTTTTTTGTCAGTGTCTCACTCTGTTGCCCAGGCTGGAGTACAGTGGTGCAGTTCATGGGTCACTGCAACCTCTGCCTTCCGGGTTCAAGCGATTCTCCTGCCTCAGCCTCCCTAGTAGCTGGGACTATAGGCGCCCGCCACCACGCCCAGCTAATTTTTGTATTTTTAGTAGAGACAGGGTTTCACCATATTGGCCAGGCTGGTCTCAAACTCCTGACTTCAAGTGATCCACCTGCCCTGGCCTCCCAAAATGCTGGGATTATGGGCATGAGCCACTGTGCCCGGCCTTAAATGCATTTTTGACTTATGTAACCCCACCATAAGTCAAAGAGTGTCTGTATATCTTACTGTCACAAGCACTATTTGTCACTTGGTAAAAGGACAGAGATTCAAAAACTTTTATTCATTTAGGGTTATTTTTGTCAACAAAGACTTGAAGATTGCATGATTCACTACATCCATTCAAACTCCACAAGAGTCTGACCATATCTTCCAGCTTTTGATATGGTTCTGGATAGCTTAAATTGGACATCCTTCTTCTGATATAAGTTGATACTTTTCCTTGATTTCAAGTTCTTTAGTGATTACCCTCTTTCTGTATCAGTCCTTGAGCTTATGAGCTGAGGTTGTATGTAAGACAAGCATAGAATAACCTTCGGTAATCTGGTTTCTCTTGAGGATTTCAGTTCTGCTAATATTTAGTAATCCAGCATAATTTCTAACATATTGTATAGTCTTTTTTGTCACAGGATTCAAAGTGTATGAAAGAAATACACAATTATGAGATGTATGTATCATAAACTTCAATAAATTTGCTTGTATATGCAGATTCTTATTTCACCAGCTTTTTCTCTGGGCATAAAATCTGTCCAGAGAAATAATGCCCTTCTTTTCTTTTTTATTCTCCAAACAAGGCCAGGCTCCTTCTCTCTTTCTCCCACTGTGCCCTTTAATGAGTCCAACCAGAATTTTGTACTATGTGTTTACCTGATACATTGGAAGACATTCTGGTGCCCCATATGGTAATTCTACCTCTGAAAATGAAGTAAATAATGTCATGGGAACATATTGACTTTTAAAAATGGTTGTAATCCCATTCTCTGAACCATACTCTATGGCCAGGGGCTTGGGTTACACTGACTAACTTAAACCAATCAGATCCCAGTCCTGGAGCTGGGTCAATCCTCCCCAAACCACATGGCTGATTGAGGATAGAGCAAGGTCTGGTGACTACAAAAAGGGTGAAATGGAAAGAGGGAAACAAAAACATCACCTTCCCTGTTCATCTCAGGCTTATAATAGTGAAAAACTATAAACTTCAATGTAAATGTACCACAATAAGGAAACTGGTATATAGATCAGTATGACTGTGCAGTGGAATACTATGCAGCCTTTAAAGGTAACCATATGCACAGATTTTTTTTTTTTTGAGACAGAGTCTTACTCTGTCACCCAGGCTGGAATGCAGTGGCCCCATCTTGGCTCACTGCAACCTCCGCCTCCCGGGTTCAAGCGATTCTCCTACCTCAGCCTCCTGAGTAGCTGGGATTACAGGCACGCACCACCATGCCCTGCTAATTTTTGTATTTTTAGTAGAGATGGGGTTTCACCATGTTGGTCAGGCTGGTCTCGACCTCCTGACCTCATGATATGTCCGCCTCGTCCTCCCAAAGTGCTGGGAATACAGGCGTGAGTCACTGCACCTGGCCAGATTTTTTTTAATAACATGGAAAAAATTAATTTCACATCGTAACTGAAAAAGCCTAGATAAAAAATTGTGTAGATGGATGGCCATAACTTTAAAAAATGCCCAGAAAAGAATACATCAAAATGTGAATGGTAGCTCACTCAAGTAATAGGGTTATTTTCTTCTTTCTATGTTTTGGTAGCTTACGTTTATTTTTAAACCAATGTACATATGACCTTAATTTGAAAAACAATAGTACTAAGAATGTGGCTGTAAACATTAATACCCCTTACCACCAGATGCCATAAAAATAACTATTGTGTCACTTTGCATTTCTAAAGCATTTTTTCCAAATTTGATTTATCCTTCAAGGCTTATTTTAAACACCGCATGCTTTAAGAAAATGTTTTTAGACTAATTTACTCTCATTGAAATACTGTATCTTCTGAGCATTTGTTTGTAGCACTAGGAGCCTCACAGACTTTGTGGAATGTCAGGATAGAAATAGATTTTAAAAATGATTAAATCGGTTGCTCATTCTGTTTAACACTTGCTTATATACTTGGTTGTTTCCAAATTTATTTTGACAGTAAAGTACTTGAATATGATGGTCATCTGGTAGGAACACTATAAAATATTGACATATTTAATTCATCCTACAAACCAGGCACAATTTTACCAGAAGAAATTATGACTATGTGTTTCTATATAAAATATGCCATTACAATTAGAAGTATATTTCCTTGAAAATAAGAAGCTGTGAAATTAAGTACTCAGCAATTTCAGAATTTTTTCTTTTAATATGTGTTTGCTACAGATTTATATCTTTTTGCCATCTTATTAGTAAATCAAGTGGAGTAAATACCAATGACTGAAGGAAGATGCCTAGAATAAGAATATAAAATTGAGAAAATTCCAATAGATATTTTCTCTTACCAGTTCGTAGACAAAAATTATATATACATGCATGTGGATATGTATATATATGTTACCATTATTCATTTTTGGCAGGAGTCCACCTTGGTGCTGTTTCTAGAATGGCACTGACATATGGACACATGATTTAAAATCACTGCTCTATTCCTGTTTTCTGTTAGGTATTTTGTTCCATGTATGTTGGTATCACCTCTCCAAGTTGTTTATGAACCCTGAAAGATCAGTGAGCAAATGTCAACTACATTCTCTTGGTATTTCCTCCACTAAATACGTAGCATATTACAGAGTACCCAGGAAGACCTCATCAAATATTTGTTGGCTGACTGATATACAGACACTCCTTGATGGGGTTACAGTTTCTACTGAATGCCTATAGCTTTCCCACCATTGTAAAGTCAAAAAGTCATAAGTTGAACTATGGTATGTTTGGGACAGTCTGTACTTACTAGCTATCTTTCCAATTATTCCAGTTAGAGTGTTCAGGAAGATTATCTAAATAATTTGCCATTAAAACAATTTCCTTTTCATTTGCTGCTATTTTTTATTAGTGTTCAGTAGTGTCTGAAAAAAGTTATAGATGTGTCCACTGACTCAAAAATAAGGAGCCTGGTAAGACTTTAAGAGTATATAAAATCAGTGTCAGCAATTTTATCAGATCTTTAACCCTTCTGTCAGACAAGGAAACTTTTCCCTCTCTTTCCTCTCTCTCAACACACACACACACACACACACACACACACACACTATAAGTGATATCCTGTGAAATTCTATTTCATTAAAGCACTACTTCTTGAGAATTTTTTTCCATATGCTTGCACAATATCAGCATTCAGGATGAGCAATAACAATATAGTGAACAGTCATGACTATATTTAACGTTTCCAGTAGGTAATACTATTTTTAAAAGCCACCAAATATTTAGATCTTCATTCCCCAAACCTTACTAATCTAATATGTGCTAGCTACTGTAGTAGGCATTTGAAAGTTCAAGCCAAATATCACAAGCTCTATCCTCAAGAACTTGTCTACTTTAAGAAAAATCAGACAGACCTCTACTCAAATAACTCCAGTGAAGTTTATTGACTGGGATAAAAGACTCACAAATGAGGGCCTGGCTAAATGGTGTTTTTGTGTTATTTGTTTGCTTTTCTAAATACATGTGTTTGAGGAAATTACATCAATTCTCAATCTTCTAGAAGTCAAGCCTGTAGTTAAATGAGCAGGTTTTCTTCCTCAAAAGGAATTTTGTTTCCTAATTGTAAAAAATATTATGATCACCTAGATTTGATAGTTTCCATTTAACCAGAAGGCTTGTGAGTTTCTCCCAGGTGAGAAATTGATGTATTTGAAAACACTATGGGCAGACAAATGTGTCTGCTTCCAAAAAAAGAATAGAGATCATCTTCCTAAATGGATAAAACTTCTGAAAGTTCAAAAGAAATGACTTAGGGTCTTTGACATTTTCTATCAAACAGAAAACTGACTTTTAAAAAGGGACATTAGTCAGTATAAACTGTTAAAAAAAATCCACATTTTCTACTTTTATTTTATTCCTCAGAGAAACTCATCCTTCTTCTGCCTTCTACTTCAAACTCATATCTTTTTATTAAATCTGACTGTGGAGATGCTTCTAAGTTAGGTCAGTTTTGCTATGGATTGAATTTTGAGAGCACATTTTAATTTCAACATTGACACAGCCGAGCACTGCTAAATTGAATAGGCTGTGGTTATGGGAACTGCAGGAACTGAGATGGAACCAAGAAATCTGTTACTGGAGAAACCTTTTGAGTGTGGACAGATTTTAAGTCACTCTTAATAAGGTATGGTAGGTTAAGGAATAACATGTTGTGGGATTCCGGAAAGCAGCTTTTCACCCTTCCTTGCCATTTGGGAATTATTTTCATCCTCACACCGCTGCAAACTTAATCAAGAAAACAGAATTTAAATGGGTCTCAGTGAGCTGTGTAGCATACATCTGAAACTTTTGCAACAATAAAATTCTTTTGCCAAGTGGATAGTTAGGGCTGTATTAGTAGCATGCTTCTCAAAGAGCACCAGGCATGCATTTTAATTCTATTTGCATAGAACAAAGAATAATCCCTTAGGCTTCTTTATACTTTGCTAAAAAAAAAAGGGGGGGGGGCGGTGGGGAGATTGAGAGATTTCAGCTGTAGTTTCTCTTGATCAATTTTGAATCTTAATATAATAGGAAGTGATGTTTTTCCCAAGGTCTTCCATGGATCACTAGTTCTGGGGGAAGGCAGTAGTTATCATGGGAAAAAAAAGGTTTCAGGATCAAATACATCTGGAGAACTCTGGAGTAAGCTAAATTGTACAGGTTTTGGTTTTTGTTTTTAAATTGCAGGGCTTCTAGGAGACTTTAATTGTAAATTTCCAGGAGGGAAAGAGAGATGATGGAGTTACCAAAATTACAGTGTTCCTTTTGCAAGAAATTTTTTGAGGGACAGGCAAGGGTGTGTTATGACTTCTGTGGGCCCCTTGCTCCACAAGCAAATATTAAAGATTATATTTTATAAGTGGGTTGGTATAAAGATGAATATATTAATAGTCTATAATAAAACAGTTTATCTGACCTAGAAGTTCATTTTCTTTTTGCTTCTGATTTTAAAGAAATTAAAACATTTTTGTGGGCCCCTGCAAGTATTGTGCCTAGGCAATGTACCTACTCTGTCTAATAGGTAAGTCGACCCTGGGTCTACGTATTACACAGGAGGAATGAGTCACTGCAATAAACCTACAAAATGGAATCTAGAAGCACACTATGGCATTTCATCTGAGGTACTGAGATTGTGGCCGCAGGGTCGCTTCTTTTCTTCATGCAATGGTCACTGAAGAAAGAAGTCTAATACACACACATGCACACACACACGCACATACACACACAGTGGCAAAAAGTAGACTGTGGCAAATCTCCATGTTATTGATTCTATGTGAGCTCTACTCATTCAGTATGTTCCCTTAAGCTAAAATACTACGTCTCTTTTCAGTGTTTTCAATGTAAATCTATATGTGGTTAGATGAATTAGCTGGAAAAGGAGATTCTTAGTTACTCATTTCTACATATGAATCTAAACATTCATTCATGCTCAGAGCATCTTTGAGAGGAAAAGTTCCATAGCTGAAACTGATGTCACCAATCTTTATTATGGATAAGCCTTTCAATTTATGGTTCTATTATTTTGTCACAGTGAACTTACTGGCTAGAGATATTGAGAGATGAACATTATTAATCCTTCTTTGACAAGCAAAGTCTGGGTAAGAAGCTGTGGGTAATGCTCATAGTGGGTTGGGCATGATACCAAATTTGACTTTTGGCCATGTGAACCAAATTTCCAAAGACTGATGATTCATCTTGAAAGATAAATTAGAAAAAGGGAAGTGATATAGTTTGGATATTTGTCCCTGCCCAAATCTCGTGTTGAAACGTAATCCCCAGTGTTGGAGGTGGAGCCTGGTGTGAGGTGTTGGGTCATGGGGGCAGATGCCTCATGGCTTGGTGCTGTCCTCGTGATGGCGAGTTCTCACGAGATCTGGTTGTTGTAAGTGTAGCACCTCCCCTCTCATTCTCTCTCTTGTCTTTACCTTCTGCCATGAGTAAAAGCTTCCTGATGTTACCCTAGAAGCAGATGCTGGCACCATGCATCCTGTACAGCCTGTAGAACTATGAGTCAATTAAACATCTTTTCTTATAAATTACCCGGTCTCAGGTATTTATAGCAATGCAAAAACAGCCTAATACATGAAGTTTCTATATAGTCTAGGGATGTTCAACTCAGAACAATATTATTTGGTTTCTCTACTGAGAGTACATTTACTAAAAAAAAAAAAAAAAAAGTTGCCATTTCCTGGCTCAGGAGCAGAGGTAAATAGATTCTAGTGATATACCAGGTATACAGGAGAATTTAGTATATCATAAATGTGGCATTTAAATCAGTGTAGAAAAGATGGATTATTTAATAAGTGGTATTAGGCCTACTGGACTAGCCATTTGTGAAAAAGTTAGCTGAATCTCCATTTCACCCCTTACCATCAAATAAGTTCCAAATGCTTCAACAGTAGAAATGTAAAATAATGAAATCATAAAAATACTTGAAGAAAACATTAATAATGAATATTATTTATAATCTTGAAGCAGAGAAGGCCTTTCTAAGCATGATATGAACCCAGAATTAGAAAAAAAATTGATAAATATAACTACATTCAAATTAAAAAATTTCTATACAAAAATAGAAATAAAAAGAGTCAAAAGAAGAAACCTTATAAAATTGTGCATATAACACATAATTAAAGGCTACATTCCCTTGTCTAAAAAGAGTTTTTACAAACTAAAAAAAAAAGATAATCAAGTAGAAATACAGACAAGGGACAATGGCCAATTCCTAGAAGAAAAACAAATCACCAACAGACCTAGGAAAAGATTCAAACAGTTCTAATAATTATAGAACTACAATAGAAAACCAGGGCAATATATTTCACTTCTTAGATTGGCCTTAACAAGACAAAACAAAATGTGATAATATACCAAATTGCTGATGATGTGAGGACACAGGCATTCTTATTACAGAGTAGTGAGTGTAACAACATTGTAAATGTCTGCTTAGCAATAAGCTTTTTCCCAGAAGTTCCATTTCTAGGAATTTATCATACAGAAATATTTGAGTTATATGTGTTTATTGTAAAATATTCAAACATTTTAGACTTTTTGTTTTTTCTCTTTTTTTGAGACAGAGTCTTGCTCTGTCACCCAGGCTGGAGTGCAGTGGTACAATCTCGGCTCACTGCAACCTCCACCTCCTGGGTTCAAGCGATTCTCCTGCGTCAGCCTCCCAAGTAGCTGGGACTACAGGCGCCCGCCACCATGCCCGGCTAATTTTTTGTATTTTTAGTAGAGACAGGGTTTCACCATGTTAGCCAGGATGGTCTCGATCTCCTGACCTCATGATCCACCTGCCTCAGCCTCCCAAAGTGCTGGGATTACAGGTGTGAGCCACCGCACCTGGCCAAACATTTTAGACTTTTTGTTATGCAAATGCACAAAGACATATGTATATATTCAATGTAGCATTGTTGATAATAATGAGGAATTGCTAACCAAAATGATTATCACTCACCAATTGATTAAATAAATTTTAGTATACCAAAAAAGGAATATTATAAAACATTAAAACAAATGTGAGGAGCCCATGTGTTCATACAAGGGAAATTGTCTACAATATACTGTTTTTTGTTTGTTTTTGGGTGTTTTTGTTTGTTTGTTTTTGAGATGGAGTCTCACTCTGTTGCCCAGGCTGGAATGCAGTGGCGTGATCTCAGCTCACTGCAACCTCTGCCTCCCAAACTCAAGCGATTCTCCTGCCTCAGCCTTCTGAGTAGCTGGGACTACAGGTGTGCACCACCATGTCTGGCTAATTTTTGTGTTTTTAGTAGATGGGGTGTCACCATGTTGGCCAGACTGGTCTCAAACTCCTGACCTCAGGTGATCCGCCTGCCTAGGCCTCCCAAAGTAGATTACAGGTGTGAGCCATGGCGCTGGGACATCTACAATACACTGTTAACTGAAAACTCAAGTTACAAAACAGTATGCTTAGATTGATCCCATTGTTATCTTAAAAATATTAAATATTCATCCAAAAAGTTTGGAGTAATATATAGCAAACTGTAATAGTAGCACATTCTCCATCATAAATACCTACAACAGTTGAAACTTTTATAATAAGCATTTATTATTCTTGTACTCAGAAAAAAGTCATTTAAAATTGTTTAAAGCGTTTAAAAAATGACCATTCAGAAATTTTAGTAGAATTATATTTTTCCTAAAAGTTTTTTTTCTCTCTCAGGCCCAGTTAAGCACTGGATTTCTTGTGGCATTGAAACATACAGCAAGAGAGTTTGTGGCCCATCAGCTTTTTTTCCATGTACCTATCCTCTCTATGGCTGCTAGTGTCAGATGGAATTGAGATCATTACCACCCTTGGCTTAAAAACTCATCTAGAGTACCTTTATTAAAATCAGAAACCTGAACTCTATCATTAGCATGAGATTTCTCTGCTGCTGTAGACTTAGTAGCAATTGTTAATGAGTCACACTATATAATCATACAAAAGATTAACAATTCTCCTTACAGAAATTTTGGTAAATATAAAATAATTAAAAGAACAAAATTACTCATAGCTCCTTCACTCAAAGCAACTACTGTTTGCGTGTAACATTTTTAACATTTTAAAAATTCATTTTTTGCCATGTCTCCATTTTTAAAAATATGTGATCATATTCTGTAAACTATTTTGCATCTTGCTTTCATTATTTAGCGCATTTAATCACATTATTTTAGAAATTTCTCTGTAAACATCACCTTAATGGTTATTTAATATTTAATAATTTATCTAATAACCTTCTGAGAAGCTTGACATTTAAGTAGTTTCCAAGTTTCATTGATATAAGAAATTATTAGTGAACATCCTTGTGCATAAAGCTTTTTATTTTCCAGGTTTTCCCATTAGGGAAGTTACTAGAAGTGGTACTGCTATTCAAGAATGCAAGACTCTTGATACAAATGGCTAACTTGCTTATTCTAACTTACACTCCTCCCGGTAATGAGAAAGGGTGCCTATTTCATTATATCCATTATTCATTTGATATTATCAGTAAAAACAAAACCAAAATTTGGTAGATATAAATTGAAGTCTTTTTTAAAATTTGTACTTCTTTGCTACGGGACTGAATATTTTTCTACCACATCTGTTACCCACCTTTTTTCCTTTGGTCAGTGTGTGTGTGTGTTTGTGTGTATACTTTCTGTTCATGTCTTTTACTCATTCATCTACTGGGCAAAAGCGTTTTATAACTTATCAAGTTGCAAGAATTCTTCACATAGCCAAGGTATTCATAAATAGATATATTTTAAATTTTGATATAATCCTAAACTTAAAGAGAAAGTTGTAAGTATCATATAAAGACTATAAAAATCATTTTTGTCTGCAGCATTTTCTGCAAATGCTGCCTCCAGTTATAGTTTTTCTTTTGTTAGGATTTTGTTTAAAATTTAGCCTGAAAATGTGAGTTTATTGGGCTTTTAAAATCACAATTATTTAATCCTTTCTAAGATACATAGTCCTCTCCTCTAGGGAAATTCAATATTAAATTCTATTTCTGTCAAAATCTTTTTAAGTAATTTGACTTATTTTATATTTCCTTTTAGTCCATTCAAAAATGAAAGATGAGGCTCAATACTGATTTTTTCCAAAGTATTTAGTAATAATTGTTTCCCCAAAGTTTTTATTTTATTTTATTATTATTATACTTTAAGTTTTAGGGTACATGTGCACAATGTAACTGGAAATCATCATTCTCAGTAAACTATCGCAAGTACAAAAAACCAAACACCGCGTGTTCTCACTCATAGGTGGGAATTGAACAATGAGAACACATGGACACAGGAAGGGGAACATCACACTCCCCAAAGTTTTATTCAATAATCTTTTGTTACTGGTTTTTAATGTCCCATGGATCATGTATGAAATTCTCCTAGACAGCGATTATTTTGCAGATGTATCTGCCTACTCCCATGTCTATACTATAGTTCTTGAATTATTATAGCTTTAGACATAGCTATTCTTCACTGATACAGCCACTTATCTATTTTTCCAAGCTTTATAATTATGTTGTAAAGAAAATGTGGCTTTCATTGGCATTGAGTTATACAAATAAGAATTTGGTCTCTCATTGAAGAATGTAGTATCTCTTCTTTTGCACCTTTCAGCAGTTTTGTGGTTTTCTTTATATGGGTCCTTCATGTTTCCTAGGATATTAGGTTACATTGTGGATGGAATCTCTTCCTCTTGCATTTTATTATGTTTTGTAACTAATTTTTGCTACTATATTAAGAAGAAGCAAAAACGTTATAGAACAAACAAAAATCATTTACCCTTAAAAAATAGAGAGAATGCCTAGCTTTAATTTACGTTACCTCTGGGTGCGCTCACTCTTCAAGGTAACACATGTGTAAAATGTACCTCTGGACAACTGAGTAGGTTAACTTGTGTGGGATTATTACTTTACATTTTGTATGTATTGAGAAAGCCTTCAATAATTATTAGCTTTGTTCCAGAATAACTCGTCCAATATACCTCTATCGTAGCAATAATAAGACAGAAGAGTTAGGTGTCTTTAAAGCCACTCTTTGTTTGAGATAACAAAATCATAGTGTCTACATATAAAATAATGCTTGTCTTGCTTTTTCTTTGGTTTTATCTATTCTATTCAGCTCATCCCCAAATCATAAATTTGTTTAAAAACAAGCTAAAAAGCAAACCTGTCTTATTCCTGTTGGAAAATTTAGCTGTCTGCCAAGGGCTCATTTCTTCTGAGTCTAACTCTTGTAGCAGTATAGTATGGTAGGTTCAGTATGGTAGTACGGCATAGGTGGGTTGCTCGATTAAGCTAGGCTATGTGCATGCAGCTGGCTTAGAACCAGTTCCCATCTGTAGAATCATAAACCAGAGCACAAAAATCAAATGACATAGTCTAACATCCCTCGAGATTTCTCCTCATGGGAGTAAAGAGTATAATGGAGACTTGAGGTGAACTAGTCATGCCTAAAAGCCATCTGCTTCCTAGGAGGTTCATCAAACTTCTGGGAGAGCTAGATTTAGAGTTTTGAAGGGTGGCCAGTGGAAGAAAAGATAAGAGTTTTATATTTTCCAATATTTGCTAGAGTTAGCATCTGTGCCAATTTAAATCTGTACATTCACCAGGAAAAATCTACCAACTGTGATGAATAAGTATATTTTCTCTTTGCTATTTTTTTTTGTCCATTAGATGAAACTTTACCAAATGTATTGGCAAATTACATTTTTAGAAATATTAAAAACATTCCAATTGGATTTCAGAATCAAATGTTCACTTGGCCAATTTTATAAGACTTGAAGATTTTAGAAAATATTTTAATAGCTTTTTTAAAGCAATTTTCAAGTTTTCCACAGTCTATACTGAAAATTCAACATTTTCTACTATTTAAGACTATATTATGCGGACAAATTTATGTATTATGATGTTAAGTGAAAATAAGCAAAATCAAATATGTTGTTTTTATATTTATTTTTATGTAGTAAAATGTGTTAAAAAGAATGTTATTGCACAAAAATTATAGTAATTGTTGTTAAGATTGTGGCAACTCAAGTGATTTGTTTTTTTCTGTTATGTTACCTCCATAACTAAATAAATGTGATGTTTACATATTTTATCATTGATTTAATTTTAAAAAAAAGCACTCAGTAAGAAAAATATTTTTATAATCTTTCACTGTACTTATATGTTCAACAGAATTCAAATTAGGGCCACATGATCAAGATAAACAGATGAAGAAGTTACCTTAAAATACTTTCAATTTTATTAATGTTCCCAATTATCACTTGTTCTATTAAGCAAAGATGATATAGTCTTAAATTTAATATAACGATTCCAATGTACTACATAATCACACCTGCCTATGTCTGTCAAACACTTATTAAAACAGTAAGCCAAATTATGTTACCCTCTATTAATTAGTCTTTGTATGGTTTGCTTTCCAAGGAAGCTACCACATACTTGATCAGGGGTTACAAACTAGCAGCTGCAGACTGTTTGGAGCTAGGAAGGCAGTTGGATGTTTCATTACCTCCCACAATGTTTTTTAATTAATTAATTAGACAAATAAAAATTACATATATTTATCATGTATGGCATATTTTGAAATATTTATACACCATGATATAGCTAAATCAAGCTGATTAGCATCTGTATTACCTCATGTACTTACCATTTTTGTGTGAAAACACTTAAAATCTACTCTCAGCAATGTTCATGAATACAATACATTGACTATAGTCAGCATGTTGTACAATAGATTTCTTGAACTTAGTACTTCTAGCTAACTGAAATTTTATATCCTTTGACTAATATCTCCCCAACACCTCCCACTCCCCATGCAGCCCCTGATAACTACCATTCTATTCTCTGTTTCTGTGAGTTCAACCTTTTTAGATTTCCACATATAAAAGAGATCATACAAACTTTGTCTTTATATCTGGCTTATTTCACATAATATAAAGTCCTCGAGGTTACTCCATGTTGTGGTAAATAAAGTATTTCCTTCTTTTTAAAAGGCTGAATAGTATTCCATTTTGTAGGTATACATTTTATTTATCCATTCATCCACTGCTGGGCATTTAGTTTGCTTCCATATTTTAGTTATTGTAAGTAATTGTAAATAATGCCTCAGTGAACACGGGAGTGTAACTATCCCTCCAACATACTGATTTCATATCCTTTGGATAATTACCCAGAAGTGGGATTGCTGACTCATGTGGTAGTTCTATTTCTAATTTACTGAGAAAGTTCCATACTGTTTTCTATAATAGTTGTACTAATTTACACTCCCTCCAATAATGTGCAAGGATTCCCCTTTCTCCACATCCTCACCAACATTTGTTATCTTTCCTCATTTTGAAAATAGCCTTTCTAACAGGTATGAGATGATATCTCTTGTAGTTTTAATTTGAATTAACCTGATGGTTAGTGATGTTGAGTATTTCTTCATATACCTGCTGTATTTGTCTGTTCTCTCACTGCTTATAAAGGAACACCTGACACTGGGTCATTTATAAAGAAAAGAGGTTTAATTGGCTCATGATTTTGCAGGCTGTACAGGAAGCATGGCGGGATTTGGTAGGCTTCTGCGGAGGCCTCAGGAAGCTTTCAATAATGGCAGAAGGCAAAGGGAAGCAGGCACATCTTACATGGCCAGAGCAGGAGGAAGAGAGAGGGAGGAAGTGCCACACACTTTTAAACAACCAGATCTCCCAAGAACTCACTCACTCACTGTCACAAGAACAGCACGGAGGGAATGATACTAGCCCACTGATGAGAACTCTGCTCTCATGATCAAACCACCTCCCACTAGACCCCACCTCTAACACTGGGGATTACAATTTGACATGAAATTTGGTGGGGACACAGATCCAAACCATATCACCTGCTGGCCATTTGTGTATCTTCTTCTGAGAAATGTTTATTCAGATCCTTTGCCTATTTTTTTAAATGGGATTATATGACTTTTTGCTGTTGAGTTGTTTCAGTTCCTTATATTCTGGATATTAGTCCCTTCTCAAATCGTTTACAATATTTTCTCCCATTCTGTAACTTGTCACTTCATTCTGTTGAATGTTTTTCTTTGCTGTGCAGAAGTTTTTAACATTGTCTAGTTTGTCTACTTTTCATTATTGCCCTTGCTTTTGAAGTCTTAGTCATAAAACTGCCTAGATTAATGTCCTGAAGTGTTGTCCCTATGTTTTCTTTTAATAGTTTTATAGTTTTGGGTGTTATGCTTAATTCTTTAATCCACTTCGAGTTGATTTTTGTATATGGTGAGAGATAGGGGTCTAGTTTCATTCCCCATCCAGTTTCCCCAGCACAATTTATCAAAGAGGATTCTCTTTCCTCAACGTGTGTTCTGGGAACCTTTGTCAAAAATCAGTTGGCTATAAATATGTACATTTATATCTGAGTTCTCTATTCTGCTTCATTGTCTCACATGTCTGTTTTTATACCAATACCATGCTGTTTTAGTTACTATATATATCTTTGTAGTATATTTTGAAGTTGGGTAGTGTGATGCCTCCCGTCAGGTAGTGTGATACCTCAGAATTGCTTTGGCTATTCTGGCTCTTTTTTGGTTACATACAAATATTATAATTTTTTTTCTATTTCTGTGAAGGATGTCATTGGTATTTTGATAGAGATTGCCTTGAATCTGTAGATTGCTCTGCTCATTTTAAGAATTTTAATTCTTCCCATCCATGAGCATTGGATATCTTTTAATTTGTTTGTGTCCTCTTCAATTTCTTTAACCAGTGTTTTGTGATTTCCCTTATGTAGATCTGTTACATTTTTGGGTAAATAGATTTTTAGGTATTTTTGTTCTTTGTAGCTAGCTATTGTAAATTGGAATTGCTTTCTTGATTTCTTTTTCAGATAGTTCATTATTGGTGTGTACAACATTACTGATTTTTGTATCCTGGAACTTTACTGAATTAATTTATCAGTTATAAAAGTTTTTTTGCTGGAGACTTTAGGTTTTCCTATATATAAGGTCATACTGTCAGCAAAGAGGGATAATTTGACTTCCTATTTTTTAATTAGGATGCCTTTTCTTTCTCTTGCTGAATTTCTCTGGCTAGGATTTCCAGTAGTATGTTAAATGAGAGAGGTGAAAGTGTGTATCCTTGACTTGTTTTAGTTCTTAAAGGAAAGGCTTTCAGCTTTTCCACATTCAGTTCGATGTCATCTGTGGGCTTGTTGTATATAGTCTTTATTATGTTGAGGTATGTTTCTTCTATGCCTAATTTTTTTAGAGTTTTTAGCATGAAGGGATGTTGGCTTTTTAAAATGCATCTTCAGCATCTATTGAAATGATCGTATGGTTTTTGTCCTTCATTCCCTTGATGTGATATATCACATATATTGATTTGCATATGTTGAAACATTCTGGCATCCCTGTTATATATCTCACTTGATCATGGTGCATTATCTTTTTGCTATGTTGTTGGATTAGGTTAGCTAGTATTTGGTTGAGGATTTTTGTGTCTCTGTTCATCAATAATAGTGGTCTATAGTTTTCTTTTTTGCTATGTCCTTGTATGGTTTTGGTATAACAGTAATGCTGGCTTTGTAGAATGAGTTAGGAAGAATTTCCGGCTATTCAGGATTTTTTATAATGGTTTGAAAAAAATTCATGTTAGTTCTTCTTTATAAGTTTTGTAGAATTAAAAAGTAAAGTCATCCAGTCTTAGGCATTTCTTTCTTGGGAGAGTTTTTATTACTGATTAGCCATTGTTACTCATTATTGTTCTGTTCAGGTTCTCTATTTCTTCCTTGTTCAATCTTGGTAGGTTGTATGTGTCCAGGAATTTACCCATTTCCTCTGGGTTTCCAAGTTTGGTAGTGTATAGTTGTTTATAATAGTCTCTTATGATCTTTTGTCTTTCTGTGGTATCCGTTGGAATGTCTCCTTTCTCATCTCTGATTTTATTGATTTGATTCTTTGCTCTCTTTTTCTTAGTATAGCTAGAGATTTGTTGATTTTTTAAATCTTTTAAAAAACCCAATTCTTTGTTTTGTTGATCTTTTGTATATTTTAACCTCTATTTTGTTTATTTCTGTCTGTCTGTTCTGTCTCTATTTTATTTATTTCTTTCCTTCTACTAATTTTGGATTTAGTTTCTTTATCTTACTGGTTTCTTGAGGTGCATTGTTAGGTAGTTTATTTGAAATCTTTATACTTCTTTGATGCAAGTGTTTATTGCTATAAACTTCCATCTTAGCACTGCTTTTGCTGTATCCCATAGGTTTTGGTATGTTGTGTTTCAATTTTCATTACTTTCAAGAATTTTTTTTCTTAATTTCTTCATTGACTCAGTGGTCATTTAAAGCATGTTGTTTAACTTTTATGTATTTATATAGTTTCCAAAGTTCTTCTTGTTACTGATTTCTAGTTTTATTCCACTGTAGCCTGAGAAGCTTCTTGATGTGATTTTGATTAAAAAAAATTTTTTTTGAGACTTGTTATTGGCATAACATGATCTGTTCTGATGAAGTTTACATGTGCTGATGAGGCATACGACATATCTGCCACTCTTAGATATGTTCTGTAAATGTCTGTTAGGTTCATTTGGTCTAAAGTGCAATTTAAGTCCAATTTTTCCTGGTTGATTTTCTATCTAGATTATCTGTCCATTGCTAAAACTAGGATGTTGAAGTCCCCAACCATTATTGTATTGACGTCTATCTCCCTCTTTAGATACAGTATTTGACTTTCGTATCTAGGTGCTCTAGTGTTGGGTGCATATATATTTAAAATTGTTATAAATCCTTGCTTAATTAATCCCTTCACCATTATATAATGACCTTCTTTGTCTCTTTTTACTTTTTTTAATTTAAAGTCTCTTTCATCTACTATAAGTATAGCTACTCCTCTTCACTTTTGGTTTCCATTTGCATGGAATATATTTTTCCATCCCTTCACTTTCAGTCTATATGTGATTTTTTGCTGATGAATGTGAGTTTCTTATAGGCAGCCTATTGTTGGGTCTTTTTTTTTTCCATCTAGGCAGTCCATATCTTTTAAATGAAGAATTTAATCCATTTACATTCAAGGTTATTATTTGATAGATGTGGACTTACACCTGTCATTTTTTAATTGTTTTCTGGTTGGTTTATATATCCTTTGTTCCTTTCTTTCTCTCTTATTATTATTGCTGTTTGGTGGTTTTCTGTAGTTGTAACATGAGTCCTTCCTCTTTCTTGTGTATCTGCTCTACCAGTGAGTTTTTTACTTTTGTGTGTTTTCATGATGGTAGATTTTTTCTTTTCACTTTTAGATGTAGGACTCCCTTAAACATTTATTCTAGGACCAGTCTAGTGCTGATGAATTCCCTCAGCTTTTGCTTATCTTGGAAAAGCTTTATTTCTTCATTTCTGAAGGATAGTTTTAATGAATATTGCATTCTTGGCTGACAGTTTGTTTCTTCTTTTAGCACTTTGAATATATCATCCTATTCTCTCCTGGCCTATAAGTTTTCTGTGGAGAAATCCACTGTTAGTGTCATGGGGATTCCTTTATATGTGATGTGACACTTTTCTCTTGCACTTTTCAGAATTCTCTATTTTTTTGTGTTTTTTGACTTTTGACTCTGACTATACAGTGCCATGGAGAGGATGTTCTTAAGTTGAATCTATTTAGGGATCTCTGTGTTTCCTGCGTCTGGATGTTTATATCACTTGCAAGACTTGGGAAAGTTTCAATTAATATTTTGTTAATAGGTTTTCTATGCCTTTGCCCAGCTCTCATTCTACTAGAACACCCAAAATTCAAATTTGGGTGACTTTATAGTGACCCATATGTCACAGAGGCCTTATTGATTATTATTCTTAATTTTTTTCTTTTCTGTTTGAGTTATTTCAAAAGATCTGTCTTCTAGTTCTGAAATTCTTTTTCCACTTGATGTAATCTATTGTTGAAGATCTTGATTGTATCCTTTATTTCATTCATTGAATTTTTCACTTCCAGGATTCCTGTTTAGTTCTTCTTTATGACACATATCTCTTCATTAAGTTTTTTTTGAGATCATGAATTGTTTTCTAATTTCTTTTTATTGTTTACCTGTGCTCTGTTGTATCTCACTGAGATTCTTTAATATCATTTTGAATCATTTTCAGGCATTTCACATATTTCTTTTTTGTCAGAATATGTTGCTGGAGAATTATTGCATTGCTTTGGATGTATCATGTTTTCTTGCTTCTTCATGTTTCTTGTATCTTTATATTGATAACCTGCACATCTGGTGTAACAGTCACTTCTTTCAATTCTATAGATTAGCTTTTGTAGGAAAAGACATTTTTCTAAACATATATCTATAGTGTTAGTGTAGGGTGCTTTGGCTTTGATTCTGGGTGGGCATGGTGTAGTCTCTGTATTTTATCTTTAGCTATAAAAAGTGTAAGTCGTGTCTGTGAGTTCCTTGGTGGATTAGGCTGCAGCTATTAAGGGAAGCTGTGATGAGGTTTTGCTGGGCACAAGGATTTCAGGTAGTCCAGTCCTCTGGCACTAGTGCTGGTGGTTGTGGACCAAGCATGCTGGTCCTTGGGCCCTGGGTGGCATATGTGAGCACTGGTAATAGTGAGTCTGGGATGGCTGATCCTTGGCCATCCGGGCAACTTGGCTGGGTGCCAGTAGTGGCAGCAGTGAGGCCACACATTTGAATATCATCATCATGGGAGTTAGGTTTCAACATATGAATTTTGGAGGGACACAAACATTCAGACTATAGTATTCCTATTTCATAAGCTGTCTCTTCACTCTGTTGATTGTTTACTTTGCTGGGCAGAAGCTTTTTAGTTCGATAGAATCCAATTTGTCTATTTTCACTTTTCTTGCCTGTCTTTTCATATCAAAAAAATCATTGCCCAGACCAATGTCATGGAGCTTTTACCCCATGTTTTCTTCTAGTAGCTGTACAATTTAAGACTATCATCCATTTTGAGTTGATTTTTGTGTGATGGGAGATAAGCATCTTAACTTCACTCTTCTGCATGGTTCACCAACACCATTTATTGAAGAGACTGTCTTTTGCCATTGTATGTTCTTGGCACCTTTATCAAAAATCAACATACCATACAAGTGTGGATTAATTTCTGGGTTATTTTAAGCTGATAAGAACTTTTGATTTGATCACATCGAAAAACTCAACACTTTTACTCTCCCCTCAACAAAGTTTATGTTTTAGATGTCACAATGTATATCTCCTTATATTGCATTTCTCTTATCAAATTATTGTGGCTATTAATAGTTTTGTCTGTAAACCTTCATACTAAACGTATAAGTAATTTAAACACCACCATTACAGTACTAGAGTATACTGATTTTGACAGTGTACTTACTCGGAACCAGTGAGTTTTACACTTTCATATGTTTTCGTTTTGCTAATTAGTGTCCTTTTCTTTCAGCTTGAAGAATTGAAAGACATTTCTTATAAGACAGGCTGGTGTTACAGCTTTTGTTTGTCTGGAAAAGTATTTACCTCTTCTTCATTTCTGAAGGACAGCTTTGCTGGGTAAATTAATCTTATTTGGCAAGTTTTTTCTTTAGCATTACAAATATATCATTCCACTCTATCCTAGCCTGTAAGGTTTATGCTGAGAAATTTACTATTAGCCATATCGATAGGTGATTTACTTATTTCTTATTATTGCTTTCAGGATCCTCTCTTTTGTCATTGATTTTTGACAATTTGATTAATACTATGTCTTGGTGTATTCTTGTTTGAATCTGATTGAAGACTGCTATAGTTTTAATATTTGTCACCTCTAAAACTCATGTGGAAATTTAATGTGAAATGTAGCCATACTGAGAGGTGGGATCTTTAAGAGGTCTTTGGGTTATTAGAGTTCTCCCTTCATGAATGGGTTAATTCTTCATGGATTAATGAATAAATGAGTTAATGGGTTATCATGGGAGGAAAACTAGTGGCTTCATAAGAAGAGAGACCTGAGCTAGCATGTTAGCATACTCAGTTCTCTTGCCATGTGATGCCCTGTACCAACTTCAGACTGTAGAGAATCTCCATTAGCAAGAAGACTCTCACCAGAAGTGTTCCCTCACCCTTGGACTTCTCAGCCTCCAGAATTGTAAGAAATAAATTTCTTCTTATTATAAATTACCCAGTTTCAGACTGTTATGAGCAACAGAAAACAGATTAAATAAACTTTGAACTTTCCATACTTGAATATTTTTATATTTCCCAAGATTTGGAATGTTTTCTGTGTGGAGGGCAGTCTACAGCCTAGAGCCACAGGAGCCATCTTGGCCTGGAGGCAAGCCTAGAGCCTGAGTCTGTGGGGCTGGCCTGGTGGTGGGGCAGGCCTGGAGATTAAGTCCACCATGCAAGCTTGGAACCTGGGGCTGCAAGATTCAGCCTGGTGCTGGGGTGGGCCTGGGAGCTCAGTCTGTAGGTACTAGCCTGGGGTCTGGGGCTATGGGGGCCTCTCTGGCACTGGGTTTAACTGAAGAAGGCTAGTGTTGGGGTCTGAGGCAAAGTCCAGTGCTGTCTTTCCCCTCCTTCCCTCAAGCAGAGGGTATGTCTCCTTACATTATGCTGCCTGAGGATGGGGGAGGAGTGACAGAGATAATGTGAAACTGCCCTTCTTATCCTCATGAATGCCTCTTACTTCAGTTCTATACCCAAATGCTGTAATCTTTCACCTGATTCCCTTAGCTCTTCCGGAGGTATTTTTTGTGCTTGGATTATTGTTCAAATTGATTTTCCGCTGGCAGGATGAGCACTGTAAAGTCCTATTCTGCCTTCTTGCTGATGTCTGGACCTGGAATTCCAGTGTTTTAAAAGACAATGTAACTAAGTAAAAATACAAATCAGTTACCATACAAATCAGTTACCATGTAGTTTTACATCTAGTCAGCTTAACAAGTTTACTCCAACTTCATGCTCCTGTCATCATGTGAGATTGTGACATTGCTCAAGTCTAAGGCCAATACGGAAGACTTAGTGATGGCAATACCTTAATTTAGACGTTTCCTTCTGGTCCACTACTTCAGTTTTGATACATGTTTATTTACACTCCTTTATGTACTTTGGTACAGACTTAAACAAGTCAATAAAATCTGAAAGTGTATTTATTCTCTTTTTATATATTCAACTTGTAATATGGTTCCCCTGTCTAGCCATAATGTTCACTTTTCTCTGCGATATCTAACGTGGATACATAATGGCCACTGTGAACTTATTTGGGGATCTAATCCTATGTGATTTTTTAAGTGACATATCAGCTTTTAATTTGTTAGTGGTAATGAACTCTGTTTGACTGTCTTTGCTTTCACCCTACACTAAAAAATGGGACTGTTTTAAACATTGCTTGAAAACATGTTTATTTAAACACACAAAGATCATAGGGATGATAAAATAGAAAAGTTTCCCATAATTCCACACCTAGATTATACTTTTAAAAAAGATTTATAGCTATCCTGGTGGATGTGAAGTGGTTATCTCCATGTGGCTTTGATTTGCATTTCCTTAATGACTAATGGTGTTGAACAACTTTTCATATGCTTACTGGACATTTTTATATCTTCTGTGGAGAAATGTCTGTTCAAATCCTTTGCCTATCTTTACATTGGGTCATTTGCCTTTAATTGTTGAGTTGTAAAAGTTATTCATAAATTTTGGAGACTAGTCCCTCATCAGATATATAATTTGCAAATATTTTCTTCTGTGGGGTTGCTTTCCACTTTCTAGATAGTGTCCCTTTAGGTATGAAATATTTTAATATTGAACAAATCAAATTATTGATTTTTTCTTTTGTACTTGTGCTTTTGGTGTCATAACTAGAAAACTTTTGCCTAAAATAAAGGCCATAAAGATTTACACCTGTTTTCTTCTGAGTTTTATGGTTTTAACACTTACATTGAGGTTTTTATCCTTTTTGAATTACTTTTTGTATTTAATGTGAAGTAAGGATCCATATTAACTCTTTTGCATTTAGATATCCAGTGTTCCAGAATCATTTGTTGAAAAGACTATTTTTTTTTCTCATTGAATGATGAGGAATGAAGAAGATTTTTTACCCTGGTGAAAAATCAGTTAATCATAGATGTGTAGGTTTATTTCTGGACACTAAATTCTGTTCCATTGATCTATATGTTCATCCTTATTCCAGTACCAGACTGCCTTAATAAAGCTTTATAGTAGGTTTTGAAATTGGGAAGTGTGAGTCCTCCTACTTTGCTATTTTTTATTAGGATTGTTTTGGCTATTCTTTGTCCTATTCAACTATATATAAATTTTATAATCAACTTGTCAACTTCTAAAAAGAAGTCAGCTGAAATTCTGATAAAAATTGTGCTGAATCTGTAGATCAGTTTGGGGAGAATTGCCATCTTGATGATGTTAGGTCTCCTGATCCATGAACATAGAATGATTTTCCATCTTAAATTTCTTTCAGCACTGCTTTGTAGTTTTATGCTTATCTTGTTAAATTTTTATTCTTTTTGATGCTATTATACTTTTATTTTATGTTTGTTTGTTTTTTAGAGATGGGGTCTTGCTCTGTCGCCTAGGCTGGAGTGAAGTGGTCTGGTCATACCTCACTGTTGCCTTGAACTTCTGGGCTCAAGCAATCCTCCCATCTCAGCCTCTTAAGTAGCTAGAACTACATGCCCAGCTAATTAAAAAAACAATTTGTTCATAGAGATGAGGTCTCACTATGTTGCCCAGACTGGTCTTGAACTCCTGGCTGCAAGCATTCCTCCGTCTTGGCCTCCCAGAGTCCTGGGATTATAGGCATGTGCCACCGCAACGAGGCTAATTTTACTTTCTGATTGTTCATTGCAAGTATATATAAAAATACAATTGATTTGTATCCTGCAACCTTGCTGAAATTATTTAGTTCTAACAACTTTTTAGTGCATTCTTTAGAATTTTCTGTGTAGAAGATCATGATATCTGAGAATAGACATCGTTTTAGTTTTTTCTTTCCCATTTGAATGCATTTTATTTCGTTTTCTTGCCTTATGGCTCTGGCTAGAAACTCTAGTACAATGTTGAATAGAAGTGGCAAGAGCAGATACCATGTTTTATTCCTAATCTAAGAGGGACAGACTTCAGTTCTTCCACTATTATATTAGCTGTGGGGTCTTATTTTATTATTATTATTATTATTTTTTATGAGACGAAGTCTCACTCTGTTGCCCAGGCTGGAGTGCTGTGGTGCAATCTCAGCTCACTGCAACCTCTGCCTCCTGGGTTCAAACAATTCTCCTGTCTCAGCCTCCTGAGTAGCTGGGATTGCAGGCATGCTCCATCATGATGACTAATTTTTGTATTTTTTTAGTAGAGATAGGGTTTCACCATGTTGGTCAGGCTGGTCTTGAACTCCTGATCTCAGGTGATCCGCCCACCTCAGCCTCCCAAAGTGCTGGGATTACAGATGTGAGCCACCATGCTCAGCTGCTGTAGGCTGTTATAGACACTGTTTATCAGCTTGAGGAAGATGCCTTCTACTCCTAGATGTTAACTTTCTTTTAATCAAGAAAGGGTTTCGGATTTTGTCAAGTGCTTTTTCTGTAGCTACAGAGATGATAATCAGATTCCTCCCCACTTCATTATATTTATGTGGGCTACTGTATTGATAGACTTTTTTATGTTAAGTCAACTTTGCATTCCTAGGATAAACCCATGTATCATAGCACATAGTCTTTTCTTAATGCACTGCTGAATTCAGTTTGCTTGTATCTTATTGAGGATTTTTGTTCCGTATTCATAAGGGATATTGGTCTGATTTTTTTTTGAGATACACAGGTCTGGGTTTGATACCAGAATAATTAATTCTGGCCTCTTAGAATGAGTTCCCTCTTCTATTTTTGGAATGTTTTGGGAATAATTGGTGTTAATTCTTCTTTAAACATTTGGTAGAATTCACCAGTAAATTTATCAGGTGTTTGATTTTTCTTTGTGAGAAATGTTTTGATGGTAAACTCAATCTTATTTTTTATAGGTCTATTTAGATTTTCTGTTTCTTCTTGAGTCAGTTTTAGCAGTTTGTGTTTGTTTTTAGGAATTTGTCCATTTCATGTGTTATCTAATTTGTTTACAATATTCTGTATAATGCTTCTAATTTCTGTAAAGTTGGTAGTAACGTCTCCTTTTTCATTCCTGAGATTAGTAATTTGAGTCTTTTTTCTTGGTCTTGTTAAAAGAGTTTTCAATTTTGTTGAAATTTTTAAAGAAACAACTTTTGGTTTCATTAATTTTCCTCTATTGTTTTTCTATTCTCTATTTTATCTCCACTGTCATCTTTATAATTTTCTTCTTCCTGCTTGCTTTGGGTTTAATTTACTCTTTTTTTCTAGTTTAGTAGTGTGGAAGTTTAGGCTATTGACTTGAGGTCTTCCTTCTTTTTAAATGTAAGTATTTACACTGAAAATTTCCCCCCGGTCACTGCTTTCGCTACATCCCATATAGTTTGGTTTTGGTATGTTTTATTTTCATTCACTTCTCAAAGTATTTTTTATTTTGCCTTGTGATTTTGTCTTTGATCCATTGGTTATTTATGAGTGTGTTGTTTGATTTCCACGTATTCGTTTCCTCAAATTTCTTCCTGGCATGTTTTCTAATTAATTTGATGTGGTCAGAAAACAGTATTTATATTATTAGAGTGCTTTACATTCATCAAGATTTATTTTATGGCTTAACATATGGTCTACAATGGAAAATGTTTCATATTTCCTTAAGAATGTATATTCTGCTGTCATTGAGTGAAGTGTTCTATAGATGTTTTTAGGTCTAGTTGGCTTACTGTGTTGCTAAAGACTTCTATTTCCTTCCTGATCTTGTCTCATTGTTCTATTATTGAATGGTGAGTACTACTGACTTCTGTATTTCTCTTCAATTCTATTGGTTTTGCTTCATGTATTTGGGGATGTTAGGTGCATATGTTTATAACTGCCATCTTCTTAATGCATTGATCCTTTATCATCAGAAAATATCCTCCTTTGTCTAGAAAAAAATTGTTGTCTTGAAATCTATTTTGTCTGGTATTAGTGTAGCCACGCAGCTAGCACTTTTGGTTAGGGTTTGCACAATATATCGTCTTCCATCATTTTACTTTCAACCTATATACATCTGTGAATCTAAAGTATGTAACTTGAAAACAGCATATAGTTGGAACAGTTTTTTTTAATCCATTCTTCCAATATCTGGATTAGTTTAATCCATTTATTTTATTGTAATCACTGATAAGATAGGCTTTATGTCTGTCATGTTATTGCTTTCTATATGTCTTTTTTGTTCCTCAATTATTTCATAACTGCCTTCTTTTTGTTAGATATTTTCTAGTGTACAATTTTAATTGCTTTGTCATTTCTTCTCTTATAATATATTTTTGAGTTATTTTCTTAGGGAAAACTATTAGCATCTTAATGTATAACAATCTGGTCTGGATTAATACCAGCTTAGTTTTCATACTAGATACAAACTTTGCTCCTTTATAGTTTTGTTACCCACCCCAGTTATGGTGTTTTTGTCCCAACCTACATTTTTATATAGTGTGTGCCTATTAACATAGATTTATATTTATTGTTGTTTATTATATGCAGTTGTCTTTTGAATTAGACAGGAAATGAGAGGAGTTACAAATAAACAATACATCACACTGTCTCCACGTGGATTTGAGTAACTGTCTAGTGCCCTTTCAGTCCGAAGCATTACCTTTAGTATTTCTTTTTAGGGAAGGCCTGCTAGTGAAAAACTCTGTTTTAGTTGATCTTGGAATTTATTAATTTCTCTTTCATTTTTGAAGGACAATTTTGCCAGATACAGAATTCCTGGTTGAGTTTTACTTTTCAGCAGTTAGAACATGTCTATTGCTGCCCTCTGGTTTCCATAGTTTCTACTGAGAAATCAGATATTAATCTTATTGAGGATCCCCTACACATGACAAGTAACTTGTTTTCGAAATTTTCTTTTTCTTTGGTTTTGACAAATTGAGTATGTGTCTGTGTGGGTCCCCTTGAATATATCTTATTCAGAGTTCAGAGTTTCTGCAATTTGTACATTGACGTTTTTTATCAAATTTAGGACGTTTAAAGCAATTATATATTCAAGTTTTCTTTTTAACACTTTCACTATTTTCTCCTACTGTGACTCCCATAATGTGCATGCTGATTGGCTTGATGGTGTGCCACAGATCCCTAAAGCTATTTACTTTTCTTTGCTCTTTTTTCTTTCTGCTCCTCAGTCTGTTTATTGCCAACTAACCTATCATCAAGTTTGCTGATTCTTCTCCCTAGTCAAATCTGCTATTGAGCCCCTTTAGTGCATTTAGTATACCTTTTCACAGAATCTTTCTTTCCTTTTAAAATCTTTCTTAATATTCTCTATATTACACATATATGAGTTATAGTTTTTGTATTTTCTTTTAGTACTTTGAATATAGTTACTTTACTTCTTTGAACATATTTAAAATAGCTGATTTAAATTCCTTATCTTCTAAGTCTAATGTCTGGTCATTCATAGAGGCCATTTCTATTGTTTGCTTTTATTCCTGGGTTTAGGCCATACTTTGTTTCTTTCCATGTCTTGCAATATTTTTGTTGAAAATTGAACATTTTGAATAATACAATGTGCCAATTCTGGAAATCAGATTCTCCACCATTCCCAGGTTTATTGCTACTGTTGTTTGGTGACTTTTCTGAACGAACTTCATAAAAGTCCATATTTTTTTTGTCACAGGTGGCCATTGAGGTCTCTTCTCAGTAGCATGGTGGTCAGTTAGTAATTGGGACAGATATTTCCTTAAAGCAACAAATCTCCCATTTATTACTGAGGAGCTCATTGTGCATGCTGGGGCAAGACTTCCACATTCATTTAGGTAGTATTCAGCTCTGCCTTAGCCTTAAGTTCCTGTTTGTGAATAGCCTTAAAGTGAATAAGGAGTTAGAGTCACAGCCTTCTCAGGTATTTCCTGAGCATGCACACAGCCCTACATGTGTGTGGCATACCCTTCTAGATTTGAATTTTTTTTAATCATGTCCTTATTAGTGCTTTTCGTGTCTCTTCCAATTAAATCTTGCCTACCTCAAGGTCATAAAGATATTTTGTTTTCTAGTGGTTTTATGGATTCTTAGTTTTATGTTTCATTCTGATTCATTTTGAATTAATTTTTGTGTATTATGTAAAAGTTGGGCCTCTTTTTCATACGGAAAACCTGTTGTTTCAGTATTTTTTTTTATTTTATTTTAAGACAGAGTCTCGCTCTCTCACCCAGGCTGGAGTGCAGTGGTGCAATCTCATCTCACTGCAAGCTCCGCCTCCCAGGTTCATGCCATTCTCCTGCCTCAGACTCCCGAGTAGCTGGGACTACAGGCCTACACCAGCACACCTGGCTAATTTTTTTATTTTTTGTAGAGACAGGATATCTTGCTATGTGCCCCAGGATAGTCTCAAACTCCTGGCCTCAAGCAATCCTCCCAACTTGGCCTCCCGGTGATGGGATTATAGGTGTGAGTCACTTCGCCTGGCTGGAAGAATGTTTTATGTGTTATCTAGTCATGAATATGGCACCCTAATTTTTCCAATGTTTTTCTTCTTTGTGAATATAACTAGAAAAAGACATAGTATGTTATATATACATATATATACATGTGTATATATGTGTGTATATACTCATATGTAAGTATACATATGTGTGTATGTGTGCAGAACATGTACCCAAGGCCAAGCCAAGAAACAGAACCCTGTCAGCATCCCACAAGTTCTTCATCTTTTTCCTGTCCCTGGCATGGTTCCACTCTCCAACTAGATGCAACCACTATCCTGATCTTTGCAATAATTTTTTCTTTAATGATTTTATTTTTAAACTTTACATGAATGGACTCATATTGTATATGTGTACTTTATTCTCATTCACCAAATAATTTTTTCTGTTTATAATTCTAGATTACCACTGCTTCTGATTCAATGTTGCTGTCAAGAAGTGACTTATCAGTTTAATCTTTTGTCTTTAGCTCTTTTTGATTTTTTTTTCTACTGGCATTCTACAGTCTTGGTATGATGTTTTTTAATTTATCTGCTTTGAATAAAATTTTAAGGTGGCTCACGCTTGTAATCCCAGCACTTTGGGAGGCCGAGGCAGGCGGATCACGAGGTCAGGAGATCGAGACCACGGTGAAACCCCGTCTCCACTAAAAAACACAAAAAATTAGCCGGGCGTGGTGGCGGGCACCTGTAGTCCCAGCTACTCCGAGAGGCTGAGGCAGGAGAATGGCGTGAACCCGGGAGGCGGAGCTTACAGTGAGCCGAGATTGCGCCACTGCACTCCAGCCTGGGCGACAGAGTGAGACTCCATCTCAAAAAAAAAAAAAAAAAAATTATATATATATATATATATATATATATATTCTCCAACATTTTTAGTTGTGTTCAGTATGAAGGTTGGTCCTGCTATGATTAGAAATGGGATTTAAATTAAAAAAAATAAAGTTAGAATCTTACTTACATACTGCTTTGTAACCTACTTTTAAAAACTAAACTTATTATGAGGCTTTTTCCTTGTAATTATAAGTTCTATTTTTATGAGTGCAAAGTATACCTCTACAGGAAAACACTAATTTACTCAATCTATTGTTGCACATTGTAGTTCTTGGTGATTTTCTACTATAATAAATGCTACACAAGATGATTTTTTTTATTCACATGGAATAACTGAAATTAAGACATATCAATGCCACCAACTAAATGTATCCTCATTTAGTTATAAACAAGAGATAATGTGATTATTTTTGCTCCAAGGGATGTCAGTAGATGGTATGACTACACAACTTACTTGAAAATAAAACAAATGGGGGTGACTGGTGTTGCACCTGTCCCATTTAGTCACTACCTTTCAGTATTTTCTCAGCAATGTATCTAGTAAGGTCACTAGCAATTTAAAAAAATATGAGAATATAAAATATGATAGAGGGTCAATTCCGCCTAGTTAGCTTCCCTACACAGACCTTTTGCTGATCATGCTGCTGTAGTTATTGTGAGAGGTATATGAGAAATCTGATACAAGAGACATTTGTATATCATCAGACTTTTCCAATACTAAAAGAGTAAATTCAGAAATACCATTCTGTCTGTTGCTCATATCATTAAGAAGAGGTAAAGCACTCAGAATCCTGACAGCCAGGATTACTCTAAGAATCTCTCTGTGAAATCAAAAACAAGATGTAAATTATTGCTTTCTTTTTTTAAAGCTAAGGTGGGGAGGCAAGCAACCCTTCAAATTCTACTTCTGTGACACTGGACACATATAATGATACTATTGTGTTTCTCTTAAAGAAAGGGCACACTGTAACTTAAAGTTGATGCCCAACAGGGCCATTTTGGAGTAAGTTGCTAGCAGACAAAAGCTATGCTATTTAAATATCTCATAAAAAATACCTTTTCTTTTTTTAAGTAATAGAGTACCAAAAGCAAAACTTTGAGCTTCCAACATGAGGCAAATTGTGCTATCTGCTAAATGTAGACCAATGACAAAATGGTTATCATATTTAATAAATATAATTGGCTAGTGTATCATCTTGGATCTGTTATTGTTGATCTATAAATAATAAATATAATTGGCTAATGTATCATCTTGGATCTGTTATTGTTGATCTTTCATTTCAAAAAGCATGTTACTGAGCAAATCAATTTCCCAGGGAAGCACTTTACTAAGACCGATTTTTGTCACACTTCTTATATAATTTGCTTATTAATTCAAATTAAGCTAGTTTTCTTTCCTAGCGTATCAGTGCAAAAAGACTACTGCTTTTTTTATTTTTTATGTTTTATTTTTTTGGAGACGTAGTCTCATTCTTTCACCCAGGCTGGAGTGCAGTGGAATGATCTTGGTTCACTGCAACCTCCGCCTCCTGGGTTCAAGCCATTCTCCCGCCTCAGCCTCCCGAGTAGCTGGGATTACAGGTGTGCACCACCATGCCCGGCTCATGTTTGTATTTTTAGTAGAGACGGGGTTTCACCATGTTAGCCAGGCTGGTCTTGAACTCCTAACCTCAGGTGATCCGTCCGCCTGGGCCTCCCAGAGTGCTGGGATTACAGGTGTGGGCCCTTGCACCTAGCCAGTACTGCAATTTTAAACAATTGTAGTACTTTGCCATCATGCAAAATAAAGTTGATATCCTGTTTCCTACCCAAAATATACATAATAGTAGTGCATTATATAAAATGTAATCCTAAATAGTCCAGGGATAAAGTGATATAGGTCTTTCCCATAAAATACTTCTAAAATATTTAAAATTTGAGTTAAAAAAAGTATCCACTTTATCAAACACCTTTTGGAGTCTATCTATGTATTATATTGTATAAGTAACACCACTATATCTGGCTTATAACATACAGAAGTGAGACTCAGGATTGAGAAAACATAGGATGTAACACTAAAATAACCGAGTGATTATATGTGCTCTACAGCTTCATTTGAAATAGATGGGAAAAAGTGTATCTAGTCATAATAACTTTTATAAGGCAATCAGTCACTGTTAATACAATTTAAAAACAACTGTGGCGATATCTCTAACTGGTTTTTGACATTTCTTTTATGTTCTAGACATAGTGACATTTTTATTCTTTCTACAAATGTAGGTCATAAAATTATTGGTTTCATTTAGACAATAGTTCACACCTCCACCCCCTACCACCATCAAAGCAAATAAAATGGAAAGCTTGGTAGACTAGACTCGAGTTTAAAGCACCAAAAGTAAAAACAAAATCACACTTAACACTCATTTTAGGAGATGAAAGGTTTACTTAGAAATTGCAAACATTTAGCAAAGGTAAGACAAACACTATTTTCCATATTCTACAGAAATACAATACTTTATAGCTGGCTTGGTACATGGTCACATAAGAACAAATCTAATGGAAAAAGAATATTTCATTCTACTTTTCTGCCACTTATCACAGTGTAATAAGTGCCAGTAAGTCCTGGAAGACAGCTGCATAGGAAGATTAGAATCCCAGGGCTGTTTGTTAATATACATGATTATATTGTAATAATATAAAAACAAAATAGGTAAGATATACAATTAACATGCAATTTAAGCTATATTATTTTGAAGAAACAGGACAGAATTTAGTGAACGCAACTTAAAAATTTGTTAATAATGTATTATAATCAGCATATCATGGTATTTTACATGGTATGGAATTATTCCTCCTTAATAATGCTTGGCAAATTGGAACAGGTTGATCCTACTTCTAGAACATATTAAAATGAAGATGAAGGAAAACAAGTGGATAATACTATTAGATGCTTTTCTAAATATTCTGAATTTTTAAAGTACCATAATTACATGCCTACCTCACCATCTCCAAAGTTAAAATAAAGTCTTACTTTGTACTCTATGAATGTGTACTGTCCAGTATAGTAGCCCTTAGCCATATGTGACTATTGAGCACTTAAAATGTGGCCAGTCAGAATTGAGATGTGCTGTGAGTGCAAAATACACTCAAATCTAAGACTTAGTATGGAAGAAAAAGAAGATAAGGTGTTTCATTAATAATCTTTTGTATTGATTACATGTTGAAATGGTATTTTTAATATACTGGGTTACATAAAATGTTATTAAAATTATTTTTGCTTGTTTCTTTTTTAATATGGCTACTAGAAAATTAAAAATTATGTTGTGGTTCACATTATATTTCTATTGAACAATGTGGATATAGATAATCTATAGTCATTACATTAGCCTTAGAATTTAGCGTCATACTTTAAGCACTCTGGGGTACTAACCTGAACTCCCAGAAAACCATAAGCACACTCTGCATATAAATTATTGCAAAATTCATTCTTATCTCTCTGCAAGATATGCATTTTAAGTGTAAAAAGAATTCTCAAAATATTGAATCCTTAACAAATGTCAATTAGTATGTGGAGAGAGCTAAAGGACTTCAATGTAGACTGTTACACTGGGGAAAAATAGATCAAGAAACATAGCAGTGCAACAGAGGGAAGACCATTAGTCTCTTCAGTAAAATAAGTTAGCCAAACTTATCTTTAATGGCCAAGGCCTGACCCTGCACCATAGATTATATACGTAACTTTTCCATTTAAACATAAACTATAAGAAAATCTTAAAACAATATTGATGGCAGCTTACTTAAATCTTCAAGCAATGTAAAATTAACAGGCATGGTGAATTCTAATAGCAGAATATAGTAGCTGAGAACTTCTTTTAAATGAAAGCTCCTCCATGTTAAATTATGCAATTCACTAGTGTCCAAAAAATTCGAGTCAAAAAAAAAATTAGACGCTATTAAAAAAATCATAACTGGCCTTTGATTTTGTTCTCCCTCTCTTTTTTTAATCTTTTGTAGTGTATAAATATTTGGCATACTTATAATACCTCATCTTTTATTTTTTCCAACTCAAAAACAGTAAGTTAATCTAAGAATGCATTCCATTATTTTCCTAAAAACAACATACGCCAAAATACAATACTGACAGTGGTCACCTCAGTCAGCAGCCAGCATCATAGTCATGCATCAAGAACCTCGCCAGGAGGCAATGCCTAATTACGTTTGTATTATACACTCTGTTCCTCACAGTTCAGGTAGGAATGTTTATTTGTGTTTTATAAAACTGTTTGATCTTTTTACATTAGGTAAACTCTGTCAAAAATGCTTTGAAAACCACAAATTAACAGATGCTGAAACTACTGTATCATTCATGGAAAGTTCTCCCTCATGCCAAAGATGTTCTGAGAAAACAAGCAGAAGTTTATTGTAACTTCACATTTTACCATTACCACTCTTAAGATGCTGGAAACAAGTTAGATTTAAGGAAAAATAAAAAGAACCTAAACCTGATAGTACTAGATATACCAATACAGAGACTGATTGCAGAAGACTACAGTAGTTCTCTCTAGAGTTCGGCCAACTGCTTATTAAGACATTTAATTATGTTTATTAATATGCCTTGCACAAGAAAATACTACTTAAACTTTCACACCTATCTTTCAACTATGTTCTGTATAAATAATACTTCTATTACATGTTACTAACTCCAGCCTAAATAAGCCTCATAAATCATATCAAATGATATAATTTCAAAATTCCACACATATATTACTCTACAAATATACTCCTTGGTGAAAAGATGTCAACAGTCTCCTTTCTGAAAGCTGTTAGTTTGATGTTAGATCAATCACTGACTAAGCATTTATTGAGCATCTACTATAACTGTACCCAGTCTTTAACTAATAAGAAAAAAATACCTGCTCCAAATGCAAGATGATATTTGTAAGCGAGGATAATTTACGAACTTTTTCTAATAGAATGCTCTTTGAATCAACATCTGGACATATGAAATTATATGATAAATAAACCTCAAATTTATTACCTATCACCTTATAAAGATAAATAAGCAATCTAAAGTATGCTGCATAGTACCTTGAGGAAAGTGACTGCCATACATAAAATTAAGGCTGATTCCTTAAAGGTATGGAAGAAAAGCCAGAATGTTATTGTTTGTAAACCACTAAAGACTTAATATGAACAGTTTACATAACTATCTGGTTAATTTGGGCAAATGAGCACTTGTGTTAGGTTTCTAACCTTGCTGGAAGGTGTTGGTCTAATAAAGAAAACTGCTTTAAGTAGGAGCACTTTTGGCATACACGAAAATAAAAATCCTTTGTAAATTTCACTTGCGATGTTGTGCAACTGTGTATCTTTGCCTTATGCATTTGAAACTGATTATGTATTTTATACAAAATGGCATATTTTTCCCAAAGCTAAGAATATAGACAATGATGAAAGACAGCTAAACTAGTTTTATCTTTCTAGCTTTTATCAACTCTGACTTGTTGAATTCCTACAACGTGCAAGGCAGTATGCAATGTGTTGAACATATATGAGGTCTACACATAAAACAAAGGGAAATTGAAGTCTTTGGAAGCAAAATAGTTGTCAATTTGAAAACCAATGGTAATCATTTTCCTCAACAGTATTTCTAAAAGTTGAGAATGATGTCAACTAAAACAAAATACAATCATCCCCACCTCTACCAAGGATGGAAATATAACACAGAAATCATTTCCACAGAAGACACGAGAATATTCATACTAGAGCCATAGGGACCAAAGCAGCAAGATAAACAATGAGGCAGTCACAGAATATCTACTAGCTACTGTACTGGTAATAGTTTATAAAAAATACGATCTATACTAAAATTTAAGAGCTAATAATATATTTAGCACATTTTTGCCTTTTCTTTTTGCCACTGAATATAAAATTTGTCCTAAATTTACTAAATCTTCTACACCCTGAGGAATAACAACAGACTAATAAAAGTAATGTCAGGGTTAGCTTTCTGGACCATTCTATTGTCCAGAAAGCACAAATTATATATAGCTAATATTCTTGGAAGCACAAGGTTTCATCAGCAGACTAAACTACTGCCCTGTATTGTTCTTAGCAAAGAGTTTGGTTTTACAGTGTTAACATGGCCTGGTGAGAGTAGAGAAGTCAAAGTTGGGAGCCTGAGGTTTCCTCTCCCACCTGAGATCCACAATTGATACATTGGTTTTCTGTCTTCACCATGAACATGGCATATTGCTGCCCTCTAGGAATATATTATTCAACAGTTCTCTGTAAAAGCACTTTGGAATCTTTAGCTATATATTTCTATGAAATTATATTTGCTATCTTGAAATATGGAATTCCTATCCCTCCATTCTCCATGTACAAACAGATAAAATGATACATTTAAAATTTCATCTATGCATTTACTTCTTTTCCTCCAGTATCTGGAAGAAAGCAAGTACTGTTTTCCCCCTTTCAACTATATTACATTATGCCTGAATTTGAGAGGGAAGGAAGGTCCTAAAGTAAGGCAAAGGATTCATTTAGGACAACATTCTGGCCTTTATTTTAGGGCAGAGTGCCACTGTTTCCCTTTGGACGCAGGTTTCAGGCTAATCTATTTGTGCACACACCATCCTCTAAATGGGATGCCTCCAACCCCCAAAACGTTAGTTGCCAGAAAGAACTAAATCTTGGTAGCGTGCTTAAAATGATAACTAATGGAATAATCAAAGCATCCTGCCTGCTTTTATCAGTCTCTCACTGAAGGATAAAATACCCTACAGGGCCATGCCTAGCGATGGGAATAAATAAAACAATGGGCCACAATCAACTGTTTGATAAAACTTCCATCCTGTTTTCTTAAACATTAAATATAATCTTGCTCCCAAAAAAGTAAGAAAGGCACGTGAATTAACACAGTCTCTATAGTTATTTTTTAAAAGACACTATGTGACAATAAGGAATTCTTGGGGTTGATTTTTCTTCTTTGTTAACTTCCCAGTGCCTCCACACATCTCTCCATTAAATGGGAGCTTATTACAGAGCATACCTAGGTATGGGGAGGCAGCAACACATAAAGTGCTAGGGTTTGCACAGTTCTATTTGAGAAATTTATTCAAAACAAAAGGTTCAGTTGTTATCAGGTTCAAAATTTCTAGCGTACTTTAAATATCTTTAAGTTTTAAAATATAATTTTCCAGTAGCAAAATAATAGTTAGCTTAAAACAGCTTTTTAGAAAAAAATCATGTTACTTCCCTTTACAACTAAATCTTTAGCATCTTCTATAACTCGGGAACTAAGGTAGGGATTATTAGATGGTTGTACAGTAGGTGGTATCTGCCATCTTGTGCTATATAAGAGAAAATTATTAAACTGACAATTTGCTTCAATACTAAAAATTCCTTTTAAACACACATACATGTGTGTGTGTGGCCCAAGAATAAATTGGCATGACCTGAACATACCTAAGTGGCATATGATCTATTACATATTTGCTTTCCTGCAAACTACTGCATAAAAATCCAAAAACTTTTGTTTCCATATCTTGTATCACATAAGCCCTTATTTGAAAATTTAAGTACTTTTAGAGATAACCTGTATATATTTAACCCTACTAATAATTAAGCCTTTAAGTGAGAACTGTACCTAGGAATAAGAAATATGACTGAAAGTCTGGGCCCAGAGTTTCTTAAGAGGTAACAAAATGCTAAAATCTAGAGAAGACAAAGGGGATATTAATACGTATCAAATCCCTAAGCTTAAAAAATGACTCACACAGATTTAAGAAATATCTGAAAGAGTCACAGTTCAAGTTGCGGGGAAAAAAAGGAGAAGCATAAAATGATGATACGTGCATAGGTACAGATCAGTAAGTCACTGAAATCAAAGAATTTCTTCAGATGATTAAAAGCAGTTCCGGCTCTGTATGCAGGATCTGTCCTCTAGTATCACAAATGAACAGAAAGTGGTGTTCTTAATGCAAGTGTGGGTTCTTTAGCTCTACAAATTTTTAATATATATTATAATACAGTTAATTGACAATTACAGAGCTGCATTTCTTGGCTGGGATTTAACAAGTTTAAACAAGGTAATGAAATGAAGGAAAAAAAGTCTAAATCAACTTATTCTATATGCGATAGCTCTTCCCAAGTATTATGAAACTAGAAAGCACCATTCATTCACAATCCATTGCACTAATCCATCAATTTCTCAATCATCACTCATTCTTATCACTCACAATCTTTCTCTTCTTGTTAGTCATTCATTAATTTAATAAATATTTAATGAGTCCTCACAATGTGCAGGGCACAAGTAGAATCTGGAAAACACCGTACTGCCAAAATAGGTACACTAAAGTACACTAAGGTACACTAAAGGTGGGGTGAAGGTGGTGGTGGAGACAGTTACAGAGCTTAATGCTTTTCGCTTGTCAGTAGTATTCTTAATCCACAGTATGGTACGATGACCCACTGTTCTTCCAGTGAAAGTTTAATGAAATATGTGTCAATAAGCCATCTTTTCCTTTTAACAATTAGATTGTTATAGAAAAATAAGTGAAGACTAATTAAGTCCCAGAAAATAGACACATCCTTTCTACTACATGATCTCAGTCAAAGACATTATCACGCTACAGCTAGTGGGTTTAAATATTAACCACTTAGGAAAAAAACCAACCATATAGGGCAATATTAGGATTTTCTGTGAATGAACAATTAAAAAATGCAAACTCTAGAAATAAAGCAGCACACAAAAGTTACATACTAACAGTATCCTTTGGATATTTGTATTTTTGCTCTCTACTTAAAACTTTTAGGAAGGAACCAAGACATATTAAAGGACTGTGCGACTTCAGAAAAGAGTGGGTTAAGAGCCTTAGAAGATACGAAAATAGTTTACACCAAAGATGGGCAAGATAATCAGTGGAAGGTATACAAAGGCATGAAGCACTATAAAAATTAGCTAGTGTTTTATAGGGTATTGTCTACACTCATTTCTTGACATTTTTTCACATCAAAGCATAAGCCCTATTACTCAAAATGTGAAAAATGATTTTTAGGAAAAAAGGTAATACTGAGTTAGGCCAGAATCTGGCAACATATTTTAGTGGAATGGGCTGAACCACCCATGTCTTCTCTGTGTAGTTTGCCCCCAAACCCTCGCAGGAGCTAAAAATCATAAACTTATGATTTCATCCATAGAGGTCTAGGTGGACCTTGAGGTATTTGATTCAAAATATGCTTTGTACACAAAGGGCCATGGAATTATGTTCATAATGGTATTTTTCATCTAAATAATATAAAAGCTATAAAAAGGTAATTTTTGACTTGAGAGGAGAACAAATTCTGTCTACTGGGGCCAGGCTAGACAACTTTTCTGGCATTCTTAAGTCTCACTTCAACAGTCTGACACTCAACAAAACCATGATGCCAAAGAAAAGGACATACTTCTTTAAGGCAATCTACCTAACTCAAGTCCAGGCTTTCTGTAACAGTGAGAGAGAGGTTTACTTTCCCTACATCTTTATCCCCACTTTACAAATTACCTAGCAAGTAAAAAGAAGAACAGGCAAAGCACTGTTGTCACACTTATTTCTGCCACTACTACTCACATTCTGCACAGAGATAGGACAACTGACAGCTTCCATCATTAGGGAAACTTTTAGAAGGGCCACTCTTCATATTTCTGGTATATGAATGTATTTTAGATGAGGTATGAAATTCATTGCAAATAGGGAGTAGAAATCTTGAAGACACACCCCTGAAGTAAGGAAAGATATACAAAAATGACACACAGAAGTGACAAAAAATATGTAATGGACTGGCAAAACAAAGTATATGAAAAGAAGAAACAGACCATTTACAAAAGGGCAAATATGAGAAAGCAGACATTACATGGCCCATTCCCCACCCTCACCCCACCTACCTGAAAAACTCAGCCCTTGTTATTGAAAACATAAGATACAGCTATAATGTGGATACTTTGGTACCTCATCCCTGATTAAGTTCAGTATCAAAGTGTTTTGTTTTGCACATACTATTCCTTCCCCTGGCATTTGCCAGTAAACTTTAACAGTCACTTCATGATAATTTTATAGTTTCCATAGTGTATCCTCAATAATTTAGATTTTTAAAAAGGAATATTTTTATGGATCTATTTCTTTATATATTTCTCCCATTTGTCATAAGTGAATTTAAAATTAAAAAGTAGTAATAGCTAAAAATGGCATTCCAAGTTTTCAGAAAAAAAAAAAAAACAATTTTATAAGGACTGAAGTGTTTTGGCATATACCAAATTTGAGGTAAAAATAATCTATCAAAACTAGCAATAAAAATAATTTTCCTTTACTGCAATAACATAAACTCTTAGTTTTTTTTTAAATAACCATTTAAAAAATGGATTACATTGGAAGCATTTTTTTCATACAAATTCCAATACTTCTGACTTTGGTAATTGGGTAGAACATGCTAGAGAAAGAGAACTAGTTTATATTTTTACACATTCGCCCATCTAGCCATTTGATTCTCAAAATAATTACATCAAGTTATTTGGCATTCACACCAACATTCTTAAGTTGAACTGCAACATAAATGTTTATTTTCAATTTGTTTTAGAGACAGGGTCTCAACTCTGTTGCCCAGGCTGAGTACAGTGGTGCAATCATGGCTCACTACAGCCACAAATACCTGGGGCTCAAGCAATCCTTCTGCCTCAGCTTCCTGCGTAGCTAGGAACACAGTTGCATAGCACCATGCCTAGCTATTTTGTTATGGGGTCTTGCTATATGGCCCAGGTTGGTCTCAAAGTCCTGGGCTCAGGCAATCCTCCTGCCTAGGCCTTAAATTTTTAATTTTTAAAATAATTTGCCTATGCAGCAATTGGACTGAGGGGGGTAGAGGTGTGTGTGTGTGAACCACTCAGGAAAACCAAATGAGAAGCCCCATATACAGAAATACAAAGGGTGAGAAATTAAACAGAAAATTTAAGACTCGCTGTTCAGCAGGAAGAAACTATACAATTATTTTATCCCCACAGGAATGCCAGTTATTAACAAAATAAATAAAATGAAAGATTTACTATGGACTTTCAACCTAAAGATGAAGAACATATGGTTAGCTAATAATAGTAAACAGTTCATGCAACTATGTAAATAATAAAAGAAAGCAATATTGCACTAAAAGGGGAACCTTGTAGGACTAATTCACCTCTTTCATTGACTCAAAGTAACCAGCCATTTCCTGTATGCACTGGCAAACCTGGCTTGCTCCACGTTCCGACAGGTGGATAATACTTGATCAATGAACCTGTGCTCCATTTCTAGGCCTAGGGAGTCTGGAACTGGTGTCCGCTTCAGGCGTTTGGTTTCCTGGGAATAGCCTTGCTTGCTAGAGTCATTCAGTCCATCTACTTCCATTGCCTGAGACAGCTGGGAGCCTGCTGGGATAAGGTGCAAGTCACTCAAAGTCTCCGCAGGGCTGTCTGCAGGTGACAACTGGGTCATGCTGTGAGGAAACCTACCATTTAAGTGATGCTGAAGGTAGAAAATATGCCGCCTGCGATAGAGAGGGGAAGGAAGAGAATAAAGAAAATCACATTACAAAGTCAAGCTTTTCCAGAAAAAAAAGTTTGCAATTTCAAAACATACAGTATTCAGTTCACTGCCCATTTCATAACCAAGTTATACAGAGGAAGGAGGAAAAACAGTAGAGATGATGTTCCAGGATATTTGGACAAAGAAACCCTTATAACCCCAGCTTACAGGTTTGTTTGTAAGAAAGAATACGGTCCTAAGGTTTTTCATAAGCATTTACTGAGATGACAATGACTTGGAGATGGTACTCTATGGTAACTGTAATATAAAACTAGAAATATGTGACAGTCTTATTTCTGCTATAAATTATAAATATAAAATAAAACCAAAAACAAACCTCATTGATATCCTAGAAGACAAGTGATTCAGAAATAAGGGGATTGAACAGTTCCTTTAGAGGCTTACTCTGTGGCCTCTATCAAATACTTTAATAAAAATAACATATCTGTTGTAGCGGGTCTTATTCCCTAAAAGTCAACTGAACTTTACCCTAAATCCATCACCAACTACAGTTTTAAACATCCACATGCATTGGGGATGTGCTGGGCTCTGAACAAAACATGTTAAAAGATACAGTTCCTGTTCTCCCTCCGAGAAGAGCAGTTCTCCTGCCCTTAGAACCACCTAGAATTGTTTGTTAATAATGAAGATTCCCGCGTCTAATCTCCAAAAATTTCAATTCAGTGGGGGCACATCTATGTACAATGAACTGTATAAATTCTAGGTTGTTACATCTCATCATTCACATTAGCAACTCTAAGCCCTTAAGAGAATTCTATTCATTTTCCTTGCATATTCTGAAGCAGACAGGGAGCATACAATGTACCAGTTTTACAGGGGGTAAAACTTAAAAGGCTAGATAAGCTGTCTAATGACAATGAGTCAGCAGTAGAAAACCAGCCTATGTAATACAGGCATACCTAGTTTATATTATGCTTTGCTCTAATGTGCTTTGCAGATATTGTATTTTTTATAAACTGAAGGTTTGGCAATCTTGTGTCAAGCAAGTCTATCAGCACAATTTTTCCAACAAAATGTGGTCACTTTTTGTCTGTGTCACATTTTGGTAAATTACTAGTATTTCAAACTTTTCCAAGATTATTGTATCTGTTATGTGATTTGTGATCAGCGATCTTTGATGTTACTACTATAACTATTTTGGGGTGTCACAAACACACCCATATAAGATGATAAACTGAACCAATAAATGTTGTGTGTGTTCTGATTCCTCCACCAACCAGCTCTTCCCCCATCTCTCACCCTCACCCCAGGCTTCCCTGTTCCCTGAGATACAACAATATTGAAATTAGGCCAATCAATAATCCTGCAATGACCTCTAAGTGTTCAAGTGAAAGAAAGAGTCACAGGTCTCTTACTTTAAATCAAAAGCTAGGAATGATTAAGCTAAGTGAGGAAGGCATGTCCAAAGCTGAGACAGGCTGAAAGCTAGGCCTCTTGTGCCAGTTAGCCAAGTTGTCAATGCAAAGGAAAGTTTTTGAAGGAAATTAAAAGTGGTACCCCAGTGAACACACAAATGATAAGCGAAACACAGTCTTACTGCTGATATGGAGAACGTTTTAGTGTTCTGGATAGAAAAGCAGATCAGCCACAACATTCCCTCAAGCCAAAACCTAATCCAGACTAAGACTCTGATGCTCTTTAATTCTAAGACTGAGAGAGGTGAGGAAGTTGGAGAAAAAGAGTTTGGAGTTAGCAGAGATTGGATCATGAGGTTTAAGGAAAGAAGCCATCTCTATAACATAAAACTACAAAGTGAAGTAGCAAATGCTGATGTAGAAGCTGCAGCAAGGTATCCAGAAGACCTAGCTAAGATCGCTGATGAAGGCAGCTATACTGACAAGAGATTTTCAATGTAGATGAAATACCCTTCTATTGAAAGATGCCATCTAGGACTTTCATAGCTAGAGAGAAATCCATGCCTAGCTTCAAAGTTTCAAAGGACAGTCTGACTCTTGGTAGGGGCTAATACAGCTGGTGACTTTAAGTTGAAGCCAAGGCTTATTTACCATTCCAATAATCTTAGGGCCCTTAAGAATTATGCTAAGTCTATTCTGCCTGTATGTTGACAGCACATCTGTTTAAAGCATGGTTAACTGAATATTTTGAGCCCACTGTTGAGACCTGCTGCTCAGAAAAAAAGGATCCCTTCCAAAATATTACTGCACATTGACTATGCACCTAGTCATGTGAGAGCTCTGATTGAGATGTACAAAAAGATTCATGTTGCTTTCATGACTGCTAACACAGCATTCATTCTCTAGCCCATGGATCAAGGAGAAACTTCAACTTTCAAATCTTGTTAAGAAATACATTTCATAAGGCTATAGCTGCCACAGATAGTGATTCCTCTAATGGATCTGGGCAAAGTAAATTGAAAACCTTCTGAAAAGGGTTCACCATTTTAGAGGCCATTAAGAACATTTGTGATTCATGGGAGGAGGTCAAAATATCAACATGAACAAAACTTTGAGAGAAGGTGATTCTAACCCTCACGGATGACTTTGAGGAGTTCAAGACTTCAGTGTAGTAAGTCACTGCAAATGTGGTGGAAATTGCAAGAGAACTAGAATTGGAAGTGGGGCCTGAAGATGTGACTGAATTGCTTACAATCTCATGATAAAACTTGGATGGATGAGGAGTTGCTTTTTATGGATGAACCAAAAAAGAAAAAAAAGTGGTTTCTTGAGAGAGAATCTACTTCTGGTGAAGATGCTGTGAACATTGTTGAAATGACAACAAAGGATTTAGAATATGACACAAACTTAGTTGATAAAGCAGCAGCAAGGTTTAAAAGGACTCTAATTTCGAAAGAAGTTCTACTGTGGGCAAAATGCTGTCAAACAGCATCACACACTACAGAGAAATCTTTCATGAAAGGAAGAGTCAAACTTCATTGCAATCTTATTTTAGGAAATTGCCACAGCCACCCCAACCTTCAGCAACCACCACTCTGATCAATCAGCAACCACCAACATTGAGGCAAGACCCTTTACCAGCAAAAGATTGCAACTTGCTGAAGGGTCGGATGATCGTTAGCATTTTTTAGCAACCTAGTATTTTAATTAAGATATGCACTTTTTTTTTTTTAGACATAATGCTGTTGCACACTTCTTAGACTACAGTGTAATGTAAACGTAACTTTTATATGTACTGGGAAACAAAAAAAAATTGTGTGGCTCACTTTATTGCTATATTCACTTTATTGCAGTGGTCTGGAACTGAACCTGTGATATCTCTAAGGTATGCCAGTAGCTTAAAAGATCTATCTTCCCTCTTGAAAACGTGAAATAAGTGTCTTGCTTTTAAGAGAAAGAGAGCATTCTCTACTAATGAAGGTGCCAAAGAGGGGAGATAATCTTTTATGTTCTGAATATATTTAGTAAGGAAAAGCAGCTGACCAGGTCTCCTCAAATAATCTGCAAGACAGACTAGACTAGAGAAAGAAAGAAAATCTCAATAACTTTAGAAATAGGCAATTTTAAACAATGCCTACCTCCTTTCTGCCTAGCACAGGCAAGTTCTTTCATTTACAAATACAACGCTATGGCCTAAAGTAGAATCTGTATTTATGAAGATGAAGATGCCTCCAAATAAAGGAAGTTCCAAAAGAAATGAAGCTGGGAAGGGGTCACATACGTGACTTCATTCCAACATACTGTCAAATGTACTCACAACTGAAGTTGATAGGTTGCTAACCCTTTTTCACTCTTTGCTACCAGACTTTCCCCTCTCTCAGAGAAATTCTCTTACACTTTAAACAAAAAGTGTCAAGAGATTATACTTCAGGTAAGTTAAGTTGCAGACCATCAGGGTTGGAAAAATGATAAAGCATACCTTATTCTCGAGGTCTAATCAAATCTCAATCCTGACTGTGCATCAAAATTATGTGTTCAGGTTTTTCTAAAAAAAAAAAAAAGAAAGTGCCAGGCATGATGGCTCACACCTGTAATCCCAGCACTTTGGGAGGCCAAGGCAGGCAGATCACCTGAGGTCAGGAGTTCGAGACCAGCCTGGCCAACACAGTGAAACTCCGTCTCTACTTAAAAATACAAAAATTAGCCAGGTGTGGTAGTGGGCACCTATAATCCCAGCTACTTGGACGGCTGAGGCAGGAGAATCGCTTGAACCTCGGAGGCAGATTGCAATGAGCCGAGATCACGCTATTGCACTCCAGCCTGGGCAAGAAGAGCGAAACTCTATCTCAAAAAAAAAAAAAAAAAAAAAAAAAAGAGATGGCAGCAATCCATCCTAGATATGCTAAATCTTAGTATCTCCAAGGAAGGAGTCCAAAAACTTTTTATTGTTTTATTTTAGAACTAACACAGGTTATTCTGTTGCACAGTCAAGGTTGAATATCACCATCCTAAGCTGCAGACAGAGATCTACATGAGGAATCTCTTATTAATGATGACGATGATGATGATGATATGGTAACACAAAACCTCTTGTATTCACTCAGGCAAAGCTCCACAATCAGATGACCATGTTTACCCAAGCAGGCAGGAATCAGGTGTAACTAACACCTTCTGCAGCTCTCATGAAGACATGCAGTTTTGTGTAGGAAATAGATTTTCCCTTTTCTTACCTATGACACCAAAGGGTTTCATGTCCTGGGTAGGAATCAATAAGATCAGTGCTGAATTCGACTTCTTCTTCTAGAAGATGGGGAAGATTAATCCTTGGTTCTTCTGTTGAAACTGCTGCTTCTTCATCTTTTGGAAGAACTAGGGCTGGCTCACTTCTCAAAGGATTTTGCTCCATCACAGAACTGTCTATCACAGTTTGGCTAATCAAAGACTTAAGCAAAAACTGGCGGTAGTGAAATCCACTGTGGTCTGAAACGTGCATAGATGCCCAATGTTTAGTAGAAGATAGTTCATCAAGAAGAATCTTGTAAGAAGAAAAAAGGGAAGTAAGAAGAAGAGTTCCCAAAGGTTCTTCTTCCTCCATTATTGCCTCTGATTTCTCTTTGATTTGTTCCTTTTTTGACAAGACCATTCTTACCAATATTTTGTACACAATGTCCAGCACAGTGCTCTCACTTAGTGGAAGCTTAATACATGCGAATTTTCTCTTTCCCATATAAAAGTGATAGATATTTTTTTAAGACTAAAGAATTTAAGGACTCATTTGTCATCCTTTCCCTAGACCTTGACTACTCACATGCTGATTGGTACACACAGAGAAGGAAAGTCAAATTATAAAATAATGATGAGCATTAGGGTATTCATTTACAAGTAATGCTGACGTAAAAGGAAAAATATAAACTCAGATTACTTTGATATAAACTTTATTTTACATTTAATAAATGTGTATAATATGTAACTTATTATCTCTACAACAATAGCCTCAGTGAAATTATTTGTTCTTCAATATAAGTGCCATGAGGGCAGAGATCGTGTTTGTCTTGTTCACTACTTAATTATAAGGGATTAGTAGAAAAACATGATGCACTAATAATAAGATTTTTTCAAGAGCTCGTGACTTTAACTATTTGTCTCAAACTTATTTAACATTAATAATGGGTTTTAAAATAACTGAAATAAAATTTAGCAGCAAATTGTTTAAATCTTTGTGATACCAATATCTTGCAAACTAAAGAATTTCAAATGAAATGATTTTTTTAAAAGCAGCACTTATGCAAAAATAATTTATTTGAGAGTGTCTTGGACAGGTCGCAAACATAAATCAGTGAAAGGTATATCAAGGGCCTACCACGTTCCATCAGAGGAGTTTCAGACCAGCTAAGGAAAAAAGACATACATTTGTGAACAGTTAACAATACAGACAGCATAATGCTGAATGACACCTTTACCTGTTTGTCAAAGGTCCCAGGCAAATGCCTTCTCCTGTACCATGATCTTTTTTCCATTTCTTACACCATTTTTCTTCCCCAGGAATCTTTCCTTTTCCTGAACCCCCATAGTACTTATTAAAGAATTTCAGTGCATCTCTTCATTCCCATTAAACTCAGTGAGTGAGGGCTTTAAGATATTTATTCATTCCTATTTGATACTTCAATCCCCATATACCTACTGACATCAAAGTGGATACATAAATATTTTATGAAATGAATGAACAATTTAATAAATAAGGCAAATAGTAAGACTACTTCCAGCCAAGATAGTCAAGTTGTATCAGTGATATGTTTTAAACATCTCCTTTAAGTTCCAATGAGTTTATTTATAGCCACCTAAATTTATTCCAGAGGCTATAGCTGGCAAGTCTCTGAGAAATGGAAAACAGTATCTTTATTTGATTTTAAACGGTGAGCAAAAAATAGCACCAGATAAACTCCTACCTGAAATAAAAATCAATCTTACATTTATTACATTTTTGAAAAATAAACCTGTAGAACATTCTGGCTATAATACAGCAGCTTTTTTATTTTGGCATGGCTTCTTAATATGGATTGAAAAGAGTACTCCACTTATTTAAAATGAACTTACATAATATGAAAACATTTAGATTATTTCTAACTGGATATTTCTATGTATAAAATTGCAGTTTATTATTTAATTTGGAGGCAAAAATGGCACACATATAAAAGATGTTCTGGCTGGGCGTGGTGGCTCATACCTGTAATCCCAGCACTTTGGGAGGCTGAGGCAGGCAGATCACCTGAGGTCAGGAGTTGGAGACCAGCCTGGCCAAAATGGTGAGGCCCTGTCTCTATCAAAAATACAAAAATTTGCAGGGCGTGGTGGTGCATGCCTGTAGTCCCAGCTACTTGGGAGGCTGAGGCAGGAGAATAACTCGAACCTGGGAAGTATAGGTTGCAGTGAGCCGAGATCGCTCCACTATACACCAGCCTGGGTGACAAAACAAGACTCCATCTCAGAAAAGAAAAATATATATATATAAATTTCAACAAAATCAATTTCTTAAAAAAATTCTTAGGCTTTTAAAGAGAAAATCCACTATATTCTTTTCCCTAAGATATAAAGATGCATACTAAATGAAAGAAGAAACTTTAACTGGAATTTCAAGGCATTTTCTTGTTAGAATAAAAAGATACAAAGATATAGGCAATGTTTTTTTTAAAAAGACAGCAATTACTTTTAAGTGATCCAATTAACTTTTAAGTGATCTAAAGATACTATATAAAGATATGGCTTTAATGTACGGTACTGATGGGATAAATGACCTTTATATGATACACGCTAAATATCCTTCTTTTCCTACTTCCATATGAAAACATGAATAAGTGAATAAATAAACTACAAGAAAACTGCAGATGCAGGGCTATGAAAAAGAGGGATAACGTGCTAAAAATGAAAGACTATTAAAAATACATATGCCATAGGTCCTGTAAACTTTTAAAAATAACATTTGGGTTTTCTTGTGATTACAAAAGTGATACAAAATGATCAATATAGAAAATTCCAATAATATGGAAAAATATAAAAAAGCAAACAAAAATCAGTATTTTGTTGGCCAGAGATCACTACCTGTAACATTCCGGCAGAAAACAAATCTTTCAACTTTTTTTCTATGTATGCACATGCACAGAGTTTATTTTTAAGAAAAATCTGGGATATTCTTTTGTCCCAATTTTATTCTACTTCAATTATAAATACATTCCTATGGCATTAAATATTATTCTATAATTTTTAACTCGTAAAATATTTCACCCTCAAGATTATCAGAATTTAACCATTCCCTTGTTTGTTTCTACTCTTGTATAAGTAACACTCATATATAAATCTATGTACATATCTAATTATTTAGGAGAAATTTCTAGAAGTATACTTGCTGGAACAAAGAAAAAAATTTTATAAGGTTCTTGATATATACTGTCAAAGTGCCCTGCAGAAAGGCTGTATAATTTATACTCCTATTGGAAGTACATGTTAATGCTTATTTCCTAAATTCATCAATACTTTAATCTTCACTAATTTAATAAGAAGCATGTTTCATTTTAATTTACATTTTCTTAATTATCATTAAACCTAAATATATTTTCTTGTGTGATTACTTTTCCTTTGTTTCTTCATTTATGAACTGCCTATTTTGCCTAATTCTCTACATTTATGAATTATCTAATTTACTATTTGTGATAGTCATCATTTTTCTTATGAGTTTGTAAGAGGTCTTTACATATTAAAGATATTAAGTCTCTATTTGTCATATGTGTTGTAAATATTATTTTCAATATATTACTGCAACTGATTTTTTAAATTCTTTTCTTTTTTTTAAAGATTGGGAGTCAAGTAAAATTCTTTTTTTTCTTTTCTCCCTCAGGTCTATTGAAGTATAAATGACAAATTAAAATTCTGTATATATATATGTGTGTATATATATATATACATGTATACGTATATATATATATACATATATATATACACACATACACACACACACACACATACATATATGATGTACGACATATTGTTTTTATGTATACACTGTGAAATGATTACCACCATCAGGTGAATTAACATATCCATCACTTCACATAGGTATTTTATTTTTTGTGGTAAGAACATTTAAGATAATGCTCTTAGAAATCTTTAGGTATACATTATTAACAGTAATTACCATGTTCTACCATTAGACCTCCAGAACTTACTCATCCTAACTGAAACTTTGTACCCTTTAACTAGCAACTCCCTGTTCCCCACCACAACCCCTACTCCTGCAATCACGATTCTACTCTCTATTTCCATGAGTTCAACTTGTTTAGAGTCCACCTACAAGTAACACCATGCAATAGTTATCCTTCTGCGCTTGGCTTATTTCACTTAGCATAATGTGAGTCTCTTTTCTTCATATAGGTTTTTATTCCATTTAAAGTTCAATTTGGTATTTAAGATTAAAAAAAAAAAAACACCTAACTTTCTATTTTCTAAAAAGTCAATCAATTTTACCAGCATCACAAATTGAACAAGGAATCCTTTCTCTAATTATGTGAAACGCCATATTCATCATTAATGAAATATGTACATATTATGTATTGGAATTTGTTTCTGGACTTTATATTCTGTTCCATTACTGAGTCTATTTTTGAAATAGCAGCACAATTTTAATTACTCTATCTTATTAAACATTTAAGTATCTAATGGTAGAGTGTTCTTTATTGTTTTTCCCAACAATTTCTCAGCTATTCTTTAAGCTTTATTCTCTCTAATGTACTTTAGAATCATTTTTGAAGTGAAAAAATAAATCAGTGGTTTTTAATATATTCACAGAATTGTGCAAGCATTGCTGTTATCTAATTTCTAACGTTTTCACCATCCCCACAAAACCCCATTCCTATTAGAAGTTACATCCCATTCCCTCCTCCCCGGCCTCTGGCACCCACTAATCTGCTTTGCCTATTCTGAACATGTTATATAAATGAAATCATACAATATGTGGCCTTGAATCTGACTGCTTTCAATCAGCATGTTTTCAAGGTTCATCCACGTTATAGCATGTATCAGTATTTCCTTCCTTTTTTATGGCTAATGTTCCATTGCATGGATACACCACATTTTGTTTTCCATTCCTCAGGTGAGGTATTATGTTTTGGCTATTATAAATAATGTGGTTATTAATGTTCTCATACAAGATTTGGTATGGAATGTGTTTTCACTTCTCTTGGGTATATACTTAGGAGCAGAATTACAGGGTCATATATGGTAATGCATGTTTTTCTCCAAGAATATGATATATATTAACTATAGTTTTATTAACATATAGTGATTCTATGTTTAATCATTTGAGGAAATGCCAAACTGCTTTCCACAGTGGCTGTACCATTTTACATTCTTACCAGCCATTAATAAGAGTTTCAGTTTCTCCACATCCTAACCAACATTTGTTATTGTCCGTATTTTGGTGTGAAGTGGTATCTCACTCCCTGTGGTTTTGATTTGCATTTCCCTAACAGTAAAGATGGTGAATATCTTTTCATGTCCTTATTGGTGGTGTGGGTATGTTTTTTTGGAGAAATGACTATATGTGCTTTTTTTATGTGAAACTTGTAATTTGCCAGTAGTAATAAACTGCCTGACTGTGAATCTTTCCTGCCACACTACCCTCAAATATAAAAATATTTTAAAATTTACTTAAACGTTTATTTAAGCATGCAGACATCAGAGAGAACATAAAATAGAAAATTAGTGTCATAATTCCATCCTATACTACTTTTAATCAATCTTTATTCTTTAACATTTTTCTGACTAAAAAACAAATACGTTTTTATAAAAAATACGAGAAAAAAATCTATAACATTGTTGTGTGTATGTATAAATATCTGTTCAGCATTTACCACGTGTCAAGCACTGTTCCAAACACTTTAAAGTATTTGCAGTTTCATTCAATGCTAATAAATACATTAAAGATTATATTAGGCTGCTGGGTGCGGTGGCTCACGCCTATAATCCCAGCACTTTGGGAGGCAGAGGCAGGTGGATTGCTTGAGGTCAGGAGTTCAAGACCAGCCTGACCAACATGGCGAAACCCTGTCTCTACTAAAAATATAAAAATTAGCCAGGCGTGGGTAGTGGGTGCCTGTAATCCCAGCTACTTGGGAAGCTGAGGCAGGAGAATTGCTTGAACCTGGGAAGCGGAGGTTGCAGTGAGCCAAGATTGTGCCACTGCACTCCAGCCTGGGCGACAGAGCGAGACCCTATTTCAAAAATAAATAAATAAATAATAATATTAGGCCTACCCTAGTATAACCTATTGTGAATATTTTCCTTTATATCATCTTCTAAAATATAAATTTTAGTCATAACAAAATATTCCAATGTGATGGATTGTAATCTAACAATTCCCTCATTATTGAAGGGCTATAGCTTTTCTAGTTTTTCACTACTATAAATGCTACCTTTATATATCAAACTTCTATATTTAATAGCCAGTGTTTATTGAGCACTTAATTAAGGCACTTTGATAGCCACTTTATATGAATCCTCCCATTCAATTTGCATCACTCAGTGAGATAGGAATTATCGTCACCCTCCTTTTCCGGATGAGAAAACTGAAGGTTGAAGAGGCTAAGCAACTTCCTCAAGGCTATATAGCAAATTGGTGGTAAAGCCAGAATGCAAAGCAGGTCTGCATGACCACTGAGTGAAGCTTCTAATCATTCTACCATACTTCATCTTCCATTATTTCTTTATGATGAATTCCTGGAAGCAGAACTCTTAAAAATAACACCCTATTTTAAAAAGTGTGGTAAGTGCTGCCATGTTGCCCTTCAGTAAGATTATAACAATTTGAATAATGCTCATTTTCATACTCTTACTAATACTCGATGCCAGCACTTTAAAAAGTCATTTTCAATTTCCTAAGTTAAAAAATGCTGGCTCATTTCATATATATTTTTAAGCTGATTTAGACTACTGGTATTTTTGTGATTACCTCCTATAATAGACAAAGCATAGTAGTAAATGTTCTAGGTGGGCCCAATGGCTTGTAACAACAGGAAGGGGATTTTGCAAACTTAGGACTCCTCACTGACAACAAGAGCAAGAGATGTTGCAGTGGCAAGTGGTGAATGGAAGAATGGTAAGTCTTCCTCCAAGGGTGGGTCAAGGAAGGATGACGACATCTGAGCCCAAGAGTGGACCCTGGCAGCTGAGCTCACCATTAATGAGTTATAACTCACCATAAATGAGTTATCTTTACCACCAGATGGTCTCAAGCAACCAAGAGTTTCACTTTGGCCCCTTGTTCCTGATTTTATGGAAATGCCTCTTGTAAAGGTCCACATCATGGCAGAAAAATTTCCAAAGATCTCTCGGTCAACCTAGACTCCGCCTTCCTTTTTATCCCCAATCCTCCCTATATCTCTTTCTCTTCCCATACACTATCAAGTCATGCATCTGAGATGACCACCAAGCACTCCATATCCCTGACAACCCACCAAACAACTTGTAATCACGCCTCCCAACTCAATGTATCTTCCTTCCCCCGGCAGCTATTTCCAACGAGCGCATCCTAGATGAAGAACCATTTTTCTGTGCTCCCATTGTATTCTGATGCTTTGTAATTGTTGGTCTACTTTCTCAACTAGATTTTCAATTTGTTGAGAGCAAACACTTCGTTTTACTGCGTATACAGGACAGTCAGTGGGTATGATAGGGTTTTATACTTTTTCATCAAAAAATTGCACTGAGTTGATCAAGCAAACTGGTAGCCAATTTTCTATCTCTGGAGAACAGAGAAAGGAACTAAAATTGAGTGAATCTCTCTCTCTATTAGATGCCCAGTAATTTACATCCATTAACTCAATTAACTCTCACAATAATCCACTAAGGCAGACAGTAGAGTCCCTATTTTATAAATGAAAACAATAAAACCTTGCTTTCCACATACAGGTAGTGGGGCCAAAATCTGAACCTAGGTTGATGTGATTTTAAGCCTTGGCTCTTTCTATTCCATTAGGCGGCCACCCCTCCTGAAACTCAAAGCCATGTAAACTGGAAGGGGGAAGGCTTCTCTTCTAGAATTACTGGCTTAAAATCCTCTGGAAGTAAAAAGTCTCCGATTTGCCCTGGCCAGGAAACAAAGAGAGAAATGGGAGCATGGGAAGAGGGATGTAGGAAGAAGAGGACGGTAAGTTAAAATTACATAACACTTCCCCACTTATCTGAAAGCACCACCTGGGGCACTTCGATCTTCAACTTGACCTCTTTTAACTGTCTCAAGCCTGAGAAGCTTTTTAGATGAGCACCCTAGATTCTTATGGCACCGTGACACCATCAGAAAAGAAAAAACTGAGACACTGTAGTATATAAAAAGGAGCAAAAGGGACACCTGGCTCTCATTCTGATGAATAATAAGTGGTACAACTGTAGCTAAGTCTAAGCCATTAAAATTCTCTGGAAATCTCCATCTCCTCATTTCTAAACTGAAAGGATTAGGCTGTGAGAGTTTCCAAACTGGCTCTGCATTCAAATAACCCTGAGTCAGTGGAAAATACTGATCTTTAGATCCACCCTCAGTCTGCTTTAGTAGGCTTGGAGTGGAACTTAGGAATCCCCAGGTAATTTATAGGCTCAGCCAATTTTTAAAAACACCTGGGTGAGATTGTCTATCCCTGCCCTCCTCTCCCCCTTTTCAGAGGACGAAAGTGTGAAAAGACAGCCAGCTGACTTAGTATATTGTCACATAACCAAATACTACCAAGAAATAGCAATTCCAGTTCTATAAGGCTTAATAATCCCTTCCTGTTTCAGGATAGAGTGAGTTATGCTCAATCTTCGTCAGTTGGTTAAACCTGCCTTGCTTTACCAATGCACTAGCCTTAAGACTGCCAAAAACAGCACTGGTGGGGAATGCAAGCTTTTTATTTAATTACAGGGTTTCTCCAGAGGTAGGAGCTGTTGCGATTCTCTCAAGTTGCCAGACCATCAGTTTATCTACTCCTTCAAAGCTCTTCTGAGGATGAACTACTACCAGAAGATTTTATGGGCAGACAGGCAGTCTGCCCAGGAGACAATAATATCCCTACCTTGACATCTAGCTTGGCCAAGTGCTGTAAAACCCAGATGCGATGGGACCAAGCATTATAGTTGCTTGGGTATCTCCCTGCTGCTTCACCGCAGACCTCCATCTCTTCTTGTATGAGTCGCTGTGCCCTTTCTGCGGGAATTGTTCCCAAGTTTCCTTTGGTCACAAAGGAAGGCAAGGAGGTTTCCTGAATTAGCTGTTGTAGCACCCATCGCCTGTTAAGGTAGCATGTGGGAAAGAGAACATAGAAAGAACATAAGCCAGAGAGAAAAATAACCAGTTTTCATTGTTCCTAATTTAATTTCCATTCAGAGACAATGCAAAATAATACCTGTTTATAAGTCTAGTTTTTTGGAGATGGGGAGGGGTTGTTTTGTTGTTTATGATGATATTAAATTTAGCAGTATGGATGAAGGGTGGATAAACAGGAAAAAAAAAACTTTAAAATCTGTAATACAGAGAATGTCATTACTTCTAAAATGACAATCCCAAAACTCCACTTGGCCAGGAAATCTAAAGGCAATTGGTGTGTGTGTGTGGTGGTGGTGAGAGGTTATAAATTAATGGCTGATAAATATTACAAGGAGTCATGATTCACATCTTTAAGTACATATGCATGCCTCACCCTATGTGCATTTGTTTGCAAACAAGAAGCTGCATTCTGATAGCTTTCATTCAGCAAAATTCTGTATTATAGCATAAAATCTGGAAGGTAACAAATATAACTCATTAAACCATTAAGGAGGTGTCAAAATATCCTTATCTACAAATTCTCCCTTTGTCTATTTAAGATTTGCATTAGCATGTATTTACATAAAAAACACTAGTGTTTCAAGCTACTTAATGTGTTTACTTTGTACCAGTAATTTACTCATATAAAAGCATCTTTTAGACTAAAGATTTCAAACCCAAAGGTACAGGAAATTGAGTAAGAAAACTCACTTTGTCATTTTAAAATAATGGAATTTCTTATTTAACAACAAAATATTGCTTGATAAAAAAAATTAGACAAGCCAAACTGATGAATGCATATTTAACAGTTCCTTTCCCCTGCCACCATCTCTTTCCAAACCCCCATACACACAGTCATATACCTTTCTGTGGTATACTATCTCAATTTCTAGTCATGAAGGAAATACAACTGACTGTGGTTTGGAAGAAGCTGACCTTCAATGTTAACTAAAGGCACGATTACCACTAAGACACCTTGAACGGACATAAGATCCTAAAAATGTCCAGGATTTAAGAAAAATTAGAGTGGCTTAATAAACTGAGAATTTCAGAGCGATTTCTTTATTGGTCCTGACCAGCAAGCCCACACCATCCCATTTTGGTCAAATAATAGTAGTTACACAGGGTCCAAGAGGAAGATGCTTCCAGGTGGCCAGGATTTTGAGAGTCCTAAAGTGCATTCTGGCTATCTGTCCCAGGCTTTTAACCTAAAAATGTTCTTCATATGTATGGTTTTTAGCAACTTTAGCTCAGCCTACACAGCATTCGCCTCAGCTGCCCTTCGCTTTCTCTGTAAGTTAATTTTAATAACCACAACCATCACCACCACCATCTTTACCAGGAAAACAACCAAATGCTTTTAAAATCCATATTGCTCATTACAGTTGAGTATCTATAAATGCAATGCCCACAACTGCTTCAAAGAGTTAATAATAGCTAACATTTATTGAGTATTTAATATGTGCCAGGCACTGTGGGAGTGTTACACGCATTAACTCATGTAAACTTGACTGTTAACTATATGAGATAGGTGTAATTATTATTCTCATTTTACAAATGAGAAAACTGAGGCTTGGTGAGTTAAGTAATTTCCCATGAACACTTAGGTAGCAAGTTATATAGCTCCTAGATTTAAATGTAGGTAACCTGACTTCAGAATTCATGCTCTGGAACCAATAAGTAACCTTGCCTCTCACATGCCATGTTTCTTTCTCCAGCCATTCTGAATCCCAAGTAAGAGTACTATGTTATAAATTAACCACACCTGTGAATCCATGTTTCTGGACTCTTTGGAAACTTAGTTAAGGCGAGTTTTCCCAGATGTAAATCCTTAATTGGATTTAAAGTGCCAGAGAGGATCAGCTCTTTCCTATAAAAAAAAAAAAAAAAATTAAACATTACTTTATCCTTATATCCAAAGGTTCTACATGGCTTTTAATATAACCTCATTGTGAAGTGAATGTCTAAGAATTTAAAAAAAAAAAAAGAAGGAAAAAAAGCCCAAGCCACTCTGGGATATAAAACGCTCATAAATGTGACATGCAGTAACCAAGAATGTATTCTCATAACCCCAATGTAACAAATTAATAAGCAGAAACAGAAGCTCTTAAATCAACAGGTGAAATTTTAACTATTTGCGTGAGGGTAAATGAAGTTCTCTGGCCTATCTCATTTCCAAAAGTTGTGAGACCTGATAGTCGTACCTATAGGGCCAATCCAATACCAGTCAAAATTGGTCTAGTTTCCTAAATAGGACTTGACATGGTCTGTTTCATTACAAAACCACACATACAACAAACACAATATGGTTGAGATGTAAGCAAAAAAAAAACAATTCATGGAATCACTATTCTAACCAAATTACTATTTTTTATTTTTGAATTTTCCCTTCTACTTTTCCCTATCACACATACATTTTTTTTTTTTTATTATACTTTAGGTTTTAGGGTACATGTGCGCAATGTGCAGGTTTGTTACATATGTATCCATGTGCCATGTTGATTTTCTGCACCCATTAACTCGTCATTTAGCATTGGGTATATCTCCTAATGCTGTCCCTCCCCCCTCCCCCCACCCCACAACAGTCCCTGGAATGTGATGTTCCCCTTCCTGTGTCCATGAGTTCTCATTGTTCAATTCCCACCTATGAGTGAGAACATGCGGTGTTTGGTTTTTTGTCCTTGCGATAGTTTGCTGAGAATGATGTTTTCCAGTTTCATCCATGTCCCTACAAAGGACATGAACTCATCATTTTTTATGGCTGCATAGTATTCCATGGTGTATATGTGCCACATTTTCTTAATCCAGTCTATCGTTGTTGGACATTTGGGTTGGTTCCAACTCTTTGCTATTGTGAATAGTGCCACAATAAACATACGTGTGCATGTGTCTTTATAGCAGCATGATTTATAATCCTTTGGGTATATACCCAGTAATGGGATGGCTGGGTCAAATGGTATTTCTAGTTCTAGATCCCTGAGGAATGGCCACACTGACTTCCACAATGGTTGAACTAGTTTACAGTCCCACCAACAGTGTCAAAGTGTTCCTATTTCTCCACATCCTCTCCAGCACCTGTTGTTTCCTGTTTTTTTAATGATGGCCATTCTAACTGGTGTGAGATGGTATCTCACTGTGGTTTTGATTTGCATTTCTCTGATGGCCAGTGATGATGAGCATTTCTTCATGTGTTTTTTGGCTGCATAAATGTCTTCTTTTGAGAAGTGTCTGTTCATGTCCTTTGCCCACCTTTTGATGGGGTTGTTTGTTTTTTTCTTGTAAATTTGTTTGAGTTCATTGTAGATTCTGGATATTAGCCCTTTGTCAGATGAGTAGGTTGCAAAAATTTTCTCCCATTCTGTAGGCTGCCTGTTCATTCTGATGGTAGTTTCTTTTGCTGTGCAGAAGCTCTTTAGTTTAATGAGATCCCATTTGTCAATTTTGGCTTTTGTTGCCATTGCTTTTGGTGTTTTAGACATGAAGTCCTTGCCCACGCCTATGTCCTGAATGGTATTGCCTAGGTTTTCTTGTAGGATTTTAATGGTTTTAGGTCTAACATTTAAGTCTTTAATCCATCTTGAATTAATTTTTGTATAAGGTGTAAGGAAGGGATCCAGTTTCAGCTTTCTACATATGGCTAGCCAGTTTTCCCAGCACCATTTATTAAATAGGGAATCCTTTCCCCATTTCTTGTTTTTGTCAAGTTTGTCAAAGATCAGATAGTTGTAGATATGCGGCATCATTTCTGAGGGCTCTGTTCTGTTCCATTGATCTATATCTCTGTTGTGGTACCAGTACCATGCTGTTTTGGTTACTGTAGCCTTGTAGTATAGTTTGAAGTCAGGTAGCGTGATGCCTCCAGCTTTTAATATATAATTTTACATCCTGCTCCAATTATATCTTAAAAATTTCCCCATGATTCTATATAATCTTTGTAACGAACATTTTAAATGATCAAATGTTTTCATTTAGTAGCTATGCTTTTCCCTTCTTGTTAGACATTTAGGTTGCTTCAAACTTTTTGTTATTTTAAAACAAATCTGGGGGGGGGAAAAGCTTTGTGCTTATAACTTCTTTCTTTTGTATTCTTACTTTGGATAAGTTTCCAAAAGAGCTATTAACAAGATAAAATACTTACATGAACCTTGATATACGAGGCCATTCCTTTTTAAAATATTAATATAAGCAGCAGAAGTAATAGCAATGTAATGTTTTGGTTGTTTTTAAAACTGTTCAAGGCCAACTAAAACTTCAATGCAATCAGTTGTCCCTTGGTATCTTGTGGGGGCTTGGTTCAGGACCTCCCACGGATACCAAAATCTGCCAGTGCTCAAGTCCTTGATATAAAATGTGTTGCCATATAACCTACGCACATTCTCCCATATACTTCATATCATCTCTAGGCTACTTATAATACCTAATACAATGTAAATGCTATATAAATAGTTGTTATATTGTTTAGGGACTAATGATAGGAAAACAAAGTCTGAACATGTTCACTACAGAAAGCAATATTTTTCCCAAATATTTTCTATCTGCGATTGGTTGAATCCATGGATGCAGAACCTACGGATACAGAGGGCCAACTATATAAAGAATGTCATGCAAGAGCTTTCTATACCTGTTTCTCAGGTAAATACAATTTACATTTAATTTCTCAGGTAAGTTTTTGATAAGTGCTGATATTACATTCTCACTGAATTCTCAATATATCTATAATTTTATAATAAAATCAGATCATTTGTTATTATTTATTAATCTTAAAATGTCCTTCCTGTGTAGGGCTGATTATTCGTTTACTTTAGAGAAGTTTAAGCCAGAGAAAACCAGAATCCAGCTCTTATACCATATCTACTTAGACGGATTTAATTCCTAAATACCACAATACATTTTCTTTCCAACAGTGACATACTATTTATAAAGTTTTATTTGATAAAGAAAACAACTATTTTCCTTTCAATGTTCAGGAAACCAATTTGTCATTATATATATATATATATATATATATATTATATATATATAATATATATATTTCTTCTTGCAACAGCCAGTTGCTTCTGCAGTTTTGGATTCTTTTTCTTCTGAAATCAGTAACATTTTGTTCATAAAGTAAGTCAGGATACCTATAAAGTAAAACGAGGAAAATATTGCTCTATGTAATTTTAACCACTTTTGAGAGCAATGTTTCTCAAAGTGAACCCTAACTGAAACATCAGCATCATCTGGAACTTATGCGAAATGCAGATCCTCAGGCCTCAGCCCAGAACCAACTGAGTCAGAAACTCAGGTGGGCACAGCAATATGTGTTTTAAAACAAGCTCTTCAGATGATGCCCATTGGCTGGGCACGGTAGCTCACGCCTGTAATCCCAGCACTTTGGGAGGCCGAGGCAGGTGGAGTACGAGGTCAAGAGATTGAGACCATCCTGGCCAACATGGTGAAACCTTGTTTCTATTAAAAGTAAAAAAATTAGCTGGGCATGGTGGCGCACACCTGTAGTCCCAGCTACTTGGGAGGCTGAGGCAGGAGAATCGCTTGAACCCAGGAGGCAGAGGTTGCAGTGAGCCAAGATCGCGCCACTGCACTCCAGCCTGGCAATAATGATGCCCATTAAAGTTTAAAAAACAACTACTATAATGAATTTATTGTATTATGCTTAATTTCCATTTCCTAAATTTAAGACCTCTTATTATTTATAACTGTCTACCTTTATTCCCATATATATTCATATATAAGGGGAGATAATCAAAATTTTCTTCAAAAAAGAGACAGTTACCCTATAACTGAGTTTTGACAAAGTTTCTTAAATTATGGGCGCTCTCTTATGCAACCACTGCAGTACAGAATTTTAAAAAAAGAAAAAGAAAAAAAATGGGCACTCCGTTAATATCTTTATTTTGAATTAAGCAGCATTTTTGGGAAGACATCTTAACTTGAAACAACCTCAATTAATGTTAATATATGGACACTGAAAAAGATCACCTGATGGAATCAAGCAAAATTTTAATATCAATGTAATAAACATTGCTAGGGGTAGTACTGAACATTTGTAGGTTTTGGATATTGCTGAAACAAGTTTTTCAAAAATCACTTTAAGAGGAAATACGATATGTGGTAAAGTTAACAGCAATCACATAATCTAGTGCTACATTTTTTTTTTTAGATAGGGTCTCACTCTCTTGTCCAGGCTGGAGTACAGTGGCACAGTCTCGGCTCACTGAAACCTCTGCCTCCTGGGCTCAAGTGATCCTCCTGTCTCAGCCTCCCAAGTAGCTGGGACCACAGGCACACACAACCACGTCTAGCTAATTTTTTGTATTTTTGGTGGAGACAGGGTCTCACCATGTTGCCCAGGCTGGTCTCAAACTTCTGAGCTCAAGCAATCCACCATCTCGGCCTCCCAAAGTGCTGGGGTTACAGGTGTGAGCCACCATACCTGGCCTTAGAGCTACATTTAAAAAAAAATCAACTGCTCTAGTTCAATCAGATTCAAATAAGAATCTGACTTGAGATACAATTTCCACTCACAAACAGATTCAAAAAGTGCTGAAGCACAAACAACTTAGATATACTATGATGGGCTCTGGAAAACTGTGCTACAGAACTAAAAACAACTAGCTCTTGTGATGACAAAGTCACTGATGTCAATGAGGCAATGTAAGGTGTTTGAATAAAACTGACTACTTTTTTTCTTTTCTCAATCTTTATTCTGTCTGAAATAACAATAATAATGGCCATCCTCATTAAAAACTACCATGTATTGAACACTTCCTCTGAGTCAAGAACTGTGTAAAGTGATTTACATAGGTTATGTAATTTCTCACAACAATCCTGTAACGTAAATATCATCATTGAGCCATATGAAATTGCTGATAATCTTTTTTAAAAAATAAACTTTTTATTTTACAATAGTTTCAGGTTCATAGACAAGTTGTAAGGATAATACAAAGAATTCCCATATGCCCTGTACCTAGTTTCTCTGCTATTAACATCTTATATTACCATGGTACCTTTGTCAAAATTTATGAAACGGTATTGATATTGATATATTTTATTAAAAGTCCATACTTTATTTAGAATTCCTCAGTTTCTACCAAATGTCCTTTTCCTCTTCTAAGGTTCCCTCCAGGATCCCTTAAATTTGGTACTTATGTCTCCTTATGCTCCTCTTGGCTACTCAAATTTACCTTGCTTTTGATGACTTTGACAGTTTTGAGCATATGGGTCAGGTATTTTGTATAATGTTTTTCTCATCATTAAACTGGAGTTACAGATTTTGGAGAGGAAGACCAAAGAGGTAAAGTGACATTTTCACTGCATCATATCAGAGGCATGTGCTATCAACATGACTTAGCATTGTTGATATCAACCTGGATTACCTAGCTGAGGTCAGGTTTCTTCACTACTTTTTGCAAGAAAGTCACTGATTTTTTGATTTGGTGCACAGCTCAACCTTAAGAATTACGGAGTTATGCTCCACTTTGCAGAGGGGGATTATCTAGATAAATTAACAGAACATTTGTCTATTGTCTCTTATTTATATATTCATTCATTCATTTCAGTGGGCTGATGGATAGCCATTTTACACTCTGCGGTATAATCCAATACTATGTTGTTTATTTTGTTGCTCAAATCATTCCAGCTATGGCCACTGGAAGCTCTTTCAGTTGCTCCCATGTCCCTTTTTCACATCCCACCACATATTTTTGAGCACTTCCTTACTTTATGGCTCTATAAGATGCTCCAAGCTCATCTTGTATACTTCCTGCCCTGGTCCTAGAATCAGCCATTTCTAACATCATTAAAGAATGGTATTAGAAACCACAATGTGGGTGCTAGAATTAAATTGTTTTTTATCTATATAAAAAAAATTTCCCTAATACCTCAATTTTTTTTTTTTTTTTTTGAGACAGAGTCTTGCTCTGTCGCCAGGCTGGAGTGCAGTGGCACGATCTCGGCTCACTGCAACCTCCACCTCCCAGGTTCAAGCGATTCCCCTTCCTCAGCCTCCTGAGTGGCTGGGACTACAAGTGTGCACTGCCATGCACGGCTAATTTTTTGTATTTTAGTAGAGATGGGGTTTCACCATATTGGCCAGGATGGTCTTGATCTCCTGACCTCGTGATCCGCCCACCTCGGCCTCCCAAAGTGCTGGGATTACAGGCGTGAGCCACCATGCCCGACCAAATACCTCAATTTTACAGATGAAGAAATTGAGTCCTGGAGAAGTTCAGTAACTTGCTCAGGTTTCTTAGCTCAAAATGTCAGAACCAAACATCAAATCTGCACAAAATAAAGTTACCAATTTAAATCAATAGGCTATGAGTTCAGAACATGAATCACTGGAGTTTGGCATCAACTATTCTAGTTGCTCAAAGGTGTTTTGCTTACTCTAAGTACATAGACTGATGAAGAAAATAGGACATTATTACTAAGTCAACCTCTTTCATCAGGTAATTCACAAATTTTCAAAGCAAAAAAAAAAAAGCAGTTTTCTTTAAAAAAAAACAAAAACCAGCTGAAATTTTAAATTATGTGTATCACTCACTGTAATCACAGGAGATCAGTTCAAAAACTTATTTTTGCCTCTATTTCTTTCCCCTAAGACTGCAATACCCACAAATTGAACTAGATGTCTACTGCATTATCTTTTAGCAGTTTGAAAAATGCATTCAAAAATCACTCTATGCCTTCCAGGGTTAGTACAGAAGAGATCCACTAACAATTAAAAATAAAGTTCTGTGTATTTGATATGCAACAGAGACCTTACAGGATTAGAGAAGTTTACTTTGAAGTTGGTAGTTTGTTGCTCAAAATGTACCTATGATTCAATGTCTTTATATGTCAATCAATCTTACTGATACAAATTAAAATTTACTAGAACACATATCCACAAAGGATTTTTTAAAAATCAAGATTCCCTTTCTACTCATCTAGCACAAAATCTTACTAATCATCTAACTAGAATAATTTTCAAGGTTAACTGTCATAAACACCCCTCAAGTTAGATTTATGGAGCAACTTCCCTTCATAAGACCAACCACACATATTTTTTTAAAAGTTTAGTAGAATCATAAAAAAATTCACCTAATTCAGATCTTTTATTTCACAGATAAAAAAACCAAAACTCTTGAGAATTAAAAGTTATACTCAAAGTCAGTTGCTAGTTAACTGATGAAACAGGACTAAGTTCCATGAATCTTAAGACCAGGTTTTTTTCTCCTATGCTCAACTGGTTTATAGGATATACAATGAATAACATGTGTGTATACATATATGTATACAGGTGTGTGTGTGTGTATGTATGTATGTAGGTATATACACTACGCTAGTGAGATAATTTTTTGTTGAAGCATTTTTGAATTCCTTTCTATTGGTGAGGATGATGAAACAGGACTAAGTTCCATGAATCTTAAGCCTAGGTTTTTTTCTCCTATGCTCAACTGGCTTATAGAATATACAATGAATAACGTGTGTATACACATATGTATACAGGTGTGTGTGTCTATCTATGCATATATGCTAGGCTAGTGAGAATTTTTTTGTTGAAGGACTTTTGAATTCCTCTCTACAGGTGAGGAATACAAGAACATGAATAAAAATGGCATTCCTACTTCCCTATTACTCTGATTTCTTTTTCACTGAATTTGATTTCCGTGCCCAATTTGCAAACTGCATATCTATTACGTACAGGCACTAGAGTTAGATGCTAAGGAAACAAAGGAAAAAAAAAAAAAGACATGGTCCCTACCCTTAAAAAAGCTCTGAATTTTAAGTTCATGGTACCTTCCTAAAAGTCTCCTTTGCTGATTCTTCCTCATCTTGCAAATGCTAGAACAGTGCTGTCCAATAGAAATATAATGAGTCACAAATGCAAGTCATATATGATTTAAAACGTTCTAACAGCTATATTAAACACAAGTATAAATATATTTAATTCAATATATCCAAAATATTATAATTTCAGCAAGTAATATAAAAATTATTAATGAGATATTTCCATTTTTTGCTATGTAGTCTTCAAAATATGTGCAGTTTATCACTTGTGGCACATCTCAGTTGAGACTAATCACATTTCAAGGACTCAACAGCCACATGTGGCTAGTGGCTACTGTACTGGATTGTGCAACCCTAGAAAATAGAATGTCTCAGGGCTCAGTCTTTGAACTGGTTCTTGTCTCTAGCTATTTGGGGATCATAAAACAGTTTCATGGCTTTAAAACCATCTATATGTTAGTCATTCCCAAGTTTACATCTGGCCCAGACCTTTTTCCTGAACTTTAAATTAATATACGACTACTTGGACACAAATCTAACATGTCCCAATCTGAAGTCTTGGCCTATAACAAGCACCCCATACCTAAATCTGCTTCTCTTCCAGACATTGCCATTTCAGTAAATGGCAATTCCATCCTTTCGGTTGCTCAGGGAAAAAGCCAGAGTCAACCATGACTCCCTTCTTTCTCATCCCATACGCTTTCCACTACACTGCAGTGCTTCTCAAATAACAATGATATAATGTTATATGCCTTACAAGCCAACCAGTTATGCCCATTGCCCATTACTCTCCCACCCCAAAAAATGAAGGAAAATAAAAGCATGTATCAAACAGTATACTGTAACTCAACATGACAATTTATATTTCAGGCAAGAAAGTTTATGAAGACACCATGCAAAAAGGGGCAAAATGCATATTTACAATTGTCACAGGTATAAAGAATAGGTAGAAGAAATAAGTGTTAAGATGGTTTATATTTTGTTTTCAAAAGCTAACAACTTATGGGGCTTATATGTCTTCAGCAATTTGGACAAACTTTATCATATCACTAATGAAAATGACATACCTCACATTCCATGCAGTGGTAAAGTCTGGGTTTAGAAGCAGCAGGGTACATGTGACATCTATCAATTCTAAAATAAAGAGAAGTCATATTAAAAACAAATACTCCTACCTTTTAAAGCTTGGCTTCTCATTCTTTTAAGGTTCTCTTTCTATCACATTATACTAATACATATCTCATGTCATACTAACTTTAATGATAAATTCCCTCTTCCAAGCTGTCAAGGATATGAAGATTACTCTCAAGACCCTCTCCTACTTATGGTAAATGTAACTCTCTTAAAAGATGACACAAACAATTTTACAATATGCCTATAAGGAATAATCTAATTAACCTCTTCCTTTTGGGTGCTTTTTGGTACTAATTTAATATTTACCAAGGAAAGAAACAAAATTTCTATGCCACTATTCATTTAACTTCACACATATCTCAAGTATTGACTGTGTGTACGAATTTTCAAAAGGAAAAAAAAAATCACTCAGAATCCAACCCACTTAACATAATTCATTTACATTCTCCTGCAAAAATTATCCTTTCTTGCACATGTTTTTACATAGGTATAGCAATGATAAATGTACAACTTTGTTCTATATTTTTCACTAAGTATTATTTCATATGCATCCTCCTATATTGCTACAGTATGTATTTTTAACAGTTGCATAACAATCCCTTAGTCCTATATACTATCAATTACCTTACTCTTTTGGCTGTTTCCTGTTTGTTTTTAACATTATAGGTAATACTACTATAAACATTTTTAAACAAACTTTTTGTCTTGTACGCTATTTTCTTGGGCTATTTCCTGAAGCAGAACTACTATGTCAAAAGAACTTAAAAATCAGTATGACTCCTACTAAGCATTTCCAGATTGTCTTTAAAATGGACTGTATCTATTTATACTGGCAAAAGGAACGTGAGTGTACTTATGTCCCTATAACTGACCTATATATATTTTTAAAAATGAATGTGACAGATAAAAAATTACAATTCATTTGTTTTCATTTACATTTGTTAATAGAAACATTTTCATTGTTTACTACATATAGTTCATCTTATGAACCGGCTATTCACATCCATTAGCTATTTATTTACCATGGTCTTGACAGAATTCCTATATATGCAAATAAGCACCATAAGCCTGTATTTGAAAGAACAAAATTAGCAAAGTTTAGACATACTGTCTTTGTCTTACTAAAACTGAAAATAATTCTAGGATTAAGGTTATCTATCAAGGGGCACAGTACTAAATTAGGGCAATCCTACCAAGCTCTTATTAAATGTCACGTAATAAAACAATACAAATAATTATTACCATTTATTTAGCATTACTGTGTATGAGGCATGGCAGTAAGCACTTTATTTTATATTATTTCACTAAATTATCATAATCACAATCCAAAATACTCTTATCCCACTTTACAAATAGGGAAACTGAAATTCTGCAATTCAAGCAATTTGCCCGTAGTCACCCAATTAGCATGTGGCAAAGTCAACATCAAAATTGTTTCCAACAAGTCAATTATGCTGCAAACAAAATGTCTGCCTACAATAACTGGGACATTTTCAGTGTTTAAGTAAAATATAAACTTTTGAATATCTAAGAGCAAATACACATAAACACATCCAATAGTCATTTAAAAATATTCTAGTTAACAATAAAATCAATTATTTTATTCTATCTTAATAGGAGATTAACATTTATTTGGGGCCCATGATTTCATTACTAGTGAGCATATTGAAATATTCAATTCAAATGAGCAACAAACAGTAGGATCAGCACACATTTATTTTGACCTCCAAGTCATTACATACATTACAACACAATATATGCCCATGAAGAATAATTAACCTCTTCATTTTTTTACTTTTAGTAGTTTTTGGCACTAACTTAATGTTTATCAAGAAAAAGAAATATAATATTCTATGTCACTATTCACTTAATTCCACAAATATTCCAAGTATTGACTATGAACAAAGATTAAAGTAGGCCCTTAGGACTGAGTGATCAAATGTAATGATAAACAAGACCTAATTTTGCCTCTAGGTTATCTTCAAGTTGGAGAGACTATATAAACAAATAATTATATAAGGCAAAATAATTATGAAGTAGAAACATAAACCACATTTTGGGGCCCACCAAAGAAGCTGCAATTAATTCTTAGTGGAATTATACATGGAAGACTGTAAATAAACAGTGGTCACGGCACCACCTTACCATACTGGAAAAAGCATGAGCAAAGATAAAAATGCATGGAACTTCACACATAGTCTGCTCTCCAAGAGATTATGGATACCAGAGCATGACTACAACACAAGGTACTGGTAAATTGTACCAGAAAATGCAGCCTTCTAAAACCTGGTCTCAATTTCCCGATCAGCTTGGCCTTCCATTACTTTCCTTTACATGTTACATTCCACCTGAGTCAAACCCCACTGTCCTATGAATACACCTCCTACCCACCTACCTTTTCTCTGAATATAATTCAGATTTACCTGCTTGCTATTCTTTCTGCCTCACGTCTTCCCATCTCCTAATATTTAACAAAAAAAAATGTTTAAAGGCTTTCCTAACCCACCTAGTTGGAAAAAAATCTTTCATCTCTATTATTTTTTTCTTTGAGACGGAGGCTCACTTTGTAGCATAAGTTGGAGTGCAGTGGTACAATCTTGGCTCACTGCAACCTCTGCCTCCCAGGCTCAAGCGATTCTCATGCCTCAGCCTCCCCAGTAGCTGGGACTACAGGCACATGCTACCACACCCAGATAATTTTTTGTATTTTAGTAGAGATGGTGTTTCATCATGTTGCCCAGGGTGGTCTTGAACTCCCGAGCTCAGGTGATCGACCTGCCTCAGTCTCCCAAAGTGCTGGCATTACAGGTGTGAGCCACTGCGCCTGGCCTCATCTCTGTTTTATGTGTATCTTACTTTTGTTACTGATATAAATATTGTCCTCCTAATTGGATCATAAATTTTTTGCAGGCAGGTCCTCCCTAATACATCTTCAAATTATTCATTCACTCAACAAATTTTGTAAGCATCTACAATAAGCCAGGTACTGAGCTGGCTGAAGATGAGTAAGCACAGTCCCTGGCCAAAAGCAGCTCCATGTCTGACCACAGCACAGAGGAGTGGTAAGAGGATAGGCCTTCCTTAAAGCCATACTACCTGGGTTTGAATCCCAGCTTCTCCACTTACTACCTACATAACCTAACCTCTTGGAACCTCAGTGAAACAAGGATGATAACATCAACCTCATGGTGTTGTGAGCAATGAAATTCATTCCATTTCTCCACAGCTTTTTGACACACCGTGAGTACACTTAAACGCCATCACTGACTGACCAAGAAATGAGTATTTTCAACATAAGTAAGGAAGTCTGGAATAATGGGGAGGTTGTTCCCTTAGTAAAACTGTCTAAATTTCCAAACTTGTAAAATAGGCAGCAATAACAAAAAACCCCTTCATAGTCAAGTAGTTATATGGAAAGGTTTGTAAATGGTGGGAAAGCCTCTGGAATTTCTTTTGACATCTACAATTTTCTAAAAAGTGATTATTCTACCTAGGTAAATTGGCATAGTCCCTTGGAATCTCCCTTTCTACATTAAAGAAAATGTGTCTGACCAATGGTAGTTGCTATTTGTTCGTACTTCTAACACAATTTCCCTCCTCCCTCCATCACAAGTGAAGACAAGAAGTCCACCCTCCATGAGAGACTTCTGTACAGCAGTACAAGGCAAAAACTAACATAGCAAGTATTTAAGTCCCCGCTTTTCATTTTATGGTTATGTGAAGATACAGGAAGACTTATCAAAGTAACACTTCCTCTACTGGCAGGTCTCTCCCTAAGAGAGCAACAGCAGCTACTGGGTTCAGACAGAGCCCAGCTCCATCACTTACTGGGAATTCTTGGGCAAATCACTCCATCTCTCTAGGCCTTAATGTCCTTCTCATATGTAAGATGGAGCTATCATGGGGATATTCGATGATTAAACACTTGAAGTGTTAGTACAGTCTCTGACATACAGTAAGGACTGAATGGTAATTCCTGTTACAAAGCCTGTATTTCCTAGTCCAGTTCCACAAATGATATTGGGACTGGATGCCTCCAGAGGGAGCAAAAGATCCTCCTAAGCTGGCTAAGCAGTGACTGCTGAGCAGAGGGATACTTTTTGACTTTTAAGAATCTTAGAATTTAAAACATCAACAGCCTTGACCACCATCAGTGGTACCTAGTAACATATATAACCATAGGCCCTTCTCTTCTCCTCTTTCACAAACTGCTAAAACTTCCTCATTCAGGACTCAGGCTCAGACAAGACTTCCTTCAGTAAATATTCCAGTCTGATGTAAAAGGTAGGGGTAAAGTGCAATGACAGAAATGAGAAAGGACTAGGAGAAGAAACTAGATTAGAAGTATCAGACATAATTAAAGAATCTGATCCTCACAACAACCCTCTGAGTTCTTGATTAGTATTTCCTTCTTTTGGTGTGGAAATAGGAATAAAGAGGTTAAGTAATTTGCTAAGTCATTGCTAAGTGACTTCAGTGTGCTGACGAGTTCAGTTTAAATCCAGGTCTGCTGTCCTGCAAAGCAGATGCTCTTTCACTCTACCACACTACAGGCAATTACTTTGCCTTCTGCAGGTCAGGACTGAACCAAAGACCTGAAAAAGAACATGTATAATCAACGGTTGTAACTATTTGACTCTGTCAGTTTCATCAACGATATGCCATTTCCTCTGCAGTTTCACCCAAAAGACATGAGCTACTGAAATCTCTACAGTCTCTTGAAATTAAACAGGTCTCTCTCCAAACACTAGAACATATACCAGCAAATAAATGTTCCTTTGTTACATACACTACAATATATGACTAACCTATCATCACATCACAGGGAGAAAAAGAATCAGGGCACATCACACATAGAAAAGTAGCTAAATTTCAGCTATAACAAGGAGAAGATAAAAGGATGCTACAGAAGTTGGAGAAAAATCAATATGCTTTTCTTGCTGCACTGCATTCTAGAAATGGCCCAAGGCCAGTAGTAGTCACCTGGTAATGGTCACTGGATTTGACAACTGTCTCTAACAGAGAATGGTTTTCGTGCATCTAGAAATAAATTCAAGGCCAACTTAAATCAGTAATTCTTTTCCTCCAAAATACATTCAGGTTACCACAGGAAGTGAAGCTTGAGTTAAAGCTATATGGTAAACACCAGAGAGGCCTTGTTTATTATAGTACACCGTCACGGAATCAATAGCTGGACTAAGCTAAAAACTCTTGCTTACAAACTCGTGTTACTCGTTTGACAAATGTCTGTTGAACATGTAAAGGTTCTGAGTAAATAAAAATGATCCACAATCGCTTTTCCTAATAAACTCACATTCCAGCCAGGAAAAAGGTTGTTTAAATAATCAGCTAAAATACAGTGTGACAAGTGATACTATTATGCAAGCTGTCTGAGTAAACGGCTCCCATAAAAGAGCAGGGAATAATTACTGCTTCCTGAAGCAGTCAAAAAGGCTTCACAGTGTTAAGTGTGTGTATGTGTATGCATGTACACGTGCTGGCAACCACACTGATAATGCCAACATTAAGACATGAGCCTGGCCTCAGCAAAGGCATGGAAGTAAGGCAGTAGTACACACAGAGTCAAAGAATGGAAGAATGCTGCTTGTGGCTGTAATGAACATATGTATCAAATAGCTGCTAACATAAATGTTTCTAGGGTTCAAATGAATGTCAAAAAAGTAGCAAAGGAAATTTGACAAGAAGTGTCAACTAACACTCTGCCGCAGTGTCTCAAGAGCTTGAAAAGGCTGTGATAAACTGGAACAGACTTGCCCAGTTAAGACGAGTAGAGGCTACTACCCAGCCAACTGTTGCCAGGTAGAAAGTTGTATACTCAACCAGGCCTTAAGATTTTTCAAGTGAACACAAAAATCAGATTTATCCAACTAATAAAAAGCAATTTTTAAGACATTATACAAGCCACACCAAAATGTATCTAGATTAGCTTCAGCCTGTGTGCTAAGAATCTGCAACCTCTGATGCTGAATATAAACTGGAGGAAAAACTGGGGACAGACTGTGAAGGCCCTTGAATACTATGCTAAGGAGTTTCAACTCTATGTTGACCCTGTGGGTATCATGAAATAAGATAAGCATATAATGTATTTCAGAAAAGCGTCAGTCAAACTGTTTTTAAGAAATGCTGTTCAAGCATGTCTGAAATGACTGGCTACTGGCATAATGGACACGGGTCACAAAAGAGCCTGAAAAAGGGGTAGACCGGTTATGAGGTAATAACATTTGTCTGGATGAGAAATAATGAAGGCCTGGTCAGCCAAAGAAATGGAGAGCAGAAGACAGTTTTTAAAGAGAGAGCTCAGATACAGACTAAGTGGGGGCTGTGAAAAAGAGAGAGGAGCAAGAAAAGATGGCAGGAGGGCACACCTGAAGAGTTGCACCAGAGAGCTCTGTCCAGAAAGAACTCCAATGCTGTGGTCTTCCCTCCTGCTTCTTATATCTGTTATGGATTTCTCAAACATCAGAATTACAGAATCAGTCCTCTCCCAAACCAAATGTATTACTATTGCAGACTTTAAAAAAATAAATAAATAAATCTCTAACTAACTAAACAGGGATAATTCCTAAACATCTAAGGAATTCAGCAGGTTAATGAAAACAAGAATTCAGTTTGGTTAGGAAGAAAAAATCTATCCCAGGAGTAAAGGTCACCTTCAGTTACAGAATACATTTTTAGGTGGATGCCTAGGATTCTGGCATGATCGATCACACAGACAGACATTCAGAAACTGTCACTTAAATTGTCATCTTTCTTCACTTGGGTCTTCTTATAGGTATACTCTCTATAACAAACAGTTTTAAAGGTGTAACATTTTCATGAAATAACTGCTTTTTCCTAACATTTTTGACATGTTTTTCTTAGCAAGATTCACCTCTGTGCTCTAATTGCTTCAGTTCGTAAGTTTGGCAGAATACTCTTTTATTTTCAGCATTTTCAGACATCTTTTTCTGTCAAACCCAAAATTCACTTCCTTATATTTACTGATAATACAATATATAACCTGAGTAGTATGTGACACCATACTAAACTATGCTATCCACCCCCCTCAAAATAGTCAAATCAAAAACTGCTTCCATGAGGATGTAGGTTAGGATCAAATCAAAAGCTGCTTTTGTACACATGCACAGTTGCATCTGAATTCAAAGTTTAGATGCCAGCTATTCGTGTGAGTGAGCTTAACCATTTAATATTCTGCAAGGTTCCTTTTGAGCCTATTAAAACTAAAGCCACGTGGTAAGAAGACACAGCAAAGCCTGCGATACAGTGTCCAGAAGGACAAAATAGAGAAATGGAGAGGACTTGGAAGACCACAGAAAGAGGGTAGGTTGAGCTAGCATACATAAATGGGCAACTACAGCCTCTCACTTTTTAAAATTCAGTTTCTTTTCTATAAGATAATCATTCTATTCCCCAACTTAGTTTTACATTGGTTCGATTATGCATTTCTGTGCACCAGAATATAAACAATACAGTTTTGTTTGGCAAAAAATAACTTGATGGAGTCATATGGTGTTACTTTTTACCTCAGTGTTACTGAAAACTACAGCACGGTGATGGAATGCAGAATTAAAGAGGGTCTAACAACAGATAAACTTGCTTACCTTTAAGTTTATCCCTAAACCCATGCCTTAAAGTGTATGCCATAAATTTGGGCTATGGCTAAACTAAGGCACAGCCTTCTAATAAGAAAATATATAACAAAGGACTGAGTGAAACAGTCACACCGAAAATAGAAAACACTGCTCATTAAACCTTCAGAGTCCTTTTCTATGGTATAAAAAGGGATACGTGTTATTAACCAATTAATGACAGTATGTTACAGATAGTGCTGAGAGAAATTCAAGGAAATCAATATTTCATACATTAGGCAACACTCTTCTCTACATCTCTCACCCCCAAAGAGATTGTTTGTCACTCAACTGTAAGCTTCTTGAATAAAGGGACCACATATTTATTCATCTTTTTATCCCCCACAGTACTCAGGACAGCATCTGGTATGAGTAGACCCTTGGTAATGGCTACCAAACTGGCAACTAAAATTCTCTAGGAAACAAAGTTCTTATTCAAAATCAGCCTCCAGGCATATTGAGCACTTCTGAAGGTACTGCCGTACATGGGAAGGGGAAGCTTTATAAAAACAGTAAAGGACACGGTCTTAAATTAGTCTTCTCCCAAAAAGTGAGATCTGAGGTGGGCATACAATGATAAACAGAATTTGTGCACATGGAGGCTTAATATGGCAGAACACCAAGAAAACAGACCAGATGGAATGATTAGGGATTGTCTGATGCAGTAAAAAAAACTGTCTGAGAGAAATGGAAGAAGTGAATGCCGGATAGTTTTGTTTTGCTCATTTCAGCACAGGAACAGGACACAAAGGGCCAGAGCTCAACTGGAACTTGCAGTGGAATGGCACATCCATAAATCAATGGGCTGGTTCACAGTATCACTAACACAATCATGCCTACATTATCTCATTAGGACTGCTATGAAAATGAGTTTTGCTGCCTATAAAATACTAAAGGATTAGAAACCAGAGACTGAGCCTATAGGGACTAGAGTCTTCTTCAGTGACATTCAGATTTTTTTTTCCTTCAAATGAAATCTTACCGATGACCCCAATACATAAACAGATAAAATCTGAACTGCTCTGGTTACAGGAGGTGCCCTGAAATTCTGCTTGAGGGCTTCTATATAATCACTCTGGTTGTAAAATTTGTCCAGGTAAGTACAAACTACTCACTTGACAAAAAGGTTAGCACCCACCGAGACAGTGAACGGAAGAGCCAGAACTAGAATCCAGGAATGCCAACGCTCAGAGAAGGGCTCTTCCTACTATATTCCATGTCACTTCTAAAAACCAAATGAAGAAAATATGATACATACTTACCATCTCTGTTCAGCCACTGCTTTCTTGTTCTGTACAAAAGGAGCTTGTTGTGGACATATGGTAAAAGGAACTTGACACACCAGCTCTCCACACCCAGTTTGTTTTCAACCAGGACTATGGGACTCCGGTTATACCTAGCTTCAGGACATGGGATCAGGCCAATTTCATCTCTTAATATGTAAAACATAAAAAAGAATTAAAAATAAGAATACTAACCTTTTCAACATTTTTCTAATTTCAGAGTATTTTTAAAAACCCACATATTTCCCCCTTCCTTAATAATATTATTTAGCTCACTTACTGGGATTGGTAGATGCTAATAGTGGCAAGAGTATGGGAAAACCGGTATGCTGAACTCTCTGTAGACAGGAGTGAAAACTGGTCTTGCTTTTGGATGGCAACTTAAAAAAAATGTCTTTCAAAATTTTGAATGAACATACCCTTTGATCCAGCAATTCAGCTGCTCAGAAATTATCCTATGTCAAAATATGTGAATCAGATGTTCACTGCAATGTTGCAAAAAAACTAGAAACAATCTAAATGTTTATCAATATAAGACTAGTAAAAAAAAAAAAATGGCCCATCCACATAATCAAGCCATTAAAAAACAATGAGGTAGATCTGCATATGCTGATATAAAAAAAGTTACCAAGATATATGAAATGAATAAAAAGCAAAATGCTGAACACAGTGTACAGCACAAATCCTTTTGTATAATTTCTTTAGAAGATATATAGATGCATTAAACATTTTCTTGGAAGGATAACAAGAAATTTTTGGAGAGAGAAAGGTGTTAAGGATTTTATTTTTATACAGTTTCAATTATCTAATAACTTGTATGCATTTCTATTTTTTAATGTCAACAAATGTGTTTATGCTTGCTTGCTAATAAATGCATGTGGACCAGAAACAAAGTATCAAAAAAAGTTATTTTATCAGTGAGATTTTGGGCCATTTTTTCTTCTTTATACTTTCCTGAATTAAAAAACCACCCAAATAAATGTTAAAACACAAAATACATTTCAGAATTCAATCATTTTCCTCTGTGGTAGCATCTATATCCCTCAATCCACCTCAACTTAAGCTGAAAATTTGCATTAAAGGCAGAGATTTAATAAACAGTATGTAAGGCATTTGACTTAGTAAATGAACCAGCAAACATAAAAAATTTGTGCAAAACACACTCACATGCCTTTCAACTCTAAAGGAAGTTATAATTCTTGCCTACACAAAGGATCCTTTCTCAAACAGAATGTTCTCTGTTTAATTAATGAATAATAAGAAACTGTTTAACAATAAGAGTAGTTGAAATAAATGTTTTTAGAGTGTCTATATAGATATTTTAAACATGTCTTTAAAAAGCAGAATAATGAACTGGTTTTCAGAGTTTGTGTGTGACATTATGTATTATGTCCCTGGCATCCCCTTATCAAGAACACAATGGTTTGATAGACCCAAAAAGAGGGAAATTGGTTGAATTGCAAAGTAGGAGAAACACCCTGTCTTTTTGTTGGGCCACTATCACAATTTGGTAGGAGGCTGTGGATTTAAAATAAAACCCCTCCTGGAAACTAAACTGGATAGCTTAGAGGTAATCTACTTTCTACTGATCACTTCATTAGTGACACAGAGATTTATCAATAAAAAGGATATCTTAGGGGTTGCAAGACACTAACAATTCTTTCAAGCTAATTTAACTCTCAAGAAGATTGTGGGATCTATGGGTTTTTATCCTTACAATTGGTTCAGTTGACTCAAAGGTGTTTTGATATACTATATCAATATTACCATAAGTTTTCTGATTAACTACAATGTACTGGGTGCTTTGTTAGGTTCTAAAATTCTAAAAGAATAAAGCAAAGTGGTCTCAGACTTCAAAGAGCTAAAGTCTTGCTGGGGAGCTGTCTCAATATCCATAATAAAATGTTACCACTTTACTACTCTAATAATATAAACAAAGTCCTGTAGGAAGAATAAGGACAAAGCTGAAAGAGCACCTGAGGTCAATGCCTAGTATTTCAAAATATATTTTTTGCATCTCTATTTGGTAGTATCCTGAAATCTATCTAATTCATTATTATGACCCCTAGCCATATGTAGCTATACTTGACTAATATAGGACTGAATCTCTGGTATTTTCTGATGTTTGTGTTTTACTACATGAAGAATATTAAAAAATAAACAAAGTAAAACCAAGTAAGTGAATAAACTCAATATGATTATTTCAGGAAATTCTGTTCTCTGAGATATAATAACCTATTTACAACACTTCAAAGAACTGCAAGAGTCAACAATATAAATGTTATAGTAACAAGAATAAAAGAATCCTGTTTCTGGGTATGGTTTGTTTTTGGGGGGGATTTTTTTTTTTAAACTTAAATTCACGATATAAAAACCTGTCTTGCTCATTAATTCAACTAGGATTACAATGCCCAACTAATAATTTGGTATCTAAACTACAGAAAAGAGCCATCTGCACAATTAAAAAACACACTGCTTTGACTGGCTGTTCTTTCAAGAAATACTTTATAAAATAAGAATGGCTTGGATATAGCAGGTGCCCAATAACTGCTTCCTGAAAGGCTGATTATCCTTGTACTTTAGTGATAATATTCAAATTAATAGTTTTCACTTCTTATCCCTCTAAAAGAACATTATCTCTGATTTTCTCCTAATAAAGTATACTGAAAAGGGCATGTGTCCAAGTTCTGGATGGAAATAGATAGACACACACACACACACACACACACACACACACACACACACATCAATATCAGGTCATTTTGGCTTCTATAGACTTCAGTTTCCTCATTTGTAAAATGGTAGAATTGTATTATATCTCCAGTAAGGGAAATGGGCTAGATTTCACCCAGCTTTCAAATTTTATGACTGAGAAACCTGGCAGCTATTTTCATGTGAGGAGAATAAAAACAGTCTTAACAGATAATGTAGAGCACTAGGGGGAAAAACACATGAAGAGGTAGTAGGGTGTAAAGACAAAAGTACTTGATTGGAAGTCCAGAGTTCTAGTTAGTTTCCATTCTATCTACTGACAGGCAATGAGAATTTGGCAAGTCACTTGCCATCAGTATCCTCATCTGAAATACAGGAATAGTATCTTCCCTGCCTGTTATGGAAACCAAATAATGTCATGTGAAGAATGTGGCAAACTACAAAGTGCTAGACAAAGATGAAATACAGTACCATTAATCCATTTAAGAGCCTTTAGTCCACCAGTAGAGTTCGTTGGTTAATAATGGAAAACCGAGGCAAAGAATTTAAGCCTTTGTCAAGTTATGTCACCCTAAGATACAGTGTTATGCTGCTTTCTCAAAAACATTACATGTACTTTGTAAAGATAGGTCAGTAAGCTTCCAAATAATAATGTGTTTGACTTCAGACTTCTGTGTCTCATCCCTTAAGTCACAGTCCACTTTTTTCTAGCCAATTTCAAATAGGATTCCTTCCAGAATCATTTTAAAGTTGGAAGGGACTGCATTCCTCTGTCATTTCATCTGATGAGGAAACTGAGGTCCAGTGAGGTTTATGAGGATTACCTAAGGTCATATTGCTAGTGGCTAAGTTAAGAATCTGGGCCTCCTAATACTTAGCCCCAAACCCTTGACACTAGAACAAAGAGCAAAACAGGATTTAGATCAATTCTTTCTATTTTTCTGGAAATTTAAATTCTAATTCCATACTCAAGAAACACTGGAAAACTCAGGAAAAAAAAAAAAAAACTAACTAAAAGTCACTTGTAATCCCTGTTTTGCTATTAACATGTTTGGGTATATATCTTTTTTTTTTTTTTTTCCTGAGACAGGATCTTGCTCTGTCATCCAGGCTGGAGTGAAGTGGTGCAATCCTCACTCACTGCGGCTCCAACTCCTGGGCTCAAGAAATCCTCTCACCTCAGATCTCCTGAGTAGCTGGGACTACAGGTATAAACCACCATGCCCAGCTAATATATATATATATATATATATATTTTTTTTTTTGGTAGAGATGTAGTCCCACTATGTTGACCAGGCTGGTCTCAAACTCCTGGCCTCAGGTGATCCTCCCACTGAGCCTCCCAAAGTGTTAGGATTACAGGTGTGAGTCACTGTGCCCAGCTGGGTATACATCCTTTTTTCCTGAGTATTTTCAAAAAGTGGGATCATATTGAACATATTCTATAATCCTTTATGGAAAAAAACTGAGCAATTCCCATTAAACATTTTCCCACATAATCAATTTTGATATTTTTAATGGTTGCAATGAATGTGCTATAAATATCAAACATATCTCTAGTTATTTCTTTACAAAATAGTCTTATGAGAGGAACTACTAATAAATTTCACTCTTTTACACTGTTAGGTTTCTGGCCATTTACATTCCTGGTATTTAACAAGGTATTCAATTACCTGCATAACTAAGAAGATCATAGGATTTTTAAAGATATGATGGTTTGGGACAGCAATCAAGTTCTAATGGTGCTCACTTTTTAGGTAACCTTCATCACAGGCGGCTACAAAGGCAGAGCAATGTGGAATGAACCAGCACATTTACTTAAGATCAAAGTATGATACATCTCTTTGAGGGCCTCACTTCACAATAGGGATCCATTCATTGGCTTCCAGATGATGTTCACAGTTCATCTAACACTGACACTGACTTTGTTCCTTATGTTTAGACAGCTTCTCCTGTCTATACTTCTCAGAAACACCATCGACTAGAACAGAGCCACTTATTATCCACAAAAGTTGTATCAACCAGCTTACCTTCTGGGAGAGATGGATCGTACCCAAATACTAAAACTGAATCCCGTAGTGTGGAGCAAACAAACAGAAAACAGTCCAGGGATTCGGGAAATGGTAACAGCATTTTAAATCTAAATAGTAGTTATTTTCGTTTTGTTCTGCTCCCACTCCCCAAAAGAACTGGAATTCTTTCCAGCACGACCAAAAAGGAAAACTAGTAAAATATCTAAAGGAACTGATCCTTGCATATTGATAATTAAAATTCTCCTGGTGATTTAGATATTTCAGAAACCTTATAGGCTTTCTAATTCCAAAGATTATCAACTTAATGTTTCACTGAAATTATATTACTGACCTTATTTAGAAAAAGCTACACAAATTACTACTGTTTATTGTTACTTGCCATGCACCGTTAGGTTTTACATATACTATTTTATTCTGCACAATAATCTCATAAAGTAGGAATTTTGACCCCATTTTACAGATGAAGAGTCTTGTCTAAGTCTACTCAGTTAATAAATGACAAGCAAAGATTCAAATCCAGTTTGACCAGCTTAGACTGTCAAACTCTAAACTCAAATTTTTACAACCATACTACACTATTATTTAAATAAATAAAAATCAGGTATAGGAAGCCCAGTAGACTCTGGCTTTCTATTCTTCAGTTCACCTTGCAGACGATCTAAAATTGCCTTTCATTATTCTTTACTAAAAAATGTTCACTGGTGCCTACCCATTGCCTTAGAATAGTACATCCCTGAGCCAGCTTTTCTTCACCCCTCATGTCTCACTCAGTTTAAATGCTATTGCCTCAGAAAGAACTATCTTGACCTTATAATCTAAATTGGGTCTCCCTGTTGTTATTCTAAGTACCCTTCTTACTTTTTCTGACTCTTTTCATAATCTGTATGTTGACTGCTTAAAGTCCCATTAGGATAGGGACCATGTCTAGTTTGTTCATTAAACCACCCAGTTTTTAACCCTGTATACCCAGAGCCCAGCATTGTGCCTGTCAAATGGAGGTACTCTTTTGCAGAATGTATGAATGGAATGAAAGAAATTAAATGAGAGTCAAGGATCTCCATAATCTGGCCCTACTGTACCTTCTCAGCCACATTTTGCTTGTTTAGGTTAATTCACTGCTCCCTGTGGAGGTCTCTGGCTCCCTCTGAGACTACAAATCCTGCCCAGACTTTAATATTCGGCTTAAAACCCACCTCCACTAGCAGCCCTATCCGAGACATAACCAGCCTCCTCTCCACTTCTAGTAGACTCCCATAGCACTTGCTCACCATGCTGCTATCCAACTTTTACTATAAACTACTTTGGAGGATTAATTTACTGTTCATGCAGTTAGTCTTAGGTCTCATCTACACCTGCACTATGCATCACAGTAGTCACTGGGCACATGGAACCACTATGTACAAATCCACTTAAATTAAATAAAATTTAAAATTTGGTCCCTGTTCATATTACGGACATTTCAATTGCTCAATAGCTACTATGGCTAGTGGCTACCATATGGAACAGCACAGACATAGAAAATTTCCACCACTACAGAAATTTCTGTTAGTGCCTTGAGTTCAAGAACTGTATTTTAAACTTCTATTTCACACAGTAAAGATGGTACCCACAACACCTCATAAACAGTGAGAGTTCAATACTTAATAGAAAAAACAATAACTTGCTGGATAAGATAATTTTAACGTGACTATTTACATTATAAACTGTTGTTTTCTACATTAGCACAGGGTCCATGCACTAAGTTAAAGACTATCCCTAGGTCAAGTTTTCAGTTTTAGAGAATCCAGTATGATTATCTAATAGTCAACCATACAAACAGCATTTATATAGTATTATCCAGTTTATAAAGTGCTTCATATTCACCAATCATTTAGCCAATATATTTTTGGTGAGGAACACAGAGATTCAGGGAAGGTCTAATATTTATTGAGTGGCAACTAAGTACCACTGTGTGAGGTGATTTTCCTGTTTTCATCAGCCTCACAAGATCAAGAGGAAACTGAGGCTGAGAGAAGGTACCTATTCACATCATACAGTAACAAAATCCACATCTCACCACTACATCCTCAACTCCTTCTGGCTAAATATTTCTACATAAACAAAGCCAGTGTATTTAATGAAGTAGATGCTGGCTAATAAAATTACAACCGATCTTAAGTTTGGAGAAGGAAAACAAAAAAATTTTTTTATAATACTGAAAGTGTAATTAGATACAGTAAAGTTAGATACAAACGTTACAGATAAACAATGCCTTAAAAAAAAAAAAAAGAAACACAGCCTCTTTATTTTGGAGGTAAATGGGCTAAATTAAGGGAAGAAAGCGCAGGCAATTTTGAAAAGCCCAAATTATAAGGCATTTAAAAAGATGCATAGTAATATTATTGAAAATAGTTTTTACTGTGGGGAATATGTACTCAAATATAGCTGATGACTAGTATTAAACAATGAGTTAAGCTATTTAAATGTTTAAGACCTATATTACAAATCATTACATTATTCCGAATATCCAACTTATCTCAAAGTTTTAAATCTCGAATGACCCAAACCCCTATTACTAATAAATTATACATTGAGAATATATTAATGAGGTTTTACAGTAGAAAAAGGATTCGAGAGGGACATTAAAGTCCTTTAAGAGTTTCCATAAATGTGAGCCACAGGAACTGGGACATGTTCCAAACTGCACTGTGTTAAACTGCCAAGCCAATGAACATTCAATCTTGGTTTCTTCAAATATAATGATGCTCTTTTAGTCTACCTCAAAGAAGACAACATGATTACGACATTTTGTATTAGACTTCTAATCTCTGCTGTAATTTCTTCTAGAAAAATAATACCAGTGATGAGAAAATATACTCTTCATTTGTCCAACTTTTTTTTTTTTTTTTGAGGTCGTCTCTTACTTGCACTAAGGCTCCCATTCTCAAAAAGAAATCGAAAGACTGATATACAGCAAGGCATCAAAGCATTCTTTAGAAGGCTCAGCAACCACTATGGATACTGCCAGGAAATCATTCCAAACACTCTCATTTTGAAAGAGGCAGCAGTCATAAGGGGGAGAGAAGTGGATGCTGTCAGAGGTGGCAGGTGTGTTTTGAGGCCAGCAGTGTTTTGTTTTTAATGTGGCACAGTTGCACGTCTCCAATTGTGTGCCACAAGGGAACAAAACATCCGAGGGCTTCTTAACTGTTTTACAATCATGACCTTGGAGGAAAAGAACAGTTTGGTAAGATACAAGTTTGGCAACTTTTTTAGGCAGAAAAGCTGAACCGGTTAGAATACTTAAAAAAAAAACATGAGTTCCAGTTTAAATAATAAAATAAAAATAAACTAAATAATAAATAATAAAAAAATATACTAAAAAATAAACAAACTCCAAAAACAACTAGATAAAGTGAAAGTAATGCAGAACTGGATGCCATGTTTCTTTTCTTTGAGGAGGAAGAGGTATGGGAAAGGAGGTACATTGTTGCTTCTTCCCTACACCTTTGTATAACGTAGTTCTCTCTCTCTCTCTCTCTCTCAATAGCTTTCTTTTCACTCGTTACATAAAAGCAAAGTGTTACAAAAAGTAGACTTTTGCGGTATCTTCCCACAGTACTTCAAGTAAAATGGAACAGATACATGTGTCAGTTCTGCAGTGTCCCGTTAAAGAGGGCAGCAGTGTTGGGATAAAAATGAGTTAACATGCTCCTTGTAACTATGAATCCGCTTATGCTAAAAAGTATCGAGGTTTAATTTGCTTTATCCCAGACTGCGCTTTATCCCATTTGCTTTATCCCAGACTGCGCCCACAAAAGCTTCTCTTGAGAATGTTCTGTTCACCTTCAAAACACAATGTTTTATCGGAGTCACTTTACAATTTTGTGGCAAGTAAGGCGAAAGTCAAAAGCAGCCTCAAACCACCTTTAGTTAGTAAACTGAGGGGTCTGAGGCTCATTAAGAGTAAGAGAATCGGTTACCCCCTCTTGCCAACGTCCGGGATGAATCTCAAGAATTGTGTTTACAAGGCACACACGGACCCACATTGTTGTGTGCGCCCATGTACCTTAAACACAGGAAGGATGTCGACCTACGGGGGAAGTCTCTGGAGTTTCGTGAACTCCTATGAAAAGGTGGGAAGGGAGAGAGAAAGTAGTTCCGTTTTGATTTTTTGAGGTCACTTCTAGGGACTCGACCGCGAGCGCGTCCCGGTAGCGGAAAGCTGGGCCAGCGGCGGCGGACAACGGTCCCGCCCGACACGGCTCTGCCTCCTCCCTAGAAGGGCGCGTGGGCCAGGACCCGCGGTCCGCCCGCCGCCCGAGGTCGGGTGGACGCTTGGCCCCGCCCCCGCCCGCTCCCGACGACCCTCGGAGGCGGCGGAGGCGCGCGACTCACATGTGCGGGTTCCTCCTGAAGGCGTTAGTGATGTCCTTCACTACCCGCTGCACCAGCACCGCCACTTCCTCGCTGGTCTCGGCCATGTTGGCGGCAGCCGCGACAGTTCGGGCGCGCCTCCGCGTGAGCCGGGCCGCCAGCGGGAGTTCAGCGAAAAGCGCGCGCGCGCGCGCGGGTGCGCCGGCTAGGCCGCGCCCCCGCCGCCGCGGCCTCCGCCGAGCACTTCCGGGTCAGCCAGTCAGCGGCCTGGGCGTGGCGTTAGCTAGGGCTGGTGGCCTCCCTGGGAGTGGGGGAGTTCGCCTCCGCGCGGGTAACGGAGTTTCTAAGCGTCAGAGAAGATGCTGCACATTTGTTTGCAAAGTTCTCTCAGGCCGCCGATTTTCTTATTTTAATTTTTAGGCCAAACCTCAAGACACACTCCCAGAGAGTCATACACCCCCTCAGCCAGGTCCCCGGGGATTTCTGAAGGAATGTTCAACTGAGAGTGCAGGGCCTCTTAACAGTTAGTCCCGGGCGTTTTTCAGAGCTTGTCCGCTTTATTTTCCCAACCTGAGAGATGAAGAGGTCCAGAGGCATTGCGGCGGAGCGAGTCCCTATTTGACCGTGTTGGTGACCTCCTTTCTAACTGTGCCAATTTTTGTCTCTGAACTTGAAAGCAGCCTTTTTAAAAAACATTAATTAAAATTCTTTAATTTATTAAAGGAAGAGAAAGGAAAGTGAAGGAAAAGTTATTTGCCATCTATATGTAGGAAGTAGAAGTGAAAGCGTTTTTAGATTTTTCGACTTCATTTTGTACTACATTTGGTAGCCTTTGCGTCAATTTTGGAATTTAAAAAAAAGGATCAAGACTCTGACAGGGTTTGTTCATAATAGCAAAAATAAATTTTTGTAGGAAAAACGAGCTTTCTAGTTTATTTAGGATTTTGAAATGCCATAACTAAAATGTTTGTGTATCAGGTTTTATTTTGCCCCTCTGTGGTAGAAAAATCTGGCTGCCTTTGGTTCAGTTTTATTCTTCCACCTTTGAAATCTGGCCAGGTGTGGTCAGGAGATGGAGACCATCCTGGCTAACACGGTGAAACCCCATCGTCTCTACTAAAAATACAAAAAAAAAAAAAAAAATGTCGGGCTTGGTGGCGGGCGCCTGTAATCCCAGCTACTCGCCACTGCACTCCAGCCTGGGCGACAGAGCGAGACTCCGTCTAAAAAAAAAAAAAAAGAAATCTATATCTTTAAAAAACTATTAAAAAAAAAACTCATGGTGTGTTTAATGTGAACATATGCGGAGCATTTGAAGTAGTTTTTATGGTTGTAAAAGTAAAAGCTATCCATTGCATGTAAAGTGAATGAGAAATATAAACGAAAAATATAAATTTACTATAGTCAGTGGCCAGTATTTCCTGTGGGTATGTTTATAAAGGCTGGAGTTGGCCTTGTGGTTGTAAAAGAAGTGAGATAGGACTGGGTGCGGTGGCCCACACCTGTAATCCCAGCACTTTGGGAGGCAGAGGCGGGAGGATCACCAGGTCAGGAGATCCAGACCATCCTGGCAAAGACAGTGAAACGCCGTCTCTACTAAAAATATAAAATTAGCTGGGCGTGGTGGCATGTGCTTGTAATCCCTTGGGAGGCTGAGGCAGGAGAAGTGCTTGAACCCAGAAGGGGGAGGTTGCAGTGAGTGGAGATGGCGCCACTGCACTCCAGCCTGGCGACAGAGCAAGACTCTATCTAAAAAAAAAAAAGAAGTGAGATAGAAGTTTCACAAAATTGTAGCCAGCAAGGTGGGACAGGATTAAGAATTAGTAAAATTGGCCAGGCACGGTGTCTCATGCCTGTAATCCCAGCACTTTGGGAGGCCGAGGCGGGCGGATCACCTGAGATCAGGAGTTCGAGACCAGCTTGGCCAACACCGTGAAACCCCATCTCTACTTAAAATACAAAATTAGCCGGGCGTCGTGGTGCATGCCTGTAGCTCCAGCTACTTGGGAGGCTGAGGCAGGAGAATAGCTTGAACTCGGGAGGCGGATGTTGCAGTAAGCCAAGATTGTGCCCTGCGCTCCAGCCTGGGCAACAAAAGCGAAATTCCATCTCAAAAAAAAAAAAAAAAAGGAAAAAAGAAAAAGTAAAATCAAACAAAATTTAACTGATAACAAGTTCTGGAGTGAAGCAGTAAAAAGAGTGGAATGTGTGTTTAGATTCCAAGGCAAAAGACAACCTTAAATATCCTGATTAAGAATGTAAGACCAGTTCTTAAATTAAAATTCTTAAACTTCGTAAGTTTTCTTAATCAGGATCTTGCATCCTAATGGCAGTGGGAAATAAATCCCAATTTCTGGAGGCAGAGATCAAAGCAGCACACTCAGAAATAATGATTTGCCCCCAAAGGCTTTATATAACAGGGAAAAAAGCAAACTTTGTCCCCAAATTTTGATGTAAAACAGCTATTTCAGAAACAGAATCCTCTGTATGATTCTGTGTATGCCCTCTCCACAGTCATTTGAAAGGCATGCATTGTATCTTGTTTCCTCTAAGAATTCACAAATTGTTTCACCCCAATTATTAAGCATCTATTATGTTTAGAACTTGATTTTTTTTTTTTAGAATTGGAGCATAATTAGAACTCTGAGCCAACTCTCTAATTTTACAGATAAGAAAACCGAAGTCCAAAGAAGTTAAGATTTGAAATTCATGAATCCTTAATAATGATATATATGTATACAAGAATAGGGTATAATAAATTCAGCGTGATTTTGTCGAAGGACTACAAGATTTATGTTCATTTATTGATAATAAAATACAGTAAATAATGCCCAATAAGAGGGGATTGATTAAATTATAAATTTATATGGTAAGATGCTATTTAGTATTTGAAAATCACATTATAACTAGAAGAATATATACCAGAGTGTTAGAGGTATTTTCATAGGACAATTTGACTATGTAATGTAAAGAGCAAAGTAACACTTGTAATTTAAGAATTTTTTTTTTTTTTTGAGGCAGAGTCTCACTCTGTTGTACAGGCTGCAGTGCAGTGGTACAGGTTCAAGCGATTCTCCTGTGTCAGCCTCCTGAGTAACTGGGATTACAGACACACGCCACCACACCTGGCTAATTTTTCTATTTTTAGTGGAGACTGGGTTTCACCATGTTGGCCAGGCTGGTCTCGAATTCCTGACCTCAACTCCTGACCACCCACTTCGGCCTCCCAAAGTGCTGGGATTACAGGCTTGAGCCACTGCAACTGGCCTAAGAAAAGTTTTTTAAAGTATATATTAATAAGGAGCTGATATATTTGTTTGTTAATTAGCCAACTATCTTATGTGCATACTAATTTTCTTACAGATATATTGATTTTTTAAGTGACCATGTCTATTATTATCATTTACATGGTTGTGAATATATTTTGACAATCTTCCTACCCACTCCCAAAAACCACACGTTTCTTATTTTAGAAGACTAATTGATGATAGAGGAAAATGTGGATATGTAATGACCAAAACAAGTACCAAATACAAATACAATACAATATAATCCTAATTTCATATATATAGTACAAATTTTATGTAATATAGATATAATTGTACATATATATAAAATAGATGGGGGATACAAACTAAAATGTTAACGATGATTATCTCTGTATGATAGAATTGAGATAATTAAGACCAATAAATATATATTCTTTATACTTTCCTGGATGTCCCAAACTTTTACAATGAAAAACCTAATGTATGTCTTGAGGACTCTGGAGGGAACGAGGACAGCGAGGTAGTTTTAGTGACTTTTGTGAAGAAATGAAGATGCCTTGTCATCCGTTTCCATCTTTGCTTTGTATTATTCTGCTTACATTACTGACATGTTGTTTATTACTCCATTTATTTTTATTTGAATCCCATTTTCTGAAACATTTTACAAAATAGAATTCAAATAGTACTAAATATGTTCTGCCATATGCTAGCTATTATTACAGAAAGAACAGTCTTATTTCCTCCATTACAAAAATTAAGTAGCCAAGTGCGGAGGCATACTTCTGTAGTCCTAGCTATTCTGGAGGCTGAGAGGATTGCTTGAATCCAGGAGTGTGAAGATCAGCCAGAGCAACATAGTGAGACCTCATCTCAAAAAAATTAATGCCCAGTTTTGAATGGCTTATTATATTGTCATTGTGGTTACTTACATCTTAAATTTTGCCAGACCTCAGCCCTATCCACCATCTTAAAATCTAAAATATAAGAACTTACTAGAAATAGGAGAAGGGTAACAAAATATTAACCAAGAAGCCACAATATTGATGTGTTTTATGAATTCTTAAGAAAACAGGAATGATGCCCATCTTTAAAATTTTTATTAGGCTGGGTGCGGTGGCTCACACCTGTTAATCCCAATGCTTTGGGAGGCCAAGGCGGGCAGATGATGAAGTGAGAAGATCGAGACCATCCTGGCCAACGTTCTACTAAAAATGCAAAAAATTAGCCGGGAATGGTGGCAGACGCCTGTAGTCTCCAGCTACTCGGGAGACTGAGGCAGGAGAATGACTTGAACCAGGGAGGCGGAGCTTGCAGTGAGCCGAGATCGCACCATGCCACTGCACTCCATCCTGGGCGACAGAGTGAGACTCAGTCTCTCAAAAAAAAATAAATAAAAAAGTATTAAAGATTATTTCAAGAAAAGGAACAGAACTTAAGAAATATACTTTATAAGATATGTACATTAAACTTAAGATATTTGTATACTCTTTGCCTTGGTGTGTTGGTTAATTTCCCCAAGTGTGACTTACTATATATTCAAGAACTGTTTAAAAATATGCAAAACCACCCATGCGTGGTAGTGCATCTATTGTTATAATTAGTTGATATTTCAAGCTCTTCATTATTCCAGTTGTTGGGATAAAAATGAGAAAATACATGATAGCATCTTTAAACTGAGAAGCACTGTTCGAGTTATTTATTTCTATGAATAAAAGTGTCACTACTAGTAAATCCATATTAAAACATAATAGTAAACTAAGGCTAAGCTAGATAATTTCAATATGAAACTTGTTTAACACTTTTAAAGAGAATATGTATACTGCAATTATAATTAAACTAGTTAAAGCATGAACGTTTTCTATGCTGACAAAGTATGTAAATGTTATCAAGATGATAATAATGAAGATGACTTTAAATGACCAGTTTATGCGATATTAGAACCCATGAACATACAGGAGTAAGGATATTAGTTACATAAATGGTTTTTGTTGCTAAGTGATGTTTTATTTTATTTGATAGTTCCAAAATATCATCCTTTTCCTTTGCCCCGTTCTTCCTTCCTACCACAGAGGCCCAGGAGACTCATTATGTAATCTTTAGAAAAGAACAGGAGAAAATGTCTAGAGAGAAAGTGCATTCCAGGATCTGCATATAGAAACAGTTAAGGAGATGGGTATCTCTCAATGATGCAATTAGTTTCTCATGTACAGTACTGAAGATGTCAGATTGTCATAAGAATTTTAGTAATAAAGCCTTTTAATGGACGACTAAATTTTTAAAGTATACAAATATAAGTACATCCTTAAGGTTTTTTTCTGCTTGTTTTTCAGTGTAACTGTGACAGAGGTGAAAGCCATAGACAGATTCAAACATAACTGGAAATTTAGAAAGGGAGTAGGAACTTCATTATGGCCACAGTAGAGGTTCAGTCTGAAACCTCTTCAGTAACTATCTAAAAGTAAGACAAGGCTATACCTCCTTTCATCTCCCTTCTAAAGTTAATTTTTCCATTCAGAAATTTCCTAATATGCCTTATATCTCAGTTTCTTTCTGTTTCTATGTTTTAAGCTATGTCTGAGACGCATCAAAATTATTAACACCAGGCCAACATTACCTATAGGAAATGATGAGCTTTTTTCGTTATTTGATTTATGCTCTTAACTTGCGGAATAATATTTATAGAGACTGATACTGTGAATTTTAGGAAGGAATGTCAAATAATAAGACTCCAAATGATGGCTTCTGACTTCAAGCGCTTTAATTTCTACAGTAAGTCCTCTGAGTCATCAGTGTGCAAAAAGGACAGTACAAAAGATAATCTCTGGTTTGTAGGAGGAAGAGGCTAAATACTATCCCTGAGAGGACAAGATGCCAAACAATTTGATTTATTCCATAAATTTTAATGAGTGATACTGTGTATTAGACATTGTGCTAGCTGCTGTGGGTATTCAATGGTGAGAGAAACAGACATGGTTCGTGCCTTCTGTGGGACTTACAGTCTGATAGAAGAGATAGACAATATTCAAGTAAACAGACAAATATATAATGAAAAATTGTAATAAATGGCACAAAAGGAGAAAGCAAGGTACCATGGCAGATGATAAAAGTGTCAGGGTAAGGACATAGCTTTGGATGCTGTAGTCAGAGAAGCCCGCTCTGGGTGTTGATGTTTAAGCTGAAACCTAAAAGATGAGAAGAAACCAGCCCTGTGAAAAGCAGGGAAATAACCTCACTGGCAATGAAACATTAGGGTGAAGGCCTAAGAACAGAAGAGCTAACTTAGCATGTCTGAGGAATTGAAAGAAGACCAAATTAACAACTTTTACCAACCTTACAGCGTTTGTAAAGTGATTTCAGATTCAGGATGGTGGTTACCCAAATGACAACAAAGAAAGTGACTGCCTAGTTCCAGTTTTTTTCCGTTCTGTATACTCTGTGTTCTTTATTGTACTATACTGAACAGTTTTCTGGGCTGAATGTTACATATATTTGCAGAATAAAAACTTATGTATTGTGAAGTATATAGTTAAAGTCTTGTCAGGAAAACAAGTCACACTCTGTATTCTAAATAAGAAGTGTTTAATGTAAGTCACTCGAGGCTTACATACCTGTTGGAAGGGTGAGGTAGCAAGTCAGGGGGACCGTCATCAAATATCTCAGTCTTCAGCAATAAAACAGGTGACTATACCTTGTCCAGAAGCTACTTCAAGTCTCAAGAACCTCTAGGAAGCTCCTACCAGCTCTTTTTATAGCACCTACTCAAGTGTTTCTCAAGAAACTCATCCAGAATGGTGTCAAACCTCATGTTGGCTCTCTGTACATGCTTCTCCTTGTAACTGTCCCCAGAGAATAATGGTCTCTTCTTTCTGCTTTCCAAATCTTGTGTTCTTACTAGCAAACTGTGCTATGTTATGAAGGAGAATTTAGAAAGGGGTAATGATAATGCCTGGGTGACAATCCCAAGTTGCCAACAGACAGTTCAGTACAGTTCACTCATTTTGCTTTGGTGAGTGAAAAAAATTGTGAGATTCATTAGGGGTAATGGTAAGAGAAGCCACTGGCCCTTGGTCCCTCGATACATGTATTCTGGGTATGGAAAATATGATGTAATGCACTGGATGGTGCTTCAGATTGCATATCGATCTTGTAAGACAGCACCAAAACCCACATTGTGCTGCCCAATCTAGCACTGTATTTGAGACTTCAATACGTCATTCTGCTGCCTAATTAAGTAAACTGCTTTAGAATGGTGGGGTATGTTATGGTCAGTGAATCCCATGGGTATGAACCCTATTCCTGTGCTCCTTTTGTTTTAAAATGAGTTCATTGGTCAAAAATTAGGTATGCTAGTTATGTATTTTTGTGTAACAAATAAACCTCAAGCTTAGTGGCTTAAAACAACATTATCATTTCTGGCAGTTCTGTGGATCGACTGGGACCAACTGGGCAGTTGTTAGTTAGTGTCATGCAGTTATAGAAAGATAATGGCTGGGGCTGAAGTCATCAAAAGCCTTGACTGGCCTAGATGTCTGATTGTTTCTTTACTCACATGTCTGGTGCTGTGGTGCTTCGTGTTCTCTCTTTTCAACTGGCATCTCATGCTCCAGGGCTTTTCAGTGCATAGTGAGCTCAGGAAATTATACACAGCAGCTAGCTTCCAAGAGGCAGGAAATGAGAGCTCAGGTTGGTTAAGGGTATAGCATCAATTTTGCAATATTAAAATGGTCAAAGCGGTCACAGTACTTCCCCAGAATCAAGGGGATGGAGGAAGTCCCATGGGATAGTGTGAAGGTCACATTGCAGAAGAGAATATGGGATAGAAGATGGTGCTTTGCCTGTCTTGAAAAGAAAACCTATCATGTGTTAATTGGGGTACTGTATTAGGCTGTTCTTGCATTGCTAAAAAGGATTACCTGAGGCTGGGTAATTTATAAAGGAAAGAGGTTTAATTCACTCATGATTCCACAGGCTTTACAGGAAGCATGATGCTGGCATCTGCTTGGTGTCTGGGGAGGCCCCAGGGAGCTTATGATCATGGAGAAGGCAAAAAGGGAGCAGCTGTCTCACATGGTGAGAGCGGGAGTAGCAGAGAAAAGGGGGAGGTTTCACACACTTCTAAATAACCAGATCTCATGTGAACTCAGAGCTAGAGTTCCCTAATGAAGGGTATAGCACCAAACTGTTCATGAGGGATCTGTGTCCCACGATCCAAACAACTCCCACCAGGCTCCACCGCCAACACTGGAGACCACATTTGTTTTTTTAAAAAACTTTTTATTTTTATTTTTTGTGAATACATAGTAGTTATATATATATACTAATGGGGTAGGAAATGACATTTCAACATGAGATTTAAAGGGCACATATATCTAAACCATATCAGGTATCATGATAGTAAACAAGGTATTCAGTATATCTATGGATAGTGATGAAGAAGAAACTGGGGCCGGAAAATGTCAAATTGCTGTCCCGATGATGGAAGAATCCATTGTAAACAACCTGCCATCAGGTAGCTTGTTGGTTACTTTTGGTCCCTGTTGTTGAAAGCTTGGGCACCTAGCAATGACTCTAACAAGATCAGCTTTGCATGGGGGTTGGAGGGGGAATAAAACCTGCATTATTTCGCATAGGTATAATCTCTATGGCCACTATCATCATGAGCCCATAAAGCAAACATTTTCATGGCTAGGGAAAGAGGCTGAGTATCTGCCATCGAATAGAACATTTTGTCCTGATTATTGAACATTTTCTGCAATGGATGGCCTTTTTTGAGCATTCATATGGAACACAAATAACACCAGAATCCGTGCCTATTCAGAGAGGTCTCTCCTCATACCTCTTCCCCAAACTTCTTTATCAATTACCAAATTTTGCTAATTCCTGTATAATTAGTTCATACATTGTATTAGTCAGGGTTCTCTTAGAGGGAGAGAACTAATAGGATATATATATATCCTATAGGATATAATACATCCTATTAATGTATATATACTGAGAGAGAGACAGGAGTTTATTAAGTATTAATTACATGATCGCAAACTCCCACAATAGGCTATCTGAAGCTGAGGAGCAAGGAAGCCAGTCCGAGTCCTAAAACTGAAGAACTTGGAGTCCGATGTTTGGGGGCAAGAAGCACCTAGCACAGGAGAAAGATGTAGGCTAGGAGGCTGGGCCCATCTCGTCCTTTGAGTTTTTTTCTGCCTGCTTTATATTTGCTGGCAGCTGATTAGGTTGTGCCTACCAGATTAAGGGTGGGTCTGTCTTTCCCAGCCCACAGACTCAAATATTAATCTCCTTTGGCAACACCCTCACAGACACACTTAGGGGATTAATACTTTGTATCCTTCAATCCAATCAAGTTGACACTCAGTTTTAACTGTCACATAAATATACCAGAATCCCTGACTAAGCAAACTGTCAGCCACTGTCCATGAATCAATGTTGATCTACTCCTCTGCCGTGTCTCCTTTTAGTCTAAGTGGACTGCTAGATATACAGTCTGAAGTTCTGCCTACTTGGAGAATCTCCCTTCTCAGTTTTTAAAGACTATTTCTGAGTGAGACTGTCATGCTAAAGCCATCCACTTTTGGGTAGTACCAACATATTGTGGAGAGCTGTTTGGAAACCAAACGAGGCCCAAATTTTCTCTTCCACAGTCACATGTCATAGAGAATTCTCCAGGAGGCCATATATGTAGATTGAGGGAGAGATATCAATGCAATAGGAGTAAGTACAGTCATTGCTCAGTATCTGTGGAGGATTGTTTCCAGGATCCCCGTGGATACCACAATCTGTACATGCTCATGTCCCTTATATAAAATGGCACAATGTTTGTATATATCCTATGCACATCTTCCTGTATACTTTGTTTTTATTTTGTTTTTCGGTTTATTTGAGATGGAGTTTTGCTCTTGTTACCCAGGCTGGAGTGCAATAGTGCGATATTGGCTCACTACAACCTCCACCTCCTGGATCCAAGCGATTCTCCTGCCTCAGCCTCCCAAGTAGCTGGGATTACAGGCATGTGCCACTACTTCCGGCTAATTTTTTGTATTTTTAGTAGAGACGGGGTTTCACCATGTTGGCCAAGCTGGTCTCCTGACCTCAGATGATCCACCCTCCTTGGCCTCCCAAGTGCTGGGATTATAGGCGTGAGCCACCGTGCCCAGCCTATACTTTAAATCATCTCTAGATTACTTCAAATACCTAAGAAGATGTAAATGCTGTGTAAATGGTTGTGATACTATATTGATTCTTTTAATCTGTATTATGTTTTTATTTTTTTCTGAATATTTTTGATCATTATTTAGTTGAATCCAGGAATGCAGAACCGACTGATACTGAGGGTGTCTGGGTCACTTACTCTTGCAACTTGTGTCTTTGGGAACTGCCTAAGCCTGATCTTGTATATCTCATTTACAGCATTGTGATCCTGAGTCAGGTAACACCGTAGCTCTCTATGGACAGCTCATGTCACATGACTAGTTAGTGTTTCTTAGTGAGATATTCAGTCCTGGGGGCCCAGTAGCAACCCCAGAACTGTTTCTCAAAAGTATAATGCTTATCAATGAAAAGGGTTGGCTTTTCCCCCAAAACCCAAGGGGTATTGCCATGGCATTTTTTATTCGCTACTGTTAGAACATTTCCATGTGCTCTTTCAGCACCATTCAATCTGCTGAGTCATATGGCCCAAGATCAGCTTGCATAGAAGCTTAGAGCTGCAACAGAAGCTTCTGTTGCTCTGGAATCCATTCAAATCTATGGGTTACACAGTAAGTGACTCAAAGTAGAACATTCAACTAGGGTATATGTCACAATCTGAATCCAAAGTGGCCCCTGTGTCTCCTTCTCAGTGGTAGAGTGTGCAAGATGAAGCAACTTGCCCTTCACCTTGGTAGAAATGTTGTGCCATGCCCCAACTAATGGACTCCTAGAAACTTCACTAAGGAGGAAGGCCCTTGAATGTTTTAAGGGTTTATCTTCCATCCTCTGTGATGCATGTATCTAGCAAGATATCTAGGGTACTTTCGGCTAATTCCTGCACACAAAGTTGAATCCCTCAAAGTAATAAAGGAGTAAAAGCCCTCATTATATTCTCATAGACTCCTGTATATATCGAATGCAATTAAACAGTTGTCTAATTAATTCCATATCTTTATCCATCTACAGAGTGTAAAGTTCACAAGGGCTGGAACTGTATTTGTCCTGTTTATGTACCACTGTGTATGTTGCATTGCAATATAGTGGGCTCTGAGTACTTAAACGGATGGACGGATGAAAGGAAAGGATGGGAAACAATAGGGAAGGGTAGAATAACCTACATGTATAAATGTAATAAAGAAATAGTAGGGGAAGTCATTTGGAATTTAGTCGGAGGCCTAATCGTGAGGAACCTTGAGGCCATATTTTGGCAGTGCCGAGGTGGGTGGATCACGAGGTCAGGAGTTCAAGACCAGCTTGGCCAACATTGTGAAACCACATCTCTACTAAAAATACAAAAATTAGCTGGGTGTGGTGGCACGTGTCTGTAATCCCAGCTACTTGGGAGGCTCAGGCAGGAGAATCGCTTGAACCTAGGAGGCAGAGGTTGCAGTAAGCCAAGATTGCACCACTGCACTCCAGCCTGGGTGACAGAGCAAGATTCTGTCGCAAAAAAATAAAAAATAAAAAATTCTGAAGAGTTGGAGCCATTGAAAGCATTTATGCTTCTTTGTTGAAATCCACACATTCTTCAAGAGTGTTCTTATTAACTTATACATTTAGTTATACAAAAATATATAAATGCGCACACACACACACACACACACACATATATATATGCTTCTACACTCCTGGGTTTTATCACATAACAAAATGAGATAATCCATTTCATCTTTATTGTTGTTTCCTTGGCACCTGGTACAGTTCCTGAATATAGTAAGCACTGCAAATGTAGTACTGAGTCAGCTGAACAAACAAAGATCCTATTCCACTGCCACCTTTCCCATGAAGCCTTCATTAATCACCTCAGTTCGAAATGCTCTCCTAGAAATAGGAATGCTTTTACACTATTGGTGGGAGTGTAAATTAGTTCAACCATTATGGAAGACAGTGTGGTGATTCCTCAAGGATCTAGAACCAGAAATAGACCCAAAATTCCCATTACTGGGTATGTACCCAAAGGTTTATAAGTCATTCTACTATAAAGATACATGCACACATATGTTTATTTCAGCACTATTCACAATAGCAAAGACTTGGAACCAACCCAAATGCCCATCAATGATTTATGGATAAAGAAAATGTAGCACATATACACCATGGATAAAGAAAATATGGCACATACACACCATGGAATACTATGCAGCCATAAAATGAATGTGTTCATGTCCTTTGCAGGGACATAGATGAAGCTGGAAACCATCATTCTAAGCAAACTAACACAAGAACAAAAAACCAAACACCACATGTTCTCATTCATAATTGAGAGTTGAACAATGAGAACATATGGGCACAGGGAGGTGAACATCACACACCAGGGCCTGTCGTGGTGTGGAGGGCAAGGGGAGGGATAGCATTAGGAGAAATACCTAATGCCGATGATGGGTTCATGGGTGCAGCAAACCACCATGGCACGTATATACCTATGTAACAAACCTGCACGTTCTGCACATATATTCCAGAACTTAAAGTATAACAATGAAAAAAAAAAAGAAAAAAGAAATGCTCTCCTATAATCTTGGACTCCACTGTACTTTGTATAGCCTTTGTTTGGCACTTTTCATGTACGACCTTGTTTTACAGTTATTTTTGTAAATCTCTAATATCTTTTTCTGAGTTGAAGTGGTTGTCAAATTCATTTTTGTAACCCAACAACATGGTACAGTTCCTTATATGAGGCAGATATTAAGTATATATGTATTGAACGAAAAAAATGAGACAATGTATTTACATTTTTATTGTTCATGTTATGAGTAGCAAAGAATTAATGTAATGAGAATTATAATTCTTAAAATTTATCATCAATTTGCACAATTACCATAGATATATTTTATTCTCTAATTTGATGTTATTTTTCACCAGTTGTGTGAGCGTGGAGAATATAGGAAAACCTTCATTTTGGAAAAAGTTATAAATAATTATGTAAGTCTTTTTAAAATTATTTTTTAAATTGAGATAGTCACAAAACATAAAACTCACCCTTTGAAGCATGTAATTTAGTGGTTTTTAGTGTATTAACAAGGTTATACAACCATTACCACTAATTCCAGAATATTTTCTTTTCTTTCTTTTTTTTTTTTTTTTCTGAGACAGAATCACCGTCTGTCACCCAGGCTAGAGTGCAGCAGGGTGATTTTGGCTCACTGCAACGTCTGCCTCCTGAGTTTGAGCAATTCTCCTGCCTTAGCCTCCCGAGTAGCTGGGACTAGAGGCGCCTGCCAACACGCCTGGCTAATTTTTGTATTTTTAGTAGAGACGGGGTTTCGCCGTGTTGGCCAGGCTGTTCTTGAACTCCTGACCTCGGGTGATCCACCCGCCTCAGCCTCCCAAAGTTCTGGAATTACAGGCTTAAGCCACTGCACCCAGCCAGAATATTTTCATTATTCTTCTCCTCCACTCCCCCTCCCCCTGGACGTAGTTTTGGTGAAGGTTCTTGCTTTGTCTCTTCAGACTGCTTTTTCTTGCCCTTTAGCTTGCCTTGTAATCTTTTGCTAAAAACTTGTTATAATGTATGGGATAATAGAAAAGTTATAATGGTAAAGTGGCCAGCAGCTGGGCTGTGTTTAATGTTTGCTGAAACTGTAAGCCCCATTGGATTCAGTTTCCTCAGGTGTACTTGTATTTTTCTTCCTTGTTATCTTTAGGTTTTCCTAAGAACTTCTTAGATAGAATCTGTGTCCTGTCACTTTTTTAGTTGAAATCTATTGGTATAAACTGGAGCCTTGCAGGTGTGGTGGTAAGGTTCTGTGGGAAAGGAATCTATACTTTTGTGATTAACTCTAAATCATTTAGTGGGCCTGAGTCCTTGGACTTTGACCTTCAGTAGTGCTTCTTAGCCTTTCACATTTCTCCTCTTAGGTGAGATAGGGAAGCTAAGGGGGCTAGGATTGGGTAATCGCCCTTTCTTTGGTCAAAAGACCTGGTAGCATCATTTCACTTGGAGCATTGGTTCTTATTATGAAGATTGCTTTGGGTATATTTCAACATGCCCCTCCCCTTGACTAAAATGTGAGGGTGTTGTTCTGGGGTCATATCCATGAAAGCCTGGTGTGGTTCCTGGAAGTAAAATACATAAAAGTGTGGCAGACCCCTAAGACTGGGCCCCCAAGGATTTTCTCAGTTTAGAGCAAGTCCACACTCAGGCTCTAGCAGTTGGTCAAGATTACCACTTAAATGTTCATACCAGTTTATGGATTCAATGTCTTGTGCTCCAGGTCAGCTGTTATCAGCTGTGATTCTCTGTATTTTCTTCTCTCTAGATTTCTGGGTGGCAGTTTGTTCTGTGACCTTAATTTTTTAACAGGCCTAAGAAAAGTAATTGATTTTCAGTTTCACCTTTTGTCTTATTGTAAGGATGAGAGTGAAGACTTTGAAGCTTTTACATGTTGGAGCAGAAACCAGAATTCTTCCAAACCTTTTATTAAAGGGCTAGATAGGACATATTTTAGACTTTGTGAGTCATATACTCTGTTCCAATTACTCACACCTACTGTTATAGCATGAATGCAGCCCTAGCAATGCAGAATGAATAAGAGGCTCTCTATTTTGCTGCTGTTTCATTTATTTCTGTTCGATCTTTACTATTCCCTTCCTTTTATTTACTTTGGGTTTAGTTTCCACTACCTTTTCTAGTTTCTTCTTTTTGGCTACTTTTCATTTAAAAAATTTTTATTTCAATAGTTTTGGGGGGACAGGTGGTTTCATGGAAAGGTTCTTTAGCAGTGATTTCTGAGATTTTGTGCACCCATCACCTGAGCAGTGGACACTGCACCCAATATGTTGTCTTTTATCCCTCACCCCCCTTCAACATTTTCCCCCAAGTCACCAATGTCCATTGTATCATTCTTATGCCTTTGCATCCTCATAGCTTAGCTCCCACTTATAAGTGAGAACACACAATGTTTAATTTTCCATTCCTGAGTTACTTCACTTAGAATAATGGCCTCCAACTCCATCCAGGTTGCTGCGAATGCCATTATTTCATTCCTTTTTATGGTTGAGTAGTATTCCATGGTGTGTGTGTGTGTGTGTGTGTGTGTGTGTGTGTATGTATATACATATATATAGACATATATATACATATATACACACATATATGCATATATACATATATACACATATATACATATATACACATATATACACATATACACATATATACATATATACACATATATACACACATATATATATATACACACACACATATGTATATGTTATTTTCTTTATTTACTCATTGGTTGATGGGCATTTAGGCTGGTTCCATATTTTTGCAGTTGTGAATTGTGCTGCTGTTAACATGCATGTGCACGTGTCTTTTTCATATAATGACTTATTTGCCTCTGGGTAGATACCCAGTAGTAGGATTGCTGGATCAAATGGTCGTTCTACTTTTGATTATTTAAGGAATCTCCATGCTGTTTTCCATAGTGGTTGTACTAATTTATATTCCCACCAGCACTGTGGAAATGTTCCCTTTTTACCACATTCACTCAATATCTGTTTTTTTTTTAATTTTTAAATTATGGCCATTCTTGCAGGAGTAAGGTGGTATCTCACTGTATTTTTGTTTACATTTCCCTGATAATTAATGTGCTTAGCATTTTTTTCATGTTTGTTGGCCATTTGTCTAACTTCTTTTGAGAGTTGTCTATTCATGTCCTTTGCCTACTTTTTTGATGGGATTTTTTATTTATTTATTTTTTTTTTTTTGAGACGGAGTCTCGCTCTGTCGCCCAGGCTGGAGTGCAGTGGCGCAATCTCGGCTCACTGCAAACTCCGCCTCCCGGGTTCATGCCATTCTCCTGCCTCAGCCTCTCTGAGTAGCTGGGACTACAGGCGCCCGCCACCACGCCCGGCTAATTTTTTGTATTTTTAGTAGAGACGGGGTTTCACCGTGGTCTCAATCTCCTGACCTTGTGATCCACCCGCCTCAGCCTCCCAAAGTGCTGGGATTACAAGTGTGAGCCACCGCGACTGGCCGGGATTTCTTTTTCTTGCTGTTTTGTTTGTGTTCCTTGTAGATTCTGGAATTAGTCTTTTGTTGAATGCATAGTTTGCAAATATTTTCTCCCATTCTGTGGATTTATGTTTACTGTACTTATTATTATTATTATTATTTTGCTGTGCAGAAGCTTCTTAGCTTAGGTAGGTCCCATTTATTTATCTTTGTTTTTGTTGCATTTGCTTTTGGATTCTTGGTCATGAACTCTTTCCCTAAGCCAATGCCTGGAATAATTTTTCTGATATCATCTTCCAGAATTTTTATGGTTTCAGGTCTTAGGTTTAACTTTTTGATACATCTTGAGTTGATTTTTGTATAAGGTAACAGATGAGGATCCAGCTTCATTCTCTGCATCTGGCTTGCCAATTATTCCAGCACTATTTGTTGAATAGGGTATCCTTTTCCCACTTTATGTTTTTCTTTGCTGTTGGCTGTAAGTATTTGGCTTTATTCCTGAGTTCTCTGTTCTGTTCCATTGGTCTACATGCCTATTTTTATACCAGTACCGTGCTGCTTTGGTAACCATAGGCTTGTAGTATAGTTTGGAGTTGGGTAATGTGATGCCTCCAGATTTGTTCCTTTTGCTTAGTCTTGCTTTGGCTATGCAGATTCTTTTTTGGTTTCATATTAATTTTAGGATTGCTTTTTCTAGTTCTGTGAAGAATGATGGTATTTTGATGGGAATTACATTGAATCTGTAGATTACTTTTGGCAGTTGGTCATTTTCACAATATTGATTCTCACAATATTGATCCCATCCATGAGCATGGAGTGTGTTTACAATAGTTTGTGTCATCTATGATTTCTTTCAGGAGTATTTTGCAATTTTTCTTGTAGAGATCTTGCACCTCCTTGGTTCGGTGTATTCCTACATATTTTTTTTTCAACTATTGTAAAAGGTGTTGAATTCTCGATTTGATTCTCAGCTTGGTCATTCTTGGCATATAGCTACTGATTTATGTATATCAACTTTGTATCCCGAACCTTTACTGAATTAATTTATTAGATCTCAAAGCTTTTTGGATGAGTCTTTAGGGTTTTCTAGGCATACAATCATATCATCAGTGAACAGTGACATTGTGACTTCCCCTTTACCAATTTGAATGCCCTTTATTTCTTTCTCTTGTCTGATTGCTCTGGCTAGGACTTCCAGTACTGTGTTGAATAGAAGTGGTGAAAGTGGGCATCCTTGTCATGTTCCATTTCTCGAGGAGAATTCTTTCAAATTTTCCCCATTCAGTATAATGTTGGCTGTGGGTTTTTCACAGATGGCTTTTATATGTCCCTTCTATGCCGACTTTGCTGAGGGTTTTAATCATAAAGGGATGCTAGATTATATCAAATGCTTTTTCTGAATCTATTGAGATGATCATATGATTTTTGTTTTTAATTCTGTTTATGTGATATATTACATGTGTTGACTTTCGTATGTTAAACCATCCCTGTATCCCTGGTATGAAACCCACTTGAAAATGGTGTATTATTTTTTTGACATGCTTTTGGATTTGGTTAGCTAGTATTTTGTTGAGGATTTTTGCATCTAGGTTCATCAGGGGTATTAGTCTGTAGTTTTCTTTTTCTTTTCTTTTTTTTTTTTTTTTAAGATGGAGTTTCGCTCTTGTTGCCCAGGCTGGAGTGCAACGGTGCAATCTTGGCTCACGGTAACCTCCACTTCCCGGGTTCAAGCCATTCTCTGCCTCAGCCTCTGGAGTAGCTGGGATTACAGGCGTGCACCACCACGCCCGGCTAATTTTGTATATTTAGTAGAGATGGGGTTTCTCCATGTCGTTCAGGCTGGTCTCTGTAGTTTTCTCTTTTTATATCCTTTCATGGTTTTGGTATTAGGCTGATGCTGACTTCATAGAATGATTTAGGGAAGATTCCTTCTTTCTCTATCTTTTGAAATAGTTTCTTTAAAATTGGTACTAATTCTTCTTTGACAGAATTCAGCTGTGAAACCATCTGGTCCTGGACTTTTTTTGTTGGCAATTTTTAAATTACTCTTCTAATGTCACTACTTATTATTTGTCTGTTGAGAGTTTCTATTTCTTCCTGATTTAATCTAGGAGGGTTTTACATTTTCAAGAATTTATTAATCTCCTCTAAATTTTCTAGTTTGTGCACATAAAGGTGTTCATAGTAGACTTGAATGATCTTTTGTATTTCTGTGGTATCGGTTGTAATATCTCCTGTCTTGTTTCTGATTGAGCTTATTTGGTCTTATTTTCTTGGTTAATCTTGCAAATGGTCTCTCAATTTTGTTTATCTTTTCAAAGAACCAGTTTTGTTTCATTTATCTTTTGTATTTTTTCGTTTCAATTTTCTTTAGTTCTGCTTTGATCTTTGTTATTTCTTTTCTTCTGCTGGGTTTAGGTTTGGTTCATTCTTGTTTCTCTAGTTCCTGGAGGTGTGACATTAGATTGTCTATTTATGCTCTTTCAGACTTTTTGATGTAGGTATTTAATGCTATGAACTTTTCCCTTAGCACAGCTTTTGCCATGTCCCAGAAGTCTTGATTTTATTGTTGATCCAAATATCATTCAGGAGCAGATTATTTAATTTCCATGTATTTGTATAGTTTGGAGGCTTCCTCTTGGAGTTTGGAACTCCAAAGGATATTCCATGCAAATGGAAACCCAAACCAAGCAGGAGTAGGCATTCTTATATTAGACAAAACAGACTTTAAAGCAACAACACTTAAAAAACACAATGAGGGACATTATGTAATGATAAAACAATCAGTCTAACAGAAAATATCACAATCCTAAATATATATGGAACAAATACTTCTGTGTCCAGATGTGTTATTCCATTTGCATAGAATATTATTCCACTGTGGTTTGAGAGTGTACTCAATATAATTTCAATTTTCTTAAATTTATTGAGACTTGTTTTGTGGCCTATCATATGGTCTATCTTGGAGAATGTTCCATGCACTGGTGAAAAGAATGTATATTCTGCAGTTGTTGGGTAGAATGTTCTGCAAATATCTGTTAAGTCCATTTGTTCTGGGGTATAGTTTAAGTCCATCGTTTCTTTGTTTACTTTCTGTCTTGATTACCTATCTAGTGCTGTCAATGGAATATTGAAGTCCCCTACTATTATTGTGTTGCCATCTATTTCATTTCTTATGTCTAGCAATAATTGTCTTATAAATGTAGGAGCTCCTGTGTTAGATGCTTATATATTCAGGATTGTGATATTTTCCATTGGACTGATCCTTTTTATCATTATATAATGTCCCTCTTTGGGTTTTTTAACTGTTGTTGCTTTAAAGTATGTTTTGTCTGATATAAGAATAGCTACTCCTGCTTGCTTTCGGTTTCCATTTGCATGGACTATCTTTTATCACCCCTTTACCTGAAGTTTATGTGAGTCCTTATGTGTTAGGTGACTCTCTTGAAGACAGCAGATACTTGGTTGGTGGATTTTTATACATTCTGCCATTCTGTATCTTTTAAGTGGAGCATTTAGGCCATTCACATTCAATGTTGGTATTGAGATGTGAGGTACTGTTATATTCACTGTGCTAGTTGTTGCCTAAATACCTTGTGTGTAGGGTGTGTTATTGGTTTATAGGCCCTGTGAGATTTATGCTTTAAGGAGGTTCTATTTTGGCGTATTTTGAGATTTTGTTTCAAGATTTAGAACTCCTTTTAGCATTTCTTGTAGTGCTGCCTTGGTAGTAGTGAATTCTCTCTAAACATTTGTTTGTCTGAAAAATAATTTATCTCTCCTTCATTTATGAAGCGTAGTTCTTAGCTGGCAATTATTTTGTTTGAGGGGCTAAAGATAGGACCCCAGTCCCTTCTGGCTTGTAGGGTTTCTGCTGAAAAATCTGCTGTTAATCTGATAGGTTTTCCTTTATAGGTTACCTGATGCTTTTGCTTTTAAGATTCTTTCCTTTGTCTTGACTTTAGATAACATGATGACTATGTGCCTGGGTGATGATCATTTTGAGATGAATTTCCCAGGTGTTCTTTGAGCTTCTTGTATTTGGATGTCCAGATTTCTAGCAAGGCCAGGGAAGTTTTTGTTGATTATTCCCTCAAATATGTTTTTCAAAATTTTAGAGTTCTCTTCTTTCTCCGAAATGACAATTATTCTTAGGTTTGGTTGTTTATCATAATCCCAGATTTCTTGGAGGCTTTGTTCACTTTTAAAAACTCTTTTATTTCCTTCATCTGATTGGCTTAATACAAAATCCTTGTGTTTGAACTCCAGAGTTCTTTCTTCTACTTGTTTGATGGTATTTCTCTAAGTGTGTTTTTCATTTCCATAAGTTTTGATTGTGTTTCCTTTATGATATTTATTTCTCTGGAGCATTTTTCATTCCTATCTTGTATTTTTTAAACATTTCTTTAAGTAGGTTTTCACCTTTCTTGGGTATCTCTTTGAGTAGCTTAATAATCAACCATTTGAATTCTTTATCTGGTAATTCAGAGATTTCTTTTTGGATTGGATCCATTGCTGGGGAGCTAGTGTAGTCTTTTGAGGGTGTTATAGGACCTTGTTTTGTCATATTACCAGAATTACTTTTCTGATTTCTTCTTATTTGGGTAGACTATTTCAGTGAAAAAATCTGGACTCCAAGGGCTGCTGTTCAGGTTCTTTTGTTCCGTGGGGTGGTCCCTTGATATAGTACGCTCCTCCTTCTCCTAAGGAGGGGGCTTCCTGGGATCCAAACTGCAGTGTGTGTAATCCCTAGGACAACTACCAAGAATATAACTCAAAAAATAAATACTGTAGGGCTGGGTGTGGTGGCTCACACCTGTAATCCCAGCACTTTGGGAGGCCAAGTTGGGTGGATCACATGAGGTTAGGAGTTCAAGACCAGCCTGGCCAACATGGCAAAACCCTGTCTCTACTAAAAATACAAAACAAAAAAAAAATTAGCCAGGAGTGGTGGTGAATGCCTGTAATCCCAGGCTGAGGCAGGAGAATCGTGTGAACCTGGGAGGTGGAGGTTGCAGTGAGCCGAGATTGTACCACTGCACTCCAGCCTGGGTGACAGAGTGAGACTCCATCTTAATAAATAAATACAGTAAAAGAAATGACAAGGTAATTTAAATGGTACACATAAAATATCTATTTAACACCAACAAAAGCAGTAATGAGGGAATAGAGGAACAAAAAGACACAAGGCATAGAAAACAAATAGCAAAATGCAGCAAACATAAATCATTACTTTTCAGTAATTACATTAATTGTACATAGAAGAATCTCTCCAATTAAAGGATAGAGATTGACAGAATAGACTTAAAAATAGATCCAACTGTATATTGTCTACAAGATAATTTATAGTATACCATTTAAATTACCTTGACATTTCCTTTACTGTATTTATTTTTTGAGTTATATTCTTGGTGACTGTCCTAGGGATTACAATTGAAATTTAATTTTATAACAATCTATTTAAAATAATAACATAATTACAATGATATTAAAAAAACTTTGCTCCTATAGATCCTCATCTCCTTCTCCCTCCTTTGTGTTGTTATTGTCATGCAAATTACATCTTTATACATTATCTGTCCAACACTGATTATAATCATGCCTTTATAGAGCTGTTTTAAAAATTAGATAGATTTTATAAAAAAGAGTTCCAAACCAAAAAATACATGAATGCAGCCTTTTATATTTATTTAGTTACCTTGACTGGTGCTCCTTATTTTTTCATGTGAATTGAGTTGCTATCTAGTGTTCTTTCATTTTCTCCTACAGGATTCCCTTTAGTATTTTTTGTATGGCAGGTGGGCTTCTGACAAATTCTCTCAGTTTTGTTTATCTGGAAAGTTCTTAATTTTTTCTTCATTTTTGAAGGATAGTTTTGCTGGATGATGAGATTGTTGGTTGATAGTCTTTCTTTCAGCACTTTGAATATGTCTTCCCGCTGCCTTCTGACTTCCATGTTTTTGATGAGAAATTGGCTGTAAGTTTTATTACGGATCCTTTGTGCATGATAAGATGCTTCTTTGTTGCTGCCTTCACATTTACTCTTTGTTATTGACTTTCGCCAATTAGATTATAATGTTTCTAGTTGTGGCTGTCTTTGAGTTTATCCTACCTGAATTTTACTAAGCTTATTATATGTGCCGATTAATAGTTGCATCAAATTTTAGAAATTTCCAGTCATTCTTTCTTCAACTATTCTTTCTACACCTTTCTCTTCTCTCCTTCAAAGACTGCCATGCTGCTTATGTTGTTATGTTTGCTGATGTCCCACAGGTCTCTGAGGCTTCATTTACTTTTCTTCATTATTTTATTATTTCTTCCATTGGATTTGATCATCTCAATTTATCTATCTTCATGGTTCATGATGCTTTCTTCTACCTGCTTAAGTCTTTACTTGAACCCATCAAGTGAAACTTTCATTTCTGTTACTGTACTTTTCAAGTCCAGAGATTTTTGCTCCTTTTCTATAATTTCTTTCTCTTTTTTAAAAAAATTTCTATTTGATGGGACATTGTTCTCATACTTTTCTTAAGTTATTTATTTGTTTATTTATTTATCTATTTGTTAGACAAGGTCTTGCTCTGTTGCTCAGGCTAGAGTCTGGTGGCTCAATCATAGCTCACTGCAGCCTCGAAGCTCTGGGCAAAAATGATCCTCCTGCTTCAGCCTCCTGAGTAGCTAGGACTATATGCCTGTGCCACTATGCCTGGCTAATTTTTTAGATTTTGTGGAGATAGGCTATCACTATGTTAGCCAGGCTGGTCTCAAATTTCTGGCCTCAAGTTATCCTTCTATCTCAGCCTCCCAAAGTGCTGGGATTACAGGCACAAGCCATTGTGTCTGGCCTCTTAAGTTCTTTAAACATGGGTTTCTTTACTTACTTTAACATATTTAAATTAGCTAATTTAAATTATTTGTCAGGTGCAGTGGCTCACACCTATAATTCCAGCACTTTGGGAGGCAGAGTCAGGTGGATCACCTGAGGTCAGGAGTTCGAGACCAGCCTGGCCAACATGATGAAACCCCATCTGTACTAAAAATACAAAAATTAAGCAGGCATGGTGGCTCACGTCTGTAATCCCAGCTACTCTGGAGGCTGAGGTATGAGAATCAATTGAACCTGGGAGGCAGAGGTTGTAGTGAGCCAAGAGTGCACCACTGCACTCCAGCCTGGGGGACAGCGTGTGACTGTCTCAGATAAATAAAGAAGTAAATTATTTGTCTGGTAAGTCCAACCTTTGGTTTTCCTCAAGATAGTTTATTTTTACTATGTTTCTCCCCTGTGTATGAGCCATACTTTCTTATTTCTTTGCATATATTATAATTATTTTTGTCAAAACTTGTACATTTAAAATAATATAATATGAAAACTCTGGAAATAAAATTCTTCCTCCTCAGGATCTGTTGTTGGTTGCTGCTAATTGTAGTAGATAGTTGTTTATTTAGCAACTTTTCCAAATTGATATGGTAAAGTCTGTATTCTTTGTTATGTGTTGCCAGTGAAGTCTCTGCTTAGCTAGGTTAATAATCAAGTAATGATTGGATGGTGATTTTCTTAAATGCCTGCAACCAGTAAGACTCCAAATCTTTTCCGAGAGATTTTATATATTTGTGGTGGCATGCTTTCAACATTCATCCAGGCAGTTAACAAAAAGTTAAACTTTATGTTCTCCTTGCAAAGAGCCTCCATTTTAGCTAGAAGTGAGAGGGGTTGAACCTTCTCAGGATTTTCTTGAGTATTTACACAGTCGTAAATATATGTTCTTCCTTCTAGATTGCAAGAATATGTTGAAGCTTTTCAGAATCTCCTACAGACATCTAATTCCCCAGACTTTCATTTTAACCTTTTTGGCTAGCCTGTTGTTGCCCCAACCATTGTATACAATTTTAGGCAATTGCCCTTAATCGTTGTTGACAAATGCACCTTATATGGTTTGAATGTGTGTCCTCTTCAAATCTCATATTAAAATATAATTTCTGATCTTGGAGGTGTGGCCTAGTGGGAGGTGTTTGGGTCATGAGAATAGATCCCTCCTGAATGGCTTGGTGACCTCCTATGGTAATGATGAGTTCTCACTCTGGTAGTTCATGTGAGAACTGATTGTTTAAAGGATTCTTGCACCACCTCCTCCCTCTCTTGTTCCTTCACTTGCCATGTGACACACTGGCTCCCCCTTTGCCTGCTGCCATGATTGTAAGCTCCCTGAGGCCTCACCAGAAGCTGAGGACATGCTGGTGCCATGCTTGTACAGCCTGCGAAAACTCTTTTCTTTATAAATTACCCAGTCTCAGGTATTCATTTATAGTAATGCAAGAAAGACTAATGCAGTCCCTAAGGATATGGCTGTTTACACTGAATGAGCTCTGAGTCAGATTAAATAAAGACAAATTTGTGGATGTGGTCTTCCAGGGAACCACCAACAGATAAAACAACAATCCTCTGGGAACAGGGCTTTGAAGGAAGCTTAGCCCCATTCTTCCCTCTCCAGTGCCTGACAGGCTGCTGGTTTTCACCATGATTGTGAGCTGTTCATTTTCAAGGTACTGAATAGCTGAGAAGGAAGAATAGGAATAGGGTAAGTTACAACAACACAAAGCTCATTGTTCTTATCAAGTTTCAGTTGTTTTTCTTGAATAAATATTTCCTATATTTTTGCATTTGATTAATTTCTAGAATTCTGAAAAATTCAGAAATTTCTGTCAAGTTTTGCACTGTTGCTCATTGCTTTTATGTACAGAAAGAATTTTTGGAGGTCTTTACTCGTCATTTTTACTGATGTCACCTAGCTTCATCCTTACTCCTGAAAGGTATTTTCACTGAGTTTAGAATTCTCATTTGGCAGTCTTTTTCCGCTTGCATATTGAAGAACATCTCACTGTCTTTTTGACTCATATTTTCTCTGCTGAGAAGTCAGCTATCAGCATATAACTCCTTTGAAAGTTATCTGCTAGTTTTTTTTTTTTTTCTGGCTGATTTTAACATTTTTCCTTTTGTCTTTGGTAATACATAATATCAGTATGACATTTCTAGTTATGGTTTTATTTTTATTTGTCCTGCTTGGAAATCACTAGGCTTTTTAAACTAAAGAACTTGTGCATTTAATCAGTTCTATAAAACTCTCAGCCTATATATTTTAAAATATTGTCTCTGTACTCTCCTGTTTTTCCTTTCCTTCACATTAAAAGAATGTTGGAATTTTTCACCTTTTTTCCAGGTCTGTTAGCATTCCTTCCATATATTCCATATTTTTGTTTCTTTTTGCTGCATTTTGGATCATTTTATATGTCCTGTCTTTCGTTTTACTAAATTACTCCTTTGTAATGTTTAATGAACTTAGAATTTTAAATTTTATTATTATTTTTTAATTACACAAGTTCTTTTTTGTTTTTCTACAAATATACTAGGTTTCGTTTTAGAACTCCTTGTTTTTTGAAAATACTTTCAGGGTTATCTTTTTATTTGTTCAAGTAGACTAAGCATAGTTATTTTATAAGCTGTATATAATAATTCCAATATCTGAATTCTTTGTTTATGTATTTCCCTAAATTCTTGTTTTGGTTATTTATTGCTCATATTTCTGCCTTTTGTGCTTATTATCCCTGAATAAATATTTGGGGGATTCTTGAAAGCCCAGGATGAAAAATGCCTTTTTAGTAAAAGGATTTGCTTTTGCTTCTTCTAGGTACCTGGTGCACTACCAGTCTGAAACCACCTTTAACCAAGTTCACAGTTTGGGTTCCCTGGATGTCTTAGTCCATTTATGCTGGTAAAACAGAATACCACAAACTGGGTAATTTTAAATGAAAATAAATTTATTGGCTTATGGTTCTGAAGGCTGGGAAGTCCGAGACCAAGGGGCCAGCACCTGACAAGGGCCTTATGGCTGTGTCATCTCATGGTAGAAGGGCAAAGACAGGGTGAGAGAGATCAAGAGGTTGAACTTGCAACCTCAGGCCCTTTTATAATTGACATTAATCCATTCATGAGGGTGGAACCCTCATAACCTAAACACCTCCCCTTAGGCCCCACCTCTCAATACTGTTGCATTGGGGATTAAATTTCCAAAACATACTTTTGGAAGGAGACATTCAAACCATAGCACTAGATATAAACCTTTAACAAAAAATTTGTGTCAGGACCTTAAGTTCTCTGGGATATTTTTCCTTTACCATTTTAGCCTCCCATACTCTACAGTGTGCTAGAAGTAGAGATGGGAAATGTAATTTTGTGTTATATGTAAAGAAAATATTAACACTTTACATGTTTTTAAGGGGTCCTATATTTTATAGCCAGGATTGATTTTTAGTTTTTTTATCTTTATTTTTGGTCTTTATTCTCTTATATGTTTGCCAAGTTTGTGAAGTCATATTGTCATTGGGCACAATGGTTCATTTGAAGTACACATAAAAAGGAAATTTGTCACAAAGCCACAAATCACTAGTTGATGGATTTTTTAGCTTAAAAAAAGAGAGGCATTTAAGAAACCTTACCATACACCACATTAAGACAGCAGAGATTTCTATCCAGAATTTACACATGACCTTACTGAAGTGTTTTTTATTTGTTTCATGTCATTCACTAATTCCTAATTAAACACAAGTTGATTTTTGTGTATGCATTATAGCAGTGTATTTTATCTGCAGAAAAGGTGTTTCATTCTTAGCAACATATGACATTCTGAAAAAATCTTGGGCAATAAAATAATAGAGGTGTTTCTTTGCTCAATAATTTAATAAATATAAGCAATGATTTAGGAACTATAGAGTTTTTAGCTTAAGTAACTATTTATCAGCCATTGGTGAGGTATTATAATGAGGAATGTTAATTTACTTATATGCTTAAACTACAGTGGAATATTTTATTAATGATATAGTGAATTACTATAAAGAAAACTGTAATATAGACTTCCGAAGTTTTTATTCCTTTATTCCATTTTAGACTGAGTGACAAAATTGCCATCAATACATGCAATGTTGCTCAGATTTTTAAATCACATTTTGTCTCTTTAATTTATCCAACTTTTCTTATTTTACAGGGAGCTAATGCATATACAATTTCCTGTATGATAGACTTACAAAGACTTACTTAACATTATATTTTTTAATTTTATAACAGGCTATATTTTCACCATGATAAATTGAATTCTGCATTTGTGGTTTCTCCATGCTACAAAGAATGTATGTAGTGAAGCTTAGCTTGTCATATGGTGAACTGGTGAAAATGGCATCATGAAAATGGTGTCAACATTGTTCTCTAATGAAAGAGAAAAAGAGTAGACAGAAAACCTCTCATGGGAGTATAGAATACTTTTGGGGAAAAGATTCTGAAAAAACATTCAGTTTCTACAGTTTAGTTATAATGAATAGGAATCATGAATATTAAATATAGTATGACTTCAAAAAAATCTTGCTTCCATTTTTTTTACTTCTGCTTAGCAAAGAAACGTATATTGAACTAAAAATATAAGTTAGTCTGTTCAGATGTGTCTTATATTTTTAATGTAAGGTGGAAAGCTAGCTTACAGAAGTTTTTAATGTACAAGAAATAATCTTAATGAATGCTACAAAATCGTACAGTCTCATGATAATTATTTGCTTTAAAATTCCTGTATTTCATAAACTCTAGTTAAAATGACTTTGTGTTACTTGAGCAAATTTAATCTTCTGCTAATGAATATGTTCTTTACAAGAAAGTTTAAATGAAATATTTAAAATTCAGTTAAAATAGTTTAATAATTTTTCTCACATTTTTAATGAGATTTAATTTTGACCAAGAATAGTTCCGACCACATTGTACTCACAGCCCCCCAAATGTCCATATCCATTTATATCTGTGTCAGAGTGAGTTAGGTTTTTGGTTGTCATTAATGACTGACATATATTTGAGCCATAGGTTTTTGGTTATCATTAATGACTGACGTATATTTGAGCCACCAGACCATATACAAATAATATAACCAAGTAATATAAGTTTTCTTATAATCCTTTTTTATTATTACAATCCTTAGGTAAGTCTGTAAGGCAGTGACAACTCAATACCAACATCAATATCAATACCAAGAAAGGATTGTTCCTTCTTACTGACTCTAACAGAGCTGACAGCTCTCTTCTCTTTCAACAAGAAAAGTGTTATTCCGTGAACTTTTTTAAAAAAAGAATGAGTGAAATTATTTTAAATATTAATTTGACACACTTCTTTAAAACTTATAGAAAAAATATTTTATTAAGGAGAGTCAGTCTGAGTAGCAATAAACCTAAATTGTAGAAGTAATTTCAATGTGATATTATGTCTTTCAAGTACTCCATATTTGGTAGCTGGAACTATTAAATAAGTATTTTTAGCTTGATGCAATAAAAAGATGAGGTTCATTTATAGTTAACACTAACTATCTTCACATAAATAATCTATTTGATGAAGTATTTCAATTGAGCAGTATTTGTTGGGTATCTGCTGTAGGCATGGCAGTCCATGGGGGTGACAAAGATGACCAAAACCTAGACCTTGATCCCAAAAACTTGTTTTTAAAGCAGACTAACCTTATCCACCTACAGTCTTTTTAAGATGTAAATCTAATTTGCATAGCAATAATTTCTTTTGAAATAGAGCAAATGGAAACTTTTGCTTATTCACTGATTGAAAGATTAAAAGCTCTAAACCAGTACTATTCTGATAAAGGAGACATAACTTGTTTAAACAAAATGTATTTCAGACTTATTTCAGAAATCATATTTGGAAAAATACAAACTGCTCTCTGACACATTTTTGACTATGCAAACTAAGACTCTTTCATTTTAAATTATAAACCTGAATTGGAACTCAATGCCATGCAATTCAATTCCTTTGTTTTTATTATAAGAGTAGTTAATTGATGCCTGTAATCCCAGCACTTTGGGAGGCTGAAGAGGGTGGATCACCTGAGGTCAGGAGTTCATGACCAAACTGGCCAACATGGTGAAAGCTTGTCTCTACTAAAAATACAAAAATTAGCCAGGTATGGTGGCGGACACCTGTAATCCCAGCTACTCAGGAGACTGAGGCAGGGGAATCGCTTAAACCTGGAAGTCAGAGGTTGCAGTGAGCCGAGATTGTGCCACTGCACTCCAGCCTGGGTGACAGAGTGAGACTCTATCTCAAAAAAAAAAAAAAAAAGAAACAAAAAAAAGAGTTGTTAATTGTATGCACAGCCAAATGTAGATTTTAGGACTAAGATGCCTTTTCAAAAATCTAGATTTGTCCTTCTAAACACAAGCACAGAGTTTTACAAGCAAGCTCTCAATTCATTCCTATAGCAGCCCCATCTTGTCCGCTATTCCACTTTCTGAGGTTTCTGTTACCTGTGGTCAACTGTAGACCAAAGATACTGCCATATTTTGAGAGAGAGACAGAGAGAGAGATAACATTCATATAACTTTTATTACAGTATATTGTTATAATTGTTCTATTTTATTACTAGTTATTATTAATCTCTTACTGTGCCTAGTTTATGAATCAAACTTGATCATAGGTATGTATATCTAGGAATAAACATTGACATATAGGGTTTGGTCCTATCCGTAGTTTCGGGGATTCACTGGGTGTCTTGGAATATATTCCCCCTGGATAAGGAGGGACTACTGTACTGTCTTTAAGACAAGAACTTAAGTCTTTAGAATAAGTAATTTTCTAGCCTAGGATATTTCAAACTTTAAAGAACTAATAGAGGAGAAGGTTTTAAAAACAGTGTACATTATTCTAGGTAGCTATTTGCTGGTAGATATGACATTGGAAACCCATGAATTGCCTGGATAGGGAAAACTGGTTTTCTTGAATTTCTAGATTCTTCCCTTTCTTACCAGCATTTAGATGGACTGTGCTGCAAGAAAAATAAGGGAACTATTTTTCTTGAGCTCCATGGAGCTATTCAAAGCTCCATGAAGTACTTTGAGGCATCATTTGTGTGTGTGTGTGTGTATTTTAAGATCACTCATATAGGAGAAAAGCCTGTCTCATGCCATTGACCTTCCCTCTTTCCCAGAGAAAGGATGGGAAGGGAGATTACAGTTGAAAGTGTTTCTTTCTGTGTCCTATTTTTTAAATTTCTTTTTGTTTCTAAACATTCCTTACATAGCAGGCTATGCAAACACTAAGCTCTGAAGAACACATAAGGTGAGGGCACAGAAACATTTAATGAGCTGTTTTGAAGAATAACTTATTTTTTCTAGTAGATGACTGTTTTCATGGTGGTGGTGGTGATGGGATAATCATATTAGGTTGCTGACTATTTTGAATTTTTAAATTCATGTATTTATTCAACAAATATTTGTTGAACACTAACTGTGTTTCAGCCACCGTACTAGTCACCAAGGACAGTTCTTATGGAGTACATAATCTTGTAAATTTTTTCTCACCTAAGAGTTTCTTCATTATTCTATTAGCAATTATGCACCTTTTTCCATTGTTTCAGTTCGTTTGCATACATTTTCTCATGTTAGAATCCAACATAATTATGCGAACACATAGTTGGGTCTTTTATCTTTGTTTTTAATCCACTCCGACAGAGTGGATTAAAGAGTAAAAGACAGAGACCACTGTCTTTTAATTGCTATATTTAGGCCACTGATGCTTAAAGTTAGAGCACTAATGTTTAATGTGATTGATATAGGTGGATTTTTATCTACCATATTTGTTACTGTTTTCTATTTGTTACCCTTGTTCTTTGCTGTTATTTATTTATTTTTTTGTCTTTCTCTGCTTTCTCTGGTTTTAATGGAACATTTTATATGATTTCATTTTCTCTCCCCTCTTTAGTATTAGTTTGCTAAGGCTATCATAACAAAATACCATAGACTGGGTGGTTTAAACAAGTGAAATTTATTTTTGTCACACATCTGGAGGCTAGAAGTCCAAAATCAAGTCATTGGCAGAGTTGGTTTCTTCTGAAGCCTTTCTCTTTGTTTGCAGATGGCTGCCATCTTGCTGCATCCCCACATGGTCTCTCCTCTGTGTGCACACATTCCCAGTGTCTGTTCATGTGTCCAAATTTCTTCTAAGGACTCCAGTCATATGAGACTGGCACTCACCCTAATGCTCTCAATTTGACATAATTGCCTTTTTAAATGCCCTATCTGCTAATCCAGCCAAATTCTGAGGTATTGAGTGTTAGGTACAAAACTCAACTTATGAATTTTGGGGGGATACCATTGAGAATATATCACGTATCAATTATATTTCTTTTAAAATTTTTGAGTGGTTGTCCTACGGTGTAAAATATCTATTTACAGCTATTCAAAGTCTACTCTACTTCTTAAAGAATGGTGCAAGTGGCTGGGCGCGGTAGCTCACGCCTGTAATCCCAGCACTTTGGGAGGCTGAGGCAGGTGGATCATTTGAGGTCAGGAGTTTGAGACCAGCCTGACCAACACGGTGAAATCCCATCTCTACTAAAAATACAAAATTAGCTGATCATGGTGGTGCACACCTGTAATCCCAGCTGCTTGGGAGGCTGAGGCAGGAGAATTGCTTGAACCTGGGAAGCAGAGGTTTCAGTGAGCTGAGATTGTGCCATGCACTTCAGCCTGGGTGACAAGAGCAAAACTCCATCTCAAAAAAAAAAAAAAAAAGAAAAAAAAAAGAAAAAAGTATGGTGCAAGTACCTCATAACAGTATATTCCCAATTTGTCCCCCGTCCCTTATAGCATTGCTGTTTTTTATTTTAATTATACTAAGTGATAATCACTGAATACAATGTTGCTATTATTATTTTCAACAAATTTAGCTTTTAGGTTAAGAATAAGAAAAATAAAAGATTTTATTTTACTTTTGTTTTATTCCTTCTCTAAGCCTTCTCCTTTGTGTAGATCCAAGTTTCTGACCTATATTATTTTACTGCTCTCTGAAGAGCTTCTATTAACAAGACAAATTCCTTCAAATTCTATTTGTCTAGAAAGTCTCTATTTCTCTTTCAGTTTTGAAGGATAATTTCACTGGATACAAAATCTAGGTTGGTGTTTTTTTTTTTGTGAACACTTTAAATATTGTATACCATTCTATTCTTGCTTGCATGGTTTCTGAAGAGAAATCTGATGTAATTCTTATTCTTGCTTCTCTATAGGTAACATGTTTTCCTCCCTCTGGCTTCTTTCAAGATTTTATCTCTGTCTTTAATTTTCTACAGTTTGAATAAGAAATATCTAAGTACAGATTTTTTGGAATTTATCCTGCTTGTTGTTCTCTGAGCTTCCTGGATCTATGGTTTCATGCCTAACATCAATTTTGAAAATTCTCAGCCATTACTATATCAAACCTTCCTTCTGTTTCTTTCTCAATGTATGTTATGCCGTTTATAATTGTCCCACAGATAAACATACAATTTCAACATCTTGCAATGTCCAAGAAATATATTTTCTCAAGAATAAGGGAAAACCGAAAGTTGGATTTAGGAACCATGGTTCTAATTCATTTGCTCCTCCATTTATTTATTCAACTTATATTTTTATTGCATACCTACTTTGCATTGGTTCTGAGAACCTTTATTTAAAAACATAGCCTTGCATGCATTATGTCCCTTGAGCATTTCTCAGCAGTGACAACTTCATCACTTTGGTAATGAACCAGAAATTAATAATTCTATCTTTCATTGTTCATTTCTAGAATTTAACAGAAACAAGTTGGAAGAAAAACCATGTAAAAGCCTGCAATGATATTTTCACCTTTTCTGTGGAAAGAAATAGATATAGAATTGGTAGTATTTACTATTATGGCATTTTGCTTTTGAAGGAGAAGCAGCTGTATGGTCATGAAAATCCATCAAAAAATAAAAAATACAAATGACTGTGCGAGATTTGCCAGTTAAATACAGTTTTTTAAAACGAAGAGGACATCTAATAAAGGGGAAATAGGTTCATATATCTTAATGACTTACCATTAAAAGTACCAGTTTAAAAGAAGAAAATGAACACCACCACAGATGGCTTAATTTTACCCCTTGAACATGGTTCTTTTTGCCATATGGAGTCATGCATGAACAGCAGCTCATTCTGCAGTCTATAATAGTCCTACCAAAAGGGAAGGCTTAACAGAACAATATGTATTAATAACAAACACAAACACAGCATTGCTAAATATTTTGATTTATGTTTTTGGCTTCAAAATTGTTGCCTTGGGAGTGCTTTTAATATCTATGAATATCCCTTCATTCTAAGGGGATAAGAAATACTATGGCTATGGATGATACTCTCTCTGTAACCAGGCAAAGATAGCATAATTTTCTAGTGTTGTACTTTGCAAAAGAGCAGCTGTACACATTCAGGGGTATCTTGCTTTATGTAATAGAATCTCTCTGAAAAGCCTGATTACATGTAACTCAGCCATTATATTCAAAAGATATCTTAAATGTACTATGGGAAAGCTAAAAACAGCCTGCAAAGTCCTTTCACAGTCTATAGAAATCACTGATAATGTTTTTCTCTTGTTGGCTTTGATTTTTAAAATTATTGATACTATGTGAAAAACATCATGTTTTATTCAAAGGCAAGGTGCTCTGCATAACTACAGTTATTTTATGTGATTGAGGTCTACATTTCTAACTTCTAATACTTTTAAAAATGTCAAGGCGGCCAAGCGCAGTGGCTCATGCTGGTAATCCCAGCAGTTTGGGAGGCTGAGGCGGGTGGATCACGAGGTCAGGAGAACAAGACCATCCTGCCTAACACAGTGAAACCCCGTCTCTACTAAAAATACAAAAAATTAGCCAGGCATGGTGGCGGGCACCTGTAGTATCAGCTACTTGGGAGGTGGAGGCAGGAGAATCGCTCGAACCCGGGGGAGGCAGAGGTTGCAGGGAGCTGAGATCATGCCACTGCACTCCAGCCTGGGTGACAGAGCAAGACTCCATCTCAAAAAAAAAAAAAAAAAAAAAAAGGCAGGGCATCTCTATTTACTGTTCCGAAAAATGCAGGCTGTAGAGGTGGACTCCTTGGTTTCAAAATCTAGGATCTACAACTCACTAACTCTGTGACCTCATCTATAAAATGCCTCAGTTTTCTATAAAATAACTATAATATTTCAAAGTTTTTTTGTGCGTATTAACTAAGATGATGTATGGAAGTACTAGCACAATACCTGGCTTACTAGATCTTAATTGCTCTCATTTGTCACATGGTTTGAAGGGAAAAATACAGATTGTAGAAAGCAATTATCATATTGGTATTTAACAATATGCACACAAGATACTTTTTCCATTTTTTTAGATTATAAAAGCAAGAAATGCCAATGGTATAAACAAAATTAAGTAAACTAGTACAGAAAGTTTTAAATTTAAAGTCTTATGCTACTACATGTGTGAACATTGAAAACATTTTGCTAAGTGAAAGAGGCCAGTTACAAAAGACCACTTATTATGCTATCTATTTATATGAAATATCCTGAATATATAACTCTATTTAGACAGAAAGTAATTAGAAGATGCCTAATGTTGAGTGGGAGATGAGAGTAGTTGGAAGGTGGTGGCTAAATTGGGTGGAGTTTCTTTTGGGTGTGATGAAAAGCTTTAAAATTGATTGTGGTGATGGATGCACAACTTTGTGACTATACTAAAAATCATTGATTTATACACTTTAAAAGGGTAAATTGTATGGCATATGAATTATATCTCAAGCTATTTTTTTTTAAAAGTAATGTCTGCCACTGTTATTCCCACTCCTAGGCCCACTGCCCATAGTGTCTACTTTTAGTTCTTCTGGGCGTTCTCAACTTACCAACTTTGGAGTGTATGTGTTGACCTCCTAAAAGAATTCTTCCTCATATGTCTACCTCTGTCTGTGGATCCTCCTTTTCCTTATTTTTAAAAAGTTTTTAATTTGTTATCATATCTGATCCTCCCTCTCTCTCTTCTTCTCTCTCCACATACATACAACACACATCCAGGAAAAAAATCTGCCGATAGTTGTATTCCAAAATGTAGTTTATCTCTGAGAGGTAGGGTATGGATAATTAATTTTTCTCCTTTTATCTCTCTGTATTTTCTAATTTTCAGTAACTATTAGGTATTAATTATATTATTAAACGTAACTAAATCAAATGTTAAGGATATTGATGAAAACATTTTAAAAAATATTTTAAATACGTGCCTTCCTAATTAGGCAGAGTTCTTAAACTATGTTCCCTTTCCTTGATTATGCTGATTATGCAGGTTATACCTGCAGGCCAAACTTCCTCCTAACTTTTACACAACTTTCAGAGTGATTTTTCTAATACAGAAACATGATTGTGTTAATCCTATGCTTAAAAGCTTTGACTTGCTCGTTATCACCCCCTGAAGACATATCTGGATTCTTGCTCATGACACAGAAGGCTTTCATAGCCCAACCTAACCTACTTTTTTTAGAGTTAATTCTTGGTGTTAGACCTTGTGCTAGGGTTGCAAAGAAAAAATGAGAAATTGATATTACACCCTTGGAGAGTTCACAGATTGTGAACTGGTTCTGCTTCTTAGTAGCTGAAATTGTCTGGTTAGCACATAGAACAGGAATCGCCATGGCATTTGAGAATCCTGGGCTGTTATGTTCATTGAACAAATAAAGGCTATTCACCTGTCATCTGTTTTGGTCCAAATAAAGGAGTCCAGAATCGGAAAGAGAAATGGCTATGAGGAAAATAAGCCGTGAAAAATAGTGGGAAGACAATGAGGCTCTGCTAATAGTAATGCCACTTTTACATATGCATGTGGAGTGATGAGTAATTATAACCCATATTGTGTGGGCTTTTTGAGTCTACAGAGGCTTTAATGCAAAAATAACCATCTCTTACCTATCTACTTTATTTAGCACTCAAAACAACTTCATGAGATCTTATTGGTATCCTCAATTCACAGATAAGGAATGAAATTCAAAGAGATCAAGTTGCTGACTCAAGATTACACACCAAATTAAATCAGCCTTCCTTCTGTCTTCAAACTCTGTTATCATCATGGAGAAAACATCAGGGTTTACTGTTTGATTTAAGAGCAAAAAATTGGAAAGAAGTGGGATATTAGTTTCGGGAACTAAAAGCCACCATGAAGAAATGTCTTAGAACTATCTGTGCTCCTTACTGTGACAAAAACCACAGCAAGAGATCATTATTCTGCTTACCTTGTGCCCAGCACTCTGCTAAATGCTTTACGCATACTATTGAATATATTTTTGAAATTAATTCTGAGAAACTCTATGAGGTAGCTGCTTTCTTTTTCTCCATTGTCTAGAGAGGAAAGCAAGGCTTAGATAAGTGGCTTAGCCCAAAGTCTACCATAAGTGGCAGAGCTGGGACTTGCACCATAACAGAGCCTATGTTCTCCCCTTGAGCTCCACAACCTAATGCATGCTTTCCTTTAAGAGAGTAGTTAGAAGTAATTTTTTTTCTTTTTAAAATCCAGAAAAGCTGTTTCTTGAATTTTGGGTGTCACACATTAGCTTTTTACAGTTCCTCTTCTCTCTCTGGCTCAAAGCCACCCTGATTAAACAGATGGAGGGTGTTTAAACAGACGGATGGATATGATGACAACTTGTTCCTGCTATGATTTTCCTGTCACCGTGACCTTATCTTCTTAATGCTCTAATATTACCAAGCCATTGCAATTGTTTGTAACCAGCTTATCATTTGGCCTTATTACAAAATCTGAGAAAATGAGAAATTTATGGCAAAAGGAGTAGAAGGAATACCAAAATTATAATTTGAAAACATGATTTCCAATGTTAGGTCTGACCCTTTTTAACTTTTTTGAGGTGTCTATTTTCCTCACTTTAAATTGTCAATCTCCCCTGACACATAGAGCACACAGAAGATCCTAATCCGATTAGTAATTTATTATAAACAAAACAACCTAAAACACCTGTATCCTGAATTCTCTCACTTTTAAACCAACTTCTAAGGAAACTCCCGGAGTACTGCGCAAGAAGTTTTTTAAAATTTTGTTGATTTATCTCTGGAAATTGAGCCCAACTCACTTCTGTCTCTCTTTTTTTAATTTACTCGTTTTAATTTTTGAATATAATATAATTTTTCTTTAAATAGTGGCAAACATAGCAATCTCTTTATGAAAAAAGTAGATATATAAGACATACTCAGATGGAAATGACTCTTGAACACATTTTCCCTCTTTTTCAGTTCATGAATTATGACAGGTAAGTAGTTGTATATTCTTTAATCATTATAGAAATTCTGATTGCTGATTTCCCATCCAATGCATAGTTTGAGAAGAAGCCATGAATATTTCCTTTTCTCAGTCCTTCCTGCAGTTTTTAGTTTTGTGGTTCCAGATAGCATTCTTGTTTCTTGCAGCAGGAGTTTAAAACTGGAATCGCTTTGACCTTGGCCAGAGCAAACAGAAGATTAATGAAATGAAGCTGAATGATAGTGCTGGCCCAACATTCACAACATTCATCTTTTCCCTTCAGTTATTTTACCCCTGGGTATCAATTCATTTCTCCTGACTCTTTGACTCTCTTCTACTTCTCATGACTGGGGGAATTCCTTTACATGTTGGACTGGAAATTTGGATTTGGTGGTCATCAGTGTGAATGTAGTAGCTATGAGTAATGATGATGTCATCCAGCGAGAGTAAATAAATGTGAAAGAGAAGAATGCCATCGATAGGACAAAGGTCTGCCTGAAAGCCCTCATTTCTCATGTCAGCTTTAATGTATTGCCTCAATAATTTTTTTTGTTGGTATTTGAAAAGTTTTCATTAGCTAAATATATAAATACATAAATAAAGCTGACATTTACGGTAAAACTAAAAGGCTTAAGATCCTTGAAAAGAACGAGTGGATATACATAACTAATCTCTGGATGAGAAACCTTTCTAAACATGTCACCCAGGGCAGAAAGTCTTAAGAAAAAAGATTAATGGAAGTTATATCATCTATATCTCTATAGCTATTAATAGAAGATATACATCTTCCATTAATCTATGTATCTTCTATTAATAGAGATAGAATATGTAGAAGGTATGTATTGTCTAATTAATAAAAATACTTAGGTTAATAAAACTATGTAGATTAATAGAGGATATATACATAGAAAAAATAATTATATCTATCCATAGATGGATGGATAGATATTTCTAATCAAGTCTGAAAGACAGAAAAATAATATGAAAAAAGATCTGGTAACCCATATAACAGATAATCAAAAATTCTAATATATAAATAGCCCACATACCAATAAGCAAACGGTAAAGAATGCAATAAATAGTCAAGTATTATTGTCCAAAAAGGAAATCGTTTTTAGTAGAGGGAAATGTATTATTATCTAGTTATTATAATTAAAGTATGTTTAATTAGTGACTGAAATAGAAATATTGGAAGAAAAAAGATAAAGGAGAGATTACAGTGTTTAGTGCAGTTCACATTAATGAAGCTGGTGGTACAATTAGATTAATCTATATCCATTCTCAGTGACATCAATGATTTATCAAGTTAATGATATTAGAATAGAAAATTCCCAAGCAAACAAGTGTAATTGGAGTCAGAGCCATGTGTCATATAACTTTTTCTACCTTAAAGGAAGGTGTGGGGAGGAGGTTATAAGAGGCCTGGGACATAGATTACAATATGAAATCACAAGGGAATGCTCTTGGGTTGTTGTAAAACTTAAGAAACTTCTTGGGAGCTGCATTCCTCTTGATTCTCCTGCTAATAAACGTATGGTTAATGCAAATACTAAATGTTCTGTGAATTCATATTGCTGCACCTGTTCTACTAGTAGTCAGTGTGCTTGGAGGAAGGGTGTGGATTTGGAAATGTAGAGGGAATTTGCTCAAAATAATGGCTCTTATAAACTAGCTGGAGTTTTTAGTAATGATATCAGCCTGCTACTTGGATTATTTTTCTATTATTTTTCTTTGCTTTTTTGTTGCCACCAAGAAGAGTTGAGCTCTCCCAAAGGAGTTAAAAAAGGATAGAAAGTGGCCAGGTGTGGTGGCTCATGCCTGTAATCCCAGCACTTTGGGAGGCTGAGGCGGGCGGATAGCTTGAGATCAGGAATTTGAGACCAGCCTGGCCAACATGGTGAAACCTCGTCTCTACTAAAAATACAAAAATTAGCTGGGTGTGGTTGTGCATGTCTGTAATCCCAGCTACTCGGGAGGCTGAGGCAGGAGAGTCGCTTGAACCCGGGAGGCGGAGGTTGCAGTGAGCCGAGATAGCACCACTGTACTCCAGCCTGGGCGACGGAGCAAGACTCCATCTCAAAACAAAACAAAAGAGGATAGAAAATTAGCAGAATGTAAAAGAAAACGTTAATGCAAACTATTAAAGAAGTGCAATTTTAAGGCTGGGCATGGTGGCTCACGCCTGTAATCCTAGCACTTTGGGACTCCAAGGTGGGCGGATCACCTGAGGTCAGGAATTCGAGACCAGCCTGGCCAATATGGTGAAATCCTGTCTCTACTAAAAAATAAGAAAACTAGCAAGGCGTGGTGGTGCATGCCTATAATCTCAGCTACTTGGGAGGCAGAGGCAGGAGGATGGCTTGAACCCAAGAGGTGGAAGTTGGAATGAGTGGAGATTGCACCACTGCACTCTAGCCTGGGCAACAGAGCCAGACCCCGTAAAAAAAAAAAAAAGTGCAATTTTAAGTAGTAGTTCTTCACCAAATTGTCAAAGTTTTTTGTTGTTTATTTGTTTTTCTTTTTTTTTTTTAATGTTAAGACTCAATTTTTTTGTCTATGCAGATCCACCTCACCCTAACTTCTTCCTTACTGGTGGAATACCCATGCGACTCTGCTCTACAATAAAATCCAGATTGGTTTAAGGCTTAGATGGAAAGAATTCCCATTAATCTCAGTCCTCTTGTCAGTGATTGGTTTAGGAGAGGGAATGTCACCCATTTCCAGCCAATGAGACCTGAGGGAAGTCTGCTCTCAAGCTTCTGGGAAGGATTTCTTCATACTAGGAAGGAAACACCAGAAAAGGTGATAAATTTTTACCTCTGGTTATGGCCTTCCTGGGATATACAGCCCAGAGCTGTTCAGCTGTCCTGTAAATCTAAGGGGAGTCAGCCTCAGGGCAAAGCACAAAAAGAAAAATGACACCATCAATCCATGGAATCAAGCAGTTCTGAAAAGTGTTCCATTGGTCCTTTGTTAAATGCGATGTTTTTTTCCCTTATTAATCAATTTCTATTAGAGTTTTCTGTTCCTTTTAGCTGAATGCAATCTGATATACTAGATAAAAGGACTTTAGTTCGCTGCTGATGAAAAATAAATTCTTTTAATATTTCTGGAGGGGAATTTAATGAAATACATAAAAACATTTTAATCTAACAAAGCCACTTTAGTAATTTAAATAATTATATATTAGCTTCAAATTTACATATGTAATATTGCTTATAATAATGAAAAATGGTGAAATATAAATTTCTAATAATAAGGGACAATGATTAAATAGATTTTTGGATATTCAAAGAATGCCACGTTCCCTTTTACCAACAAATAAAAAATTACTTAAAATTAAGTACCCCCCTGGTTACACCCATAACGATTATATGTGCATGTAAGAAAACCTACTGCCAGAATGAAAATGTAGTATATACCTTCCTTTTATCTATTTATCAGGCATTCTTTGGGCGTCAGCAATGTGCCAGGCATTCTACTAGGTGTTGGAGATGCAATGGGTCAGTGAAAAGTAAGCCATTGGAGTCAAAGAGATTACATTTTAGAGAGGAAGACAGTAACCAAGCACGCAAATAAATAAAAAGGTAGTTTTGGTTTTCTAATAAAGGAAAAAAATAGGGTTGCGTAACGGAAAGTAAATGGGTTGGTGGGTGGGGGTGGCTTTAAACTGAGTAGTCAGGAAGGTACTTTCTGGGATGGGACATGATAAATGAGAAGGGCTACCCATGTAAAGAGTGAGGAGAAGGCTGGTCAAGGAGGTGGAACAGTAGAAACAAAAGTTCTAATGTGAAAAAGAACTCAACATGCTATAGGAGCAGAAACGATGCCAGTATGGTTGGTGTAGAGTGATAGAGGGGAGGAGTACTGCTAAATGGTGTTGGAAAAGTGGGCAGGATCCCCTTCATGTGTAATGGCTTATAAGCCTCATAAGGAGTTGAGGTTTTATTGGAAGAGTTATAGGAAGCTATTGGATTATTTTAAGCTGGGAGATAGCATGAGGTGACTATCACCCTTTGGCTGCTGTGAGGAGAATGATTGTAGAAGCAGGGAGAACAATTTAGAGTTGATAGCCAGATGGGAGATGGCAGTAATTTGGAGAAAAGTGGGCCAAATTATTTTAGAGGTAGAATGAATAGGTTTCTCTAATGGACTCTATGTTGGTAATGTGGTGAAGAGATAAATAGCTAAACAAGTGAAAACCTGAAAATAGGTAGTTACATACGTAAGTCTGGAGTTCGGGGATAAAGCCTACACTGAATATAATATCCAGAAGATGGTGCAAACATCGACTGACTTCTCCAACCGAGTCACCTATTGCTCTGCAGAGAGTCTTTCTCAGATGAATAACCAAGGGCCAATTTTTATTTTTCCTCATTGTCCCCATTCAGATCTTTTTTTATTACTCTGCTTTTCCCCATAAAGCCCCTGTTCTATCCTGGAGAAGTCATATGCTTCAGATTCTGTGTATCACTAGTCCTTGGGATGCTTTTGATGACATGTTTATAAGACAAACAAATCTTTCTTTTAGCATAACTTTGGCTTATTATTGTGTTCATAGTCGGCAAGAAGTAGAAAGGAAGGAAAGGCCAAAGAAGGGGGAAAAAGACCTTCTTAAATATAATGTTCATAACAGCCAGGCATGGGTGGTTCATGCTTGTAATCCCAGCACTTTGGGAGGCTGAGGTGGGAGGATCACTTGAGCCCAGGAGTTCGAGACCAGCCTAGGCAAGATAGTGAGGCCCTGTCTTTAATTAAAAAAAAAAAAATATATATATATATATATAGTGTTCATGACAAAGAGAATTTGGGGAGATTGGTATACTCAGGCACTGCTGGAGGGAGTATAAATTCTTTCAGCCTTTCTGGAAGGCTATGTGCTATAGAGATCAAAAGTCATAAAGATGTGCTTAGTTTTTGATCCACAAATTCAGTTTCTACCTATTTTCATATAGAGATAATTATGCATGCATGAAAATATTTAGTTAGAAGGATGTTAATGGCAGCATTTGTTATAATAATGAAGAATAGGAAATAATAAATATCTAACAATAGGGGATATTTTTTGGACTACTCAAACAATGAAATGTTCTCCTGTCATGAAGTATTATATTTGGAATATTTAATGACATGGAAAATTTTAACTTATTGTTGAGCTAAACATATTGTTGAGCAAAAAAATTACAAAAGGGTGTATATATTGTCATTACATAACAACAATAAAAAGATTATTAATACAAATATTAACAGTGGTGTTAGTATTCTTTGTAATCTTCCTTCCTTCTTAGCTTCTTTCCTTCCTTCCCTATTTTCTATTTTCTACATTGTACAAAGATAAGATGAAAAAATCTTGAGAAAAAAAGAAAATTGCTGTTATCGACTGGTATATGCAAATTGATGGAACTGGAATTGGGAGCTCTATTATGGATAATGGAATGAATGTTAGCAACTGTGATTAATATCAAATAGGAAATTGTCAATGCAGAGAGAGAGAAGTAGACATTCATAGTTAGCAAATAGTTGTTTTAGCTACTGTTTCCTCTGAAAATATTTGTTTGTTTATTAGGTCTCATATTTTTGAAAATGAACACCTTGTCTGTGTCAAAGTCCCACTTAAGAGTCAAATGTGACTGTGGTCCTTGTGCAGTGTGAATGAAGGAGAACAACATCCAGAAGGCGATGTCTTGGGGCTAAGCTAAGCCTATGATGTCGCTTGCCCTCCTTAGTGCAAGAGAACCCAGAAATAAGTGGTCTTAAGAAGGCTCCCCTTAGAGCACAGCTGATTGCTTCAGATCTTTTCTTCCATTAATTCCTCTGTTTGTAGAAGACAAAAGCTTGCATTTGAAATTAGATGTGAACCATATGGCATGTTTCAGAGGCCTGTGAGATGCATCACCTTGCTCTGTGCCTTCCTGCCTCCTTGCCTTTTCTAATGCTGCTCTCTCTGCCTAGAATGCCCTTTCTCCCCTAAATGATACCTGGCCCCAGGTTAAGAAATACTACCATAAGCAGTCATCTATTTATAAATTCTACCCATGGACAGAAGACAAAAGTCTCTATATTCATCCCCAAAATATATAATCCCTACCTACCCGAACTGAAAAGTGGAAAGTGCATGACCATAGTATCGACCAATGTCAGTTGTAAGCTCAGAATGGTGGAAACACTGGACACATACTCCTTGGGTAGATCAAGTAGGGTTTATTTATCTAAAGGATATAAAAGGAAATCAGCACAGTTGTGATGTACATTATAAAGATCAACAACATCATTCAGGACAGATGGAGGTTTATTCTTCTAAGATCCTCACTACAGGGTGCATAGTTACAGATGATACATCTGAGTAAAGGCCATAATCGGTCCTTCTGGGGACTAAATGGTCTTTATCTTTACATCTATACTTGCATCCAACCCTGGATTAGTTCTGTAAGTAGGCTAGTCTGAGTATGTTCTAGGGCCCACCTCATTGGAGCCAGGAGCACCCATTAAAGTTAGCTTTATACCATGGAAATAATTGAAGACCAACCAAATGAGAATAAGCAAAAACTATTTAGAACAAGCTTGCTGTAGCGAAGGAGTCAGCCACTGTCAGTTGCATTTTGGCAGAGAACTCAAAGGCAGTCACAGGACTGCAAAAAAGGGAAGATTTCAAGCATGCTTGGATTGGAGGGTTTTGGCATGAGGAAGCTGTAGACATGCTGGGGACAAAAATTATGAAACTGTCAGCTAATTATCAAGTTGAGGATGGCAAACCCCAAAATTGGAGCTCAGCCCAGGAGGGTTCTTGGTTTCACTCAGGAAGGAATTGAAAAGTAAGCTGACAGTGAAAGAAAGCAAATGTATTAGAGCCACAGTGAACAGAAAATGACTGCTCCATAGACAGAGCAGTGCTACCCTATAGGCAGAGTGGCCCAGAGTAGCACTCGTGGATTGGTGGCTAGTTATACTCACTCTTAATTATATGCTAAAAAGGGATGGGTTATTCACAAACTATCTGGAAAAGAGGTGAGGAGTTCCTAGAACCATATAACGTAACTTCTGGGTCATTGCCACAGACTCATTTATAAACCGTCATGGTGCTAGTGGGAGTGTCTTATGCAAACACATTATAATTCTGGGTATGGGAAAGCTGTAGGCATATTGGGGACAAAAATTAGGGAAACTCAGTTAATCAAGTTGATGCAGGTGAACCCCAAAATTGGGGCTCAGCCCAGGAGGGTTCTTGGTTTCACTGAGGAAAAAATTCAAGAGTGAGCTGATGGTGAAAGAAGGCAAATTTATTAAAGCAACAGTGTACTCTAGCTGGTTTTGGCCAGTTTCTTTGCTGCATCCTGTTTTAATCAGCAGGGTGGTGACCAGTGCTTGGAAAACAAGTTGATCTGCTGATCTCCCACCTCATTTCCCCCTCACAGATTATGTACTCCTCCTTAATCTTTAGGGGTTGTTGAAGGGTGGAGTCCATCTTCTAAAACTGCTTCCTGCTGATTTTACGAGTGTAGGCCCGGCCTAGCATTGGAGAAGTAAAAAAATCTCTAGAGGCTGAGTGCGGTGGCTCATGCCTGTAATCCCAATACTTTGGGAGGCCAAGGCAGGCAGATCACTTAATGCCAGGAGTTTGAGACCAGCCTGGCCAACATGGTGAAACCCTGTCTCTACTACATGTACAAAAATTAGCTGGGCGTGGTGGCATGTGCCTGTAATCCCAGCTACTCGGGAGGCTGAGGCAGGAGAATCTCTTGAACCCAGGAAGCGGAGGTTGCAGTGAGCCAACATCACACCATTGCACTCCAGTCTGGGCGACAGAGCGAGATTCCATCAAAAAAAAAAAACCGAAAAATCTCTAGATGCCTGAATTAAGGGACCCAAAGGCAGGATTTCTTATTTTTTTCACTTAGAAGATGGGATGGGTTGGAAGCCTTGTGCCAGCATCACACTCACATGGAATTGTTGTAATCTAGAAAACACAAACTTTACAAAGAGGTTAAATAAGCCACGGCCAAAGATTAGTAATAAGATAGCTAGTAAAGGGCCTAGCTCTTTTACTAGCTATCATCACACTTGGTAGGTATCCTTTGACAGAGTCCCAGATGTTTTGAGTGGTGGGGTTATTAAAGTTATTAAAATTATGTAACTATGTAGTCTGTTGGTAAATCTTTTGAATTTGCAATTCAACTAACCCTGAATTGTTAACATAAGAACAGGTGTGGTTTATTACTGCACATACTCCTCCTTGCCATGCTACTTATCTATGTGTCTGTGAAACAACAGCTTTTTTTTTTTATGGAGTCTCGCACTGTCTCCCAAGCTGGAGTGCAGTGGCGCGATCTCGGCTCACTGCAAGCTCTGCCTCCTGGGTTCACGCCATTCTCCTGCCTCAGCCTCCCGAGTAGCTGGGACTATAGGCGCCCACCACCACGCCCGGCTAATTTTTTGTATTTTTAGTAGAGACGGGGTCTCACCGTGTTAGCCAGGATGGTCTTGATCTCCTGACCTGGTGATCTGCCCACCTCGGCCTCCCAAAGTGCTGGGATTACAGGTGTGAGCCACCACGCCTGGCCTCCAAAACAACAGCTTTAAGTCTTCTAGAGGTTCACAAGTATAGGTCATGGTGTCCTCCTCCTGTGTCTCCAGAGACTCATAAGAAACAGGTTTAATCCTGGACAGGTGTACCCAGCTAGTGACTACCTTAAGTTTCACAACACTGGGGTACTCAACAACACCTGATAGGGGCCCTTCCATTTCAGTTGTAATTGATCCTCAGGGGATCCTTCTTTCCAAGTTTTTAGTAAGACTAAGTCTTCTCGTTGAACAGGGATGCTATTCTTTTCCTTTGTGGAAAATAACAATACTTTATTTCCATAATCTTGAAGGGCCTTTTGAACCTGACCTGAGTTGATAATATGGGTGAGTATTCTATGTGTCTCCTCATAAAACAGGAGGTCTGAAGTTAAAAAGGGCCTCCCATACATCATTTCAAATGAGCTAAGTTTTAATGTTCCCTTTGGAGCCATTCTTACGTGCAAGAGGACTATAGGTAGGAGAGAAACCCAGGCCTCCAAGGTCTCCTGATGGAGCTTTGTTAATGTCCTTTTTGAAACAGGGTTGGCTTTTTCTACTTTATCTAAGGATTGAGGCCTCCACGAGGAGTGAAGATGATAGGTAATGCCTAAGGCTGAGGAATCCTAAGGCTGGGTCACTCTAGCTGTGAATGAAGGTTTATAATTACTTTGCAAACTTTTTGGTAATCCAAACCTTGGAATAATTGAGTAAGAAATTGCACACTTCCAGTGCTTTTTCTGTCCTTGTAGGGAAAGTTTCTATGTACCTGGTGAATGTGTCTACAAGTGCTAGCAAATGGCATCTGGGTGAAATCTATTTGCAAGTCTTCCCTAGGTTATATTTCTTGGTGTTAACATAGGTTTGAGCAGGGGTTGGGGCATGGGGTGGCTTTCTGGGCTGTTATGAGCACACAGTTCACAGGCCCTGGAGATCCTTTTTGCAGCCTGGAATAGTCCCCTCCCCAGGAATATTTGGGAAACCAATTTGAATAGAGAATCCCATCCCAAATGTCAGGAGATGTGGAAAAGCTTAATTATTTTCCGTTGCTCAGCCTGCCACATCAAGGGTTACTTGGGGCTCCTCTGTGGAGATGGTAAGGTATCCTGTGGGAGCTGAGGAGAAACTTGGGCTCTGTCAGCCTCTGTTATCTCGGCCATTATGGGTTTGGGTGGCCCAGGTCCTCTTTGGAGCCTGAGGTAGTCTCTTTTCCAGTATTTCTCTTGATTACAGAAGGCGCACTGATTCTGGCCCAAGGGCTGGCAAGTTGAGGGCCCTCATCTGGGCATCCCATATGCTGGTCTCATTACACTTACTCGGGATGGGTAACCTTCAGGTGGCAAGGGGCTTGAGGCAGCCACGGACAATTGTGCTTTTTGGCTATTTCTTTTGTTTTTCTCTGCCTCTTCTGCCCTGTCTGTATTGTAAACTCCAAAGACCATCTTTAAGAGTTGGCTCATAGGGGTTTGAGGTCCCATTTTTGCCTTTTGCAGCTTCCTCCTAATGTCAGGAGCAAGCTGAGTAATAAAATGCATACCCAGGAGACTGCGCCCTTCTGGGGAGTCTGGGTCTGCATTTGTATATTTCCTGAGGGCCTCAACCAAACAGCCCTAAAACAGAGCAGGATTTTTGTCCTTCCCCTGAGTTACTTCTCTAACCTTGTCATGATTGAGTGGCTTAACCACATACTTTTTCATACCTTCAATTAAATGAGCTACCATGTGATTTAGCATTTGAGGTCTTGGGAACCCCTCTGGTAATACCACTGAGGGTCCAGATCTGGAACTGGATCTCCCCTCACACGATAAATGGCATGGCCTTAGTTATAAGCAGCCGCTCCATCTGCATATTCACAGGCAGTACCCAGAGCCCTTTGTTTCTCCTCTACAGTACAGTACAGGTGGACAATAATATTTGCAACTCATGTCAAGTTAAGTCAAAGGACATGGTCAACTTAACAAACTATTCTGCCTTTCGGCCGGAACCGCCATCTTCCAGTAATTCACCAAAATGACAAACACAAAGGGAAAGAGGAGAGGCACCCGATACATGTTCTCTAGGCCTTTTAGAAAACATGGAGTTGTTCCTTTGGCCACGTATATGTGAATCTATAAGAAAGGTGATATTGTAGACATCAAGGGTATAGGTACTGTTCAAAAAGGAATGCCCCACAAGTGTTACCATGGCAAAACTGGAAGAGTCTACAATGTTCCCCAGCGTGCTGTTGGCATTGTTGTAAACAAACAAGTTAAGGGCAAGATTCTTGCCAAGAGAATTAATGTGCGTATTGAGCACATTAAGCACTCTAAGAGCCGAGATAGCTTCCTGAAACGCGTGAAGGAAAATGATCAGAAAAAGAAAGAAGCCAAAGAGAAAGGTACCTGGGTTCAACTAAAGCGCCAGCCTGCTCCACCCACAGAAGCACACTTTGTGAGAACCAATGGGAAGGAGCCTGAGCTGCTGGAACCTATTCCCTATGAATTCATGGCATCATAGGTGTTAAAAAATAATAATAATAAAGGACCTCTGGGCTGTGAAAAAAAAAAAAAAAAAAAAAAAAACTATTCTACAAACTTCCCTGGGTCCTCTGAAAACTCACCAAATTTCTCTTTGCGTAAAGCCAAATCAGACATAGAAAAAGGCGCATATACTTGTTGTCCCCACATCTCCATCAGCTACCTCTCAAAATGGACACAGGCTCAGTTTTAGGGGCTGATATGGGGACCTACTCTTGGTGGTATTGGTTGGACTTTCTTCCTTGGGCAGCAGTGGTTACAGGCTGGGTTTAGTTGAATAAGGGAGAAGGGTGTTTGGTAACCTTGGACGGGAGCCACTTCAGAATTGGGGAAGTGAGGAGGCTCAGCACTGGGGAGGAGGCACGGGCCTTCTGAGAGTCACTGGGAGGGGGATTATCTGGGATATCTGGTGTGGCTTCTTTGTGCCTGGAAGTGAGATGAGCCACACAAATCCTACAGTTGTCCCTTAAGTCTGGATCCTGGTAAGGGGCCATAAAAGCTGGTACATACACGCCTGTAATCCCAGCACTTTGGGAGGCCGAGGCGGGCGGATCACGAGGTCAGGAGATTCAGACCATCCTGGCTAACATGGTGAAACCCTGTCTCTACTAAAAATACAAAAAATTAGCCGGGCGTGGTAGCGGGTGCCTGTAGTCCCAGCTACTCGGGAGGCTGAGGCAGGAGAATGGCGTGAACCCAGGAGGTGGAGCTTGCAGTGAGCCGAGATTGTGCCACTGCACTCCAGCCTGGGCGACAGAGCGAGACTCCATCTCGAAAAAAAAAAAAAAGCCGGTACATAAAGAACCTCTCCCTACTTGCCTTCCTTTTTACAGAATAAGTCCAGTTATAAATAGTATCATTTTAGGCCAGATTTCTTGGTCTCCCAATTTGTATTGAACCCAAATGGTGTTGCAATAGAAAAAGAGTTTCTTTCACTTTGTGCTGTCTAATTGGAATTTGTTCCAATTGCCTAAAAGGCATCCTACCAGCGAGTCCCTTGGGATGCTTGGTGTCGTCCCCATGTTTAGCAAGGATCTGTACTAGATGCAGAAGTTTTTCTAAGTCTAGCGAGAGCCCACTTATTTTCCCTTTCAGATTCCCACCTCCCTTTTCCTCAAGAAAGGTCAGTAGGGGAATTTTCACCAATTCTTGCAAAGGGGTCATAAATACAGTTAGCAGGGCATGACAAAAGTGAATTTTGAGATATGACTGGGCAGTGGAGTGGTGACTGTTTCTACCAGGAAGCGGCTTTTATGTACCGGCTTTTTTTTTTTTTTTTTCGAGACGGAGTCTCGCTCTGTCGCCCAGGCTGGAGTGCAGTGGCACAATCTCGGCTCACTGCAAGCTCCACCTCCCAGGTTCATGCCACACAAAAGAGGTGTTTTAACAAGCGAAATATAGAAGGAGAGGTTAATGGGATTCTCATAGTCTGAATTCTACAAAAAGCAAAGAAAGTGTTTACTGAAATGGGCAGTATGACAAAGGCAAACAACGCTAAAAGGGTGCCTACTGCCAAAAACCCTGGAGCACTGGCAAACGAGGGTCCCTTCCCCAAATGCCAAAAACCCTGGGGCATGCGAGGGTTGGCCAACAGTGAACCACAAAGGCCCAAGACCTAATATAACTGGGGCCACAGAACAATGTGACTCTGGTGTTCCACAATCAGTACAATGGGAGAACCTCTCAAAATAAACAATTGCCCCCATAGCCAAAGCAAAGACCACAAATGCGGCAATGAAATTGGTGTAAAAGTAAAATGGCTGGCCGTTAGAGACGCAAAAGAAAAAAGTCTGAGAGAAAGAGCAACAAAAACATGCCAGTCATGCTCCCTTCTGGGCCACCTAAATGACAGGGGGTAACAAATTATCAAGCCAGAGGTCCTGTTTCCACTTCCTCATTCGCCCAGAAAGGTCGGTGTCAATGGGGAGCAAAAGAGAGACTCAGCTATCCGTGGAAGCCAGTTGGTGCCGATCAGTTTTAATTTGGGTTATGGGTGAAGATTTCCCTCAGGTTCCCTCAGCCTGTTAGTCACCAGGAAAGATAATGGCTCTGAAAGGACGCTTTGGCTGCTGCTACACAGCTCTATAGCATTAAAGCCCTATTATAGACTTACAGCTCCCACCTGTACTGAGTCCTTGTCTTGTTTGTCTTGTTTGTGTTGTTTGTTCCTTCATCCCTTCACGGTCACTAGGCTGATGCAGGTGTACCCCCAAACTGAGGCTTCGCCTGGGAAGGTTCTTGGCTTTTCTCAGGAAAGAATTAAAGAGTAAGCCAACAGGGAAAGAAAGCAAGTTTATTAGAGAAACAGTGTACAGGTAAATGGCTACGCCATAGACACAGCAGGGCTACCCTGCAGGTAGAGTGGACCAGACTAGCACTTGTGAATTCCTGATTAACTATATTATACCCACTCTTAATTGTATGTTAAATAAAGGGCGAATTATTTACAAACTTTCTCGAAAAGGGACGACAAGTTCCAAGAACCGTATAAGGCAACTTCTGGTTCATTACCATGGCATCATTTGTAAACTGTCAAGGCACTGGTGGGAGTGTCTTATGCAAATGTGTTATAGTTCCTAGTCCTGGCGGTTTTGGGTCAGTTTCTTTGCTACATCTTGTTTTATCAGCAGGGTCATGACTGGTGCTTAGAGGACAAGTCCTGCTGATCTCCTACCTCAAAGTCCCGGCCATTTGGGGTTGATTGTTCTAGGAACCATCGTTTGGCTTTCAAGACTGTCAATGGAGATAGTAGTCTGACTTTCTACAAGTCTGACTTATAGCAGGCTGGCTTCCTGGGCTGGTTGAGTTCCTGGGCAGGTTGTTACAGGTTGTGGGTCAGAGTTCTCCTTTTATGTGTGGTCTGGTCATTTTTCATTTGTATATTCAATCTCTCAATACAACACAAAAAATGATTATGAGAGGCAATACAATACAGTACAGTAAACCTAGGACAGTGAACAGTCCTCATTTATCACCTTTGGTCTCTCCAGACTACTGGATTCTGTTCTGGTCCAAATATACATACTCTTAAATTTAACACTGCAGAGCCAGAATAGGGTCAGTTTCCCGGTAGCCTCTGAGACTCACGGTAAGAAACCCTTAGGTCAGCTATACAGCTTATCTTTCAGTTCAAAAGGAACATGGGCAGGAAATGAAAGGCAAACAGAAGTGACAACTGTTTTTTCTCCGAAACCACCTTCATGGCCATCATGTTTTATCTAGAAACCTTAATGAAATTACTGTGTGAATCTTTGAAACTGCTTTTTATTACTCTCAGATTTAGGTGATTTAGGACTATATCAGTCAAATAAAAGTTTTTGTGGAGCCATAGTGATAAGGTGCACAACTTGCTGAAGGGCTTGATGATAATATATTCCGACAGTTAAATTTACCTTGGACAGGACACCATGTGCAGGTGCTTAGAAACTTTCTGGGAATTGTGGAGGTACTGCTACATTCCATGTGTGGGAGTTTAGATTAGAAAAAAGCAAAAGGCACTTGAAGGTAAATGAACTAATAGTTCTGCTTGGGTTTTGTTTGAACAGGAAGAGAGATGCCAAACTACCAAACTTATTTTTGTACATACATTAAAAAATGTAGTACTTTGATGGCTCTCAACAAAGAGTAGTAAGTAAAAATAATGAAACTTTGGCAGTGTTTTCTTACTATTAATTTAGAAACATTTCTATTTTCATTATCAGAGATCATATTGCTTTTTTTTTCTCTGAGCTGTCTGAGATGTTGTACAAATCCCATGTCTCAAATAATTTCAAATGAGATTGAGAAAAACTAATTCCAATTCAGACTGATAGAATAAGCATTTGTTGATGTCATACCTTGTTCTCAGCACTGCCATCTTAAGTAATGTCAAAAGCTAACATTTCATTCTTGATCTTAATATAAATAGAGAAGTACGGATTAAAGAAAGTGAAAAGCTTCATAGGAACTATTAGAAAAATAAAAATAGGATGTGTGCTTCTAAGAGTAATGAAAATACAGTAGCAATTAAAGTCTTATCTATAAACAACAGAGAAATAAAAGGAAAGTGAGAAAACATTGAAAAACAAGAAAAAAATGTCATCGGACAAAAAATAAGTTGTCACAACTGAAAGAAATGGTTTGAACATTTTTTTATAGGCAAAGATTAATTATACTCTCTCTCTATAAATGAAACCCATCCTAATAATCCTAGATGGCTTAGTATAAAAAGATAAGCCAAGATGCACCAGAAGAATCACCAATAATCATAATGTTGATGTTGCAGTATTAATATCGAACAAGGATAATTCCAGGTCAAAATAATTAAAATAGCACAAAGGATATAATTTTATATTGATGGAAATAATAAAAATATTATCTTTTGGCAAAGATTACAAGACATAGGCTCTTTCATGCTGTTGGAGGATATACACTAGTCAACTCTTGTCAGCCCTCCTCTTCTGCTATGTCAATCATAAGGGGGCCATCTGATAACATTTACCTCTTTTCCTAATCAATTTCCTGCTCATTAGGGATAGTTCCTGTACCTCAAGATGTTACTCATCATCTTCAAAAACAATTTTTAAACTCTACTTTCTGAAATATCATTTTGGTTTTCTATTGCTGCATTAAAAATCACCACAAATGAAATGGCTTAAAACAACACCCATTTATTAGCTCACAATTCTATAGGACAGAAGTCTGGAAAGGCTTGATTGGGTTCTCCGCTTTAGGGTCTCACAAGGCCAAAATCCAGCTTTTAGTTGGACTGGGCTTTTATCTGGACACTCTGGGGAGGAATCCACTTCCAAGCTCATTCCAGTTGCTGACAGAATTTAGTTCCTTACAGCTATGGGCCTGAGGTCTCCATTTTCCTGCCAGCCTTCAGCTGAAGTTTACTCTTTGGTTCTAGAGGCCTCTCTCCTGTCTTTCACATGACCCTTCCATCTTCAAAGCTAGAAATGGCACTTTGAACCTTTCTGTGTTTCAAATCTCTCTGACTTTCCCTTCTGCCACCAGCCAGAGAAAACTCTGCTTTCAAAGAGCTCGTATGATTAGATTAGAACCACTAGGATAATTTCTCTTTTAGTTAACTCAAAATCATCTGGGTAGTACTCTTAGTTACATTTGCAAACCCCCCTTTGCCATGTATTGAGACATAATCACAGGGGTGATGTAGTATGCATCACATTCCTATCCCTTGGATTAGGGTAGGAAATCTTAGGGGGAGTGGTGTGGATTTTACATCATTCTTAGGCTTCTCTCTATTTACTGCCACATGACTTCCAAAGGAATACAATTACTCAGTAGCCTTTACAAATGTTTTCGAGTCTCTTTTAATTTTACCAAAATCTGAATTTTTGCTTTCTAAATTTTCTGTGGCTTCAGAGGATTTCCATGATGAGAGAAAGAAACTACTGAAATATTGAAAATTTCTGACCATTTTTGATAGTGTCTTATTGCTTGATAAAATTATTTTATGATTCCAAGATTCATTTCTTTAGAATTTCCATTCATATTTATCTCATGTTCTGTGTCTAATAATTCATACATCTGAACTGGGGGAAGGAGGGGAACATACCTCTGTTGTTATTGTTTTGCTCATCCTAGCTTATTTCCTTCTAAGTTTAGCAATGTTTTCTTGTGAGCTCACATTTCTTGAATTTAATCTGGGGGACTCCTGAGGGCTTAGATTGGGGGTATATGGCTTCAGAGAGGATTTGTATTTTCATAAGCCCTTTCAAAATAAACCAGGAAAATTTCCCTTGTCCCCCATGCAGAGCGAACGATGGGGGCGTGGCCCACCTCTTTGGTTCCCTGCTGCTCAGACCTCTAGGGGAGCATGCAGACGGGCAGGTTGTGGGGCTCCGACTCCACAGCAGTGTCTAGGGGTGAATGTTTACAGCTGAAGCCCCAGTGGGCATGTGTTACAGGGTGCTCTTTCAGTTTAGCCGTCTGTAGGTGGCTTGTGTTTATCAGCTTGATTAGACCCTCTGCCTTATTGCAAGGATAGAGGGCTTTCTGTATCCCAGGGCTCTTGCCTTGGTGTACCGGAAGAATCATATCACACGTGGGCTTGGAGAATGAGTGCAAGGTTTTATTGAGTGGAAGTTTTCAGCAGATGGATGGGGAGCCAGATGGCAAGTGGCGTGGGAAGATGGTTTTCCCCTGGAGTTGGGCCGCTCAGAAGTCAATGACCTGCCATCTGCCGGTGCCTGTTAGTGTGCTCCTCTTCTCCTCTGCTCCTCTTGACATCCAGCCACTTCTGTGTTCTTCTGCCGGTGTGTTTCAATGTCCAGTCACTTGTGTCTCTGCCTGCTAGGGTCTTGGGGTTTTTATACGCACAGGGTGCAGCATGGCGGGCCAGGGCAGTCTTGGAAAAATGCAGCATTTGGGCATGAAAACAGAAATGCCTGTCCTCACCTAGGTCCATGGGCCCAGGGGTGGAGCCCTCACCAAAGACCGTGCCCTTCTCCCAGCCCTCCCTTGCCCCTGTCCCATATCAAAATATCCCTGGCTTCATGCTGGAGGACTTCGTATAAGCTTTCCAAGCTTGCCAGAAGTCCAGAGCTTAGTCTCCGGGTGGTGGGTCTGATCCTAGTGTTAGCCTTGGAGAACACATTTATTTTAAATAAGTCTTATTTATTTTGAATTTGTTTATTTTTCTCTGCTCTGATTTCAGTTTATCTGTCTTCCCTTTATCCTACCTTCCATTTCCCCATTCCTCTCTTTATTCCTTTCCTCCATATTTTCTTCCTTCCTTCTTGCTTAGTCAATGCTAGTAAAAGTAAACAATCAAGTGTATGGAAGGCAGTAGCCCCACTGTACTTGGTGCCAGTCAGAGTAAAACATTCTGTGCTTATCAGAAAAACAAAAGGGTTTCTGATAAACACTTTTGAAGGGAATCTTAGCCAAAGTGATGCACATCCAGAGGTGCCAGTCATCATAAAGATGAAGAGCAGGTAGGTTTGTTTACTTTATCTGGAAAAAAAAGAGAAAGCATATGAACTCTTCTTCAACTATCTGAAAGGACCTCATGAGAGAGAAATAAGACTTATCTTTAGCCTTCCAAAAGTAGAATAAACAGATAGATCTAGCAAGAAGGTTCATTTTAGCTCAATAGAAGATGGAACTTGTATAAATTGGCATAGGCTGCCTTTGTGAGTGTAAGTGTCCTCTCTACACTTAGGTGGACGCAGAGTACATATCCTCAGCCATTATACTTTGGCTAAGATGCTGTATCAAATAACCTTTACCCTCCCAGTGCTCAGATTCTAGGCTAGTTTATTCCATGACTCTCTTTATATTTAGATGAAAAAAAAAAAAAGACATTGAAGCCATCTAGAAAAAGTATTTATCCCACATTCTGACTATAATAGAAGAAAACTTTGTGTCAGTATTGAAGAAACCTTTCAAATTGATGAATCAGAGTAATCGTTAATATATTTTACTTCCAAAATAGTCATCCCTGTAATATGTCAAGAAAAAAGGTAATTAATTTTATGCAAAATACCGTCCTCATGCATATCCGCACTAGGAGAAAATACGATGTATTTTTTTTTAATAATAATAAGGTTCAGTTAGGAGTACGAATTTAGTTCATTTTAAACTAAATAGAACAGACACTCGTAAATGAGATGAGATGACATGGCATGAGCTATATAATAAAACTTAAAATATATTTCGGGGTCATTTCCTTTAATATTAAAACAAATTCTTGATAGAATTGGATACAGGCATTTTAATATTCTTGCAGAGCACATCGAGATCTCAGTAATTTTTTTCCTTAGAATTTTGTATGAAAATAAAATCATACTTGTTTTAAAATAATAGCTTTGGAGAAAACAAAGCATATAATCTTCCACTGTGGTATAAAAATATAGGGTTGAAATGTTTTAGAAATTCAGCTACTCTTTACCATCTTTAAATTCTAGAGTGACAATAGAACCCTGAGGAGGAAAGAATTGAGTCCTCTATTCCTAAGAGGGGCAATGGACACACCACAGTGGGGTGAAATTACCCAGAGAAGAAAAATCAATCCAGACACAAACAGGATTAGAGCAAAGAATGGCACATTGTAGGCCAGATGTTCTTCAGGACAAAAGGGAAATCTGATACCAAGTAACAAGGCCAAAGGACAGGACTCAAGCTATTCGACCATATTTTTTGAAAGCCTCGGGGAAGTTGAATTCTATCATTTTAGACGCAATTAACAAGGGAGGAACTTTAGAAACATTCTGCTAATTGACCAGCTACCAGTGCCTTAGGTGGTAAGTAATCACATACCCACAGGAGACAAAAGTTATGGAGATAATGGCTATGAGGAAATAATCTTAGGTGCAGACTTCTACACATAGATCATATATATTATGTGTGTGTGTGTGTGTGTGTGTGTGTATGTATTTAAGTGTGGTTTCTGTAGTAGAATGAAAAATTCCTCGAAGTCCAAAGATAAGAATGCAGGACTGACTTACTAGATGCGATTCAGTTTACTCACCTTAGAAATAGAAATGACAATATACAGTGGACCCTTGAACAATGTGGGGTTAGGGGTGCCAGCCCTCTGTGCAGTCAAAAATCCATGTATAGCTTTTGATTCCCCTAAAATTTAACTGCTAATAGTCTACTGTTGACTGGAAGCCTTAACGATAACATAAACAGTCACTTAACCCATATATTGTATGTCATACATATTAGTCTTGCAATAAAGTAAGCTAGAGAAAAGAACATGTTATCAAGAAAATTATAAGGAAGAGAAAATATATTTACTATTTATCGAGTGGAAGTGCATCATCACAAAAGTCTTCATCTTCCTTGTCTTCACTTGAGTGGGCTGAGGAAGAGGAGGAAGAAGAGGGGTTGATCTTGCTGTCTCAGGGTCAGCAGAGGTGGAAGAGGTAGAGGAGGTGGAAGGGGAGGCAGGAGAGTCTGGCACACTCAGTGTAACTTACTGAAAAGAAAATCACGTATAAGTGGATCCGTGCAATTCAAACCCATGTTGTTCAAGGGTCAACTGTGTATCTGTGATGGGTAATTTTATGTGTCACCCTGACTGGGCTAAGGAGTACTCAGATAGTTGGTAAAACATTGTTTCTGAGTGTGTTTGTGAGGGTGTTTCTGGAAGAAATTAGCATTTACTCAGTAGACTGAGTAAATATCCGCCCTCGCCATTGCAGACCAGCATCACCCAATCCAACGAACAACCAAATAGAACCAAGAGGCAGAGGAAAAGCAAATTCTCTCTCTCTGTCTTCTTGGGCCCTCAGACATCCGAGCTCCTGGTTTTCAGGCCTTTGAATTCCAAGACTTACACCAGCAACTCCCCCGATTCTCTGGCCTTTGGACTCAGGCTGGGAGTTGCACCATTGGCTCCACTGGTTCTCAGGCCTTCAGACTTGAACTAAATTATCCCACTGGCTTTCCAGGAACTCCAGCTGCCAACAGCAGATGGTGGGACTTCTTGGCCTCCATAATAGTATGAGACAACTCCCGTTTTAATCTCCCTTTATATGTCTATATATGTCCTATTGGTTCTGGAGAACCTAATACAATACATAGTTTTTGTGAGGGTCAAGTTAGAGAGTACAGTAAGCCTTCACTCAACATTGTCACCCAGGTTCTTGAAAACTGACTTTAAGTGAAAAAGAGCTGTGACGAAACCAACTTTACCAAAGGCGAATTGATACAAATGAGTTACATTCTCATGGCATATTTCAGGTCACAAAAACATCACCAAACTTCTTAATAAAGACCATAAACTCTCTAATATTAAACATTAAAAAAGTGAGCTAGATATACATTTAAGAAAGATTAATACAAACAAGAAAACAAGTATGATAATTATTTACCCAATTATTCCAGTTCACGGTTGTAGGAGGCCAGAGCCTATCTCGGCAGCTCAGGTCCAAGGCTGGAACCCACCTGAACCCACCTACAATGGGGCTGTGTTTATATGCCAATGAACCTAATCTGCACAGCTTTCAGATGTGGGAGGAAACCAGAGTACCCGGAGAAAACCCACACTGACATGGGAAGAATGTGCAGACTCCACACAGATATGGCCCCGGCTGGCAAGCAATTGTTTTTCTCATCAACATTATGATGAGATGGCATTGAATGAAATGAAATGATGTTACTCAGGGACCTGCTGTGTATGTGAAAGTATTCTATTAGGTGATATGTGGTTGGGATGTCTTGTTGTTACTATCTGCAGTGGGTATCTATTATTTTTGCCTGTCAGGCACACTTTCCCTTACTTTGGAAGTAGCAACCTATTTTTCCCTTTAGTCCAATTCCATACTTTCAGTCCAGATTATTTAGAAGGGGTGGGCATCATCCTTCAAGGGGAACCTCATGACACAGACCCAGCTGGGGAAAATACCACATTACCTCTGGGCCTGACTCTAGTGACATTTTCAGAGTAGATCGCATGAGTCAAATCAGGTCAATGAGTGACCAAGACTTTTGCTAGAGCTTGAAGGAAGAGGAATGCTTCATGTTGTGGGGAGTTAGGGAATAATGTAAGTCAATGGCCGTCTTGGAGAGGGCTTGGTTGAGAATAAGCTAACTCAAAAAGTAAAGCAGAACCAAGAAATAGAGAGACAGCATCCCGAAGACATTATTATGCCCTGGGATTCAGATGTGCTTAAACCAGACGTACCCCTGGAATTCCCAGTTGTGTAAGTCCAAAAATTCCTCTTTTTGACCTAATTAGTTTACCTTCCTGTCATTTGTCATCAAGAGTATACTAGCTCAATGCTGGGCATAGTGGTTTGAGCTTGCAGTCCTGGCTACTGGAAAGGCTGAGGCAGGAGGATCACTTGAGCCCAGGAGTTCAAGTGCAGCCTCGGCAACATAGCAAGACTCCATCTCTTAAAAAAACAAAGCTGAGTCACTACTATTATGGAAACTTTAACTGGAAATTATCATTTTACTTGGAAACTCTCTGGACCTCATTTATATTAAAGCAATTAGATGACTACTTAAAATTCAACCCTAAAAGCAAGGAAAATTTCACTTCCTTTGGTACTTTTTTCTTTTTCAGACAAGGTCAAGAAATTTTCCAGCTTCTTCTCTGAACCTTCCACTACCCCCAGATTGGTGAGTAGGTGTCCTCATCCTAGAACAGCCTCTGTTCTACGCAACAACCCAGAACTGCCTGCTCACACCTGACTCTCTGGGGGAATCCACTCAGTCAGTTCCTTACCAGCCTGCTCACCACATGGTTGGTGGCAGGGCTTGTCAGGGATATGGGCAAATGTCGATTATCCTCAGAGTAGAAAAGACCCCCTGCCCCACCCCCTGATTTTCTCTGAGCTTTTTCCCTGAGAGATGAGTTTCCTTCAACCAGATTAAAGACCACGAATAGTAAAGAAAACCACAACAATACTGAGTTTAATTTCAAGTACCACTCCTTTCATAAGAACTCTTAAGTGGTAGCTAAATTGTCTCATTCTTGCTGCTAATAAACAATGAAGGTTGGCCAATATGGTGAAACCCCATCTCTACTGAAAACACAAAAAATTAGCTGGGCGTGGTGGCGCACACCTGTAATCCCAGCTACTCAGGAGGCTGAGGCAGGAGAATTGCTGGAACCTGGGAGGTGGAGGTTGCAGTGAGTCGAGATCGCACCACTGCACTCCAGCCTGGGCAACAAGAGTGAAATTCCATCTCAACAACAACAACAGCAACAACAACAACAACAACAACAACAACAACAACAACAACAACAATGAAGGTTCCAAAAAGCAAAGCAGCACTGGGGAGAAAATGACGAGAATATTTTATGAAAATGGATATTCGGTCTTTGAATAATTAAGGATATCCAACTTATAGGATATTTTAAAAGTCCCTAGGCTACCTTTATGCTAGAGTATGTCATTACTAATCTTGGACATTAAAATTTGTCATAATAATTATGAATAACTCTGTCAAGGTATTTCACTTATTGGCTGGATTAGATACTAAAATGAAGGAAATGCTGAATTATAGTATACATTGAATATTTAATAAATTAATCCCCCATGCTGACAGTAGGAGTTCCAGAAATAATGCCTGTTGCATGTTAGCACTTAATCAATGCTAGTTAGTGATAATGGCTTAAGGACAAGTAGATGCCTAATTGATTCACAGTCCAAATTAGAAGCACAGAGGAATCATATTCAAGGTTAAAATCATTCTAAAAAAGACTGTTGGTAGTTACAGTTACAGGAAAGGAAAGAAGATTGAAGTTTTGCTGAAGTTGATTCCTTTGAGAGTTGTGAGACATAAACTTCTTCATATAAATTTTGGCTCTGGTTTCTAGGTCTGATTATTTTTCTTTCATTCGATTTGTACCTGGGTTCTCAGCAATAGATTCTGACTCCAAAATCCATACTACTTCTCAAAGCTGGAAGAAGAGAGGAAGGAAACAGAGAGACAGAGAGGAGGAGGAGAGAGAGAAATAGGGGAAGAAAGAAGAAAAGGAGTAGGACATGGAAAAGTAAGGGATAAGGGGGAAAGTGGGAAAAAGCAGAAGAAGAAGGGAGAGGAAGAGGGGAAAGAAAATAGGGATGGGGGGAGCTGGAGATGGGGAGGTCTGGTTCCTCACCACCCCCAGTTTCCCCCAATCCCCCTTTTCTGAGCGAGAACCTCTTATTCATTTTGACATAGCAGGTGGACTCCAACTTTTTGTAAAGAATGCTCAAAAGGGAAACCATAGATGTATATGTGGATGAGTAACAGGAAGTCCCTATTCCTGGAGTAGTAAAAAAAAAAAAATACTATACAATCCTTGATTAGGACATCACTGCTTAGTTTTTAGTTTCTGAGTGCTATACAATTTAAATAGGAGTTTTTAATATATTTAAACTGGATTTGGCATAGAGATAGTACAAATTAGTTTTCTTAAGCAATGTTAAATTCTTGTCTCTCAGCATAATTGAAAGACGTTTGATAGAGAGAAGAAATTTTAATGGTAGGGGAAAACATGCTACGGGAGACTTCAGGAGATCCTGAGTAGGGGCTTTTCCAGGAATTGAGCACAGATCCAGACAGGAAGGGAAAGGAGATGGCAAAGAGGTTTGCCCCAATAGACGTTTACATCTCGTTGGTTTACATCTGTTTTAGGTTTGCTGTCCTGTTCAGTTCTTGGTAATCTCTTCAGGAATCTGATAAAGCTAATAAGGAAATTTATTAGCATAAGCTCACTTCCTGAGTTGGCCTGCCTACACTCATCTTACAGAAAAGTCCCAATTCCTCCCGGACCTGAGCTCTAATTTTCTCACCATAAGGATATTACAGCATGAAGGGATTAATATAAATAGAAGGCATTGCTTTAAGCTCTGTATTTCAGTGGTTTGATAAAGTTTGAGGAAAACAGGGATAACTCAAGTATGTTGAGGATCAGTGATTTCACGTTTGTAAAGTATAAAACTTACTTATAGTCTTGAAGAGAAAGGATTCTATAGGAATGCAAAATTATCGTTATCGCTGGTACCATATCCAAATTTCTTGCCTACATTTTTCTGATCCAGGCTATTAAATTTCATATTAAACTAGAATAAAAAAGATATTCATTAAAAAGAGCTTGTAAACAGACAAACGTTGAAAACAGTGAGTATAGGAAACTCCACACAAAAAAACCCACCACATTTTAGGATATTTTTACAAATGATAAAGACAAAGTCAGGATGTAATAATGCTAGCAGCAGAAGTTTAAATTTAAGTGAGGACTGAGCATCTATTAGGCACTGTTCTACCTGCTTTCAATGTATTTATTATCTTATGTAATTCTAATAAGAACCCTTGGCTGGGCGCAGTGGCTCACGCCTGTAATCCCAGCACTTTGGGAGGCTGAGACGGGCGGATCATGAGGTCAGGAGATCGAGACCATCCTGGCTAACACGGTGAAATCCCATCTGTACTAAAAAAATTCAAAAAATTAGCCAGGCGTAGTGGCAAGTGCCTGTAGTCCCAGCTACTCGGGAGGCTGAGGCAGGAAAATGGCGCGAACCCGGGAGGCGGAGCTTGTAGTGAGCCTAGATAGCGCCACTGCACTCCAGCCTGGGCCACAGAGCAAGACTTCGTCTCAGGAAAAAAAAAAAAAAAAAAAAAAAAAGGAACTCTCTGCAATAAGTGCTGTTCTATTCCTATTTTATCGATAAAGAATCAAGAAACCAAAATTCTACAGTATGTATTGGTGTATACAAAGAGAATGGAATGCACATAAACTCGAGGATAGCACAGAATTAATATCCTAAATCCTAGGACAAGGATGTTGAAAAGTATTTAGGAGACACAGAAGACAATGAAGTTTATAAATTTGGTACAAACAGGAAAGTGAGTATAACAAAAAGCATATTCACAAACTCAAATAGGTGGTCAGCATGTTTAAGGAACTCTAAAATACAAGCTATGTTTGTTTTGCATGTTTTCTTAACTTATTTCTTCTTGGTGTGCTGAAAAGCTTTTAAATCTCTGTGGCACTCATGCACTGTGGAAAGAACTTGGCCCTGGGCAGCTTCTATCTTTGAGAGAAATTGTCTGCAGAGATCTGACATATTGGTTGCACATATATTATGTTACCGCCACTCTAAATGTAAGTAAAATGAACACATGAACAGATGACAGCAATGATGATAATATTTTTGGAGCAACAGCAATATGCTGTGCTTTGATTGGACAGAATTGAGCTTGACATGGATCATATTTCCCTTTTTAAAGTTAACTTATATTTTTCTTTTCATTCCGCCTAGAAGAAAACGGCTAAAATAGCAGTCAGCACTCTCCTAGCATTTGGCTGGTGATGGTGGACTGTTTATTTGGTTTTAAGAAATATGTTTTAACCGTGGCTGTCAGTAAAATAGAGACCTTAGCATACCACAGGCACCCACACTATGCACCACATACCACAGAAAAGCACTTAGTAGTTATATGTAATCAAATTTGTGCCATCTGATACAGAAGAGTGCCTCACTATTTATGGGAGCACTATAACACATTTTATAAACCAAAGAATCTATTTGTAGTGTGAATGGTCTCTTACTCTGTTTTAAAGTTTGATTTTTTTGTGTACATGTGGTCTTCCTCAAGTAAGACACTTTTGGAAAGTAAATCTAAGGTAATCAAACATAATGAACATTCATTCATTCATTCAACACTGAAGATATCTGTATTAAGGACTATGCTGGGTAAGTGATTGCAAGGACGAAGTTCTTTAATGCCCCTCAGGTACTCGACTAAGGCCAGGGAGGAGAGAAGAATTCTAATGTGTTACATATTCTTTTCTTGCAAAGTCAAAAATGAAATAAATGTCTTTTCTTCTGTAACACATCTATCCAATAACTTCTTGAAGGCAATGTTTTCTTCTGTAACACAGCTATCCAATAACTTCAAAAGACCATCTTTTTGAAATCTCCTTCCCACATATAACACACAGCACAAAAATGTGATGAATTTGTGTTGTCACAAAATATCAAAAATTTCAATGAGGAGAACTTGACAAATCCTGGGGATCTGAATGCCCAGAATCCTAAACGGTACCTAGAGTCTTGCAGCGTCATAGCCAGAAGGGACTTGCGATTCTTGTGCCCACTCCACTCTACGGTCCCATTCCCTCTTTCGTTTTTCAGAGGAAGAAACTAGTGTTCAGAAAGGTTGAGGGAGGATCTGAAACTGGAGCTAGGCTTTTTGATCTTCAAACTTTTTAGGTGATTTGCTGGATGAGCCTGCTCCTCCTCTTTCGCAGGTAGGAAAGCTGTATAGAATGACAAACTTTGGGTTTCAGGGGATGTTCTCTTGTTCTCTTTTAGTCAAACTTACTATAAATAACTTGTAAGCAGAAGGTGTGGTGGCAATGGATGATGGACGGTAAAAAGAACTTCTGCAAAGGCTGGGCGCGGTGGCTCACGCCTGTAATCCCAGCAGTTTGGAAGACCGAGGCGGGCGGATCACTTGAGTTCCAGAGTTAGAGACCAGCATGGCCAACATGGTGAAACCCTGGCTCTACTAAAAATACAAAAAATTAGCCGGGAGTAGTGGCGGGCCCCTGTAATCCCAGCTACTTGGGAGGCTGAGGCAGGAGAATCGCTTGAACCTGGGAGGCGGAGGTTGCAGTGAGCCAAGATCGCGCCACTGCACTCCAGCCTGCCTGGGCGACAGAGTGAGACTCCGTCTCAAAAAAAAAAAAAAAAAAAAAAGGCCGGGCGCGGTGGCTCACGCTTGTAATCCCAGCACTTTGGGAGGCCGATGCGGGCGGATCACGAGGTCAGGAGATCGAGACCACGGTGAAACCCCATCTCTACTAAAATTACAAAAAATTAGCCGGGCGTGGTGGCGGGCGCCTGTAGTCCCAGCTACTCGGAGAGGCTGAGGCAGGAGAATGGTGTGAACCCGGGAGGCGGAGCTTGCAGTGAGCCGAGATCGCGCCACTGCACTCCAGCCTGGGCGACAGAGCGAGACTCCGTCTCAAAAAAAAAAAAAAAAAAAAAAAAGAACTTCTCTAAAGACAGCCCAAACAGACCCACTCGGGGTTCAGGGAATTTGCTTTTCCCTTGGTCCTTAACTGACCTACCACTCCCCCATAACTGTGCCCAGCCACTCTTAGGATTTGGCGGGTGGACAGGCGAAACTGCGGATCCCGGGATGCAGTTCCCCCTTTCATCAGCTGTGTAGCCCGGTCGCTACCCTCACTGCATTCTGGGAAATGTAGTTTCTTATCAGTAACGACAACGTCTAGGAAACGTTTGGCCGTCAGGTTGGAGGGATCCGCCCCTCCATTGGCCCCGCCCCAGGTTGCTTAGGAGATAAGAGACGCCGAATCTTGGTACTTGCGGTCCTGTCGGGCAGGACAGGTGCATAGGGAACTCCTCAGAGGTCTATACCTCGAGGGCTCCCATGGATAGCCTTGACAGATCCTGCCAGGACTGGTGCGACAGCAAGCAACACTGGTTGGAGATCGGACCCCCGGACTTGGTGGAGCGCAAGGGCTCCCTGACCCTCCGCTCCCATCACAAGAAATACTCGAAGCCGGTGTTGGTGTATTCCTGGTGAGCGAGGTCCCCCCGCAAGTTCCCGGGTACTGCGGGGAGGAAAGAGAGGGGAAAGGATGGAACAGGAAAGGAAAGGGGAGTCAGAGAGAGGGGACAGGAGTGGAGACGACAGAGGAAACGGAAAAAAGAATAAGTGGGAGAGAAAGGTAGAGAAAGAAGGAAATGAGAAGAAAGGTGAGAAAAAGAGACGAGAGAGGAATGGGAAGGAGGAAAAGAGAGAAAAGAAAGACAAGGGAAAGAAATATTTTCAAAGGAGAAATGGAGAGAGGGGGAGAGAGGTTGGAGCAGGCAGGAGGAAATAGGAGGGCCTTTCAGGGGCAGCTCCCAGCCACACACTGGGCCACGCAGCAGCCAAATCCCCGGCCACCTGAGGTTTTAGCTCATTCACACAGAGCAGGTGTGTATAAATAGGGGTTGAAAAGGGGCTGAGACAGGCACTTACTCATAAAAGGAATTGGAGGCCAGGGGCATAGCAGGAGGGAGATGCCTGTTTAGAGGACCAGCCTCCAGGGCTGCCACTTCCTGGGGGTAGGGTGTACATGGAGTGATTTGAACGAGGCCCCTCCTATTTTCTAGGCTACATACGAGAACTTTTCTGGCCAGAGACTGCAAACTGGCATCTCCCACTGGTTAAGGCCAACAGACATCGTTTGGCATGAGATCTGTTTACTTTTTTTTTTTCATTTTAATTAGTTGGCCACATTTAAAAGTAGGAGATTCACCATAAATCCAGGGTTGTATCTTTGAAAATTTGAAAGTCCTGGCCAGAGAGGATTTTATTTCTCCAGGAAACTACTATGAATGTACCAGAGCTGAGCACTGGCTACACCTTAAGATGGGTGTTGTTCTGTCTTTAGGAACTTCCCTCATGTAAGTTTTTGCTTGGCCCCAAGAAGCATTTGGTTTACTTCTTGTGCTTTAGACCTTGACCTGGAAATTCACTTTCTCTTTAAGAGAATTCACTTTCTTTTATTAAATATCACAGTGACCAATAGCAACACTGTGATGTATAACTGGAAGAAAAGTGGAAACTTTTAGGACTTTTCAAATTCTGTCCCTTGAATTAACTTTCCTGGCTCTACTGTTGATAGTAATTACATTTGGAGTAGCTGGAATATTTGGGAGGAGTGTGAAGAAAAAAAAGAAATGAAAAGAAGTCACAAATCTTGTCTACTTTATGTTTTTGCTTTTGAAAGAAATGAATGATTTTGACCCTGGCCCTAAGGCTAAGCCTGACTTCATCCCATTCATTCATGTAATATATGTGACCCCTGCAGTTTCTGTCTTGCAAACTTTCTAAAGCCTATTCCCTGCTTTCCAATAAGTTTACTTTTCTGCTTTTACTTCTCAACCCTGAAACTGTCTCTCTTCCTCCTTTGAACTCAGTATGAGAGGTTATACAGATTTGGAATCCAAAGCTACACTGGGAAACAGAAAATCCTCTTTTAGCCTCATATAGGGCTTACCTCATAGCTCTCAAGCAAAACACTTAGCTCTTCTGTGATTCTATTACCCCACAGAGATTTGAATCATAACATAAATCACCACTAGAAGTTATTGTTAAAGAGAAAGAGCTTTTGCAAAGGGACCGTGCTTCTGCTCTCTGCTGCACCACTATTACTTTGAAAATTGCATTGTGAAAGTTACAGACATCAATAGCAAAACCACAGAAGACCACAAATGAGAAGAAGGTGAGGAACCTGGTGAGGAGAGAAGGGTAGTGGAACACTGTAAGTCATTCCAGCCACTGCTGAAAATATAGAGGGACCTCATGCATTGGCTTTAGAAGGAAGGCTGGGGAACAGGAAGACTTAAATTCAACCCAACATACATTTGTGTGTCATGCACTTTGAAACAGATTCAAAGTGAAACAGCAAAGAGAAACAGATTCAATGAGATAATTTTTATAAAGCATTTAGCATCATTCTAGGAAAATATTAAGTTTTCAATAATATAGGGCAGCTGTATGAGTCCATTTTCACACTGCTATAAATAAATACCAGAGACTGGGTAATTTATAAAGGAAAGAGGTTTAATTGACTTATAGTTCAGCAGGTCTTGGGAGGCCTCAGGAAACTTACAACCATGGTGGAAGGCAAAGGGAAAGCAAGCACCTTCTTCACAAGGCAGCAGGAGAGAGAAGGGTGAAGGAGGAACTTCCAAACACTGATAAAACCATCAAATCTTGTAAGAACTCACTCACTATCATGAGAACAGCACGGGGACAGCTGTTCTCATGATCCATTCACCTCCCTCCCTTGACACATGGGGACTACAGGTCCCTCCCGATGTGGGGATTACAAATCAAGATGAGATTTGTGTGGGGACACAGAGTCAAACCATATCAGTAGCTAACACTAGTGATTTAGCATAGCATAATGGTTAAAACTTGGGCTCTAGGTTTGAAAACTTACTCTCTTGCTGTGTGTTGTGGTCAGTGACTTGACTGCTCTGGGCCTGTTTCTGCAACTGTAAATGGAGATGATAGGATTATTGTAAGATTAAATGAGGTATGATATGTAAAACACCCTTTAATACATGGCCTGCCACATATTAAGAACAGTAGAAGTTAGTTATATGTATTAGGACATGGCCATTGATCTCAAGGAGCTCCACAGGGCAGAAAAGGAGAATAATATCAATAAATTCAGTATCATCTGATTTTTGCAAACAAAGAAATGATTATAAGAAGCAAAGGTAGTGGTGTGGTGGGGAGGTTGGTTCCCGAGCAGGGTTTTGAACTAAGGATGGGGACAAAAAAGAATAGGCATGTGCAGTGGAATAGTAAAGAGCAGCCCCACGGGAAACAGAATTCTTTTTCAATAGTTGACAAATATAGTTGATCCTTATTATTTCCGGATTCTGTGTTTGTAAATTCACCTACTTGCTATGATTTATTTGTAAGTCAAAATTAATATTTGATGCACTTTTGTGGTCATTTGTAGACATTCTCAGAGCAGCAAAAAAGGCAAAAAAATTTGAGTTGCCCAACGTGCATGTTCCCAACTGAGGTCAAACAAAGCAACGCTCTGCCTTTTCGTTTCAGCTCTCATACTGTAAACAAATATCCTTTTCACGTTCTATTTAATGCTATTTTTTTTTTTTTGCATTTCGTGCTTTTTGTTGGCTATATGGTAAAATGGCCCCTAAGCATCATGCTAAGCACAAGAAGACTGTGACACACCCTACAGAGGAAATGCATGCCTTAGAAAGCTTCATTCAGATTTAAATTATAGTGCAGTTGGCAGCGATTTCAATGTTAATGAATCAACAATACACGTTACGTAAGGTGTTTTTAAACTGAAACACACATAATACAAGGTTATGTCTTGATTGACAAAAATATTGTGACCAGAGGCTCACAGAAACCTAACCTTGTATTTCTGTATTTGCTAATTGAGTGTTCAAGGCAACTTTATAGAATATAAAGATAGCAAGATTGACTGTGAAATGTGAGAAGCACTAGCATTTTCTGTGCTGACTGTATTGCTGGCATACTTGTTCTTCCGTATCCAACCAGTCACCAAGATCTGTCCTACAAAGCTGAAGTTGTGTAAAATTCTAAATTGAATGATGTCATTGACTTATTTTTATGCATTTTGGTCATAATTGTTAGCTTTCTATTGATTTGTTTTATGATAGATTAACTTTTTATTAAATTTTAATCTTTTATTAGTGATTTATTTAATGATGAACACTTAATATCTATAAACACACCATTTGCATGGCTTCTCAACAGAGTATTTAATCAGTTAAGTGACTGTACATATAGGTACAAAATAAAATCTGTATCTGGGAGAAATTCTGATTTTCCTCTGATTAAACAGTTTGAACATTTAGTTTTTTTTCCTGTGTTTCTCTTTATCTGGCATGTGATACAGAGCTATTTGACCTCATTACTCATTTAAAATCAGTTGTGTATAATAGACGTGATAAAGTAATATATCCAAAATCCTTTTTAGGGGATACCTTTGCTTCGTTACTGGGATAAAACGTTGCCAAAGAGCCACCTCTTCCTTGCAACTGAAGTGGTTGATAGATAGAGCCATATCACCCTCATCACACCTTGATGCTTCTGAGCGAGAGATGCCTTTTCTAGGAATTATTTTACCCTACTTACTCCTGTAGCATCTATGGAGCCATATCATCAGGTGATTCCATTAGAACTGAACTAAGGGGAAATATTTTCTGTTAGGATATCTTCCCACTCATTGGCATGATGAAATACTAAGAACCACAGCAATTTAGACTTACCCTTAACAAATTCTCTCAGGTGAGGCTAATTCTTATATTCATTCATTCATACTCATCTTTTCCTTGGCCAAATAACATCTGGTAACAAGTGATAATAATTTAAAGCAAAACAAATTCATTGGGATCTCCATGGAGACAGTTCTTGCTCTGGTCTCCATGGTGACATTTAGTTTTAAGGACTCAGGTTAATTTTATGTATTTGTGATTTTTAATTACTTTTCTTCCCTGCCTAAGCCCCAAATTAAAGAGCCTGGGAGTTTCACTTCCTGTCCCCTATAGAAAGAAACCAGAAAGATAAACGGAAAAAAGGGAAGAAATATGGTGATAATTGTGGGGTAGGGAATTTTGCAGTTTTAAAGACTTTTCTACAAAATCATTTGGGCTGGGGCAATAAATTAGAATTAGAATTAAAGGGGGGAATCTTTCCATGAAGCTCTTCAGACTTCCCCCCACCCTACTGCACTGTTTGAACAGGAAGTTTATATGTATTAAGGTACTTCACATTCACAGGAGTGCCCAGTTCCAAGACACCAGGATATTATGAGTGCACTTAAATAGAAAAGAGAGCGTCTGAATTTTCTAATATGCTGTGTCATTCTTCCTGTATTTAATCAATGATTTTCTCAGGTACTAACCTGAGAGTTCCTCCTGTCACCGGAGACCAAGCTTGTGTTACACAGATCTTTGCTAGCCAGCAATCCCATCTTTCTACATCTCCAACACACATTCGAGAACTACGATAAAAAGCAAAGAAAAAAAAAAATAAGGACCCTTGGTAACAACATGCTGCAGCCTGTCTTTTTGCTGAAATCCACAAGGGCTTCTTTTCTATCAAGCCTTCATCTTTCTGCCTTTAACAGACTCAGGCCCTCAATCAAAAGCTTATTGACTCTTAATTTGTACACATTTTTAAGTTTGGTTATGTGGTTTCCATGCAAACAACACAAAATTTGGTGGGGGAGAGAAGAGGCTTTAAAGGGGCTTTTTGGATCTATAGTTAGAAGGCAGAAAGAAGGGCAAGCCTCAGGGTAAGGGATAAGAATGCAGTAGGTGCTCAATTAATGTTTCTCAAATAAATAAGCAAATGAGCAGGCAGAAAGAATAAAGACAGAAACCCAAAAGGTACTTCAGGCTGGGACCCTGTATTTATATTTTAATGAGGCCTTGAGGTAAAAGACTATAGTATAGTACAAAATCCCCACTAAAACCAGGGCTGATTTTCACAGCTATGCTTTTGATGCAATAGCATAACATGGAAGTATGTTTGGACACCTCTGTAGAAATGACCTTAGAAGGGTATAACATATACTTCTGTTAAAATAGTAAAGAATTTTTAAATGGGAGCTAAGCTTGTGCTGTTCCTAGTTGCAGTATGTGTCATACCATCAAGAATTGACAGGTACTAATGAGGTTTTGAGTTAATATAGGGACGAATGATATTTACACTTTAAAGAGATATTTTTATTTCTCAATTTATACTTTAAAAAATTCCAAATTATAATATCATGCAGGCATTTAAGATGATGTAATAGTAGGATAAGAACATGGAAATATATTCACTCTCTAGCGGGTAGCAGAATTAGAAATATGCACACAACTCAGATGCATATATAAAATTTATTTTCTAAAACCAATCCGCAAACTTTTCAACTGTTGGTTACTAGAGAAAAATTCAAACATTCCAATTAAAGCTTATCTCTGTCTCTTTTAGTTTAACAGCTTGTTTTAGGTTAAAATAGTCTCGTTCAGAACTGTGCCCACTCTTTGAGTCCTTCCTCCTCCACCTTCTCCTTCCCCCACTAACCATCTGTATGTGTACGAGGGGCTGAGGTTGTGTGATGTTTTGGTGGGGGTGAAGGTGTGAGGCCTCCAGATCTATTGTAGGTCCTTGTCCTTGCTCACCTCATCCTGGTCCAACTGCTGTGCATGCTGCTGCTGCTGAATTTGTGGCTGATCCTGTTGGTTTGTTGAGGACTTGGTGTCTCTGCCTCCAGATTCGGTCCCACTTGGTCTCTTGCAGGGGACTACAGATACCTGTCAGGCTCATCCTCCCACAGCCCCCAACTTAGGCTGGTCACCCTGCAGCCACAGTGGTGGGGCACCTCCACCCTCAACATGGTGGCCTGCAGCTGGCCTAGTGACACTCTACTCAGCTTCCCTCTCAATGCCTTGGAGAGAGAGCGAGCGGATGCCATGGTTTGCCCAGGATGGTTTACTTTCATTGGCCTGAGACTTACCAAAAAAAGCCCCTCTTTTAGTTTCTAAAGTGTTCTTCAGAAGATTAATTACAAAGTCATCCTCCCTGTGGTATGTTTGGGAGCTTCCGGTTCTTGTTGTTAATAGAAGCTTAGGGAATTTAGAAGGCCTTTTGATTCTCAACAATGCCTGACTTTCAAGAAAATATCTCACCCAGAGCTCAAAGATTTCATTTTGTCAGTCGGAAGTTAATCAATAATACTCCATTTTTCTTCAGATTTCTGGTGAAACAGTCCTAATTTTTCCCAAAGCAAATGTGGGTATCTCTGATTTATCAGAGCAAAAGTTATTTTAAAGGGTGGCTCAGTAAAGAAAAGTATGAAGATTAATATTTGAAATATTAATCTCAAGTATAAAAAAACAGCATGTACTGGAATTTTCTCTTTGGTTAAAAATATGTGTCTAGGCTGGGCACAGTAGCTCATGACTGTAATCCCAACACTTTGGGAAGCCAAGGTGAGAGGATCACTTGAGCCAGGAGCTTGAGACCAGTCTGGGCAACATGGTGAAACCCAATCTCTACCAAAAAACCACCAAAAATTAGCTGGGTGTGGTGGTACGCCCCTGTGGTCTAAGCTACTTGGGAGGCTGAGGCGGGAGGATCGCTGGAGCATGGGAGGCAGAGGTTGCAGTGAGCCGAGACTGAGCCACTGCACTCCAGCCTGGGTGACAGACCCTGTTTCCAAAAAATAAAATAAAATAAAATAAATGAGTCTATATGCACTGAAATGAGAGTGAAAAAATATTCACCATGTAACATGATACTTATTACTGGATGGTGCATTTATGGATTATTTGTCCTTTTCTTTTTTCTCTTTGCTACTTCTACATTTTCCATAACGAACATGTATTTTCGTAATAAGAATAAAGTAAAATTACTTAAAATTTGTGATAATCACTTTCTACAGCTTTTCCCTGGACGCAAGCATTCTCTAAAGGATCAGAATTTAGACACAATACTTCATTTCTTTCAGCTTCTGAGTCACACTCCATGGTTTATTATGAGCCTTTTAAAAATATCTTTTTAATTGCTAGTTTATGTTGGGTAAAAAGAATGATGTTATTCACACTCATTTGGTTTAACCAGCCTTTCATTCTCGTCTGTGTTCTACAACGGTGGATCCTACGCCACGGTTATTTTTAATCTAGTCCTACATTCTCATTCCTCAACATACGCACATTACCTACAAATGCTTCTGGATATAGTAGTTTTTTGGGGAAAGCACTATATTTTTTATTTTTCAAGACAAAATCCAGGAGACTCAGCCTCCTTTTGCCCTGACTACATTTTTCTTTCAGTGCTATTTTCTTTTATGAAATTCCAGTCAAATTCTTTTTCTGAAAATTGATCGTTATAGAATGATTGTGCCATGACCTTTGTGTGAAAGTTTGCTCAACTTAACTGGCATTTACAAAAATAAAATCGTTTTACATGCAAGATAGGCCCTGGTAAGGCAAAGTATACAGAAGAGGCATTTCACCACACGGACAAACTTGGATAGGAAAGATCCTTGCTATGCAGAAGCACCTCTGCCTCAAACCAAACCCCTACCCTTATGACCATCTCATAGCTGGGCTGTGGAAGCCATTAGAGTCCTCTCCTTATTGTAATGCTGCTGTAGTCTTTCCTCTCACAGATAGTCTAAGGTACTTTTTCACCAAGCTTGCTTTCTTTTACCTTACTATCTCTTTCTAGGTAAGAGTGTTGTGGTTGGGAGAGGAAGTTAGAAGAATGTGGGGCTTCGTAACATTTTGATAAGGAGAAGTTCACATTGAGAAGCCCAAACTTGGGGCTCAGGGGGTTTTGTGGCACTAGAACTAGTATTGTTGGACACACTTCTCTGAGTTTCTCTGGGAACCCCATCCCCATTCGCACCATTTTCTGTGTGTACTGGTCAGAGCTCTTTTGGTTGCAAGTGACAGATGGTCAGCTTGCCCTAGCCTAAGAAAACAGAATGAATTAACTCAGGATATTCCTGGATGATTGATTACCAAGTGAGAAGGGCAGTGGTAAGCTGGGCCTTAGGAACAACTGGAACGAGGGATGAAAATGCTACCAGGTCTCACTGTGTTTCCCCTCTCTCTTTGTGGGTTTGCTTCATCTTGTTGTGGAAGAGTATGGGAAACATGGCGGCTGCAGTTCTGGAATATATAACTTACATCTTGATCCCACAGAGAAAGATTGGCTTTCAGGTATTTTCAGTTCTGGCTAAACAAATTCCAGGCCATATGTCTTTCCCTGGACCAAGTACCTGTTTGGAGTCATCTGGCTGGGCAAGGGCAAATGGAAATATGGTAGCTCTCCAAGAGCCACGAACAAGGAGGACGCATCCAGGAGAAGGAAGGAGTGCTGGGCTGGCAGTCCTAGAGAGAGTTACTGTGGTGGAGAAGGAATAGCAAATTCCACACACTCAGTTTCGCAGCAAAAGTCTAGAACATAACCCATTAATATATTGGGAGACCTCCTACAATTGATGCTATTTTGACTTTAAACTCTCCCTCCTCAGCCAATTTGTATCTACTCAATGCAATTTTAAAAAATGTACCTTAGATGTAAGGGCAGAAAACAGAAATCTTGTGTAGAGATTAGATGAAACATATCTTTGCAGTGCTTTGCAAAGGTTATGAATAAATTTGAGTACTCTTATTTTATTTTTTTAAAGACAGGGTTTCACTTTGTCACCCAGACTGGAGTGCAGTGGCTCAATCATAGCTCATGGTAACTTCAAACGTTTGGGCTCAAGTGATTCTCCTGCCCCAGCCTTCCAAGCAGCTGGGACTATAGGCATGCACCACCATGCCTGACTAATTTTAAAAAACTTTTCTTTTCTTTGGTAGATATGATGGTCTTCCTCTAGTTCCCAGGCTGGTCTTGAACTCCTGGTCTCAAGCAATCCTCCAACCTTGGCCTCCCAAAGCGCTGGGATTACAGATGTGTACCATTGCACCCAGACTTCTTACTGTTTTTGATAGACGTTAATCTTTATTACTGTTTGCTTTATTTCATTTGAAATACAATTATATTTTAATTGTTATTGGTCACACCATGTATTTTCTTTATTTTTATTTAACTTAGTTATGATGCATTAACAAAGAGCATTAATTGGCAGAAATATTATAATATGTTTATTTGGTAAGCTACTAGATCTCCGATCAGATTGTTCCAGGTTCAATTAAATGGAAGAATTAATATAATACCATTTTCTATTGCAAAGTAAATTTCATTGCAAATAATTTAGCCTCCTTTTATAGACGGTGGTAGGATAAAATTTTTTGAAATTAAAATATAGGAATAAATAACTTGTCACAATTTTTTAAACATTTGGAAAAACTGAATTGCTCAGTAAGGATCCAGAAGCATTAAATAAGCTTTTTTTAAAAAAAAAAAACACTAAGCTTTTATTCACTATCTTCTTCCTAGATGAACTCTTTTTTAAATTGCATTTATTAAAAGTGTATTTATGAATCCATTGCTCTGTTGAAGGCACTTTGCTGGGTTAGGAATTTGACAGTGACTAAGACATCCTCCCTGCCTTTAGGATGTTAGAGGTTACTGTGAGACAGGAGTAGGGAGGGCTACCCCAGCAACTACAATGTACTGTGATATGTGTTATGATTAGTGGTAAGCAGGTTGCTCAGGGAGCGTCCAAGAGGAGCCTTTAACTTAGGCCTGTTGGACCAGGGCAGCTTTCCAGAGGAGGTTCACCTAGTTCCTAGGATCCCCAAGGAGAACTAAAGTATGGTGCATTAGTTTCCAACTGAGGGCAGTACTACCCTTTCCCCAAGAGTCTTTGGAAATACGTGTGGGCATTTTTTTGTTGCTTAATGACTGGTATCTTGTGATGCAGAATGTGTGATTGTTAGAATTGTGACTCTTAGTCCTGGAGGTGGCCATAGCATCTTAACAGCATTTATCCATCTATCTATATGAAGCCTAATTTACATATCCATGAACTATAAGAACCGCCAGATGGGTGAAAACAGCAGAGCTAACATGTATCTAGCATCAACACATCAAGGTTAGCTAGTTTGCATATGGCCATTTATAACAAGGGTGTGAACAGCAACTCTCCTAATAGATCCAGTCACAGATCCAGTCACAGAAAGGGAATTCCCCACTCAGTATTGTATAAGAATCCCGAGCTTTCAGAGATCAGTGGCACTTGCTCTCCTTGTAGGGATGCAGTAAGGCAACAATGGACCACTGCAGGCAGTCTCTCAGAGGTTAAGACATTGTGATATCCCACCCAGACCTCTAACAAATAATTAGTTGTTATGTCAATTATTAGAAAAATTTAGTCTGGAAAGATTGCTTGGTTTTTTAATTTGAATTTTTCTTTGTGTGTAAAACAATCCTATAATAAACATAAGTAATTTGGAAATACTATTGGTTGGTTTCCACGTATGTCAAAGTCAGTGTGGTGAATGTCATGTGATAAGTCTTGCTCCTTGTCTCAGCCCTTGCCCATGTAGTTCTGACAAATGAGCAGGTCAAGGCATACCAAATGTCCTGCTGGACTTACAGGCGCAAATATGAATTTTTTTCCCTACTAGTACTGTTTTGGGGAATAACTCTTAGCTCTGTGATAATTTTCTCTATTTCTTCTTTGGAAATAGTCTATTTGGACTTTTTTTTTTTTTGCCCTTAACTACCTTTTTTTTTTCTCAGCTGGCCTTAGGCCTAATCTTTTTTTTTTTTTAATTATACTTTAAGTTTTAGGGTACATGTGCACAATGTGCAGGTTTGTTACATATGTACACATGTGCCATGTTGGTGTGCTGCACCCATTAACTCGTCATTTCACATTAGGTATATCTCCTAATGCTATCCCTCCCTATTTGGACTTCTTGTTTCTACTGGGGGCAGTGTTGGGAAATAGTTTTCCTTAGAAAGTGATGTAAGTCATCTAGCTTTACATATATATTTGCATAGAGTTATGGAAAGTAATCTTTAATGATTAAGATGTTTTTCTTCTATTTTGATGGTTATATCCTATTTTTAACAATTTTATTAAGATGTAATTCACATGCCATACAAATCACCCTTTTAAAGTGTATTTAATTCAGTGGCTTTTAGTATTCACCAAGTTGTGCATCCAACACCACAATCAATTTTAGAATGTTTTATTACCCCCTCAAAATAAATCCCACTCCCTTTATCCCTTACTCCAAGCCTCCCCTAGTCCTCAGCCCTCGAGCCACAGGCAACCACTAATTGATTTTCTGCCCCTATAGATTTGCCTATTCTGAGCATTTCACATAAATGGAATTATACAACATATGGTCCCTACATAATATTTTCAAGGTTCATCTGTGTTGTAGTTTTTATCAATACTTCATTTCTTTTTATTTCTTAATAATATGTTATTATGTATATTAGTAGATACGGGGTTTCGCCATGTTGGGCAGGCTGGTCTCAAACTCCTGGCCTCAAGCAATCTACCTGCCTCTGCCTCCCAAAGTGCTGGGATTACGGTGTGAGCTACTGCGCCTGGCCAAAATATATATATGCTATTTAGTCTAACATTTTCCATTGTTTCCGGTGAAAGAGTTTATCTGTGCAGCCACAGGAAATGTCACTTGGTTTGCACTCCAAGAGGCCCACCTCTGTGCAATCTTGTCGATCTCAGCACTCCTTCTACTTGGCCTCAGCTGGACTCTGGCTGCTTTTAATAGTCCTTGTACATGTTATAACCTGGGGATGATAACTTGCGATTTTGCCAAAAATTTATTTGCTTTTAATTGTTTCATTTCCTTTGCTGTTTTTGAATGAATTCTAGGAGGAAAGGGAAAAATGTACATTTGTGTAGTTATGTTCATTATGGAAGTCTGTTTTGATTCTAGATTTTATTCCTGAAGAAAAACTTATTTGTTTTCTAATGTAAATGCAGCAAATTGTCCTGAAACCAAAAGACTTTGTATTATCTACTCAATATGCACAGCTCATGGAATCACTAAGTGTGATTTAAAATATATCTTAAGGTGACATAATGTAATCTTTTGATGTTATTCTGGAATAATTAATTCAAATTATTTAAGCCAGTAAGATTAAGACTATTGGAATGGGAGCTTACACAGGTAATTGAGTGTTTCTTTGCTTTTTGTTTTGGAGGGAGGCAGCCTGATCTCCATGTCACTCCATGCCAGATATACTGCAAGGTGTTTCAGACTACAGTAATTACTAATGTACAGTGCCCCTTAAACACTCCCTCTTTAGCCCTACTTTTGCACCACTCAGTATCTTCAGCCAGCTATTGCAAGTTGTTTCTGGAGGAGAGGATCAGGGAAACTCGGAAGTATCCTAGGGTTTGAAGATAATTGAAACCCAGTTGTCTAAACGTAGGGTGATAGAATGTACTCACCCTGGTTTGACCATGACAGTCCCGCTTTTCACCACTCCTGGTGTACTTAGCATCTTATTCCCCTCTAAAAGTGTCCCAGGTGGGATTATCAATTGTAGTGCTGCCCTATTTTATACATGTCCCTTCAGCTATTTTCAAAGTCATGTGTTTGGCAGTTAATCAGACTGACCACATTTATTTAACATTTAAACTGCTACGATAGAAAAAGCCTCCAACTGTTGTATTCCTTTTGTTTCCTTCCAATATTTTCCATAGGGCCTTCTGTTTTGAAGATTTTCTATGAAGAAAATTTATAATAATGATGGGTCTTATTTACATGCCACTCAATATACGCTGAGTGAAGAAGATGACTTCACTTATCTATCTCCATCAAATGGTTTCCTTTTGAGTGCAGTTAAGTTTCAAATTCTGTGGTTTCATGGTTATAGATGCACAGATCACATACAGCATGAGACACATAGAAAATAGTTTTTCCCAAGAACATAAGATTTTCTTTATGATTCTGCAAATACACCTGAAAATCTTCATTTGTCAGTTTGAGGGCTATGCCACCGATAACACTGCCTTGGCATGTAAATCATTTGCCCACGAAATCTTCAAAGATGATTGTCAATGTCTCATAGTCTTTGATTCTATCGGTTTTATGCTTCTAATGTGTTAGAGAATATAGCTGACTCTCAAGGGTAATTTTCTTTTAAAGTTCTAGATAGCAGATGATTATAAAAATCTAATAGAAAAGGTATCTTTCGCTTCTCATTTCACTAGATTTACATCAGAAAATACAATAGCTGACGGCATGGTTGTGAACTACATTAATAATTCTAAAATTTAAGATTAATATATTCTGCCATCTGGAGTCTTAACTAAACATTTTAAACATCTTTGAAATCTGCAAAGAAAAGTGTGTCTCTTGTCAAGTCACCAGAAGCTAGAATTCAGCTCAGATTTTCATTGTTCTCATGTCAGATATTGCTCAGATTCAAACCCCTTTGCAATCAGTGTTATGCATATGTATGTTGAAAGTTTTCTCATTCAGCAAGTAGATTTATAATTCCTCTGGAGACAAGTTAGCATTGCAAAGGACTAGCATCTCTATATGCATAATTACTCCCTCTTTACGGGTGCTTTGCAGACTGAGCCAGGATACTCTTCATTTTTATGGACACGTTTGAAAGCCGTTGCTTTCAGCATTTATATTAAGGTGACAGTAACAAAATGTAAGAACATTCATTTAATCAATCAATCAGTCAATCATTTATGATTTAATGAGCATTTACAATGTGTAAGACCAAGATCACAAAGATGAATAAAAAATAGTCCCTGTGTCTAAGAAGCTTTCTGTCAAATGAGAAGGCTGATATGTGAACGGATAATTACAAAACAATGTGAAAGGTGCAGTGACAAAGATGCTGGTTTCTTTGCAACCTCCCAATTCCTTTGCCCCACATAAACATACAACCACAGAAACCCTAGAGTGTAACCTGTTTCCTTTCCTGTAAGAAGAATCCTATGACCTAATCCCACCCTCTCCTACACTGACAGGGAGGGAGCTGGGCCCTCTGGCCTGGGGCAGCCTTGGGGAGCTGCAGGACCTTCCTGACCTGCAATTCTGGACTCTAGTTTGTTCAGTCCTGCAACTCAATGTAGCAAGTTTTTCAGATAGCTAAATCTATTCAGTTTGAAGGACTGTGAGGTTGTTTTTACTGATTGTTGGTGTTAGAGACCTTCTTATGAAAGGTGATAGATGATTATTTTATTTTGAATGTTCTTGTCAAAAGAAAAAGTTGGCAGCTTTATGTTGGCCCCATCCTTTTTGGGGGAAAGTTTGGCTGCTCCATGAAGCACTTAGGTTTAGGAACCACTGAGAGTCTGGGGTGCAACCGTTCTCTAGGGCTTTCTCAACCTTGGTACTATGGACATTTTGGGCAAGTTGGGGGTTGGGGGCTGTCCTGTGCATTGTAGGATGTTTAGCAGCATTGCTGTCCACTACCTGCTAGACGCTGGTAGCACTCTCTTCCTTAGAAGTAATACCCAACAATGTCTCCAGTCATGGCCAAATGTCTGCATTGTCTCTGGGGTGGGAGTGGAGGCCACAAATCTGCTTCTCCAACCAGATTGAAAACCACTGGTCTAGAGCAATATTTTTCACGACCCATTAATGTCTTGTGAACTCAATTCAGTGGATTAATAATGGCATTTAAAAAAATAAAATAATAGAGAATAAAAAGTATCCAAATTCCTATGAGAGTAAAGACTGTTTTGTCAAATTTTGGCTCCAATTTTTTTTTTTTTTTTAGACAGAGTCTCACTTCGTCACCCAGGCTACCAGTGTTGTGGTGCGATCTCAGCTCACTGCAACCTCTGCTTCCCAGGTTCAAGCGATTCTCATGCCTCAGCCCCCCGAAAAGCTGGGATTACAGGCACGCGCCACTGTGCCAAGCTAATTTTCTGTATTTTTAGTACAGACGGGGTTTCACCATGTTGGCCAGGCTGGTCTGAACTCCTGACCTCAAGTGATCCGCCTGCCTCAGCCTCCCAAAGTGTTGGGATTACAGGTGTGAGCCACGGTGTCTGGACAAATTTTGGGTTCAATTTTATGCATGGAAATACATGTACATATTCTGGATTAAGATATATCACTTTTTGGCCAGGCGCAGTGGCTCATGCCTGTAATCCCAGCACTTTGGGAGGCCAAGGTGGGTGGATCACCTAAGGTCAGGAGTTCGAGACCAGCCTGGCCAACATGGTGAAACTCCGTCTCTACTAAAAATACAGAAAATTAGCTGGGCACGGTGGCGCGTGCCTGTAATCCCAGCTACTTGGAGGGCTGAGGCAGGAGAATTGCTTGAGCCTGGGAGGCAGAGGTTGTAGTGAGCTAACATCATACCATTGCACTCCAGCCTGGGCAACAAAAACAAAACTTCATGTAAAAAAAAAAAAAAAGATTGATCATTTTTCTTACTGGGGACTGTAGTTGAAGAGTTTGAAAGTTACTGCTCTAGAGGCATTCTAAATTCTATTTTAGTACATTTATTTATTTTTCTCATGAAGAATTTTTCATTGCAACAAATAAAAAATTATGGCAAATCGTTTGATTGACTAAACAAATGCAGGTAGCAAGGAGAATGAGGCTATATGAAATATATATTATTGCACCTTGATTATTTTTATATATGTACATACTATATTTTAATCACAGAAAGACTATAAGGCTTAGTTAGTTTTGACAAAGTGTTTAAAAATACCCAACTAAGGCCTGTTGTAGATATTATCATTACACTTAATAATATATTGCATTTATATGTCACCTTTCATTTGAGACTCTCAAGCTGTTGATTCATTTAGTTCCTCGGTTTATGATTCTCAGTTCATCTCAGGAAATCTGAGGCACAGGCCACTGTTCCCCTAACATAATAAAGTCAGAGAATTAATTCAGTCTCCTGTTTCCTTTAGAAAGCCTTAATCATTTTATATATGGTAAATATGTATTATACAGAGAGTATATAGTAAAGACATATCTTATATTTTATTTGGGTCTATATATTTTACTATATTTCATACAGTATATTTTATACATTTTATAATTTTTAAACATGTATATTTCTCTCTGCTAGGCTGGCAGCCTCGTGGGAGTAGGGGCAGATTTAGGGCTGTGAATCTCTCAGAGCCCCGCAGGCTGTGGGCACAGCATCCGTGGGCAGCCAGCAGGCATGAGGAAATGCCAGTTACATTAGCTCAGTCCTCCAAAGAAACATCTTCATTGTGGATTCATGGTTTTAATGCCAGGTTTTTGGCTGCTATCTAAGGTTGCTATATGAAAAAAGAACATATCTGCATCTTTTGTAAGAATCTAGTTATCATGAAACTTAAAGTATATGGTAGGATGATTAGGGCCACATACTGACTTTCACAGACCATAAATATCTTTGCTTTCTTGGGCCCCTTCTTCCATTAACAAAAAAGTTAAAAATGATAGTTTGACTGATGGTATAAAGACAGGTATAATCCAAGCTGGATTATATATATATATATATATTTCTGATTTAAGGTAGTTATTTTGTAGGCCTCTAGAAGTATGGGCCCTGTGCCTTCTTCAGTGTCTAATAAAGAGGTGGGCCTTGGGGCAAATATGCTGAAATATCACTGGTATGTTTCTCCTTCACTTTTGTGCTGCTGTAGGGACGTACTCTGGTTTTATTGCCTCAGGGAAGAATGACCCAGCAGGTAAAAAAGAGCCAAATTATTGGATTTGGATTTCAAAAACTTGGGTCTTAGCATAAGCCCGATAGATTTGGGAGCATGATGAGCAAAGCCACTCTGTTCCACAGCAAATGAAGAATTCATGGACACAAATAGGAGAAGGCCAGAGAAAAAGCTGAGAATGTTTGAATTTGTCGGGGATCCTCAATTTGAGTTAAGATTTTGGAAATCCTAGAGCCAGATGGGACCTGTATTAGTCTGTTCTCATGCTGCTGATAAAGACATACATGAGACTGGGTAATTTAGAAAGGAAAGAGGTTTAATTAACTCACAGTTCCACATGGCTGGGGAGGCCTCACAATCATGGTGGAAGGAAAATGATGAGTAAAGTCATGTCTTACATGGCAGCAGGCAAGAGAGAGCTTGTGTAGGGGAACTCTCCTTTATAAAACCATCAGATCTCATGAGACTTGTTCACTATCACGAGAACAGCACGGGAAAGACCCGCCCCCATGATTCAATTACCTCCCACAGGGTGCCTCCCATGACACATGGGAATTATGGGTGCTACAATTCAAGATGAGATTTGTGTGGGGACACAGCCAAACCATATCAGGACTTGTCATTGCCTCTCCCCATCACCCCCTATTCCCAGGGTAATGTTTTCAGAACTGTTGAAGATTGGGGCTCCCATGTGTCCCCAAGCCCAGAGTGCTGGAGAAATGAAACACTATCTGTTTGGTGGATCAGGCACATAACCCAGGGATGGTGCTGGGTTTCCAGGAACCCAGGTGGAGAGAGACACTAGAAGGTGTCTGGTGGGCTAGAGAGTGGCACCCTTGCAGCAGAGCACCAGTCTACCTACGAGTCTGTGTGGCAAGGCCAGGAGGATGGAGACCTGCATGGATCTGTAAGGGAAGGCCACAGGGGAAGGAGAGTGTTTCTGCAGATGTAAGCAAGGAGAAAGGATGGCAACAAAGATGGATTCTTGGCATTGTGGCACCACACAAACCCCTCAGAACTGGAAGGAATCCAGGATTGACCAATATTCCAGTTTTTCCATTTGGTGAAATGAGAGCTTGGAAGAAAACTTAAGTTCAATTATGGCAAAACTAAGTTCCAATGTATACCAGATTTTGGATCTCAATTAGTATTAACTATATATAGATGTTTATGATGCTTTACAGCATATGAAGGATTTTCTGTTTTTTAAAAAAAATTTTAATTCATATTAAGATCTTGAAAGGTATTGTTATTATTTCTGTCCTCATACATGTGAAAATGGAAGCACAGAAAGGTTAAGTGACTTGCTCAAGGCCACACAGCTAGGACCTGGTTGAGCTTGTGTTGTCTAATATCCCCCCTGAGGACTTAAGTGAAAGCTTCCTGTTAGGATCTCATAAAATGCTGGTAGGTTACCAAAAAACATTTAGTGTTCTGCACTTTGATGCTCAGATGTGAGGAGAGAAGAGAGCTCAAGTGTGATGTTTTGCCTGCCGACCCACCGTGGGCTCCCTCGCTGCTGGGTTCTACTGCAGAGCTCCGCTGTCACGCTTAGAGGTGGGGAGGCAGGGGTGTTAATGGGAATGTGGTGCAGGGGCTGAGCCCCAGTCCAGTGGGCATGGGGAAGGGGGTCAGATCCTAAAAGGCCTCATGACTTAGATGCCCTTTGGATTGGGTGCCCAATCTAGGTTAAGGGAAGCAATTCTGCCTTCCTAGCTTTTTACCCACACTTACCATGTTGTAGATTTTTCTTATTTTTTTGTCACTCTATCTAGACTGCAAGCAACTGAAGGCAGGGACTCCATTAGACTCACTTCCCACTGCATCCCCCACACCTACCAAAGCGCCTGGCATGTAGTAGGAATTTTAAAACATTTGTGGAATAAACAAATGGCTGGATGATTGAATTCTCGGGTACTTGAGTGTCCCCTAAACAATTCTAGCCCTGTATCCCGTAAAGCAAGGTAACTTCTGAGGGGTGCTTAGTCTTAGCATCCTATATTTCACTCAAGAAAGTTCTATTAAAAATAGCTACTTCAGTTGCCAGCGACTTCTTCTGCTTTTTCCTTCTCTACCCCCAAATCCTCTTCTTCCTTCTTCCCCCTCCCCTCCCACTCCCTTTCCCTCCTCCTTCTCCTCCTCTTCCTCCTCCTCCTCCTTCTTCTTCTTCCTTCTTTCTTGTTTCTTCTTCTTTCTTCTTCTTCTTCTTTTTTGAGACAGGGTCTTGTTCTGTTGCCCAGGCTGGAGTTCAGTGGCACAATCATGGCTCACTGCAGCCTTGACCTCCCTGAGGTGATCCTCCTAGCCCAGCCTCCTGTGTAGCTGGGACTACAGGCACATGTCACCAAGCCCAACTGATTTTTGTATTTTTTGTAGAGATGGGGTCTTGCCATGTTTCCCAGGCTGGTCTTGAACTTCTAGGCTCAAGGGATCTGCGTGCCTCCCAAAGTGCTGAGATTACAGGCGTGTGTTACTGTTCCCTGCCTCTTATTATTCTTAATCACTCTTTTAATCAAGATGTTTGGTATATTTTTTCCTTCTTCCATCTACATTTTTGAGAACTGTTTTCTTCTACCTCATGTTTATTAGCTTCCTTTATTGCCTCTTTAGAAGCAGGAAGCACAGGTTATAAATCAATATGGGCAAATACTTTGCTGTCTTGTTTTGAAAAAAATTGTAATTAAAATTCATGGTAGAAAGAATTTCTAAAGTAGAAAGTTGCCTTTCCAGGATATTACCATGTCTTATTTTAGAATTTAGTGTCGGTAAACTAATCTACATTATTAAATACGATTCAGTTCATTGGAATCACTGAGTAATTACTATTACTATGTTTGATAAGTAATGTTTGGGTGATATTATTAGTTTTATCACCTATGCTAGGTTGCTTTTAGGAACTAGCCTCAGCATTACTTGAAAAGAGATGGAAAATGCTTTATATGTCACAAATCTAATAAATTTATACTTAAAATAATACTACGAACACAGAAAATTTTCATTGGATAATTTTTAAAAATCTGAATGCAATACAGAATAAATAAACTTCATCTCTTAACGGACTCCTAATTTTTTCTTAAGGCACCATGACAGAGAAGCTTTTCCCAAAGATTATGATATAGAGGGTCCCGAGAAAGTTAAAAAACTGTGTAATTCAACATATCGGCGACTTGGAACCGATGAATCTCCAGTAAGTAGTTACCGTTACTTCATTTTAAGTCTGAAATCTTTGTCATAGTGAAACATGAAAAGGTAAAGGGAGGAGTGTTTTGTGCAGCACCATCCCTCATTAACTGTGTTAGTTACTTAGATGACTTAGTCACTGTGTGCTGAAGCAACATTACCTGTAAAATGTGCCTACCTCACAAAGTGATTGGGCGAATTAAATGAGATGAAGCAAGTTGAGTACATGGCATGGTGCCTGGCACATAAAAGTGCCTAGGAAATTGTTCCTGTTGCTATGATGCTGTTGTCACTACAGCAGCAATATCCTGCTAGATGTCTCCTTTCACTGCCACAATAACCCTGCAAAGTAGGTATTACCATCTCTAATTACAGAGGAGGGGAAAGAGGCTCTTAAAGACTAAGCAACTTACTCAAAGTCACACAGCTAGGGCGTGGAAGAGGGAGAGTTTATATCCCAGTCTTTGGTTTCAGGTGTTTTGTACTTATCTTAAGCTGGTGGAGTTGTGAGTAATTAAAACATGCTATTAACAGTCTCATAATGTTTGTACAATCCAGTTACAAGAAGAATATTCATGATATAAGTAATTCCTGTTTGAATTGAGGTGAGTGGGTTAATGCTTGGCTACCTAGGTGTCTGTCCAGTCAGCATAAGGCAAGAGCTCAACTCCTAGGAGACCCTCAAATTGGGTCCTACAATGTCAGGAGCTTTGGGGCTAGCTGAAGACAATTTAGCCTTAGAGGATGGCCTCAGTGCATGAAGAGCTGGTGATTTGATGAGGGTGGTTGTACAAGTGATGAAAAGATTGGGTTTGTGTCACATTCTGCCCCCACCAGGCTGGGCTAGTTTTAGACCAGCATTTGAAATGGCGCAGGTGTAAAAAGACGCATAATTCCACATTGGAAATTGTTCTAGAAGATTCTCCATTCTGCAAAGTAATGAGGACAAATCAGCTGAGCATGGCAGTGCCATTTCCTCCTTTCCTCTTATAGTTGCAGTGGACAGAGAGTAATAAGGATCGCCTGGAGAATGGGGATTTATCGTAAAGTGACAGCTGCCTGGATATGGAATGAGCAAACTTGCAGGAACTAACACAGCTCTAAAGCAAGGCATCCCCATCGCCACCCCAACCTCTCTGTGTCACATGCACACACAGAGTCTCTTTGGCATCTCTATTTCTCTCTGCTCAGGTTTACCTCTTGCTCTACAGCCCAGATCTCAGGGGAATCTGATGATTTCCTCAGTTTCCACCCAACCCTCTTCCCTTTGCACCAGGCTGCCTCATGGGTCATCAGCCAGCATGTAGATGGGGCTCTGCAGTGTGATGCCCAACTCAGTCAACATCCACTTGCTCCATTCCCCCACAAACACAGCTTCACCTTGCTTTCTTCAGCATGGGGCTGTGGTCAGGACAAGAGTAAGTTGGGCAAGACAGGCATTGCTTGACACGCACTTAGAGAATTTGGTCCTTAAAAAACATTTATTTTTGATTCCTATATTAAAGATGTTTTTAAAGAACTTTTGGTCCTTAAAAACATTCATTTTTGATTCCTATATAGAAATGCTCTTGGTCTCTGGATAGTCCTAAACCTCATATCATGGGGGAAGTGAGATGAAGCGGGATATGAGGTATAAGAGCCACAAACGTTCCTTCCCCAATATTATATACGTTACAGTGGTCAAGCCTCAGGTTTAATGAGAATGTGTAAATAAGTATTTACTGTCTGTATGTCTTTTTGTTGATGGCCATTGAAACCCTGTCCTTCACCTGCCAGATTTGGAATGTGTATTCAATAGAAAAGAAAACAGACTGAGGAATCACTATTTCTGATGGAACTGCTATTCTCTATCTTAATAGCAATTTACATTTTTCCCTATAGACTTTCTGTGTATAAAGCACTGGCTCATCCATCTTGTTTTTCATTCTTCACAACAAAGCTATAAAGCTGTCAAGACGTATATTATTATTTAGTTCTAAACCTAGACTTACAGATCTTAAATGACTCACCCAAGGTCCCAAGTGTAAAGAGAAGGAGGGGATACTGGTGCCGAGCCCCCACACCTTCACATGCCAGGTGTGAGGTTGGATGTAGCAAGAGGATGGGCAAGTCCTTCTTCCTGTTGTTACAGAGTTTTGATAAGGGCCTAAAGACACTCTTGATAGTTGGCAGGAGGCACATGCCTTAAAGCAAGAATCTGGGCCGCCTAGGCAGGACCTGCTAAGAGACTAAATTAGATTAAACCAGTATGAGTAGTTATGTCCTTGAAGACAAGGGGCTGAAGAGTTAAAAGAGGATTCATGTAGTTGTGGGTTCTGTGCCCCTCTTTCTCCAGTTGAGAGGGGTTTCAAGGGAACCACTCAGAGATTAATATGTATGTCCTGGAATTTAGAGGACACGGGGTCCAGCCTACAAACCTAAATGTGAGAGGTCATGCCTGATATGGCACAGCAGAAAGAGGGAGTGCACTGCCCTCGGGGCACGGACAGTAGTGGTCAAGAAGAGACTTGCCTAAGACTTTTACTAAACAAAAGGAAATAACTTGCAGTGGGAGGGAAGGGGCAGTTTGATTAAAAATGAAATCGCTTTATGATTGCATCCTATTGATGCAATAGGATCAATTCAACAAGATGGTTCCATTAAAAGCACTTCATTTCATCCTCTGCACAGCTCTTCAGGCAGGTATCATGCGTGATCCACATTGGATAGATGAGGGAACTGAGAACAAGTGAAGCTTAATCACTGGTGAAAAGTCAAACGCTAGAAAGTGTATTAAAAATTAAAATCTATTGTTCTTCTCTGGCTCTAAACATTAAGATCTTAGAGACTTTTCCAAACTGCCTCCTGGAGTACCAAACTTTTCCATGTCTAGTGTGCTGGCCTTTTTACCCCACTACACTGCACCTTCCTTGTAGAAAATAGACTTGATTATTTTTTGCGCTGGCTTGGATATTGTATATCTCACTGCATATGTGTTGGGGCTTTGATTTCTTACATCTTAGCCATAACTTCTGTCCTATTTCCTGAATTATGTCCACACACATGCTGGCTAGCCCTATTCCCATCTGTTTCCCCTTCTGAATGCCTTCTTAACATTTTTGGATTTTTGCAAGATTGCTGCTGAGTGGCTGCTTTGTATGTCCACTGCATTTTCATTTAGCTGATTGAAGGTGTCCTTGTCCTTAAATGCTGTTGCAGGAGCTAATGTGAGCATCATTTATTTGTAGCAGAATTTAAAATGGGACTTACTTTTGTCTACATTTTGGCTAAGGCTCTAAAAGTCTAAGAACAGAACAATAGCCTCATGTGCTGAAGTAAAGAATTAGGTCACTTATGCAAGATCCTCAAAGAAGATGGTGCTAATAGGCTCCCACTCACATGAGGGATGTAAGAGAATTGAAATGCAAGAAGCCTCAAGAGGAGTTTGATAGTACAGAGAGGGTTTTGGAAAGAGTGTCCTCTAAGTCTTATCTGCAAGAACCATTGTGTGCCTCACAAAGTTAGACACAAGGCTCTGGTGACTGGTCAGAGGAAGCAGAGCAGAAAGACGGAGCCAGCTCCTCTAGAGGTGGAGCAAGGATGTGTGAATCCTCAGTCCCAGATGTGCCTCTTGTGGATCCATTGTGGACCATGGGGAAGAAGAAAATGACGTGGAGTCATTTCAGAGCCTGTCGAACAACATCTCATAGTGGGTGCCCAATAAATATTTGTAGAAGGAAAAAAGGAGAGATGGGAGGGCGTCTAGCTGGGTTTCCAAGAGCTGAGGCAAGACATTTAAGTCTAGCCAGAGGCATCTTCTATCATGGGACATGCCATTCAATGTTCCCAGAGGTGATCCCAAAGCCTACTAGAACCTCCCAAGAAAGTCACCTTGGAACATTCACCAGTGCCAGAGAGGGTCAAAGATCAACATACCCAGGGGAAACCAAAGCAAGATTACATTCTGCCATTCCCACATTTACCTCTCTCTCTTCCTCATCTCCACACATCCATGGCATCTGTCCCCAAGGAGATAGAGGGTGGTGGGAAATAGGGAAGAAGTCCAAGTGGGATAATTGAGAAGAAGCCAACTGTGCCCCCTGTTCCCAATATAGTGGGCCAGGCCAAAGCAGCCCCAAGGTGGAGGAATGAGAATCTTCCCATGAAGTTAGAAGTTTTGGCTATTATATGGGACTGGCATTTTAATTACCTCAGTGAAAATCCTTTTGGGACAAAAGTAGCCAGAGAAGTTTTGTATTATCTGAGAGTCACCAGAAATGCCCCGGGACCTGTCTTATATTTCATCAAGGAGCATGAGAAAGAACTAGTCCCTCCAAATGACTGTGGATGGGCAGTGATGGAGGAAAAATAGATTTGTTTTCTGATTGTACCTACTTACAAGTCCCACTTGTTCAATGAGCCAATTGCCCTTTTGTATGTAAAAGAGCAGTCCATTCTTATCATATCTCTCTATCCCCTTTCCCTACTTTAGTTTTCTTCATGACACTTACATTGCTGGACATATTTTAGACTTATTTAGTTATTAATCCTTTGTCACCTCCTGTTAGAATACGAGCTCTATGAAAGTGGGGATTTTGGTCTATTTTGTTTCCTGTTTTATCCCCAGTTCCTAGAACAGTGCCTAGAACATAGTGGATGCTCAATAAGTATTTGTGGAAGAAAGAGAAGAAGGAAGAAATGAAGTAAGGGAGGGAGGAAGGGATGAAGGAAGGAAACAAAGAAGGAAGGGAGGGAGGAACGGGAGGAGGGAGAAAGGGAAGAGGATAAAAGGAAGAAGTTCTACATTCAACAAACATTTTTTGAGGCTCCATTACTTTGCCAGGCATAATGCTAAGTGCTAGGGTAAGAAACATAATTCAAAAATTGGTACTTTAATATAAGGAACTCATAGGTTCCTAGGGGAAATGGGAACACATAACCATGGTGGCAAAGGGTATGATGGATGCTATGATAGGAAGAACATCAGGATGCTGTGAGGTGCACCTGAACTGAAATGGGTTGGAAGGAGGTTTGGGTGTGGTTTCCTTTGAAGCTCTGGAGCTGAATCCTAAAGGAACCATCTCTTGGCAGAATCTGGAAACATACCATTCAGGTTTCAATGGTGAGATAATTGATTTCCTACTTCAATGGTCCCTCAGGTTTCAGGAGGCCAAGTGAGGCCATTGGGGAAATAGATTCACAGGAGAACAGTAGTTCAAGCCACTGGGTTTGCCCTGATTTTCTTATTCTAAGCTTAGTGGGTAATAGCATTCTAAACTATGGTCTTTTACCTGGACTTTATTCAGGTGCTACATATCTCTACCCGGGTGAATTCCATGCAAACTAAAATCATCAAGAGTATGTCTATCATCGTTGCTTCAACTTGTAAAGCCTCTCACCCAAGGATCCTCACAACACTACCAAAGGCCCTATCACAATCACTTATGTTACCTTCCTAGCATGTGAGGCTAATACTAAAGTGAGAGCCACTGGGAGGCCAAAGAAAGACCACTTCTGAGAAGGGAGTGCATGTTGAATCCCATACATTTAGAAGGATTAAGTACAGAACACATATGATGCTGTGTCATAGAAGCTGAGAACTTGTCAGACATAAATGGACAAAGAAATACATGAGCAATTTATTAAACAGATTTTTCTTATACGGCTAGTGGCTTAATGCCAAGGCATTTTTGGAACTAACAGGACAACATTGTTGAGCAAATTAGGCTAATATTAACAGCATCACAGATATTTTGGATTTAAAAATGGCAAATAAATGAATAGTACAAAAGTATATTAGCATTCATTTTATGAATAGATTAACAATAGCCGAATAAGCCTAAATCTGAGCTGTTTTAGTGAATAAAAATATCACATTTGAAAACTAATGTTCCTAAAAGGGATACCAAGGATATAATTATACCAGATATGGGAAATTCAATTATTTACTTAATTGGTTCAAGTATTTTTTTCTTTGACATTGTAGGATAGTATTTTGATCAGTATAATCTTATAATCTTATAGATGCTTCTTGCATTCATATCTAAGCACCTGAAAGGGGTATATGGATCAAATGTTTATAAATGGAATAATTTTAAATGCCATTGCAGGGGAAAGGAAGATGTTTGGGGATAGTAGGCTGTTAAGCTAGGGTCTCCTCTTGCTTCCTGTCTCCATAATCTTGGAGCTTGTGGTTGATGTCACAGGTTTCAGCATTCTTTCCTGGAACAACTTTGGATCAGCTTTTCCAATATCACCACAATCACATCTGGCTTTCCCATGTTAGGAATTCCGTATAAATTTTGGCCCACTGAGTGTACTTCTCTTGTTTTCTGCTGCATCTCCGAGTCCATTTATTCTAGCAAATATCTTCTCTGTCATTTCCAGACATTTGGGATGGGAATGAAAGCAGGCCACCCAGCATTTTGATCCCATCACGTTCATTTGCTGCTCCTTTTCTACATCAGTAATCATGCCCTAATTTAACTCTTACAGAAACTAGACTAATATAGTTTGCTTAAGCAGGTGTAACTGTTATGTTGAACAAATGAGACTTAAATTGGGCAATCATGTGCATGTACATACACACACCCGCACGCACAAACATGCAGAGACACACACATCCATATTTTTTGCCTCCACTGCCTATTTACCCTGCTTTCTGGAGTTAGTTCTTCCTTTATGCTTGGACAAAATCCTGTACAGCTTCCTTAGGTTTTATGGACAATCTCAGATAATAAAAAGCCTATTGGTCACATTTCAATAACTAAAATATTTCATCAAAATGATGAATTTCATTTAGAGTTAAAGCTTTTCTCTTCCTCCAGCTACAGCCTGCTCTAGGCTGGTAAGTCTGCAGAGGGAAGTGAGTGTGAAGGGTAGGCCGGGTTGGATAATTTTTTATTTCTCCACCTGCTCTGCTTTTCCTTTCCCCCAGACAACTAGAAGAGCCTTTTGTGTTTATTTTACTAATATTAAATATTTAATTGAGACTATTTTGTGACAAGGAGTGGTTTTGTTATCTCAGAGTGATCAGGAAAAAATGAGACTTGTTATAAATTTATTTCTGCTAGAGACAGGAAAAGGAGCATCCCATAAGCCAGGTGTGGTGGTGCACACTTGTAGTCCTAGCTACTTGGGAGGCTGAGGCAGGAGGATTGCTTGAGCCCATGAGTTTGAGGCTGCAGTGAGCTATGATTGTGCCACTACACTTCGGCATGGGTAACAGTGAGACCCTATTTCTAAAAAAAGAGAAAAAAAAAAAAAAGAAGAGGAAGAAGGAAGAAGCTCACAAAAGCTTGCTTGAAGAGGTAGTTTAGGAAAACAATAAAATTATTTTTCTGATTGCACCCTATGAGTCTCAGTTGTTCAAAAGAGTAGTGGTTATATTTGCAGAGGCCTCTCTCAGATCCTTTAGAATCTTTACATGGCACTGCTGAGTTAACCTAGATGCGAAAACAGCCAGGATTTCCAAGGACAAAACTTCTGAGAAATAAGTATGGTCTTTGTGATGATTTTAAAAGATAATCAAGCCTTTGTATTTTTTTTGGCAATCGTGCAGAAAAGCTACAGTTGGTAGGGGGAATGCTGCTTAACAGGCTAAAATAAGACTCTTCCTTAGTTATGACTGAAGATCTAAGATAATAGATGCCAACTCCTCCTTTATTCCAAGTAAGTGAGATGCCAACCCACTCATGCAGAAAACATGCAAATTATTTGGGCAGTAACTGAGTTTTGAGCTGCTTGGTGTCTCATTCACCTTGATGATTTAAAAACAAATAAAAAAGGTTGAAATCAAAGAGATCTGGCTAAAATAATTTAGAAGTTGGAGGAGTTGTCTGGAGAGAGCGTGCATGCTGTGAATCCCACCCCTCTAATCCCTTAAGGGGTAGGGGTGGAAAGTGTGTCTCCTTAATTCCCACCCTGAGAGTGGGGCCTCAATGATACCACCCAGGGAACTTGATGCACTGGGGTCTCACTCATGCTTGACAAAACGCTGCAGACTGGAGGGTTCCAGAAGCAGCCTGTGGCATCAGAGGGAAAAGCTTGATGTGAGAAGTACCTGAGCTTCTAATATGGTTTGGCTCTATGTCCCTACCCAAATCTCATCCTGTAGCTCCTATAATTCCCTACAAGATGTGGGAGGGACCCAGTGGGAGATAATTGAATCATGGTGGCGGGTCTTTCCCATGCTGTTCTTGTAATAGTGCATAAGTCTCATGAGATCTAATGGCTTTAAAAACTGGAGTTCCCATGCACAAGCACACACTCTCTCTCTCTTTGCCTGCTGCCATCCATGTAAGATGTGACTTGCTCCTCACTGCCTTCTGCCATGATTATGAGGCCTCCCCAGACTAGTGGAACTGTAAATCCATTAAACCTCTTTCTTTTGTAAATTACCCAGTCTTGGGTATGTCTTTATCAGCAGCATGAAAACGGACCAATACAGCTTCCTTCACTGTGGGTCAGAGGAATATACTTTCTGGGTGCCTGTAAAGAACCCAGGAAAGAATTGTCAATTGGGGATTATCTAAAATGAATCTTGCCATGAGAGATTCTGCCAAGGGTAAGTCATCCTCAACAGAACAGTCTGGCCAACCTGAAATATATAACCTGAGAAGTCATAAGTGTTCTCCTCATTCCCTGTACCAGTCACCCAGGTTATGTGTCTACTGGATTTTCTTCCCATAAGTGTAGCACAAATGGGAATTCATTCTAGAAGAATAGAAATTGGGATTTAAAAATAATTCATACTCAGGAAAACAGGGAATATGAATAATATTATGAAATGAGCTTCCTATATCCATTAGATATTTTCTATATTATAATTTGTCTCAAGCTAGAATTTATTATGTAAATTAAATGGAAATTTTAGTGATTATCCTGCGAGTTTGTGCTGTGTTAATTTAGCTATCTCACATACCAAATTGCCAATCTCCAGTCTGTGATATACATATATACAAAGCCCAAAAGACTTTTAAACATATGGAAGTGCTTTTATGAAGTACCATCCTTATGTCAGGTTATGAACATTTCTGCACCAAAGTGATTTTTTCACATTAAGATGGTGTAGGATTAGGTTTGCCTACATGCAACAGACACTGAAAATCAACAGAGGCTGTTCATATAGGGTTGTATTATTTCATGTAAAGGGTCTAGAGGATAGCAGGACTGGTATGAAAGTTCTATGTATTGTCAGAGACCAATTCCTTCCAGTTTTCTGCTCTGCCATCCTTGGGTAGGACCCAAGATGGCTGCTGGAAAACAGTCATTATGTCCCCATTCCAGGTAGCAAGAAGGAAAAGAAAAGAAGGACTTTTTCTGGAAGTTCTTTCCAGGAAACAACTATTTCCACTTATGCTCAATTGTCCAGAACCAGTCACTGATCATATCTAAGTGTAAAATAATCTGAAAAATGTGGTCTGCAACACCAGGCACCCAGCTAAAGTTTGGGGATTCTATTGATGATGAAGAAGGAATGTCTAATATTGGGAGATAACATTTGCCGCTGGTACAGGAAACAGAAGTTAAGAGTTGTCTTTGGAGTCAGATGGCTTCTCTTTAATTCTTGGCTCTACCACTTACAGGGTTGTAACTTAAGTCGAGTCTCAAACTTTCCGTGTCTTTATTTCCTTATGTGTAAAATGAGAATTGTAGAGTTGTCACAAGCATTTAATGTGAAGATATTTAGAATGGTTTCTGGCCATGTGCTGTTATTACCATTATCCCCATGATTTACTATAACCTACTATGCTATAGCTAGTGTAGCCTCTGGAATTTGTTTACAAATCTAGTTGTAGAACCTGGTATGATGCCTGGCACTTAATAGATGTGGATAGATGGATGAATGAATGAATGAGGCAGACTGCATGAGTCTTAAATTGTGGAGCTTCTACTTTCTAGCTGATTTGCCTGGGCATTATTTAATCCCGTCCAGCCTTAGTTTTCCCTTTTTTAAAACAGAAATAAATCATACCACGTGTTCTTCATTTGCACCTCCAGGTCCACTCTCCACTCTTCTCACTCTGCTTTGTGCCAAGGAGGCTGACCTCTAGGGTTGGCTGCAATGAGCTCCTTGCTTTCTGGCTTTCCACTGGATGGGCCCATGGGAGGCACTGGCAGGTGACCAGAGGTGGGAGGAGAGGGAGCTTGGACACTTATTCCTGTGATTTCCTCCTTGTAGGACCATGGTTTGGCAGTGGCTGGGTTTCTGTTATGAAAGATACAACTATCAAGTGGCCCTCACTACAGCTGTAGGTTGTTCTGAGTAGGTTGATACAACTATCAGGTGGCCCTCACTATAGCTGTAGGTTGTTCTGAGTTACAGTAACTGTTCTACCCTCAAGGTTCTCCACTATTGCTATCCTCAGGGTGCTTCAATAGTGTTGATTTTCTTTTTTTTTTTTTTTTGAGACGGAGTCTTGCTCTGTCGCCCTGGCTGGAGTGCAGTGGCGCGATCTCGGCTCACTGCAAGCTCCACCTCTCAGGTTCATGCCATTCTCCTGCCTCAGCCTCTCTGAGTAGCTGGGACTACAGGCGCCCGCCACCACGCCCGGCTAATTTTTTTTGTATTTTTAGTAGAGACGGGGTTTCACCGTGGTCTCGATCTCCTGACCTCGTGATCCGCCCGCCTCGGCCTCCCAAAGTGCTGGGATTACAAGCGTGAGCCACCGCACCCGGCCAATAGTGTTGATTTTCTTAATGGTTCCCACACGTTTATAAAGAGATCCTTCATTAAGTTCTCCTCAGTTCCCAATTTGATTGCTTTTCCCTTCTGAGACCATGATTGATATTAATACATAACACTCAGAGGGTTGCTTTGAGAAGGTATTGAAATAATACATTTAAAGTGCTTAGTACATTGTCTGGCACAGAATAAGCACTCATTCTGCTCCACTAATGCTATGATTATCTGTTTCCTTTAACTCCTCTATTTTATGTTTGGCAATATCTTTGTTTCATATGATTTTCAAAGAGTTGGTTGATTTGCTGAAATATTTTACTGTTAAAAATCATCAGAGCATATCTAAGCTTAATTTTTACACTTGATCTTAGCCAAAAGGCTGAGAAGCAATCTAAGCTTAATTTTTTGGTCAATCTTTTACCTTCAAACAAAATGGTGGCTACTAATTATTTCTCAAAAGATTTTTTTTGCTGTTAAAATAAATAAGACCCAATGTAGTGTCCCCTACCATTGACTTTGACACCTGAACATCTAAGAAGAAGAGTAGTTGAGCTAAGGGTATATGGATCAAAGCTGGGAAATTTGGCTGGGAGGATAGTAATTCAGGAGGTTGAGGTCTTGGAGAGCAATGCTCTGAGAAGCCAAGGATCCAGAGAGCCATGGAGTAGACCAGGAAACCAGCACCAGAGACTTAATCAAAATGGTTTTGACTAGGCTAGACTCCTGGTTATAGCAAAACCTTATTACTAAAGCAAAATGGACCCAAAGCATCTGACTATAGCCATGATACTCTTGCAGTTGAAGGCTCTGGTTTTCTAAAGAGTGGTCTCTCTTTAAAAACAAACAAACAAACAAACAATAAAAACCAGAAAGTCTAGTGGTATTAATGTGTTCTCAGGCTTCATGAATATCTTGGGGAATCTAGTCTTTCAGATAAAGTAATGGATTTTCTTGGTGATGAGTTCTGGTTCTTGGCTCTGAACTTCCAGCTTCATGATCTTCTAGAGTTTTGTGTGGAGAAAATATTGAATCCCTTATATCCATTTTTGTTCCTTTGATCCCTGAGTTGCTACCCTTGATGTTTCTGCAATTGGTTTGAGTACATCTTATAGTTTGCAGATTTTTCCACATCGCAATAATTGCTTAGTAATTAATTGAATTATGCTGTATGACAGAAAGTGAATAATAATGATGACGATGGTGATGATATCTGAAGTCCTTGTGATTTACAAAGTGATTGCTACAAACATTTTCCTACTTAGGGTATTTAAAATATACCAACCCTGAAAAGGATAAAGAAGGAAATAGAAAGTAGGTAGAGTTAGTATATTTAATTGAATGCAGTTCTTTCTGTTTCATAGAAACAACGAATTTGCTTTTTATTTCCCAACAGCATCCAGTAATTGCTATTTTTACATATTTATGATGAGCTATGAGCTATTACTTATTTTTAATGTCAACTAGAGTCAACAATTAAAATCAGAATGTACTTCAATAAAAACGTGTTTTAGTAACTGACCATTTTTAGTAAGAATTCATTTTTCTTACATGTGGCTTCTGTGTTTCCAGACTTGGATATCAGAAACACATGAAAAGTCGTCACAAATGTGTTTAAACACAGAATGGGCTGAAATGAAGAGCAAGGCTTTATTGAATGAGGAAACAGTGAGCTCTGGGATTATTGAAAGGTATTCTTAATACTTTTCTTTACTTATAGAATGTGGACATGCAGAAAGGACTTGTATAAGTAGCAAAAAGGTATATATACCCCAGTTCCACACTAAGGGAACACATCAAGCACATTCGTCTCAAGCTTCCATGCTTTCTTCTCATGCTGTTTTCTCTGTTTGGGAGTTTCTTTTCCTCAATTGTTTACCAATCAACTCTCTACTTATTCTGGGCCCAGCTAAAATGCCATTTCCTCTTTATATGTGTTTTTTTTTTTTCTGGCCCAGGGTTCTGACTATCCAGGTTTGAATCCCAGCTCTACAATTTACCGTAAAAGTTATTTGGTGTTTATAACCCAGCTTGTTCACTTGTAAAATGGGAATTACAAAAGCATCTACTTCGTAGGGTTGTTATGAAATTTAGATGAAATAAAATAAAGTATGAAGTGTGCATAGAAGTATTGACTGACATGCAGTAAGAATTAGGTAAGCTGTCATTAATCAGAATTAATTCCTTTTCTATTTTTGTTCTCTGAGTATTTTATGTCCTACATGACAGTTGGACTTGCATTCTAGTTATTTATATGAAGGCATTTCGTCAGGAATAGAGAGTTCTTTGAGAATAGAAATTCTTTATTCATCATAGCTGTCATCCTGCATCCTGGCACAGTGCCTCCCCATCGAAGTGTATGACACATAGCCTTTGTCTTATACTGTAATTGTTGAAAAATGCCGTCAAAATAATGACAAAAATGCTAAAAATTCCATCGACTTGAGACATTTTGTTTTACAAAGTTCGTAAAAGTTGCAAACATGAAAACTCTTTAAAAAGTAATCCTCATAAAAATCTAACCCTGAATTAGTTTTTGTTTTGTTTTGTTTTTTGACATGGAGTATTGCTCTGCTGCCCAGGCTGGAGTACAGGGCGCGATCTTGGCTCACTGCAACCTCCACCTCCTGGGTTCAAGCAATTATCCTGCCTCAGCCTCCTGAGTAGCTAGGACTACAGGTGCATGCCACCATGCCCGGCTAAATTTTTTTGCATTTTTAGTAGAGACGGGGTTTTACCATGTTGCCCAGGCTGGTCTCGAACTCCTGAGCACAGGCAATCCGCCCGTCTCGGCCTCCCAAAGTTCTGGGATTACAGGCGTGAGCCACTGCGCCCGGCCCCTAGATTAGTTTTAAATGATTTTAAAAGTTTACACATTACAGTCTAACAAGTTTTCTAAAAAATGTTATCTTGTTTTAGGGTCACCGGATTGCCTGCCACAGGTTTTGGAGCTGTCTTTCCTAGACATCCACCAGATCAGAGCAAAATGTTAGTAGTCCCTAAACTGTTACAATTGTACAAAATGTTTCTTGATTCAGAAGGTTTGTTTGCAGGGGCAAAGGTATGAGAGGGTGAGCCAAGGTCAACAAAATGCCCTTTACGTGACATCTTCGACTTGCCTTTAACCAAATATTTTCTCCATTCACATGCATAGCATTAATAACCATAATAATAAAACAGTAAATCCTCACTATTTGCAGATCCTGTATTTGTAAATTTTTCTTCTCTGTAAAATTTACCTATTTGTATCCCACAAGTCAATACTCGTGGTTCTGTCGTGGTCATTTGTGGACATATGCAGAGTGGTAAAAAAGGGAAGGCACCAGATGTGCACAATCCCAACTGAGGTTGAACAGGGTGATGCCCTGCCTTCTTGTTTCAGCTCTCATTCTATAAACGTGTTCTTTTCACAGTCTATTCAGCGATACGTTTTTCAAACTCTTATGCTTTTTGTTGGTGATCTCGTTTAGGACATCCCTCAAGCATGGTGGTGAAGTGCTGCCGTGTTCCTTAGAGCAAGAAGGTTGTGATGTGCCTTTCAGAGAAAACACATGTGTTAGACAAGCTTGATTCAGGCATGAGTTGCAGTGTTGTTGGTCATAAATTCAAAGGTGATAAATCAAAAAATAAGATGTCTTTAAGCAGAAACAGACATACAACAAAGTTTTATACTGATTGATTGGTGAAAATGTGACCAGAGGCTTGCAGGAACCTAACCCTATATTTCCCCTAAGATCAATGGTTCAATATTTGCTAATTCAGAGTTTGCAGCAACATCGTAGAACATTACTGTGAACAAAGAGAACTGACTTTACAGCAAGAGACTATTTTTACTGATATAAGAGATAAGTTTGTTTTGGCAGGGAAGCATGAATTTTTACTACAAAAGAAAAAGTTCTTATCCACTCATCTTTCTAAACATAAACTTTCATTATGTACAGGTAAGTAATGTGGAAATGCACGCATAAGCATGAAAAAATTCTAAGGATTGCATTGTGCATTATGGGGTTGTTGTGGAGATTAATCAAGTTAATATACGTCAAACAATTAGAGCAGTAACTGATGCATAAGTACTAAATTCTCTGCTGGACATGGTGAACCTTTCAGTTTATAAACTCGTATCAGTTCAGAGAAATTTTCTTGATTTATTTTATTCTTGACTTATTGTGTTTTTTCACTGTTTTCTCTTTTGGAAATCCTTTATTTGAATGTTGGATTTCTTGTCCTGATCCTAAAACTTTCCTGTCTTTTCTCACCTTTTCTTTTTGGTCTTTACTATCTACTTTCCTCTCTGTTTCTTCATCTCTACCATTGAATTATCTTTTTGTTTTCTGAATCCTTTTGTTTTTATAGGATCTTTTTTTTTGGTTTCATGACTTCAGTGTCTTTTCTATCTGAAGATGTTAATGAAAGTTTTAATGATAGCTTTCAAATTTTTTTCTTCCCCATGCATACTCTCTGTTTTCTCCAAGATGCCTTTTGTTTCTGTTTTTTATTTGTTTGTATGGTATCCATCTTCCACACTAGAGACATTTTCCTCAGGTACCTGCTAATCAATCCTCTGCTCATGATTAAGTGATGGGGCTCCCAGCCTGTGAGTGAGGCTTACTGCCTTGGAGATTCCATGGAGGAATCTAGGTGGGTTATTATTTCAAAGAAGCCCTAGTACCAGTACAGTCATGCATTGCGTAATGTCAGGGATACACTCTGAGAAATGTGTTGTTAGGTGATTTCATCATTGTGTGAACATCATAGAGTGTACTTACACAAACCAGATGGTCTAGCCTACTACACACTGAGGCTAGATGGTAAAATCCATTGCTCCTAGACTATCAACCTGTACAGCATGTTACTGTACTGAACAGTGTAGGCAATTATAACACAGTGTTAAGTTTTTATGTATCTAAACATATCTAAACATAAAAAGTACAGTAAAAATACAGAATGAAAGATAAAAAATGGTACACCTGTATAGGGCATATGCCATGCATGCACCCTGCAAGACTGGAAGTTGCTCTGGGTTAGTCCATTAGTGAGCAGAGAGTCTATGAATGTGAAGGCCTAGGACATTACTAAATACTACTGTAGACTTTATAAACACTGTATACTTAGGCGACACTAAATTTATAAAACAATTTCATTTGTCCATTTTGCATTGCTATAAAGGAATACCTGAGACTGGGTAATTTATAAAGAAAAGAGGTTTATTTGGCTCACAGTTCTGCAGGCTGTACAAGCATGGCACCATCATCTGCTTGCCTTCTGGTGAGGCGTCAGGAAGCTTTTACTCATGGCAGAAAGTGAAGGGGAGGCAGGAATGTCACATGGCAACAGCGGGAGCAAGACAGAGGGGAGGAGGTGCCAGGGTCTTTTTAACTACCAGATCTCATGTGAACTCTCCTTACTGCAAGTAGGACACCAAGCCACTCATGAGGTATCCACCCCCATGACCCAAACACCTCTCATCGGACGCCACCTCCAACATTGGGGATCAAATTTCAGTATGCGATTTGGATAGGTCAAACATCAAAAATAAATCAACAGTATTTGCCTTTTCTTCAAAAAGAAATTTACCTTAGCTTGTTGCACCTTTTTTACTTTATAGCTTTTTTTTTTTTTAATTTTTGGACTCTTTTAGCAACACTTAGCTTAAAATGCAAACACATTATATAGCTGTATAAAATATTTTCTTTCTTTATATCCCTATTCTGTAAGCTTTTTATTATTAAACAATTTTTTTTTTTACTTTTAAAACTTTTTTCTTAAAAACAAAGACACAAACACACACCTTAACCTAGGCCTACACAGGGTCCGGATCATCAATATCACTGTCTTCCACCTCCACATCTTGAGCTTCTGGTAGGCCTTCAGGGGCAATAACATGCATGGAGTTGTCATCTCCTGTGATAACAATGCCTTCTTCTGGATACCTCCTGTAGGACCTGCCTGAGGCTGTTTTACAGTTCACATTTTTTTTAAATAAGTAGAAGAAATATGCTCTAAAATAGTGATAAAAAGCATAGTATAGTAAGTGCATAAACCAGTAACAGTTGTTTATTATTGTTATCAAGTATCATTATATACTGTACATAATTGTATTTGCTCCATTTTTATATAGCAGCCAGCACAGTAGTCTTGTTTACACTAGCATCACCACAAATAATGTGAGTAATGCATTGTGCTATGATATTACAGAGGCAACAACGTCAATAGAAATTTTTCAGTTCCATTATAATCTTATGGAGTCTTCATAGTACATACTGTCCAGTCTGTTGTTGACTGAAAGAGCATTATTTGGCATGACTCTATTTTAGTCTCTCCTTTTGGGCTGGTCATATTTCCAGATAAGCCTCTTCAATCTCCCTTCTGAAGGGTGAAGAGTGGGCTGGTGCCTGTGTTCTTAGAGTGAGCAAGCAATTGGACTGGGACATCAATATGAATACTGCATTATGTATGGTCACTGAATTGAATTGTGTTTTTGACTAAGGACTTTCTTACCCTACAGATGAATAAATTTCTAGCTTTCTGCTAAGGGAGGGGAGGGGCAGTTACCTGGCAGTTGGGGAAGAGCTTTGGAGCAACACCTGCTTTTCAGACAGCTCTCCCCACAGGCCTTTGCTGACTTAGGATTCATTCAGCTTTCTGCTAAGCCAGGAACCACTTGTCAATCTTCTCTTCAGTTTCCAAAATTTGTTTCTCTTGTCCTTTCTCCTGTTCTCCATATTCTTATGGGTCAAAAAAACAAAACAAAACACTTTCTTAAGTCTCTTTACTGTGGTTTTAGTGGAGCTTTTTGAGGAAGCAGATTCAATGTTCATCTTAACTCTGATGTTATCAGAGTTATCAGAGATTCGATGTTATCAAGTCTCACCTGATCTGCAACCTCCTCTAGAGGACCTTCCCATACCTACTGCCACCCCACTCCCCATAACTTGGTTAGGTCCCTCACTGTGGGTGCCCATAGCACTGTGTGCTTCTTTTATGCAAACACTATTAATATTTGTTGCAATTGTTTGCATTCTTCTCGTTCTTGCTAAATTCAATGCTCTGAAGGGAAAGACTATCACAATTCTGTCCCCAGTGCCTAAAGAGAGCCTAACCTGCAGCAAATACACCACAATTATCTCCTGAGTTAATAGATTAATTATTTCTGAGATTGAACAGCAAATTATAATAGAAGGGGTTTTGGCTAATTCCTATCTTATTTGATTTAGGGGTTCAAGGCCTTTAGAACGACAAGTTGTTCTCAATTATTTTTGGTAAATGCATTTGAAGACATAGTTTCTTTTAGAAAATCAGCCCTTATTAGTTTGAATTGCTAGAATTACTCATTTGTTTTATTTGATCCATGAGTATTAACAAGGAAATAAATACATGAACACCTTCAACCGGCCCCTGCTAATTCCATATGTAATTCTTTCTTTCAGTTAATACGCACTAATTATAGAATGTTTCATACAGTACAATGCTGTGGTGTTTTAGAATCTGCTCTCTTGAATATTAAATAATCTTTTGCTTCTTGCCAACTCTACAGCTCTGAAAGTTAAATGTCAACTTTAAAAGGCAATGAATAAGAATGAGTTTGCTCAATGGACCAAAATATGCTTCAAGTTATAAAAGAAAGACTGTAATCATAAGGTAAATTTAAGGTTTAGGTTACCTGTTAAGGGAGAAAAATCAGGATGAGGTAAAGTTTTGTTATTAAGAAGACATTAGGTTGATGGACTTATCTTAATTTTTAGATGATGTCCATCATGCTGAAATGGCATTTGACTGACTCTCTTTCTCATAACTCAACCTATATCCCACCTAGTTTATTTTGGACCAATGTGAAGAAGACATAACACCTTTCCTCCATAAGTGGGTAGCAAACATCTCAATGAAACTAATTGAAAATCAGAACAGCTAGAATGTTTGACACTACCAGAACCTGTCACTCCTGACGTTAACTAAAGAAAAGGGCTCTGTGAATAATTCCTTCCATGTGCATCACAGATGGAGGAGATAGATGAAAAATAAATTGTAATATAGGGAACAGTTAGGATGACACTAAAGTGATATCAAAGACTTAAACTTTAAAAATGAAATTTATAGACTTTGAGTCTCAATTGAGCTTGTCCAGAACTAAAGCTGTTGTTTTCCTTGAGAGTTGGTCTCAGTCCCATTAGTGAGTCTCCACGGAATTGACAGTGGCCTGTGATGGGCACAGTGAGAGTCAAGGAGGCTCAAAGACCTCTTAAGCATCAACAATGCCCATTTGGTCTCAAACTATTAATAATACAGATGCATGTGTAGGGAGTCTCTAACATGGATAACTTACGCTACATGGATAGAGACAGTAGAGGAATAGAAAAGTAACGAAAGGCACATTTCCTTTATGGCATATAGGAAAAGTAGATGGGAACATGCATATAGTTAGTAATTCAATTTAAGAGTTTTTATTTGCCTTCCTACCTGATTCTCAAGCATTCTCAAGAAATTTTAGTTAATTTGAAAGTACTCTTTATGAGGCATGGAAAATAAATTCACTGATTTTCAAAAGGCCCCTGTATATCTGATTATGTAATAGAAAATCATTTTATGATTTGTCCACAGAACCAGATGACTGTAGCTAATTCATTCTAGGAAGTAAGGTTTTCCATGTACAAATCTCCGGGCTGTTTCTACGACCATTAAACAAGCGATCAGAAACCAAACCAGTAAAACAAACAATCAGAACTGTATCAAGCAGATCCAATTTTGAAAGGGAGATGTAGTAATAGATATAATTTTATGTTAAGATCTTATTTCTCAGAAGCCCTTATTTAAATATACACATAGAGTTCCTTCTCTATTCCCACTGTTTCACTTGACTTCACTTTTTTTTTCCTCTTTAAAAAAAGAAAGGAAAAAAATATATACACATATAAACATGTGTGGTCCCAGGATAATGGTCCACAGGAGAAGTCAGTTTTTTTTGATAGGGAAAAATCAGTTCAGGCAGGGTATTTGCTGTGTGAGAAGCAGGTCCGTGGGGCCCTGAGTTTGAGGGCTCCCCAGGAGTACTGAATTCCCACTGGAGGACGGAGAAGCACCTGAGGTAGACCTCACACAAGGTCAGCCCTCACTACTGCACCTTGTCGTTTTTACCAAATTTGATTGTCTCCTGGTGGTAGTGATTAGTGTATATTGTTGAAATTTCATAATAAATGGCTCGTTTCCATAATTCATCCAAACATTTATGTAATCCACATAATGGGAGAAGAAAGAAATTAATGGTGTTTGGGATCACTAAGTAGCTTTTGGAAATTGTGTGTGTATATGTGTGTGTGTATGTGTGTGTGTATGTGTGTGTGTGTGTGTGTGTGGGTGGGTGGGTGGGTGTTTGCTTTTTTCAGAAAGAACATGGTATAGAAACACAGGATAGGAAACCTGGGTTCTACTTCTAGGCCTGCAATAAACCTGCTACGTGACCGTGTGCTGCCTAATAACCCTCTCTGGACTCCCGTTGTTTCCATTTGGAAAATGAGGAGATTGAATCAAATGATCTGTAAAGTCCTTTCCTACTCTAAAATTTTATGGCTCTAGGAGAAAGGCATCTATAGTTGCATAAATGGGCAAGTTAAATGAGGCCCAAAAGTAGTTCAGGCAGTTAAGTGTTCATTGTTGGGATGGAGCACTTATCCTTATGTGTGTGGAGTGGTCTTCATAGTAGCAGTAGCAAGCCTGGGCTGCAGTTTAAATTCTTCCCTTTTATTCCTCTCTCTGAGACATTAACATCTATAAAACCTTTGGCACTCTTCAGAGGAAGGGGACTACATGTAAATAGTAAGAAGGATTTTTCTTTTAAAGTACAGTACAAAACATTTGTTTTCTTTTCTACTTACGCATTTGTGCTGTAGCTTGTCTCTTGGTAAAATATTACCCAGTTGTTGAACATTTTTCCAGAAGAAAAAAGGTTTCAAAAGTTACCCTATGATGATGATGATATGGTAGGCTTTGCATCCCCACCCAAATCTCATCATGAATTATAATCCCCATAATCCCCACATGTCAAGGCAGAGACTGGGTGGAGATAACTGGATCATGGGGGCAGTTTCCTCCATGCTGTTCTCTTGATAGTGAGTGAGTTCTCACCAGATCTGATGGTTTTATAAGGGCCTTTTTCCCTTTTGCTCACTGTTCTCTCTCCTGCTGCCCTGTAAAGAGGTGCCTTCCACCATCATTGTAAGTTTCCTGAGGTCTCTCCAGCCATGCTGAACTGTGAGTCAATTAAATCTCTTTTCTTTATAAATTACCCAGTCTTGGACAGTTCTTTATAGCACTGTGAGAATGAACTAATACAGATGAGGAGGAGGATAAAAACAAAAATATGCAAAGAGGAGAGTGGGGTGATGAAAGGTCATGAGAGTGAGACAGGCTTGAATTCAGTTCTTGATTCTCCATCTTATTCATTGTGGGAGCTTTCAATTTTGTCCGGCCAGCTTTCTTCTTTTGGACAACATCCTCTCACCTATTCAGTGTAATTTGACTAGGCCATATTATGGATGGCTGACTCTGTTCCCCATTTCTACCTCCCCACAAGCCTAAGTGTTGGGCACAAATCCAGACCAGGCTGTTCAGAGGATAGTTATTGGAGTTCTAGGGAAGATGCCCTGTCCTGTTCCAGTTTGCAAGTTATAGAGGACATCCTGCTTCTGTGGGAGTATCTATGTATAAATGAAGTTAAGCAGAGGTATGGGAAAAGACAGTTCTGATGACATTCTTCTTATATGAGCTGATATTTTCCTTTAATTTTTATCTATTAAGTTTGAGTTGGGTTTCTATAACTTATACTAATAAAAGCAAACACTTACATGATGCTTATTATGTACCAGGCACTATTCTAAGTGTTTTTATATATGTTAACCCAGTACTCCCTACAAAAACTCTATGAATTGGTTTCTTCATTATCTGCATTCTGTGATGGGAAATACAGAAGCACAGAGAAGTAAATAACATGTCCAAACTCTCACAGCTGACCGGGGATAATGGCCAGGATTTGAGCTGAGATAGTTTAATACCAGAGCTCGTAGCCACTCTTCTATGCTGCTTCTCTCAATGATAGGCCAACTAAGAGACCTCTGGCATATACTTCAGTTTCCTGAACATCACTTGTCTTTGTAAACATGGAGAGAATAATGGCTATATTTAGTCAGGCCAGGCCTTGAGCATTGGATTAGTCAGTATTCTCTGAGAAAGAAAACCAATATGATATATATGAGGAGATTTATTATGTGCTTACATGGTTATGGAAGCTGAGAAGTCCTACCATCTGCCTTCTGTAAGCTGCAGGGCTGAGAAACCCAGTGGTGCAACTCACTTAGAGTCTGAAGGCTGGCGGGCCAAGGGAGATGATGGTGTAACTCCTGGTTCAATTCTGAAAGCCTGAGAACTAGTGGGCCTGCCGGTGTAAATCCCAGAGTTCAAATGCCAGATAACTAGGAGCTCAGATGTCCAAGGTCAAGAGAAAATGGATGTCCTAGCTCAAGAAGAGAGAAAATGTACCTTTCCTCTTTTTGTTCTGTTCAGGCCCTTCATGAATTGGATGATGCCTACCTACATTGGTGAGGGCAAATCTTCTTTACTCAGTCCACCGATTCAAAAGCTACTCTATTTTGGATTAGCAAAAGAGATGGACAGATACAGACAGAAATAATGTCTTACCCGCTATCTGGGCATTCTTTGGCCCAGTTATGTTGACACATAAAATTAGCCATGACAAGCACTAAGCTTATAAAGGAAATACTGGTGAAAAGTTATTTATCCATTTTGAAATTTCTCAAATCAAATGTTCCATTTCTTAAACTACCCGGGCTCCTGGTTCCTTAGACATGCCTAGGTCCCTGCTTGACATTTTTGCCCTGTGAGTCAGGAATGCTACCTGAGTGCATATCACCAACTTGAATTTCCTAGAATGGATAGCTTGGCTGGTACTGAGTGGTGACGGCTTACTAGTTGGCAAGTTGCTGAGTTAATTTTGGAGTCAACCTAAATGCAGTTTTTCTTTGTGTTATCCTTGCATATAGGATATCTCTCCTTAGCTGATGTATGTTGAAGCCAAATGACCGAGGAGGTGGGATATCTGGTGTTAGTATTTGGGGTTGTGATTCAGGTTCTAATGAGTTTAGTTTGGAATTTGGATTGTGTGCCTTGGCAAAGGATATTTTAATGGCAGGTAACAATAACCTATTCTATCACTATCCTTGCATTGTAATTCAAATAATTTGATAAGAAAATATATGTGAAACCACATGATATAGTGCCCATTAGATCTGAAGTTTTGGCATCCTGATGGGCTGATGGCTGACTCAGACCATCCTTTGTTTCCTGTAAGTCTTTATGGAGTCTAACTTTATTACAGTAGCCATTCAAGTTATATCTGCCAAGTGGAAAGTCAGGTTTCTTTGTAGATTTGGGTGTGCTCAGTGAGGCCCTAAAACCAGCATTATGAATATAGGCTTATATGGTTTATCTTGTGGCCACTAGTTTGCAGAGATGGCTGAAGCACTTTGTTCCCTCCCTGAACATGCATGCTGCTGCACCCAGAAAGAGGCTGAGGTTATTTGCCTGCCCTCTGCACCTGGGCTGGTCTTTTGACTGGTTTTGATTAATAGAATGTGGCAAAAATGATATCCTGGGACTTCTGAGCACAGACATTAAGAAAAATAGTAGTTTCTACTTTCTGATTCTCAGATTCTAGCTGATATGCTGTGAGAAGCCGAAGACACATGGAGAAGCCACATGGAGGAGAATCAAGGCTTGTGTTTGACAGCTCCAGTGAAGCTCCCAGACAATAGTCAAAACAAACTGGAGCCATGTGAATGAGCTGTCTTGGATCATCCAGCACAGTCAAACCTCTGTACAACTGTAGCTCTAACTAACATCGCATGGAATAGATAAACCACCTAGCTGAGCTAATCATTCCACAGAATAATCAGAGATAATAAAATAGTTGTTATTTTAAGTTACTTTTAAGCCGTAACAATAGATAATTGAAACAACCTTCATATCTCTTAATACCATGCTTATATGGTCATTTCTTCTGATATTAAGCCTATAGGTATAGTTTTTGCCATTTCTAATCAATCAGAGATGCAAGCAGTTCAAATTATGGGGACTGATGATCTAATAAAACAATGTGCAGAATAATCAACTCAAAATGGATTAAAGATTTAAGTGTAAGACCTGAAACCATAAAACTCCTAGAATAAAACATAGAGGAAAACCTTCTTGACATTGGTCTTGGAAATGAAATGATTTTTTTGGACAGACATCAAAGGTACAGGCAGCAAAGGCAAAAAACAAACAAACAAAAATGAGACTACATCAAACAAAAAACAGCTTCTTCACTGCAAAAGTAACAAAAATGAGGCTCAGTGTCGTGGCCCCAGCACTTTGGAAGGCCAAGGGCAGTGGATCACTTGAGGCCAAGAGTATGAGATCAGCCTGGCCAACATGGTGAAACCCCGTCTCTACTAAAAATACAAAAATTAGCTGGGCGTGGTGGCACATGCCTGTAATCCCAGCTGCTTGGGAGGCTGAGGCAGAAGAATAGCTTGGATCTGGGAGGCAGAGGTTATAGTGAGCTGAGATCATGCCATTGCACTCCAGCCTGAGTGACAGAGTGAGTGAGACTCCGTCTCAAAAACAAAAACAAAACAAAACAAAAACAAAAAGAAACAAAAACGAAAAGGCAGCCTATGGATGAGGAGAAAATATTTGTAAGCATATATCTGAAAAGAGCTTAATATCCAAAATTTACAAGGAACTCATAACAACTTATTAGAAAAAAAAAAAAGCCTGATAAAATGAGCCAAGGACTTAAATAGGCATTTTTACAAAGAAGACATACAAATGGCCAATAGGTATTTAAAAAGGTGCTCAGCATCACTAATTACCAGGCAAAGATAAATCATAACCACAATGAGATATCACCTCATGCCTATTGAAATGACTTTATCAAAAAGACAACAGATAAGTGTTGGCAAGCATGTGGAGAAATTAGAACCCTTGAACACTGTTGGTGGGTGTGTAAAATGGTACGGCCATTACGGAAAAAAGTATAGAAGTTCCTTAAAAATAAAAAATAGAACTACAATATGATTTATCAGTCACACTTCCAGGTACACATCCAAATGAAATGGAACCAGTATCTTGTAGATACCCTCATCTTCATTGCAGCATTATTCACAATTGCCAAGATACAGACTCAACCCAAGTGTCTGTTGATGGATATTATTTCACCTTAAAAAAGAAGGAAATCCTGCAATTTGTGACAACATAGATAAACCTAGAGGATATGATGCTAAATGAAATACAGACACAGAAAGAAAAATACTGCATAATCTCACTTCTAAGTGGCATCTAAAACGTTGAATTTATAGAAGCTGAGAGTAGAATGGTGGTTGCCAGGACCTGAGGGGTGGGAGAAATAGAGAGATGTTGGTCAAAGGGTACAAAGTTTCAGTCATGCAAGATGAATAAGTGCTAGAGATCTAATGTACAGCATGAGGATTATAGTTGACAATAATGTGTCACATACTTGAAATTTGCTAAGAAAGCAGATCTGAAGTGTTCTTATTGCAAAAAAGGTAACTGTGAGGAGATGGATATGTTAATTAGCTTGATTGTAGTAAAATCAGTTTAATATGTAAATATATATCAAAACATTATGTCATGCACTTTAAAGATGTACAGTTTTGATTTAAAATAATAAAAAAACCCAAATTGAGTGGGAAAGATTTTTTAAATATCAGGGCTGTGGAATTTATATTTAAGCCTGACATTTCCTTTAGTCCCATGTATATTAATAAAGAGCCAATATAATTAGTATTACTCTTCATAATATTTAAAGTTTATGTAGTTGTCATAGAAAATCATTAGTTATAATTACTTGAAGTCTTCAGTTGATCTCAGTGAATAGTAGTGTACTATGCATCTTTGAGTTACAGAGGTGGCTTCACAAGAATAAGAACTTTCCAGAATTTCAGAAGTCTTTGCTGCTATCTGTATTTAATTTGATTCTGTATTTGACAGTTATGGAGTTAAATTATTACTCAAACATATTAATCTTATATTGTTCTTTCAAATGGCTTTTAAAAACTATTAGGCCTGAGGAAATTATATTTGTCCCACATATCTGAGTTAATTCTTTCAATATAACCATTTAATGACAACATACTATTTACTAAGAAGAGTTAGGCACTGGGAATACAGAGAAAAAAGATATCAGCTCATTTATCTAATGTATGAGACAGAAAAACAACCAATTAATACTTGTGTATCAGCCAAGGAATATGCTTGGCTGAAAGTAACAGGAAACCTAACTAAAGCAGCTTGAATAATTAAGACATTTATTTGGTCACCTGGCATGAAATATAAAGGCAAGGAGTCCAAAACTGGTATGGCACCTAAACAATGTCGTCAAGAATTTGGATCTTTTTGTGTTTCTTCTTTACAAGTGTTATTAACTAGCTTTCATCCTTGCGACCTCAAGATGGTTGCTGTGCCTCCAATCCCCATTCTGTTCCAGAAAGAAAGAAGTGAAAAAGAGGTAAAGGGAAGCCCACCCCAGGATCTTCATCCTACATCTATTTTATGGACTGTGGCATGGCCGCCCATGGCTACATGATTGTTTTCAGCTTCTAAGTAGGGAAAGACAAGGGAGAAGGGAATTTGGAATAAGTGTTATTTGGGCCAAACTGCATGCCACAACACATTAGGAGTGAACATGATGCAAGGGAGCACTGAACTCAGATTTGGGAGGTCAGGAAAGGCTTCTGGGTAGAAGCGACACCTGAACTGAGTCACGAAGTCTGAGTTGGAGTCAGCCAGATCAACAGGAGAGAAGGGCACCCTAGGCAGAGGATGAAGGATGTACAAAAAAGGCAGGGAGGCCGGGCGTGGTGGCTCACACCTATAATTCCAGCAGTTTGGGAGGCTGAGATGGGCGGATCACCTGAGGCCAGGAGTTCAAGACCAGCCTGGCCAACATGGTGAAACCCCATCTTTACTAAAAATACAAAAGTTAGCCAGTATGGTGGCATGCACCTGTAATCCCAGCTACTTGGGAGGCTGAGGCATGAGAATCGCTTGAACCAGGGAGGTGGAGGTTGCAGTGAGCTGAGATTGCCACACTGCATTCCAGCCTGGGGGACAGAGGGAGACTCTGTCTCAAATAAAAATAAAATAATAATAACAAACAAAGGTAGGGAGGAGCGGAACCTATGGGAGGCATGCATGGTTCATAGAGCAAGAATTTGCAGTGATGACAGCTAAAGTTGGAGAGAAGTATTGGGGCTAAGAAAGCAGGGCCTGAAAGCCATGTTGAGTTTGGACTTTATCATGTAGGTGGTATGAAAGGTTTTTGAGCATAGGATAGGAATAATCAGATTTGTGTTTAGAAAACAGAGAACAGATTGGTAGGCAACTGAGATTGCCATCTTGAACGTATCAAGGCAAGACGTAATAAGGGCCTGACCTTAAGCGATGGTGGTGTGGAGGGGGAGAAGGGTGCAGATTTTAGATCTAGTAAAAAAAAAAAAGAAGAGGCATTGACATCTACTTGAAGATTGAATAATTATAGGAGTAAAGCAGACTTGAGATTGATTCCTAGGCTTCTGGATTAGGCAACTGGAGGGTGATGGGGCCATTCACTGAGGCAGTGAAGTCAGGAGGAAGAGCAAACATCAGATAGCATGTGGATATTTGAGACTGGAGCACAAGAGAGATTACTGATCCAATCCCAACTGCTGATATAGGTATCCTAGCTGGCTCTTCTGCCTCATCTTTCCCTTTCACTTCATTCTCCAACCTGCAGCTTGAATAATTTATTTAAAATGCAAAGATAACCAACCCCTCTCACTGTTTAATGTCATTACAGTACAGTTTTCTCTTCTACCTTAATGAGCATTTACTATGTGTCTGGCACTGAGTTAAGGGTTTTACATGCCATATTTTATTTAATGCTCATTCTTTAAGATAGATACTGCAACAATCCTCATTACAAAGGGCTCAGAGGGGTAAAGTAACTTTCCAAAAGTTTTTTATCCAGTAAGCACTAGAGCTGGGCTTTAAACTCCTATCTGGTCTGTCTGACTGCAGAGCCTGTGTCATTAACTTTTAATGGGAAAATCTGCAATTACTTTTGCACCAACCTAAATACTACATTGCATCATCTTTGATGCTTAAATGTGTATAGTGCTCCATATCTTTCAGAGTACTTTCACACACATTATCCATTATTCCATTCTGCTTAACAATCATGCAAGGTCATTTGGGTGAGTATTAAGTGTATAGAGGAGAAAATCAAAACACAAAAATAACCAAAGAATTCAATTTCTCATTAAGTAATTAATCCATTTATTCTATAAATATTTATGAGGCTGATACTAATGGGAGGAGTTTAAATGCAGAGTGGTTAAGTGACTTTCTCAAGGCTCCATGACTGCTTAGTTGCAAAGCAGAAACTGGAAGCTTTGGGTCATAGTTCCGTGTTCTTGATGGGAGGGGAGAACATCTTGCAAAACTGCTAGGGATCTTAGCAAGTGCTGGGCTTGGATCAGGATTAAAATCAGATTCAAATTGTCCTCCATTTCATCTTTCCTCTCCACCTCTTACCCACTAGCTTCTTAGAGGTTGATCTCTAAAAAATAGGCCTGGGGGCTAGGCACAGTGGCTCATACCTGTGGTCTCAGCATGTTGAGAGGTTGAGGTGGGAGGATCAATTGAGCCTAGAAGTTCAAGTCTGCAGTGAGCTTGAATCACCTGCTCTGTGAAAGGGCTGTGTATACAAAGTGACCCCCCAAATGCTGAAGAAATAAGAAACCAAATAAAGAGGCAGACAAATCCAGGTCATAGGTTTTGGGTAGTTTAAGGGGAACTTAAAAGCAGGGAGACTTACAGAAGAATGGTCTTGGGAGGCCACAATACAGGTAGATCTCCACATCACAAATCCCCAGACCCAGGGCTTAAATCTTGGGGAAAGTATCCCTGCTCTGGAAGGAATGTGTAGGTGGCTATGGGTGTCAAAGCCTATGATTTCCAGAACAACAAGGGTCGTTTTGGAGGAAACTTAAAATGAGTAGGTCTTCCTACATAAAGAGTAATACATCAGTCAGACATTTGGGAGGCATTCTTGAACTTGGGGTTAGTTAGAAGTTACATGGCGGATTGGCATTTAAAATAAAGTCACTCTTCTCTCCATATTGTCACTGCACTCCAGCTAGGGTGATGGAGTGAGATCCTGTCTTTTATTTTATTTTATATTATATTTTATATTTTTATTTTATATTATATATATTTATTTTATATTTTATTTTATTTTATTTATTTTAATAAATAAAATAAAAAAATAGGCCTGGCATTCAGCAGCTGTGGATTTGTTCTGTGGCTAATTCAGCAGGTAGAAGTAGGAGGAAATGACAGGGATGTCTGTATCAGCTCAATTTAAGTTTTTTTTTTTTTTTTTTTTTTTTGTGAATGATGGTTGCTGTTAAGAATGAGACAGAGTTTTCCAGAGTGGTTGTAAGTTGCGGCCTCACCTGCACAACGCACCCCGTCACCTCAACACAGGGTCAGGTAGACTCCGTGACCCGCTGTGGCTATGTTTATCTTAAGTAATGAATACTGCTTCTACTGCTGCCAGTGACAAGATTAACTCCAAATTAATTCCCTGATTCTTTAAGTCACATACTCACATTCAGACTCCTAGATGACCCATCTGATTTGGTGAATACATGTCACATGCCCTTGTTCTGGCTGCCAGGAAGCTGTGTGATAAAATATCTGCCCCCCATCTAGACAAAACAGAAAAGAAACAGTTGGTCTTTAAGGTTCCTTTGAGCCTAAGAAGCTGTGATTCTGTGGGCTTGGGTACATCATCTTGTCATCCAGTCGCATATGTTACCACTGGTGCTAGGGCAGCTGTAGACATTTCAACTCATACCATGAATTTTATGATAACTCCAATATCAGACACCTTTTCCTTTCTTATTTTACAAAACACCTTTCATTGTACTCTGCCTTATAAAGTATATAATAACTACAACTGTTAAAGACAAAAGAGGGCACGTGTAGCAAATTGTGGGTGGTGCAGGGTGAAAGCCAGCCACCTAACTTCCTGGCATCGTTACAGTGTGGCATATCCTCGTGAATTTACTGGTTTCTGGTCTTCAGTTTTACATTTCCAGAAAGCCTGTTTTTATCAGTACTTCAGAATTTAACGGATGCATGGAGATCAATTCGTGCTCATTAAATTCACGATAAACACCAGAATTCTAATTAGTTAATTTATAATGAGAAATAAAAATTTCAAGCACACCAGACGCACATGTCAGCCTAACAAAAGGCATTCTCTCTCTCTGAAAAACCATACGGGAAGCCAAACAATAATCAGAATGTTGTTCACTCTTTGGAATCAGAGCAAGGGGAGTTGGTTACATGATTACAATGATGAATGGCCTTAGACTTTGGTGGCCTGATTGTAATAGGATTTTTTCGGTTGTAAGGAACAAAAACACAATTAAAATTTTCTTGGGCAAAAAGGACAGTTTATTAAAAGAGCACTGGAGTGCCTCATGGAACTTTGGGAAAGTCCTTGGAAGAGCCTGGCTTCAGAGATGACTGGACTCAGGACTAGAAAAAACTTGGGATTCTCTTCCTGTTGGCTTCATTCCCTCCCTCTGAGGACCAACTTCTTCCACCAGCTGGAGGATGTTACATCCCTCAGTTACTGTCACGGGAGAGTGAGTGGCCCGTTTCCATTGGTTTCTATTAAGAAAAGGAAATCCCAAAGAGGGCCCTGATCAGACTGGTATTTGGACCTAAGAGCCACGAGTAGGGATGGGAACTGTAAAGCAGAGCCACCTGGTGCAGGCTTGTTCTTGCTGGTTCCAGATAATGACTTAAAGTCACTGTTGGCTGTCAGTAAGTCCAGGTTGGTGAATTGACATTGATGTAGTCCAGCTCTGCTTCCAGAACCAGGGGGATCTGTTTGTAAACCAGGATACCTCTTCCCCAAGACAATGCCTAGAAATAATGCCTCCCTTGTCTTTCTGACCTCTTGCTTCCTGGAGTTTCTCTGAAGGGCATTTCTCTTAATGGACTTGTTCTTTTTGCTACAGCTAATATCTAGAGGAAGATCCATGTTGATTTCCCATATTTTTATTCTCAAAAGACCACCTTATTTCCAGTTTGGGGAGCACATAATGTACTCTCTATCACTTAAAGATTGATTGTTGCCCTGTATTTTGGATTTTTTTTTAAGGGGGTGAGGGAAGGAGAAGGCAGTCACAAAGAGTTGGTGAGTAATTGGCTGAAAGTCGTCATTCAATATTATAAAAGTTTCCATTTTGTTCCACAATGCCTTTTTAGAAAGATAACTGAATGTTTTAATCTTTCACCTGTATTTACTTTGCATACTCAATGTAGTTAATCTATATATCTTTATATTCTAATTTTATTTTTATTGATTTAAATATTCAATGAATGCTTCTCATTGCCTACTTTGTATCAGACTCTGTGCTAGGAGGTGATAATAAGGAGAGGGAGAAGGGCTCAATTAGGAGGGATAGGTTTCTATCTGCTTTACATGAGTAGAGAGATACCCAAATGCTGACCTGCAGGATAGTTCTATCCAAAGCAACTCTCCAGTGTTCTACTGGGGTTCCTGATAAGCATATCTTTTGAGTCATAACTTTGAGTGAGAAGAGGGTGGGGAAGCAAGTTCACTGTTATCTATTAACACAAACATATTTTAAGATTATGGAATATTTTCATTATCTAAAATACTCTTCAAACACCCATCTACTCATTACCCAGTTATAATGTAAGTTAATATTTTTACTATACATGCTTCAATGTTTTTAAAGAAATGGTTTATCATGATTTATATGGCCATTCAATATATCCATTTTCTTGCAGGACATTAGCTTCCAAATTTTCACTATTACAAATAAGGCCACAGTAACTATCACTATACACATCTCCTTGAATATATATGTAAGAGTTTCTTTATACACCATAAATATTACAATTATAAATCATCAATTCACAATAACATTTTTTAAAACAATTTTCTTTATATTCATAATTGTTGGGTAATAAGACATATGCACCTTCAATTTTGCAGGATACTGCCACTAGTTTTGTTTGAACATATTTATTGTTTCATATCCTCATAAATAGGGATTTTTAATTTTTATCAATCTAATAGATATTACATGGCATTTCATTGTTGTTTTACTTTGCATTTCACTAATTACTAAATTTGATTTGCAAGAGTTTTAAAGGCTGGGCACAGTGGCTCACACCTGTAATCCCGGCACTTTGGGAGACCAAGGCAGGTGGATCTCTTGAGGCCAGGAGTTCAAGACCAGCCTGGCCAACATGACAAAACCCCATCTCTACTAAAAATACAAAAATTACTTGGGCCTGGTGGTGCGTGCGTGTAGTTCCAACTACTTGGAAGGTTGAGGCAGGAGAATTGCTTGAACCTGGGAGGCGGAGGTTGCAGTGAGCCATGATTGTGCCACCGCACTCCAGCCTGGGGATGACAGAGTGAGATTTTGTCTAAAAAGAAAAAAAAAGAGTTTTAAAAAATTAATTCTGTTAGTAATCCTCTTTTGGTTAGATTTATTTTATTGATCCTCTTTTGGTTAGATTTATTTCATTTTACTATTTTTTTGAGATGGAGTCTTGCACTGTCTCTCAGGCTGGAGTGTAATGGTGCGGTTTTAGCTCACTGCAACCTCCACCTCCTGGGTTCAAGTGATTCCCCTGCCTCAGCCTCCCAAGTAGCTGGGACTACAGCCACCACGCCTGGCTAATATTTGTATTTTTAGTAGAGATGGGGTTTCACCATGTTGGCCAGGCTGGTCTCAAACTCTTGACCTCAAGTGATCCACCTGCCTTGGCCTCCCAAAGTGCTGGGATTACAGGTGTGAGCCACTGCACCCAGCCTTTTGGTTAGATTTATAATAAATATCTTCTTCCAGTCTATGACTTTTCTGAAAACTTTGTTTATAGTATCTTTTGATCAACAGAAGTTTTAAATTACAATGTAGTCAAGACCTAAATATGAAATGTCAAATTCTAAAATTTTAGAAATTTCATATATATATATGCATACATATATATGTAATATACATGTAATTATATATGCATATATGTAATATTTTTATAAGACTAAAGGTTTAGCCCAGCATCATGTGACTCACTCTTTCTTCACTGACTTGTAAGGACATTTCCGTCATACACCAAATTCCTATATTTAAGCAGTTCTTCTTCTAGGCTTTACATTTTCTCAATTGGTCTATTTTTATACTGACTCTCTTTGGCACTTCATAGAGTCATATGACTATTAGGATTTGTTTGTCAAGTTCTACAAAACACCTTATTGGTGTTTAGATTGGAAGTGCTTTAAATTTTTTGGATGGAATAATTGCTATCATTATATCCACCATTCCACACATACATAAATTATTTTATGTTTTTCAACAACATTTTGTATTTTCCCCATAAATGTCTTGTATATCTTCTGTTCTATGTATTCTTATAGAAAACTTAGATATTTTGTTGCAAGTATAAATGGGATTTTCCTACTTTGATTATGCTTTCTAATTTCTTGTTGCAGGTGTATGGCTATGCTATTTTTGTATATTGATCTTTTATCCAACAACCTTGCTGAAACTTGCCTATTGTTATAATTTGTATATTCTCTTGTATTTTTTAAAATGTAAACAACTTTGTCATCCACGGAAGACGACGATTTTGTTTCCTTTATTCCAATTATGCTATTTGCTAATGCTGATTTTGCTGGTTTTTCTTGTTTTACTGCATTTTCTAGGCTCTCTAGTGCATTATTGAATAGAAATGCTAGTGGAGGACTTCTGTGACTGGGAATATTTCAGGGGAGAATTTTCATGAGCTTAGTTTTTATTCTTATTTATTGTGTTCTTCTCATAGTAATGTTGCCTTGTTCTGTTCATTTAAAGTATGATGGATTTTCCAGGACTAGCAGCAATCATAGATAATTCTATCCAGGAGGAATGAAATCTTTGGGCAGTTTGCTCAATATCTTAGTTCTAGAGTGCCCTCTTCAGTTCTAACAGTGAAGTGAGGCTTATTTAATTAATGACACGTTTCAGGGGTGGCAAAACATAGGAGGGAGTGATGTTTACTGATAATCATGATACTATCTTATAGCTCTAGGATCCTTATTTTCTTGTGTTTTATTTCTTATTTTTCTTTACCTTCTAGTTGCCCCGCTCCTCCCCAGAAGCAGTGTCTTCCCAAGACTATAACTGTGGTCCTGGATACTTCCTTGAAAAGTCATGCTTCAGATCTTCTGGTCTCAGACCTGTTCTCACGATTTCCTCATCAGGAAAGGGTGTTCTCTTTCTGTGGGTGCTGTCCTCTGTGTTCCACCCTTGCTAGAGACTTGCCACCTCTCCTGTCTTCCATATAATCCCTGCCTGATTCTGTTTCAGCATGGGCTCTGATTTGGCTCTACTGATTCTGGTCTGTTCTACCTACATGTAAATTGAAGTTTGTGGTATTTCCTATCCTTCACTATGCTCTACCTGTGGGCAATTGTGTAGTTTTATTTGATTTACTGTTGACCTGTATGGTTTTGGAGGATGTATGTAGAGATTTGGATTTAAGAAACCAAAAGGTTGAGAAATGTGTGTTACAACCTTCCTGCATAAATGTGGTTTTGTCATTTTATTTCTGTGATTCTGATCTATTTTTGCCTTACATATTTGTATTAGGCTGTTCTTGCATTGCTATAAAGAAATCCCTGAGACTGGGTAATTTATAAAGAAAAGAGGTTTAATTGGCTCACAGTTCTACAGGCTTTACAGGAAACATTGTGCTGGCATCTGCTCAGCTTTTAGGGCATCCTCAGGGAGCTTTTACTCATGGCAGAAGGTGAAGGGGGAGCAGGCACATCACATGACAGAAGCAGGAGCAAGCAAGAGAGTTGGGCGGCAGGAACTACACACTTTTATATGACCAGATAGTGCGAGAACTCACTCACTATTATGAAGACAGCACCAGGCCATCAGGGATCTGCCTCCATGACCCAAACACCTCCCACCAGGCCTCACCTCCAGTATTGGAAATTAACAATTCAACATGAGATTTGGGCAGGGACAAATATCCAAACAGTGTCAATATTCTATATGTTGTTAGGTTTATTGACATAAGATTGTTATATACTTTCTTGGTGATTTGGTCTTTTAATCAGTAGATAATGATCTTTGTAACTAGTAATTTTTGCTCAAAGTCTCTTACATAGGATATTATTATAAGAATTCAATTTCCTTTGGTTAATATTTGCTGTTGTTGACCAAAAGACCACCAGGATGGCTAAATATTAGAAAGGAGAGCTTTATTGGAGATATTGGTTTGGAAGCTGGGAAGAGAAAGTCTCCAGCATGGATGAGGGGAAGCACAGGTTGGGTTTTATGCCTCACAAGGCCTGAATCATGCATATTCCGGAAGTTCTGGGGAAAAGCTATATGTATTTATGAGGGAGCTATGCGCATATGTAATGGATAAATACGTATATGACATACATCCTACGTTCACTTTGGGACGGGGTTTTAACATTAAAATGAGGTGGAATTTGGCTCTATCGAAGGGTGAACTTTAGGACACAAAGATAGTTTATGCACAGCCTCTATCAGCTGGCTGAAACTGGTTAAAGGTCTGCAATTGCTTATCAGAGAAGAAAGTTTGTAAGGCCAGTCCTTTATCCAATTAGAGTCATAGTGGTTTGGATTGTAAGTCAGAATTAGGACAATTGGCCTGATATCTCCTATTGTTAGGATATTTAGTGAGAATTTAGAAATTTGCCATGCCAAACCATCCCTGAATCCCCAACCCATAGGTAACTTTTTGTTTCTTTTTTAACCTTAGGTTCTGTCTTAGTTGATAAAGGGGCATCTATTTTGGTCTCTCACATTGCACTGTATATACTTTCATATATTTTTGTTTGTTTTGGTTTATTTTTTATTATTTCATGTTTAATTTTTGTGGGTACATAGTTGGTGTATGTATTTATAGAATACACGAGATATTTTGGTACAGGCATGCAATGCATAATAATCACATCATGAAAAACTGGGTATCCGTCCTCTCAAGCGTTTATCCTTTGTGTTACAAACAATCCAATTATACCCTTTTAGTTATTTTAAAATGTACGATTAAATTATTATTGACTATAGTCCCCACGTTGTGCTATTAATTACTAGGTCTTACTCATTCTCTCTATTATTTTTGTACCCATTCACCATCCCACCTCCCTACTGCACCACCCTTTCCCTGCCCTTACTATCCTTCCCATCCTCTGGTAACCATCCTTCTACTCCCTATGTCCATGAGTTCAGTTGTTCTGGTTTGTAGATCCCTTAAATATGTGAGAACATGTGATATTTGTTTTTTTTGTGCCTGGCTTATTTCACTTAACAGTGATCTCCTGTTCTATCAATGTTGTTGCAAAAGACAGAATCTCATTCTTTTTAATGGCTGAATAGTACTTCATTGTCTATAAGTACCACATTTTCTCTATCTATTCACCTGTTGATGAATTCTTAGGTTGCTTCCAAATCTTGGCTATTGTGAACAGTGCTGCAACAAACTTGGGAGTGCAGATATTTCTTTGATATACTGATTTCCTTTGTTTTGCATATATACCCAGCAGTGGGATTGCTGGATCATATGATAGTTCAATTGTTAGCTTTTTGGGGAACCTCCAAACTGTTCTCCATAGTGGTTGTACTAATTGACATTCTTTTTTTTTTTTGAGACGGAGTCTTGCTCTATCGCCCAGGCTGGAGTGCAGTGGTGCAATCTCAGCTCACTGCAAGCTCCGCCTCCTGGGTTCACGCCATTCTCCTGCCTCAGCCTCTCCGAGTAGCTGGGACTACAGGCGCCCGCCACCACGCCTGGCTAATTTTTTGTATTTTTAGTAGAGACGGGGTTTCACTGTGGTCTCGATATCCTGACCTTGTGATCCGCCCGCCTCAGCCTCCCAAAGTGCTGGGATTACAAGGGTGAGCCACCGCGCCTGGCCCTAATTGACATTCTTACAACAGTATATAAGGGTTCCCTTTTCTCCACATCCTCGCCAGCATTTGTTATTGCCCGTCTTGTGGATATAAGCCATTTTAACAGGCGTGAGATGATATCTCACTGTAGTTTTGATTTGCATTTCTCTAATGATCAATGATGTTGAGCACCTTTTCATATGCCTATTTGCCACTTGTATGTCTTCTTTTGAGAAATGTCTATTCAAATCATTGGCCCATTTTTTGATAGGATTATTAGATTTTTTTTTCCATAGAGTTGTTTGAGCTCTTTATATATTCTGGTAACTAATCCCTTGTCAGATGGGTAATTTGTAAATATTTTCTCCAGTTCTGTGGGTTATCCCTTTGCTTTGTTGATTGTATCCTTTGCCATGCAGAAGCTTTTTAACTTGGTGTGATCCCGTTTGTCTACTCTTGCTTTGGTTGCCTGTGCTTGTGGAGTATTGCTCAAGAAATCTTTGCCCAGACCAATGTCCTGGAGATTTTTCCCAATGTTTTCTTGTAGTAGTTTCATAGTTTGAGGTCATAGATTAAAGTCTTTAATCATTTTGATTTGATTTCTGTATATGGTGAGAGATAGGGGTCTAGTTTCATTTTCTGCATATGGAAATCCAGTTTCCCCAGCACCGTTTTTTGAAGAGACTGTCTTTTCTCCAGTGTCTGTTCTTGGCACCTTTCTCAAAAATGAATTCACTGTAGGTGTGTGGATTTGTTTCTGGGTTCTGTATTCTGTTCCATTGGTCTGTGTGTCTGTTTTTATGCCAGTACCATGCTGTTTTGGTTACTATAGTTTTGTAGCATAATTTGAAGTCAAATAATGTGACTCTTCCAGTTTTGTTCTTTTGGCTCAGGATAGCTTTGGCTATTCTGTGTCTTTTGTTATTCCATATAAATTTTAGAAGTGTTTCTTCTATTTCCATAAAAGTTGTCATTGGTATTTTGAATAGGGGTTGCATTGAATCTGTAGATTGCTCTGGATAATATGGACATTTTAACAATATTGAGTTTTCCAAGCCATGAACATAAAATATTTTTCCATTTTGTGGTGTTCTCTTCAATTTCTCTCATCCATTTTATAGTTTTCATTGTAGAGATCTTTCACTTCTTTGGTTAATTCCTAGGTATCTAATTTTATTTGTGACTATTGTAAATGGGATTAGGTTTTTTTTAACTTCTTTTTCAGATTGTTCACTGTTAACATACAGAAATGTCATTGATTTTTTTTTTTTTTTTGAGACAGTCTTGCTCTGTCGCCCAGGCTGGAGTGCAGTAGTGTGATTGTGGCTCACTGCAACTTCTGCCTCCCAAGTTCAAGCAATTCTTCTGCCTCAGCCACCTGAATAGCTGGGATTACAGGTGTGTGCCACCATACCTGGCTAATTTTTGTATTTTTGTAGAAGCCAGGTTTCACCGTGTTGCCCAGGCTGGTCTTGAACTCCTGGCCTCAAGTGATCCACCCACCTGGCCTCCTAAAATGCTGGGGGCATGAGCCACGGTGCCTGATCTGCCACTGATTTTTGTACGTTGATTTTGTATCCTGCAACTCTAGTGAATTTGTTTATCAGTCCTAAATTTACTGAATTTGTTTATCAGTATAGTTTTTTTGGTGGTCTTTAGGATTTTCTAAATATAAGATCATGTCATGTGCAAACAAGGATAATTTGACTTCTTCCTTTCCAATTTGGATGCCCTTTATTTCTTTTTCTTGTCTAATTTCTCTAGCTAAGATTTCCCTTACTATGTTGAATAACAGTGGTGAAAGTGGCCATCCTTGTTGTATTTCAGATTTTAGAGGAAAGGCTTTCAGTTTTTCTCCATTCAGTATGACACTAGCTGTGGGTCTGTCATATATAGCTTTCATTATGTTGAAGTATGTTCTTTCTATACTCAGTTTTTTGAGGATGTTTATCATAAAGGGATGTTCAACTTTTATCAAATACTTTCTCTGCATCAATTGAAATGACTGTATAATTTTTATCCTTCATTCTGTTGATATAATGTATCACACTGATAGATTTGCATAGGTTGAACCACCCGTGTGTCTCTGGGATAAATCCCACTTGGTCATGATGAATGATTTTTTTAACATGTTGTTGAATTTGGTTTGCTAGTATTTTACTGAGGATTTTTGCATCAATATTCATTAGAGATACTGGCCTGTAGTTTCCTTTTTTTGATGTGTCTTTGTCTGGTTTTGGAATCAGGGTAATACTGGCCTCTTAGAATGAATTTGGTAGTATTTCTTCTGCCTCTCTATTTCAGAATAGTTGAGTAAGATTGGTATCAGTTCTTTAAATGTTTGGTAGAAATCAGCAGAGAAGCCCTCGTGTCCTGGGCTTTTCTTTACTGGGAGATTTTTTTATCTTTGATCTCATTTACTTGTTATTGGTGTAAGAGTTAAAGAAAGAGGAAAGAAACACAAAAAGTGTCTCAACAGTCAGACAGGTTTACTTTGGAGAATAAACCTGAGAGGGGCTTCTGGCCTATTTCTGTCAGGAATATTCTCTCATACAGACTAAGAGTATTTAAAGGTTCAGTGCTAGAGAACTTATCATAGGCTTGGAATGTTTCTGTGTTGGGGAGAAGTTTATTGTGGGGTTGGAATGACTCTGGTTGGAGCGGAGGTTATCTTGGGGCTGACATCTCTCTGGTTGGGAAGGGGTTTGTCTTAAGGTTGGAATGTTTCTGGTTGGAGATGTCATTTGTGGTTTATGATCATGCTGACCTTAGCCATTAGGCTGATGCCCTTTGGATTTAGGCAGTTTTTGATCAAAGTGAACTTTAAAATGGTGGTGTTTGTCCAAGATGGCGATGCTCCTGCTCTGCCAACTAGCCTGTTTGGGTTTTGGATTTCCTCATGATTCAGTCTTGGTAGGTTGTATGTGTCTAGGAGTTTGCCCATTTCTTCTAGATTTTCTAATTTATTGGCATATAGTTTCCTGTAGTAGCCACTAATGATTCTTTGAATTTCTGCCCTATCAGTTGTAATGTTTCCTTTTTCATCTCTTTTTTTCTTAGTCTGGCTAAAGGTTTGTCAATTTTATCTTTTTAAAAAAAATTTTAAAAAAATCATTCTTTTATATTGTTTTCTTCATTTCAAATTCATTTATTTCTACTCTGATTATTATTTCATTTCTTCTACTAATTTTGGATTCGGTTTGCTCTTGCTTTTCTAGTTCTTTAAGATGTATCAATAGGTTATTTAGGTTATTTATTTGAGGTGTTTCTTGTTTTTTGATGTAGGCACTTATAGCTATAAATTTCCCTCTTGGTACTGCTTTCACTGTATCCCTTAAATTTTGGTATGTTGTGTTTTCATTGTCATTTGTTTTAAGAAATTTTTCAGTTTCCTTCTTAATTTTTTCATTAACCCACTGGTCACTGAGAAGTATATATTTTAATTTCCATGCATTGGTATGTATTTTTATATACTTTTACTTTCAAGCTTCTTTGAAAGGAATTTTATTTTAGGTATAAAAGCAGGTAGTTGATTATTAAAAATTGTTTTTGTTTTAGAGACAGGGTCTCTCTCTGTCACCTGGGCTGGTGCTGCTATAGCTCATGGCAGCCTCGAACTCCTGGCCTTAAGAGATCTCTTTCCTCAGCTTCCTGAGTAGCTAGGAGTACAGGTGCAAGCTACTGAGCCAGCCAGCATAGGACTTTTGACCTGCTCCCTTTCTGACCTGGGCTGGTTCCCCTTCCTTAGGCAATCTGGTGGTCCTGCTCCTGGGAGGTCACCATACTAATGTTGAACTTAGTGTGGACATCCCATAGGCATACAGCACTATAGCTCAGAACTCCTGGGCTCAGTTCACCCTCCTGCCTCAGCCTCCTGAGTAGCTGGGACCATAGACACATGTCACCGAACATGACAAGTAGGAGTTTTTTTTTTTTTTAATACAGTTTGATGTTTAATTTAAGTCTGAGAAAATATTTTCATGGATAGGTTTAACCCCTTTATTTTTATTATAATTGCTAAGATATTTAATTTTATTTTTATGATTTTAATTTGTTTTATGAGCAGAAATAATGTCCCCTGTTCCTTTTATTCTCCTTTCCTGACTTCTATTAGATTTGTCTTAAAAAAAAACCTATTTGATTGTTTGAAAGTTACATTTCTAATTTTTGTTGTTTTAATCATTAGTACTCAAACTCTAGTGTACATCAGAATCTCCTGAAGGGCTTGCTAAGATATGTATTGCTGGGTCCCACCCCTAGAGTTTCTAATTTAGTTGTTTTGTGGTGGGACCCAAGTATTCACATTTCTATTCCCAGGTACTGCTGCCACTACTCAGGAAATCACACCCTGAGGGCCTGGCAAGAATTGGTGGTTACCACCCCGGTATCCAATAGCCCGTCTAAGTTGGACTTGTTATTTTGAGATTCTTGTTGGGGTTCTGTTACCTTCTCACCAGCTCAGCCATGCATTAAAACTTCTTAAACTTTCCTTTTACCCTGGTTTTTCAGTATGCAATACTCAGAGGAGTTTCTTTGGCCATCCAGTCCCATAATATGGTCAGGAATGGAGGTGGGGTTTTAATTTATCATAAGAGAATAATTTTTCCCCCACCGTGAACTCAAGCAGAGAGAAACTTTCTTGCAAGTTTCTCTGGACTGGTAGCTGAGGTTTCTCTGGTTTCTTTTATATGGAGGTATACCCTTTACAGATTCTTGGCTATAGTTGGAGTTTCGCTCTCTGCCTCCTGTGAATCTAAGGCCAAGTCTCTTACTCTAGATGTGTGGGTCAAACTCCACATCAGTTTATGGTTTCCCATTGTAATGACTATCCTCTTCAGTTCTAGCACCTCAGGGTTTCTCTTTTGGGCTTGGCTATACCTGTAGACTTTGGGGGATGAGCGTGAATGTATTTCATCCAGCATTTCTGTGTGTTTAATGGGGTGGAGGTTGGGGATGTTATGTAATCTCAGTCTATCTGGCTGTCCTCCACTATTCTTCAGCGGTCACCTGGCAAAGAATGTGGGTCAAAAAGCTCATAGAGGCAGGAAGTTGGTGGTAAAGAGAATCCTTGGAATGCAGAGCTCCTGAGTTCAGGAACTTGAGCCTGGGTTTTCACAAATGTCATTAGTACAGGAGAGTAGTAAGTGGTGCTAAATTGGAAGTACAGTAGTCTCCCCTTATTCATAGTTTTGTTTTCCACAGTTTCAGTTACATGAGGTCAACTGCAGTCCGAAAATATTAAACAGAAAATTTCAGAAATGAACAATTTGTAAGTTTTAAATTGCAGGTGGCTCTGAGTAGCGCCACAAAATCTTGTGCCATCTGACTTCATCCAGTTCAGGACATGAATCCTCCCTTTGTCCAGTGTCTCCACACTGTCTACTGTCCCTGGCTGTTAGTCACTTAGTAGCCTTCTTCATTATTAGATTGTCATGGTATTGCAGTGCTTGTCTTCAAGTAACCTTTATTTTACTTGATGATGGCTCTAGAGTGCAAGAGTGGTGGTGCAGGCATTCAGATATGCTAAAGAGAAGCTGTCAAGTGCTTCCTTTAAGCACTTTAGGTGCGTAAAGATGAAAGTTCTTAACTTAAGGAGAGAAAAAAAAATCGTATGCTGAGATTGCTAAGACCTATGGTAAGAACGAATCTTATCCTTGCAATTATAAAGAAGAAAAGAAAAATTCGTGCTAGTTTTGCTGTTGTACCTCAGACTGCAATAGCGAAGGCCATAGTGCTTGATAAGTCTTTAGCTAAGATGAAAAAGGCACTACATTTGTGAGTAGAAAACGTGAACAGAAATGTGTTCTAATTCACAGCAATTGGATTCAGTACTATCGGAGGCTTCGGACATCCACTTAGGGGTCTTGGAACATATTCCCTAAGGATAAGGGAAACTGCTGAAATTGAAGTAGGGGGTACCCTGCTGGTGGTGGATAATACTATATACAGAGGCTGGGACTGCTGTGGAGTTTTAAATTTTGATTAGGGCCAATCCTTCCTGAAATGTTTTTATTTCATGTAAAGTATATACCAATAAAAATTTAAAATATTTTTCTTTTTTGAAGTCATTCTTTCCTCAAACATTGACTTATCCCTCTTAGGTGTGCGTTGACAACGTACTCAGAAGATTATGTTCCACCTTATGATTATCAGCCACATGTGAGTACAAGAGCTGTAGTCTTCTACCTATTTGTGTACTTGAAGTGATTATTTGCACCTAGTATAGTCAAACTTGGGAAGAAAGGAGAAATCACTAAAGTTTATGATATTTTACATTTACTTTGAGATATTAGCTGTTTATTGGAATCATGACAATGTTTTATAGTTATGATTTGTTTTTGGATGTTTATTGATTTCAGGGAAAAATATTGCAGTATCTAAAATATATTAGACACTTTCTTCCTCATCTTATTTACTTGTCCCCTCCCTGAATTCAATTTATCTGGAATAAGAACCCACTTTCTATTCATTTGTATTGCATCAACACATAAAAGTAAGTGGCTTAATATAGCTCTGGGAAATATGTATGTTAATTTAAGAATGTCCAGTTTATAACTCGAATGTATTTGTACTTTACGAATTATGCAACAGAAACAAAACAAGGCTGCTTCCGATTAGCCTTGTTCTGGAAATCTTACCAGGGCAGTAGACATGAGGTAGAAATAAGATATTTAACTATTGATAAAGAAGAGAAAACATCTTATTTTCCAATAGTATAATTATCTATTTAGGAGAACCAAGATATTAAGCTGAGAAGTAATTAGAATAAATAAGACAATAGCTTTCCTTCACATCAACACTAACGGTTAATAAATTATAAAAGAAAAAAGCATACAAATTATTATTAGCAACACAAATTCAAAATTATTTAATGAGGAAAGTTCCACCAAGATCAATAAAAGATAATGTGGCAGTTTATCTCCAAAGATGGCAGACCTTCCTGTTGGCACAAGCCACTCCCCGCTGAAGGTGAGGATTCCTCCATCTCGAGTTGAGGTGATCAGTAGAACATGGCAAAAGTGACTGTGTGCTAGTTCTAAGCCTAGCTTTAAGATTGCCTCCACCTTTTAAGCTCTGAGCCACCAGAGAAGAAATCCAGGCTACTCTGTTGGAGGGAGAGGCCGTGGGAGGAACACTGGCAAGCTTGACTTACAAGTGAGGAAGACCTCGTGGATAATCAGCTTAGCAGAGCCTGGACTCCAGCTCTGGCTTCCATCTGACTGCAACCCTTGAGGACCCACAAGAAGAAATTGAAGCCATTATCTGTTTTTTTAAAATATGAACCAAAACATGACTGAGGCAGATATCTCAAAAAAAAAGGAAGAACTACCATTTTAGGGAACTGGAAAACTAACTATAAACCAAATTTATAAGTTTGATATAAAAAAATCCCGATGGATTTTGTTTTCTATGAGAATTTTAAGATTCCAGGAATTATTTGAAAGGACAAACAGATGAGAATACTCAGAAATGTTTTGAAAAGGTAGCATAACTGATTTAGGGAAGTAAGGGGTTTAGGATGCCACCTTCATTATATGCTACATTCTGATTTATATTTTTCTATTTAAAAAAATAATATTTAAGACATAGAAACAGCAAATGTGGTAGTTTATTGTTTAATATACTTAATATATATAGAACTCATACATATTGGCAGGAGAAATTTTAATGACCCTAGAGAAATGAGCAAATGAAATATACGGGCAGTTCACAAAGTAGGAAATATAATCAACTAATTAGTAAATATGGGGAACATACCCCATTTTCAAATAATAAACAATATGAATTAAGACAAAAAGATTTTTTCTTTTGAGAATAAAATTGTCAATGTTTTCAAAAAATACTATTTGAGGCTGGGCATGGTGGCTCAGGCCTGTAATTCCAGCACTTTGGGAGGACAAGGCAGGTGGATCACTTGATGTCAGATATTTGCAACCAGCCTGGCCAATGTGGCAAAACCTTGTCTCTACTAAAAAAATACAAAAATTAGCCACATGTGGTGGTGCGTGTCTGTAAGTCCAGCTACTTGGGAGGCTGAGGTAGGAGAATCTCTTGAACCCGGGAGGCAGAGGTTGCAGTGAGCAGAGATCGTGCCACTGCATTCCAGCCTGAGTGAGAGTGGGTCTCAAAAAGGAAAAAAAAAAAATTGACCTAATAATTCGTTTTCTAGGAAACTTCCCCAAAGAAAAGTAATTCAAACTAGCAATAAAATTCATATGCAAATATATTCATCACTGAATTATTTATGATGACAAAACTTGGAAAGTACATAAATATTTAGTATTACTGAAACTGCCTTTGCAAAAATTACAGTAAGAAGGGAAATGTGACATAACTGAGTCCATCTTGCCTCTACCAGGCTCAGTTGCTTTTGCTCCTTCTTGTGTGGAGGCCATAATAGTTCTTTTTCTGAACTGATACCGTCGTTCAAAAACGGAAACCGTATTTGTAAATGCTAACAAAAGGTCACAAGGTTAGACTTATGGTAAGGGCTTGAACTTTTCTAAAGAATAGGCATAGTTAAATAATGACCTGGCATTGCTTAACTTGCTTTTCTATACGTTGCTTACTGCTCCGGATCCATTTAACGGGGGTCACAAGATTTATAACTTCCCCAACTACTCCCGGATAACTTCACTATTGTGAAACCTAAAGAACTGGTCTTTGAGATATTTTTCAGATTTAGCATTTCAGCAGACAGAGAAATGTTGCCTGGTCCTGAGAGCCTCTCCTAGGAACTGACTCAGCTATGCAAAGACAGTTTAGACACTCCTGTGGTTTCATTCTCAGCCAATCTTTTCAGTTCCCCAGGCCCTAGCCCACCAAATTATTCTTAAATCCTCTAGCCTCTGAATTATTAGGAAGGTAGATTTGAGAAATTTCTCCTGTCCTTCTGCTTGGCTGGTCCTGTGATAAGTAAACTCTTTCTTTGCTGCAACACCTGCTGTTCTCAATGTATTGTTTTTTGAGGGATGGCAGGCAAGAAGAATCCATTGGGCTGTAACATTAGGAGTAGCATTAATCAAGTATGTTATAGTCATATGATGAGATATTGTGCAGCCTTTATAATCTCCATAGATAGTTCTTAGTGTCTTGATAAATCTTCATTTAAGGGTAAAAAAATTAAGTTACAAAATTGCATGTATATTTTATCCAAACTACATAAAAATATAGAGAAAATTTTAGAAACTAGGGAAACTGCCAAAATGCTAGCACAGTTGGCCAATGAATGTTGAGATTCTAGGTGACTTTCTTCATCTTTGCACTTTTTGGAATTATCCAGTGTAACAAGTGTGATTGTTTATCGTCAGAAAAACCACAAGGAAAGAAACATATTATTTTAAAATGCATTTCAGGTCCATTTTCTTATTTACATGGGATTTGGCTGTATCTTTAAATAAAAGAAATCTAATTAAAAACTCACAAATTTCAAAGGACTAAATATTATAAATATAAATAATGTGGGATGTATTTTCAGGGCACATAAATCATTAACCATTGCATTATATATTTATGCTTTTAATTTTTTCAGCATTATTTCTAATATTTCTCATGTTATTTGTTTCCACATTAACAGCACAGCATACCATGACAGTTGTTTGCCTTTATTTGCAATTTTGTTCATTTACTTCTAATGTCTTTTCCAAAGTAATTGATTTTGAGGCATGTTTTTAGTGCTGCTTCTGATACCCACATTTAAAGAATGCTTGCATGACATTGTTATTGGATACAAATAATTTTTAATTATAATAGTAGTGGATAGTTAAATAACAGAGAATAGTGATTGAAGTCTAACAGATGTTGTCATGCACATAAACAAGCGTATAATTCACACATACTGAAAAAGGAGAGAATATTTTCTTGCTAGAGACTTCGCCATGTGGCCTTGCCATGAACGCAGTTCACCATTCATTCAGTCTACTACATTTGCAATTATGCAAGTTTTGAAGAAATCTGAAAATATTTGGATTTATATTATCTCAAGTGTTGTGCATAAATTGAGACTTGATTAATTTTTATATTATGGTCTCTTACATTTGCTTAATCCACATTTGTATAAAGTGGGACAGCATTATAGAAAGTAAAGGAAATGCAGGTTATCATTCCATAGCTCTAAGCACTGGTAAAGAAATACAGAGGATTAGGAAGCCATGGGGTCATTTCCAAGGAGGGAAATGGAAGAAAATTGCAAGCTGTTTATTTTGAACTTCTCCTGTTAAACTGGATGTTTATTACAGCTCATCTCAATTTCAATTAAAGAAACCTTCTCTTGAAGGTACCTCTATCATCTCCCAAAGAACCAGAATAGCGGAAACGTTGGAAAGAAGGCACATTAGAGAACTGGTCCAAAGCTGGCTGTTAGAAACTGAGAAAATTTTTAACAGAGAATTGTTTCACAATACGTGGACAAGGCGTCCATGTATTGTTTCAGAGTAAAGAAGAAACTATATCCCTTTAACAGCAGTTATTCCCTGAAATGGCAGGATTGCCTGTCCTACCACTGGGACTCTATGCACTGGTATGGATGTGGCATTGCTAAAATATTGAGATTTCTGTGCTGGTTGGAAATGAGCTGTGGCCTCAAGTCCCCCAGGACCCTGATGTCTCAGCCTCTGGACTTCCTGGTTGCATTATGACTTTCCTGGGCCCTAAGCACTTTTGCCTTCATGGGCCCCTTCCTCCACTAAAACAAACAACTATATTTTACAACTGAGTTTATATAAAGACAAAAATAATCTGAGTTAGACTATATTCTCCTTTTTTTTTTTTTTTTTGGATTTAAAGCTTATTAAAGAAATATCTAAACTACCTATTGGGTACTATGCTTATTACCTGGGTGACAAAATAATCTGTACACCAAACCCCTATAACATGAAATTTACCTAAATAAACAAACCTGCACATATACCTCTGAACCTAAAATAAAAGCTTTTTAAAAAGAAATATCTTTTTAGGCTATAGTTCTCATTTTCATTTTGTAAAAAATACCCATCTTTTCTTCCCTCTTTTACGCTGTTTGAATCCTTGCCTATTTTTGACTGCGTTACTGTATTTTACGGCCATGTGATGTGACCGCGTTATTCTTAACCCTCCTGAAATTATTACTAACATACCAATGAGTGTTGTTATCACACAGTGTTCTTTTTTTCTCCCCCACTGGGAAGTACTTTTGGACTTCTATGCCCTATTTTAAGACAAATTTTCTGTATAACAGCTGTCATCAGTTTCTTTGCTCTGAGGTGTTTATGGATATTATATTTTCAGCATCATTTCCGGGCTTAGCTTTGAGTTTCTACGGAGTTTGTTTTTCAAAATGGCATCTGCATTTTTTATTGTGGTAAAATATGCATAACATAAAATATACATGACGTAAAATTTACTATTTTAATCTTTTTTAGCATGTAATTCAATGGCATTAAGTACATTCCTGTTGTTGTATTCATTTTTAAAGATTCTGATTTTAAAAGAAATTAAAATATGTTCATGGGCCCCTAAAAGTATTGTGAGCCCTAGGCACTGTGCTTTCTGTGTCTGATGGCTAAGTTGTTTCAGCCTGGACTTCCTAGAAGCCAGATCAGTACCTGGCTGACTGGGGGCCTCTAGAACTTACTCAGTTGGCTTGGCTGAGAAATATTTACCATCCCAGATGCAGATGCATCTTCGCTAAAAATCAAGAGTTGGGCATGGAGGAATTACCATTAGGAGCCCTTTATTGTTTAATTAGGCTCTTTCACCTCAAAGATACTCTCCAAAGAGGAATTGCATTTGGTTTTCTATTTCCTAATGATACGGAGAGGAGGTAGAGAAATACTGGGTAGAAGAGGGTGATCCCCAGTGAGGGTCACATCCTCAAGCCTGGACCTATGGCCCAAAGTGAGAATATGCATTCCTGTTTATTTACCTGCCTGAATGTTGCCTTTCCAAAGACACCCTGGCCCGCCCCACCCCCCATCCTGTACCTATAAAAATCCTAGGCCTCACCAGCAGAGCAGCAGAGAAGGAGAGACGAGAAGAAGCAGTCAGACATTGGAGAGAAGCAGCTTGATTTCAGAGGGACAGTTTGTTGGGAGGACCTCAAAGAAGAGTTCAGCCAGGGACAGCTGAGCTCCAGGGGAAGATTATATTCCCAATCCATCCCCTTTCCAGCTCTCCATCCCACTGAGAGCCACTTCCACTGCTCAATAAAATGCTCCACATTCACCATCTTCAATTTGTTTGTGTGATCTGATTCTTCCTGGACACTGAACAAGAGCTCAGGATACAGAGGGCTGTCACACAGAGCTGTTAAAACACTTAGCCATCTGTGGATGGCAAAGCTAAGACAGTACACTTTAACACATGCCCTCAGGGGCTCTGAGGGTCATGGGCAACCCCTAGGCACTTCCATGGGCTCACACAGAGTTCTGCTCCTGCTGGTCACCCAGAAGCACTTATCCCAGCCTCTGCACTCACTTACCTACCTGCAAGGAGTTGAGAGCTGCTGGCTGAGTAAGCAAGCCACCCCTTCATGAGTCCCACGAAAGGGTCAAGGGAGCGATCCCATTTTACTAAGAAGGGTTGCCCACCAGGTGCCTTAAAAAGAAGACAAGAGAAAGAATGGCTTGCTGAAAAACAGAAAGAGCTGGGACAGAAAGAGAATCCAGAACAGGGTGAAGATTCTATAGAAAGCCTCACTTGTCTGAATTACATTAGCTTTCAAATCCCAGTTATTTTAAGGCCATCTCTTTGTATCTTTGCTTCATTCCATGTTCCTATTGTCTTCCCCATTTTCATTTCAGCATAGACAGTCTCTTTCTTTTTCTTTCTCCTCCTCCTCTCCCTCCTCCTCTTTTTCTTCTGTTATTTTAAAAAATAATAGCATGGAAAATTGTTCAAGTTAATCTGGCCACATAGAAAAATCAAGTATAAAAGCCTTGTATTCTAGAGTAAAGTGTGGTTTTTCCAAACTTGTACCTGGAAAATTAAGGCTGAAATTTAACTAAGTTCCAGGCTTATAATGTATCTTTATTACTTTCATTTTAGTGCTATTTTATTTGTACTTCATCTGACTATATCCACGATTTAATTTTCTTTGTCTTGTTAATTTTCTGACTCAATATTCACTAACAAACGAATAATTGCCATTTGCTTATTTATCTGTCGTGTACTATTGACTGAAATGAAATGAGTGAGAGTTTTAGAATCCTCTGCAAATAAGGTAGTGGTAGGGGGTGGAACTGGAGAAGAGGGAAGGGTCTTATAATCCCTGCCAGAGTGTTCCATAATGCTGCTGCTAGTTAACCATGGAAACAGGCTTTTTTGACTTGGTTTCAGAAGGATATGGTGGCCTTTCTAACCTAAATATCTTGCCTGAAAGATCTCAACACATGTCATACATATGTGTGCTGACCTTATATTTATACTTGAAGGCTTGGTTTTATATAGTTTTATAAACAAACAGTTCTGGTTCTGAGTCTCATGTCATTCTGCCAGCTCTAAGAACCACATTTCCTAGGCCCCAGCTTCAACCTTAGGATCTGCTGGTTGTTGCTCATATAACTCCATAGAACTTCCATAGATTACCAAGTTGATTGGGATACAATAGAATTTGCCTTATTGAATAAAATATACAGTTGCTGGTAGATGAGTAGAAGCAAGGAAGGAATGAAGCAAGGAAGCAAGGAAACAAGGAAAGGAGGGAGGACAGAAGAAATAAAGGGAGGAAGAGAGGAATGAAGTAACACTTATTGTCTACCATGTTCCAGGCACTGGCTTAGTTATCTTACATGTATTAGCTCACTTAATCCTCACAACTGCCCCAGAACATCAACCTATTAGAATTATATACTGAGGAATCTGTGTCCCAGAGAGTTTAAGTATGAGTAATAACACACCATATAAGTGTTCAAAGTGAACTTGGGTCTGATTCCAAGTGCCATATTTCTAGCTACTTTGCAAAACACGACTCAAAACTTATATACTCCAACCTTTGTAGGCCTCGATATCCTCACTTTAAGACTAGAGTTAGATGGACAGGCACGGTGGATCACACCTGTATTCCCAGTACTTTGGAAGGCTGAGGTGGGCAGTTCATTTGAGCTCAGGAGGTCCAGGCCAGTCTGGCCAACATGGTGAAACCCCATCTTTACTAAACATACAAAAGATTAGTTGGGCCTGGTAGCAGTGAGCCTAGATTGGACCACTGCATTCCAACCTGGGTGACAGAGTGAGACTCTGTCTCAAAAAAAAAAAAAAAAGACTAGGGTTAGACAGTATGATGGTTAATTTTCTGTGTCAGCTTAACCAGATTATTTGCCCTGTAGTTTAGTCAAATACTTGTCTAGATGTTGTTGTGGAGGTCTTTTGTAAATGTGATTAAGATTTGCAATCAGTTAACTTTTAGTAAAGATTATTCCAAATAATGTAAGTGGGCCTCATTGAATCAGTTTACAGCCTTAAGTGCAAAAAACTAAGGTTTTCTGGGGAAAAAGGAATTCAGTCTCAAGATTGTAACACAGAAATCCTTCCTGAGTTACTTGCTGGCCTCCACAATCATGTGAGCCAATTCTTAAAATCAATCTCTCTCTCTCTCTCTCTCTCTGTGTGTGTGTGTGTGTGTGTGTGTGTCTATTCTGTTGGTTCTTTGATACAGACACAATGATCTTTCCAAGCTCTCTGGCTCTCAGATTCTACTATTTGATTTGATTTGATTCTGTCTCAATGATCTTTTCCCATTGAAATAGTAATTTATTTATGACCACGTATCCTTTTGGATTAAAGACCTTGGTAGACATTTAATTCAAACTTAGTTGAAAATTAAATGTTAATTATACCTAATTATAAATTAATTATTTTAACTTCCTGCTCATCTTGTATATTACCAACAGTAGAGAAATTGTGGGGTCTTAATTCTCAGGAAACAGATTAAGTGTTTTTTAGGGTTGTGTTCTTTTAGTAGAGAGATACCCTATTTCTCCAGAAACTTAACTTTTGCCTTATGTTGTCTCTAAAGTTATTTATTAACTTTTTTGAGACGGAGTCTTGCTCTGTCACTCAGGCTGGAGTGCAGTGGTGTGATCTTGGCTCACTGCAATCTCTACCTCCAGGCTCAAGTGATCCTCCTGCCTCAGCCTCTGAAAGTGCTGGGATTACAGGCGTGAGCTGCTGCTGGTCTAACATTTGTTTCTAAGTTAGGCCATAAAGCTAAGTTCTGCTTCAGAGAACTTGGAATTATGAGATATTTTATTTTCTTCTTTTTAATTATCTTCAATTTCTACAGTGAACATATATGACTTTTGTAAGGAGAAATAAAGTTTTAAAGATTGAGAAGCCTAGGCCTCAAATTGATATACAGCCCATTAAGTCATTCCATTATAAAACAGTGGCAGAGGTAAATGTCCTCACATAATATAGACTGAAGAATAAGAAAAATCATATTTGTGTTTTATATGATTGAAGTGATAGAGCCAATCAATTTTGTGCATTAGAAAGAAATAAATATATTAATAGCTAATGTTTAATTGTGTATTGCTTAGTTTTTGATGCTGGCCACAACTAAAATTTGTGTGATATTAATCTTTAAAAGTCAATTTATTTGTGAAGTGTTCATTTACACAGATCTTCATATTTTTTTGTAGTGAAACCTTACTATGTTGACTGGATTCATTAGTGGTAGAGATACTTATATTTCTGTCCACAGCTTAAATTTCTTTGTACTTTCCATGGCTATTTCCCTGTAGCTAAGAGTCTTATGCTCTATTAATACCTGTATTTGTTACAAATGCTTCTCCCTTCTAAAACTTTATCAAGTAAATAGTAGTAGTAAATAATTCTTAAATACATAAGAATATATCCCACTAGTTACATATTTATTTAGCTACATTTGCCAATTATTCTTATGTTTGTGACACAATCATTGGAGGAAAAAATATCCAGTAGAAATAAAATTTGGCCAGGTGCGGTGGCTCACACCTGTCATCCCAATGCTTTGGGAGGCTTGAGATGGGAAAATGGCTTGAGGCCAAGAGTTCAAACCTGCAGTGAGCTATGATCACACCACTGCACTCCAGGTTGGGTGACACATCAAGACTCTGTCTCTGAAAAAAAAATTTTGAAAAAATTAAAGAAATAAAATATTTTAAATTTAGTGAAAGATATGAATGAGGGAATCCACCTTAGATACCCATCCCCCATTGGTCCCCAGGGTAGATAAGGTAGGTTTGATTGTAGGGTAATTCTTCTTTTCCTCCCACCATTCTGCGCGTGTGCTTAGAAGACAACCTTATTAGAGGAAGGCAAGTCTTCAGTCAAGTGCATGTAATTGGTAAAGACTTTTATACATGATGTCTGCTGGAAATAATGAAACAAAATATCACAATTTACTATTATATCTATTTTTATTCCATCCAATGTGACATTCACATAAATAAGCTTACTAACTCAAATATCATTTTAAGAGTAAATGGAACACTCAAAATGAGCATCCTTATAGGCATACTAGGGAAAATGGTCTTTGCTGTAATAATGCCAGGCGGCTAATAGCTATCTTTAATAGTGGACGCAAGGTTAGTTTGCACTGACTAATTTGGCCAGGAAACATAGCCCATTATGCATTTTTATGGACGATCTGGATGAAAGAATTGAGACTATGTTTCCAAATTATCTTGTAATATTAAATTAGGCAGAGTTACTATGTTCCAGAAGGCAGTCCTAAAACTGAAAATGACCTTGAAAAATAAAACTATCAGAAATGAAAGGTCCTAAAGAAAAAGGATGAAATCCTATATTAATGAGTAGAACCAAGGAATAGCCTACCAGAAGATTGGAAAAAATCAGCTAAGGACTGGCTATGCAGTTGACTAAGAAGTAGCAGTATCATCTTATCCCGAAAAAAGGTGCAGGAGATAATGGTGCTTAGAGTAAGGATAGAGCATACAAGGGGCCGTGGGGGTGGAGGTGGAGTGGATACTGGAAGAGCCCATCATTTAAAGATACATTAATGCATTTTACTGATGTAAGTGGTAAAACCATGAGGGAAGGTGGGTTGGGGGAACCACTCACTAAGAGGACCCTCCTTTAACATCCTAACCTGCCTTGCCATGATCTGAGAAAGAAAAAAGAGAAGGAAGAGAACAAGAAGAAAAGAAAGAAGAATGCTTTCTTAACCAATTTTCTGAAGGCCAGTTTTCCCCTATGGTGATTCTTTGCTGCAACTCCAGTGCTTCCTGTCTTGCATGGCCTGTTTTGCCTTCAGCATTCCTTTCTCTGATGCTCTTTCTTTTCCTCCTTCTACCAGCATGTTTTATGGGACTCCCCCAATCCTTCACTGAAAATGCACCCTCAAGGGTGGCTAGAGGTTGATTGACATTGTTGTGTTTTGTCAGGTGCTACTCTGGGTTAGGCTTCTTTGGAGCTTAGCAATTGTTGGTTACCGCTACATTCTTCAGCCTCCCTCCCTCTTCAGAGCCTATGACATTGCAACACTCTCTCCTAACTTCTCCTTCTCTGTCCTTCATGGCTTCTTTATGGACCCAATCATGGGATTCCCCAACATTTGTGCCCCAGATCCCTGCACCTCTCATTTTACACAATCTCAGAGAATTCATCCATTGCCATGGCTCTGTACCAATCAACCAATCAACCCCCTAACCAATTGGGCGGGGGGTAATTTTAATTGTTGTATAATTTCAAACTTACAGGAAAGTTTCAAAAATGGCACAAGGAGCTTCCATATATTCTTTGCAGAGTTGATAGCTGTTTATCATATGAAGGTAGGCTGAAGACATCCTGCCCTTTTGCTTCTAAATAGTTCAATGTGTATCTCCTAAAAATAAGGACGAGTGTCTGTGGTATAGTTTTCAATTTCAGCAAAATTGATACAGTGCAATTATATAATCCACAGTCCATGTTAAATATAATCTATGGTCCCAATAATGTTCTTTATAGCTATTTTTGCCCTGCCAGTGATCACTGCTGTGCTTAGGGCACTGACTTCTCTCCAGGCCATCTGTCCCACAGCACTACCTTCCAAATAAACATTTTTTACTGATGTCATCTTAAATTAAAAATGTCTAAAATGTGACTCATCATTTCCCCCCTAAAACAAATCATCCCCACCCCCATGTCTTTCTAATTCTTTTCAGTGTTATTATAACTCTCCTGGCCTTCCAGGCTTGAAGCTATGAATCATCTTTTGTTCTTTATCCCCAGTTAGCTATGTAAGTCCTTTATGTTCTTCCTGTGAAATGACTCTTTCATTCTGCATAAGCCTTTGTGCACTAATGCCCACTCATCCCACACATCAGACAAATTCTTCTGATTACACTCATCTACCTGAAGGGCTCAGAAAAAGCTTGCAATGGTTGTCCTTCCTTAAGTAAACTCTGTCACAACTCTGTGTGTGTAGCACTGAATAGTGACCTAGCCAACAGTAACATATAGTAATTCACAAATCTGTTTCAATACACACCTTCTTCCCATTCCCACTAAATAAATGTTGAAGAGAGATTTACCAATTATGTTAGGGTGTGGAAAACATAACTACAACTCACATATGCAGAGGAAATTTATCTAACTGATAATTGACCTTCTTCTGGAGCCCACCAGTGGGAAAACATAAGTGCTTCAATCTGTATAAAGCTTAGTCTGATGCCATAATTTAAATAGTTCTGCTTTCTATAGAAAGTGTTTAATTCCTCCTGAAGAAAACACTCACCTTCTCAGAGATCCTCTCCCATCCTGTATGTGCAGAGAAGAGCTAACATAGCAGAACTGAGACTACTATCCTTTCGAAGCCTGCTTACAATGTTGGTCCTTGATGGGCATCTAGAAACTTGGCTTTCAGGATAAGAATTCCCTGATTAGAATGACCCATTGTAGCTAAAATGTTTGTGCAAACAATATGTTTTATGCTGAACACCTGTTTCCTTCTGGCAGTCTGAAATTTTGGGACATGCTAGGCAGAGGCTGCCTACATGACCTAGCTCCCAGTAAAAACTTTGGGCACTGAGTCTGCAATTAGCTTTCCCAGCAGATAGCATGGCACAACTCACTGTTGGGGGATTTACACTCATCCTGTGTGACTCCACTGGGAGAGGACTCTTGGAAATTTGCACCTGGTTTCCTGTGGATGTCAGCCCATAGCCTTTGCTGATTTTGCTTTGTATCATTTTTAGGTAATAAATCAAAACCATGAGTACAACTATACAGGCGGTCCCTGACTTACGATGGTTCAACTTACAATTTTTTGACTTTATGATGCATTTATTGGTATTAAATGCATTTCACCTTATGACCTTTTTTTACTTAGATGGGTTTATTAAGATGTAACTGCATTGCAAATTAAGGAGCATCTGTATATAGGTGTGTGTGCATATACACACAACTGTGAGTCCTCCTAGATCATCAAACCTGAGGTGGTCTTGGGGACCCCAATACACCATACTCTTTTCTCCCTGAAAAGAGGAGAAAAATTCTATTTTCCAAAACTGGTCACAACTTGTGCTCCTGTCCCACATGCCCTTATGATGTGATTTTGACACTCCTCCAACTGAGAAGCAGAGTCTAAATTACTCCCCTAGAGAGAATCGTGGTGAACTGTGACTATGGTGGCATGGATGCTATGTGACTTTCAAGGCTAGGTGATAAAGAGCAATACATCTTCCTCTTGTTTCACTTTGTGGGATGCACATTCTCAGGACCCAGTCACTGTGCTGTGAGGAAGCTAAGCAGAGGACCCATGCAGCTGTTCCAACCAACGGCCCCAGCCGAGGTCCCAGCAGCCAGCCAGCATCAGTGACCAAATGGAATGAGATGTGTACAGCCCCTACCCTCAACTCACTTCCAACTTTCATGTCTTCTATGAGTCTGTTTTCTTTCTATGAATCAGCTGAGACCCTGAACATTGCAGAGCAGAGGGCTGCCTTTGCCATATCCTGTCAAATTCCTGACCCAAAGAATCTGGAGGCATAGTGAAATGGCTATTGTTTTACACTAGTATGAGCAGAGTGGGTTGTTTGCAGCAACAAGAATGCAGCTTTCCCTGCAGTGGCATCCAGATACATGGAGAGAAGGATGTGACTTAGTATCCTGATGCCAGAAGGGAGGAGGAGTGTTTTACATGTGGTATTTTCTGCCTGTTCTGTTCTCTGGGGTGATATCCCTAGTCTACCTGGCTGCTCTTTTCTTTGCTGGCATTAGTGGCCCAACTTTATGGACATTGTAACTGGCAGTCTTTTTCTCTTTATCCCTGGGCTTGGTTGGAGCCTAGAAGGCCTGTCTGGGATGACTCAGCCTCATTTCCATTCCCATAGACACTGTACACCCTACAGACAACTTCTGTGACTCTTATGCAGCCCCAGCTCTAATGGTCACCTCTACAGCCCCTGTTAGTATCCTCCCCTGCAGACTTGCAGCTACCTTAGGATCTCATCCATGCTACAGGAAAACAAAAGTGGCTCAGAATTGATGAATCTTAGTGGTTCCCTCTACCTGACCATGCTAGTGAAAGGAAAGGGCCATCTGAGAGTTGATCCATTTCAAGAGTTTCCAACAGAAATGGGGGCCAGGAAGCTCCTATGTATTTTTTTTACACTTTAAGTTCTAGGGTACATGTGTACAACGTGCAGGTTTGTTACATATGTATACATGTGCCATGTTGGTGTGCTGCACCCATTAACTCATCATTTACATTAGGTATAACTCCTAATGCTATCCTTTCTCCCTCTCCCCACCCCACGACAGGCCCCAGTGTGTGATGTTCCCCACCCTGTGTCCAAGTGTTCTCATTGTTCAATTCCCACCTATGAGTGAGAACATGCAGTGCTTGGTTTTTTGTCCTTGCGATAGTTTGCTGAGAATGATGGTTTCCAGCTTCATCCATGTCCCTACAAAGGACATGAACTCATCATTTTTTATGGCTGCATAGTATTCCATGATGTATATGTGCCACATTTTCTTAATCCAGTCTATCACTGATGGACATTTGGGTTGGTTCCAAGTCTTTGCTATTGTGAGTAGTGCCGCAATAAACACACGTGTGCATGTGTGTTTATAGCAGCATGATTTAGAATCCTTTGGGTATATACCCAGCAATGGGATGGCTGGGTCAAACGGTATTTCTAGTTCTAGATCCTTGAGGAATCGCCACACTGTCTTCCACAATGGTTGAACTAGTTTACAGTCCCACCAACAGTGTGAAAGTGTTCCTATTTCTCCACATCCTCTCCAGCACCTGTTGTTTCCTGACTTTTTAATGATCGCCATTCTAACTGGTGTGAGATGGTTATCTTATTGTGGTTTTGATTTGCATTTCTCTGATGGCCAGTGATGATGAGTATTTTTTTCATGTGTCTGTTGGCTGCATAAATGTCTTCTTTTGAGAAGTGTCTGTTCATATCCTACAGAATGGGAGAAAAATTTTTGCAATCTACTCATCTGACAAAGGGCTAATATCCAGAATCTACAAAGAGATCCTGTGTATTTATTGCCATTATTCTCATTCATCTAGTGTACCATTCCCTATTCAGGTCAAAGGGATTTCGCCTGATTAAAGCCCAGGGATGGGAAAATTGGGACATAATGTTGGCTCTTTCTGCTTTCCTTTCCCCTTTGCTTTTTAATTCTTATAATTCCCTAGACAGGTTCTTCCCTATCTTCCTTCTCTTCATTTCAACTCTTCTCTAAGTCTTCATAGCAAAGGATATTTTCTCTACCCATTTGGAGAACTCTATAATCTCCCAGGTTTGGTCATTGACATTCTAAAGTCCTCAAAACTGTGAGTTGGATTACAAGGATATTGTCTTGCTCAAAAATCCTATTTTGTATGTTAGAAGCTGGTATGACTTTGCTCTTTGGTTGGTGTTTTTCCGAAACAAAGTACAAATGGGTGGTTGTATACATGGAAAGAGGAAAACACATGAATAATTTTCCAGTTATTACCCCCTTTATTGACTTGAGTGGTATACTAAATGACTTTCTTGTCCGGGATTCCCACAATACCAGTTTTGCCTCGGTTCCGAGCTGCAGTCAATAGTAACGTTTTTTAAGGTTGTTCTTGGTATACTTGGTTTTTTTTTCTATTCTATTTCATGCTTTTTGTGTTAAGCTTTGAAAAGGGTACTCACTCTGCTTTCTTATAATTATACCCTCTAGGTTTCTAGTAAGTTGTTCTAATTTTTGAATACCTGCCTTGTTCTCCTATTTTATGTTTGCATGTTTCTGATTCCTAGTTGTATGCTTTGTCACAAATTTCCTGTTTTCCTTCCCTCCTACTTTTCTTTTTCTTTTTTTTTTTTTTGAGACGGAGTCTCGCTCTGTTGCCCAGGCTGGAGTGCAGTGGCGCAATCTCGGCTCACTGCAAGCTCCGCCTCCCGGGTTCACGCCATTCTCCTGCCTCAGCCTCTCCGAGTAGCTGGGACTACAGGCGCCCGCCACCACGCCCGGCTAATTTTTTTTTGTATTTTTAGTAGAGACGGGGTTTCACCGTGGTTTCGATCTCCGCTGGGATTACAAGCGTGAGCCACCGCGCCCGGCCCCTCCTACTTTTCATATATGCCCTGCTCCCTTGGTTTTAACCCATTTTTTTGCTCTGATTCCAAGTACCTCAGTGTTCCAATATTGTAGATTATTCAGGTGTATGTTAGGATGCTTTTAATAAGATGTACAAAATCCAGCTCAAACTGGGTCAGACTATAAAAGCAACTTACTGGCTTCCATGTTCTAAAAAGTCAGACTTCAGGAAATGATTGATACAGTAATGCTATTGTGTTTCTTACTGACTCTCAGATGTGACTTTTATGGTGTTGGTTTCATGCTAAATTGGTTGTAGGAGAGCTGCAAACAGCACCCTGGGATAGATGCTTCTTCTTTTATGTCCAATCATGGAAAAAGAACTCTTTCACATAGACCATTGAACGGAAGTCCTGGGCTTTAATCTGTTTGGACCACTTTAAGTCACATGCCTAACACTGAACCTATTACTGTTATTGAGAATGAGATGCCGCTATTCTGATTGTCTTCAGCCAATTAGATTCTGCTCCTAGACCTGGGACTGGGATCAATCCTACTCAAACTGCATCCCTGCTACACCCTGGGAAATGGGAGAAGCGGACTCAGGGGTGAGCTGGAGCCAGCTCTTAACAGTTGGCATGGGCTAACTATGCTCACCTCTTCTTCAGTGTTCACTTACCTCACTCTGGTAACTTGAAGTTAGCCTTAGTGGGGGTATTTACACCACAGAAATTGGCAAATATTACAATTTTAATTTTTTAGAGCTGGTTTACCAACACATCACGGAGAATGAGAGGAACCCAATGTAACTAACATGGATTAACAGGCAACAGTCTCTTAACTAGTTTTTCTAATGTCAGAATTGCTTCTTCCAATGCATTCTTTTTTTTTTTTTTTTGAGACAGGGTCTTGCTCTGTTGCCCAGGCTGGAGAGCAGTGGCATGATTGCGGCTTGCTGCAGTCTCAGCTTCCTAGGCTTAAGTGATCCTTACACCTCAGCATCCCGAGTAGCTGGGACTGCAAGAACTTGTCATCATGCCCAGCTAATTTTATAAAGATGTGGTCTCACTGTGTTGCCCAGGCTAGTCTCAAACCCCTGGCCTCAAGTGATCCTCACACCTTGGCCTTCCAAAGTGTTGGGATTATAGGAGTGAGCCACTGTGCCTGGCCCATTCTTTTTTTAATAACAGCTTCACTGAGATATAATTTCATATACTATAACACTCACCCTTTTAAAGTGTACAATTCAGTGATTTTTTAGTATATTTATGGGATTGTACAATCATCACCACAGTCAATTTCAGAACATTTTTGTCATCCCAGGAAACTCAGTACCTATTAACAGTCACTCCACATTCCTTCCCATCATCCCATTCCCTGGCAATCACCAGTCTACTTTTCTGTCTCTGTGAATTTGCCTGTCCTGCACACTTAATACAAGAAATTGTACAATATGTGGTTTCGCTTCTTAGCACAATGTTTTCAGGGTTTTTCAATTCTGTAGCATGTATCAGTATTTTATTCCTTTTGTTGACAAATAATATTTCATTGTATGTTTAGACCATGTTTGTTTATTCATGTAATTGATGACATGTGAATGATTGAGATCCAATTCTAACCACAGTTCCAGAATCCAGTTTTTTCCTCCTCTAGTCTTTAGTGCTTCTGCTACCAGAATCACCTTCCTAGAACAGCACATTTCATCTTGTCACTCACCTCATAAAAATCCTTCTCTCTGCCTATGAAACCCTCAAGGAGCACATAGATGCTGTATTTGAAGCTCTCTTCAGTTCGACTGCAGCAGGGATGGAAATGAGAAGATCTCACCTTCCTTTGAGGGAATATTTTGGCCAGTGATGCTCAAATCTCATTTAAAGGACCTCTATTTGACTTACCCACCAAGCAACCAACCATAACACCTGAAGAAATAGCCCGAATGACAAAAGCAAAAGCCCAAACTACATAGAACAGTGACACAGATATTATATAGCTCTACAATTTTATAGTCGATATTTATTTTCATCTCTTAATTGATAAAGGTTTTGTTAGGGTTCTGGAGGGATAATGAGTTTTATAGTCAGATAGATCTAATTTGTAGTCCTGGCTTAGTCGCTTATTACTGCCTTTCTTTAAATTCTCTCCTGAGATTTTAAGCAAATCATCATTTCTACGTGTAAAGTGGGTGTAATAATTCATACCTCAGAGCCCAGTTATGGATTAAAAACATAGAAACACTCAAATACTTGTGCCTGACCCATAATAGGCACTCAATAAATACATGGACACTATTAAGGTTGAATATATGAATAAAATTTTCAGTTATTTTTGACAAAACCAATCTAAGATTATAACTGGTGTTCTTTCATTGTTTTATAGCTTTGGTGATTTAATTTCAATATTGTCCTAGTGCTTTAAAATTAGAGCCAATTTAAAGCAGAAATTAGATAAACAGTTAAAAGTCTTTATGTTCCATGTCTGCCATTACCCTTGGTGTAATCAGTAAGAATCAATATATCCTTTGGGAAATAGTCAATGATAGTATCTTGTCTTATTACAATGAAGCTTTTCTAAAGTGGCCTAAGGATAAACATCTTAAACACTACACTGGGTTATGTTGAGGTAAATTCTTACAGGAATGTGTCAGAGCTTGGCATTTACCAGTGTCATGGGAAGTATGACTTGGTAACAATTATTAAAGATATAACCCAAGATATTATTCTTTGCAAGGTTATAACATATTTTTAAAAGGTGTTGAATTGTAGTTAAATTATAATTGTTTTGTTCTTATATATATGATCATAAAATTTAAATTGTTCTTTATGCTATGTATTTGTGGTTTAGAAAAATTTTACATGTGTAGTAACTTTTTAGTTTTATAAACAACAATGAACTATATTCTTTTTTTGGGCTTTGAAGTAATTATGAATGCAATAGCCATTTTTTAATTGAAACATTTGCTATTTGAGAGAACAAATTGATCAATTGTTAAAAATTAACCTTCAATCATAAGAATAATATATGAAAAATAAACTTTTGAAGATTACTTCTTTTTACATATTTCAGTTATTAAATATTATTTCTCTTCTTTCCCCCATAGGCTTATCCCTGTCAAGATGATTATTCCATAGTCCACAGAAAATGCCGTTCTCAGTTCACAGATCTAAATGGTTCTAAAAGATTTGGCATCAACACTTGGCATGATGAGAGTGGGATTTATGCTAATTCAGATGTAAAACGGAAACTCTATCCCTTGACTAGTGGGCCTACTGTGCCCATTTAAAAATAACGTATAGAATCAGCATCTCTGACTAATGAAAAATGGATGTAGCAGTTGATGATTTTCTATCTTAATAAATGCAATGGAAGTGTTACTATAGTAGATTCCTTTAAGCAGAAAATCTTACTTTCTGGACCAGTGTTTATATCCTTATTTCATAAGCTACTCTGGTATTTTCCAAAGTTTATTGTGTGTCTTGCTGAGAGTATGCTACACAATTCTACATGGTATTTAGTGAAACATTATTTTATGGATTAGGTATTTCTTTTAATAATTATTAGAAAAACACATAAAACTAGCACAATCAAGCTTATGATTGCTTAGGGTGTGGCTAATTATAAAAAAGTAGGCCAACTTAAATTCCACTGAAGACAAATTTTAAGTGAATAAATATATAGGTTGACATAAAACTTAAATGGCCAAAGTTTAGGCAACACTGGCCCTATAATAATGTTGAGTATGTATATGATTTTTTTTTGAGGGGGAAATTGGTATCTATAAATTTATATTTATCTGTGGTAGCTAGTTTCATTGTGGATTATTTATTTTGCGTGACATTTTTCCTTATTCAAGTTAAGACCTTTTGAATATACAGATAGCAGAGGTGCAGATAGAATCTTTGTGAAACTCCAGGGGTTTAATGGGAAATCTAGTCATCTAGTGTTAGATTTGGATGAAATCTTAGTCATTGTTTTGACTTACCCTCACATTTTACAGATGAGCAAACAGAGGTCCGTGGAGGTTTAAGTAGGCTGCTGTATTAGTCAGCTGGGTCTACCGTAACAAAATACCATAGACTGGGTGGCTTAAACAACAAAGAAGTCTGCAAGCCAGGAAGACAGCCCTCACCAGAAATAAACCCTGCCAGAACCTTGATCTTGGACTTTTCAGCCTCCAAACCATGCAAAAATAAATTTCTGTAAAATAGGAAGGTGAGTCAAAACAATTGCTAAGATTGTTACCTTCTTGCCCTGTTCTTGCATGGCAGGAGGGGGATGGGGATGGCAGACATCTTTTGCTTCCTCTTCATGTAAGGCTACAGTTTGATTTGGTTAGACCCCCACTCTTATGTTCTCATTTAACCTGAATTACCTCCTAAAGACCCTATCTTCAGATAGCCACATTGGGAGTAACGGCTTTGACATATAAATTTGGGGAGAACAGAATTCAGTTCATAGCTGTTGCCCAGGGTTATAGGAGTAGCAGATTCTGATGGATCTTTGAGGTGCGTTTGAAAACTTTTATTTCTTCTGATGATGTATTTAATTATTTGGTCAACTTGGGCTTCATTTACTTATTTTTCTTTAAAAAAAAAATTCACGAACTAGCATTTCATGATAAATGCTAATTGAACACTGTGTCTAATGCTGGATTCACAAGATATGAAAAAGACTATAAGCTTTTTGATGAGAGAAATGATAATTAATATAGAAAATGTGACATACAAGGTAAGCATGTGCCAGAAGAATTTTACTGTAATTTCCTGCTGCTTTAAAATGTGTGTCCATATGCACACAAATATGTATATTATATATGCTAATTATGTATATTACATATACATTAAGTATAATATAGTCTATATAAATGTTAATTCATTATGTAGTACTTATTCTAGTAGATATCTACCTATGATTACCTTTCCTTCCACATACTATACATCCAAGTTTAACCATTCCTAACACTAACATATCTGGGATGAAGAGCTATTTGAAGTATGCAAATCTGGATGTCAAGCCACTCATCATTTAATAATTTCTTTTTGTGGAGAAAAAGTTTTAATGGCCACATCATTACCTTTGAACACTGCCTGGTGCCTAGAACATAAAATAAGACTCACTTACTTTAGCAGCTATGTTAATACTGTCACGATGACTAACATGACATTTTGTATAAACGACTGGGTCTGCTATTAGGGATCACCTTAGAAATCAGTTTGGGTTTGGGTTAGAAGGAGAATGAAAAAGAGAGATTGTATTTAAACTAGCCAAGGAAAATGATGCACTGAAATAAAGGTTACTGCAGGGGTTTTCCCCATGACAAGCATTACGTTGCCTTCAGTGAGTGAATGAGTGAATGTTGGACTCAGTGAACTCTACATTATTCTAACAACTTGATCTTTTAGGTAAAAATATTTTATATTGAGATAAGCGCTTCAATGGTTCATCTCACCAGCATCAAAGACCACTTCAAATAAGACAAGCTGGAATTCAGATTTCATCGTTGGATAATGTCCTCTGTGGGAAGTGACCACACTGTCTCCTGACTGGTCCATGTGTATGTGTCATAGAACCCCACTTAAGACCCCAAAATCACACTGTATCTTTTATGCTTATAAAGTTAATAAGATCTGTATCTACATCAATATCTCATTCAAATGAAACCTCAAAATCACACCCGAGACCCCAAAATCACACTATATCTTTCATGTTTATAAAGTTAGTGAGATCCATTTCTACATCAATATCTCATTCAAATGTACACAGCATCTCTCTTTTGGCCTTTATGCATTGCTGTGTCAGAGACATTGGTGTGAGCCCACCACGGCAGGGTGCAGACTGCTTGGAGAATGAGAGAATGTTGGGCAGATCCTAAGCAGATATATCAAAGAGGGGGTCTCTGAGTTAAGTTTGACCTACACGTAAGTTTTATGTGGTCTGCACAGTGTGTTTAAAAATTAATTTTAAAAAATAGAACCAAACTTTATTAATTAAGACATTTTACTTAAAAGTCAGGATTTCTACTCCCTTGAAAATCTGGCAAATCTGGCACCACTTGGCCTCATTTTCAGGCAGTAACAATCAGCAGGGCTATGAGGGAGGGCGGGGTCTCTTTAGATGGATGCTAAATTCATCGTTTTGCTGCAATTTCCACCCGGTACACTTCACTCAACTGTGGAGGCATTATGACCCCCTCCCTAGGGAGAGCTGAGACAATGTGAAATAGTAGGGGGAAGGAGTGGTAGAAAAGCAGCAAACTGGCAGCTCTGGTGACTGGGGTTAGAATGAAGACGGCAGAGGCTGCATCCTGATAGTGGGGATATAGCACATCTGGTTCAGTTCAAGTCAAAATCAAGATCCCAGCCTAGATAGAACATAGAGATGGGGAGTGGGTCAAGGACTTTGCTTTATAAATATAGAATAGAGAAACCTCAGCTCAACTGGTTTATATTAGGAACGTATTTGAGATGAAGTAAGAAGTGAGAGTACCAGGCCCAAACCCTAGGATATGACACTGGCAGATCAAGACAAGAGTCAGGGCCAAGCTAGCTCAGTGGTTTGTTTATAAAGGAAAGTCACTCCATGGACACCAGTGCTCCAGAGGTGCAGAAAAATTCCAGATTTGTGAAAATGCTAAGAAAAAATGGTGAAGTCTTTTTGTGGGACATAGAATGTAGGTGGCGGGCTGGGAGAGGCCATGGAAGTGCCTGGCACAGCCACTGCCAAAAATAAAGCAGCAGGAAAATTCTTTCATAAAGATGTACAGATCAGAAGCTAACTTTATTTCAGAGAGAGCAGCAGGGAAGTTTGCAGATAGCTGGGAGCTCACTCCAAATAGCAGAGAATGAGGTATGAGGCAACCATTGTAAACCAAAGTGGAAAATCTGAGCAAAACCTAACACAGTAAATTATTGTTCCAAATATTAAGATCATAACTTTAAAAAAATGTTTAACAGCTTTATTGGGATATGATTCACATATTATACAATTCACCCCTTTAAAGCATATAATTCAATGGTTGTTAGTATATTCACAGAATTCTGCTATTATCACCACAATCAATTTTAGAACATTTTTATCACTCCTGAAAGAAATCCATATCCATTGGTGGTCATTCTCCATTCCCTCCCAATTCCCACAGTCCTAAGCAACCAAGAATCTACTTTCTGCCTCTGCAGATTTACCTATTTTGGATTTTTTCTGTAAGTAAAATCTGACAATATGTGGTCTTTTGTGACTGGTTTCTTTCACTTTCCATAGTGTTTTCAAGGTTCATCCATGTTGTAACATATATCAGCACTTCATTCCTTTTTGGATGAATAATATTCCATTGTATAGATAAACCACGATTTATCCATTCATTAGTTGATGGACATTTGGGTTGTTTCCACCTATGAACATTCATGTATGAGTTTTTGCATGCATCTCTCTTGGACGTTGTGATGGTTAATATTGAGTGTCAACTTGATTGAATTGAAGGATGCAAATTATTGTTCCTGGGTGTGTCTGTGAGCATGTTGCCAAAGGAGATTAACATTTGAGTCAGTGGGCTGGGAGAGCCATACTCACCCTCAATTTGGGTGGGCACCATCTAGTCAGCTATCAGCACAGCCAGGATAAAAGGCAGAGGAACGTGGAAAGACTAGACTGACTTAGTCTTCTGGTCTACATTTTTCTCCCATGCTGGATGTTTCCTGTCCTCAAACATCGGACTCCACGTCCTTCAGCTTTGGGATTCTTGGACCTTTGACCACAGACTGAAGGCTGCACTGTTGGCTTCCCTACTTTTGAGGTTTTGGGATTTAGACTGACTTCCTTGCTCCTCAGCTTGCAGACGGCCTATTATGGGACTTCACCTTGTGATTGTGTGAGTCAATTCTCCTTAATAAACTCCCTTTTATATATACATCTATCATACGTCTATCCTATTAGTTCTATCGCTCCAGGGAACCCTGACTAATACAGACATGTACCTAGGAGTAGAATTGCTGTGTCATATGGTAACTTTATGTTTAACCTTTTGAGGAACTACCAAACTATTTTCTAAAGTATTGCACCATTTTACATTTCTACCAGCAATGTATGAAGGTTACAATTTTTCCATATCCTTGCCAATATTTGTTATTTTTTATTGTTTCGATTGAAACCAGTTTGTCAAATGGCCGTTTCACAAAACATGAGTTCTTGAAGAGTGGAGACTGTAGCTGCTCATCTGGGGGTTACCAATGTCTAATACACAGTGAGCACTCAGAAATGCTGAAGGGTTGGTATAAATATGTTTGTCATAATCATATCTTAATATGAATGAATGCTTGGGTAATTGATAAAAATGCAATCTGTATGATCGGAATGGCCTTGTTTAAAAATATTCTGATATTTAGCATGTTTGTCCTACTAAGGGCTTCAATGGTAATCTTGTGAAATTGGAGGAGTTGGCAAAATTGGCCTAAGAAAATGTTATGTCCTGTATGGAAAACCTGAGTTTGCCAGAGCATCCATGGAACTGACTAAAATCCTCCTTAAAGTAATGATTGCTGGCTAACCAGAGCACCAATCAGAATAAACCCTGCATATTCAAACACTAAAGACCCTGAGAAATTCTGTAGAACAGAAAGTAGTTAAACTCTATTTAATCCAGCATTTCCCAGGCTTATTTCATCAAAGAATCATTTCTTCTTGCAGGAGATATCTATAAATATATCCCAAGATATTAGTATTTCATGGAAAACATTAGGGAAAACATTAATCTAAGCAATTTCTAAATAAGGATGAAGGACAAAATAAATATTTGTTGAGTGGCTACTAAGTACCCCATACACATGTGAAGTAGATTTTATAAAATCCCAGTTCTACTGCTAAGAAAAAAAATTCTAAATACCTCTTTCAGTCAACAGATTTAGACAGAATCCCAACTTCATGATAATGAAATAAAGTATAAATTTATTTTAACAGTTATTGTGATTGGCATGTACATATTCTATACTCTTCCTTATCTTTCTAAACAAAGAGGTATGGCTAACTCCCTCTACTTTAAATTATCAGAGCTACTTATGTTACATTTCCCTGTAAGGTTTTCATTAAGTACCAATACAACTTATGGTCTATAGTTTCACCTATCATTTTAATGTAGGCAGAATTGAGTATTTGTAGGTTATAATTATTTTATTCTATAGGGTAAGAGCAGGCTAAAGGCTTAATAAGAGACCTTTTACCATGGCAGTTAATGTGTTGGATTCACATAGGTGCCTAATAAAGTGTTCATTTATGAGAATATAAGATTCTATGCAACAGGTTCTTAACCTCAAGAACTATCAGGAAAAATTTGCATTTTTATGTAACATAAATGTAATTAAACTTAATTTAAGTCTATAGAAATAGGTAGAATGACTAAGTAGGAAAACAAATAGAATGGGATAACCTGAAGCAAAGTTAGAGAGATTTGGAAGAGGAGAAATTTACATTGTAATTGGAAAATGAGGAGAGATAAAGAATGAATTACAGTGAAAGTATTTTTCAATATTGTATTCTTTGGATGCATTTGATTAACATTTTTATTAAAAATTAATTCAAAATCCCAATAGATTTAATTTAGGCAGTATATTGACAAGATACTTGATATGACACTGATCATTAACAAGGTGACTAGGTTGTTTTTATGAAACCCAAGAATTGGTCACAGAAAAGCCCTTCGTCATGACTTAAAAAAAAAAAACTGCACAGCATATATAGTGGGTTTTTAAAAGTTAAAGTACCTCAAACAAAGAAATATTTCTAAACACCCAAGCAAATGTTGAAATCTGAAACATTTTTCTATTGAAGCCAAGTGAAGAAAATAACATGGGGAAACCAAAAAGTAAAAGGCATTTCTTTTCAAGATGCCTCTTTCTATACATCGTTTAAAGTCCAACAGAGTGTACATAAAGCTCTTTTATAAAGCAGGAAGGTAGAAAAAGAAGCTGTTGGCATTTCTGGTTTTTATTGAATAACTGCAAGAAAGTGGCTGTGAAGGAAGAGAAAAAACTCAAGGAAATGGGTAGGTGAAAAACACAATAAGACAATCAAATGAAGAAAATGAAGTTTGTGTGGAGGCAGATTTAATGCCTCGCACGTCAGAGAAATCAGGTGGAGAAATTTATCTCATTAGCTAGCCAAACAGATGGCATATTAGAGAATCCTGGGTTTCTCTGAAGATGGGATTACCTTAATTGAAGTCCTGGGGTAGGGGCAGGAGTTTTTCTGAGTAGAGAATAAGCAGATTGTCTCCCCTCTCTAATGCTGCTAAGGAAAGGTAGAGGAGGTGATTACTCATGGAAAAATATCAATGATGCATTTTTTTACATTTCTAGACTTTTAGAACTTAACAGTAGAAAATGTGCATTGGCTACTCAGCTTGAGGTGATGCCTGACTCAGTAAAAGTGTTTGTGGCACCAGGGCTCCTTGGAGAAATAGTTGATTCTATGGTGCGGCCAGGAATATACACGATGAGCCTGGAGCATCTTGTAGTCCCAGAAAGTAAACACGCACAACAGACAGACAGACACACACAGAATATGATGAAGATATGTCAAAGGGACACGAGTCAACAGAAAGAGCTTCAAATGGCCCATACTGATGTAAATAAATAATTGAATAAATGGATAAATGGGGAGAATAGACACATCTTCCATGCAGAAGAATCCTGAACAATTTATGTAACTACTCTACCCTTGGAAGAGTGGAGCTCCTCTTAACTCTCAATTTGTTAAGTGTAGGCTGTACATAGCGACTTTCTTCCAAAAAGTACCACATAAAAATGGAAGAATAAGAGTAATGACAGTGGAGGTCCCTGACAAACACTACCTTAGCCAGGTGACCAAGGTCAACATCGACAGTGATCAGCCATATTGCTAGTATGTGCCCATGACATGGTGTGATGAGAATGGCACTTTACCTCTGTGGTAAAGCTCCTATCTAGTCATGAGAAAAACATCAGATAAATTCCAGGTGAAGGACATTCTACAAAATATCCAACTAGTCTTCCTTAAAACTTTCAAGGTCATTAAAAACAAGGACAGTATAAGAAATTGTCACAGCCTAGAGGAGCCTGAGGACATGTGATAACTAAATGTAAGGTCATATCTTGCATGGGGTGCCGGGACAAAAAAAGGACATTACATAAAAACTAAGGACATTTGAAAAAAGCATGGACTTTAGTTAATAGTAATGCGTCAACATTAGTTCTTTAATTGTGACGAATGTGCCAAACTAATGCTAATAATAGGATGATATGGTTTGAATCTGTCTCCCCACCAAATCTCACATCGAATTGTAATCCCCAGTGTTGGAGATAGGGCTTGGTGGGAGGTGATTGGATGGTGGGGGCTGTTTCTCATGAATGGTTTGGCACCATCCCCTTGGTGCTATTGCCGTGATAGTGAGTAAGTTCTCACGAGATCTGGTTGTTTAAGAGTGTGTAGCATCCCCCCTACCCCTTCTGCCTCCTGCTCCAGCCATGTGAGGTACCGGCTCCCCTTTCACCTTCTGCTATGACTTTAAGTTTCCTGAGGCTTCCCCAGAAGCCAGGCAGATGCCACCATGCTTCCCGTGCAGCCTGCAGAACCGTGAGCCAATTAAACTTCTTTTCTTTGTAAATTACCCAGTCTTAGGCATCTCTTAAGAGCAATTCAAGAACGGACTAATACCTAGGGAAAACTGGGTGAGAGGTATATGGAAATTCTGTACTATCTTCACAACTGTTCAGGAAAGCTCAAGCCATTCTAAAATTGAAAGTTTATTTAAACATTAAAAAATGTTTGTTAAAAATGCTGGCACCTGAAGATTCTGGCTGAGAAATTGTTACAGAGATGTGATATCTGATATTGATAGCCTAGCCTTGAGATGTGAAACTTGTTTTTCCATAAATTAATCTACTTGCATGAAATATCTTGTTTTTTACATGATGAATATACTTCTATATAAATTCAACAACAGCAGTTCTAAAAAAAAATCTGGTAGAAAAAAAGGTCAAGAGGTAGCTGGAGTCCACAGGTGCAAAAAATACTATGTGATTTCATTTATTAAAAGTTCAAAGCAGAGCACAATGGCTCACACCTGTAATCCCAGCACTTTGGGAGGCCGAGGCAGGCAGATCACGAGGTCAGGCGTTCAAGACCATCCTGGCCAACATGGCGAAACCCCCATCTCTACTAAAAATACAAAAAAATTAGCCAGGTATGGTGGTGGGCGCCTGTAACCCCAGCTATTCAGGAAGCTGAGGCAAGAGAATCGCTTGAACCCGGGGTGGGCGGAGGTTGCAGTGAGCTGAGATCTCGCCACTGCACTCCAGCCTGAAAGACACAGTGCGACCCCATCTCAAAAAAAAAAAAAAAAAAAAAGTTCAAAGCATATAATTAAGGTGAAACTAATCTAGAATGTTAGAGGTTGAAATGGTGATTATCTTTTGAAGGTATGACTGGGAGAGCCACTAGGGCTGCTTCAGGGAGATACTGCTCTTTTTCTTGGACTAGGTGGTAGTTTATTTTGTAAAAATTTTTTGGTCTGTAAGCTTATGATTTGTTCACTTTTCCATATGTGTATTATACCTCGAAAAGAAAGTTTATCAAAGAAAACAAATGTGCTTTTTGGCCAGGCGCGGTAGCTCACACCTGTAATCCCAGCACTTTGGGAGGCTGAGGCAGGCAGATCACGAGATCAGGAGATTGAGACCATCCTGGCTAACACGGTGAAACCCTGTCTCTGCTAAAAATACAAAAAAAAAAAAAAAGAATTAGCCAGGCATGGTGGCAGCACCTGTAGTCCCAGCTACTTGGGAGGCTGAGGCAGGAGAATGATGTGAACCTGGGAGGCGGAGCTTGCAGTGAGCCGAGATGGCACCACTGCACTCCAGCCTGGGTGACAGAGTGAGATTCTGTCTCAACAACAGCAACAAAAGAAAATAAATGTGCTTTTTGACATTTATTTAAATATGGTCTGCAAATGGGTTTTGGATAGTAAACACTTTTCACAGTTGAGGACCTCGCAGTGCTGTGTTGTTATTAGAAAAGTATGTTGCCCATTTATTCACTCGTTCCACAAGTATTTATTAAACACCCAGGACTGGCACCAGGAAAGGATTGGCCTGTCTCTAAAACAATAGATTATATGGGAAATAGACCTACAAACGAAAACTGTAATATGTTATGATAGTGTTACAATGCATATGTGTGAAGATGCAGGGGGATTCTAGAAATGTGCTTCAGTTTCTTGGGGAAAATCAGAGAAGGCTTCTCAGTAAAGAGGGGCACTAGAGTTAATACATGAAAAACAAATAGTACGTATTTGGCCAAAAGGAACTGGCTGTGGGTACAGCAGGACAAGAAGGGATGAGGAGGGAATTGCAGACAGAGATCATGGCTAGAGAAAGGTTGCAGAGGCAGAGTACATTTTGGAAAGTTCCTGAAGTTTGGGAGAGTGGCAGGGAGTAGGGGGAGCTGAGGTCATAGAAGAAGGCAAGAGCCAGATTGTGAAAGGCCGTGAAGAAAGAAAAAAAGACTTTATCCAGGAGATGATGAGCTTTAAGAAGTCGAGTAACACGACAGAACTATGATTAGAAAGATAACTCAAAGGTGGTGTAGAGGAATACTTGAAGGGAACAAGGCTGGAAGTAGGAAGAACAGCAAGAACGCTACCATAAGAGCGCGAGAGAGATGGCAGCAGCATAGACAGAGCAGCAGACAGATGTTTGAGCCTAAGACTGGGCAGGTGTCAGTGACTAATTAGATGGGGAGGGGTCTGGTGGGTGCCTATGATTACATCAATGGTACCATGAATAATGACAGAGAACACTGAAGGAATACTGGGGATGGGAAGGAAGAAGAGTTCCATTTGGAATATGTTAACTTTGGAACATCCAGGTGGGGACATCTAGCAGGTAGTTGGACATAATGGGAATGAAGCCCAGTAGGATGATCTGGAGCTTTGAGAGTTCTCTTGGTAGATACCAAGGGAGGTCTGAGTTTACTAATGAAGAGTAAGTGTAGTAAGAAGATCATTGTGGACAAGGCTGTGTAGAATAAAGTGCTGAAGAGTTGGAGCTGTCAGGAGTTAGCTCAAGTGCTTCGCCATCCATGGGTCCAACTCCATACGAAGGACAACCTAGTCAACTCGGGTATGTAGAGTGGCCAAGGGACTGTAGGTCCTAGTGTGGTGGAATTATGAGATTCAGAGAAGTGAGGAAGTGAGAAAACCAAGAGGATGTGAGCCTGTGATGAGACAGCATGTAAACCAAGTTTAAGATTTCAGGCTGAGCCAGTTCTGACTTATAAATAGAATGGGGCATATAAATTCCATGAGGACATGAGCATTCTGCTTTCATATCCCCAGTAGGTAGGATAGAGTATGACATATGGTAGATGCTCAATAAATATTTGATCAGTGAATGAATAAATGAATGACGTATTGCTGAAGTAGACTGAATTGAAAGTTAATAAAATGGATGAGGTCAAGGAACTCTGGAAATTCTTAGAAAACTTCAATAGGTGACTTTGATTTGTGTTTAGGAATACATATCTCACATCTTCCCTTGTGGAAAGCAAATTAATAGGTAAATTCAGGAGATTACTGTTGCATGGGATATGATCATATTCAGGAAACTTCTTTCACTACTTCCTGCCTTAGAGAAAATGAATACATAATATGTAAATATCTATATTACATTCTAATTAACAATATTCTATTTTGAACATTTTACCACACTACCACTTGAAAATGTTTGATATGAGATTATGTAATATCACCTATGATGTAGTCTAGCTAAATGTTTAGCTTGAATACCTTGAGCTGTTAGTTCTTGTAGTTTATAGGAAATATAAAGGATATAACAGTAAACTAAATGGTACCACAAGGAAACAGCCAGACAGATTGAGAAGATGGGACATTTTGTAGGACAATTGGCCAGTTTATTTAACGTCAGTGAGGTTTAGAAGGACAAAAAGGAATTCTGCTAGATTAGAAGAGGAAGCCTGGATCACATTGTTGTTTGGACAAAGCAATTGTAAAAGAATTCTGTGACTATTGAAGTTATTAGACTATGGACTAGGTATGAGAAAAATGAAAATTTATTGATGTGGAAAGATGTAGATCATCAGTGAGTAAAGCAGAATATAAAACATTATGTGCAATAGAATTTTGACAAAAATATCATTTATGCTTATAAACATATAAAAAAGACCTGAAAGGATGTGTAATAAGCTTTTAAAGGGCCACTGTCTGGTTTGTGGGAACATGATATTTTCATTTTCTTCTTCTTGTTTATCTGTATTTTCTAGCTTCTACAATGCCTTTGTATTTCTTTGAAATATTAAAAGGTTTTTTTGTTTAAAAAAATTAAAATGAAAAGAAACTGGAAATGACGCTTAGAAAGAATACATTTATTCTAAACACTACAAGAGAATGAAATAACTTCCTGTTTTAGTTTGCTACGGCTACTGTAACAAAGTGCCACAAACCAAGCGGCTTAAACTACAGAAATTTGTCTCACAGTTCTGGAGGCCAGAAGTTTGAGATCTAGCTGTCAGCAGGTTTTTCTGCTGAGGGTGTGAGGAAGACTCTGTTCCATGCCTCTCTTGAGCTTTGGTGGTGTGTGGCATCACCCTGATCCCTGCCTTCCTCTTCACATGGCGTTCTCCCTGTGCGCATGTCCGTGCCCACATTCCCCCTTGTTGTAAGGACACCAGTCACACTGGATTAGGGATCCTCCCCACTTCTGTATGACCTTGTCTTAACCAGTTACATCTCCGAGACCCTATTTCCAGATAAGGTCACATTTCGAGGAATTGAGGGGTAGGACTTCAACATATGACTTTCAGAGGGGACACAGGAGACACAATTCAACTCATTAGAGTTCCCAAGAGATGAGTCCGCATGATTTAAAAGTGTATAAACTTCCCTACACAAGGGAGTGAAGCCTACAGTCCATAAGCTGCTTTCTCTCTCTCATAATCAACACGAAATGCCTTTTTTTTTTTTTTTTGAGACAGGGATCTTGCTCATTGCCCAGGCTGGATTGCAGGGGTGTGATATTGGCTCACTGTAACCTCTGCCTCCTGGGCTCAAGTGATCCCTCCACTTAAACCTCCCTAGTAGCTGGGACCACAGGCGTGCACCACTACGCCCGGCTAATTTTTGTATTTTAGTGGAGACGGGGTTTCACAATGTTGGCCAGGTTGGTCTTGAACTCCTGGCCTCAGGTGATCTGCTTGCCTTGGCCTCTCAAAGTGCTGGGATTACAGGTGTGAGCCACCTAGCCTAGGCATAATTTTGTACTTTTTGTAGAGATGGGGTTCTGCCATCTTGCCTAGGCTGGTCTCAACCAAAATGCTATTCTTAATGGACTTTTCTCTTGACCTGTAAGCAGTGCACAATGAAGAACTAATAAAAATATCTACACTTTAAGAAATAACTAAGCTGTAGTAACACCTTTTATTTGAATTTGAACTCAGATAACCACAGGCTAAAACATTTAATAAAACTGCTACCACTTCTGATGAAATAAATAGAGAAGGGTAAAGAAAAATATCTCTTACTGAGAAAAAGCTTTTGGAGAATTAGTGTTGGTCTCATAAACAGTTTTTACTTATGTAAGGCCCAGAAATGAGTATTCTGTATCAAAATACAAGTTTTCTCTTTCTAGATCCAGCAAACAGTGCCATGGAATAAACTGTAGTCTGGTTAATGTTTAAATCTGGCTCCCTCTACTGGAGGATATGAGTTTTCTCCTTTCTTTTTAACTGGAGGTCCAAAAAGCATACACACTGTACAGGATGGGGTTCACAGCTCAGGGGTTTCCATTCTTCACTACATATATAGACATTGCCTCATTGACTGGCTTGTGGTTTGTAATAAGAGAAAATGTGTAAATCTCACTGTTGATAAGTCAGCCACCACATCCCTGCTACCTTCTACTTCAGAGATAAAGTTTAACTCAGATCTTAAGACAAATAAGAACATGACCTTGACATTCAATCTTCCCCATGATGGGACATAGACTGCTGATCTGAATTTAGGCATTTAGGGCTAGAATAAATCCCTAGAGATCCTACAATCCAATTCTTCATTTTCCTGGTGAGAAAATATAGGTGCAGAGAGAGGAAGTGATTTCCCCAAATTATGCAATGTCGAGATCTTCAATGTGAATATAATCACAAATTGCACACAATGTACTTCTCTAACATTTTATAGCATTTAGGGCATCAACTCAAGTTAATAAATATTTCTAGATTGCCTACTGTGTGTCAGACATGAAGAGATATACAAAGATGTGTGAGATGTGATTTTTGCTCCTTCAAGAGCTTATTGTTAATTAAATTATATGAAGGATAATTCCAGGTGCTGCCAGGTCTGCAACTCCAAATGGCCAACTAAATGATATTTCCCACATTAATAAGTACTGATTCTTGACAGATGATTGATCATTTCTTTGCACAGCCAATCTTCTTGATTAGGTCTTGGTGCCAATAGAGCTGCTTTGGGGTTTGATTGTTTTTCTGAACTGGAAATTGATGACTTTGAATGGAGTTGGGGAGTGATATGTGTGTTGGGGTAGAGTTTCAAATTTTTGTTTTTGTTTTTATTGCTCCTGTATAAATGACTTTGGATCATTCCTGGTAAATGATTTAACGTTGCTTTTGAATAGAAATGTCAGAACACATCTGAGTATCTGGTTCTATTTGTTGGTCCAGCTGTCCCAGCCTTAAGCCCATCTCGCAATGCTAAGATGCCCATGCAAATCTTTTGTGATCAACTCAATGCATTACTTTCTATCCGCCCACAGTAGTAACACAATCCTTATATGCCTGTATGTGAATACAGACAACTAGTGAGGAGAGAGAGAAAAACAGAGAGAGAGAGAGAGAGAGATCCTAAAGCCATTCTGACTTTATTGTTTGAGCCACTCTATGCTTATTCAGTTCTGCCATTTGCCAGCTGTGTCACCTTGAGAAAGTTACTTAACCTCTTTGTGCCTCACATACCTCATAGGTAGTTGTGATGATTAATGTATTAATATACGTGAAGCATTTAGAACAGATTCTAGTACATAATAAGCATGTATGTGACTTCATTGACATTATTACTTGATTTGTACGTGCAAGGAAAACTAATATGGTGTTTACAAATTCCAAGAAAGGGCTCAAAAGGTGATTTACAAAATGGGAGCCAACTAGATTAACACTATTTCATGCTGGCTCTGGACACAGATGTAGGGGGACTTATTCTCTGGGGAAAGTGAGCCTCTTCAGAAACCACAGGCACCAGGGTGAGAAATCTTAGTTCTAACCCAATGAAGTAAATGCTGGGATCCCCTACTGTTCTCATATATTCTGCTTAGAAGATATGAAAGTATTATGGAAATGATTTTAAGTACATCAAGAGAGAGAGAAAAGAATCCTAGCGTTGAAAGTCAAAGAATATGTATTTGAGCACACTACATTTCTCTTCCTCCTGAAATATCTTTAGAAATCAGCCTTTTTAAATTTAAAATTCATTGGTGATCCTTAGGTTTTAGCATCAAAGTGAGGACTAAGCTCTGATTTTTTATCTTGCCCAAATTCCTACCTAAGGGGTCTAGGGAGTCATGCCCTATGAACCATAAATTCTTGTCAGATGGGTTTTATTTGACCCTATATATTGTGACTGACTTTTCAGTCTGATTTTGGCATAACGTTATGAAACAAGGAAAAAATATTTAACCTCAAAATATATTTCCTTGCCATATCTTGAAACTGCCCTGCAAAGTCTCTTGTGGGGAAAAATCCACATTCTCTGGAGAATCCCCTTCCCCCTTTGTTTTCCTCCCTTTCTTTCCAGATCCAGGAGAGAATTAACTAAGAGGCTGGCACCCTTTTAAGTCCCATAAGAAGCATTTTACAACCTACTGTCTCTCTAAAGTCTGCTGAGAGATTCCTCTGCACACTAAAACTTGGTACCCACAATCCTTTATCTTAACCTGAACATTCCTTTCCATTAATCCCAGGTCTTCAGATAAACTCCACCAATTGTCAACCACAAAATATTTAAATTTACCTATAGCCTGGAATCCCCCGCTTTGAGTTGTCCCGCCTTTCTGAACCAAACCAATGTCGTGCTTTAATGTATTTGATTGATATCTCATGCTTCTCTAAAATATATAAAACCAAGCTGTATCCTAACCACCTTGGGCACATGTTCTCAGGACCTCCTGAGGGCTGTGTCACAGGCCATCGTCACTCATATTTGGCTCAGAATAAATCTCTTCAAATATTTTACAGAGTTTGACTCTATCAATAAAAGAAAAGGTACAATTGCAACAAAAGAATTCTGCATTCTTAATATTCATGATTAAGTGGCTGCTCTGCTCAGCACCTCTCGGAAGATTTTGTACAATATGAAATACCTTCCAGAGCTGAGCATCATTCTGAGCTTCAGCATTACCTCATTTTCATCAAGATAGATGTAAATGTGATTATTTTAAATGACTAGAGCTTTTCCAAGCATTTAGCTTTTAAAACTGAGAAGAGACTTAATCAACTGTTTTCCCATTTTATATCACCAACGTCTCTTATTCTGCATAGCTCAGAAGTCAAGCTGAGCTTGAATTAAAATCCAGTTTTCCAGGCTGTTACTGAAAGATAAAAAGACTAATTGGTTTACAGCTTCCTCAAAGCCTGTATACCACAGGTTGAGTTTCTGATGTTTAATCATTTATGTTACTGTATAGTGTCTATCCTATTACTGACAAACCCAAACCTTCTGTGGGCTGTTTTCTCTTAGTGCCTGTGATCTCACCACAGCAAATCACCATTTCACCATAAGCATCTTTTTATTATTAGTTGGAGATCCCATACTATGCCACTAGTTGCTGCAAATCCATTTGGCATTAATGACATATACTCCATAGCCATTCTGCTGTGAGTTAGCAATGAATAAATCCGTTAAAAATGAAGGGTTGCTGAACTTCCTGCATTACTGTGTGAGGAGCTTTGCCAGCTTGCTTCACAGAGAAACTGGTGAAAATTATTAAAAGCAAACTAACTCAAAGCCTCTGGAAATGGTCCTAAAGGCCTACAGCAAATGAAGAAATAATCCCAGCACTTTGGGAGGCCGAGGCGGGTGGATCATGAGGTCAGGAGATCGAGAGCATCCTGGCTAACATGGTGAAACTCCATCACTACTAAAAATACACAAAAATTAGCCAGGAGTGGTGGAGGGCGCCTGTAGTCCCAGCTACTCAGGAGGCTGAGGCAGGAGAATGGCATGAATCCAGGAGGCAGAGGTTGCAGTGAGCCGAGATTGTGCCACTGCACTCCAGCCTGGGCGACAGAGCAAGACTCTGTCTAAAAAAAAAAAAAAAAAAAAAAGAGGCTGGGTGCGGTGGCTCATGCCTGTAATCCCAACATTTCGAGAGGCCAAGGCAGGCAGATCACGAGGTCAGGAGATCGAGACCATCCTGGCTAACATGGTGAAACCCCATCTCTACTGAAAATACAAAAAATTAGCTGGGCATGGTGGCAGGCACCTGTAGTCCCAGCTACTCGGGAGGCTGAGGCAGGAGAATGGCGTGAACCCAGGAGGCGGAGCTTGCAGTGAGCCGAGATCACGTCACTGCACTCCAGCCTGGGCTCCGTCTCAAAAAAAAAAAGAAAACCTACAACAATTTGGCAAGAAATATGAGAGTCTCTGGTATTTGAACCAAGACTACTCTCCCCTTCCCCTTTCCCAGCTTAATGAGGCATAGACTTTGCATCATGTTGTCATACCCAAGAAGATGGGGATCCCTCTCCCTCTAGCTCCCAGTGGAGAGGGCTTTCTTCCCAGGAGGAGCAGGACTTCAGCATTTCTCATCTTGTCCACAGCTCTCTGTTGCTGAGGTTAAGCAGCGGGTGTGTTCAGTCAGAGTGGGGGCTCCCTTCCTCCTATCCCCCACTTATGGAGTAGAGACTGTACCTTGGACAGGCACATTAAAAGCATTGGGGCCCCAGTCACCCTTGCTGCAGTTCATGAGTTGGTGGTTCCATGCCACTAAAAACAAGCTCAGGCTGTGGCATTTGCCCTCCACCAAGCACTCAGATCCTGGAGCACAGCTGTCACTCAGAAAGCAACTTGTCTTTGTCTTCATCTCCAGCTCTAGAACCCTGGCTTAGAGATTTTGCCTGGGGAAAGAAGCAAGCTATAAAACAAATAACTCTCAATCTCTCCGAAAGGAAACTGACTTCATTTGCAACACACTGTGGAGAAGCACAAGCCAAAGGGCACTCTCAGGAGCAGTGGAGACTGTGGTGAAAGGCACTTGGGAGGCACGTTTGTGAAGTTAATGAAGATAGAGCCTAGACTGTGGGTTGCCTAGGAGAGAACCAGAAAGAACCAGAATATGACAGCTGGAAGGAGCCCTCATAGGGTGAAAACAATTATCAAGGACCGACCACAGAAATCATTCCTTAAAGGGACCACAGTTTGGGGTGAATTAGTTTGTAAAGATATTTATGCCCCCAGGGTACTTTTTAAAACAATAAAGAAATCAGCCAGCAATTAGTGGAGTTCAATAGCTGGGTGTGGTCAGGGAAGGAAAGAAAAAGAGTCCTAGCAATCCTATGGTCATCCCAGGGTTACTGTAGTCATCCCCAAAGCCATGCCTCCCTGAGGAGCAACATTGGAGGCTTAACAATGTGTGTGTGTGTCTGTGTGCGCGCGCGCGCGTGTGTGTTCACATAAAACTTCACTAAAATAACCCAGCTGGTTAAGAAAAAAAAAAAAGAAGCAAATAATAATAATAGCCCAGGAGAGGGAAGTCTAGTGTTCAGAATTGCTACAGTATATGACATATTTTGGATGCTTGTCCCCTCCAAATCTTATGTTAAAACTTGATCCCCAATGTTGTTGGAGTTTTGGCCTAGTGGGAGGTTCTTGGGTGATGGGGGTAGATCCCTCATGAATGGCATGGTCCCTTTCTCTTTGTAATGAGTGGGTTATCACTCTATTAGTTCATTTAAGAACTGATAGTTGAAAAGAGCCCTACCCTTCTCTCACCTCTTCCTTTCTTACATGTGACATGCCTTCTTCCCCTTCCTGAGGCCCTAACCAGAAGTAGATGCTCATGCCATGCTTCTTATGCAGCCTGCAGAACAGTGAACCACTTCTTTATAAATTACCCACCCTCAGGTATTCCTTTAGAGTAATGCAAATGAACTAATACAATATATTATCTAAAATGCCCCATTTCCAACAAAAAATTATGCAAAGAAACAGGAAAGCATGACCCATACACAGGAAAAAAGCAGGCAACACAAACTGCCTATGAGAGCAACCAGATGTCATATTTAATGGGAAAATATTTTGAAATTGCCACCAAAAATGTTGGAGATAAATGCTCGGTGCCGCAAAGTGAAACCAGCACTCAGGCAAAAGTTTTTGCAGCAAGGCAACTTACTTCTGCAGAAGGGTGCTGCTCACGTCAATCACAATTGTAAGAGCGTACTGAATAAAGGAAAGCAGGGGTTTTTATTCCTAATGCAATCCCTACGTCTGTGTCACTCCCCCATGGGCTGGGGTCAGACTGCACAATCTAAACTGACCTGATGGGCTATTTGTGAATATTTTCCCAAATAAGGAAGGGAAGGGGAATGTGAGTTACAGTGGTGGGACATGCAATTTCAGCAGGAGGAATGGGTGTAGAGCAGGTAGCCAAGGGAACAGATGTGAGTTATTGATTAGAACTGACAGGAAGGTTGTTTATAGTAACTAGGGGCAAGGAGGCATGGAGAACAAGAAAGTTGAGTTTGAGAACAAAGAACAAGGAAGTTAACAGGCTAAACATTTGAAGAGGAATAAATTTATTGTATCCTACAATTTTCCCCCTCTTAATTTTTATAGTCCTTCCTCTTCAAACCTTTTTAAGATGTCTTGGCTTTGCTGTTCGACTTGATCCTCTAAAAGGAACAACTTATCTGAATAAAGTGGAGGAGAGCTAAGGGAGGCTTTAGTAAGTACTGTTTCTATAAGCCTTTGTACTAGCCCATGGATGCATGGTATGACACAACACCCTACAAGAATGAGTACACTTATTACAGCTGCAAGAGAAGTAAGCACTGAGGCTATGATTCCTTTCCATTTACCAAACCACCTTTGTAGCCATCCTAAGAAAGGGTTATCAACTCCAGAATTTTTAGCTAATTCATTGGATAAAGAGGTAAGTCTCTGTAAGGCCCTTGTTATGTTCCCATTGGGGGCAGTATTGTTTGGGATGAAGGTATAACCTTGAGTTTGAATTATAATGCAAACTCCCCCTTTTTCAGCTAACATCATGTCTAGGGCCATTCTGTTTTCCCAAACCATCTGGCTAGTAGGCCCTAACTGGTCAGCTATTACTTTGACGGCATCTCTAGTGTAATTAATAAATCGTTGCTGGTTATAATAGATGTAATTTATCCAATTTACATTTTTATTAATAGTTACTCATGGAAATATTGATTCAAATCCTACAGCTATTTGGTCTGGGCTTTGAATTTATCAGGTACTCCCCATGGGACTATAATTGCATCTAAATAAACGTGAGAGTCAAAAGACCCATAAAGGGCTTCTCTTATTTTACAGTGTTGTGGTTTTTCTTTTTCTGGTTGATGAAATGCCAGGGTGAAAGGGATAGCCAATTAGACAAGAGCACAAGTACCACTCCAGTTACTTGGCAGAGTGTCCAGTAAGGGTCTGCCACAATACCACCATACATCTGCTTGAGGATGGCTAAGGGCAGACTGATGGGTAAGCTCCTAGAAGGGCTTAAGCTCACTGCATCCTGTTAAGCTTCAAAGGAATGCCAAGTTTTCCTCTTGTTGTGGGAGACACAAGGTGAAATTGATGTTGGGAAATGGAAGCTGGATGGCCTTCGGGGGCTGACCTGCAAGGTGTGGATTTCAGGATAGAGCAGAAAGAGAGCTTGGCATTATTTATTGTCCCAAGCTGTAGAATCCTGGAAGAAAGCTAACATGCAGCCCATGCTTGGTTGACTGGGGCAACATCCCAGTGGAAAGGGGACAATCGGGGCCACTGGCTGGCTGTGCACACAAGCGTAACAATTGCTTTTGTTTAATGTGTGGACAGAATATTTGATCCATTCCAACCAGGCATTTGCATCCTGATATCCTGTTTCGATTGCTAAAGTTTGCCTTAGATCATTTACTTCTACAATATCTACTTTAGTCATATCATTGGGTATAGAGGAGATAGCAGTTTGATTAGAAGGCTTAGAAGGAGAAGAGAGGAAAGGGGGTGAGGAGGATGAGGGATTAATAAAATGTATTTCAAAAGACCCTAGGAGGTCTGTGCCAGCCAAGTTGGCTCCCATGCTGTAGAAGCGGCTCAAAGTAGGTCTGGGGTCGGTAGAGGTGGAAGTGAGAATAGAAATTTGCACTGGATTACATTGGTTATACTGGCAATTGGGGTGGGATGTGCTTTCTTTAGTAAAGTGAATGTATGGTTTTAAGGATACACAGCCACCTGTCAATGAGGTCTAGCCTTGATATTCGGTTGTCTGCAGAACATCATTCCTGATATGGCAGACCTGTTTCTCTATATTTGTTAAACAGCAAGAGTCTTGGTAGGGGGAACCTCTTATTTTAAAGGGGCAGAGATACTTTTCTGAGGCTGAGAGTTGCCTTTGACTTTGAAGATCTCTACAGGGTATTACTAAACAAGCATCAAACGTAATAATTTTGGGTGAGTTTGATTTAGTTACATTGATAACAAGGTGGTCGGCAATAGAATGAGAAAAGAAGAAAGAGTAATAGAATAGATGAAAGAGAGTTAAACTTAGCTTAGTTTGAGTGGGTTTTCCCCTGGGACAATGGCCCATGACTGCGGAGGGTGGTGGTGCTTTCTTGACTCAGGTGTGATGGGTCCATCCTTTTTCTGCTGTCAGGACTGTGGTTTCAGTGGCTAGAAGCACCAGGTAAAGTCCTTCCCAGGCCATCTCAAGTTTTTCTTCTTTCTAGCTTTTGATGAGGACATGATCCCCAGGCTGATGTTGATGTACTGGGAACTCCAGGGGCGGCGCCTGTGTTGGAGACCTTTGGTTTTAAAAAAAGAGAAAGTAGAGGAGAGACCAAGTATGTAATTCCTGAGGAATTGATCTTTTGTTTCAAATGTAGGAATGCCAGCAGTGGAGTGTAAATAAGGCAATCCACAGAGCATCTCATAAGGAGAAAGGCCAATATCTTTCCAAGGAGCAGCTTAGATTCTTAATAAGGCAATAAGAAGACATTTGGTCCATGGCAACTGAGTCTCTAGAACTAATTTGGTTATGTGGTTCTTTAAGGTCTGATTCATCCTTTCTACTCTTCTTGACGAAGGTGGGTGCCAAGGAGTATGATATTCCCATCTAATGTCTAGGGCTTGGGATAGCTTTTTAATGATACGTGCTGTGAAATGGGTTCCATTGTCTGAATTAATATTTTCTATTGATCCAAACCTGGGCACTATCTTTTCAGTTAATGCTTTAACTACATTATTGGCCATTGCATTTGAAAAGGGAATAGCTTCAACCCAATGAGTGAGGTGATCTGCTGTTACTAATAAATACTTTAGGCGACCGATTGGGGGCATTTCAGTGTAGTCAATTTGAACACTTTGGAATGGTCTTAGCCCTGGATCCCTCCCCGCAAGGGGTGATTTCTTTATAACTTGTTTGTTGGGTTTTTTTTTTACATATGAAGCAACTATCTTTAATCTGGCTACAGTATAAATTCCTAAACACCCATAAACCCTGAGAACTGCATCACACTAGCTTGGGGTCCCCGATGGGTCCCTTGATGCAGATGGGACAGGATTTCCCTCATGACGAGTTTGGATAGTATTTCTCATTGATCTGGTAACACCCATTTTCCTTCTGAGTTTTCTTTGGCTCCTATTCTTATTAATTTTTCCTTTTCTGCAGCAGAGAAGAGAGAGGTTGCAGCAGGGGGAAGAAGACAAGGAGTTAAGGGAAAGATAAGTGTTTCAGATGAAACAGCAGCCTGCTTAGCTACTTGATTTGCAAGGTTATTTCCCCAACCTGTAAAGGAAAAGTCTTTTTGGTGTCTGGGGACGTGTACAATGGCTATTTCTTCTGGCAACTGGAGACTGTTTAAAACATGGATGATTAGCTCTTCATGGGCAAGATTTTGGCCTTTAATATTAATAAGACCTTGCTCAGGCCAAATTTTTCCAAATGTATGTGCTACTCCAAAGGCATACTTAGAATCAGTATAAATAGTTTCTTCCTTGTTCTGTAAGTGTTTTAAAGCCTGGCTGAGTGCAAATAGTTCACAAGCTTGGGCAGATCAACTATTGGGCAACCTTCCTGACTCTATTTCTTCAAGAGTTTCTCCATCAATTACTGAATACCCATTATGCCTTTCTCCTTTAATTACTTGGGAGAAACCATCTATAAATAAGCATCGCCCCGTTTTGAAAGGGGTCTCTTCTAGATCTGGCCTGACCTTCATTTGGTAGTCAATTAAATCTAAACATAGGTGTTCTTTTTTTAGATTTGGGTCTCCTGTCAAGAAACCTGCTGGATTGAGTGAATTATCAGTAGTTAAGGTTAAATCATCTTTTTCTAGTGGAATAGCTTCATATTTTAATTTTTCAAGATTCAATTTCAGTATTTCAAGATTCTGGAGTCAATGAGCACCTTCCTGCTTTTTTATTTAAAGTAGCTCTAACTTGGTGGGGTATGCTTACAGTTGATTTTCCCCCAAAGGTTAATTTTCTGGTTTCTTCAACTAATACTTCTGTAGCTCCAACAGATTGAAAGCATTGAGGCCATCTACAGATAACTGGGTGTAAAACTTTTGATAGGAAGGCTATGGGCTGCCAGCGGCCACTGTGTTCTTGAGTGAGCACCCCTAAAGCTACCCTGTTATTTATGTTAACAAAAAGATGAAATGGCTTTTCTAGGGAAGGTAAGGCTAAAAAACCTGATCAACTTCCTCAGAAGTCCACAGGAGATGGTCCAGCTTCCACTAGGTAAGCTTTTCGTATAAAAGTTTACTTTTTAGGGCATATGAGTCAATCTGTGAGTGGCAGTATCCAATAATCCTAAAATTTTCTGAGTTCTTGCTTAGTTTGAGGCAGGGATAAGGACATGATGCCTTCAACTCACTTAGGCCCTATCCTTCACTTACCTCCACTGATAAAAGTGGCCTAAATATTTAACTTCAGGCTCCACATACTGAAGCTTTCCCTTTGAGACCCATAGCCCCTCGAACTCCAGATGGTTAAGAATATGTGTAGAGAAGCCAGCTACTTTCTTTACATCTTCACCAGATATAAGAATATCATCCACATACTGGAGCAGGCATATCTGCTTTGGGATGACAACTTGTTCTAACATTTGTTCTAGATTTGGCCAAAAAGATTTGGGGAGTCTGTGAACCCTTGAACTCTACTGATACTGTTGTTTTTGCCCTGAATGGGGATCCTCCCACTCAAAAGCAAATATGTCTCGGCTGTCTTCAGCCAAGGGGCATGCCCAGAAGGCATCCTTTAAGTCTATTACTGTAAACCACTGATAATTATATGGAATTTTGCTGAGAATGGTGTATGGGTTGGGGACAACAGGATGAGTAGTCTGGACTATTTGACTGATGGCTCTAAGATCTTGCACTAGTCGGTATGACCCATCTGCTTTCTTGACTGGCAATACTGGAGTGTTATGAGGACATACAGGGTACAAGGGAGTCCATCTTTAATAAGACTTTCGATTATAGGCTTTAACCCTATTCTGCCCCCTAGGGGAATGGGGTATTGTTTCCTCCTCACTACTTCCCCAGTGGGTTTTTAGCTTAATGTGGCTTGGAGCAATTCGGAGTTTATCTAGGTTTCTCTCCCTTGACCAGACACTGGGATTACTGTATTTTTCATCTGCAGTGGAGAGTAGGTTTAATGAGGCAAGAAATCCTTTAGGGTGAACTTGTAGGCCTATGCCTAATTTCAGCATTAAGTCTCTTCCCAATAGATTAGTTCCTGCCTCAGGGATCAATAAAAATTGGATATGAGTCAATCGATCTTGGTATTTAACTTCTGTATTTCTAAGATTTTTGCCTTAAATCCTTCTCCTTTTACCCCAGAGACTAAAAGTTCTTCTGAAGAGCAGGCAATGTTAGGTGGAGGGAAACAAATGGAGAAGCGAGCCGCTCCTGAATCGACTAAAAAGATGATAGGCTCCTTTTTGGGTCCCACCTCTAAATTTATCAAGGGCTCCTGGTGGGATTTGAAGCAAAAGAGACAGAGCCCCTGACTCCCCTATTCTTCCTCAAAAGTCATGAGTGGAAGGGCTTCTTTCTCCCTTTCCAATTTAGGACATTCTCTCTTGAAGTGGCCTGACCTTCCACATTTGTAGCACCTATCCTGTCTCTCTCTCAGTCCTGGGGTTCTTTAGCTTTGTTCCCCCATATTCTTTAGAGGGTCTGGTAGATGAGGGGCTGGGTCCTGTAGATGGAGGCTTGGGTCCTTTAAACAGGGGTCTGGACCCTTTATAGTTTCTGGCCCCCTGGAAGCTATATTTAGAAATGTGTGGGTTTGGAGCCACCTGCTGGAAAGTGGATAACATGAGTTTTGCCTTTTGTTTTTGCTTTTCTTTGTCTCTCTTTACGTACACTTTTGGAGCTTCCCTAAGAAGTTCACTCAGAGATCGGTTTTCCCAATTTTCTAATTTTTGTAACGAAATATCTGGCCAACTTTTAGTGACAAAATGGAGCTTTAACATTCCCTGTCCAAGGGGATCTTCTAAATTTAGGTCTGCATATTGTCTCATTTGGTCCTTTAGTCTGTCTAGAAATTTCATAAGCCCCTCATCTTTTTCCTGTTGTGACACAAGAATCAAGTGCTTTAGAGAGCTTTTGGGTTCGGGGTACTGATTCCCTAATTCCTTTTATTATCGTGTCCCTTAGGTCTTGCATATTTTCCCGGTGAGCCACATTATTATTGTTCCACCGGGGGTCTTGGGTGGGAAACTTCTGATCTGCAGTAGGAACGTTTTGACCGGGAGGGTGTTCATGTTCCCAAATTGCCATAGCAGGCCTATGGATCATGCTTCTTTCTTCCCCCGAAAAGAGGATGCCTAGGATGGGCATTAACTCAATGCAAGTGTATAATTGAGATCCCAAGAATTGATCAACTTGATCTGCCACCCATAAGGGTCATCAAACAATGGCTTAAGTTCCTTCTTCAAAGTTTGGACCTCCAAACTGGTTAAGGGAGCATTCACAAAGCCAATAGCTCCCCCTTCTTGTGGCACCTCCTTTAAGGGGAAGAGATTTGGGGCTGACTCCTTAGATGTGGAGGGAAATGGGAAATTTTGGATAGCCTTTGTCCATTGTTCTATATCACGTTGGAGTCCTTTTAGGGAAGGGTACTTGGGCTGAGAAGTAACAGGCTCATGGGATAATTCCCAGAAATCAGGATTGTAAGGAGGAGGCATAATGTGAGCAGGGGAAGGATCTGGAACAGGATCTGGGATGGCAGCAGCTGCCTGAGGGGAAGGGTTAGGGGCACTGAGCAGGGGAAGATGGTCTAGGGGATCCCGTGTGCTGGAGTCTTTAGGCACAGGAACTGGCTTTTCCGGCTCTTCATTTTGAGATTCTAGATTGAGTTTTTCCCTAGTTGTCTTTAAGGGAAAAAGGAGAATGGGTCCCTGACTCCAAACAAAGAGCATAGTCCAGTTCTTCTTGAGAAACTAGGCTTTTATCATTTACATATTAAATCAGAAGTCGACACACCACATCCTCATTCGACCCAAACATCAGCCAGAAGATTGGGGGGTTTGAGGATGGGTCCCTGAGTCCAAATAAAACAGCAATATTTTATCATTTGTTGCTTTTTCTTCATGTTTAGTTCTCTCATTATCTTTCTAATATTTTAACATGAGACCCAGGGGACTATCAGAGGGAATATCTTTATTGCTATCTTTATCCCTTTTACTCCCTGTCTTTCTTGGGGTATTTCCAATGTTGAGTCCTAGTTAGGCTCAATCCCTCATATTAGAGATTTCTTGCCTATCCTTCCCTGGAGGCTTATTAAGGCTCTATCCCTCGTATTAGTGATTTCTTGCCTATCCTTTAGCCCCACCTGCTGGAGGCTCCTTGTACCCTTCTTTCACTTTGTCCACTCTGGCCACTTCCCTGAGGGGAATTTAGGTCCGTCATAGCACTGGTGTGCCAGTATAAACCCCACAGCAGGATCCTCCCTAAGCTATATGAGGTGACCACAGAACTGCAGATAGGAGCCACTCACTCTGCACAGCAGTAGTGCTTAGTACCATCCACACAAGCAGCACTGCAAGCAGTGGTGCTTGTGATCATCCACACACACTTTCAACCTCCAGAATATCCTGACCACCAAGGAAATACTTTGTCACCCCAGCGACATTTCTTACCTTGGTCTGTGCACAGAGTTACCTGGTCTCTGTGCTGTTGCAAGCCTTTTTCTCCCTGCGTTGCTGAGAGTCCGGGTTTATTCATTGCACTGGGTAGGTCCCAATCCCTCAGCCTGAGGCCACTGCAACAAGACAGTGGGATGCATCTCCTCATGAGAGGTGACAGGAAACCCCCTTCTCAGAGGAGAATGGGAATCCTGGACGAGCCCCCAGATTTGTTGGAGATAAATGCTCAGTGCTGCAAAGTGAAACTAGCACTCAGGCAAAAGTTTTCTCAGCAAGGCAACTTACTTCTACAGAAGGGTGCTGCTCATGTCAACCATGATTGCAGGAGCACACTGAACAGAGGAAAGCAGGGATTTTTACTCCTAATGTAATCCCTACCTCTGTGTCACTCCCCCATGTGCTGGGGTCAGACTGCACAATCTAAACTGACCTGGTTGGCTATTTGTGAATATTTTCCCAAATAAGGAAGGGAAGGGGGATGTGAGTTACAGTGGTGGGACATGCAGTTTTGGTGGGAGGAATGGGTGCAGAGTGGGTACCCAAGGGAACAGATGTGAGTTATTGATTAGAACTGACGGGAAAGTTGTTTACAGTATATAGTGGCAGGGAGGCATGGAGAACAAGAAAGTTGAGTTTGAGAACAAGGAACAAGGTAGTTAACAGGCCAAACTTTTGAAGAGGAATAAATTTATTGTGTCCTACAAAAAACGTCTTCATAGAACTTAACAAAAGCATGATTATAGAGGTAAAGGAAGGTATGATGACACTGTTGCATCAGATACAGAGTATAAAAAAAGAGATAGAAATTGTAAAAAAGATCCATAGACTGAGTGTGGTGGCTCATGCCTATAATCCCAGCACTTTGGGAAGACAAAGCAGAAGGATTGCTTGAAATCAGGAGTTCAGTATCAGCCTAGACAGTAAACCTCATTTCTACAAAAATAAATTAGCCCAACATGGTGGCATGCAGCTGTAGTCCCAGCTACTTGGGAGGCTGAGGTGGGAGGATTGCTAGAGCCCAGGAGTGTGAGGCTGCAGTGAGCTATGATCACACTACTACACTCCAGTCTAGGCAACAAAATGAGACTACATCTCTTAAAAATAAAACGAACCAAATGAAAATTCTGGAACTGAGTAGCTCAGTGATTGAAATAAAAAAATTCAACATCGGGGGCTCAGCAGTAGATTTGAACTGGCAGAAGAATTTTCAAATTTAAAGATAGATCAACAAAGATTAAGTAAGCTGGAGAACAGAGAGAAAAAAAGATGGATAGAAATTAACACAGACTTAGATAAATATGAGACACCATTAAATGCACCAATATATGCATAATGGGAATATCAGAGGGAGAGGAGAGGGAGAAGAGAGGAAAAAAAATTCAAATAAATAATGGCAGGCAACCTCACAATTGTATTGAAAAAGAATAATCTATATAGCCAGGAAGCTCAATGAACTTCAAATAGGATAAACACAAAGAAATACATAAACAGATATATCATTCTAAAGATGATAAAAGTCAAAGAAAAGGAGAAAATCTTGAAAGCAGCAAAAGAACATCTCATTCCTTATAAAGGAAGCTCAATGAGATTAACACTCAATTTGTCAGTCAAAACAATGGTGATCAGAAGACAGTGGAATGATATATTCAAAGTGCTCAAGAGAAAACAAAACCCTTGTTAACCAATAAACGTATACCTCTAAACTATTTTTTAAAAGTGAAGGAGAAATACAGACTTTCAAAGATAAGAAAACTGAGTTTGTTGACAGCATACCTATCTTACAAAGCATGCTATAGGAAGTTCTTCAGGCAGAAAGCAAGTGACCCCAGATGGTAATTTGAATAGAAAAACAGAGAGTACCAGTAAAGGTAATTATGTAAGTACAAAAAACAGTATAAAGGCACATTTTTGTCTCTTTCTTGTCTTAATGAATGTAAAAAGCAATTGCATAAATAATATGTAAATAATGTATTGTTGGACCTATAACACATAGAAATGTAACATAAGCATAATGTATTTACTAATAACAGCACAAAGAGATGAATGGAATCAAAGATGTATTGGCCAAGGAAGTGAGTACAGATGATAAAGTAATAATTATAACACTGTATCTTTTGGTCTGCAATATGTATAATAATAGATGTAATATGTATAATAATAATATTACAAAAAGGGAAAAAGTAAATAGAGCTAAGTATCAGTAAAGTTTTTATGTAATCACTATAATTAAGCTGGCTTAATATTGAAGGTGATTTTGGTAAGTTAAGATGTATATGGTAAACCCTAGAGTAACTATTAAAATAAAACTTACTAAATAGTAAAAAATTATTAAAGAAATTAGAATGCTACATTAGAAAGTATCCACTTCATACAGTAGAATTTAGTGAACAATGAAGAGAAGAACAAAAAGGCATAAGACACATACCTCAGTGTTCTCCAGAGAGACAGGACCAATAGTATATAGTTACAGATATAGACAGAGACATATGAGAGAGGGTTTATTAGGGGAACTGGCTCAAACAATTATGGAAGCTGAGAAGTCCTACGACAAGTTATGTGCAGGTTGGAGACCCTGGGATGCTGGTGGTGTGGCTCAGTCCAGTTCCAAAACCCTCGGAATTAGGGAAGCTGATGGCTCAATTCTCAATCTGAGTCAAAGGCCTGAGAACTTGGGGTGGCAGAGGGTGGGGTGCTGGTTTAAGTCCTGGAGTTCCAAGACTGAAGAGCCTGGGGTTCTGATGTCCAAAGACAGGAGGAGAAAGTCTGTCCCAGCTCCAGGAGAGACAAATTCACCTTTCATATTTTTGTTCTATGGGGGCTGCCAGCTGGTTGGATGGTGTCTGCTACATTGAGGGTGGATCTTTTCCACCTGTCCACTCAGATTCACATGCCAGTCTCACAGACACACCCCAAAAGAATACTTTAAAATCTCTCTAAGTATTCCTTAATCCAGTAAAATTGAAACCTAAAATAAACCATCACAGAAAGCAAAATGTAAAATGGCAGACATAAATCCAACTACGGTCATGCATTGTTTAGCAACATTCTGAGAAATTTATTATTAGGTGATTCATTGTGCAAATGTCATAGAATAGATTTACACAAACCTAGATGGCTACTACACACTAAGCTACATGGCATAGACTGTTGCTATTAGGCTACAAACTTGTACAACTTGTTACTATACTGAATACTGTAGGCTGTTGTAACATGATATGAGCATTTGTGTATCTACACACAACAGCTTGCAGGACTGCAAGTTGCTCTGGATGAGTCACGGTGTGAATGGTAGTGAATGTGAAGGCCTAGGACATTTCTATACACTACTGTAGACTTTATCAACTCTGTATGCTTAGGCTACACTAAATTTATTTTTAAATTTTTAATCATAAATAAAACTTAGTTTACTGTAACTTTTTTAGTTTACAAACTTGTACACTTTTTTAACTTTTTGACTTTTTTATAATAACACTTAGCATAAAACACATGTTGTATAGCTGTACAAAAATATTTTCTTTCTTCATATGTTTAGAAGAATTTTTTCACTAAACTTTTTCTAACCTAAAATTTTTTTTTGTTAAAAACTGACACACAAACATACATATTAGCCTAGGCCTATACAGAGTCAAGATTATCAATGTCACTGTCTTCCACCTCCACATCTTGTGCCACTGGGAGGTCTTCAGGGGCAATAACAGGCATGGAACTCTCATCTCCTATGATAATAATGCCTTCTAATCCTGAAGGACCTTCTGAGGCTCTTCTTGAGAAGGTGTCACTCTTTTCAGAAATATGACCATGGTGATTTGCTTGGTTTGTTTCTTTTTTTCATCTTAGATTTGGTTGTAAGCAGATAACACACCATGAACATTGCTCTTTATTAATGAAAACCTTTCAGTGTTGGGGTTCATGTTTTCAGTTTTTTAAGGAGTGTGTTGGGGTCTGCAAAAGCTCCTGCTAAAGCTTTCACTATAAATTTTTTGAGGGTTCTTCTTTTACTTCTCCTGTAATTATCTTTCCTCTTGCCTCTTCTTCAGCTATCTGTTCCTCCTGCAGTTCCAACAACTTCTTGTTAGCCAATTCCTCATGAATCATCTCTAGGAGCTCTTCAATATCATCCTGACACACACCCAGGCTTAAGTTGTTTGTCATCTCAACGACAGCCTTGTTGATTTTTGTAACCTCCTCATCCTTTGCAAATCCTTTGATGCCATGGTTGAACCTTTTGAATGTTTTCTTCCAGGTACCATTTATATACTCCTTGGTGACATCACCCTAAATGAAAGCAAGGTTCTTGATGCAGTCATAGATGTTGTAATTCTTCCAGAATTGCATCAGTGTCTTCTTCAGTTACAGCAATAGCCTGGGCAAAGGTCCTCCTCAGGTAGAAAGGCTTAAAAGCTGCTATACTTTCTCAATCCTTTGATTGGATCAAAGAGGTGGTGTTTGTAGGGAGAAACACTACTTTGATATTGGAATAAAGATCACCAATAAGAGGAGAATGTGCAAGAGCATTATCAACAGTAAGTAAAATTTTGAAAGTTATGTTATTTTTCAGACAGTACTTTTCCATTTTGCTGGCATAGCAATTCAAGATGGCACCTTAGAAGTGGAACTGGGTCATCTGTGACTTCTTACTCCTCCTGTAGTGCACTGGCAGTGTGTGCTTTTTAATATGCTTGAAGCCCTGGAGCTCTCAGTGTGACAGATCACAAAGGGTTTCAATTTGTAGCCTGCAACATTGCCCCCAAACAAGACTATGATCCTGTCCTTAAAAGACTTGAACCTGGCATTGACTTAGCTTCCTTATGAATGAAAGTCTTTTCAGGCATTTGTGTGCAGAATAGGGAGATTTCATCCATATCAAAGATTTGCTCTGGCAAGTAATTTTCTTCTGCAATCAGCTTATCTAGAGTTCCAAAAATTCTTCAGCTGCCTTCATATCAGCACTCACAGACTCACCACTCACTTTCACATTATGTAATGAATAATAATTCTTGAGTCATTTAAACTCCTGAGCTAGCAGTAAATTCAATGTCATAGTCGGGTCCAGTCTTTTCCTTCAATATCACGAACAGACTTTTTGCTTTGGTTATGATTATCATGGTGCTGAGAGGAGTATGCTTCCGTATCTGATCTTCAATCTAAGACATTAGAAGTTTCTCCATATCTGATATAGGATCATCTCAAATTTTGTTAGTCTCATTGGCTTTGATGAAGCAGATCCTTTAACAGCCTTTAACACTTTGTCCTTGTTCTTCAAAATGTTAGCTACGGTGGAATAGGACATGCCTGATTGGTGAGCAATAATCATCACTGATTTTCCACCTTCATAGTCCTTAATCACTTTAATTTTGTTTCCAGGTCAATCATTTGATGTGGCCTCTTAATGGCAACATTATTCATGATTTTTGTATACTTAGGAATCATAATGAACAAAACAACACAAGATTAAATCAAGCACAAGAGAAAATGGCACAAGCAAAAATGAGGTAAATATGAGATGGATAACACTGCTGCTGGCATGACATGACATACTGTTTTACCGTAAACTTTTTTATATGTAGAAATACACTCTAAAATGTATAGTGTAGCTGACATGGTGGCTCATGCCTGTAATCCCAGCACTTTGGGAGGCCGAGGTGGGCGGATCACCTGAGGCCAGGAGTTCGAGACCAGCCTGGCCAACATGGTGAAACCCCATCTCTACTAGAAATACAAAAAATTAGCTGAGTGTGGAGGCAGGTACCTGTAATCCCAGTTACTCGAGAGGCTGAGGCATGAGAATCGCTTGAGGCATGAGCCCCAGAGGCAGAGATTGCAGTGAGCCAAGATCATACCATTGCACTCCAGCCTGGGCAACAGAGCAAAAAAAAAAAAAAGTATAGTATAGTAACCAGTAACACAGTCATTTATTATTATCTAGTATTATGTACTGTACATAATTGTATGTGTTATACTTTTATATGACTGGTATCACAGTAGTTTACTCCGGCATCACCACAAACATGTGCATTGAATGATTGACCTGGAAACATGTGCATGTTTGTGGTGATGCTGGATTAAACTACTGTGATACCCGTCACATAAAAGTATAACACACACAACATTACGGTTGCTATGATGTCAGTAGGTGTTAGGGATTTTTTTAGCTCCATTATAATCTTGTGAAACAACTGTCATATATGTTGTCTGTCATTGACCAAAATGTCATTGTGCAGCACATGATTGCGTATCAATAATAGCATTAAATATGGATGAATGAAACAATTGAATCAAAAGGCAGAGATTGGTAGACTATTAAAAATATGATCCAACTATAAGCTGCCTACAGGAGACACATTAGACTCAAAGTACAAATACATTGAAAGTAAAAGAATGAAAAAATATCATGCAATAGCAACCACAAAAAAGTTGGAGTGGCTATATTAATACCAGAAAAAATAGACATTAAAACAAAAAGTGTTACTAGAGATAAAGAGGGATATTTGACAATGATAAAAGGATAAATCCACTAGGAAGATTTAACTACTATAAACATATATGTGCCTAATAGCAGAGTACCAAAATACATGAAGCAAAAACAATCAGAGGGTGGAGAAATAGACCAACAATATGAGTTGAAGACTTTAATACTCCTCTTTCAATAATGTATAGAACAACAATGCAGAAGATCAAAATGAAAATAGATGACTTGAACAATACTATAAGCCAACCTGACCTAGCCATCCATAGAACACTCTATCTAACAACAACAGGATATACACTCTTCTAACATGCACAGGGAACATTTTCAAGATAGAACATAAGCTAGATCATAAGGCAAATCTCAATAAATTAAAAAGGACAGAAATCTCACAAAGTACATTCTCCCACTAAGGGAATGAGATTAGAAATCAATAGTGGGAAAAGCCTCAGCCTGTCATGGTGGCTCATGCCTGTAATTCCCCTATTTGGGAGGCTGAGGTGGGAGGATTGCCTGAAGCCAGGAGTTTGAGACAAATCTGGGCAACATAGCAAAACTTTATCTCTAAACATTTTTTTAAAAAAATTAGCCAGGCATGGTGGTGAGTATCTGTAGTAGCAGCTACTTAGGAGGTTGAGGTGGGAGGATTGCTTGAGCCCAGGAGTTCGAGGGATGCAGTGACCTACGATGGCACCACCACTGCACCCTAGACTGGACAGCGGAGCAAGACTGTGTCTCTAAAATAAATAAGTAAATAACTAATGAAAAAATTTTAAAACAGTGAAAAAAATCCAAAACCTACAAATATGTGGAACTTAACACACACCTAAATAACCAATGGGTCATAGAAGAAATCAAAGATGGGATCTGAAAATATCTTGAGATTAATAAAAATAAAGATACAACATGCCAAGATGCAGAAAAGCAGTGCTTAGTGGGAAGTTTATAGCTGTAAGTGACTAGATAAAGAAGAAGGAACTCAAACTAATAACTTAACCTTCCATTTTAACGAAATAGAGAAGTGCAAACTAAATCTAAACAAGCAGAAGAGAGAAAATAATAAAAATCAGAGTGAAAATTAATGAAATAGATAATAGAAAAACAATAAAGAAAAATCAATAGAACTAAAATTCATTATTTGAAACAATCAACAAAGTATACAAATCTTTAGCTACATTGACTAAGATAAAAGGGAGATGCCTGAAATTAGAATCAGTAATAAAAGTAGGATCATTCCTACTGTATTGACTTTACAGAGATGAAAAGGTTTGTAAAGAAATATCATAAATAGTTGTAAGCCTAAAAATTAAATAAGTGAGATGAAATGGACAAGTTCCTAGAGAGACTCAAACTATTGAAAATAACTCAAAAATAAATAGATGCTTGAATAGATATATAATAAGTGAAGAGATTGAGTTTCGGAAAAAAAAAAAAAAACCACAAAGAAAAGCCCAGACCCAGATGGCATCACTGCTCAATTCTACCAGACATTTAAGATTTAAGGAAGAATTAATGTCAATTCTCCAAAACTTTTTAAGAAAATAGATGAGGAAACATTTCCCACCTCGTTTTATGTCCCCTGTATTGCTCTGATATCCAAACCAGAAAAAGACATCCCAAGAAAACTGTGAACCAATTTCTTATGAATATAGATGCAAAAATTCTCAACAAAATATTAACGAAAAGAATTCGGAAACTTATAAAATAAATTATACACGTGACCAAGTGAGATTTATTCCAAGAATGCAAGATTGGTACAGTAATGTCATATAACATATTAATAGAATAAAAACAAAAAATCACACTATCATCTCAATTAATACAGAAAGAATATCTGACAAAATTTAACACCATTCCAAGATTTAAAAACTATCAACAATGAGAAATAGAAGAAAATTTTTTCAACCAGATAAAGGGCATCTACAAAAACCTGACATTATTATATAGCTAACATTATACTTAATGGTAAAAGAGTGGCAACTTTCTCCCCAAGATCAGGAACGAGAATGTCCACTCTTACCACTTCTATTTAATATTGTATTGGAGGTTCTAGCCAGGGCAGTTAGGCAAGAAAATGAAATAAAGGACATTCAGATTGGAAAGGAAGAAGTAAAACTATTTCTATTAGTAGATAACATAGTCTTGTATATAGAAAATCTTAAGAAATCCACTCAAAATGATTAGAACTAATGAACAAGTTCAGCAAATTTGCAGGATACAAATTAATTGTATTTTTATACACATGCAATGAATGATCCAAAATGGAAACTAAGAAAACAATACTGGTTGGGTCCGGTGGCTCATGCCTGTCATCTCAGCACTTTGGGAGGCTGAAGCAGGAGGATTGCTTGAGCCCAGGAGTTCAAGACCAGCCTGGGCAACAAAGTGAGACCCTGTCTCTAAAGAAAAACAAAGGAAAAGAAAATCCCATGTATAAAAAAGAATAAAATATTAAAATATTTAGGAACAAATTTAACAAAAGAAGTGTGGTATTTATACCCTGGAAACTATATAGATATTAAAGACCTAGATAGATGGAAATCAACCCATATTCATGCATCAGAAAACTTAATATTGTTAAGATGGCAATATTCCACAAACTGATCTACAGATTCAACACTACTCCTATCAGAATCCCTGTGGATTTTTTTTGTAGAAATTGACAAGCTGATTGTAAAATTCATGTATAATTGTAAGGAAACAAACATAGCCAGAAAAACCCTGAAAAATAATAAAATAGGAGGACTCACACTTCCCAACCTCAAAACATACCTCAAAGCAATGGTAATGAAGACTGGCAAAACAATAGATATATGGACGAATAGAATAGAATGGGGAGTCCAGAAATAGCTGCATACACCTATGGTCAACTGATTTATGACAAGGATGCCATGACCATTCAATGGGAAGATAAGAATCTTCTCAACAAATAGTGCTGATACAACTGGATAACTGCATATGAAAGAATAGAGACGGACTCTCACCTAACGCCATAAAAAAAAAAACCAGCTCAAAATAGACCAAAGACCTAGATATAAGAGCTAAAATGATAAAATTGTTAGAAGAAAACATAGTATATCTTCATGACCTTGAATTTGACATAGCGTTCTTATATATGGCACCAAAACCATGGACAACAAAAGAAAAATAGATTAATTGGACTTTATCAAAATTAAAAAATTTTGTGCATTGCAGGACATCATCAGGAAAGTGAAAGACAACTCACAGAATGGGAGAAAATATTTGCAAACCATACATCTGATAAGGAATTTGTATCTGGAATGTAAAGAACCTTAATGACTCAATGTAAAAGTAAAATAACCCGGTTAGAAAATGGGCAAAGGGTCTTAATAGACTTTTCTCTAAAAAGATATTCAGATGGCCAGTAAGCACATGAAAAGATGATTTACATCGTTAGTCATCAGGGAAATGCAAATTAAAACCAAAACGAGATATTACTTCACACTGACTGGGATGGCTAGGATAAAAAAGGTAAATAATGACAACAAGTGTTGCTGAAGATGTAGAGAAATTGGAATCCTCACATACCACCAGTGGGAATGTAACATGGTTCCACTGCTTTGGAAAACAGTCTGGCACTTCCTGACATAATTAAACATAGAGTTACCATATGCCCCAGCAATTCTAATCCTAGGTATATAAGAGAAAAGAAAACATATGTCCATGCAAAAACTTAAACACAAATGTGCATAGCAGCATTATTCATAATAGCCCAGAGGTGGAAATAACTCAAATGTCTATCAGTAAATGAATAAACAAAATGTCATATATTCATACAGTGGAATATTATTTCAGCCAATACAATGGAGTACTAATACATGCTATAATTTGGATAAACTTTGAAAACATGACAAGTGAAAGAAGCTGCTGACAAAAGACCACATCAGTTGATTCCATTCATATGAAAGCCCAGAATACAGAAATCTATGGAAACAGAAATTGGATTAGTGTTCGCTTAAGGCTGAGGAGGGAATGGGTGGATATGAGGGTGGTATCTAGAGACTGTAACCATATGGAGTTTCTTGTTGATGTGATAAAAATGTCATAAAACTGACTGTGGTGAAGGTTGCACATATCTGTGAATATACTAAAAACCATTGAAGTGTAGACTTTAAATGAGTGAATTGTATGGGTTGTGAATTATATCTAAATAGAGTTGTTTAAACATAAATGAAAGGGTTGATGAGAGAGGGAAGAGGAACAGATGAATATAATATGTAAAATAATGTGGTACTAAAACCTAGGAAAATATTGGCCAGTGTGGGCTTTTCAGAGGCAGTGAGGGAAGGATGCTTCATCATTGAGTTACCTGTGACCTTTACTGAAATGCTGAAGTCACACTGAAAATGATAAATATACATGCAGATTTACCTCCTTAATATATTGAAATAGAAGAAATTCAGAAACGAGATTATAAAGCTTTCTTATATTTATTTAAGTGTCCACAGTCTTCCCAGGGTTCCAAAGCATTTGCACATCCTGCTTAAAATTTATAGTGTCCCTGTAAGGTCCAGTGGTAATTAAGAATTATCACTGTTACATTTAGAGAAAGAAGGCATAGAAAATTTATGATTTTACTCTGCATATATTCCTGGGTATTGTTTCATTTTAAAAACTTACGTTGTCCTCCAATAAAAAGCAAGCTCCATGATTCATTTATTCAACAAATGTTTATCAAAACCCTGAAGTGCTCCAAGCACTGTTCTATGTGCTTGGGGTACCTTAGAGACCAAAACACAAAATTTTATATCCTCATGGAAGATGCATTCTGTTAAGGGAAAACAGACAACAATCAATAAACATAATAAATAAATAGATTGCAATGTGTGTTTGAAAGTGGCTAGTTTTATGGAGAAAATAGACCATGAGAACATTGGCTTACTGTGTTTTTATCTGTGCCAACCCTGGTACCCAGAGGAGCACTGGTCCAGAGAAGCACAATGAATATTTGTTGAATAAATGAATGAATAGATGCAGTTCAAACTGTAAGTTTGGCTTCTAAAGATTTACAGTTTGTACTTTTAGATTGGTTTTCTTTTAAAAAAAAATCACTGTAGCTATAGAAAGAATTTAACATCTGTCCCCCTTCCCATTCGGCTTTGCTCTCTAAGAGGAGGCAAAGTGTAGTGGTTAAGCACAAAAATCTCTGGAGCCAGACTGTATGGATTCAAATGCCAGATTTACTACTTATTATTTCTGACAACTTTAATTACGTTTATATCAATTTTAAAATTGCATTCATTTCATTCAACTACAATTTAAGGCTCTGTGTTTTGAAGACCTCCTTGCTACAGATAATTTTGATGTTGTGTGTTAACTTCATCTTTATAATTCCCTTGAACTCTTACATATAATCAACATTGATTATGTGTCAGTTGTTTACAAGAAACTGTACTGGGTCCTAAAGGTATCATATAATGATGTGCCTGTCATAGGTGATGCTGATGGACCTTTAGGGCTGTCAATTGGAAACTTGATGCATCTAGATTCTATGCAAGATGTGAACTCTTTTGTCAGCTGAGTGTCTCATTCACGTCTAATATCCTTGGAACCTTACACAGTGATTGATACATATAGACATATGGCACATTTTTTTATGAATAAAGAAAAAGTTATGATTTAGTAATACCAGTCACTTATATATGTATACCGCACACGTTTGCAACTGATTGGGCATCCTGTTTATTATATATCTGGGCTTGGGTCTGAGGTTGGCCCACTTAGGTCTGGACTCCCTTTCAGAGCAACAAAGTCTACATGGACTTTGTAGGTGACTTGTAGCTTGGCAGCAGCCCAGGAAACTGCTTCTCTGTCTTAGACATCAGCCAGCCTGGAGGGAAGTTCAGAGAGTAACTCTCTCCTCTTGGATGCACTGTTGCAATCCTCCCTTGTGGGCTGGTTGTTCATTTTTGTGTTTTGGTTACATTCTCTTATTTCTTCATCTTTTTTTTTTTTTTTTGGTTCTGCTTTAAAAGTAAAACAACAGTAGGGTTTGTTAAGACATTGCAAATGGTAATTTATTAGCTGTGATATAACGGTATCAGGAAATAGCAAGCTCTTTGGCTGTTTATTTCCCTCACGGTGGATGGAAAGAGTAAGTATAGCAATGTTTCAGTTGCTATGGATACCAAGTCTTTGCGATAATAGAATCCTTTTAACATAATCCAGTTCTATTAGATTGGCTTTTCTCTTGAATGTTACATCTACCAAACATACTTTCTTTTCTCAGCACAAAAAATTTATATCCCTTTCTCTCCATATCGGGAAGTGTTATTTTAATTTTTCCTCCAATTTTGCCCTGCAGTTTATCTTTTTCCTACATCTCTTCTTTCCTACATCAGAAAAGATGACATGGAAAAGTAAACTATATCTCTGTCTTTCCCTCTAGCTAAGCAGGAAATCTGATTTAGTTTCACACAATTATGTGCAAGTACCACAACATAATTTGTCCAGGTGTGATGTTTAGATCTTTTTAACTAAAACCACAAAAACTGGGTTAATTATAAAAGGCATATAAACATCTCCTCAGCATTCCATTGGTTCACTGAGTCAGATGTCTTCAAAATAGAATCTCTTTGGGATGCATAATTTTGAATACAGCATTAAGTAAATGACTGTTGCAGAGGAAAAAAAATCAAGTGTTCAAAAGAAAACTCAAAAAGTGGCAGCTCATAGTTCATGGATATAAGAAAATTCTACTCCCATGCATGAAGTAGTCAGACTCTTTGCTAAGAAAATACATTTTTAAAAGTTTAAAATGTTAGTTAAATCATAGTTCATCTATTTTTTTAGAGAAATCATTTTAGTAAATTTATAACAACACTAATTTTTTGAACTCTTGCTTCGGTCTCTCATTCCTAATTCCATCTTGTATTTATCTTTACAGAGGGATTCAGTTCATTATATACAATTAAAATTCTGTGCAATAAATATTTTTTTGCATGGTCATGCTAGAATCTGTCATGCTGAAGAAGAAATGGCCAGCGTATGTGTCATGAGGCTGGATTTTAGTCCCAGCTTATGTGGCCTCAAATGAGTCATTTAACCTCTTGGGTCTTAATTTCATCATCCAAAAATTCGAGGTCAGACTACATTATTTTCCAGAGCCCCTTGACATCCCAAAATGTCTACATTGCTTTGAAATTTATCCACATCTCCAACTGATTTCCAGCATCAAGGTTAGAAACTGTTTTAAATAGGCTTACTGAGTTCAAAACCAAATAGAAAAGAGAAAGTCTTAGAAGTACAAGCCTGCCAGCAACCTTATTTCCATCCTGCACTGTACTGACAAGAATTTTAAATTTACAGTGGAAAATAGGAATTAGACCGTATTCAGGTGGCTAGTTTCAAAACCTTTATTGTTGGTGATATTTTCTCCAGATGGAAAGTAGGTATGTAAAAGTAATCCTGGCTACAGCTAACATTTATTGTTCCTGTAGTAAATTCCAGACGCTTTGCTGAGTGCTTTCTGTGGTTCAGCCCATCAAGCCTCGCAGCAACACTATGAGGCAGGTATTATAATGTCCATTTTATACATGAAAATGAACACAATAAGGAATGAAAATCTAAGTCGTTTGTCCTAAGTGGCTCAACTAGTAATTGGCAGCCCCAGGGTTTATATTCATGCTGTCTGACTCTGTCTAGAGTATATAAATACTATAATGCATAGATTTTTTTTTTGGGTGCATGTGTGGCTTATACAGTTGATCCTTGAACAACACAGGTTTGAATTGTGCAGGTCCACTTATAGTTTTTTCCATCAAACTGCAGATTGAAAATACAGTATTCAAGGGATGTGCAACCTGTGTATACAGTGGGCTGACTTTTCCTATATGTGGGTTCTGTGGGGTCAACTGTGGGACTTGAGAATGTAGCAATGGTCCTGAAAAGAATCCCTCACATATATCAAAGGATGATTGTATATTCTTTTTTGTTGTTGTTTTGATTTGCTTTGAGACACAGTCTCACTCTGTTTCCCAGGCCAGAGTGCAGTGTCATGATTGTAGCTCACTGTTACTTTGACCTCCTGGCTTCAAGCAATTTCTCCCACCTCAGCCTTCTGAGTAGCTGGGACTACATGCTCATGCCACCATCCCCAGCTAATGTCTTCCTTTCAAAATTTTTTGTAGAGACAAGGTCTGTCTATGTTGCCCAGGCTGTTCTCTAACTCCTGGCCTCAAGCAATTCTCCTGTCTTGGCCTCCCAAAGTGTTGGGATTAAAGGCATGAGCCACCATGCCTGATCTATATATTCTTTGCATGTTTTGACAAAAACTCATTATCTCCTTTGCATCCCCCAATCCAGTTCTTCTCTGCATGCCTGATCTCAGTGAAAGGCACTACTTGCACTAATGACACAAGACAGATACCTGGAAATTACACCTGATACCTCCCTTCCCCTCACTTCACTTACCATCCATGCAACCCGTCACTAAGTCCTATCAACGAAATTTATTAAATAGCTCTCAAAATGCATGTATCGGAGTCCCAGAGAAAACCTGGAATACTAAAAGAATTTTACCTAAGGGATTTTAATGAAGGGACCATGTATAGATGTGTGGGAAAACCTAAGAATCTGCAAGAAATGGTGGAGCATGAGTGGACTAGCAATAGTGGATGCTGTTAGCATCTTTATCGGTTGAATTGTGTTCTCCCAAAAAAGACATATTGGAGTCCTAAACCCCAATATCTTAGAATGTGACTTTATTTGGAGATAGATCCTTTACAGAGGTAATCACTTTAAAATGAGATCATAGGGTGGATATTAATCCAATATGACTGATGTCCTCATAAAAAAGGAAAAATTGGATACATAGAGACACACATACACAGGGATACTGCCATGTGAATACAAAGGCAGCGATCAGGGTGGTGCGTCTGGTATGCCAAGGAACACAAAAGGTTGTCAGGAAGCCACTAGGAGAGTGGCATGGGACACATTCACCCTCACAGCTGTCAGAAGGAACCAACCTGCCAACTCCTTCCCGTATTTTTTTTTTTTTTTTTTTTCGAACAGGGTCTCATTCATGGCCAGGCTGGAGTGTGATGGTACAATCATAGCTCACTGCCGCCTTGAGCTCCTGGACTCAAGCCATTCTCCTGCCTCAGCCTCCCAAGTAGCTGGAACTGCAGGCATGAGCCACTGCACCCAGCCCAGATGACATCTTGATCTCAGTTTTCTAAATTCTATAACGCTAGTTTGTGATACTTTGTTATGGCAGCTCTAGCAAACTAATACAGCATCCTTTGGCCTGAAAGTGCATGGGAAGAGGACAGTATTCCAGGAAGCAGGTGAGAGCCATGACAGTAGAAGAGGGACTGCTTCTCAGGAACTGTGGCCAAAGGGAAATGCATTTTTCAGCATTTATTGACTAAAAATCACCAACTATTTTCTTACTTTGAAAGAATTGTGTTTATACAGGAAAGGTGCAATAAATGCTTAATTCTTTTCCTTTGTTTACTAGTTTTCAGAATAATGGCTTGTTTTTCCTAGAAATCTCCAAAGATGACTGGTTTTTTTCTGCATCATGAACTCATAGATTTTTAACATACCAACCTATTGCAATCTACTGCAAGCATTATCATTTTCTTGCTCACATTGAACTAGTTTTTGGCCAAAAACAGCCACTTCGGGCTGGCTGTTTTGACATTTTTATATAGCCCCAGTGATCTCTGACAGCTTCCTTGCTCTCCAGTATGACAAGATGCCTGGGCTCATCTTGATCATTTCTTGTCTCAGACCTGAGAAGAGCCATTTCTCCAAGGAGCTTAGACCTGAGAAAAGCCATTTCTCCAAGGAGCTCTGTCTGGTTCATTTGAGTGGGAAATAGCAGAGACTACAGTATGAATATCCCTGATTTTTGTTGGTGCTTCATCTTGACATCTTCGGAAATGGCAATTGCCTCTTTGGGTGGTGTCTGGTGGGAGGGTATTGTGAGGTGGGGGTTATATGGCTTCTTCCTGTAATTGACAGTTACACAGACTGTTCCTCCCATAAAAGCCTGGTTTGCTGTCATTGCTGTTGTTTTTTTCCTGCTGGATCAGTAGGTTAGGTCAGGAAAACAGAAGTCTCTTTAAAAATTCCAGTTATTACAAATTTTAATAAGGAGTGCCATATGCTGAATTGTCCCTCTCCACCCTTCAAATTTATATGTTGAAGCCTTAACCCCCAATGTGATGGTATTTGGAGATAAAGCACTTTGGGAGGTAACTAAGTTTAGATGAAATCCTAAGAGTATGTATGACCCTTACGATAAAATGAGTGCCCTTAAACAAAGAGACACTGAGAGCTTGTGCCCTTTTCCTCTTTCTACCCATATGCATCATGGAAAAGCCTTGTGAGGACACAGTGAGAATGCAGCTGTTTGCAAGCCAGGAAGATGGGCCTCACCAGGAGCTAAATTAGCCAATGCCTTGATCTTTGACTTCCCAGCCTCTAGAACTGTGATAAATAAATGTTTGTTGTTTAAACCACCCAGTCTATGGCATTTAAAAAAATTATTTTTATTGTGGTAAAAAACATATAACATGAAATTTACTGTATTAACCATTTTTAAGTGTACAATTCAGTGGTATTAAGTACATTCATAATGTTGTGTAGCCATCACTACCATCCATCTCCATTATTCTTTGTAAAGAATTCTTTGTAAAGAATTCTTGTAAAACTGAACTCTATAACCATTAAGCAATAACTCCTATTCCTTTCTCACCCAGTTTCTGGCAACCATCATTCTACTTTTTGCCTTTATGATTTTGAAAATCTATAGTATTTTGTTGTAACAACCTGAGATAAGACAGAAATGTCCCACTTCTGGTATGAAGATCTATATTAGTTAGAGTTCTCCAGAGAAACAGAACCAATAGTATCTATCTATGTATGTTTATCTATCTATCTATCTGTCTATCTAGACATATACAGGAAGTGATTTATTAAAAAGAATTGACTCATGTGATTATGGAGGCTAAGAAGTCCCATGATCTGCAGATGGAAAGCTAGCGATGCAGGAGAGCCAATGTTGTAGTTCTGATCTGAGTCTGAAGACCTGAGAACCAAGAGAGCTGATGGTGTAAGTTCCAGTCTAAGTTCAAAGACCTGAGAATGAGAAGAATCAATAGTGTAGGACCCAGTTTGAGTGCAGGAGAAGACTGATGTCTCACCTCATGCAGTTGGGAAGAGAGAGAAATTCTCCATTTCTCTGCTTTCTTATTCTATTTGGCCCCTCAAGGGATTGGAAGAGGCCCATCCACATTGAGAAGGGCCATCTTCTTTACTCAGCCTACCAGTTAAAATGCTAATCTCATCCAGAAAAAATATCTCACAGACATACCCAGAAATAATGTTCAACCAAATATCTGGGTACCACATGACCTGGCCATGTTCACTCATAAGAAATTTACATGGAAAAGGGAACAGTGCTGGAATTGGGAATGTAGTAAGTCCATGGAGGCTTGGGGCAGACCTTTGGAGATAAAATCTTACCTCTCCTGTCCCTTTCCATACCACTTTTGAGATTCCAGTTTGTGTCAACCAAATGTAACTCCAGAACATCAAAGAGAGGAGATGGGTAGAAGAGTATCCTATTTGGGAGCTTCCCACAAGATGACCCTCTTTATTTTAGTCAATTTCTGAAATAGCTGCTGCAACCACAAACCACAAAAATCTTTACATGTATTGTTGAAAAGCTACATATGGGTAGGTTTAATGAGTAAGATACGGACCCTGCCTTGCAAAAAATCACAATGAAAGAATGAGATCTGCTGATACTCTATTGGCTTTCATTTTCAGAGTTATACTACTGGTAATCAGTGTAGGGACCAGGGGAAAACTTTCCCTTTGACTTCTTATGGTTTGTTGAAAAGTCAATGGACAAAAGGCAGATTAATAAAGAAAATGCATGTAAGTGCAGTAATGTGTACAGGAGTCATGCAAAATAAAAGAAATCTTAATAATCCTAATTTCCAGAGAAAAAACTTAGGAAGTAAGCAATCTTACTTGTAATGTACCAGATGCAGAGCCCAGGACAGAGGATAGAGCTATGAAAACAATGATTGGAGGATCTGATGTCTTTCAGCATGGACAAGAAACAGAACTGGGCCATCAAGGACAGAATCATATTGAGTGTGGCTGTGCTCTGCAGCTGGTGGTCCAGGCTGCTGTGGACACATGTATATTCCCTGGCCTCACCATGGCCACTTCTCTAGACCTCAGAATCTAAAGGACCAAAACCAAAGACAAACTCACAGACAAATCATAACAAATATCAAAAAGCCACAGAAGCAATAGTTTTATGACCATGAAACTAATCTAGGAGAAACAGAATAAATTTGACCAATAGACCCAGGCAAAAATGTCTAAAATTTTGAAAACATTTCTATTTTATTTTCCCAACAATTTTAAAACTAGCTCTACTTTCCAAAGATTACCAATGTCTCGTGAACTTCAAAAGCATTTGGACTTGTTATTTAATTTATGAGTACTCATGTTTTTATAACTTAATTTAATACCACGTATATAATATACAGACAGCATACATGTATGCATGTATATGTAAAAATATTGACAAACACAAATAAAGGCCTTATAACTTTAATTTTAAAATTTTAGTCATGAGATCTATAAAATTTGCTAGTTTAAAAGGACAGTTGGATTCAAACTATGCCTTTGTAAATAGAACAAGTTAAAATTTACCTGTCCCACATGGCTGAAATCCTTACTGAGTTTTAGAGAAAACATGTTTAGCAAATTTACATTTTAAAGCACAGAGAGAGACTTTAAGCTTTTATAAGAAGGGGTTTGGGTTTGTTAGAGGATGATTTAAGATTGATGCAAAGGTAACACAAAAACATAAGAATTCACCACAGGATTTTATTAGGAGACCAATTTTATTTAGATAGATAGTTTCTAATTTAGTCTCCATTTTCCAGTTGGACCACTGAGCTCAGAGTGGAGCCCATTAATAAATAGAACCAACAAAGCATTTGTGTTTTCAGAACCTAATAGTTATAGATGTGAAAAGCAGGTATAGCTAGAAAACAGAGAATTTAAAACCTCAGAAATTAAGGGCCCCATTTTTACACTGAATCCCAGGTACTCTTCAAAAACAAAAGACCATGGGACCAGGCCATGCAATGTTCCACAGGGCCCCTTACTACAAAGACATTTCCTGAGGCTGGTGGGTGACCCAAGGCAAATTAGTCTACTCTGTGATCAGCCCATCCCACGTGGGAGTATTATCCCTCATTAGTGAACATTAGTTCCTCATTAGCTCCAAGCATCCTAGCTCCATGTCTTTCTTATCTAAACACACAAAGAAATGACTAGCTCCCCATATTGACAATCATTCACTGTAGCACTGTCAGCCACCCCCAAAACTGCAGGCCTTGCCAGTGACTTGCCAGCCATCACACACACAAATGTCAAGTGCTCTCTCATGGTACAAAGTAATCCCTGATACCCTACAACATAAAGACATCAGGGAACTCAATGCAAAAGAGAACAGAGCTTTAGACCTGAGAGAAACCTGCCCATGACTTTTGGAATTACACAAGGAAGTCAGAAGACCTCCCCACAACCCCAAAAAAGAAGGTGTGTGATGCCTTTTTCTGTGTTGCTCATGGGGATCTCAGAATCATCAGAAGCTCCTTCCTAGGTCCCTTCATGTGGTATCAAAGATGGCAAAGAGGAATAAGGGGCAGGAGTAAATGGGAGAACAATTCTTAAAGGAGCCAATATGAGGAGATTTTAAGCTTTCTGAAAAAGCCAATGACATTTCACATTTTTTTTCTGGCAAAAATCATATCAATAAGAAAGGAAGCAGACAGAGGGACCAAACATATAATTTAAGAAAAGTTTTCATCAACTAAAAAAAATTCCCAGAAACACAATCCAACAGAGAGCCTGAATATTAATTTTTAATTAAGTTGACTTCTGACCATAGAGAGTTTAAAACAAATCTTTTAAAATTTCTTATAATCAGATTTTATCTGGAACAAACAGCCAATATACCTGGCTTTTGAACGTCTTTTTTCTTTTCTTTTAAACCAAGGTACCTTTCAAAGTAACTCACCAAAACCAGTAAGCCTTAACCAGTGTTGTGACTTAACTAATGATGCACTAAATATCTCCATATCTCCAAAGAGGTGCAAAGCAGTCCTCACAAGATCCAGATCCACTGCAAAGATAGCTCAAAGAAAAGAAAGCTTTGCTAGCCGCAAATGGAGTACAACCCACATTTCTGTCCTGCCATATTCTCTAGGGTCTCAGCTTCTCAGCTGACCATCTACACACAAAGGCCAACCATCCCATGTGCCTACAGATAGAAGATTAAAATAGACAGTAAAACAGGAGATCAAAAGCTGTACATTAAAGGGAAAAGGATCAATAACAAATGGATACCCTCGAAAGTCAAGAGTCATACAAATATCAAACCAAAATTTTATAAATGTTTCTTCTCCTGAGTTAAAGGACTTTTTTTCAGAGACTGGTTCCTTGACTGGGAACCAAACCAGTACCATGGCTGTGAAAGCACAGAATCCTAATCACTAGACTACTATGAAGATTGGTGTAACAGTGACAATTATTGTTTTTTTGACTCCTCTTAAGTGTGCCTTCCATCTTTCTGGCATTCAAATGCATTACTATGAAGTAATAGTTTCAAATGTTTCTTAATTAACAGTGATACCTAGTACTGTGACCAAAATAGAATACTTAAGTTAAGGGATCTTATGGCTCCAAATGAATAGAATAAGTGGCACACTTATTTGAAATATTAAAAGTCTAGGGGATGATTTATGGAAAAATTCATTGGAAACCTCTTTTCATAAAGTAAAAAATGTGCATCAATATGAATAAAAGAAATCAGGGTGAAAGTATGATTTTTATAACAAGAATGCCCTTCAATTGTAACTTAAATGCTAGCACCAACATTCTCACCATTGTTGATTTGTTACTATTCCTACTTTAGGGAGAGGCCTTGTATTGCCCTAGAAAAGAGTTTGCAATGCCCTGGTACCTTTAAAAGAGTCATGTGCTCTGTGGCATGTCATTCTATTGACTGGAAAACACATCTAATGATGAACAAGAATAATTAGCACTTGGACTTGTGTTTTGTAATGCACACGGTGTTAAGGTACCATCCAGAATATAGAAAAAGCAAATTCACAATCATGAAAATTCACGTATTTATGTTCTGTTGAAAAAAAGAAACATCACAAGTATAATAACTCTAGGCTATAGTTAGTAAATTTTGCTATCGATTACAAAATATTTTTCGTTTCTTTGTTTCTCTTTTCTTTTTTTTAAAAAAACGGAGTCTCACTCTGTCACCCAGGCTGGAGTGCAGTGGCGCAATCTCGGCTCACTGCAGCCTCAACCTTCTAGGCTCAAGTAGTCCTCCTGCCTCAGCCCCCTCAGTAGCTGGGACTACAGGCACATGCCACCATGCCAAGGTAACTTTCGTATTTTTTGTAGAGATGGGTTTTGCCATGTTGCCTAGGCTGGTCTCGAACTCCTGAGCTCAGGCAATCCACCCACCTCAGCCACCAAATTGCTAGGATTACAGGCATGAACCACTGTGCCTGGCCAAATGAATTGCTTTTTATCAGTTGCATCATTAATGACTAGAACAATGGTTAGTATTTTTGATTCTAGAGTTAAAGTGACATACAATCAATTGTTTGTATTAGTCATTAAGACTGAATTCCATTAAAATTCCTGATTCAACACCGATTGAGCTGTGTAGCAAACACTGGGTCTTCTTTTAGTTCAAAATTCAAAATTCCAATCCCAGGCATTACAAAACTTCCCTTTGAATAGTTCTCCTCACTGGTGCTATTTTAGAGGCCTTAAACTTCCATTTTCCCCCTTTACAAGTTAATTTAGTCAGAACAGATGTGTGTGACATCTGTGCACATATGTTCCCTGCAGAATTCTTGGGAGTGGAGGATCAGTCCTGCACCTTTGAATCGGACCCCTTATGATGAACATACTGGAAACCACTGTTTCTGGATCTGAGAAACTACGTTTCCTCCTATCTTTAAAACGATCTGTGTTTTATGTAGTGGGCAATTTAATGAGTTGATTTTCTCTTGCTTTCTCTAGCACATTTCACTTTTCCAGCTGGGGTCAAGCTTGGGACTCATTCCCTTCTGGGCCTGGAAGTCAGCCTGGCGGGCCCAGCCCCAGAGCTATGGCCTCTTCACAAAACCAGCTTTGTAACATGCTCCTGGACTGTGGAGAAACCCAACAGTGCAAGAAGTTTCTTTAATCAACTCTTGGGAGCTCTGACAAATGCTCTGAGCATTTTCACTAGGCGTTCTGATTTCCCTGTGAGGTTTCTATGGCTCCCTAGTCAACATTTTCCAATACTGACTTTGGAGCCTTTGGGAAAGTGCGTCAAGAAATAATGTCTGTTTTATATGAAAAACTTGTCATTTCAAAAATGGCTGGGAATATCAGTTATATTTGGGAACTCACTGAAATGTCTTACGCTATGGGCGGACACATGCTTTTATATGCTCCTATGTGGTCAAGAGTTCCCCTACTGATGCTGTTGGTCTGAGGGAGGGTGATGCTCACCACACCACAGTTCACGATCAAAGTGCTCCTGATCTGTCAGAGGACCATGGAAAGGGAGGGATGTGGCAAGCCTGAGCCCAGTGTCACCTAAAAACTAGCCCTTTTTTTGTATGCGGATTTTGCAATGCATGAATATCACTCTATTGCTCCATTGGGGTGGATCAATTACATTTTAAAAAATCTTCAAAAGTGTTTCTGCCCAAATCCTAAGTCATAATCTTCTGCAACTCTCCTAAACCTTGTACTGTGTCTGTGATGGCTCAGTGTGCGTCCTGCAGGGTCAAGTAATCTTAGAACTAAAGGGGAGGAAAAAGAATCTCTCTACCTTTCATGATTCTTAACCAGAATTCCCTATATGAAAAGACAGATCAACAAGAGGAAAACAAACAAGAGTTTATTAATATATAATACCTCTTGTATACATGGGAGAAAATTAATAAATCTCTAGAGTAGATCTCAAAAAAGAGTTAAACCTCTGCTTAAATACCATCATTTGCTGAAACAAAGAAAGAAGGGTATGAGGAAAGTCCTGCTTCAGATGGCCAGGAAAAACACTGTAAACCAAGCTTATCCAACCCATGGCCTGCGGGCCTCATGTGGCCCAGGAGAGCTTTGAATGAAGCCCAACACAAATTCATAAACTTTTTTCAAACATGAGATTTTTTTTGTGATTTTTTTTTCCTCATCAGCTGTCGTTAGTGTAGTTTATGTGTGGCCCAAGACAATTTTTCTTCCAATGTGGCCCAGGAAAGCCAAAAGTTTGAACACCCCTGCTGTAAACAGAGGTAAGGTTTGTTGTGCAGATTTAAATTGATGCCTTCTTCATGGATAAGAATCTCTAGAGATTTAGTCCTTCTCTTGCTGGTGAAGAGAGGGAGGTATCCTTTCAAATAAATGTTTCGTTTATAGATGTAAGTTTCCTTATGGAAGGGCAACTTTGCAGAATTACTCCTGTGTCTGCAGTTTCTCAAGATAACCAGCTTACAATAATCAATATGCCAAAGAGACATATTTTGAACCACCTTTGCAAAAACTATGACAGTGAGAGAGAGCTGACATAGCCGATTCCATCTTGTTTCTAACTTCACAAGCTGTCTTTGCTCATTCTTAGGCATAGACAAAGCTAACTATGGGAGAGAGTTTGTTCATGGTTAACTTTAAAACAAAAATGATAATAGCCCTTTCCCAAAATAACTCCCTCCCTGTGCAGAAAGCAAAAGTGCCTTTGTAAAACTCCGCAATGTTAGAATTATGGTTTAGGAGCCATGTATCCAGAGGTCACAAGATTTTTAACCTCCCCAATTGCTCACATATATAACATCACTATTGTAAAACCTAAAACTGGTGTTTGAGGTATCTTTTACACCTTGCAACCTGGCTTCTTGACGGACCAGCTGGCACCAGCCACCAAGACCAGTAACCCATACCAAGAAACGGACTCGACCAGTCTGCTAACCTGTACTCAGGAACCAACACAGCACAAGAAGAGAGTTTCAATCCCCTATGATTTCATCTCCAACCCAACCAATCATCATTCACCATTCCCTAGCCCTCTGTCCACTAAACTATCCTTGAAAACCCTAGCCTCCAAGTTGTCACAGAGGCAAATTTGAGAATTATCTCCCATCTTCCTGGGAGATAATTCCAGCCACTTGGCTGGCTCTGTAACAATTAAACACTTTCTTTTATTTTTATTTATTTTGAGATGGAGTCCCGCTCTGTCACCCAGGCTGGAGTGCAGTGGTGCGATCTTGGCTCACTGCAACCTCCTCCTCCAGGGTTCAAGCCATTTTCCTTCCTCAGCCTCCTGAGTAGCTGGGATTACAGGCACGCACCACCACACCAGGCTAATTTTTGTATTTTTAGTAGATATGGGGTTTCACCATGTTGGCCAGGCTGGTCTCAAACTCCTGACCTTAAGTGATCCATCTGCTTCAGCCTCCCAAATTGCTGGGATTACAGGCATGAGCCACCATGTCTGGCCACTGTTAAACACCTTCTTTGCTGCAAACACTCCTGCTGTTCTCAGTGCATTTGGCTTTTCTGGGCAGCAGGCAAGAAGAAACTGTCAGGTGATTACATTTTGGACTGACATATTCTGGTCTCCTACTGTCATATTTTGAGGTTGTCATGAACCTTGGAAGAATGATGTATAAAGTATTGGGTTACAGTTTGACAGCCATTAATTTCTAAAGATAGTTGAAGATAATTTAAACATAATTTAGATTTTATAATTACTTCCAGAAGTTATTATTATGAATAGGTAAGAATTACTAAGCTCACTCTATGCAGTAGGCATGTACCAAGTACCTCTGTTTTCCTATATTCATGAAATATTTCTGTGGTAGGTACTATTCACTCTACTATTCACTCTTCTTTTTTTTTAACTTTTTTATTTTTTGAGACAGAGTCTTGCACTGTTGCCCAGGCTGTAGTGCAGTGGCGAGATCTCAGCTTACTGCAATCTCCATCTCCCAGGTTCAAGTGATTCTCGTGCCTCAGCCTCCCAAGCAGCTGGGATTATAGGCATGCACCACCACGCCCAGCTAATTTTTGTATTTTCAGTAGAGACAGGGTTTCATCATGTTGCCCAGGCTGGTCTTGAACTCTTGTCCTCAAGCGATCTGTCCGCCTCTGCCTCCCAAAGTGCTAGGATTACAGGCATGAGCCACTGTGCTCAGCCGGTACTATTTACTCTTATTTTACAGATGAAAACAAAGATTCAGAGAAGATAACTTAACTGGCTAAGAAGTGGTAAAACTCAATCCTGAACCTAAGGATACCTAAGGCCATTTTGAGAGATTGACCAAAAATGGGAGAATTGGTTTAACTCCTGTCAAAAGACAAAATTACAACACATTTAATTTAAATATCTTAATTGGCTTTTATTTGCAACTTTAAAATTGGGTAGCACCACATTCTGTAAAATAGAATGAGCGTTCAGATAAGCTGAGCAGAAGTTGGTTTTGTAGACAGAAAAGGGCTGAGGAAAGCAGAAACAGACAACAAAAAGTGGATGCTTGTTTCAAAAGTTACTTTCCTTATAAAGGATAAAGCAGAGGAAACTTCCTTATTATGCTGGCTAACTCTGGCTTATTTGGGGATTTGGCTGTTTTCTCTCACTCTTTTGATTTCTTGGAAGGTCAGATAAATAGCTTCATTTAGGCTTGGTGCTGTGGAACTTTAGCATGAGTGACTCCATTTTGGTTTGGGCTGTTGGGCATAGTGCAGAAACTCAGTCCAAACAAATGTCCTTCTATAAATTTTATTTAACATTACTGTAATCACCCAATGAGTGCTACTTGCCTGCTCCCCAGATAGAGACAATTTATCAAGGGAGGGGAATTGGAAATAGACACAGAGTTTTATACACATAAAGCCAGCTAATGGGAGACTGGAGTTTTATTATTACTCAGTTCAGCCTCCTTGAGAATTTGGGGGCTAGGGTTTTTGAAAGATAGTTTGGGGGAAGGAAGGGTGTGCAGAAAATAGAAGTGAGGTACAGAAACAGCCGGATTGGTTACAGCTTGGTGTTTGCCTAACTTGAACGTGGTTTGAACAGTTGACTGCCTGTAACTTGCTGAAACTCCAGTGATTGGGACAAGAGAGGGTTACAGCCTGTTTACACATTAAGTTGGGTTATAGTTCATGATGTAGAGAGAAACCTTTAGGTCAAACTTAGAATATGTACAAAGGAGGTAGTTTTAGGTTAAACTTAATTTAATAATTCTCCCATTTTTGGTCAATCTCTCAAAATTGAGAGGTTGACCACAACTTTAGGCATTGATGTCACTCTGTCACCATCATAAATGTACTTATTGGGTCTCAAATCCCACTTGTAAATAGCAGAAGAGTGGTTTTGTAAGGTGGGAACAAGGGCTTCAGCTTATGTTTTTGTAAGTGTTGGAGTAGAGGGATCTCCTTGTGCTGGAATCTCTTGTTTTCAGAAGGAAAACAAAACCTGGTCTGTTTTAGGATCTATCTGTTTCCTTAAAGTTTCAGTCTGTTGGTCTGGTATGGTCTGCTGGTCTGGTATGGTCTGCTGGAGCCTAGTGCATAAGCTCTGTCCAAAACAATGGCCTCCCATAATTTTCTTTAAAAATTCTTCCCTTTTGGTCAGGTTCTTACTTAAGTGAGAGTGTGACCAAAACGTAGGGCTTTAGTGCTGCTCTCAGTTACCATCATTTTGGGTTTCAGGTCTCAGGACATCATTCATAGGTTATCATGTCCTCATGGTCACACATTTCTTTGAGTTTTTGTTGTTCCAATCAAAGAGAGACCATTTGACATTCTGTGGATGGCTGCATGAAAACATTTAAAACCTTTGAGATAATACAGTGTGCCAGGATGATAATACCAAGAGTTTGGAGTATGTTCTTTAGCTAGGGTCCCCATGAATAAAACCAACTAAAGTTAAGTAGAACAAAGAATGAGCTGGTTACAGTCTGCTCTTTTCAACTAAGGAGGCTGTTTTGTTAATTTTCTACAACTGAATCTCTATAATAATCTAGAGCACTTCTATTATCTAGCACAACTTTAGCAAGAGGATTTAAACTGACCTCTCCTAAACACTGCTGCTACGGTTTGAATGTTTTGTCCCCTCCAAAACGAAAGTGTTGGAAACTTAATCATCAGTGCAACAATGTTGGGAGATGGGGCCTAATCGGAGGTGTTTAGGTCCTGAGAGCTCTGCCCTCATGAATAGATTAACGTTATAAAATGGTGAGTTTTGCCCCTCCTTGCTCTCTCTCTTTGTCCTTCTGTCACGAGATGATGCAGCAAGAAGGTTCTTGCAAGATGCTAGCACTTCAATATTGGACTTTAGCCTTCAGTACTGTGAGCCAATAAACTTCCGTTTATTAAAAATTACCCAGTCTGTGGTATTTATAGCAGTACAAAATGGACTACGACAGCTTCTATTTATTTATTCATTTAATAAATAATCATTAAGTGCTTACTATTGTAAGACACAATGCTAGATACTATAGATACAGTAATGAAAAGACTAAAGGCCCTATCCTACCCTTGGGCAGTTTAGACAAGTCAGTAAACTAATAGAATAAGTAATATTTTCAAAAAGTGATAACTGCAATGAAGAGGACAAAACAGGACTGGAAAGAGGCGCTATTACAGATTAGGTGGTCAGGGAAGCCCTTGTGAAAGAAGTGGCAGGGAGTCAAGAAAGAGCCATCCGTGGAGATCTGGGGAAGAGCATTCCAGGCAGAGGGGTCCCTAAAATCAAAGGTCTCAAGATGAGAACATATCTGGCTGGTTTGAGAAGAAGTCAGAGGCCAGATCATGATGGATCTTGCAGGCTGTGGGAAGACTGGACTTTACTGAAAGCATGATGTGAAACTACTGGAGAGTTTCAAGCAGGGGAATGGCATGACTGTGAGTTATCTTTTATAGGGACTATTTAGGCTGCAGGGCATTCAGAAGTCAGACAGATATAGGGCTTTGGGAAAGCTATTCCATCTCTCTTAGTCACAGATTCCTTATCTGTAAAATCAGTAAAATGATAATTGCAGTGTAAGATTGTTGTGAAGATAAAGTGAGACTGGAATCCTGCACACCTCTCTTTCCTGATGTAATCATGGCTCACTTAGAGGAGTGTGTCTGCACTAAGCCAGGCTAGGCTTTCTTAGCCACTTGAAGCATCCAGATGACATCTTCTGAATGATCCTTGCTTTGTCTCTGAGTGGGGAGAGGGGAAAGGGAGATAGAATTCAGCTAGGTAGGGAACAGGGGTGGAGATTAGAATAAGAAATTAAATACATGCTTTATAAGCCCTGACAAGTCTGCAAGTCTATATTGAGTAAGGAACAGCTAAACAGGGTTTTTGTTTTGTTTTGTCTTTTTTTTTTTTAGTAGCAGATAGATGCAAAATAATCCTATTATTCTTGTGAAAGCCAGAATGAAAGAAGAAAAAGTAAGGAAGAGAAAGGAAGAAAGAAAGAAAGAGAAAAGAAAGAGAAAGAAAGGAAGAGAGAAGGAAGACAGGCCTACATTGCAGATAAGTTTGGGCTGAAGAAATAACCGCACAGATAAATTTTGTGATCTTCTTTTGAAGGAGTAATAGCTTTCTATACCTCTTGCTTAGGGAAGTTCTTGCAGTTTAGGTTTAGGTAAGGGAAACCTGGCCTAGAAAAACTCTAGAAAGAGATAAGAAGCTTCAGTTTTTCAGAATGTCTGAAGGTTCCCCTTGCCCCCTACTTGGTGGGGTGTCAGATGAGATATCCCATACTTGGTACAGCACTTGATGTAGCAACAACCCTATGAAGTTGATATTATCTCCCTCATTGTACAGATGTTGAAACTGAGGCCCAGAGAGCTTAAGTAACTTGCACACAGCTGGGAGTAGTGCAGCTAGTACTGAAAGCAAATTCTATTTGACTCCAAATCCCACACTTGTAAGGCACACAGTAGGTATATATCAGCATTTTCATATGGTTTGACCTATACCAAGTAACTATTTTTGAACTCAAAATATTTGAATATTTTTGAATAAAAAATAAACTGTTACATTTTCTTTTCTCTCTTTTTTTTTTTTTTTTTTTTTTGAGATGGAGTCTCACTCTGTCCCCCAGGCTGGAGTGCAGTGGCGCAATCTTGGCTCACTGCAACCTCCACCTCCCTGGTTCAAGCAATTCCCCTGCCTCAGCCTCCCGAGTAGCTGGGATTACAGGTGTGCGCTACCATGTCCGGCTAATATTTTTGTATTTTTAGTAGAGACAGGGTTTCACCATGTTGGTCAGACTGGTCTCAAGCTTCTGATCTCAGGCAATCTGCCTGCCTCAGCCTCCAAAAGTGCTGGGATTACAGGTGTGAGACACCACGCCCAGCCTATATTTTCTATCGCCTGTAAATTCATTCCCTGCTTGGGTAGGAAAAACACATGGAGATCTTATAGTAGATATTTTAGATTTGAGATCTGTAATCTTCTGTTCTTCTAGAAATAAATATTCCTGACACATCAAAAAAATCAGGTTCATTTAATTTTTTGTTAACAATACAACATGTTGTTGAAATTGTGCAAGAGAATAGGTTTTCTTTGTGTGGAATTAACTTATGAGACTGGCTCAGGCAAACGTATTTCAGATTCATTTTTGTTGATTAAGAGAACCAGCCAAAGTCAGATGGCAGAGAAGCTTCACATGCCCAAGGTGTGTTTTCTATTCAGAACAGTGCCAGAAATCAACAATTAATAAGGCCTACCTTGGCTTTTTGCCTTGTAGTAGCTCAGGTTAGATTTTGCATCTTATTGGGTCTGACAGACATTTCTCTGCTGTGTGACTGTTTCTGTGATCTCAGGAAAGTTTGTCTTCCTACCCTTGAATTGACAGTGTGGGACCTGGGGCATTAGGACTGAATAAGGAATCTGTGTATGTGAGAGAGAGAGAGATTGAAGGAAAGGAGAGAGAGACTGTGTTTTGGGGGTGGGGAGAACATGCATATTTTAATTTTGAGAGACACAAGGAGCTAATTCGTTATCATGTAAATGCTGGTCTGTGGCAGCCCTTTGTGGCATTTAGCCTTACTAGTAAGAGCTTTTGCTTTCATTTATTCCCATTCTAGCCATTTGTGTAAATGACTAAAGCAATCAACTCCTTGGTTTACTGCTGTTCCCAAGGCATACGCAGGAGAAAGTAGAATGAAACAGAGAGCTGTTTTTGAGACTAGCCGAGGGGATATCTAACCTCCATCTTTGCATTTTAAAAGAGGAATTTAAAGGCAGCTTCTTTTTTTCTGGTTAGTTCTTGCATATTTGCCAACAGAAATAAGACACTAATGGTGGCAGGTGAGACAGTGGCTGCCAAGGCTGTTTGTCCACAAAAGCTATGTCATTGCATCCCAGACTTGCTCCTCAGCACTCAATTTTATTCTCCGGGACATATTGTTATAATGTAAATGAAACCTACTTGCTACAAGCTGAATGTTTGTGACTCTCCAAAATCTATATGTGGAAACCCTAATCCCCAATATATTTGGAGGATTAGTTTAGATCATGAAGGTGGAGACCCCATGATGAGATAAGCGCCCTTGTGACATGAAGGGACCAGAGAACCCTCTCTGCCATGGGAGAACACAGCTGTCTGTCAGCCAGGAAGAGGGCCCTCACCAGAGCCTGCCCATGCTGGCACCCTGATCTCAGACCTCCCAGCCTCCAGAAATAAATTTCTGTTGTTTAAGGCTATGGTATTTTTTAATAACAGGCCAAACTGACTCCACTCAAACCAGCTTAAGCAAAAGGGCTTGTAGAGGAAGAAAAATAATTTTTTCTTCAACCCTCATGAGTTCTTGGTTTGAACAGACCCTGGTGACAAAATACAGATTAAAGAGAGAAAAACAAATAGAAGTCTGTTAACATGTATATTTTACATATGCATGGGAGACACCCGGGAATGAATAGTTCTCAGAGGTGGCTTTGAATTCAAGCTTATATAGCATCTTCAACAAAGAATACAGATTTTTAGAAAAGTGATAAGATAAAGGAAAATGAGTTTCTAGGGGCAGTAAATTGTGGGAAGGCAAATAACTGGCAGTTAAAGATGGGTCAGTAAAGCTCCTTCATGTAGATTCTCCTGGTATCATCTGCAGGTCAGTATGTCCAGAGTTCTCTGCAGTGGTTAACCTTTGTTTTTCCTGGGGAGAGAGAATACCTTTGTCTTTGTAAATCTATGCCCTGCTTTTAGGCAAATAAAGGGAGTGCAGAGAGCTTTCCTGAATCTGCTACTTCTTAATTGCCCTCAGCTCAACAATTGTTCACATTTTGGGGTGGGGGCATATTCTGGTCCCCCACAGGCATAAAGGACTTTATTAAAAGGCCAAAGAAGTAGTTTAGAATACTGCAGGTCGGAGATGGAGCTAAGCCAGGAGCAGATTGGAACCAAAGCCTGAAACAGATGTCTGCTTCACTTTGCATCTGCTTCACTCTTCTCTGTCTTCCTGTAGAAGACAGAGAACTAACTTCCTCTGCTTTTCTGGTTCACTTTATGGAAAATTGGTCTTCCAACAGCTTTTGAGTCTAAATATTATAGTTGTGACTCTCCAGGGAGATCTCTGTCACACACATACCAATTCCAAATTCCTAAAGAAGAGACTGATTTCCCAGTCTGGGTTAATTGCCCAACCCAGACCCATCAACCAAGGCCATGGTATTAGAAAAGTTCATATTGCACGAAAGGCTATGTAGAGCTCCATAGCTATGACCATGAAGATGGAGGTGTGAGGGGAGAAGTCACTGGAGAAGAGGGAATCACTATAAACTGGAGCAAAAACTCAATAGGCATTCATTCCATGAGTTGGTTAGGGATGGTGTGTTTAACTATGAATGACACCTTAGGACTTTCCACGGCACCGTGGAAGTAGGTAACCGTACAGTGGTTGCTCTGCTCAGACAGGCTGACCCTCGTAACTCCAGTCACATTTCTTATGAGTGTGATATGTTCTGCTTGTTTCGAGTGACAGTAGTACTCACCTTATGAGAAAGTTATTCACTGAAGTTTTAAAGAGGCCAACTGAAGCAACAATAGCTTTGAATGGTGAGCTTGAGAAAGAAAAACAATTCTGGGAAAAAAGATGTGGGATTTCCCTGTTTAATTTAATGCCACAAAAGCCCAGTATTAAGGTTCAAATTGAATAAAATTTGTGTCCTCCATGGCCAACCTCGGAGGAAGATTCTCCTACAAAGGCCAAATGGCTGGACTTCGTGGATCTGAATCTTGTCTTCTCTGATCTTTCCTTTAAGGATCCCCTGTGATTTTCTATTGTTACCACCATTCTGTTTGGGATGGGTGAGATCTGCTCAATTTTTAATGCTTCAGCTTAATGATGAACACATGATTTCCCAGAACATTCCAAAATTCAGTGGTGGTAAAGCTGGGACATTCAACAAGACTGTACTAAACATCAAGAGAAATGAGATAATATAGTTTACAAAACACAGTCACCCCTTATGAAACATTTGAAACTGTGCTTTCCATTTATTTCTATTTTTGTATTTCTGTCCTTGCTTTCCCAGTTTTGAAGAGTGTAATGAGCACATGCAAAAGAGCACTGTGGGCTCCCTCCACACTCAAGTTACTAGGCGATGGGCGAGAAAACCTATCATCCAAGAATGGCCAGGAAGAGTAGCCCTCCCTGTCCCAAGTGGTTTCTGCCATTATGTGTGTGTGTTTTAAAATCTCTGTGAAGTTCACTTATATCATCGTACTCATTGTTAATGCTGCTGTAAAAATTTAAAAAGTGGCTTCACATAAATGTATGTATTTATCTATTTATTTATTTATTTATTTTTATTTGTTTTGAGACAGAGTCTTGCTCTGTTGCCCAGGCTGGAGTGCAGTGGCACAATCTCAGCTCACCACAACCTCTGCCTCCCGGGTTCAAGTGATTCTCCTGCCTCAGCCTCCCAGGTAGCTGGGACTACAGGCACACACCATCATGCCCAGCTAATTTTTGTATTTTTAGTAGGGATGGGGTTTCACTGTGTTGGCCAGGCTGGTCTTGAACTCCTGACCTCATGATCTGCCTGCTTCGGCCTCCCAAAATGCTGAAGGCATGAGCCACCATGCCCGGCCTTATTTATTTATGTTTTTTAGAGCTAGGGTCTCACTGTGTTGCCCAGGCTGGACATGAACTCCTGAGCTCAAACAATCCTCCCACCTCCTCAGCTTCTTGAGTAGCTAGAATTACAGGTGTATGCCAGTGCACTCGGCCATTTCAAATGTATTATCTTGGAGTTCTGGAGGTCAGAAATCTGCCATGGGTCTCACTGGGCTAAAATCAAGGTGAGGGCTGTTTTCCTTGATTGATGATCACTTTCTTCTCTCTTCAAAGCCAGCAATGCTGTATCTCTGGGCCCTTCTTCTGTGGTCACATTCCCTCTGACCGCCGGGAAAGTCTTCCAGATTTTGCTAACTTGTGTGATTGGGCCCATCTGGATAACTCAGAAAAAATACCTCATCTCAGGGTCCTTAGTCACATCTGCAAAGTCCCTTTTACCATATAAGGTAACATATTCATAGGTGCTGCGGATTAGGACGAGAACATCTGTGGAGGGCCATTATTCTGCCCACCATGGTCATGCAAACCACTTTTGAGTGGAAGAAAATAATTCTGTCTGAAACATAAAATGACTGCAACATCTTCTACTTTCTAGGAAGGGGATATAATTCTTCAGGGTAGATTTTTTTTTAAATTTTACTTTTCTTAGGAAGGAAAACACTATGATGTTCTCGAGGTCTTTTTAGTGGTGAAAGGCAAGGCCTTCCTGGACTTGGATAAGATGGGACACGTTTAGAAGAAGAAGCAAATTGTTCCAGATAATAAAGTATCACGGACTTTGGGAAGCTTCACAGAAACATACACATCCAATACCCATCATGATCCCCGGCCACTTGTCTACGTGCTGAAATTAAAGAACCGTTAATGTAGACTCCAATGAGACTGGAATTCTGCAATCCCTCTTTTTTCATGATCTTTTATAGGAGCATTTCTCTTGACCTTCTTACTTTAGGTTGCCCACGTGCAATTTTACATCAAGGAAAGCATAAAGTGAGGCCTTTGCCTTAGCTTAGGGTTTACAGATATTCTTCCTATGCCCTGTTCCAAGGGGAAATCTCCCACCCACTGCCTTGCAGGTTTTGGTCAAATATTAAACACAAATACACAGACTACTGGGGACATGGGGAAGGGGAACATGTTAGTGTATAAGCTACTTCTTTGTAGCTCATAATTTTTGTTTTATGAATCGGGGAACATTTTTCTCTCCCCAACTCCTGTGATCCTACCTCTTTATTCGTGCAGTTATCCTTCCTTGGAATATCCTCCTTACTTCTACCATCTACCTGAATTCATTCATCTTTTGAAGGTCTGGTTCAGGCCTGGGCTGCTCCCTCTATAGCCTCCTCTGTTTATACAAGAACAAGTGAAACACTCCCTTCTTCGAACGATGATTCCTCTTAGAATATCACTTCTCACTTCATCATGAAAGATTTTTCTGTCAGCATTTTGGAAAGCCAAGGTAGGAGGATCACCTGAGGCCAGGAGTTTAAGATCTGCCTGAGCAACATAGCAAGACCTCATTTCTCCAAAAAACAAACAAAAAAATTAGCCAGTTGTGGTGGCTGGCACCTGCAGTCTCGGCTACTTGGTAGGCTGAAGTGGGAGGATTGCTTGAGCCCAGGAGTTCGAGGCTACAGTGAGCTATGATTGCAACACTCCATTCTAGCCTGGGTGACAGTGAGGCCCTGTCTCAGGAAAAAAAAAAAAAAGAAAAAAGATCCCCCTCTTTTTTTTTCGTTTTAAGGAGATATGTTTGGGGGGGTCTCTGAGTGTCTGAACCATGCCTTATGCATTTAAATTTTCATCGTGCCTGGCACATAGTACATAATTGTTGGCTATAGTAGACAACTGTTGTTTTCTTTGCACAGAACATTTTCCTTTGTCTAAAAATAGCGTTCCTGCCATCATGGAGAGGAGAGAAAGACAATAAGCATAAGTATGTAAATAATAATATAGGCCAGGCGAAGTGGCTCACGCCTGTAAGCCCAACACTTTGGGAGGCCAAGGCAGAAAGATTGCCTGCGGTCAGGAATTCGAGATCAGCCTGACCAACATGGTGAAACCCCATCTCTACTAAAAGTGCAAAAATTGGCCGTGGTGATGGGTGCCTGTAATTCCAGCTACTCAGGAGGCTGAGGCAGGAGAATCACTTGAACACAGGAGGCGGAGGTTGCAGTGAGCCAAAATTGTGCCATTACACTCCAGCCTGGGTGACAGAGGGAGACTCCGTCTCAAAAATAAATAAATAAATAAATTTTAAAAAGGATATGATAGAAAGCAATGTGTGAATAGAGAAAAAACTAGCATGAAGCAGGATAAGAAGAACTGTGAGTGTCAGGGGAGGGAAACAGACTGCGATTTTAAATGGGATGGTCAGGGTAGGCCTTGCTGAGAAAGTGAAATCTGGGCAAGGACTTGAGCGAGGTAAGGAAAAGAATCCTGTGGCTATCTCAGGGAAGGATGTTCCAGGCACAGCAAATAGCCTGTCCAATGGCTGGAGTAAGAATGGGCTTTGGTATCCTTAAAGTGGAGCAAGGCGAGCAAGTGGGTGAGAAGTAGGAGATGAGGTCAACAAGTTATTAGGTGGCCAAGATCACCCAGAGCTTTGAAGGCCTCATAAGGCCTTCCCCTAACTCCTATCCAACCAGGTGGTTTCAGAGGAGTCTCCCTGTCTGATGTGGTCCTTCCTTGCTTTTATCCAATTGTGTGGCTCCCCATCAGTCACCATTATTTAGTCCAGGGGTGGATAGAGGACTGTGTCTATTCCGAGCAGAGTTCTTCCATAAAAGTGTAAATCTGAAAATGGAAGGAAAGAGTCAGGATCTGTTCCAGATACTGCAGATGGGCTCTCTCAGCTCCACTCCAATCTCTTGTAACATGACTGCAAGTTACAGGAAGGAAAGTTAAAGAACAAGGCTTAGTCAATTCAGGCTGCTGTGACAACTGGGTGGCTTAGATGACAAACATCTCTTTCTCATCGTTCTGGATGCCAGAAGTCTGAGATCAGGGTGCCAGTATGGTTGGGTTCTGATGAGGGTCTTTTCTGGGTTGCAGACTGCGAACTTCTCTTTGTTTCCTCACGTGGTGGAAAGAGGGCCAGCTAGCTCTCTGGCCTCTTCTTATAAGAGCACTAATACCATTTACGAGGGTTCCACCCTCATGACCTAATTCCCTCCCAAAGACCCCACCTCCTAATACCATCACACTGAGGATTATATTTCAACATATGAATTTGGGGAGGACACAAACATTCAGCCTATAATGAAACACATCATCCAGATTCTTTAATAGCTTGGTTTTTCTGATAATTGACTCCAGTCAATGCCCTTGAGAGATCGGGAAGGCAGAAGTTCACATTGTGGGCTGTTTTTGGGCAAGTATGATACACAGACTTTTTTTTTTTTCTGTGACAGGTGCAGCTGAGGTCCCAGTGGTTGGTTCTGAGCTTTGTGGGTATCAAGAAGCAGAACATAGGCCATCCATTTCACTTGCACAGACAGCAGCAGAGACTTTCTGACTGTGGCAGGAAACTGCGGTATTCTTCTGGAAGTCGGTCCAGGAAGCTCAGCCTAATTCCTGCATCTCCAGCTCTCCCAGTGATTTTGCAAACACCTAATTGTAGAGTGGTGGAGCAGGAATCACTTGGTAAAGCATGACCCCTGGGTGTATGCTTTCTACGTGAACTTGCAGGAGAGGTGGCTGTTTTCTGCAATGATTTAGCCCCTTGCTGCAACATGAAATATGGGAGCTTTCAGTGTTTATGTTTCCTACTATGTGGAAATGCTCATCTGCAGAGAGACTGACTGAACTCAACGCAGACTGAAGCATAAGGAGAGAAAGAGGAAGAGTTGAAGACCAAGTTTAGGCTCTCACTACCCATGAGGCCCCATAACACACATTCCTCTCTCATCATTTTTGTTATCCAACCTACCTTTGATTTTGAGATACTCCAGCATCCTTACTATGAATTCAGTTTTTTTTTTTTTTTTTTTTTTTTTTTTTTTTTTTGAGATGGAGTCTCACTCTGTTGCCCAAGCTGGAGTGCAATGGCGTGATCTCGGTTCACTGCAACCCTCCACCTCCCAGGTTCAAACGATTCTCTTACTTCAGCCTCCCGAGTAGCTGGGATTACAGGCGCCCACCACCATGCCCAGCTAATTTATGTGTTTTTAGTAGAAACGGGGTCTCACCATATTGGCCAAGCTGGTTTCGAACTCCTGACGTCAAATGATTCACCCACTTCTGCCTCCCAAAGTGCTGGAATTACAGGCATGAGCCACTGTGCCCTGCCAAATTCATTCTTTTGTTTAAGTTCATTCAAGATGGATTTCTGTCATTAGCGAATCAGCAATTGAATTGAATTGTGGTGAAGAGTACCCTGATATTATTACTGGGTTATTACTTCTAAATCATTAGTTTATTAATTGTGTGTATTCATCTCTTTCCTCTCCAATTTATGGTTACTTATTTTGATGGTGTAGAGTTTGAAGTAAGAAGGTCAAACTTAAGACGAAAGGTTAGGTGTGCTGTGATTCGCAGCCACAGCTTCGTCCTAACACACTGCCAGAAAATTACCTCAAATTAAGGGGCCTGCTGTTGGCAGGGTAGAAATCTATTTTTAAAAAGTAGAAGTGGCATATAAATGGAACACATATGGGTCATGAAGCAAACTTCTCCAGCTAAAACGGTGATGCCTACCTACAAGAATGCAGCTCTCTACCACGTGGAGGCAGTGCGCTAGTGACAGTGACAGCAGCTTCAAACGTAGAAAGACAAGCCCGTCTTTTACTTAAACCCAACTGAGTCACAAACAATCCAAACGCCAGATCCATCCTTCCCTAACGTGTGACCTAACTGAAATTTCTAGCAAAATGTTTTTGTAGCCACCTTACTAGCAACTGTAAACCAGCACCGCCTAAGCCTTTCTCGTTTCCGCCACTGGGTGGCAGCCAGCTGCCAGGTGTCAGATCAGCAAGGAGACAATTTTCTTGGTAGGGGGAGAGTGTGGTCATCCCACGTGCCCTATTTGGGAATGATCCCTCACTCATACCCCTTGCTAAAAGCATACACCTGGTGGTCTTGTTTGACCACAGAATCCCTTCCCCCTCTGTTACTCCTGGACCTCAAATCCCTTGATCAGCCCCTGGAGCAGCCAATCGTTGACTAGTCAGGGTCCCACCAGATTCGTTCTCCAGAAAGTAAAGTAAGAAAGGGGTGACCTAGTTGGTAGTGGAAGCTGGAGTTCAAAGATCTCATGGACCAAAAAGCGCAAGCAACAAAAGAAAGAAAGAAAGAAAGAAAGAAAAAGAAAGAAAGAAAGAAAGAAAGAAAGAAAGAAAGAAGACTTCATCAAAATCAAAAACTTCTGTGTGTCAGAAGACATAATCAAGAAAGTCAAAGGACACAATCAAGAAATTAAAAGGAACCCACGGAATGGGAGAACATATTTGTAAATAATATATCCAATAAGGGCCTAGTATCCAGAGTGTATAAAGAATTTTTACAACTCAATAACGAAAAGACAATCCAGTTTTAATCTTGGACAAAGGATCTGAATCGACATTTATCCAGAGAAGATAGGCAAATAACCAAGAGGCCCATGGAAAGATGCTCAACATCACTAGCCACTAGGGAAATCAAAATCACTACTTTATTCCCACTAAGAAGGCTATATATATATATATATATATATATATATATATATATATATATTTAAATGAGTGTTAGTGAGGATGGGGAGAAAAGAAATTTTCATATATTTCTGGAATTTAAAATGGTGCAGCCACTGTAGAAAACAGTTTGGCAGTTCCTCAGAAAGTTAAAAAATATGAAAAAAAAAGTTACCAAATATGACCCGGCAATTCCACTCCTAGAAATATACTCAGGATAGTTGAAAATATCTATTCACACAAACATTCATATATAAATGTTCCCAGCAGCATTGTTCACAGCAGCCAAAAGACAGGGTTAACAACTCAGATGCCCACCGACTGATGACTGGATAAGCAGAGTGAAGTGAATCTATACAAGGGTTTTGGGCATAAACCTAGGAGTGGGATTGCTGGGTCATATGATATTCTATGTTTAACTTTTTGAAGAACTGCTAAACTGTTTCTGGAAATTAACTTTTTCCTGCTGCTTCTACTGCTTGAGGTACTGGATGGATGATAAAGAATATGAAATCAACAGTCAATATTTGTGGCCATGTACTATACAGTTTCACAGAGCTGTTTTCTTTCTTTTTTCCTTTTTCTTTTTTTTTTCTTTTTGTTTTTGGGACAGAGTTTCACTTTTGTTGCCCAGGCTGGAGTGGTGGGCAATGGTGTGATCTCGGCTCACTGCAGCCTCCACCTCCCAGGTTCAAGTGATTCTCCTGCCTCAGCCTCCCTAGTAGCTGGGATTACAGGCACTGGCCACCATGCCTGGCTAATTTTTTGTATTTTTAGTAGAGACGGGGTTTCACCATGTTGGCCAGGCTAGTCTCGAACTCCTGACCTCAGGTGATCCACCCACGGCCTCCCAAAGTGCTGGGATTATAGGCATGAGCCACTGTGCTGGGACACAGAGCTGTTTTTATCAGATAAGCTTTTACTGAGTGCTTACTGTGTGCCAGGTACTCTCCTAGGACCCAAGGACAAAAAGATTAGTAAGAGATTCCCTGTCTCTTCAGGACTTACAGTCCCAGGGTGGGGCATGGAACTGGACTGATTTAAATGGGCAGAGAAGTGTGAGAGGCAGGGAGGTGGTTTATGCCTGGAGAGACTTCTACTCTGGTGGGGAGAGAGACTGAAATACACCCCCCACTCCCTACCCCCGACACACCCCAAACACAGGAATTATGTTGAAACAAAGATGGATTTTGATATAAATGATGGGGTTTTTGTTGTTGTTGTTGTTGTTTTTTGAGGCGGAGTTTCACTCTTGTTGCCCAGGTTGGAGTGCAATGGTGTGATCTCAGCTCACTCCAACCTCTGCCTCCCGGGTTCAAGCGATTCTCCTGCCTCAGCCTCCTGAGTAGCTGAGATTACAGATGCCCACCACCACACCTGGCTAGTTTTTGTATTTTTAGTAGAGACGGGGTCTCTACTTGAGACCCCGAGGTCAGGCTGGTCTCGAACTCCTGACCTTAGGCGAGCCACCCACCTCGGCCTCCCAAAGTGCTGGGATTACAGGCATGAGCCACCACGCCCGGCAAATGATGGGTCTTAAGCCAAGTTTGGTTTGATGTAAAAAGAGCTGAGAATTCCAAAGATGAAGAGGCCTTCATTGTGTGGAGAGACAGATACTGGGTGACAGCTCAGGGCACTGCAGTGTTCATGTCAGCTTGACCACTAGCTGACTGTGTGAGTAGCTGTATTTCTCTGGGCCTCAGTTTCACCGATTTCAAAGGTAAAGAGGTGGTGTAGATAATCTCTGTGGCCCTTTAAGGTTTGTACAAGTTGCTTTTCCTACCATGGAGTAACATGGAATCGGAAGGGAGGAGAACCATAAAGCTTCTTCAGATGTTTTACAGGCTTCTCCTTGTGGAGGCTGTAGGACTGAAGGGATGTTCATGTACGTGGCTGGGGCAGGGGAAGGGGGATGGAACTTCAAATATACTATCAACATTTGACTAAATGATCCAGTTTCTACCACCCACTGCCCAGGTATGACATGTTTGTGCCTAAGACTGAGACAGAGGCCATGGAAACAAGGGCGTAGGGGATCGTATTAGGGAAATACAGCATTTGGAAAGAATAATTCATCATACTTATTGTAGTGTGCATAGAGGCAAAGCAGGGAGCAGAAGATGAAGATGTCCTTAAGTGGCTGGAGCTCAGAGCCAACTCTGATCACAGGCTGTTGCCTCCACCTTTCCACTCCTTCAGTTTTGCCAGACTTACCTTGTCTCCCTGCATCACCACTCAGCGTCCAGTCATTCTGTGTTCTCTTAGTCTTTTAGTCCTTTTCTGATTCACCTAACATCCTATCAATTCTGAACTCCAAGCCAGTCATGGCCCCACTCCCACCAGCTCTCAAATGGGTGGCCTCTTGGCCTTCCCACCCTGTCTTTCACATCAGTGAGAACTCATCGGATTCCTCCATCCCTGACATAGGTTACCTCATCCTTCTTTTTTAAACCTTATTTCTTGGAAAATTCTGTGTCTTCTTTTTATCTCAGCCCAAATCCCTGTAGTCATGGCTAGTTCCTGACACCTGTTCCTTTAACAATCCTGTATATCTTGCAACTTTGTCTCTCTCTATTGACATTTTCCAGATGATACATTTTCCCAAGTCTCTTTTTATTAAAAATAAAACAAACAAAAATGACTTTTTTTTGGCTTGGGTTTAATAAAGTAATGGCAATTTTAAAAAATGAATAAATTTAATATTTTAACCCAGTCTCATGGTCGTTGTTGAAACTTGGTGAAACAGAACTTTGGATCTGGTTATGGAATGGAAGGACACATTTTGAATAGGAACCCCAACTCATATGGGCTTCATCTTAAGAGGAAATTAAAATCCAAAGGAAGGCTGGCCAAAGGGAACCCTTGGTTTTATAGCTCAATGATGTTATCAAGAACCTGATTGCTTTCACTTTTTTGTTTCCCCTTCCATGGCATCGACTTCATCTAAAATGAAATCTTCTTGTGGTCCTAAGATGGCTACAAGCAGCTCCATGACCTATGGGCTTCCTGTTCTCCTCAGAAGCAAGAGAAGCTCCCTCCCAACATCCCCGCAGGAGTCCTGAGGTTTGCTCTGAGAGGTCTGACCAAAGTTATGTGCTCACTGCTAAACTAATCACTGTGGTTACGGAGCAAATGTCATGGTTGCCATAATCTCAGCCACATGCTCTACTGCCAGAGCTGGAGTGCAGTTTAGGTCCCTGAAACTACATGGTTCCCCTAAACTAAGTCAGAGGGTTTGTCCTTTACTCATGTACTTCCAGGACCTGAAGATTGGTTTGGGCCCCACTTACTGACACATCCCTAGACCCATGTCTAGCTGGTGCTCTAAGCTTTCTCAGCCCCAGCCCTCCCACTCAACTTGAACACTAGATGTTAACAAAGTGCCAGGTGGAAAACTCCAGAATTGTGCATGGCAGCATGTGTGCAGAGATGAAAAGACACAGAGAAGTGAGGAGAGGTGAGGACTGTTTGGCCCTATAATAGCGATGCGGTGATATCATGACTTTAAACTCTCCAAACATCTGCAGGGAGGCTCCTACTGCTAAAAGTGGAACAGCTGATTAGAGGACAAAGGGAATCGAGCTTCCACTTAATTCTGACCAAAAAGGAAAGGCCAGTTGGTGAAACAGAAGGTATGGGAAGCATGGGAGGAAATGACTGAGTCACCTTGGAATTTGTAATAGCAGAGAAAGGGACAAATGGGCATGTTCAGACACATCCATTGGATTTTTTTTTTTTTAAGTCTAAGAAAGGCGAAGTGAGCCCATAGTCAGTTTCTAAAATGGACTATCACTTAAGAAGGATAAATAGCTTTAAAAAAGAAATGCCTACTCTGTAATCTTGGGTTATTCTAATGAGAAGTTCACTGAGGAGACATTAAAGAAACTGAATGTGTTTAGGGTACTAACCAAGCCCAGATTTAGTACAGAAACAGCCGGGCACGGTGGCTCATGCCTGTAATCCCAGCACTTTGGGAGAATGAGGCGGGCAGATCACTTAAGGTCAGGAGTTCAAGACCAGCCTGACCAACATGGACAAACCCTGTCTCTACTAAAAATACAAAATTAGCCGGGCGTGGTGGTGCATGCCTGTAATCTCAGCTACTCGGGAGGCTGAGGCAGGAGAATTGCTTGAACCTGGGAGGTGGAGGTTGCGGTGAGCTAAGATCGTGCCACCACCCTCCAGCCTGGGCAACAAGAGCAAAACTCTGTCTCAAAAAAAAAAAAAAAAAAAAAAGAAAAGAAAACATTAAAGAAAGAACAGAAACAGCAAATCTGGGAGGAATGCCACACATAGTGAAGGCTGAGTGTAACATCATGGTCATGACACAAATCTGCAAATGCAGCATCCCAAAGGCTAACTGTAGATAAGTTGACACTTGTATCTTTTGTAGAGATGAGGTTTCGCCATGTCACTCAGGCTGGTCTCAAACTCCTGGGCTCAAGTGGAAAATGATTGCAAAGAGGAAAAGGCACCCAAGATGGAGCTGGGCACCTTCTAATTTTAGAAAGGGTGTTATAGTAAGCACAAACTTAGTGTTAATTGCCAGTAAAACTTTTGATTAGATTACTAAACAAGTAGGTGGTTTTCAAGCACTTAGAAAAGTAGATAATCACCAGAAATGTGTAAATAAACCAAGAATTATCTCCAAATAAGGTGACTTGGGTTTTAAAGTCATTAGGCTTATTATCAGGGATATATCTGTATCAAGCAAATAAAAAATTTAACAAATCTTTAAATAAAACGTCCTATGATAATTATGCAGACAAGATAAACAAACATAGGCTGGATCATCAACAGTTTATATGGCTGTTGATTTAATGCATCACAGCCACTTTGAGAAAAAAGTAGTCTTCCCTGCTATATTTGGCAAAATCCTATTAAGATACTTTTAATTAAACAACATAGACGGCTAGATAAATAATATCTTTATTAGATTTGTGGATAAGACCATGTTAATATGTGAGTAAAATTAATTAGTATTTTAAAGATCTTCCCAGATTGGAGAAAAATGGACAGAAGCTAGTAAGGTAAAGTTGAAAACGGACTTATGCAAAGTTTGGCATTAGGTTAAAATAAAATTGCAACAGTACTGTATAGCAGCATAGAATGGCAGGAATTCTGATTTCGGAACAAAACAATACTTGGCAATTTTAGTTAATGATGAATGGAATTTGAATTAGGAAGAGTGTAGTCTAATTACAATTTAACCTTGGGTTGCATTTTTGGAAGCCAGGCCTTCAGATCTGCCCTAGTCCACCTGCTGCTAGAGTTGATGCCCAGTTTTGTTCAGTACACAAGCATGGTGTAATCTGATGGGTGCTGGAAGCCATATCTGCGATTATGGGTCCTGAAGATATAAACATGCAGGGTGTCTTCCAGGGCCGATGAACAGATGTACTGGTGAGAAGAGAGGGCTCTTACTGGAGAATATGTGAGAAAACCATATTGGCAGGATGGGCAAAGGTAGATGGTAAGGCTAGGCTCTTGAATTCCCAGTCTAAAGATTGTGAGCCTTACCTCTTAGACAACACAGAGGTTCCAAGCACTCGTAAGTGGGATGAGAGAGTGGATGAGGGTTGTATTTTGGAGGATAGATCTGAGATTTTAAATGTCATGGAAGCAGTGCAATGGAAAGTGGCGGACTGGGTGGATAAGTGTTTAGGATCTGAAACCAGGACTGGGACAGAATGCTGGTCTTCAATTTCCTGGGCATTTAACTTTGGGCATGATTCTTTACCTCTCTGTGCCTCTGATTTCTCAACTGTAAAATGTGGATAATAATATTATTTACCTTATAAGTTGTGAGGAGGATTAAATACATTAAATATATATGAAGTGGGGCCAGGCACAGTGACTCACGCCTGTAATCCTAGCACTTTGGGAGGCCGAGGTGGGTGGATCATCTGAGGCCAGGAGTTCAAGACCAGCCTGACTAGCATGGAGAAACCCCATCTCTACTAAAAATATAAAATTAGCCAGGCGTGGTGGCTCAGGCCTGTAATCCTAGCTACTTGGGAGGCTGAGGCAGGAGAATCGCTTGAATCCAGGAGGCAGAGGTTGCGGTGAGCCGAGATTGTGCCATTGCACTCCAGCCTGGGCAACAAGAGCAAAACTCCATCTCAAAACAAAACAAAACTATATATATATATATATATATATATGAAGTGCTTAAAACAGTTCCTGGCACATTGTAGTGCTCAGTGAACTCTAACAGTAGCTATGATTATAATTCAAACCTGGAATGTGCAGGCAGTAAAAACTAGAGAAAGGAAGGAACAGCTGCACAGAGTGTAATGAAGGCAAAATTCAGAGGCCTTGCTGCTTACCTGGAGCTAGCTCTTTTGGTCTCTTGCATTCGTCTCAACCTTTGCTCCCATCGTGGTTGCAAGGTGGTGTCTGCATGGTATTCTACATGGCTGCCTTGCTGCCCAAGGTCTTCCCCTTCACCCATGCCCAGAGTGAATTCCATAGCCATTCAGCTCTTACATGCCTTTTCATGTGTACATGTGTCTCACTCTACCCAATTTCAGGCTTGTTGAGGTCAGGTACTGTTGTACATGTTTCTTTTTCTTTTATTGCTCACAACATCTAGCACAGTCTCTTGCATGTATGCCTGTTCCAAACTGAATTTTGTTGATGCAGGAATGGGTTAAGTTAATGAGGATTCTAAGTTTCCAAGCCCGTGTTGGGGAAATGGTGGCACCTGTGATGAAAGAGTGAAGTACAAGGGAGAATTCCATTAACTTCAGAAGTTACGGGTTCAGTTTTGGGATATAATGAGGCTACCAATTATGTGGGATTAGGTTCAAAAGGCACTAAGGCAGAAATATAATCTAGACAAAATTGCCTTTAAGTTCCTTAAATCTTAATGTTTCTCAATAAATGATTTTAGTTGTATTGGGTCTAGTCAGTCTGTCGTAAGTTGACCATGGATGAAACTGTTGGTTTATGTTTTGGGAAACATGCTGCACCAAAGATTATGCTTTTCTGGGCATATGAGGTGGTGGTGATGGTGCCATCTGTATTTTCTCAAAGTAGGCACTGTGAATTACACATATTTATATTATATATGACTGGACTCTAGTATAATTATGTGGCATCCAGGTAGAGATGTCTAATGAAAGTATGTAAAAGATTTAATGCTTCCTAGCTCTCTGAGATTTTTATTTCTTTTCATAGTTATAACCTTTGGGGGAAATCACCCATCATTTGGCAAATCTAAATAAACAAATGGCCTTGAAGATGACATTCACTGCAGAGTTGGGCTTGAAAGTTGGCACAGAAGTGTAGGGGAGGATGAGTTCCCTCCACTCTTTAGTTTTTCTCTTTCTTCCCCATTGTGATACCTCCACTTTCTATACTATCCCAAGTACCCATACAGGGAAAGGAAGCAAAGAATATTCTGGAAATGCTTTTTATTCCTTCAGCAGATGTGAACTATTGCGTCAACCAATGGTTTCGTAGACTGGGATACAAAGACTACTGTCAGCCTAACATTGTTTGTGTATAACTATTCATAGTTATAAATCAGAGTGGACCTTTAAAAACCATTAATTAACTTCAGAGGGAAAAGTGAAAACCAAAGTACAATGTTTTATTTTGCTAAACTCAAGAAACAATTTTAATAACCCCAATGAACCTAGAATCCAGCAACTGAATAACAACCCATCAGGCAGAAAATATGTCTCATCAAAGGAACAATTTAGCCATGTGTTGATGGTCAATAGACAATAGTTGGCTGATAGAAATTAGCCATGAGCAAATCCTACATATGAACGCCATGGAGTTTTCACCTCAAATGCCCAAGAAAGGTTGCCTTGTTTTGTTGATATTGCTGTTAAGGAAAAAGAAAATCATGAATCTGGATATCCTTCCTCCTAATATTAACCATCTGCCCAAATGTAACCTGCTTATTTCCTGGCTGACATTCGGTTTTTGTGGCTCTTTCTTTTCATGGTGATTGTGAAAATCCCTAATGGTGACTAGTGCTAACATAATATGGGATGGTCATTTTGAGGCTGGTTTCCAAGTTCTTCATCTGTAAGTCCTCTTCCCCCAAAATTCCTTAAATTCAAATATTGCAACTCCAAGAGGGTGGCCAGGCAAACCCATGTTCTTTGTGAAAACCTCCCAAATGAAATATGTTTTGAACATTTTTTAGAAGGTTAGAAGGAAGAGTTGAGCAAAAGGACGCAAGGCCAAGGTCAGCTAATTCTCATTAAAGGGAAAAGGGGACTTAAGGCTTTTTTCCAGGGTCCCCTCCAGGAGCAGAGAGGAATCTCTCCTCTGCTAATAGTTAGCAGCTGTTCAAACAGAGGTGCTAACCTCAATTGTCTTAACCAAAAGTGGTTGAAAAATATGTTTAAAAGAAGTGACAAGATGCTATCTCTAAATTTGAAGGATTATGCAACAAAGGTTGGAATAGAAAAATGGGAGGCTCTCAAAGATACTCCTCAAACTTTAGCTATTTTCCTCAATCTCAGGCTTTTGTTGGATCTATTGTCTGTATGGATCCAACATGCTATTTGAGAGAGAAGTTGTCCTGACTTCCATGACTCAAGTGTGTGTTGCATAGATAACACTGGGAGAGACTCTAAGAGAGTTTGGAGAGCGATTCATATTTAGCCACATCCTCAAGGCTTTCTCATCAGCCCCAAATCTGACTGAGCCTTAAATCATTAAACTGAAAAGAAGAGTTAATTTTCACTGGGCCTTGTTTTCATATGAAAATAATTACAAATAACTGCAATGAGATGCCTGGTGAGGGTTCCTGTTGCGTGGTTCCCAGGGAGGGGTAGATTCAAGTTACTCCTATCTGTCAGTCAGTATTTTTCATTTACCTGTACATTACCAATGTACAGTCAGTATTTTCATAAAAATTAATTCATTTTTATGAATTAATTCCAAGTGCTCTGTTGAAGGCTTCTCTGGACGGAGTCTCGGTTGTATCTGCCTTGGCATTTTTCCAGTCCCTACTGTTCCGGCTATAGGTGTTTAATTCACATTGCACTGAGAGAGGATCTCATGAACATTTAAAGCCCCAGTGCACAGAGGCACAAACGCAGTCAGAGGAAGTGGAGTGACTGGCTTCATTTCTCACTTGAAGGGCTATCACCTATTAGAGAAGAATGTGGAAGCTAAGAGTCAAAGGGAGGGAAAAATGCAGCTCATGCTGGAATTCTAGACTTCCTACAACCCCTGGGTGATGTACGGGTTGCTCTTGAAGGTGGAAATCTGTTCTCTTCCAAATTCTCTGGCTTTCATCCTTAAATCTTGTCCATAATTTGAGGCTGGTTGAAATGGATGCCATGTTACTGGGATCTACATTGCACCACTTAAAAAATATTTTCCTTTCACTTGGCCTAAACAATGTGTATCTCCTTTTTACCTCTTCCTGTTGCAGAGATAAAATGCTCAGCAAGGAGTTAATGGTTTTACAGTGATGCAGCTGGCAGCAGTAGATCACAGAGCTCAATACAGGAATCCAATTATTTCCTTTGTCTAAGATGAAAACCTATACTTTGGGAGTGGGGGAAGGGCCTGCACTGTAGGGTTGCTTGATTTAAGATTTTGTTCTGGAAAGAAGGATAGTTCTCTGATGCAGCTCAGCTCCTGGGTCACAGAAGCTTGCCTTTCTCCTGCTTGATGTTATCCACCTGAACACAATTGGGATCCAGGAAATAGGAAAAAATAACCTCTTTTTCTGGGTTTCTGACTACTTTAGAGCTTAGAATGTGCAACTCAACTAGCGTTAAATATCATAGGCTAATGATGATGGCGACTCCAGAAACTTACTGTTAATGTAGGAGACATTTTGGCAGCAATTTGTAAAGAGAAGGTGCTTCTGAGGTCTTGGACAGCAGATATAGAAAGAAATCTGCAAATGCATAGACAGATAGGATAGATAGATAGCTAGAAACTCCTCTCTCTGGGGCTTTCTGTTGACTTAGAGTGGGCAGACACATTTCCAATTCCAAACCAAAGAAAATGCTTGGGTCTCATTAAAAAAAAAAGTAATCATTGCAAGATTCACAAAGAATAGAAACAGGTAGATAGTTTCACAGTCATTGGAAACTACATTCATCTTGTCCCAACAATATCGTGGAAAGGTACAATTAAATCCTTCTCATAAAACAGCAAAAGGCCCAGAAAGGTGAGAGACTTATGAAGGGTACAAAATAATTAGAATCAAAGCTAGGACTAAAAGCCTTGCAGGGTGGGATAGGACAAGAATGTGGACCTTGAAGTCCAATAGATCTGGATTTGAATTCTTGTTCTTCAGCATAACAGGTCTGTGATGGTGGGTAAGGGAAATCCACTTATTTGAGCTTTCATTCTTTCATGAAAATGGGAAAATAATGCTTACCTGATGAGTTGTTAAGAGGATTAGCGATAATGTACATAAATGTGTTTTTTCCATAGTAATTCTGTAGAGTAGATGAAAGGGAACAGTGGGCACTACGATGGAAAGGAAGTCAGATTCAGATTATGAAGGAACTAGAATTCATCAGCTATGCCTGGCAAGATGCTTGGTTAAGAAGGGCAGAGATGGGCTTTGACCAATAGTGATATGGCATGGCTAAGCCTACTTCAGCATTCTATATGCTCGAATGCTCATTTCTCCTCCACATTCTCTTCCCACCCTTCTCCATCCTTCTCTGCCACAGGAGACTGATTTCTATGACCATGTCAACAGGCTCCCTTGCCCATTGCTTTTTGCTTGGGTTTGGCCAAGGTGAGGCACCAGCAGGAGGATGAGAAGAGAATATGATCAAAGTGTTTTCCCCTCTGGCTGTCTCCCTGCCGGGCCAGGATGAACTGTATCTGTTTCTCTTGGAAGGCCGGGGCTCTTTTGTGTAGCCCTTTCCTATAGCTCCAGCTAAGGCTCTCTCCTTTTAAAGTAACGCTTCTTTCTCTTGCTCCTTCAGCTGTGGGATAAAAGGCTCTCTGCTTTAACCAGTCCCAGAGGCTTCAGCATGCCTCGCTGGTTTCTCTTAACTCTGTGCACACCTTTGTAAATAGTCCCTCATGAAACTCTCCTCAATAACATTGCATGTAGTACCTATTTGCTGCAGAGACTCTTCCATTTAGAGCTGAATATTAGTGCCCCTATTTTATAGATGAGAAAACTAGCCCAACGGCGTGTTGAAATACCCTTGTGACTCTGGGCTTGAACTCAGATTGCAGATGCCCATCTATAAAACTCAGGCTCTCTCTATGAACTGTGTCTACCCCACTGCCTTCATGTTAAAAAGAGCCCATGGCCTTCAGCTGAAGTATTACACTCTGGTCTTTCACACACTCGTGCATGTGTGGGGACATGTTTTTGGAGGAGTGGCCCCTTCTTCTTTCTATAAAGAGTCAATCCAGCTCTGTCCTACCTGCCAAATGGAATCTGGGTCTTCGTTTCAATTGTCGAAGAACCTCTCCTTCTTTGGTTAAAAGAATTACTCTGAATCCCTTTTTTACTCAGGAATACCTCCTGAGATTTTGATATTCGTAATTCTATTAAGCGTAACTCTTAAATGCAATTATTGGAAAACAACCTTAATAAAATCTGACCCAAGGCAAGTCCTGAAACCTAATTAACTACTTTTTTTTCCTGCTATAGAAGCCACAAAGCACATTAGAGCTGGAAATGGCCTTAAAGAATATTCAGGCTCTCAACCTAATTTTAATAACACAGACCCTCTTAAAATTTGAAGAAGCTGTAAACTCTCTCTCAAGAAAAATGTGTATTTTGTCTTGCTTATTCTCTTTCTCTCTCTTTTTAAAAAATAGAGACAGGGTCTCACTATAGTTGCCTAGGCTGTTCTCGAACTCCTGGGCTTGAGCAATTCTCCTGCCGCAGTCTCTCAAGTAGTTGGGACTACAGGCACATGCCATGGCACCCTTTCTCTTTCTGATTCATGCACCCTCATGTATACACACTCTTACATTTTTTTTGATTCATTGTCATTGTGAAGCCCACTCGTGGGTTCCCAGATTAATGACCCCTCTTTTAGGCAAATTCCTTTGGTTTGCAGATGTGGACACTGATACCTACTCAGATAAAATGACTTAACCAGGGTTAGCGGTTCATATCTTGATCAGGTTGGGCTGTTATGCTGCAATAATAAACAACAATAATCTCAGTAGCTTAAAACAACATTTTTCCCCCTCATTCATGTCGTTTCCTCTGTGGGTTAGCATGGGGCTCTGCTCTTGTCATTTATACTCAGTGATGCAGGGTGACAGAAAAATGCCTTCTAGAATATCATCCGTCATCCTGACAAAAGAAGAGAAAGCATTGTAAACCATGCACGTGCACTGATTCTTTAAGCTTCTGCCTGAAAGTGACACATCACTGCTGGTCGTACTTCATTGGCCCAACTGAGTTCTATGGCCATGCTTACCTCTAGGGTGGCAGAGAAACCACTGGTGGAGAGCACAAATGACTGAGAAAGCTGGAAAAGCCAGAGTAGAACCAAGGCATTGTTTTATTTATTTATTTATTTTTGAGATGGAGTCTCACTCTGTTGCCCAGGCTTGAGTGCAATGGTACGATCTCGGCTCACTGCAACCTCCACTTCCCGGGTTCAAGCCATTCCCCTGCCTCAGCCTCCCAAGTAGCTGGAACTACAGGCCTGTGCCACCACACCTGGCTAATTTTTGTATTTTTAGTAGAGACAGGGTTTCATCATGTTGGCCAGGCTGATCTCGAACTCCTGATCTCAAGTGATCACCTGCCTCGGCCTCCCAAAGTGCTGGGATTACAGGGCATTGTTATTTTTTGTCTGAGTCCCTCTATTCTTCTAAGGCTACCGTTATCATCTAATTCATCTGGATGTAGCCTATAGAAGATTTGTCATCCACTTAACAGGGCTATGTTTTTGATATAAAATTGAGGCTAACTTGGAGATTTCTGTTGTTTTATTTGTAAATGCTGATTTTCTAACAGTTCATTTAAGATGCTGTTGCAACAAAGGAGGCCTGTCTCATTTAGGATGAGCCATTATTGATTTTGTAGAACACTCATTTTTCAAGTGAAAACCTTTTCTTTCTATTGTCTGGATTGCCCTTATTTGTCTTCGTTTCTAATACTCATTTATTTCCCCTGGTCCTCCATAGCTTGTGGCTGATAGTATGACCAATGCAAACACAGAGGAGTCTCTGGATTTTTTTTTTAATTTAGCAATTGATAACAGTTGCACGTCTATTTTATCTTCCATTATTCATTAATTTTATAGTTTATTGAATACTTGCCTCTGCTCTGAGGATTGTAATAAGGGTTAAATTACAAAATTTGCATAGCCTAGCACAAAGGAGTTGCTCAAAACACGTGATGTGGGATGTGTGTGTGTGTTTATTTTTTATTTTGAAATCAACATAGGACGATGACTAACAGCACGCACTCTGGAGTCTGGCAGGGTGGGTCAGCATCTTGATGCAACCACTTACTATAAGCCATTCGATTTTTAGATTTTGTCAACCTTTCTGTGCCTCAGTTTTCTCATTTGCGAGATAGGGCTAATAATGCTACCAAACTTCTGGGCTGTGGTGAAGAGTAATTGAAATAATATACGTACAACATCTGCCACAGGATGTGGTTTGGAGAAATCAGCATGCGTATTGGAAAATAGGATTGCTATTTGCCAACTGGGTAGTGTATCGAGTAGGAAAGAATATAGGTTTTGGAATTCAGTAGACTTAAGTTCAAATCTCAGCTCTGTCGTGGTGTGAATTTGAGCGAATTACTTACCTCTCTGAGCCCCAGTCTCCTCTTTGGTATCATGTGATAGTCCTCCTCACCTTGCAGGGTATTTGGAAGGACCTCATAGGAATACGACACTACAATGTCTCACATGGTGCATTGCACGTTGAAAGAGTCAATAAATACTAGTTCTTCTGGATGTTGTGGGGTACGTGAAGATGGATAAAGGAAACAATTCCTCTCCCTTGCCTTCCAGGGGTTCATAATCTCATTGTGGAGATAAAACATATCTGCAAGTAACTACAGATAACCTAAAATGCTGAGTGCAGTGCAAGAGATACAGCTAATGGGCTGTGGAAGTTTGCATTAGGTGAGTTACTGTAGAAGGGTCATTTGAGCTGGGCTGTTGGCTTTGGCTGAGAAAAAGTGATTTTACTAAAGAGATACTTCAATTTACAAATATTGCTTGTTTTTCTTTCTCCCTCTTTCCTCATCAACCTCTTCCTCACCTCCAAACCCTAGAATACTCTACTATGCACCACTGATAAATTTTGCCTGGAGAGGAGAAATTCATTACCCTCCCTGCCAGTGCAGTTTGCTGATGCACTCTGTTTTCTGGTTGTGATATTTATAGCAGCTCAGTTAAGATTTAATTTTCTATTATTGCCTGAACTTTGCAGCCCTCATTTTTCATTTGCTGTCTGAGACTCATTGCTTCAGTACCCTGGAACCACTGCCGGAAAGACTTACTTAACATTCAGAATCAATGAGCAAACAGGAGAAACGTTTTACCAGAGACAGGGCTTTAGTGATGCGGGGTTTAGCTTTGATTCCTAGCAATAGTCTCAATAGTCTATTCTTTCCACTTCCTGTGACCAACTGCATTTCTCTAACTCATTATCGCATAAGATGCCTCAGAGGTACCTGAGCCTGGGTGTTCTCTCCTGGAAATGTTACAGTCCAGGATCTCTCTGGATGTCATTATTATTTCCTTTTAATTTTGGCCTCTGGCCTTGCTTGATATTGTGGGAACCCTAATTTTCCCTTTCCTTTTCTCAGGTCTCTTGCTGGACTTGCCATATGACACAAAAACCTTGTCTAAAGGGATCTCAGGGCTAGCAGGTCTTTTCCCTGCCTCGTTATCTGTGGATTCATTTAGTTGATGAGACAGGACTTTGATTAATGCGTTTTTCTACCCCAGAGCTCACTGCTGCCTGCACAATCCCTTCCCTTTTACCTCATGGGAGTGTTCATCAGGGATGTGGGTGTTTGGAGACTTTCTCATCCCACTGCCTTCCATCCTGCGGTCCTTCTACTGAGGTGTTGGTAGACTTATGGTCATTCAGTACTTGTGGCATTTTGGCACTCGCCTGCCCTCCCCAATATGCATATCCATCCCCTGGAACTGGGAGCAGCCGTTTTGTACAATTTGTCTATGCCTTCCTAGACACAACATTGGTAGAATGGGAGCTTAACAAAAATAGGGACAATGAGTCTTTTCCGTGAGATATTGGATTTGGGACTGAGAAAGAATTGGTCCAGTCTCTTTATGAGGCTGAAGCCACAGATGTGAAAGTGAGGGGAGTTGGATGCCATTTTTCTTCTAGGTAGAGCCAGTGTACAGTGAGAAAAATGGAGCAGGCAAGTATGGAGGAGATGTTGAGATGGAGGATCCAGAGGGCACTTGGTTCCAGCTGTTCTTAAGGCCCAAGAGTGCCTTTCTTCTTGTAGGGTTGACACTTCATTGGGTACCACAAGATACCATCAAACCTTTCCAATAAATCTCCTCACTGGTTGGTGCAAGTTGTTTTCTGTCACAGGTAATCAAAAAGTCCTAACTGACACAGTGTTTTGTAATTGCTGGTTTTATGCTTCTGGTGATAGCTAACCAAGCATGAGTTTAGGTTATTATTTAGCACACTTCTGATTGTAAAGGAAAATGTTAAAACTTCAGTGTGCTCCAAAAAGAGTCACCAAACACACCCCAAAAAATTGAAATCAGGGCCTTGAAGAGATATTTGTACAGCCATCTTCCTAGCAGCACTATTGACAATAGCAACCCAAGTGTCCATCAATGGATGAATGGATAAGCAGAATGTGGGATACACATATAATGGAATATTATTCAGTCTTAAAAAGAAAGGAAGTTTTGGTATGTGCAACACCATGGATGAACCTTGAGGGCATTATGCTAAATGAAATAAGCCAGTCATAAAAAGACAAAGACTGTGTAATTCCACTGATGTGAGGTACCGCGAGTAGTCAGATTAGAGACAGAAAGTACAATGGTGGCTGTCAGGGGTTGGGGGAGAAGAAAATGGAAAGTTGTCGTTCAATGGATACACAGTTTCAGCTTTGAAACATGAAGAGTTCTGGAGATTGTTTGCATAGCAATGTGAGTGTACTTAATATTACTGAACTGTCCCCTTAAAACGATTAAGAAGGTAAAATTTATGTATATTTTACCACAACTTTTAAAAAGAATCATCAAATTCTCCAAATCACATCTTGGATTTCTGGGATGTGGACAGAGGATGAACATGGACTATGAACGAGAGGACCACATTCTGTTCCTTGCTTTGAACTCAAATAAATGATTTGTTCAAGGTCACTTCTTTATACCTCATTTCACTCACATGTTCCTTTAATTCATTCACACAAGTACCTGCTATGTAGGTTCTAGGTCCTGTGCAAAATCATGGGAACACAAAGGTGAATAAGAGGGTTGTTGAGGAAACTTGCTCAAAGCAAGTAATCTCTGTGTGGATTTGGAAAGATCAACCAAGAGGATTTCACCAGGTGTGAAAGTGAAAGATGGTATTCCAGGCATCATGCAAAGAAGTTTGGAGAATTCTGAGAACATTTTTGTTTTGAAGGCTGGGCCACAGATGGGGGCAGAAAGAGGAAAGGGTGGTTGAAGTTGGGGCCAAATCCAGAGACAAGACTGAACTGTAAATGGGCTATCTATGGATTATTTTGGAGGTTGGCAGAGTTTCCTTCTGTGTGTTCTGTGGCCCGCTGGCCCCTTCAGAGGTTCATGAACAAATAATCTGGTTGATGGTCCATACTGTATCCCCCTTTTAGCTATGTTGAGTATCTCATTAGCATACAAAAGGTCAGAAAAATTCCTGCTGTAAAAATCTTGACTTTGTTTAACCCAACAGTTCCTAAACTTATATGACTATAGGGTTTTTCTGTATATCGTTTAGTTGCAGACGTACATTTTTTAAAAAGCTTTGGGAAAATGTGTTGGGGCTCGGGCTCTGAAATATAGGGCTTACTTAATTTTGGCTTGTCTTTTTAAAAGGAGGGAGTCATACTCTGAAATGATTTCACATTCTGTATTGTCAAGACTTTGGTCTCTTAACTGCCTTTCTCTGCTAACATTCCTATGGGGAGCTGCTGTATGGGAGAAGGCAGAGATTTAAGGGGCATCTGTGTATATGTTCTGCTCCCAAAGAGTGTCCTGCTTCCTCCTACAGAATCAGGGCTCTCGGACAAGGATTTCAGTGCAAGTAATTTATCTGGGAAGTGATCCCAGGGAATACTGATGGAGGATTGAGAAAGTGAAACAGGGAAGATAAAGGAGCCAATAGATAATATATGTATCAAGCAATTTCCCATGGGGCAATGAAGTCTATTCTCTCTGGGGAGTTCTGGGAGGTAGTGTGCAATGTGTACCTCCAAGTTATTCTATCAGGGTGACAAGGGGTCTGGGGTTTTTACCCACCAGCTCCCACCAGTGAGTGGTTGAGGGCTGCTTGGCTTAATGCTCTCACACTTTGGGTTTGTGACCCACGTGGGCTCTAGGCAGAGGCAGGCAGGTGCTGGCCTCCTGAAGTCAGACTGACTGGTAAGGGCCAAGGGGATAAAGGTGGAGTTCTGGAAGTGTCTGCTATAGTTTCAAAGCTAGCGGGGCTGGAAAGAAAATTGTTACTATGTCAATCCCTCCATTTTTATAGTGAATGAAGACTCATTCTGATAGTGTGGCAAGTTTCTGTTGACTACTTCAAGATTCTAGAATTTTCCCTGTATTTCCCTTCCTTTTTGACACTATCCCAATGTTCTCATTTCTAATTATTTGTTAATTTAACTCTCACTTTCACCTTTCCTATTGTAAGTTCCCAGTTTTTTATTTATTCGATTATTACTCCCAACCACATCAACCCTTCCGAAGAAGCACCATTTTTACCATCAAGTTCTTACTTGTGTTTGAACTGGCATCTCCTTCCAAATTGAATTTTGTCTAGACAAAGACTCATTGTGCTCATGTCTCCTGGCTATCAAATAGGAGAAAATTCCATGAACCACTTTGGACTGTTTCCCCAAATGTGTGCTTTTACTTCCCTCTGGGCCCCCAGACCAAGCTACATAAACATCCCAGTCTCAGGACTTAACTTCCATCAGTAACCAACTCATGCTCAATTGTTATCTATGTTTCATTTATTCATTCAACAAGAATTCATTGGACATCTACTACCATCTACACAAGGCACTGCTGCAAATGACTTGGGAGTGGGAGATGATAGTCAAGGAGGCTGTGGAGATAGTGGATCCAAAGCACAGATTCTGGAATCAGACAGCCTTGAGCATGAGGCTCATCTCTGCCTTGGGCAAGTCACTTTGCTTTTCTAAGGCTCAGATAACTCATCTATAAGATGAAGATAATCATAATACCAATTTTATGGGATTATTTAGAATATTAAAGGTTATAATGGACATATAACACTTAGTATAGTCCTTGGCACACATTAAATAATACATACACAGAATTATGTTTTATTATTATTACAAATATAAACTGAACAAAGATGCCACCCTGAAGGTGCACTGTATCAAGATAGAGAAACATGGACTAAATATATATAAAGCAAGATGGAAAGTGCTAAGTGCCAAAAAGAAGTAAAGAATATTCTATGGAAGTCTGAGGAAGCACTGACAGGAGGAAGGAGAGAGCCAGAGGGAAGCCTGAGGAGGGTTTGATAGAGGGGCAGCGTTTGACCTGGGGTGGATAGGATTAGCGCATATAGATGCCAGAACTAGGGCACTAATTGTATTTGTGTGTTTGATTATTTATACTGTATTATATATTGATATACCACATGCATAAATATACTTGACTCATATGAAACTATATTCATCCAATCAATTGACATTTATTGAGTATCTACCATAGGAAAGTTATATGACTGAATAGTTATCCATTCAGTCGATAGATATTGAGTATCCACCATAGGAAGGTTACTAGCCTAAATGCTAAGAAAACAGCACAGACACCTGCAAGCATATGTTTATTGAAGCACTATTCACAGTGGCAAAGATACAGAACCAGCCTAAGTGTTCATCCACCAATGATTGGATTTTAAAAATGTGGTCTATGTACATCACAGAATACTACTCAGCCTTCAAAAAGGAATGAATTAATGTATTTTACAGCAAATTGGATAGCGCTGGAAGCCATTATTCTAAGTGAAGTAACTCAGCAATGGAAAACCAAAACTCACTGATAAGTAGAAGCTAAGCTATGGGTACACAAAGGCATACAAAGTGGTATAATGGACTGTGGAGACTCAGAACGGGGGAGCGTGAGGGGGATGAAGGATAAAAAACTACATATTTGGTACAGTGTACACTACTCGGGTGATGGGTGCACTAAAATCTCAGACTTCACCACTATACAATTCATCCATGTAATCAAAACCCACTTGTACCCCAAAAGCTACTAAAATTAAAAAATAAAAAAAGACCAGAAAAAAAAAAGAAAAAGAAAACAGCAATGCATAAGCACAAGCAAAATCCCAACCTTCATCAAGCTTCTAGCCCAAGGGGCAATATTCACAGTTGTTAAGAATAAAAAGATTCAGAAATAGTATGTGAAGTATGATCCTATTTTAACATATGTATGGATATATAAATGTACATATCATAAAAATGAGGCCGTGAATGCATAGTTATATGTAAAGAGAAAGTGAGAGCTAAAGCAATAAATTTGGAGAGATGGATACAAAAGTATTAGCAGAGATTCTATTTCAGTGGTGGAATTATATTTTCTCTTTTTTATCTATATGTTCCAAATTTGGGGGCAATAAACTTGTGCTTTATGCATAATGTTAAAAAGTTGTGTATAGTGTGTTCAATTAAGCAACTAAGTGCTAAAAGTTAGAATTTAACAGAAATTGCAAAGAGCCTTTCCTACTTTCCTTATTCCCATCTCCTAAAACAGCCATCATATTTCTAACCCTGAAGGCCTCTTGATGTTCAACTCGTTCTCCTACATCCGCTACCAACCCCATTGTTTGTGGACCATAAATCCTTTTATTCAACAAAATAAAATCTTCAGCTTGAGAGAAGTGCTTTCCCCAAAGAATGCTGTGCTCAAAATCAGAAGCTTTGGGCTTTTAGAGGGAAAAATACTCTACTGCTGCAAATGATTACTATTCCTGTTTGCTTTATAGGTTATTAAGTGTGTAGAAGACGTTCAAATAAAGCTGGCTAGAAAGTATAATAGCTCATGGATTTTTATAATGGAAAACAAACCCCAACAGAAATTAGGCCAGGCTCTCCCATTCACAGAAGGTTTCTGATACATAAGTGTAGTGCTCCCTCCTCACCCCCAAATGCAGAGAGAATAGGTCTTGATTCACCACTGGGTGCACTGGCAGAGCCAAATTCTAGGCTGAGGTTTAGGAAAAGTTTGTTGGTCATGGCATCACTGCTGGCAAACACAAATTTATCTTTTTTCCACTGAGGTCCCAGTTTGCTTGGCATGACCTAGTTTATCTGGCAAAGCTAATTCATGGTGCTCCAGCTTTTCAGAACTGCCTGCCTCTTGCAAATTGGCTGGGTGTGGTGATTTTAATAGGCTCACTGTTTAGAATATATTTTCACATTTTCTTTCATCTGTTTATTCTTTGGTTTCCTATCCCAGTCATTCCTGCATTTTCTTCTTCATTTGAATGTTGAAGGTTTTAACTGTAGTTTTGCAGTGCATGCGTTTATTTCCCAAGGATTTTTTTCATCCTGATTTACTGGTCACTTGTAATTATGGACCCTGCTGTCATTTTGAATAAAAAGTAAGCAATTTGTCTAGTAATTTTTGTTTAAAAGGTGAAGGTCCAATAGTGGTGGATATAGTTTGAAGAATGCTTTATACGAATTTGGGGCAAATGAGAAGGAGTTATTTAAATATGGAAATGAATATGCATAGATATAATTATGTCAATAAGAAACCCTCAAAATTAAAAAAAATCTGATTCCTCATCAAGAAAGCCATTTATATAATTGTTTCACTTTGTTACTTACAGTCTTTGAAATTTTCTATTGCTCTTAGGATAAGCTTCAAGTGCATTAAAGTGGCCTGTAAGACCTGGCCCCGGTCTCTTCTCCAGCTCCCACCCTCGCATTCTAATCACAACGTAATCAATTTCTTTCATTTCCTCTAGAATGTTAAACTCTCTTGCCTCTGGATCTTCATGTTGTATTTTATCTTCCTGGAATGCTCTTCCCAGTCCTCCGTCTGGGTAACTCTTCCTTATTTGTGACTTTCAGCTCACAGGTGGTTTCCTCTGAGGAGCATCCCCACATCTGCTTGGTTGGGGTTAAGAGCCCTTCCTCTGTGTTGTGTCATCACAGCAGGACATTGCAGCTTACTGCTCTGTCTCTTCTACCAATCTGTAAAATAGCCATGTCTTTCTGTTACCATTTCATCCTTGAACCAAGCACAGTGCCTGGCTGGCACACAGTAGGTGCTTAATAAATATTTCTTAACTGAGTGGGTACATTGGAATAATTTGTTGAGAAAAGGAATCAGGATTCAAGTGATTTTCTAGGTCCCATGCTGCCCTTGGGTGCCTGAATTATCAGGTCAATTCAGATTGAACAAATATTATTGAACACAGATGTGTGCCAGCTGCTTCCACCTACCCTATTTCATTTGATCTTTTCCTTAGCTTTCTATTTTCCACCTGAGGACAGTCAGAGCCAGTGAGGCTAAACAACTTGATCATGGCAACCCATGAATAGAAAGAACCTTGAGTTTCAGAGACCTAACTCATTGCTCTTGGCCCTATATCAGGGTGCTCCTCTTTAAACATGTACATGCCTGTTATTCTCTGTTGCCACAACCATCCACTAGGCTATCTTATTAGAACATAAGAACTCTTGAATTGCTGACATAAAAGGTAGAACTGAGACCAAAATCAAAATGGGATCCTGGAAAGGAATTGGGGAAGGAAGCGCTGGTCTAAGAATCCAGACATTTGAGTTTTTGTCTTTCATGTGTGACTCTGGGAAAGTTGTTTAGTCTTTGTGGGCCTTAGCTTTCTCATCTATACAATGAGTGGGAATGATTGAATAATTTTGTAGAGGCCTTCCCACTTTAAATTCAATGATCCTTGCAAGCTGATATGAGAGTTAAACCTTAACACTTTGGGAAAATGCTGGAAATGTCATACTAGGAATGACACCACAGATTGCAGCCTTATTTCAAGTTAAGTAAATCCTAGAAGTAGATGTCCACTTTTAATGGAAAAAAAAATGATGCATTTTATTTCCATACTGGATCAACTTCCTACCTTAAAATGGGATTTCTGGTATGAAAATGGCCTGATAAATGACACTGTGGTGTGGGCACATAAAAACCAAACCCCACAGAACTTAGATGTAAAAATTTCTGAGGACCTTAACCTGTGTGACAAAATGTAGACTATACCCCTTTAATAGATTTAGAATCAAGAGATACATTTCTAGCAGGGCTTTTGAAGTACTGAGACCTCTCATGGAAAATGGATCTCTTTTCTCTTTTAGGAATGCTGCACATTTTTTGAGAAGTTAATTAAGAACAGCATTGTTTTCTCATTGACAACAAATCAATGATAACATTCTAGAGTTTTATAGCACTTTTCTCCAAAGAACTTAATATATTCAATATATCCAAGTGAGAAATCCTATTTTTCTTGTTCATAAAATTGCTAATTTGTCTCAGTGACAATGTAAAGACATGTATTACCTATGGACATAGAAAGTGTTTATTTCATCTATTGAAACTCAGAAGAAAACAAGGAATGGGTTGAACTTCAGTGTTAAATTGTGGGGAGGAGCTTCACTTGAGTTTCACAACAACAGCGACGATATAGATTAAAGGAGCATGGCTCATTTTGATGTTGAGTTTTGCTGTGGTCTGAATGTCTAGGCTCCGCCAAAACTCATACATTAAAGTCCTAACCCCCAAGGTGATGATATGAGGAGACGGGACCTTTGGGAGGTAATTAGTCATGAGGGTGCAATCTTCGTGAATGGGATTAGTGCCCTTCTGAAAGAGGTTCCAGAGAGCGGTCTTGTCCCTTTCACCAGGAGAGGACACAGTGAGAAGGAAGCATCTATGAACCAGGAAGCAGGCCCTCACCAGACCCTGAATCTGCCAGTATCTTGATTTTGGACTTCCCAGCCTCCAGAACTGTGAGAAATAAATTTCTACTGTTTGTAAGCCACCCAGTATGCAGTATTTTGTTGTAGCAGACTGAACAGATAAGGCAAGCTTAAATTAGACATTCAGAGTGAACAGATGTCCCATAGTGAACTCCATGGAATTCCAGGATGAGCTACAAGAGCCAGTGGAAACATAATAAGGTAGAAAAAGATAATAAGCAAGAAAAAAAAGGATGCAGTCAATGCAGAAGAAAATGATGCTGAGCTACGTGACTCACGGGAAAGTGAGATGGAAGGTATATAAGAAATTGCAAATAATAAAAAGTTATGGTGAGAGCTTGTTGATATCATTTGGATATCTGTACCCTCCAAATCTCATGTTGAAATGTGATCCTCAGTGTTGGAGGTGGGGCTTGGCGGGAGGTATTTGGGTCATGGGAGTAGATCCCTCATGAATGGCTCGGTGCCTTCCTGCAGTAATGAGTGAGTTCTCACTCCATTAATTACCATGAGATCTGATTGTTAAAAAACCAGTCAGGCACCTCTCCTCTCAATTTTTCTCCCTCTCTTGCCACATGACATGCCTACTACCGCTTCACCTTCTACCATGATTGTAAACTTCCTGAGGCCTCACCAGAAGCAGATGCTGACACCATACTTCTTGCATAGTCTGCAGAACCGTGAGACCAATAAATCTGTTTTCTTTGTAAATTACCCAGCCTCAGGTATTCTGTCATGGCAATGCAAAATGGATTAATACAATTGCTAAGACTAGAAACATGAGTTCGGAGTGGGAGAGACATAGTAAAATCAAGGGTGGTAATTATTAGAGGGTACACTTGACTTGCTATCAAACATGCATTCCTGAAAAGTTGTGTGAAAATCTAATTGTCATAAAATAAAAACATATTTAATAGTTAATTATTTAAAGGAAATTTATGTCTGTAAGGGAAAGGATACTTTTATAACACAAATACCAATCCCCTAACTTATTTCTTTTAAAATTCCAGATTTTTGTCTATGTTGAGTTTTCTTAAGTTAATGGGCATTGAAGCAGGCAGTTGAGAGAAATACACACTGTTTTAGTTTTGGGAGTGGCATCAAGAAAGGACAGAATGTTCCCAGTTGAAAGAGGCCCTTGAGATTATCTAATGCAACCCTTCATTTTCCAGATGAGAAAACTGAAGATTAAATGCTTTGCTCAAGGCTAAGCAGTGGGTCACTGAGAGTTAACCAAAGGTTAAGAGATTTGTTCATAGTCCTCAGCTGCCTGACTGAAAAATTAGAGCTAGACCCAAATAGTCCTCCTGCCCACTCAAGGCTCATTCTCTGCATGTCACTTAGCCTGGATGGTTTACTGTGTATAGAGAGTGAAACAAAGCTGCATTGCAGCTGCCCACTTTTGTTCTCTAGAGCCCTTTCCAGTTTCAGAATTCTGTGATTCTACATCATTGCTGAATCTCCTGTTTTTCAAGAATGTTGCCTAAAAGGATTCATTGTAAGATCAGGAGGCAGCCAAATAAATAAATAAATAAATAACTGTTATTGGCTCCCAAATGGCCAAGGAGTATAGTAATATATCTCGTAAAAGGAGATAGATAATGCTAAAAGAAGAAATTTATCTCCCAGAAAGCAATAAAGCTTTAAAACTGAATGTAGAAAAAGAAAAAAAAAACAGTAACCCAGTTTCTCTTCAGTTCTTTCAGAATCTATCAAATATGGCACTTTGAATTGGTCCAAGTTTCACAGACACCAGAAAACCATAAGTGTGATGTTTTTGAAGATGCCATACATCTCCCAAAACACATCATTTTGTTCCAGCTCACTCTTCTTTGCACGCCATTTAACTTAGCTTCTTGTCATTTCCTCTTAGAGATACCACATGTATCTCTAGTTCCCCAGAAAAAAAAAAGCCCTTTATTTGTAACTGCAGAAAATGCATTATGTGAGAATTCGGAGAGAGAGAGAAGAGATTAAATTCAATTCTCAAGCACCATTTTTTTGTTCTCTGCAAAGTACCATAATGCAGGACCCACAGGTAAGGGCTCGATTTAAATCTCAGAGTTTAAAAATTATTTTCTTTATAAGTAGCAGCCTTGCGTTACCTATTTCCTCTTTTGATCCCTTTTTTTTCTTTATCTAGCTTACAGATTTCTTGCTAAAAATACTTTAGATCATATAAATTCATGCGAAGTCTTTAATGTAGCAAAATCTTAGTTGGGTTGCCCAAAGAAGAATAGGAATGACTGTTCTAAAAGAGAGATTCTAAATGAAACTACTGTTAAATAAAAATCATGCTCCATGACAACATTGTCTAAATTTTAAATTACATGTAAAATATCATATAAACATTCAAATATCCATCATGTGTTTCAGTATAGATAAAGCCATAGAATCAAATAATGCTAGAGCTGGAAGAGATCTTAGAATTTCTGGAAATTTTCTTATTTTGTAGGTAAGAAAACTGAAGCTTATTATAGTCGGATTATGAGGATGGCTATCCAGGCACTACCTCAACTGCCAGTCTATAAAAAGCACAAAAACAGCACTAGGATAAATGGCAAATCAAAGCCAGATATCTCAGACTCCCATACATAGCTGTTTACTACTTTGTGAACAGTCACCTGAACATTGACAGTCTGCTAAAATACTTTGGAACTAAAGAATGAATGATTTGGTTTGTTAACCAAGAGTATGTGATTTATTTTATTATACAAATTTTAATTATCTTAGTGTATATCCAAGCACACTAATTTTTAAATTTACAAAAGAAAAGAGGACAAGAAACACAGAATAGGTGACATTTTCTTAGGTTTTTAAAAAAACACTGGTCTTACTTTGGCCAATGGAAAATGCACTGTTAATCAAATTTCTTTCTGAAAGCAAACATTTTAAAATCCATTCTCTCTATTCCTACTAAATGACCAAAGTGAAAAAATAATGATTGACAGAATGTCAAAGCATTGGCTTACCTCAGATACCCACACATCTTAGCCAGGCCCTAAGGCCACAAGGAGGGGCTGACGTTACCAAGATCATGGAACCATTGCTGTGTTCATATTGATGGATCTAATTCAACAAATACTGATGATGTGCCTGTGCAAGAATGCTGGGGCTGCACAAATGAAATAGTGACCCAGTCCCTTCGCCCAGGATTTTACATTCTAATTGTGAAAAGGACATTAACAATAGCACAGACTAGCTGTTTCCTGAGATAGCTGGAGCTCCCTGGGTACATAGAAGATGGAATACTTGTGTTGGCTGATGGAAACCAAAAGGCCTCACCAAGAAGGTGACATTTGAGCTGCCAATTGAAGGACAAATAAGTGTTTTCAGGATGGAATAGGAAGGAAAGGGGAAGCAAGAGGTCATCTTGGATCATCGGCATATGCAACAATAGCCTAGAAGACTGGGAAACTTTTCTGTTGAAAACGTTCTGCAAAAACATTGATATGATTCTTAAAAAGCATCATCAAAAAAAAAGGCAGGGGGAAGAGTAATGGTTGTAATGATAAATGATACAACACTCAGATCCCATGTTGGGCCTTAAGGACTTATTCCTCCTGCTGCTAAGAGTTATATTGACACAGTCCTTGGCTATCAGCCTTCTTCAGGAATTGCCTCATCTGACAAAAGACCCCCTGCCAAAGGTCTCACCCTTTTCTGGGGTACATCCAACGACTGGCCAAGGAAGAACTGTCTCAAGACAATGCTGCTGAAGGGCTCATTCCTATTTCAGAGCTCCTTGAGGGATCAGCTGAGGCTGTCTGCATTGCAACCCAATTAATTCTCCTTCTACCCAATCTTACTTCCATCCTTTTTATCCCATGACTGTTGACCCCAAGAGTACTCTTTAATAAACTTCCTGCATGCTAACCTCCATCTTCCTAGAAACAGAGGGATAGGATAACTAAGTATTACAAGTTAGATGAAGACACAGAGTATTGCATTTCAACAAGCAAGAGCACATCAGTCTTATAGTTCCCCAAAGGGTGGTGGGATGGAATGAGAGGCCAGGATTCATCACTAGTTTGTGATAACCCCGTCTGAACCTTTTCTTCTAGCACTGTCCATTTAAAATAACTTTAACCTTTTTGTTCTTCTTTCTAACAGCCTCCAAACTCATTTTTACCTTTAGGGGCTTCTAAGAGTTTCTTGGGCTTCAGCTTCCAGGTGACTTTTCTGTGAGCCTCTGGACTAGTTCTGTTCCCGGGGATGCTCAGATTATTCCTCTAGCTCACTTAGAATGCTCTGATCTGTATTTCTCAAAGTGTGGTCCTCAGAAAGCCCAAATCAGGTGCCTGTTTAAGATGTAAATAACAGACTCCACTCTAGCCCTACTGATTCAGGAGGAGAAGCCGGGGTGGGAGGCTGGAGGGAGGTGGGGAGGGGGTGGGAGGTGGTTGGTATCTACATTATAGAGAGGCTTCTCAGAACATCCTTATGCCCTCAAAAGTTTTAGAGTTTGAGAATCTTTTCCTTAGATTTTCTGGAGAATGTAATAAAGAGAAACAGTGGTATTTCTGAATTGCCTGCTGAATCAATAGTTATATGTAATTTAGAGAGCTTTATAATTTAGTAATGAAAATAGTGTATGCATGTATTTATTCTCATTGTGATGCCAATCAGACTTCAGCTTGCTCTCAGTGGGTGGAATAGAAGCTGTGTAAATTTAACCAGGCTTCAGGAATCAGACAACTTTGACCACATCCGGGGAGGTTCTGGATTTGTTTGGATCTAGAGGCAGGGTTGGGGAATCATTTTTCAGACAAAACATGGCAGCTTGCTAATAAAAAAGGATAGATGACTGTCGGGCAGTTTCCAAAGGCTTAGTTTCAAGTTCCTATTCAGCTGGAACTGGGAAGGGAATACGTGTACAAGAGAGTTTTAACTAGCGTGGAACAACCAAGGATTTGCACTAAAACTTAGAAAGTTCTTCAGTTGTTGAAAATAATTTGTTAAAAAATCAACTTCATTGAGGTCTTAATTAAATTTGATTAAACATAACTCTTTTGAATGTATAATTCAATGACTTTTTGACTAATACACAACTGTGCATTTAGAACAGCTTTGCCCTTTTTGTTCTGACAACCTCCAAACCTTCATTACTAATCAAGATAAAGACAGCTTTCATCAACCCCCAAGTTCTTCGGTGTCCTATTCTCTGCCCACCATTCCTGGTGTGAGGCAACCATTGAACTACTTTCTGTCACAATAGATTAGCAGGGCCTTTTCTAGAATTTCTTAAAAATGGAAGCAGGATGTGCTGTTTAGTTGAAGGAAACGCTCACTAGATAAAAAATTCTTGATTACAGTTTTTTCTTTCAGGACTTTAAAGATGTTCCATTGTCATCTCACTTGCACAATTTCTGATGATTTCTGTGATAATTCTCATATTTGTTTCTCTGTATGTAATGTGTCTTTTTTCTCTGGCTTCTTTTACGATCTCCCTCAATGGTTTTCAGCAGTGTGTGTGTGTATTTATACAGCTTGGGATTTATCAAGCTTCTTGGATCTGTGGATTTATGATTTTCATCAAGTTTCAAAATTTTTTGCCATTACATCTTCAAATTTTTTTAGTACCTCAGTGTCTTCATCTATGAAGTAGAGATAGTGACTGTCTGCTTGATAAAGTATAGTTTAAGATAATGCATATAATTGTCTTAGCACAGTATTTGCTGTGTAGAATATGCTCCCCAAAAATGTCTGCTTCAGTAGGATGTCATATAATTAATTGTCCCAAACTGATCATGTTTGAGATTGAAAGGGGGCGCTATTAATATTCATGCTGCCACAGGGATAGACCAAGACTATTGCAGGCAAACTGGCATATATGGTCATATATGAGAATAAAAGCTGACTGGTGTAGCTTTCATCTGTAACTTGGGACACAGCTCTGGTGTAGTGGAAGGTTCCTGCTCCCCATGCCCCATTGAGGAGTGAATTTGCCTTTAGATTGGAATGAAGGCACCAGGATTGTAGCTTGGACCATGACACCAAACAGTGGTACTGAACAACCTCACTGAGTCTCAGTTTTTTAAAAAATTTTAATTACCGGACCTTGTTTTTTAGAGCAGTTCGAGGTTTACAGAAAATTGAGCAGATAGTACAGATGGTTCCCACATACCTCTCTCATTCCTCATTCAGTTTCCCCTATTATTAACATCTTGCAATGATATGGTACACTTTTATAATTTGTAGACCAATATGGATCCAGTATTATTAACTAATGTCTATGGCTTAAATTAGGGTTCACTCTTGTGTTGTACATTGTTTGAGTTTTGACATGTGTCCACCATTATAGCATCAGACAGAATAGTTTCACTGCCCTAGCAATCCCTTGAGCTCCACCTGTTTACCTCCCTTCTCCAGCCCCTGGCGACTGCTGATCTCTTTGCTGTTCCTATGGTTTTGCCTTTTCCAAAATGTCATAGAGTTAAATCATACAGTATACAGCTTTTTCTGACTGCTTCTTTCACAGAGAAATATACATGTAAGTTTCCTCCATAATTTTTTATGGCTAAGAGTGGATTTCTTTTTATTGCTGAATAATATTCCATTGTAAGACCGTAACAGTTGTTTTTTTAATCCATTCACCTTTGGAAAGACATCTTGGTTGCTTCCAATTTAGGGCAGTTATGAATAAAGCTGCTATAAATATTTGTGTGCAGGTTTTCATGTAGACATCAATTCTCATTTCATTTGGGAAAACATCAAGGAGCATGATTGCTGGATCATACAGTGAGAGTATGTTTAGATTTTTAAGAAACTGCCAGACTGTCTTCCAAACTGACTGTCCCATTTTGTATTCCCACCAACAATGAATAAAAATTTCTGGGGCTCCAGGATCTCCAAATTCTTGTCAGCATTTGGTATTGTCAGCTTTCTGGATTTTTGCCAATCTACTAGGTATACAGTGGTATTACTTTATTGTTTGAATTTGCAATTCCTTAATGACATATGATGTTGAGCATATTTTCACATGATTACTTACCATCTGTACATCTTCTTTGATGAGGTGTCTGTTCAGCTACTTCCCTATTTTTTAATTGGGTTGTTTGCTTTCTTGTTGATTTTTATGAGTTCTTTTTACATTTTCAGTACAAGTCCTTTATCAAATATGTGTTTGCAAATACATCAGATATGAGTTTTGCAAAAAAAAAAAAAAAAAGAAAAACACACCCACAAAACAGACTGAAAAAAAAAACAGATATGTGTTTTTGCAAGAGCAGTCTGTGGCTTGTCTTTTTATTCTCTTGGCCTTGAAATATTTTTATATCCCACCATCTTTCTGAGAATCCAATTACATCTGTATTAGACTACTTGATATTTTCCAAAGATTATTGAAGCTCTGTTCATTTTTTCAGTCTTTTTTCTCTCTGTGCTTCAGTTTAAATAGTTTTGATTGGTTCATCTTCAAGTTCACAGATCTTTCTTTCTGCACTATCCAATTTGCTGTTAATTTCATCTGGTGAATTTTTTCCCCACACATTGAATATTTTTATTTCTAGAGTTTCTTTATTTCTGTTGGTTTTTTAATATTTTTAATTTCTCTTCTCAGTTTTATGTTCCTTTATATATTTGAACATATTTACAATAGCTACTTTAATATCTTTGTCTGCTAATTCCATTATTTCTGCCATTTCTGGATCTGTTTCTACGGACTGATTTCTTCCTAAGTTATGGATCACATTTTGCTGGTGCTTTTCATGGCTAGTAATAATTTTTTATTGAATCCTGGACATTTTGAGTTTTGGGATATTGAATACTGGATTTTGTTTCCTTTTTATAAAGGGTGTTAGACTGTGCTCTAGTAGATAGCAATGCTTGCTAATCATCTTTATCCTTCCAAAGCCTATTTAAAAGCTCTGTTTGGGCAGGTGTGGAGTAAACTTTAGTCCAGAGCTAGTTCATTTTATTATTAAGATGTGACTCTTCTGAGGTTCTACCAGATGCCCTGAGTAGGCTGATCACTTTGGGTGATCAGAACTTCAACATCACCCAGGCCTGTGTGAGCTCTGGAAATTGTTCTGTTTACAGTTCCCCAGTCATTCTTTGCCTGACCTATAGGAATTCCACCCTATAAACTCATGGCTTAGTATTGGCAAAGGACTTGAAAGGAACTCTGAGCAAATTTCTGGAATGTTTTATCTGCCTCCTAGATGACAGCTGCCTTTGCCTACTTGAACTTCAATGTCTGTTTCTTCCACTCAGAGATTCTATTGTGCTCTGTGTGGGATCTTCTCCCCATGCTACTTTCTAGAAAGTGACACTCCAGACAGAAAGCAACCCCAGACAGAAAGCCAGGGCAATCATGCAACTCACCTCATTTATTTCCTTTTCCTGCAAGAGCACAGTCCTGTGCTGCCTGATGTTCAATGTCTAAAAACGGTTATTTAGTATATTCTGTTAAGTTTACGGGTTATGGTGGGGGTGTCATTCCAATTATTTTGCCATGGTTGGAAGCAGAATTTCCAATGTTAAATATTTTTAAATTATGCAATCTTTCCCCAGCTGTGGTTGAGAACTTATTCTAGCTCTGAGCCAGGCCCTTTGATAAGTGGTGAGAGACGTAGGCAAGAGGGGTCTCTTCTCTGGTCCCATACTTTAAAGGACCACCCCAACACACACATGAATTTATTAAGAGCACACAGACAGTGGTATCTCTGTTAGTTGAGATCTGATACTCAGCTCTGACCCAGCAGGACCCATAACCCATAACACACAATTTGACTTAACTGATCAAGCCCCAGGGAATGCATCTTTACATCTCTTGCCTTATGTTTCTGAATCAAAATTGTTACAAAATGTGACTTCATTTGAATGCCATGGTTTCTGGATTGTGCTACTGGTGATTTCAGAGACAGACACCGCTTTAGGGTGCTGGGAGCATTTGAATGGTGGAAGCACATAGTGAGAGAAAAGACAAATTAACTTGTCAAATTCTTCAACTCAGGCAATCTGAATATAGTAAATTCTTATTGATTATTTATTATTTGCCAATAGTACCCGGTGTTTATTTTCTTGCTTCTACTTATGCTACAATTTGTGGTACCAGAGGTACTCACAAACTATCATAGTAGTTGTAGCAGTTGCATGTGGCACCTAAGGAATGCTTGGAAAGATTTTAAAAATTAATATTTCTCTCAAATGTGCATCTATGTAGAAATAGACATAGCATGTATAAAGTATGATGCTGATGGTTTACCTCACTATCCAGATAGAAATTGAATCCTGGATTTTTTTTTTTTTTTTTTTTGAGATGGAGTTTCACTCTTGTTGCCCAGGCTGGAGTGCAATGGCGCAATCTCAGCTCACTGCAACCTCTGCCCCCCGGGTTCAAGCGATTCTTCTGCCTCAGCCTCCCAAGTAGCTGGGATTACAGGTGCCTGTCACCATGCCCAGCTAATTTCTGTATTTTTAGTAGAGACGGGGTTTCACCATGTTGGCCAGGCTGGTCTGGAACTCCTGACCTCAGATGACCCACCTGCCTTGGCCTCCCAGATGAATCCTAGAATTTTGCATACATTAAATTTTATTAATATATTTATTGACAAATAAATTTGGAAAAAAGCAAATTTTATCATTTCTGCATTATTTAAACACTTAACAATTTGATATCATGAAGTATAATTTGTGTCTTGCTTTCTAATTTTAATAGAAAATTTTGAATATTTCAGTAGAAATGCAATTTCAAAAGCGTAAAACTAATTTTAATTTTTAACATTTAAATGTTTGATAAGATATATTCAAGATTTGCGTACTTACAATAAGTTATATTTTAATATATCATTGGGAATGAGTACAGTTGAAATCATGATAAATGTAGAAAATACAAAAATGTAATTCAGTTAAGTAGCTGAAAGGGAAAAGCAAATGTCATTACAAGGGTGTGTATTTATCAAGGTAGGGGATAAAATGTATGTTATTTAACAGTTAGTTGATTTGAGTTGTAACTTTTAAATGTTTACATCGACAATGTGAGAGGCATCATTTGGCCTTTTGCCCTGGACCGCATGAATATTATGGGTAAGCCTGAAAGACAGGGATGGAAATGAAATCTCATTAGTTGAGAGAGGGTCTCATTGTGTGTATGCTGGGCTCAGACTTGGGTGGGTGAAGTGGGGAGTACAGAAAGACTGATTGGAGAATGTCCATCTCCAGAATTGCTGGTTATGGCCCTGGTGTAATTGCTATCACCAGCAGTGGTTCTGTGGTAGGGGCTGAGAGGAAGTAGGCTTAGCTTGAGGGCAGGATTGAAGCCAGCAAAGGACTTAACTACAAACAGGATCATTGAGGCAAACATTTGTTTATACAAAATAGTCAGAGGCAGTGGTGGTGGTGTTTGGGGTAGTGGGGAGAGCAGACAGGAAATGCCTGCCCTACCTCCTCTCTGGAGGTTCCAGTGGCACAGCGGCACCCATGGATACAGGCTCCCAGAGGCCAATTGTACTGGACTCCAGGGAAGCTTCCGACATCTGTCAGGATTGTCCCAGGCTCCGAGTTGGTGAAACACATCAATGATTCCTGCTCAATGGGATAGGAGGAAAAAAAATAATGAGGGATATTTTTAATCTGTCCCATGTGATTAACAATAGCATTTGCAGTAAAGTCTTATAAACAGTTTAGTCATAAACACCTCGCCAGGCATGTCTCCTATGACAAAATTGATGTTCTGTCTGTGATCAGTTCTGCTGGGTTACTGTGGCTGAGCCAAGATTGATGGTGTGTTGTCTTTGTGCCAGTTGCTGAACTAGGGACTGAGAGAACTGCGGGCAGGAGAGAACGGCTATCAGTGTTGAATGGGCTGCTTCAGCTGAGAGAGGAAATTGTGCCTTTGAGAAACAGCCACTGAAACAAATCAGAAAAATTTAAAAATAACCTCGTGGGGCTATTCATTTGGCTAGCATAGAGTGCATGTTTTTTACCAAAGTGATCTCCATCGTTTGCAAACAGTGTCACCTAAGCCCAAACTGAGCCAGTCACAAATTAGTCAAAGACCATGAAGGGAGGGGCTTGCCATGTTCATTTCTGTGCCTCCAGGACCTAGTTCAGTTGTTCTCAACCCTGGCAGCCCATTACAAACATGAGGGGAGCTCTAATGCCTAAATCCCATTTCAGACCAATTAAACCAGAATCTCTTAGACATTGGGTGCTGGCACATCCCATTTTTTTTTTTTTTAAGTTTCCCAGGTGATTGTAAAGTGCAGTCATGGTTGGCGTCTGCTAGGCCAGCTATCGAGCTATCAATTACATAGTAATTGCTCAATAAACATTCAATAAACTGAACCTGGCATAAGTAGATTTGCAGATTCCACTTTAACTTAGAAAAACAAAAGGATGGCTGGGCACAGTGGCTCATGTGTGTAATTCCAGCACTTTAGGAGGCAGAGGTGGGTGGATCACTTGAGCCCAGGAGTTTGAGACCAGCCTGGGCAATATAGTGAGATCCCATCTCTACCGAAAAAAAAAATGGATGAGGAGAGGGCTGCAACCTTTATTGCCAAACTGCTGCAGACAGAACTAGAATATTTTATCTAGAGGTATAGTCTCACGGCTATTAAAAAGATGTGTGGGGTGATTTCCTATGTGAGGTGATTTCAGACTCTTTTAGGTAGCAGCAAGGTGATAGCCCAGGGCTGTGATGAAAGCATTAGAATTTTCAAGTTGTACCACATTGCCACATTTTGTAGAATAAAAAATATCTGTTCAGATTTGCCCATCTGTGCATTTATCTAAGATAGATGTAGCTTCCTCTGGTACCAGAGGAAAGTGTGGGCTTGGGTCCCTAGCAAAGGGACAAGAATGATCATTTTCTGTGTGTAAAAAAATGTGTAACTCCAGACCACTCAGTTCTGGGAGTGTTGCATTTGTGCCAAAATGTGGGTCTGGGTTTAAGGGGGTCTCTACTTTATATACTTTGTAATTGTTCAAGACCAAAGAATTATGTAAGAGTTTTTGTACAAGATAAACATTAACACATTGAACTAACATTTCTAATGTTAATGAATGTATTGACAGCAAATGTTAATGGCTCTTACTTTTCCTTTCTCTTATTCCACGGGTAGGGGAATGAGTGTTTACCTATGCACAGATGGCTACATTCGGTAGTATTTTAAATTATAACTGGTTCTTTATGGGAAGTTTCCTAATTTGGATTATTGGCTGTGTATGGTTGAGTTCCAAGAGTGGGCCGAGTTATGACTATCAAAAGGAAGAACAGTACACCTAGTGTTGCAATGTTTTTCATTGTTACTTTGTACCCTCTAGTAACTTGTCTTAATAAAAAAAGACATGCTTAAACATTTTTGGGTTGCTAAATGACTTACATAAGCTACCTTAAGTTATAAAAATTATAAAAGAATACATGGAAAAGTGAATAGATATATAGATGATAGATAGATGATAGATAAATGATAGATGATAGATAGAGAGAGAGAGAGCGAGAGAGAGAGAGATAGATAGATAGATAATAGATAGATAGATGAATGACCCAACTGCAGACACCTTAGACACCTGTGGCTGCCCCATGATATCTTCTGGGATGCAAAACTGGCCCATCTTAGTTATCATTTCATTCAGGTTTTTGTCTGTGTAGAAGGAGCTGTTATCTACCCGTTGATAGGGAATCTAATATCGACTTCACTTAATGTAAGATTATGTTCTGTTGTGGACATTAGCCCATAATTTCAGATGTTTCTTGTGTCTTTGTGTCTGTAATGGACAGTGAGGACAGAATAAAATGAAATGTTTAGAGTATATCACAAGAATAGAAATTATTTTTCAAAAACATACAACTTTATCTTTCATTGTCTTTACTACCTTATACATTTAGTAAACAGTGACAAGGTTTTGTTTCAGAAGTTTGCTGCCACTTGTAAGATCAGAAAAATATTACTAAATATTGAAAATTTTAGAGTTAGAGACCTGGAATTATCTAGTCCACTTTATAGATGAGGGAACTGAAACCCAGAGAGACTGATTTGTCTTAGCCCATGTCACAGCACACACAGAGCTGGGGTCCAGGTGGAATATAACCAGGGAAGCTTGGTCAGGAAGCAAAGCCTAATGGGGGCCCCTTGTGACATACAGAATTGACAGAGTCCTACTTTTTTCTACTATGAATAGAGAAAATCTATTTATCAAGGCAAAGAGATTGGGGAGGTGGGGATGGGGAGGAATGAGAAGTTGGGGAAAGGGAGAGTAAATGTTTATCTTCGCTAGGAGTGAGCGTAGCTGTAGATAATATCTTTCCATTGGTTGTGGGCACTGTCAGGATTTTGTTGGGAATTGGCCACTTGGGAATTGATAGCATTCTGAACTTACATGATAGCCCCATCTTATCATTTGCAGAATTGACTTAAGGTGCCTCAAATCTGTCCTCTTCACCAATTGACCCCTCAGCATGACAACAGGACCCTTCTTGCACTGATAGTAATCCTATGATTCTAAATTGCAAGTGGTCCCCACTACAGTGTACCATTTGAGTCAATCTAGTTTTGCAACTGTCTCTGGGACTCAACTTCCAGCCCAGACATTTCAGGGGTACAATACAAGGGATGTTCAAAAAGTTCATGGAAAATGTGTACTATGGAAAAATTACACATGGCTTTCAATGTCTTTTTTGGCACCAAAATAAACTCATGCTAATTTGTTATAACGTGTGAACAGGATCTTGCCAGAGGCACTAAAAAGGATAAGACATCAGTTTGAAAATAGCCCATATAACAGCAAAATGAATTCTGCTGAAATTGAAGCAAAAACAAACATCAAATTGATGGTGAAGCTTGGTGAAAGAATGGTGAAAGCATTAACAATTTACAAAAAGTGTGTGCCTCAAAGAAATCAGCAATTTACAAATGGATAACTTGTTCTAAGAGGGGTTGAGATGATGTTGAAGATGAAGCCCTCTGCAACAGACCATGCACATCAATTTGCGAGGAAAACATTCATCTTGTTTGTGCCCCAATTGAAGAGAACCAACACCTAAGAGCAGAAAGAATACGCAACACCATAGACATCTCAACTGGTTCAGCTTACCCTATTCTGGCTGGAAAATTTAAATCAAGCAAACTTTCCACTTGATGGGTGCCAAAATCGTTGCACCTAGATCAGGGGCAGAAAAGAGCAGAGCTTTCAATGGGAAATTTAAACAAGTAGGATCAAGATCCTGATGCATTTCTTTGAAGAATTGTAACAGGAGATGAAACATGGCCTTACCACTATGATCCTGAAGACAAAGCACAATCAAAGCAGTGGCTACCAGGAGGTGGAAGTGGCCCAGTCAAAGCAAAAGTGGTCAAGGGCCAAGGTCGTGGCAACAGTTTTTTGGATGCTCAGAGCGTTTTGCTTGTTGCCTTTCTGCAGTGCCAAAGAATAATAACATCTGCTTATTATGAGAGTGTTTTGAGAAGGTTAGCCAAAACTTTAACAGGAAAACGTCTGGGAAAGCTTCACTAGCAAGTCATTTTCCACCACAGCAACGCTCCCGTTCATTTCTCTCACCAAACAAGGGCAATTTTGAAAGAGTTTCAGTGGGAGATCATTAGGCATCCACCTTACAGTCCTGATTTGGCTCCTTCTGATTTTTTTGTTTGTTTCCTAATCTTAAAAAAATCTTTAAAGAGCACCCAGTTTTTGGTCAGTTAATAATGTAAAAAGGGGCCGGGCATGGTGGCTAATGCCTGTAATCCCAGCACTTTGGGAGGCCGAGGCAGTTGGATCACGAAGTGAGGAGTTTGAGACCAGCCTGACCAACAGAGTGAAACCTGAAACCCCGTCTCTACTAAAAATACAAAAATTAGCTGGGCATTGTGGTGTGTACCTGTTATCTCAACTACTTGGGAGGCTGAGGCAGGAGAATCGCTTGAACCTGAGAGGTGGAGGTTGCAGTGAGCCGAGATCACGCCACTGCACTCCAGCCTGGGCAACACAGCAAGGCTCCATCTAAAAAAAAATGTAAAAAGGACTGCACTGACATGGTTAAATTCCCAGGATCCTCAGTTCTTTACAGATGAAATGAATGGCTGGTATCATCACTTACAAAATTGTCTTCTTGACCTTCATGGGTCTTATGTTCAGAAAGTTTATGGTTTTTATTTTTATCTTTTAATTCAATTTTTCCACTAAGTTTTTGAAGTCTCCTCATAAAAGTAACATGACAAATTAAACATTGATATCACAGTGATGAATGATAAGAGCATTCCTCAGCAATTATATTTTATAGAGTCTGCAGAGGAAGGAAAGAGTGAATTATTTAATACCAATTGATGTTACTAAGATTGACTTGAATGGGGTTCTACTGGATTGTCCACATGCAGGCAAGCTCATGGAGGTTAAGTCATGTATTTGTAAGTATTTTAAACCTAGGGATTTGCTGCTCAAAGAAGGATTTTTTTTTTTTTTTTTGAGTGAAAAGTGAATTTGCCTGGGAGTCTGAAGACCTGGGTTTGGAAGCCAGTTATGCTAGGAGGGAGTTGCTTGAGATTGTATTTTCCCTCTTTGGGCCTCATTTCTCCATCTGTATAATCAGATAGTAACACTAGCTAGCAAGTCTGTGGATTTTCTTTTGGTTCTAACACTCTAAGTAGTATCTTGTGATTCTAATTATTTCTTCTATCCTCTTTCCCATACATAGATCCCTGATAGCAGTATGTGGAGAGGGGGACTTGCAAGCTGGACCATGCTTGGGAATTAAGCACTGGTCTACTTATGACTAGTCCACCAGCTATGGCCTCTGTCACCAGGCTACTTCCTGTCTTGGACTTGTCACCTATAAACCTCACTGAGCGTGCTCATCATTCCTTTTTCTCTTGAGAAAGCCACTCACTTCTAAGAGACTTCAAATTTTTTTCCTGAATCATAACCTCTCCACCCTCTAGTAAGGGAGAGGCTAGTACAAAAGTTTCCCCTTTCTCTGCTAAGTACCTAATTCTAGACCTCAGTCTCAAGCTACATAGGGGAAATTATCTACTTGGAAACCTGTTAATATAGCCCCATGAGACAAGCCATATTTTTATTTGGTGATTTTGAGATCTGAAATATAAAAGGTAACTTTAAAAATACTTTTGACACTTTAAATTTCATTTTTCGTTCCAAAAAAGCATCTAGTACATATGAACTTACACTTTTAGAAATACACTACATATGATCAGCTATGCCTTCTGCTGATCTTTACCCTCCTATAGTTCCTTGGGCTTTCTTTGTAATGGGATTCTTTGGTCCTAGAGGAAGCATTTTACCCAGGAAATGAAAGTCTGCTGTTTTCTCTGACAACCTTTATTTTGTATTTCCTTGGGATAGATTCCTGAGTCATGTAACCAGTGAAAAAACGCCAAGGTCTTTTATTAAAATCTCACTGGAGTCTGTGAGACAGCAAAGAATTACAGCAGTGTTAGAACATTATTTGACCTAAAAGGATTTGACTGTTCTGGAATCCAAATTCTCTCTCTACAGATAAGGAAACAGACCCAGAAAGGCAAAGTAACTTGTTTGGGGTCACAGAAGTTGCAAGGAACACAAAAGGAGAAATAAAACATTGGTCTCCTAATTTTTAGCACACACGTTTTTAGGAGGGTGGGAAGATGGAGCAAATGGAACAAATCCTTTTGGTGACTTCATGCTCTAAGGAAGCTCATTTTTCAATGTTGCATTTTAGTGTTTTGTTATCACTTTATATTTTAACATTTTGTTGTTTTATATTTTAACGAAAATCTCCAACGTTATAAAATCATCTCCAACATTATAAAATATATCTAATATGTATTGCAAGAAAATCTTCTCAGACCAGGGTAGTAAACTCAAGTGCCTCAGGGGTCAGGCAGGGAGTGGGGAAAAAAGCCAATAGGAATGGGCACTTCTGGCAAAGCCTTCCAGTCTCCCTGCCCTCCCCCTTTCTCCTTGTCTGACACAGACAAAGCACTGGACCAACAGAACAGTGCTGCCCCAGGGCGACCAATGGACTCCTCCTAATGGTGACTGCAGGTTCTCTTACTGTAATACATATAAACAAGGATTCCTTCTTCACCAGCTCATCCCCAGCACAGTACCCTCCATTTCATAGGTAGCCAATAAATATTTTTTCAGTAGGTTAGTGTTTAAATATGTATTGAGACTGGAAGTTTAAATTCAATGTAATCATCTGCTTTTGTGAAGATAAACTAGTTCAGATCTTGAGGAAAATTTTTCTAAAATTTACTATGTAGAGTGTGCAAATTTTTAAACTGTGAGTACCTTGGGAAGGCCATCAGTCATTCACATTTTTTTTTCTTTTTGAGATGGGGTCTTGTTTTGTCACCCAGGCTGGAGTGCAGTGGTGCTATGTTGGCTCATGGCAACCTCCTCCTCCCAGGCTCGAGTGATCCTCCCACCTCAGCCTCCTGAATAGCTGGTACCACAGGCACAAGCCACCATGCCCAGCTAATTTTTGGTAGAGACAGGGTTTCACCATGTTGCCCAGGCCAGTCTTGAACTCCTGAGCCCAAGTTATCTGCCCACCTCGGCCTCCCAAAGTGCTGGGATTACAGGTGTGAGCCACTGTGCCCAGCCAGTCATTCACAACTTAATGTGAATCAGTCGCATTTGCTTTGCTTTCTTCCTCAATTGCATTTGGATGGAGGATGAGGTAGAGGAAAAGAAGAATCTTATGCCTGGCATGGGGACTGGGGAGGCTGGCCTCACTGCAAAAATGGATGACAGGAAGAAAGGGCTTTGAAAGGCAGAATGAAAAGCAGAAAGATAGACGAGGGTAGTAAACAGTGCCTATTTCACAATTTGGTTTAAGGCTGGCATTGTAGGATTCCAATATGAAGGAAATGGGTTCACTTTCAGATGCAGATGACTCATAAGCAAGCTCATTATAAATCCTTTGGAAAAAAAAAAGGGCCCAGTATTCCTTCTTTATCTGAATCTTTTTCTGCTTGCAAGCTCAATCAATCTCTTTCTCTTTCTCTCTCTCTCTCTCCAAACCACTATACCAGATAAACATATTTCCCCATTTATCATTGAGGCCAGGTATCTTCAGTTACATCACCATCATTTCAACCACAACACAGCCTGGAGTTCATCACACTCCATCAGGGCTTCAGGCAACCTGCCCGACACATGTGTTTGGTTAGAGGGAATCAGGAACAGAAGTGCTCTGAATTGCACTTTTCAAAACCTGTTATGCACTCGTGCCAACAGATGGGGAAATTTTCCTTTCAAAGCTGCCAGGAAGAGCCTCCAGCTGTTTTCACTGAGCTAAAGCGCACCTGCACCAGAGGCTGCTTGTTATAGCAGCTGCCAGGATGTGTTGGGGAAGCAAGCCACGCTTAGCATCATGCAGTGGTGTCATGGACAGTTGGAAGCCAAGAAGATTCAGAGAAAAGGATGCTGGACTTCACACCAGGTGACCTGGGTTTAGTTTCTAGGTCTGCCCTTTCTTCACAGCTGTTTTTGTTGTTGTTGTTGTTGTTGTTGTTTTGAGACAAAGTCTTGCTCTGTTGCCCAAGCTGGAGTGCAGTGGCGTGATCTTGGCTCACTGCAAGCTCCGCCTCCCAGATTCACACCATTCTCCTGCCTCAGCCTCCCAAGTAGCTGGGACTACAGGCACTCACCACCACACCCGGCTAATTTTTTTTTTTTCTGTATTTTTAGTAGAGATGGGGTTTCACCATGTTAGCCAGGATGATCTCAATCTCCTGACCTTGTGATCTGCCCACATTGGCCTCCCAAAGTGCTGGGATTACAGGCATGAGCCACCGTGCACAGCTCATGGGTGGTCTTGAGTAAGTCCCTCAACCTCCCCAGCTTTAGCCTCCTTGTCTATAAATAGATTCTTACCCTTGCTCTGCTTCTCAATTATAGCTGCTATTTCTTTAGCTTCTGGTCTATGCTTTTGAGACAGAGTCTCACTCTGTCGCCTATGCTGGAGTGCAGTGGCACGATCTCAGCTCACTGCAACCTCTGCCTCCCAGGTTCAAGTGATTCTTCTGCTTCAGCTTCCCAAGTAGCTGGCACTACAGGCATGAGCCACCATGCCCAGCTAATTTTTATATTTTTTTTAGTTGAGATGGGTTTCACTATATGTTGGCCTGGCTGGTCTTGAACTCCTCACCTCAGGTGATCCACCCACCTCGGCCTCCCAAAGTTCTGGGATTACAAACGTGAGGCACTGCACCCAGCCTAACATAAATTTCTTAAATAGGCAGCCAATAGAGTCTTTTCAGGCCGGTGTCAAAACTGAACCATGCAAGATTTTCTTTTTTATTTTATTTTATTTTATTTTTATTATTATTATACTTTAAGTTTTAGGGTATATGTGCACAATGTGCAGGTTTGTTACATATGTATCCATGTGCCATGTTGTTGTGCTGCACCCATTAACTCATCATTTAGCATTAGGTATGTCTCCTAATGCTGTCCTGCCCCCCTACCCCCACCCCACAACAGTCCCTGGAGTGTGATGTTCCCCTTCCTGTGTCCATGTGTTCTCATTGTTCAATTCTCACCTATGAGTGAGAATATGCGGTGTTTGGTTTTTTGTCCTTGTGATAGTTTACTGAGAATGATGGTTTCCAGTTTCATCCATGTCCCTACAAAGGACATGAACTCATCATTTTTTATGGCTGCATAGTATTCCATGGTGTATATGTGCCACATTTTCTTAATCCAGTCTATCATTGTTGGACATTTGGGTTGGTTCCAAGTCTTTGCTATTGTGAATAGTGCCGCTATAAACATACGTGCGCATGTGTCTTTATAGCAGCATGATTTATAGTCCTCTGGGTATATAGCCAGTAATGGGATGGCTGGGTCAAATGGTATTTCTAGTTCTAGATCCCTGAGGAATCACCACATTGACTTCCACAATGGTTGAACTAGTTTACAGTCCCACCAACAGTGTAAAAGTGTTCCTATTCCTCCACATCCTCTCCAGCACCTGTTGTTTCCTGACTTTTTAATGATCGCCCTTCTAACTGGTGTGAGATGGTATCTCATTGTGGTTTTGATTTGCATTTCTCTGGTGGCCAGTGATGATGAGCATTTTTTCATGCATAAATGTCTTCTTTTCAGAAGTGTCTGTTCATGTCCTTTGCCCACTTTTTGATGGGGTTGTTTGTTTTTTTCTTGTAAATTTGAGTTCATTGTAGATTCTGGATATTAGCCCTTTGTCAGATAAGTAGCTTGTGAAAATTTTCTTCCATTTTGTAGGTTGCCTGTTCACTCTGATGGTAGTTTCTTTTGCTGTGCAGAAGCTCTTTAGTTTAATTAGATCCCATTTGTCAATTTTGGCTTTTGTTGCCATTGCTTTTGGTGTTTTAGACATGAAGTCCTTGCCCATGCCTATGTCCTGAATGGTATTGCCTAGGTGTTCTTCTAGGGTTTTTATGGTTTTAGGTCTAACATGTAAGTCTTTAATCCATCTTGAATTAATTTTTGTATGAGGTGTAAGGAAGGGATCCAGTTTCAGCTTTCTACATATGGCTAGCCAGTTTTCCCAGCACCATTTATTAAATAGGGAATCCTTTCCCCATTGCTTGTTTTTGTCAGGTTTGTCAAAGATCAGATAGTTGTAGATATGTGGCATTATTTCTGAGGGCTCTGTTCTGATCCATTGATCTATGTCTCTGTTGTGGTACCAGTACCATGCTGTTTTGGTTACTGTAGCCTTGTAATATAGTTTGAAGTCAGGTAGCGTGATGCCTCCAGCTTTGTTCTTTTGGCTTAGGATTGACTTGGCAATGTGGGCTCTTTTTTGGTTCCATATGAACTTTAAAGTAGTTTTTTCCAATTCTGTGAAAAAAGTCATTGGTAGCTTGATGGGGATGGCATTGAATCTATAAATTACCTTGGGCAGTATGGCCATTTTCACGATATTGATTCTTCCAACCCATGAGCATGGAATATTCTTCCATTTGTTTGTATCTTATTTCATTGAGCAGTGGTTTGTAGTTCTTGAAGAGGTCCTTCACATCCCTTGTAAGTTGGATTCCTAGGTATTTTATTCTCTTTGAAGCAATTGTGAATGGGAGTTCGCTCATGATTTGGCTCTCTGTTTGTTATTGGTGTACAAGAATGCTTGTGATTTTTGTACATTGATTTTGTATCCTGAGACTTTGCTGAAGTTGCTTATCAGCTTGAGGAGATTTTGGGCTGAGACAATGGGGTTTTCTAGATATACAATCATGGCATCTGCAAACAGGGACACTTTGACTTCCTCTTTTCCTAATTGAATACCCTTTATTTCCTTCTCCTGCCTGATTGCCCTGGCCAGAACTTCCAACACTATGTTGAATAGGAGTGGTGAGAGAGGGCATCCCTGTCTTGTGCCAGTTTTCAAAGGAAATGCTTCCAGTTTTTGCCCATTCAGTATGATGTTGGCTGTGGGTTTGTCATAGATAGTTCTTAATATTTTGAGATACATCCCATCAATACCTAATTTATTGAGAGTTTTTAGCATGAAGGGTTGTTGAATTTTGTCAAAGGCCTTTTCTGCATCTATTGGGATAATCATGTGGTTTTTGTCTTTGGTTCTGTTTATATGCTGGATTACATTTATTGATTTGCGTATGTTGAAACAGCCTTGCATCCCAGGGATGAAGCCCACTTGATCATGGTGGATAAGCTTTTTGATGTGCTGCTGGATTCGGTTTGCCAGTATTTTATTGAGGATTTTTGCATCAATGTTCATCAAGGATATTGGTCTGAAATTCTCTTTTTCAGTTGTGTCTCTGCCAGGCTTTGGTATCAGGATGATGCTGGCCTCATAAAATGTGTTAGGGAGGATTCCCTCTTTTTCTATCAATTGGAATAGTTTCAGAAGGAATGGTTCCAGTTCCTTCTTATACCTCTGATAGAATTCAGCTGTGAATCCATCAGGTCCTGGACTCTTTTTGGTTGGTAAGCTATTGATTATTGCCACAATTTCAGAGCCTGTTATTGGTCTATTCAGAGATTCAACTTCTTCCTGGTTTAGTCTTGGGGGGTGTATTTGTCAAGGAATTTATCCGTTTCTTCTAGATTTTCTAGTTTATTTGCGTAGAGGTGTTTGTAATATTCTCTGATGGTAGATTGTATTTCTGTGGGATCAGTGGTGATATGCCCTTTATCATTTTTTATTGCATCTATTTGATTCTTCTCTCTTTTCTTCTTTATTAGTCTTGCTAGCAGTCTATCAATTTTGGTGATCTTTTCAAAAAACCAGCTCCTGGATTCATTAATTTTTTGAAGAGTTTTTTGTGTCTCTATTTCCTTCAGTTCTGCTCTGATTTTAGTTATTTCTTGCCTTCTGCTAGCTTTTGAATGTGTTTGCTCTTACTTTTCTAGTTCTTTTAATTGTGATGTTAGGGTGTCAATTTTGGATCTTTCCTGCTTTCTCTTGTGGGCATTTAGTGCTATAAATTTCCCTCTACACACTGCTTTGAATGTGTCCCAGAGATTCTGGTATGTTGTGTCTTTGTTCTCGTTAGTTTCAAAGAACATCTTTATTTCTGCCTTCATTTCGTTATGTACCCAGTAGTCATTCAGGAGCAGGTTGTTCAGTTTCCATGTAGTTGAGCTGTGTTGAGTGAGTTTCTTGATCCTGACTTCTAGTTTGATTGCACTGTGGTCTGAGAGACAGTTTGTTATAATTTCGGTTCTTTTACATTTGCTGAGGAGAGCTTTACTTCCAACTATGTGGTCAATTTTGGAATAGGTGTGGTGTGGTGCTGAAAAGAATGTATATTCTGTTGATTTGGGGTGGAGAGTTCTGTAGATGTCTATTAGGTCTGCTTGGTGCAGAGCTGAGTTCAATTCCTGGGTATCCTTGTTAACTTTCTGTCTCATTGATCTGTCTAATGTTGACAGTGGGGTGTTAAATTCTCCTATTATTACTGTGTGGGAGTCTAAGTCTCTTTGTAGGTCACTCAGGACTTGCTTTATGAATCTGGGTGCTCCTGTATTGGGTGCATGTATATTTAGGATAGTTAGCTCTTCTTGTTGAATTGATCCCTTTACCATTAGGTAATAGCCTTCTTTGTCTCTTTTGATCTTTGTTGGTTTAAAGTCTATTTTATCAAGACTAGGATTGCAACCCCTGCCTTTTTTTGTTTTCCATTTGCTTGGTAGATCTTCCTCCATCCCTTTATTTTGAGTCTATGTGTGTCTCTGCACATGAGATGGGTTTCCTGAATACAGCACACTGATGAGTCTTGACTCCTTATCCAATTTGCCAGTCTGTGTCTTTTAATTGGAGCATTTAGTCCATTTACATTTAAAGTTAATATTGTTATGTGTGAATTTGATCCTGTCAGTATGATGTTAGCTGGTTATTTTGCTCGTTAGTTGATGCAGTTTCTTCTAGCGTCTTTCTAGGAAAGTTTCTTCCTAGCCTCTTTACAGTTTGGCATGTTTTTGCAGTGGCTGATACCAGTTGTTCCTTTCCATGTTTAGTGCTTCCTTCAGGAGCTCTTTTAGGGCAGGCCTGGTGGTAACAAAATCACTCAGCATTTGTTTTTCTGTAAGGTATTTTATTTCTCTTTCACTTATGAAGCTTAGTTTGGCTGGATATGAAATTCTGGGTTGAAAATTCTTTTCTTTTAGAATGTTGAATATTGGCCCCCACTCTTTTCTGGCTTGTAGGGTTTCTTCCGTGAGATCAGTCTGATGGGCTTCCCTTTGTGGGTAACCCGACCTTTCTCTCTGGCTGCCCTTAACATTTTTTCCTTCATTTCAACTTTGGTGAATCTGACAATTATATGTCTTGGAGTTGCTCTTCTCGAGGAGTATCTTTGTGGCGTTCTCTGTATTTCCTGAATCTGAATGTTGGCCTTCCTTGCTAGATTGGGGAAGTTTTCCTGGATAATATCTTGCAGAGTGTTTTCCAACTTGGTTCCATTCTCCCCGTCACTTTCAGGTACACCAATCAGACGTAGGTTTGGTCTTTTCACATAGTCCCATATTTCTTGGAGGCTTTGTTCATTTCTTTTTATTCTTTTTTCTCTAAACTTCCCTTCTCACTTCGTTTCATTCATTTCATCTTCCATCACTGATACCCTTTCTTCCAGTTGACCACATCGGCTACTGAGGCTTCTGCAGTCTTCATGTAGTTCTGAAAACTTGGCTTTCAGCTCCATCAGCTCCTTTAAGCACTTCTCTGCATTGGTTATTTTAGTTAAACAGTCATCTAATTTTTTTTCAAAGTTTTTAACTTCTTTGCCATTGGTTCGAATTTCCTCCTGTAGCTCGGAGTAGTTTGATCATCTGAAGCCTTCTTCTCTCAACTTGTCAAAGTCATTCTCCGTCCAGCTTTGTTCTGTTGCTGGTGAGGATCTGCGTTCCTTTGGAGGAGGAGGGGCACTCTGCTTTTTATAGTTTCCAGTTTTTCTGCTCTGTTTTCTCCCCATCTTTGTAGTTTTTTCTACTTTTGGTCTTTGATGATGGTGATGTACAGATGGGTTTTTGGTGTGGGTGTCCTCTCTGTTTGTTAGTTTTCCTTCTACCAGACAGGACCCTCAGCTGCAGGTCTGTTGGAGTTTGCTAGAGGTCCACTCCAGACCCCGTTTGGCTAGGTGTCAGCAGCGGTGGCTGCAGAAGAGCGGATTTTCGTGAACAGCAAATTCAGCTGTCTGATCGTTCCTCTGGAAGTTTTGTCTCAGAGGAGTACCCGGCCAAGTGAGGTGTCAGTCTGTCCCTACTGGGGGGTGCCTCCCCGTTAGGCTGCTCAGGGGTCAGGGTCCCACTTTAGGAGGCAGTCTGCCTGTTCTCAGATCTCCAGCTGCGTGCTGGGAGAACCACTACTCTCTTCAAAGCTGTCAGACAGGGACATTTAAGTCTGCAGAGGTTCCTGCTGTCTTTTTGTTTGTCTGTGCCCTGCCCCCAGAGGTGGAGCCTACAGAGGCAGGCAGGCCTCCTTGAGCTGTGGTGGGCTCCACCCAGTTCGAGCTTCCTGGCTGCTTTGTTTACTTGAGCAAGCCTGGGCAATGGCAGGCACCCCTCCCCCAGCCTCACTGCTGCCTTGTAGTTTGATCTCAGACTGCTATGCTAGCAATCAGTGAGACTCTGTGGGCGTAGGACTCTCCGAGCCAGGTGCGGGACACAATCTCCTGGTGTGCTGTTTTCCAAGCCCGTTGGAAAAGTGCAGTATTAGGGTGGGAGTGACCTGATTTTCCAGGTGCCATCTCTCACCCCTTTCTTTGACTAGGAAAGGGAACTCCCTGACCCCTTGCGCTTCCCGAGTGAGGCAATGCCTCGCCCTGCTTTGGCTCTCACACAGTGCGCTGCACGACTGTCCTGCACCCACTGTTTGGCACTCCCTAGTGAGATGAACCCGGTACCTCAGATGGAAATGCAGAAAACACCCGTCTTCTGCGTCACTCATGCTGGGAGCTGTAGACCGGAGCTGTTCCTATTCGGCCATCTTGGCTCCACCTCCCAAGATTTTCTTCAATATTGTACGGAGGTTTTAGTAATAGGGAAAAGAAGACGTGGGATTAATCTCTTCCATGCCAGCAAAGCATGCTTTTTTCAAATCCCTGTTTCTTCATGGCTTCCAAGGTATCTGCAAGTCTTTCTTCTACATACACCTCTCTGACTCATATGGCCAAGTGGAAATTGCATACTTTACAAAAGAGTTACCAAACCTGGGTTGGAAACTCAGCTCAACAACTGACACACGTGTGTGCCAAGCAAGTTAGTTAACTTCTATATCTCCTGACAATGGAGGTGATAAAACCTAAAACCTACCTCTTGGGAAAGGTAAGGAGTTAATATATGTAAGGTACTAACACCAAGTAGAACCATATGTAGCTGGTGCGTGTGTGTGTGTACGTGTGTGGGTGTGTAGCTACATGAATGAAATGCATTGATGGGGTTCAGGACATGTTACTCAAAAATATGGCAGCTTGGCATTTGGAAAAACAGCAGAAGCAGGAAAATCACTCTCACTTTCCCTTATTCTGCTCCCCTAAAGCAGGTTATAAAACCTTCATTCCAGAGGTGCCCCCCTATACCCACAGGAAAGGAATGTCCTTGCCTCTAGAGACACAGAGGCACAGAGAAGAATCTGAACAAACAGGCCTTGCTAAGATCCTCCCAGTTTATTACCATTAGATCATACACTCTTTGTCCAAACATACTTTGCCACAGCTATCCACTTCTTCATTAAGCTTAGCATAAAAATACATGGGTTTCCCTGTTTCTTTGGGTCTGAAGGCTCCTATATCATGTAAAACTTAAATACACTTGTATGGTTTTCTCTTGTTTCTGCCTTTTGTTATAGGGGCCTCAGTCATAAACCCAACAATTGATGAGGAAAGACATCTTTCCTCCCCAACAGTAACCTTGTGTCTATATGGCTTTACATAATGCTGTCACTTCAGTTCTTCTCATTTTGATGAGGATATTTGATATAAATATCTTTTTCTAATTGCAGGGACTACTTGAACTTTTATACTGATCTTCATGGTACAAATAGAGTTGTCCAGTTAAAAAAATAATTCCTAAAAGTGGCCTTTTATTCAGACTCTGTAGTGTTACTGGTTTTGTTTTGATTGTGTATATGTGTGTGTGTGTGTATCTCCTAATCTTTTAGTTCTTTCCATTGCCACAGTTTGTCTCCTGCAAGCCTCTACGAGAAGTGGTCCTGGTGGCCGTCCAGCTGGGCAGTTGATGGAGCTGTTCCAACTCCCTGATTTCAGAGTTTCCACTGGCCTCTCCACCATGCCCCTTCAAATATGTCCTTAGCTAGTTTAGTACTAGATAGACTGCTTGCTCTAGCAAATACATCTGAATGATTTCTTTTGCAAGAAAATTGTATTAAGGTACTTTTTTTTTCCCAGAGGAAAACAGCCCCCTGGTGTCTGATGGTTAAAAATGTTATCCTAGATCTATCAATGAGTAAATTATCTGTAAGTGAATGAAGACTTAGGGGGAGAAGGGATATTCACTCTTCGAGGGCACCACTGAATTACTTTCTCATAAATTTGAGAGCCCTAAAAGCATTTTTTTCTTCACATTCTGAGAGGATTTCAACTTGTTTCAAAAATGCATGCCATAAAAATTAAACGACAAAGGTGTCAGATGTGGGTAAGAATTCAAAACAAGAGGAAAAAGCAGCCTTATATCATTGCTATTGTCATGTGGCCAGTTTGTTCCCAAGCTTCTCAGTGGTCAAAATAGAGAGACAAACTCTCTGTTTTAAGAGTTACAGTGTCATAAATGCAAATTAACTTTTTCTCAAGCCAAGAGGGAATTTTATGTGACCTTTCTCCCAAGGAAAGCCATTACAATAACTATTAAAGTCCTAGTTTGACCCAAATTTCTGGACAACTCAAAACCCTAGGGACATTTTGTCAGTTAGCTTGGGCCTAGGGAAAAAGTGTAGCAGTGTTTATGTACACACAGACAGAATAAGACTATAATCTCTAATCCCCTATGCTTGGGCATCTGAGTGATGTGAGCCTGCCCTGGCTTTTCCATGTGGCAGCATTATGTAATGTGGTATAATTGCAAACAGTACTAAATGTGATTTTAGGTCATTTTATTTTTTTTTTGAGATGTAGTTTCGCTCTTCTCGCCCAGGCTGGAGTGCAATGGTGTGATCTCGGCTCACTGCAACCTCCACCTCCCGGTTTCAAGCGATTCTCGTGCCTCAACCTCCTTAGTAGCTGGGATTACGGTACCTTGCCACCAAGTCCAGCTAATTTTCATATTTTTAGCAGAGATGGGGTTTCATCATGTTGGCCAGGCTGGTCTCGAATTCCTGACCTCAGGTAATCCCCCCATCTTGGCCTCCCAAAGTGTTGGGATTACAGGCGTGAGCCACCACACCTGGCAGATTTTAGATCATTTAACTGAAGGGAAAGTTGTATTACATTGGTGCAAAAGTAATTGCGGGTTTTCCTATTGCTTTCAATTGCAAAAACCGCAATTACTTTGGCACCCACATAATATTTATCCTTCAAGGGCGTGCCAAAGTATCTCTGTCTTGTGAAGTTCTGGGGCATTTCAGAAATCCCTGGCATAACCCCTAACACAGTAGCAGAGATCTCCTATGACCTCCGCATTGATATGTCTCAATGAAAGCAGTGCAGTGATTCACTTTCATGTCTGCTCCTCAGCTAGCCTGTGAGAGTCCTGAGGGAAGGCTGCCTCTTCTCTTCCATCGTTGAATGCTGGCGCCCAGCTTGGTGCCTTCTACAATGAACATGGATCGGAAGAATGAAGCTGATGTGCTAGTCAGTTCTAAGTGCTTTACATGGTTTTTCTCATTTAGTCCTTCTAACAGCTGTATGAGATAGTTACTCTTATTATCCCTATTTTACAGATGAAGAAGCCATGGCCCAAAGAGTAATTTCCCTCTTTACTGGAAGTAAATGTTAGAAGAGAGAATTTAAGGCCATTCTCTCAAACAATACACTGGAATGAAGACTTAGTCTGAATTTTTAAGGAGGCAAGCCAGTCTTGGGCTTGGGAGGCTCTAAACGTGCTGGTGGATTGTATCACAGGAAAAGAGTAAAATCTTGTGTGTATTGAGATGCTTCCGTCTGAATTCTCTCTTATTCTCACAGTCCCAGGAATGAGGTCCCTCACTTATGGCCAACAAACATTATCTTCAGAAGCCGTGGGGTATCTGTAGGGGCAAGCATGGCTGAGCAAACTGAGCAGCTTTATAGATCTTTATTTCTTAAAGATTCTTTATTTCTTAAAGCACAATATCATTTTAAAATTTAGTAATAAAGCTAAATAGGTGTGTGGATGGCACTGCATTAACTTATTGGAAGCTACCAGATAGAAAAATAGAGGCAATAATCTTTGCATCTAATGTCTCCTAAATGTTTACTCTCTCTGAAAGCAAAGTACCATTTACAATTTTGTGTTAATTCACTCTAAACTCAGCAGATTCTTAAGTGGTCTGACATAAATAGTTTTCTGGGGGAAAGAATGAACCAGTTAAACTAATTTAATGTTGCCATTTGCTCTAACATTTTGATAAATAACCCCTGTGCTGAAAGGGAACTATGTTCTTTTGATATGCTTCACGTATTTTTTTCCAAGGGCATCCCAAATGGGTTGACTGCAAATATTTCTACTGATGAGATGGCCTTAAAATATTACTGCTGCATTATAGGCATAAATAGTGAGTTTCATTAGGTTTCTTGAGTCCCACTTGGATGGCATAGTAAATCTCAGAATAACTGTGCATGGTAAATAGATGAAGAGCTTTTTGGATATAATTAATTTGTTCTAACATAACTACTAGCTATCTTAACATTGCAGTTCTAACTCAGTCTCAAGCTACTTTAAGTACATAAAACAATTTAGAACTGTTATAGGGATTCTTCATGAGCCCAAAGGATTACTACCTTAAAAAGAAAACTCTCCAGTTTGAGAGAGACATGAAGGTATCAATTAAATTCTTCCTTTACTTCACTAATATTCACTGTAATTTGGTTATCATCTCAGCTCTAACATCTGTCACCTAAAGTGCTGTCATGCAGCATATTCACAATAAATCTAACTGAATCGAATCCTTCATGTTCTGTCCTAAATGATAGATTGTACTTTGTCAGTTCTTGGATGGTTGTTCGTTTAGGTGTAAATCCTGATGAACTCAAAGTTTTATTTGTAAATGTGTATTGGCACTGAGGTAGAAAGAGGGGTTTTTTGAAGCCAGGAATAGGCTTGGCCTTGGAGATAATGTACAGTTATACTAGCAGTGCATAAGAGTGCCAGATTTCCCACCTCTTTGCCAATATTGTTTTGAAGAGACCAGGCCTTTTGTCTTGTAGGCTGTTCCATATTCTGATTTGTCTAATGGTAACCTCAGGATGGAGTTGAACTTGTTTCTCTATCACCTGCCTTTCTGGTAAACTTAAAGGTAGACCTGAGTTGATTCAGGTTCAATCTTCTGGGAGCAAATACTTCATAGGTGACACTGTTACTTCATCTTGTATAGGATCTGGAGTCACATCATGTTATGCTATCCCTCTACTCATGATGTCTGGTTATGGTGCTGATGGCCAGTCCCTCCATTGGAAGATATGTTTCTTACTTTACAATTAGAAAATAGTTAGTGGGATGCATTTATTTAATTTTAATGAGATGGGACATATTTGCATATGTTATTCACCAAGACATTATTAATTTTCATTGTTGAGGAAGCAAGGTTTTTTTATTTGGAGCAGGGCAAGGGGGCATCCCAGCACTCCCCAGTTCACACCAGGCAGATTCCCACTCAGCAGTAAGTCCCAGAGGATATTCAGACCAAAGGCAACTGGAACAATTCTGTTGCTTAAACCATTTTAAGGGTTAGGTGTAGCTGAAAGCTATACCAGGGAATTTGGAGGATAATTTTAGTTTGTTTACTTTGTAAATAAATAATACATCCATGTAATTGAAAATTCAAAATATATAAAGGATAAAAAGTAGAATCTCTGTTTCAGTTATCTATTTGTATGTAACAAAACTCCCCAAAACAGTGGCTTAAAACAGTAATGGTATCTTCATTCAGTAATGAAGCTGGGGATGAATGGGCCCAGATAGTTGGTTCTTGTTCAGGTTCTCACACAGTTGCTGTCAGACAGTGGCTGGAGCTGGGCCCATCTCAGATGGCATCACTCACGTTTGTTGGTAGAGCTGAGAAGATTCAAAAAAGCTAGAGGCTGGAGCAGCTGAGGCTCCTTGGACATCTCTCTTCTTTCTCTTCTCTCTGTCCCTCACTATGTAGTTTCTCTACTGGTGGCCTCCCGGCTGGGCTTTTAACATGGCAGCTGATGACTTGTGGAGTGATTGTCCCAAGGGAAGCCTGCAGACACCACATGCCCTTTTCAAATGCAGCCTCGGACTTCATGCAGCACAAATTCTATTCCATTCCATTCATTAGGAGAGGGGCAAAGGCCCACCAGTGTCCAAGGAAGGGTCAGAGCTTCCACCTCCTGATGGGAGAATTTGCAACCATGTTTCAAAACCATCATGTTCCCCTCATAGCCCTTTTCCCCAGCCACCCAGTTCACTTTTCCCAATGCAACCAATGTCACCACTTTCTTGGGGAGAATTGAAGAGATGCTCTATATGTGAGATAAACATATATATTTTTTCACTTAGCATAGTGTAAACAGTGTCCCATACCTTGATTTTTTAAAAAAACATTTATTGAACGCCTGCTATGTCCAGGTGTCTTTATATATCTGATCTCTTTAGTCCCCACAGAGGTTCACTAACTTTCCACCTTAGTGACTGTATTAGATTCTTAGAGTGCTGTGACAAATTACAGATGGCCTAGAACAACAGAAGTTTATTCTCTAGCAGTTCTGGAGGCCAGAAGCCTGAAATCAAGGTATTGGCAGGGTTGGTTCCTTCTGGAGGCTTTGAGGGAGAACCCATTCCATGCCTGTCTCCCAACTTCTGGTGGCTGCCCACAGTTTTGACATTCCTTGGGAAGTAGCCACATCACACCAATCTCTGCCTACATCTTCACATGGACCTCCCCTCTGTGCATGTCTGTATCTTCTTTTCTGTCTGTTATAGGGACACTCTTTATTGAATTAAGGGCCCACCCTAAATCCAACATGACTTTATCTTGAGATCCTTAATTTAATTACATCTGCAAAAATTCTGTTTCCAAATAAAGTCACATTCACAGGTACCAGGGGTTAGGAACTGGACGTATCTTTTGGAGGCCACTATTTAACCTGCTACAGTGACCAAGTGAAGAACTAAATCCAAGTTCTTTCTGATTCCAAGTCCAGTGCACTTTGGACTCAACCACGCTCTCTCCCTCTGTGAAACAACTTTGCCAGTGTTAAGAATTCTCTTCTTCCTCAGGTACACTGATTATTCTTAAGTTTGGTTATTTAACATAATCCCAGACTTCTTAGAGGCTTTGTTCATGTTTTCTTATTCTTTTTTTTTTGTTTTTGTTGGATTGGGTTAATTTGAAGAGCTTGTCTTTGAGCTCTGAATTTCTTTCATCTGCTTGTTCAATTCTATTGCTGAGACTTCCCAAAGCATTTTGCATTTCTAAAAGTGTGTCCAAAGTTTCCTGAATTTTTTATTGTTTTTTATTTAAGCTATTTCCATGAATATTTCTCCCTTCACTTCTTGTATCATTTTTTGGATTTCCTTGCATTGGGCTTCACCTTTCTCTGGTCCCTCCCTGATTAGCTTAATAACTGACTTCCTGAATTCTTTTTCAGGTAAATCAGGGATTTATTCTTGGCTTGGATCCATTGCTGGTGAACTAGTGTGATTTTGGGGGGATGTTGAAGAGCCTTGTTCTGTCACATTACCTGGGTTGGTTTTCTGGTTCCTTCTCATTTGGGTAGACTCTGTCAGAGGGAAGGTCTAAGGCTGAAGGCTATTGTTCAGATTCTTTTGTCTATGGGATGTTCCCTTGATGTAGTACTGTCCCCATTTTCCTATGGATGTGCCTTCCTGTGAGCTGAACTGCAGTGATTGCTGTCTCTCTTCTGGGTCTAGCCACCCAGTGAGTCTACCTGGCTCCAGGCTGGTACTGGGGGTTGTCTGCACAGAGTCCTATGATGTGAACCGTCTATGGGTCTCTCAGCCATGAATACCAGCCTCTGTTCTGGTGGAGGTGGCAGAGGGTGCAATGGACTCCGTGACGGTCCTTAGCTTTGCTGGTTTAATGCTCTATTTTTGTGCTGGTTGGCCTTCTGCCAGGAGGTGGCGGTTTCCAAAAAGCATCAGCTGTAGTAGTGTGGATAGAGACCTGCGGTGGGCGTATCTGAGCTCAGACTCTCCCTGGGCGGTTCTTGCTGAGCCTGCTGTGGCAGATGGGGGTGAGATTCCCAGGTCCCTGGACTTGTGTACCTAGGAGGATTATGGCTGCCTCTGCTGAGTCATGCAGTTATCAGGGAAATGGGGGAAATCTGGCAGTCACAGGCCTCATTCAGCTCCCACACAAACCGAAGGGTCAGTCTCACTTTCACCATGCCCCCTGCAACAGCCCAGAGTCCAGATAGAGGGCAATGGGCTTGAAAATTTGCCCGAGGCTATCCCCCTCCCAGCTGCGAAAGAAAAGGACTTGGTTCTTCCCTGGTCTGTGAAGTCTGCACACTTGATTCACACCCTCCTCCAAGTGCTTTTCCAGTGTTAAGGACCACATCATAGTTTCTCATTATTATTCTGGGATTATATGGTTTTTGTGCTTCTAATTTATACCAGGAAGTACCTTGGGCACCTGGAAGAAATCACTGAATTCTACTGAATTTTTCATTTGCTTATAAGGGCATCCCTTGCCCAAATAATTTTTTAGTGCTAATTGGGCTATGCTCTTGGGAGTTGTTAAATCATCCAAGCTTATAGCAAAAATAAGAAGTTGGCTAACATGTATTGAATGTTTATTATGTGTTAGGCCTGCACTAAGTGCTTTATATACATTATCTCACTTCATCCTAGGAGACTGTGATTGTCACCATCTCTTATTGACAGAAGAAACTGAGGTTCAGTGAGGTTAAAGAACTGCTAAGTGGCGCAGCTGAGATTCAAACCCAGGCAGTCTGACGCCAAACCCTGCACTCTTGAAGCTGTAATAACTTTACACCCAGTCAGCACCCCTCCCAGCAGGCTGGCCCAGAGCCAGTCAAGCTTAATGGACAAAGACTTGTTAATCATGAGAATTAATCATGTATTTCTCAGAGGAACAGACTGGGCATTCAGATGTCTCTTTGTTTTCTCTCATTTCGTTTTTGGAGTGACACTGTTGAAAGATATTTGGAACTCTTGAATGAAAAACACTTGGAACTTAAGCTTACCTTTTAGGAAAAAATAAAATCAGGGTATTTCCTTTCCGTCACTACCATTCCAGTCCCTTTGGTCTGGAGTTTCCTTATGCATTCATTACTCAGAGCAGTTACTTTGAATTTGTCAGCACATTACAATGCAGTTATGCTCGAGAAATACAGCAGTTTTCCCCCACCACAAAGGCTGAATTTGTTTTGGTTTGTCATCAGTGTAAAACAAATTTCCCTTCAACAGGGTAATATAATAAAAAGCCACATAACTACAAAAGAAGATATAGTAAGTTAGACCTAGTCAGCACTATAATTCTTTCTTTCTAATTAATATTTCTGAAGTATCTGTAGCTGAAACAAGAAAGATAAATCACTAATATGACCCGAAAGTCTAAACAAAAGCTTATTGCCTTAGAGCATATTCATTTATTTTTAAAGCACATGTCAGATTTTAAAGGATGACTCTGTAAAAATATTTTAACTACTTAAAACATTAGCTGCAAAGTTGCCATTCTATCATCTTAAGTTAAATGCTGAACTAAACTAGAATTGCTTGTTGCCTTGTCTTTCCTGTAATGAAATTTGTTAATGATGGTGTATTTATAGTTTATATGGAAAAGGTTATCTTCTTTTGTATATTGCCCTCTTTTAATTAACTAAGGATGCTTGAAAAATAATTGAAGCCTAAAAGTCTTTCAGATAGATTTATTATTTTCCTGTTAAAGTAACAAGGTCACTTTTATTTAAAGGATCAAGTTAGCTTGCTTTACCTGCAAAGCAATCTGTAAATCATGCATTTGAGAGGTTCTTAGGAAGATACCCTTGAATTCAGTGTTGCAATTTAGTTGTGCTAAGATGAAGAAGATTGGGGAACAAAAACGGGAGTCTAGAGGTCTGGAAGATTGGCCCTCTTGCCCATTTGCTGAGTTACTTCCTCTCCTGAACATCAGATACCAATAAGTCACCAGGACAAGAGGCAAGATATGTAGGGTGGAGTTGCAATGCACCTGGGAATCAATGTGTTTGGACTTTTGAAAGCCATAACATAGAAAACTCTAACAGTTGTATATAAAATTTTAATTTTATTATTTGGATATTTTGTGTGCATCAATTGGACATTTGGTGATTCTTGCTCAACATGTTGTTTTATAGATAGTCTATATATTTGAAAAGAACAAAATGTCTGCCCTGGCTTTCTGCATACCATGAATTTGCTTGACAGTGGCGAATTTGATGAATTTCCCAATACCTTGGTGAGGAAGCTATCATTTTCATTGTAGAACCAAGGAAGCTAAAGAGCAGAGAGCTTAAGCGATTTGCTCAAGGTCAGTTGGAGATCAGGGAATATTTGACTCCAAACTTCCTGTGCTAATTATTATTCAGTTTCTCTGTCTCTGATTTTTGCCTTTATTAATAACTGGTTTTTCTTTTTTTAGAGTTGAAGAAAATAAATCTAAAAACCTTTCTAAAAGAAAACTAGTTTTTGATATTTTTGTAGTCAATAAGCCCGCTTGGCTATTCTTGAATCCAGGTTTCTTTTTTTCTTTTCTTTTCCTTTTTTTTTTTTTTTTTTTGACGGGGTCTTGCTCTATTGCCCAGGCTGGAGTGCAATGGTGTGATCTCAGCCCACTGCAACCTCTGCCTCCTGGGTTCAAGTGAGTCTCCTGCCTCAGCCTCTGGAGTAGCTGGGGTTACAGGCACATGCCACCACACCCGGCTAATATTGATTTTCAGTAGAGATGGGGTTTCACTGTGTTGGCCAGGCTGGTCTGGAACTCCTGACCTCAGGCGATCCACCCTCCTTGGCCTCCCAAAGTGCTGGGATTACAGGTGTGAGACACCATGGCTGGCTGATTCCAGGTTTCTTAAATCTTTTTTTATTGCACTGAAATGGGGAGGCTTGAACATAGATGACTGTTATTCTAATGCCCAAATTTTCAATATGCTGTGCTGACCTTTGGCTGCAAGACTGTCTCTATGTTATCTAAATTCTTTGGGGTTCTACTCCCAACATTCAATTCTCATAACTCTGGTATAACCTGCCCCTTGCTGTGCAGTAGATCTTACACAGAAGATCTAATAAAAATCATTTTTTATTTTCTTTTTCTTCTATCTCACCATCTAGAAAAACACCAAAGTACAGGAGTAATGAAATAAATTATCTGGTCAATTTCCATTTCATTTTGATTTCCAAAATTATTAATTAATTATATTTTTTATTGTAGTAAAATGTACATAATGTAAAATTTACCACTTTAGCCATTTTTAAGTGTACAATTCAGTGACATTAAGTTAATTCATATTGTTGTACAATCATCACCACTATGTATCTCTGCAAATTTTTTATCTTCCCAAATGAAACTTTTGTACCCATTAAACAGTAATTCTCCATCCCCTTTAACCCTCACCCCCTGGTGACCACTATTCTACTTTTGTCTTTATAAATGTGACGGTGGGTACTTTATATATGTGGAATCATGCAATATTTGCCCTTTTGCATCTAACTTATTTCACTTAGCATGATGTTTTCAAAGTTCATCCGTTTGTAGCATGTATCAGAATTTCACTGCTTTTTGAGGCTGAAAAATATTTCATTTTATGTATATACCATATGTATTAGTCAGGGTTCTCCAGGAAAACAGAACCAATAGGATATATGTAGGAGGAGATTTATTATAAGGAATTGGTTCACACAATTATGGAGGCTGAGAAATCTCACAATCTGCCGTTTGCAAGCTGGAGCCCAGGAAAGCTAATGGTGAGCTTCAGTCCAAGTCTGAAGGCCTGGGAACCAGAGCAGCCGATGGTATAAATTTCAGTCTGGGTCTGAAAGCTGAGAAGCAGAAACACTGAGGGCAGGAAAAGATGGATGTCTCTGCTCTAGCAATCAGGTAAGAAGGGCCAAATTCTTCCTTTCTCTACATTTCTGTTCTCTTCAGGCCCTCAATAAATTGGATGATGCCCACCCACATTGGGGAGGGCAAACTGCTGTCCTAAATTCCCTGATTCAATGCTAGTTTCATCTGCAAACACCTACACAGACACACCAGGGAATAGTGTTTAGTCAAATATCTGGGCATCCTGTGATCAGTCAAGTTGACACATAAAATTAACCATCACAACACATTTTAATTATTTACTCATCTATTGATAAACATCTACTGATTCCACCTTTTGACTATTGTGAATAAGGCTGCTATGAAAATTGATGGACAAATACCTGTTTGAGTCCTTGTGTTAGTCTGCTCTCACATGGCTAATAAAGACATACCTGAGACTGGGTAATTTAAAAATGAAAGAGGTTTAATTGACTCACAGTTCAGCATGGCTGGGGAAGCCTCAGGAAACTCACAATCATTGCAGAAAGGGAAGCAAATGTGTCCTTCTTCACATGGTGGCAGCAAGGAGAAATGCCTGGCAAAAGGGAGAAAAGCCCCATATAAAACCATCAGATCTCATGAGAACTCACTCATGACCATGAGAACAGCCTGAGGGTAACTGCCTCCCACCAGGTCACTCCTATGACATGTGGGGATTATGGGAAGCACAATTTAAGATGAGATTTTGGTGGGGACACAGCCAAACCATATCATTCTGCTCCTTCCCAAATCTCATGTCCTCACTTATCAAGACATAATCATACCCTTCCAACAGTCCCCCAAAGTCTTAACTCATTCCAGCGTTAACTCAAAAGTCCAAGTCCAAAGTCTCATCTGAGACAAGGTAAGTCCCTTCCACCTATGAGCCTGTAAAATCAAAAGCAAGTTAGTTACTTCCTCTATACAATGGGGGTACAGGCATCGGGTAAATACACCCATTCCAAATTGGAGAAATTGGCCAAAACAGCAGGGTTACAGGCCCCATGGAAGTCTGAAATCCAATAGAGCAGTCATTAAATTTTAAAGTTCCAAAATGATCTCCTTTAACTCCAAGTCTTACATGCAGGACACACTGATACAAGAGGTGGGCTCCCATGGCCTTGGGCAGCTCCACCCCTGTGGCTTTGCAGGGTAATGCCCCCTTCTCTGCTGCTTTCATGGCTGGCATTGAGTGTCTGTGGCTTTTCCAGTGCAAAAGCCACATGGATTTTGCAAAAGCGACACGGTGCAAGCTGTCGGTAGATCTACCATTCTGGGGTCTGGTGAACAGTGGCTCTCTTCTCACAACTCCACTAGGCAGTTCCCCAGTGGGGATTCTGTGTGGGGGCTCTAACCTCACATTTCCCTTCCACACTGTCCTAGCAGAGATTCTCCATGAAGGCTCTGACCCTACAGCAAAATTCTGCCTGGACACCCCAGAATTTTCACACATCCTCTGAAATCTAGGTGGAGGTTCCCAAACCTCAATTCTTGTCTTCTGCACATCTTCAGGACCAACACTACATGGAAGCTGCCAAGGCTTGGGGCTTGCACCCTCTGAAGCAACAGCCTGAGCTGTATGTTGGCCCCTTTTAGCTACACCTGAGATGCAGAGCACCAAGTTCCGAGGCTGCACAGAGCAGCAGGGGGGCCCTGGGCCCAGCCCATGAAACCATGTTTCCCTCCTAGGCCTCCCAGCCTGTGATGGGAGGTGCTGCTGTGAAGGTCTCTGAAATGCCCTGGAGACTTTTTCCCCATTGACTTGGTGATTAATATTTGGCTCCTTATTACTTATGCAAATTTCTGCAGCCAGCTTGAATTTCTCCCCAGAAAATGGTTTTTTTTTTTCCTTTTGCATCGTCAGGCTGCAAATTTCCCAAACTTTTATGCTCTGCTTCCTCTCGAATGCTTTGCCGCTTAGAAATTTCTCTCACCAGATACCCTAAATCATCCCTCTCAAGTTCAAAGTTCCACAGATCTCTAGGGCAGGGGCAAAATGATGCCAGTCTTTTTGAATAGCAAGAGCGACCTTTACTCTAGTTTCCAACAGGTTCCTCATCTCCATCTGAGACCATCTCAGCCTGGGCTTCATTGTTCATGTCATTATCAGCATTTTTGTCAAAGCCATTCAACAAGTCTCTGGGAAGTTCCAAACTTTCCCACATCTTCCTGTCTTCTGGGCCCTCCAAGTCTCTAGGAAGTTTCAAACTTTCCCACATTTTCCTGTCTTCTTCTGAGCCCTCCAAATGGTTCCAACATCTGCCTGTTACCCCATTCCAAAGTCGCTTCTACATTTTTGGGTATCTTTACAGCAGCACCCCACTCTCTGCAGTACCAATTTACTGTTTTAGTCCATTCTCATGCTGCTAATAAAGACACACCTGAGACTGGGTAATTTATAAAGGAAAGAGGTTTAATTGACTCACAGTTCAGCATGGCTGGGGAAGCCTCAGGAAACTTACAATCATGGCAGAAGGGGAAACAAACATGTCCTTCTTCACATGGTGGCAGCACAGAGAAGTGTCGAGCAAAAGGGGGAAATGTCCCATATAAAACCATCAGATCTCATGAGAACTCACTCACAATCACGAGAATAGCATGAAGGTAACCATCCTCATGATTAAATTACCTCCCACCAGGTCTGTCCCATGACATGTGGGGATTATGGGAGCTACAATTCAAGATGAGATTTTGGTGAGGACACAGCCAAACCGTATCAGTCCTTGTTTTCAATATATCTAGAAGTAAAACTGCTGGATCATATGGTAATTCTATTTAAATTTTGAGGAACAGCCATACTATTTTCCACAGCATCTGCACTGTTTTACATTCTCACTAGCAATACACAAAGGCTCCAGTTTCTCCACATTCTCATCAACACTTCTTTTTGTTTTTTTGATAATAGTTATCCTAATGGGTATGAAATGGTTAATCAGTTCTATTTTAAGTGACGTCCAGAATAGGCTTGTGTCATATTTGCAGTGGTCCATCGTCTTCTGAAGAGCTTTTCTAAGTATGGGAAACTTCCATGTTATAATTTCTGCCCTTGCAATACAGAACTCAGAGTTCAAACCCCCAGCTTCCCTTTCAGCTAGAATAAAATCACGTGGCCTGGACTCTACTAATCAGATACACCCGTGTGAGATTTAAATTCCCAAGTAACAAACAAAAGATATAAGCGCTTTTCACTGTTTTCATTTTGTAGGATTGTGTGGTGGCAATGGAGTCTGAGTTCTGGGGACATTAACCGTTGCAATAGGTCCAGTGCAGTCAGGTTCCAGGTCTGTAGGGTGACAGTGGCATTTGTTTATCAAGCCATTTCTGTGGCATGATTTTGGACTGTTCCTGGAAGCTTAGCATCAAGCCTATTTTTCCAACCAATAAAGTCAGTCCAGTCTAGTTTAAAACTTCAACTGAATAACTAATTGAATATTTGTCTTCACCCTGCCCCATGCCAGCAGCTAGGCTTCTACTCAAGAGCCTTCGAGTGGGGAAAGGGCATTGTCTTCACATTCACTCTTCTCTCTTTTTCCTCTCAGTTTCTGCAGTGTAGGGGCAGGGAGGATGGATGAAAAAAATAAAGAATGTTCACCTAACTGAGTGTTATGGTAGTCCTCTCTCAGATATCATTCCCCTTCTGTATTTAGGCACATGTGTAAATACCAGCTCGCTGGTGGTGGACCAAAATTTGAAAGCTGTAGGTGAACAAAAATCAAACCAGCTTGCACTCACACCTCTTTGAGTTCAGTCTTTTTTCTTTCTTTTTTTTTGAGACAGATTCTCATTCTGTCGGTCAGGCTGGAGTGCAGTGGCACAATCTCGGCTCACTGCAAACTCCATCTCCCGGGCTCAAGTAATTCTTTTGCCTCAGCCTCCTGAGTAGCTGGGATTACAGGCGTGTGCCACCACGCCTGGCTAATTTTTGTATTTTTAGTAGAGATGGGGTTTCACCATGTTGGTCAGGCTGGTCTCGAACTTCTGACCTCAGGTAATCTGCCCGCCTCAGCCTCCCAAAGTGCTGGGATTACAGGCTTGAGCCACTGCGCCTGGCTGCATTCAGACTATTTAACATGCTAATTACTGAAGGTGCAGCCATTTGAGGGCCCTGTTCTTATATGCGTGGGGGGTGGGGGGTGTCGTTCTTGGTTCCAGCTGTTCACAGTCACTGGACCCATCTCCTGGCTTGGGACATACACTCAGGCATGACCTTTGCCACCTCCCTCCCCCAGTTTTGGCCAGTAGTGGAATATCCGATAGCCTGCAACTACTGGAGTCTCTTACTTGATGGGTCATACTTTTAGGTTGTGCACTAGCAGGAGTTCAAACCTAGCTATTTGTGGATCCACATGAAACTTACGCACCTTTGTTCCACCAAATAGGGTAAGTATTGACTGCTACACATTTGCATTCTCTCTGTTCTGTCACTTTTTTCCCCTTTCTTTTTCTTCTGTACATAAAGATACAGGGCACAGATCAGCAAGGGCACTGTCTAAACAGAACCCAAACTAAAGAATAAGATGTCAATAAGATGCTAGATCTCTGAGAGTTATAGATGGAGCCCTTTTTACATTGGGGGAATTTGGAAAAAGGCCGTTTCCTTTTTCTCTCCCAAGGGGAGAGGTGGGAAAAGCCACTACTCTCATCCTTCATCAGCAACACCCAACTTGCAGGATTCTTTCTTCTCTCTCTAATCTCTCGTATACAGACTGGAGATGGTGGAAGAAAGAGTTGGGCAGGAGCTGTAGGAATAATTGCGGAGCCCATTTGGCCACTTCTTTAAAATCCCTGGAAGAATTGGCTGGCCTTAATTAGTTTCACTTATCTTTAAAATCTGGGGCATTTCACACCTCTCTTATCCATGGGCAATAAGTCATATTACACTCAGCATTCTATTACATCCACTCCCTAGATCTTTTTTTCTGAGTAAAAGCCCATTGATTTATAGTTTCCTTCCAAAATTCCATATCTTTGAACAAGACTATTCTTGTGTCTCCAGTGTTTTATCTTTGTGGCTATAATTTTTGTGTCCAGGAGGGTATTAATCTGTTTTCACACTGCTATCAAGGCACTACTTGAGACTGGGTAATTTATAAAGAAAAGAGGTTTAATTGACTCACAGTTCTGCATGGCTGTGGAGACCTCAGGAAACTTACAATCATGGCAGAAGATGAAGGAGAAGCAAGAAACTTCTTCACAAGGCACCAGGAGAGAGAGCAAAAGAACGAGGAAGTGCCACACTTAAAACCATCGGCTTTCATGAGAACTCCCTCACTATCACTAGAACTGGGATTATTAGGCTTTTTCCTATAGAGTTGTTCAAGCTCCTTATATATTCTGGTTATTAATCCCTTGTCAGATGAGTAGTTCATAAATATTTTCTCCCATTCTGTGGGTTGTCTCTTCACTTTGTTGATTGTTTCCTTGCTGTGCAGAAGCTTTTTAACTCAGTGTGATCCCATTTACCCATTTTTGCTTTGGTTGTCTGTGCTTGTGGAGTATTGCTCAATAAATTTTTGCCCAGAACAATGTCCTGGAGATTTTCCCCAATGTTTTCTTGTAGTAGTTTCATAGTTTGAGGTCATAGATTTAAGTCTTTAATCCATTTTTATTTGATTTTTGTATATGGCGAGAGATAGGGGTCTGGTTTCATTCTTCTGCATATGGATATACAGTTTCCCCAGCACCATTTGTTGAAGAGACTGTCTTTTCCCCAGTGTATGTTCTTGGCACATTTGTCAAAAACGAATTCACTGTAGGTGTTTGGCACATTTGTTGAAAATAAGTTCACTGCAAGTGTGTGGATTTGTTTCTGGGGTCTGTATTGGTCTATGTGTCTGTTTTTATGTCAGTACCATACTGTTTTGGTTACTACAGGTCTGTAGCATAATTTGAAGTCAGGTAATATGATTCCTCTAGTTTTGTTCTTTTTGCTTAGGATAGCTTTGGGTATTCTGGGTCTTTTGTGGTTCCATATGAATTTTTGGACTTTTTAATATTTCTGTAAAGAATCTTATTGGTATTTTAATAGAGATTTCATTGAATCTGTAGATTGCTTTGGGCCTTCATGCTTTTAATATAGTAATAGTGTAATTTTGCTTAGATCAATGATCAGTGTTTATATTATTCTAACTGGCTTTTGAGTGTGACTCACTTTTGCTCTTATAAAGCTTTTAAGATCTTGTTCCCATTGTTCTGATATTTCACAATGATTTGCCTTGCTATGAATCTATTTTCATTCATTGTTCTGAGAACTTAGTGAGGCTTTTGGTCTGGAAATTCATGTATTTGAATTCAGAAAATTTCCTTAAATTATTTCTATTTTTTTCTTATTCACCTTATTCTCTTCTTAAATCCTCATAATCTAGACGTTGATCTTCCTAGACTGTTTATATAATGTTTTATATTTTCTATATAAAAACACAAACATACATTTATATAACTTTTCCTTTTATTTTTCTTCTCTTTGCTTTTTGCTCTACTTTCTGAGAGGTTGATTCAACCTCAACTTCCAACTTTTCTATTGAATGTTTGTGTTCACTATCAGGTTTTTCTTTTCTTTTCTTTTCCTTCCTTCCTTTCATTTCCTTTCTTCTTTTCTTTTCCTTCCTTCTTTTCTCTCTCTCTCTGTCTCTCCTTCCTCCCTCTCTCCCTTCCTCCCTCTCTCCCTCTCTTCATCCCTTCCTTTTCTTTATTTCCTTCTTTCTTTTTTTTTAGACAGGTCTTACTCTGTCACCCAGGCTAGAGTTCAGAGGCATGATCTCGGCTCACTGCAACCTCCGCCTCCCAGGCTCAAGCGGTCCTCCTGCCTCAGCCTCCTGAGTACCTGGGACTACAGGCACACACCACTATGCCCAGCTAATTTTTGTATTTTTAGTAGAGATGAGTTTCACTGTGTTGGTCAGGCTGGTCTCAAACTCCTGGTGTTAAGCAATCTGCCTGCCTTGGCCTCCCAAATGCTGGGATTATAGGTGTGAGCCACTGTGCCAGGCCTCAGCTTTTTAATTATTATTATTATTATTTTTTATTATTATACTTTAAGTTTTAGGGTACATGTGCACAATGTGCAGGTTTGTTACATATGTATCCATGTGCCATGTTGGTGTGCTGCACCCATTAACTTGTCATTTAGCATTAGGTATATCTCCTAGTGCTGTCCCTCCACCTTCCCCCCACCCCACAACAGTCCCCGGAGTGTGATGTTCCCCTTCCTGTGTCCATGTGTTCTCATTGTTCAATTCCCACCTATGAGTGAGAACATGTGGTGTTTGGTTTTTTGTCCTTGCGATAGTTTACTGAGAATGATGGTTTCCAGTTTCATCCATGTCCTACAAAGGACATGAACTCATCATTTTTTATGGCCGCATAGTATTCCATGGTGTATATGTGCCACATTTTCTTAATCCAGTCTATCATTGTTGGACATTTGGGTTGGTTCCAAGTCTTTGCTATTGTGAATAGTGCCACAATAAACATACGTGTGCATGTGTCTTTATAGCAGCATGATTTATAGTCCTTTGGGTATATACCCAGTAATGGGATGGCTGGGTCAAATGGTATTTCTAGTTCTAGATCCCTGAGGAATCACCACATTGACTTCCACAATGGTTGAACTAATTTACAGTCCCACCAACAGTGTAAAAGTGTTCCTATTCCTCCACATCCTCTCCAGCACCTGTTGTTTCCTGACTTTTTAATGATGGCCATTCTAACTGGTGTGAGATGGTATTTCATTGTGGTTTTGATTTGCATTTCTCTGATGGCCAGTGATGATGAGCATTTTCTCATGTGTTTTTTGGCTGCATAAATGTCTTCTTTTGAGAAGTGTCTGTTCATGTCCTTTGCCCACTTTTTGATGGGGTTGTTTGTTTTTTTCTTGTAAATTTGTTTGAGTTCACTGTAGATTCTGGATATTAGCCCTTTGTCAGATGAGTAGGTTGCGAAAATTTTCTCCCATTCTGTAGGTTGCCTGTTCACTCTGATGGTAGTTTCTTTTGCTGTGCAGAAGCTCTTTAGTTTAATTAGATCCCATTTGTCAATTTTGCCTTTTGTTGCCATTGCTTTTGGTGTTTTAGACATGAAGTCCTTGCTCATGCCTATGTCCTGAATGGTATTGCCTAGGTTTTCTTCTAGGGTTTTTATGGTGTCTTTAATCCATCTTGAATTAATTTTTGTATAAGGTGTAAGGAAGGGATCCAGTTTCAGCTTTCTACATATGGCTAGCCAGTTTTCCCAGCACCATTTATTAAATAAGGAATCCTTTTCCCATTGCTTGTTTTTGTCAGGTTTGTCAAAGATCAGACAGTTGTAGATATGCGGCATTATTTCTGAGGGCTCTGTTCTGTTCCATTGATCTATGTCTCTGTTGTGGTACTAGTACCATGCTGTTTTGGTTACTGTAGCCTTGTAGTATAGTTTGAAGTCAGGTAGCGTGATGCCTCCAGCTTTGTTCTTTTGGCTTAGTTTTGACTTGGCAATGTGGGCTCTTTTTTGGTTCCATATGAACTTTAAGAGCTCTTTTATGTTCTCTGAATGTTCTTTTAAAAATAGCATTCTGACCTCATCCCTGGGATTCAGTATCATAGCTTCTCTCTTTGGAGATATTAATAATACTTTTATTTTGAAGTTTTCTCTTCCCTTCATAATTTCCCTGAATCATTTTTATCTGTTTGTGGTTTGTTTGCTTGATCTTTATCTTGTAAGTTAGAGGCATTCTTCATCCCTCTCATAATAGGTGTCTGCTCTTGTTTACTTGTGGGTGAGTAAAAAGCTGATTGGAAGATCTGAGTGAGTTTTATTGGAGGGTGATCTGGCTGGGTCATTTGTTGGGGTTAACCTTAATATTGGTATGTGTAAGTTTTTGGGCTGGTCAAATCCCTTGGAGATGACTCTTCCATTTTTCCAAATCCCTGTGAAAGCTGAGTAGATGAACAGGACTTAGAGCAGGGGTCTTGGCCTTCAGCATCTACATACTCATTTATTCCTTCTATTCCTTCTGGCTTCAGTGTGGGATTCCTGCTCTTAACTCAGTTTTTGCCCTCTAATCACAGGGTACCTCTGTTTTACCCTCTCCAGTAAACATCCTTTTGCTAGGGTGGGGAAGAGAACTCATCCAAGAGTGTGGGGTGTTGAGGGAATCTAGAAAGCTGGTGATTCTCAAACAACTTTTCTAATCCTCCTTATTTTAGGCCACCCTCTTTATTCCATTTCCAGTGTTACCTGGTGTCACCATTTCCTGGAGTTTAGATTATGTTAGGAAAAAAATTAAACTGAGCCAGCTTAGAATCTTTCTTTGACATGTCAGGTTAGTTTATCTACCCATCTTCTTTTTGGCTTCCAGAAGTCAGTTGTTGTCTCTTCTCCCATTTCCCATATCCTTAAAGGTTCATGCATTTCTAAATAATATATATTCATTGTAGTTTTATATGATTTCTGGAAAAGCAAAATTTGGATTGGTGGTTCAATCCACCATCTTTATTCAGAACTTTAAAGTCTACATCAAACAGAAGTATCCTTTATGACTGATGTTTTTAAAAACAAGGAGAATTGACCTCTCACAAGTCTTTGCTAAAAAAAAAAGAAAGTTTCTAAAGGATGTAATTTTAAAATAAAGGAATTGAACCTTGAGGGAAGGGGTGGAATGCAAGAATCAGTAGACTCGGGAACCTGGCAGAGACTCCTGTGGGTGCCACCTTTGGGGGAGCTATTTTCTCTTGGAAGAATTCAGTGGTATTGCTGGCCCAGTATGGAAACTTAGAGAGATGCAAAATGTAACCCCCCACTGCAAGGCATTACCATGGCTAGAGTCACAGAAGTCATTGCAGTCCTATTGCTTTGTTTTGGAGTGAAGCCTACAGGTGAGAGAACAAATTTCCCCATGGAGCATCCCCATCCCCCACCACCATGGGAGAAATTCTGAGTGCCGTGGCTTTTTAGATAGCCAGAAGTCTATTTGAACTTGCTATGGGTGACTGAATAAATAAACCTTCCACATCCCAAAAGAGTTTTAAAAATGTGTACATAAAATTGTAAAATGGATAATGTAAAAGTAATCTTTCCAGTTTGGGAAGGAGTTGTAGGCACTTCCAGCTGTTCAAAAATAAGATGCTCCACTTTAAAGTTCCCTCTCTGTTTCTTTTTTCAGAAGACACTTTTATTAGATACAGACAGACTTGCCCCTCAGGCTATATCCAGTGCCCAAGATAATTTCCTTTAGCCTCTGGAAAAATAATCTTGTAAGATGCCTCTTCATAGATACCATTCCATTTTGTTTGCTCCACCTTGAGTATTATCAAATGAAGATTTCTATTTTAATCCTAAAATTATTTTCCCATTACTATTTTAATGTCCTAGTTGTTGGTATTTATAATAGTATGCATTCAATAGTTTAAATGTTTCTTCTGGATGGGTATGGTGGCTCATGCCTGTAATCCCAGCACATTGGGAGGCCGAGGTAGGCAGATCACTTGAGGTCAGGGGTTTGAGACCAGCCTTGCCAACATGGTGAAACCCTGCCTCTACTAAAAATACAAAAATTAGCCAGGCATGGTGGCGTGTGCCTGTAATTCCAGCTACTCGGGGGGCTGAGGCATGAGAATCGCTTCCCACTCCAGGGAAGTGGAGGTTGCAGTGAGCTGAGATTGCACCACTGCACTCCAGCCCGGATCACAGAGCCAGACTCTGTCTCCAAGTAAATGAATGAATGAATGAATGAATGAATGAATGTTTCTTCTATTCTGATAGAACATCAATGCTACTAATTGTCCAATTTTCATTTCTAGTTTCTGTGCCTCCCACCCTAAGAGGCAGGACACTATAGAAAAGGCTATTTTGATGGATAGACTGTGTCATCAATTTCAACTACAAGCCTGGACCTGTGAAAAACTTGAGTTGTTAGAAAATTAATAATAAATATTTATCTAGTACTTGGCATGCCAGACACTCTTTTGAGCACTCTAGCAATATAAACTCAATTAGTACTCATGATCTCCATGTGAGGTAGGTACTATTATGATTTCCATCTTACAGATGAGGAAACTGAGGCACAGAGAGACCAAATAACGTGCCCTGGGTTCATAGACAGCAAGTGGCAGAGCTACAAGTTGAACCCAGGTGGTCTTGCTCCAGTGGCCGTGGTCTCAATGACAAAATGATGCTCCCATTCCTGGTATAACACTTTCTCACTCTCTTTAAACAGCTTTTTTTTTTCCTTCTGTTAATAGTAATAGTATTTAATTTTGTTGATGATGAAAGGATTAAGGCAGTGTGTTCTTAATCCCAGCTCAGTAGAATCACCTTCAAGAGACTTAAGAAAATACCAATACTTTGCTTCTATCCCAGAAATTATTATCTGATGAGTGCCAACCTTTATATTAAAAAGAAACAATTCCTCAGATGGTAGACAGTGCTCATAGACAGCTGGAGCTGTGATTTGCTGGATTAGGTCATTGAGGCATCTCGCAATGTCTGGTAGTAGAGTTTCTTCATTATCACCAATTGTTTGGGCCTTGGGTACTGGGAAAATCGGAAAGAATTAGTGTCATTTGACATGTTTAAGTCTCCAGTGTTCTACCTGTTTGCATTTCAGGCCTCCAGATTTAGCAGTAACCCTGTAACTCAGCTTCTCAATGCTAATGTGTCTTTGCACACCATGCACACATCCCACACACCTGTTCAGAGCTGACATTCACTATCTGTCATCCTTCCAATTGGTGTCCATTCTGTCTCTCAGTGCTGAGCCCTTTATTGTATCACCCCATCCGTGTTCATGTCAATCAAATCACAGTGTGTGTATCCCCACTCTAACAGATGAATAATGTCAGAGATTATGAATCAGAAGCTAAGCTGGGGTTTCATTGCTGTTCTTGGAAATGTTTTTGGCTACAGAATGCTTTATTTTTCCTGTTTCCATGCCAAAGCACTCAAACAAAACTTGTAAAGGAGAAAGCACACCACCTGGGTTCAGCCTACATTGCTCATGGGCCTCCCTAGTCTCTGGAGCCACCATTAGCTAGAATATGTCAAATTCTGGTGTGCTCTGCCTCACTCTTAACCCTAATAGGCAACACAGAGTGTTAGCTCCTGGGATCTGGGGGGATGTCCTAGGAGTGAACATGTGTGCACACAAACCAGCCTGTACCTCTGGCATAGCCACGATGCTGCCCATTCTCACTGCAATGAACCCTGAAATGCCAAAGGCATGGTTGTTGGTAGCAAAGCTGGGCATGGCACTGCTGCTCACCTGCTCTCATTTTAATACTGTCACAATCCTTATTAATGCAGGTCATAGAGCCATTTGTGGCCCAGTGTTTTTTTAGAGATTTAGGGAAACAGATTTTTCTGGCTTTCCCAACAGCCTGGCCTTACTCCTGGACTCAGATAGGAGACCATGGAGCTGGGCTGGGACAGACTCAGGTGGCAGGATCCAAGCTGTTTCATAGTCTCTATTTCCCTCCAACATCCAAGGCCTGGAACTTCCTTCCAGAGGTTAAGTTCTCTCTCTGTGGCCTCATCTGCCTCTTATGAAAGTGGACTTTTGAGAGTCTGCCTTTCTCCGGTTTGCCAAATGTGCTGCCCTGACCCCTGCAAGCCTGCTTTTACTCCCTGTTTAGTCTGTTGCTCCTCTTCAGATTGGCTCTGTGCTCCCAGAACACATCTGTGATTTCATTTTTATACATATCCCCCTGGGTAATTTAAATGTAGTTCTTTTTCTTCTACTCATAGGACTGCAGCTTAGGCTGGTTCTTGGGCCGTGTGGACCAGTGAGGATAGGCTATTCCTTAGACTTTCCTTCAACAAACATCTTTTGAGCGACTACAATTAGCCATGTATAGAGATAGCACAGGAGCAGATACAAAGATAAAACACACTTGCTCTGCTTTCTACCCTTGAAACTCAGCCTCTATCGAAGAACACAGAGACATAGCAAAGTCATTGTCATACAGCGTTCTGTGGCATGAATGTTTATGTCTGCCCCAAATTCATATGCTGGAATCCTCACCCATGAAAAGATGGCATTAGAAGTGGGGGCCTTTGGGAGGTGATTAGGTCATAGGGGCAGAGCCATCATAAATAGGATTTAGCACCCTTATAAAAGGGGCCCAACAGAGACCCTTGCCTCTTCTGCCATGTGAGGATACAGTGAGGAAATCGTTATCTGTGAAGAAGCAGGCCCTTACCCAACAGCCAGCCACCAGAACTGAGAAATACATTTTGGTTGTTGATAAGCCACCCAGTGTATGATACTTTGTTATAGAAGCCTGCACAGCCTAGGACACAGCATCATACACGCTGCAGCACAGGCACACCAACAACATAGGAGAGGGGCCATTTGAACTGGGTCTTGAGAAATGAATAGAAATATATTAGTTCGTAGTAACTAAGTACCACAAACCAGATGGCTTAAACAACAGAAATTTTTATTATCTCACTGTTTTGGAGGCCAGAAGACCAAGATCTGTGGCACTGGTGTCAGGGGGATTGTTCCTTTTGAGGGCTGTGGGTGAACCTGTTTGACACCCCTCTCCAAGCCCCTAGCCTTCCCGGCCTCAGCACTGCCTGTGGGTAGAGGTAGGAGGCCAGGGACCTGGTAACCTGACATTTCAAAGTTGTGCTCAAACCTTCCCTGTGTTGGGTGGATGGCATTGAGGTTATAAGGGCTCTGGTAGGAGCTTGAGCTGGCTCCCACCCCAGCCCTGTACTTTTGAGCAAGTCACATCAAATCTCTGAGCCTAGTTTCTTCCTCCATGAATTGACCATTAAACCACCTGGCACATCACAGACACTCAAAAAATATGGTAGTATTATCACTGTGGCTGGTCAGCCCAGAAAACCTCAATTTAAAAAAAATTAGAAGGTTGCATTCAAGCTGTAATGAAGGATGTCTGACTCCCAGCTAGGATCCAGAGTAAGCTGATGAAGAAAAGATTAATGATAGCATCAATTGAAGTATCTATTTCCTTTAAAATGCTCACTCTAGAAGACGTACCTACTTTATGGGTTCAGTCATTCGAGTGTGGCAGTTTGAACAGTAGGCTATATATTTTGTAATAAAAGGAGATTTGTAAGAACTGACTGTCCCTTGAGCCTTGGTGCATCATGGGAGATGATTCAAATCCGTAGCAGGCATATGACTGCTCTTTGGGAGGAAGAGGCCAACAGTGCTGGACAGTAACCAAGGAGCATCGCTGGCCTCGGGGCAGAGCCTTCAGATACCTCCTGCTGGAATGCAACTATGGAGGTCACTGGCAGGACAAGCCCGGAGCCTGGAATGATTTTGCCAGCTCGTTTTAGCCTGATTGTGTGTAATGAGTGGGGGCCTGTTGAGTGTATGCAGAGAGAGACGACATGGAAGCAACACAGACCACTGACTGCAGGAGTGCATATTTGGTCTTTTCTTCTGAATAAAATTAGAATAAAGTTGGTAAAATTCACATGAAGGTATGTTTAAGAGTTTACTGGGAAACACAAAAATTTATATCAATGGACCAAGGTAAATATATCAATCTTTATAAATCAATGTATATATTTAATGTAATTCCAATAAACATGTCAAAGATTTTTTTAAAAACACTGAGTGTAGGCCAGGCGTGGTGGCTCACGCCTGTAATCCCAGCACTTTGGGAGGCCGAGGCGGGTGGATCACAAGGTCAGGGGATCAAGACCACAGTGAAACTCCATCTCTACTAAAAATACACACACACAAAAAAAATTAGCTGGGCGCGGTGGCAGGCGCCTTTAGTCCCAGCTAGGCAGGAGGCTGAGGCAGGAGAATGGCATGAACCTGGGAGGTGGAGCTTGCAGTGAGCGGAGATTGCGCCACCGCACTCCACTCTGGGCGACAGACTCAAAAAAAAAAAAAAACAAAACACTGAGTGTAGAGTGACAGAGATAGAGGTGAGCTCATGCAAAGTACATCAGACAGTGAGAGAGAAAGGCAGAAACAAAGAACAAAGACAAAAATCCAGAGACAATGGCTTGGCATAGATTAAAGGAGACCCAGGTATTAAGAAAAACAGATTATACATATGAGATAAATGAGAATGCAACAAGGTATAATAACTACAAAAGATGTTACTAATTTTATTATTAATTACCTTACATCTGTGCAAAACCTAGAATATACAAAGTCCTTTCCATGTTTCCAAATACTGGCCAACTAGGTGAGATAATTAATGACTTCTCATCCCACCCCTGCCCTAGAGACATACAGCCTTGGTTAAAAGTCACCTAGACTTTTTCTGCCTCCATTTTCTCTACTGTAGAATGGCACTGCTCCCGTGTGCCTGGCTACCTCCTCTGGAGGAGTGAGCAGTGAGCACCCTACTCTCTGTCTCCGTGGTTCTATCATAAGGCTGCAAACTTCAGCTCAAGAATTGAATTTAACCTCCCAACAGATTTTGTTCTACCACATGGGGATTTGAGTATATTGTTTTAATTTCTTGCTGGCATCTGAAAGTCAGGAGCTGTTATATACATATCTGAATATTGGGCTTCTTTTGAAACATGAGCAGTTGGGGTAGATGGTTTCTGTAATGCCCTTTAGTTGGGCTTACTTACTCCAGTTAACCAGAGTCTCCATCCCTCCCTATTTCTTCCGTGTTACCAGATCACACCATTCATTTATGTGACTTCCTTGGCCTCTAGACTTTTTATATTTACAGGCTTTATTCTATCTCATCCACGTATTTTATTGAAATTATTGTCTCACGGGTCAGTCTCATGTCTCAGCAGCAGAGGATGTGTCTTCTTGACCCCTGGATTTCCAGCCCCTAGCATAGTGCCTGGCTCACAGTAGGTACTCAGGAAATGTTTGCTGAGCTTATCATGGCATGACACTGCGTGAGACTAACAAGGAGAGAAAGAAAACAGAAGGGAAAGTGGGCAGTAAAGACAGCCTCTGAGATTGGCTAACCTCTGTAGTGCAGGCAAAGGTGCAATCATAAACGCTGGCTTTCTTGCTTTCTTCCTACAGATTTGCTCACATCCTCCAACGCCTCACCTGGCTATGTGGGAAGACACTGGATAGAGAGGAGCAGCAATGCTTCATCTTCCTCACCTTGACTCAGAAAGCTAGAAGCAAGAACTTGGTGATCTCCAGGCTAGAAGTGGTACAACAAGGAGCAGAGCCCCTGGTGAAAGGTACCTGGAGGAAGCCAGGAGCAGATTGGCAAAGAGCAGAGAGGATGGGCAGGCTCTGTGAGAGGTGAGCATCATGCAGGAACCCAGAGAGAGAGAGCAGGGCATGGTGTCTGTGAGTGGTGTAGGCAGCCCTCATTAGGAGAGACAGGCCTGTGTAAGGAGGAAGCATTTAGGGGCAGCATAGTGGATAGCTAGGAAAGGCGGGCATCTGGGATCAAATCCTTGCTGCATGCTGGCTGGACGTGTGACTTTGAGCAGGTTAATTGACCCCCTCTGGTCCTGTTTCCTAGTCTATAAAATGGGGACAATAATGATATTCACCTCATAGGGATATTGCATGGATTAAATGAGATAATGCATGTTAAGTGCCTGGCATGTGTTTACTTAATGCACTCTATATTAGTTTTCTATGGTTGCCAGAACAAATTACCACAAACTGGGTGGCTTAAAAGAACAGAAAACTATTCTCTCACAGTTTCAGAGGCCAGAAGCCCCAAATCAAGGTGTCTGCAGAGTACAGACTCCTGGGGCTCTAGGGGAGAATTTATTCCTTGGCTTGGGGCTGCATCACTCCAATCTCTTTACATGATCATCTCCTACATGTGTCTGTGCCTTTTCTTCTGTCTCTTGTAAGGATACTTGCCATTGATTTAGGGCCCACCTGGTAATGCAGGATGATCTCATCCCAAGATCCCTAACTTAATTAAATTAGCAAAGTCCCTTTTTCCAAAAGAGGTCACATTTGCAGATTCTGGGATACAGATATATCTTTTGAGCCACCATTCAATCTATTACAATACCTAAGTACTGAGTGCTTTCTATAAGCCAGAACTTGATATGTGTTATTTGATCAGTTGCTAAAGCTAAATCTTGAAGAATAGCGTTCTGGGTTCCTTGGGGCCTGATCTGTTTTCCCAAGTAATAAGAGGGTACCAGGTGGGTACCATGTGGGTGCTATGATTAGTGACCAAAGGAAGTAGGTTGACGTAATTTCTAGATTCTCTGGATTCCCTCCTCAGTCTTTTTCCCTGCATCCTGACTTAGGCCACATACAATATCTTTTCCTTTCTCTGCAAAATGTCTGTGGTAGGCATTGTTGTGCTGTCCATATTCCCCTTCAAGAAAGGACTTTTAGTCCCAGCGGCTTATTGTCATCGGCCTTCAAATTCTGATCTCCCCCAGTGCAGAGAGCTGCCTCACTGGAGATCAGTTCTGTCCCAGCGTAGGCCACAACCACTGACAGATGGAGACAGCAGTACAAATGCCCTTTCATTTCAGCCCAACATGAGACAAGTTAGGCCATTTTAACTCCATAGTTCCTTGGGGGGTTGAAAGAAGCTTTGTGGGATTTGCATTGCAACTCCAATTCTCCCTCCACCCTTTCCTGCTTCCTCTCCCTCCCTTCCATGGCACTGATCCCAAGGTACTCCTGATTAAACACCCTGCACATTAAACTCCAAATCAGAGTCTGCTTCCCAGACATTCTAACTTGTGCCAGTGTCTAAGGATCATATATTCTTGGGATCAAACAATTATATGCAAAATAGAAAATTTACTCTGAGTTTGTACTTATGTATATTCTGTTCCCATAGGTGGCAATACACAATGTCACCTTAAGGTTGTAAATCATATTTTAAATTTTGGAAGGATCTCTTTAGGGCTTTGAAGTTTTTTATTTTCCTATGACTTAGAACATAAGACATGAATCTAAGGCAATTCTAAAACTTTGAAATACTCCATAAGTATCTGGAAAAAAGAGCACCAGTTTGATTGTTGCTGAAAACTTGTTTGGTTGAAAATAAATGTATAACTGTCTTTGAATTTTTAGTTAAGTAATGTGATGAAATTCATCAGGTATTTAGCACCATCTGTGATCAAGAAGTCAAAAAAAAAGAATACAAGACCCAAGTGAGAGAGGCTTCTATACTGGTTGAGAAAATAGGCTTTTGGAATAAAGCAGATCTGGGTTTGAGTTTTGTCTCTACTGTCCACAGTCACGGAACTCTGCACCTCAGCTTCCCAATCTATTAAATGGGGATAATAAACATGTTTATCTTATAGAGATTTTGTGAAGCTTAAATGAGATTATCTACATAAAATATTTATAATGGTAAACACAATGTTATTATTAGCTACTACCTGAGGCAAAGCATATAAATAAAAAAAATACATATACACCAAATAGCATGAATACATGAATACTAATGAATACATTTTCGACCATTTGAATCATTGTTTACAGAAAACACATGAAAATTTGTTCCTACCTTTAAAAAAGAATTCCAGACATATTTACCTTATTAGGGAGAAGGTTACTACATTTTCTAATACTGAAAGTGACATCTGAATGAAGACCTCATTAGGCAGTGAGTTGTGTGGCTCTTGGTGGAAGAGCATTTTGAGCAGAAGGAACAGCCAGCATGAAATTCTGAAAGGATACCTGGACTGTGTTTGAGGACCAGCCGAGAGGTCTGTGTGGCTAGAGAAGAGTAAGCAGGGTGGTTGAAGTCAGAGAAATAAGAGGGTGGGGCTGGGTGCCATGGCTCACACCTGTAATCCCAGCACTTTGGGAGGCCGAGGCAGGTGGATCACAAGGTCAAGAGATTGAAACCATCCTGGCCAACATGGTGAAACCCTATCTCTACTAAAAATACAAAAATTAGCTGGGCGTGGTGGCACATGCCTGTAATCCCAGCTACTTGGGAGGCTGAGGCAGGAGAATTGCTTGAACCTGGGAGGTGGACATTGCAGTGAACGGAGATTGCACCACTGCACTCCAGCCTGGTGACAGAGTAAGATTCTGTCTCAAAAAAAGAAAAAGAAAGAAGGAAAGCAAGAAAAGAAAGAATAGAGTGGAGCAGGTCTTATAGGGCCTGGTTGGCCATTGTGAAGACTTTGGACTTTACTAAATGACTTGGGAACTCGTTGGGTCTTGAGCTAAGGAGTAACATGGCCCAATTTCTGTATTAAAAGGATAACTCTGACTAGTGTGTTCAGAATAGAGTACGGTGGGCAGGACAGAAAATGAAGGGAGACCGTGGTCAGGAGGCCACTGCAGTATCCCAGGCTGATGGTGAGGGCAGCTTGGACCAACCAAGGCATCACCACCACAGGCACGGAGCATGGTCAGCATCTGCTGTGTTTTGAATCCTGAACTGATAGAAATTGGCAATGTCTGACAGGAACAGATGAGCTGAAGATGCCTCCAAGTTTTCTCTCCTGAACAACTGGAGGAAAATAGTTCTTTTAACTGAGATGGGGAAGACGCAGGGGAGGGGCAGTTTTGGGAAGAAATATGCAGCCTTCGTATTGGGACCTGTTAAGTATGAAATAGCTCTGAAGCATCCAATTGGAAATGTTGAGGTGGCAATGAGATCGAAGAGTCTGGCATTAGTGAGCAGTCTGGGCTAGAAATATAAATGTGAGAGTTATCAGGCTATCATTGCTATCTAAAACTATGAGACTGGAGGAAAGCATTGAGGGTCTGGATAGAGAAAGAAACAGGAGTGATAGGGCAGAACTTGGAGGCACTCTAGTGTTAAGGGGTTACAGAGGTAACAGCAAAAAGGCCGAGAAGAAGCGGCTAATGAAAGACCAGGAAACCCAGCGATCTGGAAGCCAGGTGAAGGCATGGGAGCAGGCTGAACTGATGACTCATCAGGAGTTTGTTAGGCCAGTGGTCCTCAGAGTATTGACCCAAACCCGCTGCAGCAGCAGCAGCCTCTGGAAACTTATTAGGGACGTGCAGCCTCTCATGCCCACTCCAGAGCTACTGGATCGGAAATGGAAGGTGAGGCCCTTCAGCAGATTCTGATGCACCCTCAGGTTTTAAAACCACTGCCCTCCTCACAAAATTGCCTGCACAAAATTATAAATGGGAGAAAGGAGGAAGAGGAAGAGGAGGGAAGAAGAACTCTTTACAAGAAGAGAATATTGTTGGAGACCCACTTAGTGCCCAAAGCAAACAGGTTCCTCAGAAGTAACTCCCTCCCCCAACAACCCCCTCCCAGTTTAAAGCCTCCCATTAATCAATCTATCATGGCTCTTTGGAGAGAAGGAATGCCCCCATTTCACCGGACGGAGGGAATGCTGAGCACCAGGCATGCCAGACATTCCACCGGCTAAAAAAAGTGGGGGTGGTATTCCAGGGTTAGCATTGCTGGACCGTAAACGCTGAAACTCCTTAGATATAAAGCTTATTCCACCCAACCGTTTCCAAATTTTCCTCCAGGCTGTCCTTGGAGAATTCCACCCTCTTTCATTCTGGGGAGAAGAAGTTAAAATTAGGGCCAGCCCTGCGGGACTGACATGCCAGATGCAGGGAAGCTGTCCCCAGAAATAAGCGAGTTCCCACCGCCGCTGGGCGGGGCGGGCGCCTCCGGTCCCAACCCAGCGGAGGGACTCCTGGAAGGCCTGCCCCTTCCAAGTGTCTGCAAGGGCTCTGATCCCAAGCTTTAAAATCCTGAGCGAAGGCACTGCGGGCCGATCTCTCCTCTCCCAGCCAGTCGTGGCTGGCCTTTCAAAGTGTGCAGTTGTCTCTTCCCTGCCCAGCCCCATCGTCGCCCAGGACCAGCTGGGCCGCGGTCTGACCTGAGGCTGCTGCTCAGCCCTGCGGCGCTGGCGCTCTCCATTCGGGCACCTTCCAGCGTACCGCTCGGCTCCGGGAGCCACTCTGCAAAGTTGGGCAGCTCAGAGCGCAAGCTTTGCCTCTCGACTTCTCCCTCCCCGGGTTCCCGGCGCCCCCGCCTCCCACGATCCCTTTCACTAGGAGCAGCCTGTCCCAGCGGGCTGGCAACTTGCACCCCTTCCTAGTCGTCCTCCCCGAAACGCGACCATGCTGTTAATGGGCGTCCTCCTGGCGTTGCAAGGTAAGGCCTGGACCCCGGGACAACCACGGGGGCGCTCTGACGACTCGCCCTCGCTCCTGCTGCCCCCGGGGGCCCGGCTCACCGTGCTGGGCTGGGCCATCCGAGGGCGCCTCCTGATCCTCCGCAGCCGCTAACTCCCTCCCCTGGCCAAGCCTGGGGTGGGGGTGGGCGTGGGGTCGCTCAGTGGAGGCGCCCGGGGATGCTGGGGGACAGGTACTACATCCCTCCCCCGCCTCCTCCCGCTAGTCTTTCCCCCACTTTCACCAGGTAGTCCCCCTGGGGCTCCCCGAGTTGGTGCAAACGCTCCTTGGGGGGGGAGCTCGAACTGAAACTCGCTTTGTGCCCGCAGCCTTGCAGCTCTCCGGTGCCCTCGACCTGCCCGCTGGGTCCTGTGCCTTTGAAGAGAGCACTTGCGGTTTTGACTCCGTGTTGGCCTCTCTGCCGTGGATTTTAAATGAGGAAGGTAAGAAGGCTCGGTAGAGAGGGGCGCGAGGTGAACTTTCTTCCTTAATGGCTTGCTTTTTTTACCCACATGGGTAATGTTATCTTGGAGTTAATTCCCCGCGGCAAGAAAAGTGTGAGTCATGGATCCTCCTTCAAGCCCTCAGCTGTGCTGCAAGGGATGGCCGAGGCAGGCACGGGGTGGGCGGGAGGCCGCCCTTTGCTTACCTGGCCTGTGGGTAGAAGCTTAAAATTTGCGTCTCACCCCAGCACTCCTTAATGGAAGGGAGAAAGGGAGCACAGCTAATGATTGTCCTCCCCTGTGTGCCTCTGTAGGCCAGCAACCTTTCTGGTCCTCAGGAGACATGTCTGTGAGTTGGGAAAAGTTGGATGGGACTAGTTCTCCTTCAGCTTTGCAGAAATGGTTCCACAGTTCTGTGATGGGACCTCAGTGCTAAGACATCACGTCTGCCTTGACCCTGACAGTGTTTTTTGCTGCATGATTTCATCCTCACACTCCTGTTTATAATCCTGCCCTGGACAAAAGAAACCAAGTACACTGCCAAATGCCTGGGATCCCTGTTTCACTGGTGGTCATTGTCTTACTACTCTACACTGTTTGGGTCCCAAGGACACAGTTTAAATGTGGGGTCTTCTGAAGTGTCGTCTTGCCTTTATATGGCTTTTTTTTTAAGTGTGTTTCTCAGGACCCAATGGCAGGCAGCACTGGGTGTCCCTTCTTTCCTTTCTCTCTCTTTTGTCACCACCAATGAAGCCTGATGCTCACAGACTATTTGGATTGGAAAATAGCCTTCTTTAAAAAACATAGTACCCTAGATGAAACCAGCTCACCTCCTTCCCCACTCAATTGTCCTCAGGCCCCAGATCCTCCCACCTGGCTCCCTGGGGAAGGATGGAGCCCAGAACCCCTGGTTAGATGTATGAAGTGTCACCACAGCTCACCCTGCCCCAGGCTTCCACTCAGGGTTCTGCATACATTAGCTTCTCTGACTCTCACAGGTAGGTGATGTTGGACCCATTTTACAGAGGAAGGAATCTCAGCCATAGAATATTCAAATGGCTAGTCCATATCACAGTGTCACTGAGTGGCTGAGTGTCTAGTTAGGAAGAAACAGGAAGGAACTGGTTCAGTAGTAATCTCCATCTTTATCCAACAATTGCCAAGTCTTGACTACTACAATTTACTTAGGGGTGGCTGGGAAAAAGCAATTCCTGGTTTATTATTTGAGGGATTCCTATCTTGCTGATGGCTTTAGGAAAGTCTCTGTAATCTCGCCACTCACCCTTTCCCTGTACTGGCTGTATGGAAGCGTTGTGGGAGATGGCCTTAGAAATGCCGCAAGACTGGCTTTGGAGAGCACTCTTCTCCAGCACGGGGCTTCTCAAACCTCAGCTGCATCAGAATCACCTGGTGGGCTTGTAAGACACAGATTGCTGGGCCCCACTCCCTGAGTGTCTGATTCAGGGGTCCTGAGAATTTCCAACAAGTTCCCAGGTGATGCTGATGATGCTGGTCTCGGGACTACACTGTGAGAACTGCTGACTTCCACAGTCCATGTACACACACACACAACCTGTGCTGTTGTTGGCTCTGAATAGGGCTGGCACTAGGGTGAAGGAGCTACTTGCAGGACCCGAGAGTGAACAGCTCCTTAAGTCTTGTTCCCTAAGCACTTGGCTTGCCTCATCCTAGTGCTGGCCCTGAGAAAAGGAAATCAACATCATTCCTTAAGCCAAGAGCCTTAGTCTCTGAGTCCCTGCCTCTGGCCCTCTCTCAGGATGGGGGCCCCCTCACAGCCTGCCTCTGGTCAGTGGGCATGCCACAGCGTGCTGAACACAACTGCTTCCCAGACCCACAGGAAGTCTCTCTGCTGAGTTGGCACCTCTGCCCCAGCACAGCAGTTAACCGTCCCCCTTCAGGGAAAACAGGAAGATGCTTATAGAAAAAGGTGATTACAGTTTAATAGTATAATGAAGGCACTGTGGCTTTGCTTTCTGCATTCTTTCTAACAGCCACTGTTTTCTGGCTCAGGACTGGGGCTACTGGGTTGGCTGGGGGAAGTTAATTCATTCTCCTCTGAGCACTCCAGGGTGGAGCAGGCAGGTTAGGCTCCAGTTATTCCAGCTTCAGTTTTTCAAAGGCCAGAACTTGGACGTAACAGTGTACTGCAGGCTCCAGGGCAGTGAGGTAGGTGTGTGGCAGTTGCTGTGGTTGCCCGCTAAGAAGACATCACTAAGAATTTCCCTTATAAGCCCATTTCTAGGTTGGTAAATTAAAGGTAATAAAATTCTTCCAGGCTGAAATTTGGCAGGCTGTTCACAAGCTTCTCTGCAAATGCACTTCTTGCTGCAGAAACCCTTTGTAACTGCTTCCATTCACCTGCATGCACTGGATCCACCATGGAAAGTAGTGGGTTTCAGAGACTTTTGCCCAGATGCACTTCTTTTCCTTTTTTTTCTGTAAGTTCTGGGATACATATGCAGAACGTGCAGGTTTGTTACACAGGTATAAATGTGACATGGTGGTTTGCTGCACCTATCAACCCGTCATCTAGGTTTTAAACCCCGCATGCTTTAGGTATTTGTCCTAATATGCTCCCTCCCCTTGCGCCCCACCCTCGACAGGTCCCGGTGTGTAAAGTTCCCCTCCCTGTGTCCATGTGTTCTCATTGTTCAACTCCCACTTATGAGTGAGAACATGAGGTGTTTGGTTTTCTGTTCCTGTGTTAGTTTGCTGAGAATGATGGCTTCTAGCTTCATCCATGTCCCTGCAAAGGATATAAACTCACTCTTTTGTATTGCTGCATAGTATTCCATGGTGTATATGTGCTACATTTTCTTTATCCAGTCTATCATTGATGGGCATTTGGGTTGGTTCCAAGTCTTTGCTATTGTAAATAGTGCTGCAATAAACATATGTGCCAGATGCACTTCTTATATGTCCATGGTCAGTAGGTTAATTTATTGTGGAGAGAACAATGCAAAAGGCCAGAGAAGGAAGGTAAGTTGGGACACAAATCTGCAAATTGGGGTTTCATCACAGGAGAATCAAATCTGGAGGTAGTTGGAAAAGTCTCCTTGTCTCTAAATATCCCCTTTGCTGCCTGAAATAGTATCTGAGGTTCATGCCTTTGATTTAGAGTATTAAATCCCTAGATGTCCCTGATTACAGTTCCAGTGTCTCTATTTCATGGCCACTTTAAATATGCTTTATCTCCACTGGACACAGAATAGGTAAGTTTTGACCAGGCATTGTGTTGGCTTGGGTTATTTATCCCAATGGCAGTTTCCCCCAGGGAATACCAGGTGTACCAGTACAGGGGATCGGGCACTGAAACCCAGGTTTGTCTACTTTCTCATTTTGCCCATGGTTGTCCTGCTTTCTTGATCTCCCTCTATTCTTTTTGTAGAATATTTTAATTTTCCCTAACTTGTCAAGGGAAGTGATACTATGTCAGACTCAAATTTGAACTCACTTCTAAATCTTAAGTTTGAATTGAATCCAGCAAAGAAGGGATCTGTTTTTGTTTGTGTTTTGTTTTGTTTTTTTGAGAAGGAGTCTCACTCTGTTGCCCAGGCTGGAGTCCAATGGTGTGACCTCGGGTCACTGCAAACTTCGCCTCTCAGGTTCAAGCGATTCTCCTGCCTCAGCCTCTGGAATAGCTGGGGCATGCACCTGTAGTCCCACCTACTCAGGAGGCATGTGCCACCACCCCAGGCTAATTTTTGTATTTTTAGTAGAGATGGGGTTTCACCATGTTGGCCAGGCTGGTCTTAAACTCCTGACCTTGAGTGATCCACCCGCCTCGGCCTCCCAAAGGCATGAGCCACCGCACCCAGCCAGGGATCTGTTTTATCCTGTGAAAATCTTTCTCCATTCATTTATCCTATAAAAAAATCATCTTTATTCACAGCTCAGAGGATCTGGGAACCCCTTTGAGCAGTGTTCCCCAGCTGAAATCAGGGCTGCTTATTCCATTTTCCTGAAGCCAGCTGTGGGGGCAGAGGTCCTTTGCCCTGAGGATTCTTGGAGACCATGCAGTTGGCCTCGCATCCAAACAGGCACGATTCAAAGGAATCATTGAGTGGATTTTGGCTTCATTCTCATTTTTGGACATTGTGGCTTAGCACCTTTAACTGAACTCTGTGAGGAAGTCACTCGAGGAGCTGAGGCAGGGTAAAGCCAAGTCTAGGTGTTGCCGCTTAATTAGGAGTTTGGAACACTCAGCTACCTGGAAGAGGAAGGCAGCTGCAGAAATGTCTCAGGTGAAGAGGAGGTAAAAAGAGAAATTGAAAGCACTTGTTGTAGAGAAGACCTACATTGTTTTTCCACAGTAGGAGTCAGGGTTTGAGAAATCGCCTAATACAGAAAAATGTTGGATGGCTTTTGTACCCAGGAGTGAGTGATAGCATCTGAGGCAGGCAGGTGGGCTACAGGGTTGGGCATCACGAAGAGGTGGGGTGGGGGCATGGTAGAATGTTCCAAAATCATGTGTAAATACATGTGTGTTTGTCTCTCTAACACCCTTTCTTGTCCCAAACTTGTCCCTTCTCTTTTAAGGACACTCTCAGCTCCTTGGCCATCTGCGTTTCAGTTCTGCACTCAGTCATGTGCCAGTTATTATTAACAGTGATGAATCCTGCCTGCTATTTCTTGAGGCTCAGCTAGAGCCACAAATCTGGCAAGGATCCCAGGTTCCTGGGAGAGGAGAGCCAGTCTTCTCCTTCCTGCAGACTACATCTCCTTTCCTGATTTTGGAGGGCTGATTCAGCATCCCACCCTCGCATCACGAAGTTTATAAGGCCCGGGGACGAGTTATGCTCATCTGCATGGGGCTACTTGGTCCTGCATTATGTCTGCAGGTTGTTCTTAGAGCTCTCTAAGCAGAAGTACAATCCGCATATTGTATGGGGGATGGAAATTGGCACAAGTCGGGGATGTTCCTTGACACCCTCTGGGAGAGATGGTTGACCCCAGAAATGTAACCTAGTTATACTTGCAGTATCACATGCCATTTCCTGCTGCTGCCCTGGCTGTGACTGCTCTCAGGTTGAGCATGGCTGTGCTGTGCTGTGCCTGAGGGCAGCCTAGCTTCTGCCTTGCTTCCTGGGAACCCAGATCCTCGAGCTGGGCCTTGGAGGTCATCCAGTGCAGCCTCCTCATACACAGACCAAGTCAGGGAGCCCTTGGACAGGGCCTCATCTCCGTGGCTCTCCACCAGTTCTTTTTCCTCCAGCACTGGAGGAAACATCCCTGTCTCCACTCTGGGTTCTAAACTCTGAAACTTTTTTGTGTTGGAAACTCTTCATCAGAGAGCTAATTATATTTCAGACATGTGGAAGAACTCAGATTCCAAAGATGCAGTATTTGGGGCCTACCAAAGCCACAAAACACTACATTTTATGCCATACCATGTAACATGTATTCACTCTTTCAGATGTATAAGGATCCCACCTGTCTGCAATCTTCAGCATGTAGAAAAGGGCCTGGCACATAGCAGGTGCTCAATATATATTTGTTGAATGAAAGAACCTGTTGAATGAATGTATTAGATCCTGAACATATCCTTAAGCATTTTCCTATGTGTTCCTGGTTCATTCTGCCCCTTCAAAGGTAGTTCCTTATCATGAAGAACGGCTTAAGCCTCATGGTTAGTATAAGCTCTGGAGCTGGGTAACTTGGATTAGAATCCAGGCTCTGTTCTTTCAAGTTGTGTGGGCTTGGGAAAGTTATTTAACCTCTCTATGTCTCAGTTTCCTTGGCTATAAAATTGAGATAGTAAAAGTACATATCACATGAGATTGTTGTGAAGACTATATACGTTAATACATTTAACACAGAGTGAGCACTTTATACATGTAAACTGATGTTATTCTTACTATTACTTGATGTGTCTTTAATCAACATCATAAACTTTATAAATAAACATTAGTTTTTCTAACTCAGCTTTCCAAAACAGCTTTTGGGGAGCTAAGGAGAGTGTAGTTTTCTTTTGCTTATAGTTATGCCATCTACTCTTCATTCCAACCAGAGAAAGAACCTTATTTTTCTTATTTGGCTCTAGTTTAAGCACTGATAAGCCTCATCTCACTTTTGTGTGGCTGAGCAAGGTGTGGATATAAAGTAATAACACTGAGTTTCATACTTAGTATGTAGTCTCTCCCAGCAGATGACACATTTTTCTCTATAAATTATTGGTTGTTGTCAAGAATGCTTTCCTTCCTGCTTCACTATTCTCCCACCCCAGCCTGCTAGTGCCTCAGCATCAATTGGCTCCATTAGTGATGGTGCTGGTGCCTTCTATGATCTCTCAACTCCTAAGTTCTTGGACAAGATCCTAACCCTTGGCCTTCCTGTCAATCAGTCTGGGTGCTTGAGTTCTCTTGCCTGACCCCTCCACTTGAGATTTAACCCACCAGGGGTGGTAATATCTGCCTGCTAAGCCTCTACTGGCTTACTGGATATAAGCTGTGTCTGGGCAGCCTCCTCCTTATGAAGGCCAACACCCCATCTTGTTTCCTCCCTACTCAATTAGGGATTCCTAATTGAGTTTCCTTCCAACTCAAATTAGAGTTGCTGAATGGAAAGTGGCTACCCAAATCCTGGCCTGATCCCTAATAGGACAGCTGGGGATTTTTAGGATGTTTCCCTTCCCATAATTGCAGAAGTCAGCTAATATGTGGGGAGGAAAAAAATAATTTTTTTCAGAGGACTTTATGCTTTTGTTGCCATCTTCAAATCTTTTAGCCTATAGTTACCATGTTTTGGTAACTTGTATCTTGGGGTGTAATATTCATTTAAAAATTTGGTTCTTAAAATAACCTCTTTGGTAGATCACCCCAGCATCAGTCTTACTTCTATCTCTTATCAAACAATATTAGGTTTTGAAGAAGTTGAGTGAAATCCATTTATGTTAGTAGAGGTGATGGGTATCCCAATAAGTAGAGCTAACAAGTAGTTAAACTTGTCTTGGGCATCCTTGTTGGTCAACCCTGATTTTCATGTCTAACAACTATCCAAGCACTCTCCTTCAATTTTTCTTATGCTTTTCTTAACCAACTAAATCATATAAATGTAGTTATGCATTCAGGTCTAGGTTCTTGGAGTGTTTGATTACATATCCATCTATTTAATCTATATCTATTTACCTATCTAGATAGATATAGATAGATAGATAGGTAGATAGGTAGATAGATAGATAGATAGACAGATAGATATAGTTTCACCTATGCAATGGTTCTCAGCCCTGGCTGGAAATTAAAACAGGTAAAAAAAAAATTTTTAAACTATATCCAGGTCTTACTCCAAAAGATTCTGATTTATTTGTCCAGAAATGGGACCAGACTTGGCATCATTAAAAAACAACACACACTAACAGACTCCCTACGTGATTCTGATATGTGTCCATGGTGAGGAATGTGTATTGGAATGGCTTTCAACTCCCCAGTTTCTCCAGATGTAAGATAGAAGACATGCCCTCGTCTTAAGTATCTTTGGATGATTAGCAATTACCCACAGGCTAATGTGCAAAATGTCTTGTTTGGCATTCAAGGCCCTTCAGTTTGCTCCAAATTATATTTCTCTTCTTCCTTCCCATTAATCTCTAATGTGCTGTTCATTCAACATGCCCTTTACTTACTTGCTTCTTGTTCTATTTGCAAAGTTCTCTTTACCTGTATAATGCTGCTTTTCTATTCTCCTGTCCCATGCTCATCTATTTAGGTCCCACTTATGCTTTAAGGTCCAGCTTTTTCTTAAAACATTCCACAACTTTTCCAGATGAAAACCCTCCCTTCCCATGGCTCTCTGCACTTTCCACTGTGTAAGTCTTCTTATTGGCATCTCCTGATAAGAGTCCCCACCCTGTCACCTCATCAGACTGTTATGTCTCTGAGAACAGGAATCACATCCTCCTTACAATGCCTGATAATATGTGGCATCAACAAACACTTTGCATTTCACCAATCTCTAAAGCCATTGTTGAGATTGATAGAAAAAAAAAATCCTTAACATTTTTTTCCTGTAGTAAAAGAGGTTGTATTTAGTAATCCTTCCTACCATGGGACTTCAAAGAGTTTGAAGGCTTATGTTGTAATTTCCAAATATAACAGCAAAGCAGTATTACAGCTTGTCTCACCAGTACGTGGCCTGTTTCATCCCTAATTTGCCAATGGACAAAAAGCTCTTAGATTATTTACCCATCAGGGCTGCCTAAGTCCCTTGACCCTCTGCCATCACAAACATCCACAATGCAACCTTGAGAGTGGCGCTGCTGGGGCTGAAAAGTATTTTTTGGCAAAGGATGACCAGACTTTGAACTAGCTATGGAGAGCGGGTGTTTCTGAGGCACTCAGGTGTGAGATGTCCACAGTACCCACCTTGATGGTTAAAAGCACATAAGGATATTTGTCTGCTCTGGGAAGAAGTTCTTATATATGGTTATGACAAATGGAGAAAGCAGAGGATCAGGTTTGCAAGTCAGATCTTCCAGAATATTTGCTTTCTCTACTTTGTGAGAAATTTGCATGTGTTTTATGGGATTCTGAGGCTAAGAATAAGATAATAAAACAAGTGGTATCATTACCATAATTTCATTGCATCATGAATAAATAATATGTTTTACAGAAAAACCTACTGCAGACTATTCATACTGTGAACAAGCATCTAAGTGTCTACTATCCATCAGGTTCTATGTTAGTAGTTGGAGGACATAGTACATGAGTACACAGTCCATAGGGTTCACAATCATGGTCCCTGCCCTTGGTGGCGGCCCTAGGCCAATAGAGGAAACAAAAACCCATAATTGTGGTAGAAGGTAAAAGGAATTGTGTGCTAGTTAAGGCTTTTCATTTGATCAAGCAGTGAAGGAGGTATTGGAAGTTTATCAGTTAGCTCTCAGAATCAACAGGAAGTATAGAGAGCAATATTTGGGCAAGAGTGACACAGAGATGCAAGTTGTAGGCAAGATACTTCTGGAAGAGGCATTTGTGTGCCTTTATCACTGAACATTTGTTACTTCACTGCTGGACCTGCCTGTTCATTCAGTAGCTGTGAGGAGGCTCAATTTGAGGGAGAGACAGTTGCCAATGGGGAGGCTAATTAAGAGGCTACCCATGTATCCAAGGAAGAGATTATGAGGGCCTGAATTAGGGCAGGGGTGTTAGGTGTGAAAGGCAAGCAGTAAATAAAGCAACTTAAAGGGGATTAAGTTGGCAGGGCTTGAGTACTGATGGATAGGAGTAACGAGTCAGAGGAAGAGTGACTCTGAAATTTCTAGTTTGGGCAGCTGTTTGGTTGATGGTGCCAACAGTTGGGAGAGTTCCAAGAGGAACTTCATGCTTAGGGTAGAAAAAGATATGATCAGTTCTGAGCTGCCTGGGGCACATCCAAGTGGAGATTTCGAGCAGGACATTGATGTAAGAATCCAAAGGTCAGGTATAGTCTGGGCAGGAGTATGGGAACCTTCAGCAGAAAGATAGTGGTTAAAATTACGAGCAGAGATGATATCACCCAAGGAGAATGGATAAAGTAATAACAGTAGGAGGCTAAGAAAGATGCCTTGAGCTCACATTTAAGAATTAGGTATAGGAAGGAGATGGGGACATGAAAGAAACAGAAAGAACCAGGCATGTATGAGGAGAATTAGGAAAGTGGAAGATTGTAGAAGCAAAGGAGTTAGGAGTTTCAAAAGGAGGATGTGATCAGTGGGGCCCCATGCAGTAGGGTGGAACAAATGGGAAATGTCAATAGTTGGTAAAGACTTCTCAGCAAAAAAAGTTTAGATGTGAGAAGAAAGGGGTTCAACCATACCTACAAAGAAGCTTTGAGATGAAAGTTTTTATTTTTGTTTTCGTTTTGTTTTGTTTTAGGAAGGGGGGACTTGAGCTTGTTTCTATAGTAAGGGGAAGGGACCAGCAAAGAAAGAAGATTGAAAAGAGGGGGGCTTCCTTGCTACCTCTGGATTAGATCCAAGTTCCACTTTGATGATTCAGAAACCCTAAGAGCCTGGGAATTCCTTTGTCCCATATAATTACAAGTACCCTCCACTGAGTGGCTTTTGGGCACTGGAGTGTCGACTTCAAATGTGTGAAATTTTATTTCTACTGTAAATACAGGGGAGGTAGGAGCTTGGGCTGAATCTGTGGTAATTATGATGTGCCCTGGAACTTACTCATTGAAAAACAAAAACAAGGCCAGGCATAGTAGCTCATCCCTGTAATCCCAGCATTTTGGGAGGCTGAGGTGGGGGACTATCACTTTAAGGCCAGGAGTTCAAGACCACTCCTGGAGACTTAGCTAGACGCTGTCTCTTTAAAAAAACAAAACAACACAAAAACAAGTCTTTTATAAGCTGCAGGAGAATGTTTTAGGTCTATGGGAATGTTACTGTATAATATATTCTATTTCTGTTATAGAAGTAGTTCCCAGTGAGAAGTGCACAGTGAAACTTAATGAGATAGTCATGCAATAGCTTCCTATGCAGCCCGGGTCTGTGATCTATAGGTAGCATTTAATAGTGCCTGACAAGCACATTTACTTTCATCATCTTTAACTTTCACAACAATCTTGAAGGTGGTTATTATCAGTATTTTACAGATGAGAAAGTGTGAGACACAGAGAGATTAGGATAACGTGCCCAAAGCAACTCAGTTGGAGAGTGGGAGAGTGGGGATATCAAGCCAAGCTCACCTGGCTTGAACTTCACGTGGTCCTAATTCACTTGGAGTTGGATGATGCTTTTGTTCTTCCAGAGGTCAACACCAAGGAAGTCAGACTTGCAAGTTTTACGGTTCTCTGCAGAAGGTGGGGAACCTCTGCCCCCATCATCAGTGTTGATGATGTCCCAACATTACAACTCCTTCCCTGAGTTCTAGGCCCCAGCTACAACTAGTGTGTATCCCCGGCAGTGGTGAGCCTTTGGAAGGCATCAAGCAGAGATAGGGAAATGTAGTTTTTACTAATTGCTTTTCCATAACAGATTAGAGTTTGCTCTTGGAACCATTTGAAGGATTCTCTTCTCAATCCTCAGCATAATCTTGGAAGAGAACTTCAGGGAAATTTTACAGCTTGACCTAAAATACTTTGGCAGTCTTAAGGAGTATTCCTAAACTTCAAGTTCATCTATTCCTACTGTGAAAGAATTAAAAGAGTACACAAATAAATGTGCTTTTGCAAGCTGGTTGCCCTTATAGGTAAGAATTTTGGTACTTCTTCATTCTATTACTCTTAACAGAATGGCAATATTTCTATACAGTCCTGTGATATGTAACTTTGCTAGATGCTTAGAGAAATTTCCATTCCTTATTTGAAAAACTTTTGCCTCACTGCCAAGGAGAGCTGAAGTGTTATTTGGGGCTATGCTTATAAAGAGGATGACTTTAAAATGCTTTTGCTTCAGTGAGTAGCTGACTCCTTCGTTTACCAATATTTTATGACCAAAACAATCTAATCCCAAACTACAACTCAGCAAGTTTTCTAAGTGTCTGCAGATTTCTTCTATTTCTTTGACTTTATTAAAAGGGAATAATAGGGTAGACTGTTGGAGAATTTTCTTTTGAAGTATGTTTTGATCCTATATTAGCCAACTTTAAAGTATAAGCTTTATGGAAAGAAACTCTGGTTTTCCATTACAAATCCTGAAAATTGGCAACAGCCATCTGAAATCCCACTGTTGTTTCTAAAAATCTTTTTTCTTTTTCATAAATTCTGGTGAGAAAAATGTGAGTTAATCTTTAATATCTTTATTGTCAACTTATGTTGTCAATATAAAATAGTTAAACTACTTATACATGGTTCTGTACTGAATATTGTATAATACAAGATAAGTGATGTTGGGGACAACACATCTGAAAATGCATTGTATTGGCACGAGGTGTGATTCATTTTCTCTTGGGCTTGTGGACTAGGACTTATAGTACTTGCTTTAAAGCAGGGGTCCCAACCCCCAGGCCACAGATCGGTACCAGTCTACTAGAAGCCCAGCCACACAGCAGGAGGTGAGCAGCAGGCAGGCAAGCGAGGCTTCATCTGTATTTACAGCCACTCCCCATCACTTGCATTACTGAGCATCCACTTGCATTACTGAGCTCCACCTCCTACTAGATCAGCAGCAGCATTAGATGCTCATAGGAATGGGGACCCTACGTAATTTGTGCATGTAAGGGATCTAGGTTGCGTGCTCCTTATGAGAATCTAATGCCTGATGATCTGTCACTGCCTCCCATCGCCCCTAGATGCAACTTTCTAGTTGCAGAAAAACAAGCTCAGGGCACCCACTGATTCTACATTATGGTGAATTGTATAATCATTATATTATATATTGCAATGAATAATAATCGAAATAAAGTGCACAGTAAATGTAATGTGCTTGAATCATCCTAAAAGCATCCTCCCACCCCCTGGTTTGTGGGAAAATTGTCTCCCACAAACCAGTCCCTGGTGCCAAAAAGTTTGGGGACTGTTGCTTTAAAGAGTATTGAATTCAAAAGAAAATTCTGCTAACTGTCAGAAATCAATCGCAGGTTTTTACACCATCCCCTATTAAAGAACATATCAATAATTACCAATGATGTCTTAATTTCTGTCATGATCAAGTTTGATCCAAGTAGCCCTCTTGCCTACCAAGTATGTTATTATGCAGCTTTTGAGAGAGGATGAGGGTGACCTGTGTGTGTAACAGCTGAAAGCAGACAGCTCAGTTGCCTCAGAATATTCCTCAAGCCTCTTGTCTCTCCACAAACTCAGCTACTCACAATAAAAACTGCTAGAAGATGAAAAGGGTGCAAAATGGTTTATATTTTTAATTAACCTCTTTAATTTGTCAAGATGGTTATTAGGAAGTCATTTGTGCTTTGGGGACCATATTCCTGTCATAAAATAAGTTTGGACACATTTATGAGCAATCTCTTGCTGAGCACAATATTAGCCTAGTAGTCTAAGAATTCTTAGAAAATTAATTGGTCTTGGAAAAATAGATAATATTTGCCATTATTTCCCTCCTAATGTGCAGTGAATCACAGACATGCACAAAAGGCATGGGATTTTAGACTCAAGTGATTTAAAGACTTTTCCTTGGAGACATTGACAAAGGAAAAAGCCTGGAGAGAGACCTTCTGAGATTTCATTTCATTCTCCTTTAAGTTTCCATCACAAACCACCAGGTGTGCTGCAGAAGGACTTGCCATCCTGGTACCCTCAGCTGGGAGCTAAGGGTGATGCCTGGCATGTTTTATTTCAATATTTGAAAGTAGATACCTTGATAATCATTTAAAAATTTTTATCCTTAGATTTCATTTGAGTTGCTAAAAATAAGCTCAAAGACCAAAGTGACATTTGCAAGCATTTACAGAGCACTGAGTGGGCATGTTGGCATTGAACTTGAAGATTCAATAGGAATATGAATAATGACAATTATTTTATTGAACAATTATTGAGCAATTATCACCAAACACCGTGCTGAGTGCATGACATGCATCATCTCACTTAATTCTTATAATCCCCCCATGAAGAAGATGCTCTTTACAGATGAAGAAATTGGGATTTAGAATTTTTCTTAACATTCCCAAAGTCATAGAGCAAGTCATTGGTGGAGCCTGGATTGTAACCTAGGTTTATCTCCGAAGACTAAGAACATAACCATTCTGCTTTGCCACCTCTTTGATTACATCCTCTCTTGACATGGGGTCTCAAAGCGTCCTTATGATAGAAATAATAATAGTTATAAAAATAGATAACCCATATGGAGTGATTTCTTTTGGGTATATATTGTTCTCAGTATTTTATATTATTAATTAGTTTAACTGTCCCAAGGGCCTGGTGAGGGTGGGTCCTTTTTTATCCCCATTTTATGGTTGAGACAGGTGAGGCAGACAGAAGCGTGCAGGTCTTCAAGATCCTAGGCAGCAGGGCTATATTTTGTAACAGATTTCCTGGCTTCTGCCTGCCTTCTTTGAGGGATACAGCAATTGCAACATTCATTTATTTTCTGCTGCACTTTGAGGCAAGAAACTTTTCTACTTGAGTTCTGATGTGAGTGACTAAGAGAAGCATGTAAAAACATTAGTTCTCCTAGATTCTTCCATACACAGGGAGAATTGAATTTGTATTTGAGGAAATGAATTCTAACTTGGGAAAATTTGAAATCCATCATTTTCTTTAGAAATGGCACAGGGCCCTGGAACAACAAGAGTTTTCTGCTTGGTTCCAAGTTCCAAATGAGATTAACTTGAGAACTCCTATGAGAGTCTCACACTCAGAGGATCCCCATGACTGACCTACATTCTCTGGACAAATTCCAGTAGAACTATGTTTCTTGATCATCTTGATGGGCTTGTTTTGAAAATGAGTGAAGTATCCTTACACAAAGAAAATGAAAATGTAATATTTGCCTGCTTGGGTTATGCAAAAAGGCATATGAACTCAAACGGGTAGGGAGGTGAAGCAGGAAACACCACAGAAGCCTGAGAAGAGGGAAAATCCTTCAGCCGTGGGATAAAGGCAGAGGGGTGAGATCAGTCTTCTGTCTTTCCATCCTGTAGTGGGCAATGTCTCTTGACCCATGGCATACGAGCATGCATCTCTCATTTAATTCTTACAACCCAGTGAGGAAGGTACTCTTTACAGATGAAGAAACTAGGGTTTAGATAGTTTGTTTTAACATTTCCAAAGTTCATTCTATGGGACATGAACATGTGCATTAGGAAGCCATAGGAGAATAATGGCCTGTGTTCTATTATCCTTCTTGTTAAGCTCTTCTTTCATGACCCCCTCCCCTCTTTCCTCCTCCTGCTGGCTCTTGGTTCTGTATGACTTGCTTTCCCAAGCCTAGAACAAGTTCTTTCCTCATTCATTCAGGTAATCTAGTGCCATTATCACAAAACCAATGCCATGTTCCACAGTTCAAAGACAGTTTCAATAAAGTACAGGTAGAGAGAAAGCTTCTGCCACAACATTCAGTTCTTTTTGGCCTCAATCCTTGAAAATAGATTTCTTCATCGTTTTTTCCAGAGACAGTGTAATGGCTGATGGCTATGTTAGGATCTATTAGAGGCTAAGGGGCTGAGATCAAAGGCTATGTTCTTGTGAAGCCTACACTGCCACACCCAAATACCCAATTCATGAGCTCCCTTGACTGGAGGCTCAGTACAGTTGATTCACTGATGAATTAAGTAGGTAAGGGTGTGCACTAGTGCCATTTCCTATGCATGTCTGGAACCCTCTTCCTTCAGACCTTCACACAACATTCTCTGTCTCTTCATTCGAGCCTTGGTTGAAATGTTAGCTTCTTTCCTGAGCTAAGATCAACCTTAAGTTCAACCTTCCTCACAGTCACCTGATTGTAATTCTCTCACTAGCACATTGGCTGTCTGATATTTTTCTTGTGGATTTAATTATTTGTTCATTGTCTATCAACTGCTGAACTCTAAGCTTTGTGTTTATTGTCTATCAGCCCTGTTAAATTCTAAGCAAAGAATCCCTCTCACTTGTGTCACCAGATTCTCCTGTGCCCAACACAGTGTTTGGCACTGGAGAGACACTCAGAAAATGTTTGACAAATGGATGAATGAATCTTAGTCCCTGTGGCAATTCAGCCTTAGCAATCTATGAAGGCTGGCACCTTGTCAGGCTTTTTTAAATGAAAAGAAATACCAGATGAGCTCGAGCATCATGGAGACTTCCTGCATAAGTGATGTGCTTCCCTCAGGGATGTTTCTAGGCAGAAGCAGTCAATAGAAAAGATGAATTTTTCAGTTATGCTTTCATCCTGCTGTTGTGGCACCCCCAACTGTCCTTGCCTGCTGGTTCAAATGAGTGTTCCACTGGGAAAACAGATTTATTTCCCAGAAACAGGATAGCATTTTCTTCTTTTGACAAATCTAGAAAGCAATTCCTGCAGCAAAGAAAAGATATATAACATGCAGATACTAAATTCCAAGACACTGCCCAGTCATGACTAAGAGGGGGTGTGTGTGTATGTGTGTGTCTGTCTGTCTGTCTGTCTGTCTGTGTCAGAGAGAGAGAGAGAGAGAGAGAGAGAAATCCTTAACTTTTCTGTGGCTAGGTCTTCCCAGTCCCAGATGTTGAATTGGTTGAATGAATTGTTTAAACAATTGTCTTAATTCTCTTCCCTTCTCCTAAGATAAGCCACTGATACCTGGAACCCATCATGGTACTCAGACTCCAGGTAACATGGAAAACACTCTCTCTCATCATCATGGATTTTTCTTTTAGGATCCCAAATGACACAGAACTCAGTGTGGAGCTCCCAAAGCAGTTTGGAAAAAGAAAGCCAATGAATGGATGTGAGTGGCTGGCCCTAATTTTCATGCATCCTTATGCAAATGCACAGTGTATTGCATTTCTATACCTGCCTCTCTATGAAGGTGTGGGATAGCCAGTATTACAACCAACAATTTAGATCTGTGTTCCCCAGGCCCACTTAAATAGAACCACAGCTACCAATTACTGCCATTTATCAAGGGCCCCTACGTTTTTTGTACACTTTACCTTGGTTCACACAACCACCCTCTGAGGTGAGTGACATTCCTTCTAGTTCACAAATGAGGAAGCATTAGTCTCTGGTGGTTAAATGGTGTCTGCCTGACATCACACAACTAGAAGTGGCAGGGCTGGGGCAGGAAGTCTTGTCATAAGTGTCTATCCTGCCTCCCAAAGCGCTGTCATTATTTTCAGATCCCTCTTAAAGTACTTATCACTCTTTCACTGTATTGGTATTCTTTCAAAACATATCTTTCCCCTCCTATTAGGCTCTAGAGGTTGGCATCAATATCTCTTCCTTCTCTTCATCCCCTGTAGGGTCTTAGTGAATGCTCTGCACATAAAAAGCCAGGAACTGGACTAAGGTGGGGAAAATGAGGCATTCTCTTTGGGTGCAAAATTTAAGATGGTGCCAAAAATCAAATGATCAAGATAAATAATATTTTAATGCACTATTTAAAGACTCAAAATTCATGCAAAAATTCCATGATGAGCAAAATAACAAAATTTTAAATGAAGACAGAGATGGCTTCTGATCCTGCAGTTGGCTCACCCCAGTCCCAGTCCTGTAAGAAGCTCTGAAAACTTGTCGAATGTATAGGTTGTAGAATTGGTGTTTGGCTCTCGTGAGCTAAACATGATTAAGTATCCAGTGAAATGCTGCCATTCAGAACTCATGGATGAAATCAGGTGGACTAAAACCCTTGGCCTTTCCTGTTGGCCATCTTACCATGAAGATGTTGATTCAGCTGTAATGGGATTCAGCTGTAATGGGATTCAGCTGTAATGGTCATGCCCAAGCCTTGAAGAATGGCCAGAGTCCAGCTTCCCTACGAGCCTTAGCAGCAGTCTACCCAATAGGGAGAGTTTTCTTAACGGAAGTTTAAATTAAAAACTGCCATTGGTTGTCTAAGATTTTGAAATTTCTATGCTTGCTGTTTCATTTTGTCATTTTTCCTCTTTTCTGATTTTTTTAATTTCAAAAAATCAGAGTAGTTGTTTTGGAAGGATACACTTGGATACACTGATATATACATATGATATGTATACACACACACACACACACACACACACACACACACAATCTCTTTATATATTTATCTATGTTTCCTCTACCATTCCCAGCCCTCTACCAGGGCTAGGGAGACAATAGGAGCTCAGTAAATATTTTTGAGTTATTAATTGAAGGGTTGTAAGAGATGAGCTATAGGAAAAAGAATCGTTTTTTAGGTTTGAGCATACTAAATCTATATCTAAGTCACCACCATAATTTATAGCTAACAAAAAGCTTTATGCCAAACAAAAAGATCAGATCAGCAGGTCTAATTTGCTTCCATTTAAACCCATTTTTCCATGCTGTTTTCATGGTTTGTATTTGGGACACTACTTAGCCAGATGAGGGAATCTGTAAGTGAAATGGACTTGCACTGTTGTTCCCAATAACATTTAGTAAAACAGAAATCCTGGGTCCAAGTGTACATTGGGCAGCTTCTCCTCTCAGTAAACAGGCTCAATTGCAGAACAAATCAACACTTTCATGGGAACTTTAGTCTCTCTCTGAAGACATTTCTCCTCAGAGTCAACAGAATTAAAATATAGAAAACAAGCTTCAAGTCCGCAAACTGTCAGACTGACCAGAAGCTGAAAGTTAGAGACAAGAAAAGCCCTCAGTGGTGTAACAGCCAGGAACTGGGCAGAAGAGTTTTTCTTCTTTCCTGTAAATGTGGCCTTCTTAACTGGAGTACCAGGGTTGGAGCTCTGGGTCTGGCTGTTGAAGAGACGGAGCTATTTCCATCAGAATAAATTCTTCTCCTGTCTAGGTGTACTCTATGTAAACAGGCACAATCTACAAAATCTTAGCAGTTTTCAGCAAAAATGGATTTTTTTATTCATTCAACAAATATCTGCTGAGCATCTTCAGATGCCAGGTGATGGGAACTCAACAGAGAGCAAAATAATAATATCTGTCTCACATGGAGCACGGGTTATGGTGAGGGGAACTTAAGATAAATGACTAGGCATAATTCCAGCACTTTGGGAGGCTGAGGTGGGCAGATCACTTGAGGTCAGGAGTTTGAGACCAGCCTGGCCAACATGGAGAAACCCCATCTGTACTATAAATACAAAAAGCAGCCAGCTGTGATGGCAGGCGCCTGTAGTCCCGGCTACTTGGGAGACTGAGACAGGAGAATCACTTGAGCCTGGGAGGTGGAGGCTGCAGAGCAGAGATCACGCCACTGCACTTCAGCCTGGGCAACAGAGTGAGACTCTGTCTCAAAAGAAAAAAAAATAAATAGGCAAACAACAGTATGATGTGCCCAGTGGTATAAGTTTTGTAGAGGTGGAGAGAAATATGACAGCAAAAGGGTAGCTGTTTTGGCTCAGGTGGGCAGGAAAAGACTCTCTAAAGAGGAAAGTGCTGAGCAGAGGCCTGAATGAGAGACGGAGTGAGCATAGTTCGTGATGTGCTTGTCCTTGTTCATCTTTGTAGTGCCTCATCCAATACTGGGCGCATAGTAGATGCTTGGGAAATATGTATTTAATAAGTAAATAAAAGAAAAATATAAGAACGTTATTTACTACTGTATTTCAGAACTGAGTATTTAGATAGCCATCTTTTGAAAATAATGTTAATTTATAATTTAATATATCTTCATTTACCATTAGATGTTAAAAGATAAAACAAGAAAGTGACAATAGTATTATTAAGAGTTATCACTGGAACCTACTTTGTGCCATACACTTGCTAGGCACTTTATTTTAATTATTTATAATCTGTTGCACAGATTACAAGCCTGTAATTAGGTATCATTATTATCATTCCCATTTTACAGATTAGAAAATTAGGGCTCAAATAAGCTGCATGAAGTGTATGTTTTTAAATATTGCATCTGGCATTTGTACCCAAGTGGGCTTCATTCCAAAGCCTGTTCTCTTTTCGATGTGCCACTGATTAAATGGAAGCCACCTGAAAAAATAAAAGTTTACTGAAAAAGATCTTTATTGATTTTTGCTCAATTACAAACGAATAAGCGTTCTTTTTTTTTTTAAAAAAAGAAGTGTATGAAGAATAAATCAAATGTGATTCTCACATCTCTATTGACAATAAGAAAACCTTTTCTTTATAAAAATGATGTATATATATAATAATTTTAAAACAATATAAGGACATATGAATTTTTTTAAATTTTTTTTTCCATAGGTTATTGGGAAACAGATGGTGTTTGGTTACATGAGTAAGTTCTTTACTGGTGATTTATGAGATTTTGGTGCCCCATCACCCAAGCAGTGTACACTGTACCCAATTTGTGGTCTTTTATCCCTCACCCCCTTTCCACCTGAGTCCCCAAAGTCCATTGTATCATTCTTATGCCTGTGCATCCTTATAGCTTAGCTCCCACATATAAGTGAGAATATACAATGTTTAGTTTTCCATTCCTTCACCAGACATATGAATTAAAATTTTAAAACTCCCTTCTTTTCCTCCAAATCCCAATCCCACTCTCTATAAGGAACCACTACAACCGATTTCTTGTGTAATTTCTGAAACTGTGTTTGCACTTGGAGACAAAGAGAAGGTGTGTGTGTGTGTGAGTGATGGAAGCCACCTGAAAAAATAAAAGTTTACTGAAAAAGATCTTTATTGATTTTTGCTCAATTACAAAGGAATAAGCGTTCTTTTTTTTTTAAAAAAAAGAAGTGTATGAAGAATAAATCAAATGTGATTCTCACATCTCTATTGACAATAAGAAAACCTTTTCTTTATAAAAATGATGTATATATATAATAATTTTAAAACAATGTAAGGACATATGAATTTTTAAAAAAATTTTTTTCCATAGGTTATTGGGGAACAGATGGTGTTTGGTTACATGAGTAAGTTCTTTACTGGTGATTTATGAGATTTTGGTGCCCCATCACCCGAGCAGTGTACACTGCACCCAATTTGTGGTCTTTTATCCCTCACCCCCTTTCCACCTGAGTCCCCAAAGTCCATTGTATCATTCTTATGCCTGTGCATCCTTATAGCTTAGCTCCCACATATAAGTGAGAATATACAATGTTTAGTTTTCCATTCCTTCACCAGACATATGAATTAAAATTTTAAAACTCCCTTCTTTTCCTCCAAATCCCAATCCCACTCTCTATAAGGAACCACTACAACCAATTTCTTGTGTAATTTCTGAAACTGTGTTTGCACTTGGAGACAAAGAGAAGGTGTGTGTGTGTGTGAGTGTGTGTGAGTGTTTGTAATCCATCTTTAGGAAACAGCTTTTACAGTTAATTTTCTGTTTCCATCCATACCACGTGCCTCAAACTTCCTAAATAGCAAAAATTTTACTGCATAACACATCCAAATGAGGAACTAAAGAATGTGTATGCTGGAAGGTACTCCAAAGGCCTCTGGGCAGAACCCTCCAGTTGTCTAATGAGGAAACTGAGGTCACAGAGAGTCAAATGACTTGTGTAAGGTAACACAATCAGTCCAGAGAGCAGCCAGCAGCCAGTCAGTAAGAAATCTGGGTTAGTAGTTTGTCTATATAACCTCATGCTGCAAAGCAAAACAAAGCAAAATAAAATCAAGAATATGCCAAGCCATTGTAACTTGAGTGGAAACAACATTCAAGAGCTTCATGTGAATTAATATTTAGGGGAAATAATCTTAGCTCCATCTGTCTATATGAAATATAATGAAAGAATCAGTAAAACCTCCCTCTGTCAAAATCACACAGGAAACATACTAGAGAAACAACTAACAGGGATTACGAGCTACTTATCCAAAAACCATGTGTATTGGTTTTCTAAATCTTGAAGGCAAGTGTAAAATAGAACCTTATTATTGAAAACTCATTTTGCCTTTGAAAACGTGTTTTGTGGAACATTCTAGTACATTCAACTTCTCCATATTGATAGGATTTACTATTTATGTTGCACAAAATGTCACGGATTAAAATAAAATATATTCCAGCTTAAGAATCCCTCTTTCTGTCCAGAAAATCAAGAGTTTGATGACTACTAATCTATCCATATGTAAATATTTGGGTAGTTTAAAATAGTATTTTAGTCTGTTTTAAATGGCTTTGCTTTAGGAGATGCCTAAAGCACATTTCTATTCCGGTGGCTTTGAAAAATCCTAATTAGAAAAATGATGTAATTTTCATCTAAGAGAATAAACTGTGTCTCATCCAAGCAGGAGTCAAAGCCCCACCTCCTTTTTTTTTTTAATACATGGAGGCCCCTGAAAGTTAGAATAAGGCAGAAAAACCATGTAAAATTATGATGTTGCATTTTGGTAGAAAACGTGTACTTCACTCCAATCCCTGGCCTGGTCATTGGGTTGAGACATTGAGTGGAGTACACTGTGTTTCTACCAAAACTATTTCACAATTTCACTTGTTATTTTTGTAATAATTACCAAAGCTCATGATTCTTACATTACATAGCCCTAATGAACATTTTCCCATTGTGTTTTCACCCTCCTATTCCTTGCATGTTTGCAGAAGTTTTAGTGGGTGCCAAATGTTGTTCTTGAGCAAGTTTGTTTATTAGGCATTTTTCCTTTCAAGAGAATCTATTGATACCCACAGTATTTCAGATCATAATGTAGGGCCTGGGATATAGTAGTGAATGAAACAAAGTTCTGACTCTCATGAAACTTATATTCTGGTAAGGGGAAACATGACATTCACAAACACATAAATAATCATATATGGTATCGTGTCCTATGAAAAATTAGGGTAAGACGATAGGTATGAAAGAAGATTGGGGCAGTTCAGAAAGACCTCTGTCACAGCTCAGCAGAGACCCAAGGGAAATGGGGCAGCCAGCCATGCAACTCTCCAGGATCCAAGTGCTCCAGGCAGAGGGGAAAGCAAGGGCAAAATCCCTGAGGACAGGGGGTGCTTGGTGAATATGAAGAACTGTCAAGAAGCCAGTGTGCCTGGAACAGAGTGAATGGGAGCAAGACAGAGTGGTAGAAAATGAAGCAAGAGGTAGCCAGGCCAGAGCACTTAGGGACTAACAGGATTTACCTGAATAAGTGGGAACTGGGTGACTTTGAGAAGAGGAAGGTCATGTCTCTTTTCCTTTTGGAAGAATCTCGCAGGCTGGTGTAGGTAGTATACTGTGCATGGGCGAAGGGGAAGTAGGAGGGCAGCTAGAGGTTACAGTTCAGACAAGAGATCATAGTGGCTTAGGAAGGGTTACTGCAGGGCCATGGTGTATGATGGTACAGGTTGTTCACTACCCAAAGGCATCTGACTTTTCTCATCAAGCCAGGGGTTGTGCCAGCCAAAAGGAAAAGCTATCTTTTTCTAATTGGCATCCCAGAGTGGGGGTTTTTCTACAATTCATCTGTCTTTTGCTAAATTGCATGCTGGTGCTAAAAGTATGTACTAGCAATGGTGCTGGTGGGTCACAGTAGAGACAAGTGGGAAATGGTCTTATTAAGGGCATATTTGAAGAATAAATCCAATGAGATTTGCCAATAAAGTGACACATAAACAACTCAACTAATAAATTAATGAATTAAGTTCATCAATATCTGGGATCTCTGTCACTCCTCCTTGTTGCAGGTGGGTTCCCTAGAAGCAAGCCCCAAGGAGATTAGCAAGCAGGAAGTTTATGAGAGGGTGCTCCTGGGATCAACACCTGAGGAAGAGAAAGGGAAGAATCAGGACTGGACAGAGGGAGAAATTGTGTGGCAATGCAACCTCAGTGAAGGCCCCAGCCTACTTCATGGATGTTCTGGCTGTGGGATGACTCTTCTGTGTTTTTCCAAGTAGGGGAAAGAGGGTTAAACCCTGTATCTAGTATCCAGAAAAAGGCGTAAAGGCGTGTGATCTTGGTTGTACCAGCTATTTTCACTGAAGGCATTCCCCAGAGAGGGCTGTCCAGGGGAGGGCTGCTTTCCAGTGGCTGTCCCACCATCTGGAGTAATAAACCCTTCAGTCCTGAAGAGGGATCTGCAGCACAGCATCTCCATGTCCCATGGAGGGACACTCCCTGTCCATCAACTGTGGCATAGATATTGTCAGGATACTCTTTTCTGCTTGCTCGGATACAGCTTCCAGTAGATTTCCAGGCAGCTACCAACAATCCCATCAAATGGCTGTGCAGTGGAACTCATTTGCCTTACACATTTTAGGAAAAAGGTTGCCCATATCCCTACCTTCAGCAAACTTATCAAGTACAGGACAAAAAGTGTACAGTGAGCAAAAAGTAATCGATTCCAAGCTCTTTCATCTGAAAAGGAGCTCAGGTGATCCTAGGGGCCAGTCATTGGCTGGTATGATCTTACATGAGTTTATAATCTATGGATAGGATCTTTCAGTTTGGTGATATAAGTGGGAGATGCAGCTCTTTTGGATAATTTAAGAAAATCACACTGTTTATGAGGAAAACATCTCTTAGACACTCTTTCTAGGTGCAATAGGCCTGCCTGCCAGTATGGCCCACCAGTGTGGTGTTGCCATGACAAAAACTCCTCACTGAGTCACTAGATCAGACAAGCAGACCTCAGTGTGCCACCTTGGGCAGCCCCATGAAGGTCTGAATGTGCTGAGCCATGTGATCTTATACAAGGATTTATCTTGTCTACATTTTATTTTCAACATCTTTAAAATGAAGAGAATCTCTAATCTGTATATCCCATAAAGAGTCCTGTGTGGCTCAAATGAACTCGTTTGAGCTGATACAAATTATAAACTTTAAAGCATGCTACCATTGTGAGCTAGTATAGGACTTATAAAGAGAATCCAGAGAAGAGTTAACCTTGACAGTTTTGACATCTCAAAAGTATGAGAGACTATAAAAATGGGAAAAATATTTATTTTAGTTAACTTGTGAAATAGGTAAAGGGCTATTTTATGAGTATCCTGGGCACAGATGCTACTTCTCAAAAGGCACGATAATGACTCTGCATCTAGACTAGCCTGCATTTGAGGCACAGCCTGGAGTTGGGGATCAAGTGCAACAGCATTTATTGACCACCTCCTCTGTGGGGGTAGGGAGCACTGGGCTGGATAGGATTCAATGACAGTGGAGGCAGGGACCTTTTCTTCAAAGGACTAAAAGCCAATAGGGGGCCAGGTACAGTGGCTCATGCCTGTAATCCCAGGACTTTGGGAGGCCATGGTGGGTAGATCACTTGAGGTAGGAGTTTGAGACCAGCCTGGCCAACACAGTGAAACCCCATCTCTACTAAAAATACAACAACAACAAATTAGCTGGGTGTGGTGGCAGGCACCTGTAATCCTAGCTACTGGGGAGGCTGAGGCAGGAGAATTGCTTGAACCCAGGAGGCGGAGGTTGCAGTGAGATCGTGCCACTGCGTTCCAGCCTGGGTGACAGAGTGAGACTCCGTCCATCACACACGCAAAAAAAGGCAATAGGGAACAGGAAACAAACATCTAAATTCCAAGACAAACGTGATATGTGCAACAGGACAGATACAAGCATGTCTCAAGGTCCAAAGAATGGGAGAGTTTTATTAGGGAACAGAGGACAGCAGAGAAGTTTTCTTAAAGAAGTAGACATTACAATGCTGTAATGAATGGGTACGATTTAAAAGTTAGGTAAAGCAAGACAGATATAAGGCAAAGCCTCAAAAATAGGTAACAAAATTTATTCCAATAAAAGAATGGTTCAGTGTGATTGCAGCAAACAACAGTGTGGAAGAATTATCCTTGCTAACACTTCCTGCTTACAGCATACTAAGCACTATCCTAAGAACATTAAGGGTATTACTTCAGGTAATTATCATAGTGGCCTTATAGGATAGATAATATTGACCCTATTGGATGGATGAGCACAGAGAGCTTAAGTATACTGCACATGGTCACCCAGCTAGTTAGTGGTCCCTGGCAGAAGCTGGAATCACGCTGGAGCCATGGAACCATGCTAGAGCCATAACAGGAGATGCAGCCACAGGCTAGGTGACATTGCATAAAGCAGAGAGGGACAGGGAGAAATACCCAGGCTTTTCTCTTCCTTCATCTCTCCAAACTCCTCCCTCCAGCCCTCCCACTGACTGAGCCATGCCTAGGAAAGGCAGCCCCTGAGGGGAAAAGGGAGGGCCCAGCACCAGCACTGGGGCTCTAGCCCAACCCACTGGGGAAGTAATTGTGGAGAAGTCAGTGGAACCAGGATGCAGAGAGTGAATTCTGGAGAGATACATAGACAGGAAGGATAGGATTTGCTATTGCTTGGAAGGGGCAGAACCCAGTAGAAGGATTGTGTGTGCACAAGAGAGGAATAAGCTGAGGAAACCCGAGATTCATCTTGGCTTATGAATCCCCTGGATAGTACCTTCTCTTTCTGTCACAGATTTTTCATCTCATGTGTGGCAATTCAGTTCCATGTACACCAAAAGAGTTATTATTCTTGTAGTTCCTGTTTTGTTTTTATGTTACCATAGTTATTCCTTTCCTGGTCAAGTGTAAAGAGCCACATGATATTAATAGTAATTATATTTATTATAGCCACAGGTATTTTAAGTGTTTCTCGAATTATAGCACAACTTTCTTATGCAGCGGTTATCTCCACCTGCTTTCTTGGCTAACGTAATGTTAACATAAGCCTCAGGAGCCTCAAAGTTTTTGTCCATCAAATAGCCAAGGCTTGTCATTGTAAACACTTTATAGATGATAGGGTCAAAAGCAAATTTTTGAGTATGAATAGTCTTTGGATAATTCACTTAAAATAGGATACCTGATAAGTTTTAACACTGAAAGCTACTTTGTTCCTTAATGGCTAGTAGAGGCTAAAAATAGTCCAAAGTTTGTTTCAAAATAGAAAAGGGAAAACGTTCCAACTCCTGAGATGGAGAACTTTTTGAAGATGATTGTCAATATTTATCATTGGTCCCTATCCACACTTTAGCACCTGGGAGGGAATGGCTTTGCTTTCTGGAATTTCTTCCTCCTGAAGAGTTACAGGAAGAGTTGGAGAAGAATTTCAGCCAGAAACATTTGTTCTTTTGGTTGTTCTCGCCTTGTTTCCTAGGACATCGTTTTCATGTCAGCATGATCTTGGCTGAAGAAGAATTTATTCCTCTTGACATATTCCTCAACTAAGAATAACAGTCTCAATGTGTCTTTTTGCAACCCTGCCTGAGACTGCTCCAAGATCCCTCTCAGGGGGAGGTGTTTGCAAAAGGGATGAGCTGAACTTTGGAAATAGTGTAGGGTGAGTGAGGTTGTATTTTCATTGTGCATTGTTAGAAACCAACATACTATGTGGGAGATTCACTAATACCTATATCCTTCCTTGGCCAGTAACTCCATGATTTCTTGAGCTTCCTAAGAAATATCCACGCACAAAATGGGCATGGGCCTGGCTGCTCCTTGGGAGGAGAAAAAGCAAGGTCTGTCTTCATCCTATGGAAGAGTGGTCCTGGACCTTTTCACTCCAGGCATGTGGAAAGAGAAAGAGAAAAAGGCTAACTCCATATGGCCTTATAGACTTTTTAGCTCCACTGCTAAGAAAAGAAAATGTGGCTCAGTCCTTATCAACAGTTTGAGGAATCACCCTCTTTTTTGGAGAATGGAGTTTCCTTATCTTAATCTGAGCTTATTGTTTGACAGAAGTAAGATAAGAGGTAGGGAGTTTGAGCCATCAGATCTACAAAACCCCACTCACTGCAGTGTAGTATAAATATCTGTAGGTGTTGAGCAACATCCAGAGATTTGCATCATTGAATATGCATGGCTGAGCATATAGTAGGTGTTCAGTAACTTCCTACTAATTGAATGTTTGATTGATTAGAGAGACAAGAAGACCTTATAACAATATATTTCATCTATGATGTAGTCTTGTGGTCTGCGAGTTGAGTAGTGAATTATATTCAAACTTCAGTCCATTTTGGGTCCATCTTTATAGGTATTGATTTATCATAGATCCTTGCCTACTGTACTTACTGTCTTATCCCATTTCTTATTTGCCTATTTTCCTATATATATTCTATAGCAGAATATATTTTTCTGCTATTTCTACAGTCAATTTTTTCCTCCCTCCTTTTTAAGGTAAATATTCTGAGATTTAAATATATAATGTCACTAAAAATGTATTTCGATAAATAGTGTTGCTATTTGCAAGGCCTTCAAAAATTCATGATCAATTAAATATTTGCATATCAATGGTCATTTATTTATACTAACCTTTTAATGCCAAATATCCACTGTCCAGAACTCTATAAACAGGAAATGAAAAAGGACCTAGTGGAATTGCTCCACAGACAGTTTTCAGAAGGTCAGAATGAGAGGCCTTTTTGGTGCTGGTTTTGATAGAGTTAACTTGGGTTGTGTTGGGTTAATAGTGTGTGCTTTACCATACGTTTTGACTATCTATTCCTTGTAAGGAAGACCAACCGTGAGATGAAGGAAAACTTGAGAGCGGTACTTGATTTACGTAAGATGTCATAGTTTCCTTTCACAAACAAGAAAATTCCCTGATTGAAGAGTCTGTGCTACAGCCCAGGGGTTCCAGAATTCAGAAGTTACTCTATTTTTTTTTCCATGCAAGTAGAAATAATTAGCTAAGGAACCAAGCATGAATCATAAGTCTAGGATTTTGGTGAAAATATTTTTGTGATCTTCCAATTTCATAAGATTGAAATGACTGCTTATTTAACTCCTCTAAGCCAAATTGTCATATGCCTTACTTATCTCCCTGGATTGTGGTGAGGTTAATGAAGGCAGTGGAGACACAAAGTGTTTTGTGAACCTTAATATTCTATACATACATGAGGTGTTATTTTTATTCTTATCAGTAAGATAAAGCCAAAGAAAGAGTTTGCATCATACAGCCTTTGGGTAATTTTTCACTTCTGCACTGGTTGAAAACATTTCCATTTGGGGAGTTGATAGGAAAGTGTATCAAGAGCCAGCAATTCTGGAGAGAAAGCACACAGACAATATTTTTAAAAAACTAATGGGGGGAAGGGGGAGAGCACGTGAGCTTGGAGAATATTACTTATGAATAGATTAACAAAGGCTGAAGGAAGGGACCAAAAATGAAATTGGCGTTTCTCTTTAATTTACCTAAAAGTTCCTGGAAGCATATTACATTACAAAATACAATATGGAGGAGGCAACTTGGGAGGCTGAATTTTAAAATTCAAATGTAAAATGTTTAAAAGAGCCCTTGTTTAGACTATTTGAGGTACTGCTCAGTATTAAAACCTCATCGAGTTTATTAGAGATCAGCTGTCAATTAAGTAGATGCTATCAATATGATGACTGACAATAATAATTTCAGATTTATTTATTATTAGAAAGTCTTTAGTGTTTTGGTAATTTGGGAGAGGTAGAAGATACTGACCCTCACCTAGTTTATCTTGTTTTAAATTCTGATGTAAAGAACAACGTGTCATGTTTTCCTGACCATCAGTGTCACCTCAGCACAAACCCTTCTCAAATAAATGTGGTTCACCACGATCACCAGTTCCACTATGGGGTGACTGATCTGCCTAAAGCCCAAGTTTCCAGTGAGTACATTCCTGAGTCTGGCTGAGGCTTCTTTCCTCAAGATAAGAACTCAAGAATTCACCCTGAATTCTAGTCCTTTCCAACACAGACTACAAATGCTCTTAATTTTAGAATGGTGATACTGTATCTAATAGAATAATAGTAGTAGCTTTATACTTATCAACGTTTTCTATATACCAGCCATAACTCATTGAATCCTCACAACAAATCTATGAGCTAGACGTTGGTATTATTATTATCCCCACTGATAGATGAGGAAATGCTGACATGGTGAAAAAAGTTAAGTAACTTGCCCAGGCTATATTGAGTTGAATTTGAATCTAGGGAGTGTGGATTCTTCAGCATGAGACTGTATTGTCTCTTTGAGCTAAATAATTGTGTCTATCTCTGCCATTTAAGAAAAGAAAAGGCTAAGACAAAAAAGTGCACTAAAAATTAAAGGCAAAAAAAGCACTTTTTTTAAAAAAAAGATGAAAACACATTTTTATTCTATTTTTTTTTCTGTTTTGGAGACAGAATCTCGCTTTATCCCCCAGCCGGGCTGGAGTGCAGTGGTGCAATCTCGGCTCACTGCAACCCCCGCCTTCCAGGTTCAAGCGATTCTCCTGCCTCAGCCTCCCGAGTAGCTGGGATTACAGGCATGTGCCACCACACCAGCTAATTTTTGTATTTTTAGTAGAGATGGAGTTTCACCATGTTGGCCAGGCTAGTCGCGAATTCCTGACCTCAAGTGATCTACCCACCTTGGCCTCCCAAAGTGCTGGCATTACAGGTGTGAGCCACTGAATCCAGCCTATTATTTCTATTTAAGATGCAACAGAGATTTGTTTAAGGAAATGACAAATAGGCAGTGCAAGTAAAGCTTACATATCTACAAATGTTGCCAAGCTTAAGTATCTGAAAACATGTGGTTTAAAAGGAAGAAGGCTTTCACTTCTGATAAGCCAACTTTGTTTTAATTTGTGGTACTTGTACATCTTGTACCTGAAGAGCACTGAGTATTTATAATAAAGTTTCCTAGTTGTTTTAAAACCAAAACAAAAATAAGAGCTGGTGTAGGGGCTGATTCATCCCAAGAGTAAATTCTTGTGGAGTGGACTCTCACTTTATCTTGTCCAGATTCCCGAATGGTCACTTCAAATGTCAATGTGATCTCTGCAGCTTGGATACCTCTCCTTAAGCTACTAAAGGGACTCATTAACTCTGGGTTTTGGCCAAGGACATTGAAAAGACTAGTTGGAAAAAACTACTATTCTGCAGTGATTTGTAGGCAGTATGCTAGCAGCTTTCAGATAATGTGAATTATATACAGGATCCTAGCAACTTTCAAATAGTGATCAAGTGGAAGTTGTTGATGGTTCTGGTATAAACCATGAATCTCATCTCACCAAAATGAGTGCTGGGAAGGAAGGGGTTAGAGTTTCTCTCCTGGCCTGGCCACAAGCCCCTTCTCTCATTCCAGTCCTGATGGTGTCTTATCCATGTTGGTCTCTTCTACATCTTACATTGGTCTTAACAGAGCCTATGATTACTTCAACATGTAAACAGCCAAAGAGAACTCTGTCTGCAGCTGTTCAAAGCTCTGTCCTCCAGCTATGTTTCTTAAACTCTTGGGGTCATGAGCCCTTTTGAGAATCTGATGAAAGCCATGGATTCTCTCCCCAGAAAAACAGACATGTAATAGTTTGTGTATGATGTCGTGAAACTCCGGAATCAAATCCTCGACCCCAGGGTAAAAACCCTGGCCTTAATAGCTTTAAGTGAAAGGATGCTGTTTGACATCCCGTCTCCTTCTAACTCAAGCCTAGCCATTCCTAAGTGTGGCCATTATCCTCATGGTCTCAGGCAGTGGCAAATTCTCCATCTCTTATGAATGTATTTCAGGCAGGAAGATGGAAGGTAAAGATAATTTTTAAGGGCATTTCCTACAAGATGCACATAAAACTTATGCAACTTCTAAGGTTCCATGGGCATGTGACTGCTGCAGTGAAAAGCAGATAGTTAAACCATTTTGAAATTCTTAATGTATGTTTGAGTCTGTTCTGTAACTGAAATCCAAGGGGACAATGGGGCATGTGCAAACAAAGTGGGCAACACCCTGAGGGTAAGTGGCTGTTTCACCTGGATGCCTCACCTGTCCCAGTGTGCAGAGGCTGCAGTACCCTTAAAGGTCACTGTCTGCAGGGGGTTGGGGCAGCAAGACAGTAGGAAGAGGAGATACCTGGCTTGATTTCCCAGCTGCCACCAAGGCACTGAATACAGGGCTGGCATGTGGCAGGATGGGGAACCCAGAAGAAAACCCCAGAGGCTGTGTTTCACTGAGTCGCCAAAGTGAGGGACTCCTCTTGCCTGACAAGTGTCTGTGCATTTGAGGGAGCAACATAAAATGGCAAATAAAAATCATCATGACAGGTCAAGAGAGAGATCCTGGAAGAAATGAAAAAGCTTTATATTTAATACCGTTAACAGCACCCTTTTCCTACTTTTTCATCAAAGAGCCCTGCATTTTCTTTTTGCATGGACCCCTTGAATTATGTAGCCTGTCTTGCTCTCTCTCACTGACCAGCCACAAAAAGCTGCAAAGAATGCTGAAAAATACAGTGTTTATTCTAGTGGATGTGCCCAGCCAAAATCAGGAGTTCTGTTTCCATGGAAGATGGGGAAAATTGATATTGAGGTTGATAGCTAGCAGTTTCTATGATATAAGAAGAAACCACCCATTATTGAAAGTGTTTACAACATTTAGCTCACTGAATCCTAAAAGCAATAATACTATTAGCCCTAGTTTACAGACAAAACAACAGCACACAGAGATGAAGTAACTTGCCCTAGAGCACACATCTAGCAAGCAATGAAGCCAGGTTCAAACCTGGGCAGTGTGGATTTCAAATCCAGGACCCTAACCCCTGCATAGCACCGCCTTTGCAGCTCAGCTTGCAAAACCCACATCTGTGATTCGGCAGGGATGTTCTAGCCTCTGAATCCCTTATAAAAACATTGGTCATGAAATCACCTGCACCAGAATTGCTACAATATTTGTTTAAAATGCAGTTTCCTAGGCTCTAAGCCAGGCTACCAGATCAGAATATCTGCGGGTGGATTATAAGGATCTTCATTTTAAACAAACTCCCTCTGGTGATTTTTAGACACTTTAGGAAATATTACTTAAAAGTTTTAAGGTACAATAAACTTCCTGGGTTGAGGATTGTGTGGGAAGCTGTGAGGAAACAGACATTCATATTAATACATCGACGGCAAGAAAGCAACAGTTTGCAACCCAATGAGGGGGAACGTGGCAATATCTACCAAGATTACAGATGCATTGGCCCTGGGATGCAGCAGTCCCACTTCCAGAAATCTAGCCTACAACTACACATACATTTGTATGAAATGTACAGAGTTACTCATAGTCGCATTATTGACACCAGCAAAATATTGTAAGCACCCCAGGTGTCCAGCAAAGGAGACCAGGATGAGTCCATCCATGCAGTGGCACACTGTGCTGCTGTCTGGAAGAATGCAGGTGATCACTAAGTACTGATGGAGGGAAATCTTCAGCACATGTTGCAAAGGGAAAAAAATGAGATATGTTAACAGTGTCCCTGGACATGCAGGCAAGAACATCCCCTCTCACCAGGAACAGTGTGCTCCCCAAAATGCCCAGTGACGTTACACAGGCTGAGTCTCAGGGCTGCGATGGCAGGTGGGGGCAGTTGAGTCAGCTCTGGCCCCTTTTCCTAAGCCCTGAGTTGTTGAAGGCTCCCTGACAGCTGTCTTTAAAATTAATGGAGGGGCTGGGTATGGTGCCTCATGCCTGTAATCCCAGCACTTTGGGAGGCTGAGGTGGGCAGATCACGAGGTCAGGAGTTCAAGACCAGACTAGCCAACAGAGCAAAACCCCATCTTTACTAAAAATATAAAACTTAGCCGGGTGTGGTGGTGGGCGCCTGTAGTCTTAGCTACTCAGGAGACTGAGGCAGGAGAATTGCTTGAACAGGGGTGGCAGAGGTTGCAGTGAGCCAAGATCACACTAGTGCACTTCAACCTGGGCAATAGCATGAGACTCTGCCTCAAAAAAAAAAAAAGAAAAAGAAAAAAAAAATAATGGCGATACTTAGGGCCTTTCTTCCCTAGGCAATGGATCCTGTTCACCAATTTTGTGGCAAAGAAAAACGTCTTATTCCATCCCTTTAGAGATGGTAAACCTAGATTTGGAGTGTAGAATGATTCTGAGATGGCACTGACTTCTTCATCCTTTTCAATTGGAAAATATGCTGCCCCAGTCCTAGACTGGATTGTTTTGGGGAACAAACTTTTTTTTAAGTGCTTTTGGAGGATTGGTGCTCTTCTTCCAGCTCTGTATGATGCCTCTCTCCTCTTGAATTTGGATCACTTGCTTGTGGTAGAATGTTTTATTTTGTACTCTAGAGAATGCTTATACTCTTGAGTGGAAACATGAGGGAGTTTCAATAACAGATTGTTCTCTAAAAATAGTCCCTTCAGCCTTTCCTATTAAACTAGGTGTCAAGGCTCAGGGTTAGCAAAGCAGTTTGTTAGAGCAAAAGCAGCACAGAGCGTTCCCTTGGAGATTGTCATATATGGCTGTGAAACCCCAGGAAGGCAGAACTTAGAATTCTTCACAAGTTAGAGGAGAGAAACCCAAATGCCAGGTCACTCTTTTTCTTTACTTAAATAATACGCCAGCATCAGGAAGTAGTTCAAATAATAGACGATCTGTTAGCACAATAAAAACCCTGTCATCTTCCTGTGTTTGGGGCCTGGATTAATTTATCCCAGGTTCTCTCATGGTTAGTAGTGGCTCCAGAATGTGGGGAGGGCTCGAGGCTATGTTTTCACAGACTTTTTGTAAGACTGAAAAGGTATAAATTGATCACGTCAAAGAATGAAGGAGTAGCTGATACGCAACAGAGGTGAAACCCTCCTTCTTCCTCCCTTCCTCTTGACACTTTAATTGTTCTAACTTGGTAGATGATTCTCATCATAAAGGCCCAAGGTTATATCCAAGGTTAATCTGGACCAGCGATGTCCAGTAGAACTTTCTGTGATAATAGAAATGTTGGGTACCTGGGCTGTTCTGTACTATAGCTGCTGGCCCAATGGGGCTATTGAGCAGTAGAGATGTGGCTGGTATGACTGAGAAACAAAATGTTTAATTTTATTTCTTTTCAGTTAGTTTAAATGTAAATAGCCACATTTAAATGGCTAGTGGCTGACATTTAGACAGCATGGCTCCCTGATGCATGGAATGGGCATCAGGGATTATGATTTCTGAACTCTGTCTTCATGAGAAATTGAGATAATGGTAGTGTCACGTGAGTGCTGTATGCATCACATGCCCATCTTAGAGAATAGTTATCACTGACCCTTGCTTCCTCTTTGGATGTTCTGAGAGGTACAGGCCATTTAGACTTTCTTATTGGTTTTCATGAACCAGAGATGTCAATGCCAAGCCATTCTTGACTGTATTGGTCCATTTGCAAGAACAAAGCAGGGATTCAGTCCAGGAGAGGCAAGCTAGTATGAAAGCCCAGCCCAAACAACAAAAGGCGTGACATTACAACACTGCACATGATATTCACAGGTGAGAAAACTTCATTTGTATGTATGTGTCCCTTGAAACTCAGAATCAATTCATTAATTTCAGAGACTTGACTTTACCCACTCAAAAGTTAACTCCACTCATTCCTGCTTATAATTTTTATTAGGAAATAGAAAAAAACTGCTATAGTGCACAGTGTGTGAGATCATGACAATTAGGGGTTCATTTGCTTTTGCAAAATCATCTTGAATGCAGGATGGATATCCAAGGTGAATCTGTAAGAGCACACACCATTTAATGTGTGTATCTTACTAACCTTAAATCAATCTGATAACTCCCTCTTACCCCCTGTTTCTCTCCTTCAGAATGTTCATGTTTTACCTTAGGCCCCTTCAGTGGTATTTTTCAAAGTGCCCACATAATGTTTTATGCTACGTCAACCTAAAGTGAAGAGGCTGAGGCACAAAATATAATGTATACGGTTCACAAGCCAAGTGAGGACAGCTGCCCAGAAGACTCAGACTCAAGCAACCTTGGATATGAGCTCTGTTGACCTTTGTTATAAGCAAGTTTTTAAAGGCAAAGAAAGGGGACACGGAGTAAGCTAATACAAAGTTAGGAATTCTTATTAGTTTACAGAAATAATGTTGATTAGTGATTGGCTATATACATTGTTAAGGTATAGGGTGTGAGTTATAGTACCCTGTGTAGCATGATTAGGTTAATTTATAGCTACCTGGGCAATAGCAAGCAGTTTCAAGACATGAAAACGTAGCTCAAAGCTGGGAGTAGGATGTGATTGCTACCTCCTTTTAATGTCTCTCTGGGCCTGAAAATTTTAAAGGGCTTGCATTCCTCCAATGAAAATTCTTTTCTTTTCTCAGCTGTTAATTAAGAAACACGGGGTAGTCAAGTCTATCACGCAAGCTGCCATGTCTTGCCAACAAAAATCCTCATTCCCAGGCCTTGCACACTCAGAATTATTGCCCTCCTTCCCTTAGGAATTCTACCTCCTTAGGAAATGGGGATGTTGGATGGCCCACAGCAAAACCAGCCTGCTTCAGGTGGCCAGCTCCAATTGATCTTTACTTCACAAACTGTCCATCTGAGAATCCCAAGACCTCAAGGTTAGCACAGAGGGAGCCATCTTCCAGAATTCTTCTTTACTCCAGCCTCCCCCTAGCTGGTGTGTTTTGTTGCCAAGACACCCAAATGGGTCACCATCTCCTGGCCTCTGATGCACACCCATTGGTAATAAACCATGCTTTACTTGACCCTCCACCCCAAGGGGAAGCCCTGAGATACTATAGATGACTATTGGCTCAATTACCCTGCATTATTAGCAGAGGTTCCAAAAGAATGAAACTCACTGGCATAGACTGTTGTGTACAAATGTAGATCTACGATGATTTTCTGGAGAATATGCTGTCAAAGGGCTTATTCAAGGAACAAATTCATGACATTATGAACTGCTATAAGAATGACCTTAACTATTCTTCTCTCCTACTGAGTGAGCCACCCAGCAGAGTACCATGAGTATAAACAGCCCTAGACTGTCAGATCTTATTGTTTTGTTGATGAGCACACATGGGCCTTAAGCATACAGTGTGGGTGGTCTGCTGGCGGGTTATGAATCAAAGCCAAGGGGGTTTGCTTTCTGGTCAGCCTCCACGAATTATTTGTGAGCACCGGACTAATTGCTTCTAAACTGCACATGTAATGGCCACTTCTGGGTTTTTGACAGGAAAATGGCTACTTGTTTATTCTTAGTTGTCATAATAAATCTGTCCTTTGCAAACCAGAGACCAATGGGTGAGTTTCAGAGGACTTCCCTGGGATCCACAGCTCACTGTGCAACCTTGCAGAAGTTGTTTGATAGGTGTGCCTTCGGCCTGTCCCCAACATAAGCAAAACACACCTGCCCTTTATCTGGCTGAGTGGGAGCATGTGCAGCTGCAGTCGATTAAAACTGAATGAAAGTGTGTCTGCAAACACAGCTTCTTGGTGGTTAGATGTTATGTAATTACAAGTGTTATTGCAAAATACTATTCTTATTTACTTTGTGTATGTTGAAACACTTTAAACATATCATTCATTTTGTAGGGCAGATAGTATTTTCTCCATCTCCTGTTTTTGCTTTAATACACTATTGGTTATTTTAAATGACCAAACCGTTCATGCCTTTATGACCATTCAAATAATACAGAATATGGGGGATAAATGACTAATTAATAGATTAATAGTCTTCCTCTTCCCATCTCCTTGAGGTAGCTAATATTATCAAAGCAGCGTGCTGCATGCATCTTTCCACAATCACTCTATGTATGTAGAAACATTATTTTTAAAGCTTATGAAAGTGTACATATGTTTTATATGCCGTAGCACTATACATGTATGTGTGCATATATCCACACACATTCATACATGTGACATTTCCAAGTCAGTAGAGATCTACACATTCATACATGTGACATTTCCAAGTCAACAGAGATCTAACTCATTATTTTAAATAGTTGCCTAACAGTCTGTAATATGGATCATAATCTATGTAATCATTTTCCTGTTGCTGGAATTTTTATTTTTATTTTTTACCTTAAGGCCCTCTGTTAAGAAAAAAGGAAGAAAAAAGTGCCTTGCTCTGCAGTGGTGGTGTTTGTAAGGGCAGTTGGTTGGGCTGCGTGTGTATTTGGGAGTATTGTTTGTTTACACAGTCAGTTTCCTAGGTTTCCATGTGTCCTTGCCAATCTGTGTTGAGTTGGTGGCCAACAGCTCTTCCTAAACCATGTCTTGTGGCCAAATGCAAACTGAACATCGAGGAATGGAAAATATTGCAGAGCTTCTAAATGGTCAGGAAGGTTTTAATCCCCAAACAGGTCTAGTTCCTATTTTGTGAAAAACAGTGTGGAAACACTTAATTTTTAAAAATCCTCCACTGTCAAATGAAGAGAGATTTGGGGTTACTGGTCCAGTTAGGTGCCCTGACTCAGGCATCCCTGGAACATAATACTTCCACAGTAGACTATCAGCTCACTGAGGTGGGCCCTTTGATGTGTTTTTGTTTTCTGCCTGGCATAAAGTAGGCACTTTATAATAAATGTTTGTTGAGCCAAATGGTTTACATAGGGCTGAAAATTACCTTTTTTTGTTTGATTTTTGAGAGTCTGGCTGAAGAGGGACTGTCAGCTGTTTGTTCAATGCAAAGGAGAGAGCTTGATGGGACAGGGATGGGGAAGGGCAGGCCAGGAGTAAGATTTAATTTGGGAGTAGGCAGGGAAGAGGAAAATGAGGTAATGTGGTTTGGTCTAGTGATAGATGCTAAGTCAGATCTTGAGGATGTTTATCTTGGGCTCAAGAGCAATGGAAAGCCACAAGAACCATCCTGGAGGGGGAGGGAATGTCCAAATCTGTGAGTGGAGAGCTGACTTAGGCTTTGAATGTGTCATTGTAATTGATAACCAGGGAGGCACTGTCCTCTCCTGCCCCCTGCTTGGGATGAGTTTGTTATACCTTATTTTTATAGTCCTGCCAGTTCTCCGTGCACCAAAGCATATTCAGAACAACAGAAACAAAACTTTAATGTTTCATATTATGAGTTTGTCTGTAGTATGGTTTGTGTGTGTGTACATACCACACATTTCCACAGATAGACCAACACAAATAAAATTTGAGGATAATTTAAAAACCCTTCAAAAACAATGAAACTTCCTTACAAGTTCTCAGTCTTCCTGAGCCTCTTGGTGGCTCCAAGAGACTTTTAACCAATCTCCCAAAGAGTGTAGAAGCTTGTGGATAGATTCAGCAAATTGAAGGTCCCATAGTCATCATATGAGCTAGCCTCAGGCTCAATCCACCAAGAGAAAGAAATTTCACGAGATCTTTTTTTTTTTTTTGGAGGCCCCCTGAGGCCATTACTTCCTCCTGGGAATATCTAAGGAAGCTAACCAATTACAACCAAATCACCTAATTCTTACCTGTCACCTACTATGCCTATGCCAGATGTTCTTACCTGTGATAATCTTATTTCTAATAAAAATAGAAGACACCCAGCCTGGATATAACAGACTGTCACGGCTCCAGTGTCATCCACAAGATGAGTGTGGCTTAGGCCTGTGGGGCAGGGAAAATAAAAGAGAAGAAACAAATGCTTATAGGAATTTCCATCTTCTTGATACAGACTGTGAAGTGTTAGGATATACAGAATGTGGCTGAGTCCATGAGTTTATCACCAGCTTGGGCAACATAGCAAGACCCTGTCTCCATAAATAAATAAATAATAGAAATAGAGAACATGGAATAATAATATCCTCTTAAATGATTGCTGGGGAGCTCAAATAAGATGGTGCGGGTAACAGCCCTTATGTAAGCTACAGAAATCTCTATGAATTGTAGTTGTTGTTCTGGAAATGTCAAATTCATTAGGTAAAAAACTCTTTTAAAAAAGGCATCTTCAAAAGCCAAGCTTCAGTCTAATATAATTTCCCCATGGAAGTAAGTCTGTAATTCACATATTTAAAAAGTGAATGAAAGGATGGTCTTTCATTTAATATCACTAGTTTTTTTTATGCTTTTACTCAATTGTTTCTAGTTTGGAGTGCTATCGTCTTCTAACCTCTGCAAGACTACTGGGGTATTTTTTAATATATATATTCTCTACCTTATAATCCAATAAATTAAAGAAGTGGCTGGACTTCTTCTTATCTGAAAGGAAAGTCAGGTGTGATTACAGCCTTATGTCCAGAGAGCCTGCTACAAGTGACTAGCCCAGGTTTGGGTCTGTTTCTGGCATAATTACTGTTGGAGGGCTGATGAGAGGAAAGTGTCAATCATGGAAGTTACTTGCCTTTGAAGAGAGGCAATTCCCTCTTCTTTCAGACCTGCAAGCTTAAGGAGCAACTTCCTCTATCTGGTTCACTCTTGGCGCATAATACAATGCCACCTGCAAGTCAGAACTTTCTAATAAATGCCTCTTCCCCACTACATTGTCCAAAAGGAATGTTGAAAATGTAAAAAAAATTAAGATACAATGGAAATATTCTACAAGACACTACCTATCATCTGTAAAATTTCAAAGCATGTTTAGCTCCTAGCATCTCTTGCTAAAATGGAAAAAACAAAAAGGAATCATAGGACATTTTATTTTATAAGTAAAATCAGAATCCACAATAGCCAACCTGGCCAACTTTTGAAAACTGTAGAAGGCAGCAGTGGCTGCTATTGTCTCATTTTCAGATATGAATGGGTGGTTTGTCCACTGTTGCCCTCCCTTCTCTCTTTATATTGTACCACTGATGTTTAGCAGTACTATAATAAATCAACATTTTCATTTTACAGTATATATCTATGGGATTCTCTCATTTTCATTTTTTAAAGTTATATTTGTTTTGTACTAGAGTTTTGGAAAATAGTTCATATATAGTTGCTTTTATTAAAAAAAAGTGTTGCTCATTCTATAGCTAAAGCAATTAAGGGATTCATAGTTCAGTGAAAAATTTTTTTGCATGGATATAATATGTCTCCTAAGCCAAAGCAAGTCCTGTCCAATCCACCACTTATGACAGTCTATTCTGTATAAAAGCAATAAGTCACATGCCAGAAGGGAGTTGTAACTAAAGACAAGGATGGCACTTCTCACTGAAAGAAGCCAGAGAGCTCCAGGTCAGGCATTGCATTCCATTCCCTTGGCTGTGTTCCTGTTTGCATGCTTACGCATGATTTCTTTCTTTCTTTCTTTTTTTTTAATACCTTTTATCCCAAGCCAAAGCTCAGCCTATTGGGGCCCAAGGAAAAATAAAAAATGAATGCCCTGTAGTACTTTAAGTTTATACATATTAATGTGGGTTCAATTTGCTATTATCAAGGAGATTCTTTAGCCAGACACAATTAAATGTGAGAGGGACACAAAGAAACATCTTGCTTCCATTTCAGTAAAGATAAGCATGTCCTGGCTTTACCACTAGTTAGCTAAGAGACTTAAGAATAATTGAGAAAGGGAGTTAGTTGGCCTCAATGACTTCTCGAGTCTTTTCAAATGTTAATATTTTGTGATCTCAAGCCATACAAAGAAACCCAACTAAGTATCACTTATGTATTTTCTAATGTATCAACTCCTCCTTGGCATCAAAATATGTTGGAATCGTCTTCTGCTCACCTGGCGCTTCTCAAAGTATATACTGTGAGGTTTCTGTGAGATGGGAGAGTCATAACCCTTAAATCTCTCACTCAGGTCTTTCATGTATCCACTTGCAGGTCTGACTTCCTATTTAGCTACCTCCTTATGTTGCATCTTGGCCATAGTCTCTGAAGAATTGTCACCCAGACAGCTCTCACTCAAGGTGACCTGACTTAAGATTGCCAGAAAAGAATAACTAATGTCATGAAAATCTGTTTTGTTTACAGCTGTATCTCCAAGGACTAGAACAGTACCTGATATAGAGTAGATGCTCAACAAATATTGCAGAATGAATGAACTCAGAGCTAGATCCATGTCATCATGCCGTGAGCTCCATATAGTCACAATCACACACTAGATAGGTATCCCCAGTGGCTTTGTTTTCACCTCACCCCCTGCCTAACCTTTACTCCACTTACAATGTCTTTATTTTCCTCCCTCTGCCTGATTCCTTTCCTAGGTTAATTTTATACAAATCTTTTATTAACTTGATTAATAATCTAAATGTTGTGTTTTCAATTCAGTGAATAAGCCATTTGGAATGAGCTTGGCTTCCCAGTTATTATGATCCACTGAAACTATAAGGCAAGTACAACCAAAGGATGTTGAGATAAATGATATATCTTTGAACTTGAATTGTTAGGCTCTACTAGTGAGGAGTCGGCTGAAGGCAACTTTTCTCCACTGGTAACAGTACGTGGCCAGAAAGGGGAAAAGTCTGGCAACAGAGACCTGAATGAATGTCAAACCCAGGGATTTTTAAAAAATCATGAACTTTACTATATCTGAAATTGCAGTGATGGGGAAAATTAAACTTGTTTTAATATAGAATTTTATTACATCTAACAGATACATAATTTACTATATCACACTTCGTTTAATCTGTAAATATAAGTGCCCAAAATGGACAATAAGAAATCAAGGGTATACATTAACACATTAAAGCTGCACTACAGGGCCCCTTGTCATTCACAGCAATGCTAGTCCTAGGATGATCTGTTTTGGTTTTTTTTTTTTTTTTTTTTTTTTTTGAGACGGAGTCTCACTGTCTTCCAGGCTGGAGTGCAGTGGTGTGATCTCGGCTCACTGCAAGTTCCGCCTCCCGGGTTCATGCCATTCTCCTGCCTCAGCCTCCCGAGTAGCTGGGACTACAGGTGCCCGCCACCACTCCAGGCTAATTTTTTGTATTTTTAGTAGAGACGGGGTTTCACTGTGTTAGCCAGGATGGTCTCGATCTCCTGACCTTGTGATCCACCCTTCTGTTCCCAGATTAGGTGCGATAAGGCACTTGGAAAACAAATTGTCTGAAGTTTGGGAGGACAGTAACTCTTCTCCTCAGTATTACCATCAACAGCCTTTTACCGTGGGGCATAGACACTGTCCCTAGAGTGTTAAGTCCTCCAGTGAATGCTTGTAACTTGTTCCCCTAGGCTCCTGGGACCAAGTTCATTCCATCAAGGGGTAGTGCCAACTGGGAAGTCTAGAGCTTAGAAGATTCGATTCTTTACTTCTTAGGGTCTTAGTTTTGTCAAAGTACCTCTTACCCAGGGAGCTATCCAAGGTGCTGTCTGAAACTCCTTGTCATCTGGTAAAACTGAATCTTTTTTCCCAGTGTCAACATATACTCCTGCCTAGCTTAGTCTCGCCCTCCTGACTTTGTCTAATCCTGAAACCATCTGTGTTTCCCAGTTTGGATTTGACCAGACCACTGCTTGTTTCCAAATCCTGAGATGTGTTCTGAGGCATTCATAACTTGCCCTTAACTAACCCTCTGCCTGCCTCTTGTCTTGACTCTGCCTAGTCTGACTTAACTATTGCCCTCTCTAAGATTGATCACCCTGCCCCCCATCTGATTTTTGTGTATCTATGGCACATGTAAGCAAAATGATAGAGATCAGAAGTTAATCAAAAAGAGAAATTACAACCTCAAGAAATTTACAACTTTTTATTTTTTATTGAATATAAATTACCTATGTTATAGATACTTTTGAAAAAATAGCTTTCTAATGAGAAAGCACCTAGTTATACAGAGACTATAAGGAAAAATAGTTTTTTATTTTTAGTTTATTATCTTTCAACATGTTTGTTAAAGTTAATTAAATATTCAGCTACTGTTGGCAAGATCAATATTATTATTGGAGTATATATTTGCATAAAGACTTTAGTCCCATTCACAATTTTCAGTTGAAATAAAGAAAAGAAAATTGTTTTGACTATAGTGGTGGACAACACATTCTGGCAATTGGTGCTAAAATTTATTTGTTAAGATACACTTTTTAAAAATTTGAAATACTTTAAATTTGCCTACAGTGTCAAAACTTGCCTTTAAGTTAATATATTTTAATGTAATGATAATTTATATTTTTATAAAAATACTGTTATATGCTTTCATAAAAATTATCCTCCCATCTGATTTCCACTACAATGTGTATGTTGCCTTTATAAAGAAAGGCAAATCCATATTAATTTAGAGTACTGTGGATATACATCAGGTGTTGTGCAGTTAATTGTGAAACAAGTGCTCTTTGTTTTCTCAGCCTTTTCTACACTGTCTTGAAAAGAAACAAAAGCCTCCAAGCACACCACCCTCTGTGTTCTAGCTATGAAGAGGTTGCTTGCCTTGAGCATTGGCAGTGGTGTTTGTATTGGCATTTAAGGCAGAGCTAATGACTATTTGGAATCATCCACATTCCTTTTCCAAGCCCCTTCTGTGATCAATGACCCACATCTCTAAGACAGTTCTCAAGATTGGGGATGCAGATCATAGTCATTAACAATCCCCTGCCCTTGTATCAATGAGTTGTAGCTCTAATTTTATGCATATTTGAATTTTTTGCATCTTAAAAATTGTTTTTGTGCTCTACAAGCTTTGGGGAGCTGTTCAGTGTGCACTCTAGTAGGGACTGGCTGAGAGCTGGCAGGAAAATCTAGGGAATTATAAATAGGCTCTTCCTCAGAATGTATACAAGATATGAGGGGAGGGGAGTGGGGACTCTGGGTGGAGAGGGGAAGAGAAAAGGGTGAAGAAATGCTGTGGTGAGGAGAGAAGCTGGATGGAAAAGTTGGGAATACACCAAATAGAAACTCCATATGGTTTAGTAATTTTATTTCAGGCTAGCTTTAGGTCCAAATAAATCTTAGGAACCATTGGTACAATGACTCAATTGTACATTTCTCATAGGACTGCAGTGATTACTTAAATAGATCAGTATTTAGTGATTAGCACATGACTTGACCCATAATAAGTCCTCCTACAAATGGTAGCTGTTATAGTTGTGGGAGATAATCATATATGCTGTTGAAAATGATCTTTTTAACCTAGATATGTCTTATACTCATGTAAATAGAAGGTGTTTTCAAAACTCATTAAGTTCTGCATTGAAATGATTATAAATCAAAAGACAAATGAACTAGGGGAACATGACAACATGGATGACAGATATCCAGTTAATTTTCTTAATACATAAAGAATTTCTGTAAATCAGTAATAAAAGCCCAACAACCCAATTAAAAAAATAGGCCAAGGATGTCACACACACACACACACACACACACACACACAAATATCAGTGGCTTTTAAACGTACAAAAAGATGTCATCTGGGCATGGTGTCTCACACCTGTAATCCCAACACTTTGAGAGGCTGAGGCAGGAGGATCACCTGAGGCCAGGAGTTCAAGACCAGCCTTGGCAACACAGTGAGACAAAAAGTTTAAAATTTGTCTATAAGAAGTTTAAAAATTGGCTTGGTGTGGTGGCTCGTGCCTGCAGCTCCAGCTACTTGGAAGCCTAAGGTGGGAGGATCACTTGAACCCAGGAGTTCAGGGCTGCAATGAGTCATGATCACACCACTGCAATCCAGCCTGGGTGACAGAGCAAGACTCTGTCTCCAAAAAAAAAAAAAAAAAAGTTCAACTTAACTCATAGTGAGAGAAACTCGAATTACAATGGCACTAGGATACCATTTTTTATCCATCTAATTGTTTAAATATCAAAAGCTTAGTAACATACACTGTATTTATGATGATGGGGAAAATGCTCTAATACGTTGTTGCTACCAACGTAAATTGGCACAACTTGAGGAATGAAAGTGTGGCAATATTTAACCAAAATATAAATGGCACAATTCCTTTAACTCAGCAGTTCCCTTTCGAGGGTCTTCTTCCATGGTTATACTCAGAAATCCGTACTTAGTCCTAAATACAAGAAGACTTATCACCACATTTCTTTTAATAGCTAAAGACTGGGAAATTATTCATCACAAAGGCACCAATTAATTAAATTATGGTACATTTATACAATGGAAAGCTATGCAATGCAGCAGTTAAAGATATGAGGAAGCTTTAGATAGAGAAACAGATAGATAATATAACCATCTCCAAGATATATTCAGTGAAGAACAGCATGGCACAGAATGGCATATAGTATGTTAATTGTTTGTAGAAAAATTAAAAGGCTATATCTAAAGATATGTTTGTGTGTGTTTATATATGAATAAAGTATCTCTGGAAGGGTGTCCCAGAAACTGAGGGTAAGAGGAAGGCTTGGCTTCAGTTTCTTGTATCTTTGAATTATGTATCATTCTGTATTACTTACTAAAAATAAAACCCACAGAGTCCACATGGAGAGTTGGCCCTGGAACACTGAAAGACATAATTTGTGTGGTTTTTGCCACCCTCTTTTCTTGCTCGGCTCAGCCCACTGCTGTGCTGGAGTAAGTCACAGGCCAAGAGCTGGACATGTGCAAAGCCTTCAGGAAGGCCTAATCTCAGAGTCAGGGAGAGCAGGCAGGAGCCACAGTGCAGCCCATTTAATCCAAGAGGGTCCACCATGACTTTCGAATCTAAAATACTCTTTTCACAGAAAAAGAACTGGCCTGGAACCTGAGGTTGCAGGATGCCCTATTACATTTGAATTTCAAATAAAAATCAAATAATTTTTTTAGTATAAGTATGTCCCCAGTGATATTTGGAACATATTTACGTATTTTTAATTGCTTAATTTGGCAATCTGAGTGGGATCCAGAATCTGGCTGCTTGTTAGGCGGCAGATACTCTCTGAGCCAGACCTTCCTGATTTAGGAAATGAAGGATGATAACTCTCCAACTGTATCATGGGGTTGCTATGAGGCTTAATTATGCCCCAGTGCTTTGTGAATAGTTAAGTGCTCTAAATTGGTCAGGAATTAACACAGTTGCTATCAGTGTTATTGTCATCAAAACCCTAGTCTCCATGGCAACCAACTTATTGAAGCCTACTGCCTTATTTTCTCCCAACTTTACTGTGATTTCTTGTAAGCCTTAGGCACATAGTCATACATTTATCTTTCCAAATAACGGGGACTTCATTTTCAGTGTTTACTGTTCTTGGACTTAAATTTATTGCCTTTATTTTAAAATATCTTTACCTTAGGTAAATGACTGGCAGGGTAGACTCCTTAATTCATTTGGCATGTATTTATTTAACACCTATTATGTTACTTGGCATTAAAGGTAAAGAGCTGAGTAAAATAGACAAAAACCTGCCATTAATGAATGTATGGTCTGGCTGAGGTCCAGCTGTGTTAGAATAGAAGGAGGAGAGTAAGCAGATAAGAAGAGTGCCTCTCAAATCTGGCTTGACTATTAGAATCACCTGGGGAGGTGTGTAGGCTTTACTGCAGACCAAGGCCTCCCTCAGTGATTCCATGTGCAGCCAAGGTTGAGAACAGCTGGATTAGAAGGACCATAGAGCATGTTGGCTCTTGAACTCAATAAAGACTATTTTGCAAGTGACGACTTCTCAGCCAATGCGAATGTGGTTACTTACATAGACATGTAAAGAGTGAATACACAAGGCAGATCTGCAAACTGGGAAAAACAGATGGAAGGAGCAGGAGTCAGTTTTAGAGCGGGCAGGACGTGGTATTAGACTGCAGCATTTAAGAAGACCCAAGACTGCCTAAGCAGGGGTTTCCAAACCATCCCTGAGTTCAGACATCGAGCTTCAGGGGCTCATGGAAGGAAGGTTAACTGGGAGGAAACAGACTTAATAGGCAAAATTGCCCTGGACAACAAATGGCTATATAAGACTATTTGGCATACCTGGTGATCACAGCCATTCTTCTTTGCTCTGCTAATAGATGGATTTCTGTATTCAATTATGTTTGGAGAAAAAAAATGTTTTATATTCATGAATCTAGATTAGGTTGCTCATTTTACAGATATTATGAGGTTTACCTTCATTTAAACTCTTATTTCTAATTACGCTCCCACCATCATAAGTCATATCTTCTCTATAACGCAATGAAATGAAATGTGTTTACCTCCACTGCTACGTTTTCTTTTTCAATGGAATATTCTTGTTCCTATTTGCTTTTATCCTTTATAATAGACATAAAATGCAGAACTTGAAATGTGAAAGTCCAAATCAAAGCAAATATATATGTGTACCAATACATACATACACACATATGTATATATGTGTGTGTATATATATATTTATGTATCTGTACTATAGTGAAATTTTCATAGGAACTCCTATTTTCTTCTTGCTTAAATGAAGCTGAAAGGTATATAACTCTTGTTTGACAGAATTGCCTTGCACAATACATGAGAAAAAATATTCAGCCATGCTGATGGCAGTGTTCTTAGCAAAACTGGTAAGATAGCATCTCTTGTCTTGTGAATGGACACATATTTTATGGAAGGAGAATACCTTTTTCATATCAGGTACACCTGGGGAACTTGCAGGTGAATTCAGTTACTCATTATCTTCTGATGTCATCATCATCCACATGTATTTTAAATACAGGGACAGTTTTTTTTTGTTTTTTCAGACGGAGCCTTGCTTTGTCGCCCAGGCTGGAGTGGCAGTGGTAAGATCTCGGGTTACTGAAACCTCCACCTCCTGGGTTCAAGCAGTTCTCCTGCTTCAGCCTCCCAAGTAGCTGAGATTACAGGCACCCACCACCATGCCTGGCTGATTATTTTTTTGTATTTTTAGTAGAGATGGGGTTTCACCAAGTTGGTCAGGCTGGTTTCGAACTCCTGACCTCAAGTGATCCACTCGCCTCGACTTCCCAAAGTGCTGGGATTACAGGCATGAGCCACTGCGCCCGGCCTAAATACAGGGACATTTCTATGTTGAGAAGGAATATCTTCCCTACCTGACAAATGATGTAGTGGAAAATGTGTTCTGAGAACTGATCTTTGGTAGAACAAACACTATCTATCAGGTAATGCAGCCTTTTTTTATATTTTCATCCTTTGTTAAATACCATATAAAGTGAAGCTCCCTTTCCAAATATTATGTGACCTTTCATTGTGGGTTCATCACTTGGTTTTCTGTTGGTGGTTGCTAAGGTAAACTTCTCTTCTAAAACTGCCACTTGGGCTAGCAGGGCTTAAAGCTACACCCTTCCCAGACCCTATGACAAAGGGTGGAACAAACATCTGTAGTTGCGGTTTCAAATGTTGGCAGATTGTTTACACTGGAGATTGCCTCCTGGCATTTGTTTTGCTTTTGCCAGGCTTAATGCTTTGTAATCTTTTAAGACTACTTTTGCAATGTTAGCTATGATATGAGGATAATTTCCCTGTTGTCAGGAAGAACCAAAATGGTATTCAAGACGGCTAAGCAATGCTGACCTAATCACTTCTCCATGTATTGCTGATCCCTGCACTTTGGGACTCCTCGAAATTTGAGGCTGATAAAACTATAGCTCTCTTTAATCTAGAAATGTCACACACTGAAACATTTTCTAAATGCTTCCCACAAACTCTGCATTCCAGAAAGGCAGAGAATTGTGCATTTCAACAGTCCTCTGTGTATCCTGACATAGTGAGAATTTGTGTTTCAGAAAATATAACAGTAGGGGTATACGTGAAAATAATAAGTGTGGTGTGAGTTGCCAGCAAAGTTACAGCTCTCATTAAATATTATATTTCCTTGAATAACAGCAAATTGAGTAATGGCATGAAATTCAAACCTAACAGGAGATCTCCATAATAGAAAAGAGTCTTAATGTAGCTTTATATATAAACATGATAAAACAAGCCTACCATCCGGAAGAAGTTTACCCATTTATTTAAAAATACAGAAAGCACCTACTAGGAGACAGGCAGATATGGTGGGTACCCCTATATGCTTAAAATCCTAATGAGGAATACGGACAAGTAGTCAGACAAATAAAAATTAAAGTTATAATGCTGATACTAAAAGAAGACTTAAAAAAGACATCTAACCATGTTTGGTGATAGATAGCAAAGGCTGCCTGAAAAAAGCAGTATCTAAACAGGTCCACTATGTACAGTTGTATAGGTTGCACACTGCATAATTTTACACGGTAGATATGTTAAGCTAAGACCATAATGAAGTATAGAGTGAGCTAAGAAGGAAGTGAGCAGTAGTGGCATGGAATGTATGATGGAAGGGATATGAAAGAGAGTATCCTAGATAAAGGAAACAGCATGTGGGAAGGCCTGAAGCAATAAAGAGCCTGGCACCTTAGCTTAAAGGAACTAAAAGAAAGTCTGTAGCTGCCATGTAGGCTGCAGGAAAAGGTGTGGTTAAATATGCGAGCCAGAACACCAAGGCCATATAATTTGAGGACAATGGGGACGCCCTTCAGGTGTTTTAGGCTGGGAAATGATGTGGTCAGGTTGGCATAATAGAAATAACACTCTGGCTGTAGTGTGGAGATTAGATTAGAGTGGGGCAAGACTGAAACAGATAGACGTGTCAGAAGGGCATTGGAATAATCCAGACAAAAGATAGTTTTTGTAAACTGGATCAGTGGAGGGAACTTGAAGGAATGGTTGACTTTGAGAGAAATTTTCAAAATTCAGTTATTGAGACTGATAGAATTTTGGAGGAGGGAGATGGAGGAATCAATGAAGACACTAACATTTCTTGATTGATCACTAGATAGCTGGGGGTTCCATTCACTCAGATTTGGAAGAGTAGGATTTGGGAGAAAGAGAATGAGTTTAAGTGCCTATGGCATGTCCATGTGGAGATGCCCAACGGAAAGATACATGAGTCTGGAAATGATAGGGGATCAGGCTGGAGTGAGAGACTTGGGAATTACCTCTGTATCTAAACAGGTCCACCATGTACAGTTGTATAGGTTGCACACTGCATAATTTTACATGGTAGATAAGCTAAGACCATAATGAAGTATAGAGTGAGCTAAGAAGGAAGTGAGCAGTAGTGACATGGAATGTATGATGGAAGGGATATGAAAGAGAGTATCCGAGATAAAGGAAATAGCAAAGCTGGAAGGCATAGGAGAAGTCAGTTAAGTAATTTGGATGCATATAGCAGAAAAAAACTAATTAATAATGGCTTAAATTGGGATTTGTTGTTTTTCTTTCCTAGTGAAAATTGCAGACATAGGAATTCCGGACTGGTTAGAAGACTCAACAACATGGTCAGGAACCCAGCTCCTGCTATTTTTACATCCCACTCACAGTGATAATGTCCATTTTCAGGGTTGCCTGCTAGGATGAAAAATGCTGTCAGTTTCCCCAGAAAATATGTCCTGTTCCCAGGACATAGGACTTTAAATTTAATTTAAGTTTTTTTTTTCTTTTTTTTGAGACACAGTCTTGCTCTGTTGCCTGGGCTGGACTGCATTGGCGCAATCACAGCTTTCTGCAGCCTTGACCTCCCCAGGCTCAGGTGATTCTCTCACCTCGGCCTGCTGAGTAGCTGGGACCACAGGTGCCATGCCTGGCTAATTTTTCTATTTTCTGTAGAGACGGGGTTTTGCCATGTTGCTCAGGCTGGTCTTGAACTCTTGGGCCCAAACAATTCTCCCACCTCAGCCTCTCAGAGTGCTGGGATTATGGGTGTGAGCCACTGCACCAGACTGGGACTTTAAATTTTAAAACTAAGAAAGGCCCAGGCTAATTAAGATGAATTGTTCACCCTAGTCACCTCCCGTTCTTAAAGTGGCCATTGCAACTCCAGCCCATTGCATGCACACTTCAGACAGAAAGAGGGAGGAAGGGAGAGGACAAAAGAAACCTACTAGCTGAGTCAGCCCCATCTTTGAGGAGCTTTCTTGAAAGCCCCATTCAACAACTTTCTCCATCTAGAACTTAGTCACTGGCCATCCCAAATGCAAAGGTGGTACAGCAATGTCATTCTCTTGGCTGGGCACATTGCCAGCCCCAATCAAATTGGAGTTCTGTAATGAGGAAGCAGGAGAGAATGGTTATTAGGGAGGCAATTAGCAGTTATGCTATGGTAAGGAAGAGTCATCAAAGTAGAGAAGCTAGACCCAGACCCAATGAAATACTAACAAGTAAGAGACTAACAAAGGTAGAGAATACCATAGAGAAGATAGAGGAGTAGCAGGTAGAAGGTAGGGGCAAAACTATTAAAGGGGTGGATCAAGGAATCCAGAGGAAAAGAACATTTCAAGATCACGATGTTGATGCTGCTGCCATGCGATTTTATAAACAAGGGCCACCTCTAAGGTGAAAAATGTCACAACCTTCCTGTAGAAATTCCCCTCACTCCCCAAAAGCCAAACACCCCAGATGTGGGAGAAGTTTGTGAGTCACCTAGAAAGGAAGAAGTCGGACATGATCTGCCCCATTTGGTCTTCTCCCAGGACCAAGCAGATATTGCTAATCAATAGTGACACTCTATTCAGGGTGTCTCCCCAGGCCTCACTGTTTTCTTCCATTTCCATCCTAAGTGGCACTAGAGAAAAAAAAATCTTCCTTGGCATCAAGATCCCTTTATTAGACATCAAGGTCTCATCCAGCTTCACCATATTAAGGTTCTCTGGAGGTTCTGCAGTTGTCGGCCAAGCTTTGCCTTTATTTGTGAGAGGAGCAAATTTTTTCTTATGAATTTGAAAAGGAAGAATTTTTTCTTTTTGGAGATAAGTATTGTATAATAATGACAGATGCATAATGAATTTCCTGAGGCAAATGATATTGACAAGGAATACTGAGAACACTGAAAATTCAATTTCCACATCAGGAAGAAAGGACTTACCCCACCCATGACCCTATGTGTTGGGATAGCTTGGAAGTTTGTACGTGGTAATTTTGTGCTGCTCTATAAATGCAGGCTTTCCTTTTTGCTTAAGCAAAGCTATATTTCCCCAGTGCAAGAGCCTCTTTGCTGGTCTAGAGAAGGCTTCATTCTGGGAGGGGTTTCTTACCACTTGGGACCAAAATAGGATGACAGTATCTAGTTGTTCCTTTTCAATTATAGATAATTTTGCCCACTGCACTTCAGAAGTGGGACCTGCCTATAAAGTTGCATTGCAAATCAACCATCCTCAGTATGCTGGCTTCTGGGGAGATTTAGATGTAAGCTTATACCTCTTGAGTCTCATTCATCCCTTTATCCATGGAAGCTAACCAAAGCCAGGAGTTTCATGTACTTTCATTGAATGAGAATGAAGTTTCTTGAATCTGTGTCATATTGGGGGCTTCACATGGCAAGGAGAGGGGAGAAGAGAAGCCATTCCCATAAAAAACATGCACTGAAAAGACATATGCCCTGCAAAACTCCATGGGGAAACCCTTTCTAATCCAGCAGGAAGATTTGGAAGCTTGAAGGACTTGTTTATATTAAACGATATGAAGTACTCTGTTGTCTGGCAACTGGGGGCCCATATACTTTATGGAAATGGATTGTTCATAAGATGTACACATTGCAAGTTAGTAAATACTTATTAAGACATTGGACTGAAACTGTGGACTGTGCCTTGTACAAGCTGATAATTAGAGGTCTCTGGACCTCCAGTGCTACCCTTCTGCATGGTGGCTCTGTAACCCTTTATCTTCATGTTGCCCTACTTCCCACCCTTTGGCAGGATTTACCAGTAATATTTGATAGCGTCCTCTGAGTCCAAGCCTGTGGGATCTCTGACAGCAGTCAATAACCAAAGTGCAGGTGCAAATAATCTTATTTTGTATCCCTTGATTCTAAATTGCACCATAGATTTGCTAACATCCTTTTAGGGAGTGGGGAGGTGCACTATAGATCAATTGTAAGACATGCCCTAATTTTAGAAATCTTGACATGCTTAAAAGTCTTTTAGATTTGAGGCACTGCGGTAGAAAAATTAATCAGATTATTGTGTTATCAGTAGAAATAACATTTGTGGAGAAGCCCAGATGAAAGTCCATATAGATTTATCCATACCTTCAGGATCCCAGTATAAGGAAAAGGAAGAAAAGATTGTTTTCCTCCTGTAAAAAATGATATTATGAAAAGATAAATTAATAAAGGAGACAAAAGGAAATATTTGGAGACAGCCTGGTGCAGGGGAAAAGGCATGGACTTTGTGCCTCAGCTTGGTTTACTAGCTGTTTCCTTGAACTGGCGAATTAATTTTTGTCAATCTCTGTTTCCTTATTTGTAAGGTGGCAATTGCTACATCATAGGATCATTTGACAGGCTTAAGGGAGAAGAACATGTGTGAAGAATCTAGTACCCGGAGTACAACAAATGTTAGTTGTTTTTGAATCTTTGTTTCTTACCAGATGACTTGAGCTGAAGTCTTAAAAGTTATGTTCATCATTTTATTAAAATTATGATTTATATAATTAGTGATTAAACAACACAAAATAATAGTAAAATTGGAAACTTCAAACAGAAGATGAGAATACTTTATGCGAGTCACAAATATTTGTGATTTTTTTCTTATATAGTTTCAGATCAGAACATTCTCTGCCAGAAGTAATCAGTAGATTTATAAATCATTGTGAATCTGATTGATTGAGAAAAAAACTCAGATATTAATAGTCCCAAAGATTAAAAAATTGTTTTACATTTAAGGAGTGCTATATTATTTATCTTCTAATAACACGATCAACTTTGAGAACCCCATACCCACTGTATTTTCTATACATTTTGAGAAATTTGACTTTTTCATTTTTTTGAAAGTCTTTGATATGCAAAGAAAATAACACTCCTTCAAAATGTAAGCTGATGGCTTATACATAATTAAGGATGCAGTTCCACAGAGGAATCCTCTCTCCATGATAGAAATCTGTTCTTTGCAGAAACTTCATGAACATTTGCTGGATGCTTTGCATGTATTATTGTCCAGGCTGCTTTGATTATCTGGTAGATCCCAGAGATGACTGTCATAGCATAAAAAGACATGCCCATAGCAGTAGAGCAGGCACTAGGGAGAAGAGATCCAGTCACAGATAGTTGGAAGATCTTCTATATAGGCGGCAGAAGTTGGTGTCAGAAAGGTAGGGCAGGCCAGGCGCAGTGGTTCACGCCTGTAATCCCAGCACTTTGGGAGGCCGAGGCGGGCAGATCACCTGAGGTCAGTAGTTTGAGACCAGCCTGGCCAACATGGTGAAACCTCATCTCTACTAAAAATACAAAAATTAGTTGGGTGTGGTGCCGGGTGCCTGTAATTCCAGCTACTTGGGAGGCTGAGGCAGGAGAATCGCTTGAACCTGGGAGGTGGAGGTTGCAGTGAGCTGAGGTTGCGCCACTGCACTCCCGTCTGGGTGACAAAGCAAGACTCTGCCAAAAAGAAAGAAAGAGAGAGAGAGAGAGTTTGCAAGCACAATGGGCAGCAGGTAGAACAATAGCAATTGGTATCAAGGCGGTCCAATATGAGATGACGAGGTGGGGTAACCGTCAGAAGAGGACACTGATCATCTAACTGGACATAGGAGCAGTAACATTTATTAAGAACTTGGCCCTGTGCTAAGTACTTACATTATCTTATTTAATCTTGTTTAAAAGACTACAAAATCAGTATTTTAACATCCTCACTTTACCAAAGAAGAAAGTGGGTTTCAGATAATTAACTTGCCCAAAGTGACATTGTTTCTAAGTGGCGTGGCCAAGATTTGAACCAACATCAAGCTGATGTGATAGCCACACTCAACCACTCCACCATACTGTGTCCACAGCAGGACCTGATCCAGGGAGGCAGACAGTTAAGGCATTCGGAAAATTGAGTGGGAAGATCTTCGCTTGAGTTCAGGGACTAGACTTCAGCCCTGGGAAGGAAGCTGCCAAAAAGAAGCAGCATCCTTGTCTTAGATATGCAAGGCACTAAGCTCTAAACAAAAGAGAGACGTAGGCATTGCTGTCAGACCTGCATCATAAGATTTCAGCCAGAATCACATCAGGAGTAAATATGCCGGATTCCACTTGAAATGATGATTAGCCTTGGGTAAGAACCAGAGGAGCTTAGCTGTGAGGAGGGAGACTGCTTAGCATGGCCAGGCAGGATGGGCCTAGCACTAAAAGGACAAAGTTGTAGATTTTAACATCAAAGGGGCAATTAAAGTGAAATGAATGAGGCCTGTTCTCATATCAGCACTGAAAATGTGCTGCTGGTCTGTTACCTGAACAAATATCTTCTCTGATCCATATTGGAAAAAAGTAAGAAGGCAATATACATTTCTCTCTGTCTCTGCAATAACTAAAAAACTCCTGCCTTTGATGATGAGAACAGAAATTAGCAATTAACATGACCATTTACAAAGCATTTTTATATATAGTCATGCACTGTATAATGTTTTGGTCAACGATGGGCATATATGATGGTGGTCCCATAACATAATGAAACTGAAAATTCCCTATAGCCTAGTGACATTGTGATGATTCTGATCCTGTATAGGCCCTAGGCTAATGTGAATGTTTGTATCTCTGTTTTTAACAAAAAGTTTGAAAAGTAAAAAATGTTACAATATTTAAATCGGAAAAAACCTCATATAATAAGGATATAAGGAAAGAAAATATTTTATACAGTACCGTACAATGTGTTTGTGTTTTAAGCCAAGAGTTGTTACAAAAGAGTCAAATGTTAAAAATTTTTTTAATTTATAAAGTAAAAAGTTTGTAGTAAATGAAGATTAATTCATTATTGAAGAAAGAAAAATATTTTATATAAATTCAGTATAGCCTAAATATACAGTGTTTATAAGTCTACAGTAGTGTACAGTAATAGCCTAGGCCTTCACATTTCCTCCCTGCTGACTCACTGACTCACCCACACCACTTGCAAGTTAGTGCCCTATACAGATGTACTATTTCTTATCTTTTATGCTGTATTTTTACTATATCTTGTCTATGTTTAGGTATGTTTAGATACACAAGTACTTATCATTGTGTTTCAATTGCCTATAGTATTCAGTACAGTAACATACTGTTACAGGTTTGTAGCCTAGGAGTAATAGGCTGTCCCATATAGCCTACATGTGTAGTAGGCTCTCCATCTAGGTTCATGAAGTACACTCTATAATACCTGCATAATGACAAAATCACCTAATGACGATTTCTCAGAACCTATCTTCATGGTTCAGTGATGCATGACTGTACATCATTTTATCAGGTTCTCACAACAGCCCTATAGATATGAAGTCTTATCTCACTTCAGTTTTACAGTCTGAAGTCAGCACAAAATGTGAAAATTATACATTGTCAAAATTGCTCTTAAGAGTTCCTTAAATTACAGAATACAGTGTACATGGTTTTATGCATATTATGCCATTTTTATGTACAACACAGCCAATTTTTCTTTCTGCATGGAGGTATGTACTTGTTTAAACATTAGATGAAATAGATTCCATTTAGTGGCTATTCATATGAAAAACATATTTCGTGTGTGTGTGTGTGTGTCGTATACTAGTGGTTGGGTTGTTTTTAGTTGGTTTGTTTTTTTCTAAGTACATTGATTTTCCACATATTGAATGTATATGTAAAGTGGCTCTCTTCTTTTATTACTCCCATTTTGAAAATAAGCTAGTGATTCAGTTTGTGTGTGTGTCATAAGGTTTTAAACCTAGGTTCTAATTTACAAATCCTGAGTAGGGTCCACTGTACCACGCAGTCACCCCAGCATGATTATCACACCTGAAGGACGGGGCATTCGGTATTCATTAGCTAATAGAATTCCATGGGTGCCAAGAAGCCCCCTGTGATTTGTGCCCTGACCATGCTGCCACAGTGATGGTGTGGGACTTAGACCTATCACGCTGTGCCATGGCTACTGGAAGTTATCGATACATTGAGTTCTGGACATGCAGATGTGTCCAGCGATTGAACATGACTTCAAGACTCAATTATTTATGGCTTGACTTCACTTAAACAGAAAAGCTTTTTCTGTTGTTTTCTGATGCCTGCATGTGACAAGGAGACATCTTCAAACCCTAGGGCATATGGAGTCTGTACTTTTTGGCAAGATGGCTTAATGATTGTTTTTCATTGCTGACTTTTTAAAAAAATTATTTGGAAGTTTATGGCCCTTTTCTGACCCTTTATAAAGGTTTTATCATCTCTAATAAATGTCTAGTAAATCAGTTCCAATTGCCTAAGCAGCCATATTTGAAGTGGATCCTTCCCTCTCCTCCTGATGCCATTTCTCCAACACTGTGGTTGGTAAATCTCCCCCAGATCCCTGGCCTGATGCATCACAGTCAACCTCCCAATCCCCCTGTGATTTCTGCCCTTCTTTGCCTTTTTCTCACTTGTTTTGTTTACTCTAACATCTCTGAAGCACTGCTTTGTATTCTTATTGGTTTTAAAAGATGAGAAAAGGGAGCATGTCAGCAAGAATGGTGGAGTAAGGACCTCAGAGAATCCTCTCCCCGTAAAACCAATGAGAACAGCAGAAGAAATGGTCAAAATCAACTTTTTAAGAACTCTGGAAGTTAACCAAAGGCTTACAACATTCAGGAGCATGTATTCAAGAAAAATGAAGGAATACTGTTAAAACAGTGAACTTTATGGTGTTCTACATTATTCCCAATTTGATATTTAAATATATATGGAAATACAAGGGACCCAGAATAGTCAAAATGATCTTGAAAATGAGTATGAGGTTGGAGGTCTCATACTTCCCAATTTCAAAACTTACTACACAGCTACAGTAAGGAGGACTCTATGGTACTGGCATAAGAATAAACATAGATCAATAGAATCAAATTGAGAAGTCCAGAAATAAACCCCACATCTATCCTCAACTGATTTCAACGATGGTGGCAAGAAAATTCAACGGGCAAAAATTAGATCAAAGATCTAAATGTAAAAGCTGAAACAACAAAACTCTGAGAAAAAAACATAGCTGTAAATCTTCGTGACCTTAAATTTGAGAATGGCTTCTTAGCTATGATGCCAAAGGCAGAAAAAAAAAACTAAAAATAGAAAGTTAAACTTCATCAAAATTTAAAAATTTTATATTTCAAAGGATACCATAAAAAAGGTGAAAAGACAGCCGGGAGCGGTGGCTCACTCCTGTAATCCTAGCACTTTGGGAGGCCAAGGCTGGCAGACTGCCTGAGCTCAGGAGTTCGAGACCAGCCTGGGCAACATGGTGAAACCCCCCGTCTGTACTAAAATACAAAAAATTAGCAGGGCATGGCAGCATACACCCATAGTCCCAGCTAATCAGGAGACTGAGGTAGGTAAATCGCTTGAGCCCATGAGGCAGAGGTTGCAGTGAGCTGAGATCACGCCACTGCATTCCAGCCTGTGTGGCACAGCAAGACTCTGTCTCCATTTAAAAAAAAAAAAAAAGGTGAAAAGACAAAGCACTGAATGGGAAAAAATATTTGCAAATTTTCCATCTGATAGGATCTATTATCCAGAATGTATAAAACCTCTTATAACTCAACAATAAAAAGACAACCCAATTTTTAAAATGGACAAAGGATTTGAACAGACATTTTTCCAAAGTAGATGTACGTTAATGGCCAACAAGCACATGAAAGATGCCCTACATAATTAGTCACTTGAGAAATGCAAATCAAAAGCATAATCAGAGATCACATCTACTAGGATCACTAAAATTAAAAAAAAGATGGGCAATAACAAGTGTTGGTGAGGATGTGGAGAAATTGGAACTCATACATTGCTGGTGGAAATGTAAATGATGCAACCACTTGAGAAAGCAGTTTGGCAGTTCTTCAAAAAGTTAAACATAGAATTTCCATGTGGCCTAACAATTCCACTCCTAGGCATACACCTAGGAGAATTGAAATTTTTGTATATAAAAACACTTGCATAAAAATGCTTATGGCAGGATTATTCATAATAGTCAAAAAGTAGAGGCAATCCAAATGTCCATCAACTAATGAATGAATAAAATGTGGTATATCCATAAAATAGAATATTAGCCCCCAAAAAGAATGAAATTCTAATATATGCTACAACATGGATGAACCTTGAAAATATGCTAGGTGAAAGAAGCTAGTCACAAAGGGACACATATTATATAATTCTATTTATATAAAGTTTCCAGAATAAGCAAGTTCAGGCAGACAGAGAGTAGATTTGTGGTTTCCAGAGGCTAGGGGTGGGGAGAATGAGGGATGACTGCTAATGGATACAGGGTTTCCTTTTGGGGTTATGGTGAAAATGTTCTGGAATTAGATACTGGTGATGGTGCACAACTTTATGAACATGTTAAAAACCTCTGAATTGTATTAAAAGGGTGAATTCTATGGAATGCAAATTATTTCTAAAGTTAACTTCCAAATATCAATCTGATTAAGATGGAATAAATAAAACATTTTACACCCAAAGAAAACTTCGTTAATTCACTTGGTGGTAAAATGATTCTTTTTAAGTAAAAAGAACTCACACATTTATTCTAGAATAGCAATTTTCTTAGTGACAAGGCAGGGAAAGGCAACATCCTTGACATTAATATCTTCCTCATCCTATATTTTCTAAAACTTCTTCAAAATATACCATGTTCCTTCTAGTTCAAATTAGCTATAATGTGACCACAAAATATACCCCTACACTGAAGCCACAAACAGAGATAACAAGTAGTTTCAACTCAAGTGCCAACTCAGATTGATTGGTAGTGGTTACATGGAGCACTATGTTTAGAAGGATTCTAAGGCTGTATCTGGAGCAGGCCTGGAAAATGTAGTGATTAATTTAGAAAATTAGTCTTGAAGTTGGCAGTGATAGTGGAGGTGGGCGGTGCTTGGGCTAATGATTAGGTCTAGGAAAATGCATCATTCTGCTGGCTGGATTGCATCCAGTCAGCTGGGTAGATACCTCTTTGCATGGACTGTAATGCAACTAAGAGGCACGTTCACATGGCGTGACCTAAAAACAAATATGAGATCTTTAATTTAAATGCAAAATTCCAATATTTTAAAATAACCCACATTTATGGCTAAGATGTCAAAATCACTCAATGAATAGCACTGACTTTCATCACACAGAATAAAATCTAGATATTTTAAATAGTACATTTTATATAGTGTGTGCTCTCAAAGGTTCTTGACAAGAGAACATTAGCATAAGCTTATAGTAAAATCTCATCAGGTGGGAGAGAACGTCAAGAGAATTTTTTTATGGCACTCACTGAAAAGCCAAGATAATCACCAGCAGATGGACTCTGTGCACCTGCTTTAACACACATTCACTTAAATTTGAGTTGTACCTTCCAGCAGAACTGTTGCCTGCCTCCTTTACATGCTACAGGAGCCTGCACTTTCTTTGGTAGATGAGAGGTGGCTGGAGAATGAACCCTATTTACCTGTCCATACATTGTAAGTCAACAGTTCTCAAAGACCAGTAGCATCAGTATCACCTGGAACGTCTAAGAAATGCAATCTGTTAGAAATGCAGCATCACCCCAGCCCTACTGGATTGGAAACTCGAGGGGTGGGCCTGGGGATGTGTATTTGAACAAGATATCCAGGTGACTCTGGGCTCAACTTTAAGAGCATTGCTTTGAGTTGTCCCTTTCTAGAATGGGGAAAGAAAAAGGGGAGGGAGACAAAAGGGGAGGCTGGGGAAGTGCCCAGGGAAAATTGAGCCTCCCATGGCAGCAAAGTTGGTATTTGATATGAATGTTGATAGGACATAGCAAGGTCTTTGTTTCTTTCCTCTTTTATACTCCACGTCCCAACTCTCTACTTCCTTGGAAAAGGTTTGAGGTACTCACATGATCTCCCCCAACCCAGCCTGCTTGAAGTCCCTTCTTTTGGGGCAGTAGCAAAGAGTGGGGAAAGAGGATGGCGCTAATACATTCCTCATGCCACAAGAAGCAGCACTTTATCCAAAAAAGGGTTGACCTCAAGAGCCCCAGCTTAGAATAGTCAAACCCAACAAGCCCTTCACCTCGGAAATGCGTGTGAAGCACTTAGAACAGCACTTGGGCCTGAGTTGCAGTGATTGTCGCCTGTACGTGGGAGGTATGGTAGTGGCAGCAATTGCTGCAAGGGCCAGATTTCTCCACAAGGGTGCCTGGGTTGGCATCTGGAAGCAATTGCTATCTGCACCCAGTGGGCGGTTGCTATGTTAAGAAGATTGCCAGCAAGAGTTAGATCTTGATCTTGAAATCCTTCAGTCAGCAAGAAAGGATCCCTGAAGACAATGCCCTAACTGTGTCCCTCATGTGAGGATGGCTGTCATCTGAGCTCCAGTTAGCCTGTCGGTACTCGCCACAGAGATAAGGATCCAGGCTGGGATGGGCATTTGAGACAACAAGCGTGGGAGGACAGGCTGAAGAACATCAAGCAAAACAAAGAGGCTTTTCAGATCCTTTCTAGTAAGAGTTTACGGTTAGAGAGACTGAAGTGCAGACACAGGGAGGTGGAAGCCACAGGATGAAAGACAGCAGGTTGAATGACAGCCATGAATGTGGGGCCCTCCGAGAAAGCATGAGAATCTGCAGGCCAGAAAGGCCCAGGAGGTCCCCAAAGACCCACAGGCAATTGGATCATTGATATAGGAAACCAGATGGCCAGAGGTGGGTTTGGAAGGCTCGAGTTAAGGTTCTTGGCTTCAATGCCCCACCTTTTTTTATAGAAATGCTTTTCACATCCTGTACAGCCAGCAGAAAGAACTTGTCAATATTAGGAGGGTAGAGGGAGAAGGGAAGGAGAATGAACAGAGGAAAAGGAAAGGAGGAGGAGGACGGAGAAAGGGGAATAAGAACACAGAAGAGAGGAGGAGAAGGAGAAAGGAGGAAAGAGGGAATCCGAAAGGAGAAGTGAGGATAGAGAAGGAAGGACAATTGCTAGTCCCAGAGTGTCCAGTGCTTTCCCAGCCCTGTGCTACATGTTTTGCAAGTGTTTCCTCATTTAGTTCTCAGAACTATGAAATCTGGTCATGGAAGAGTCAAGGGAAGGAAGTCTTATTCCTAATTTAAAAAAAAAAAATAGCTTACAATGTACTTTTTCTGCCTAGGTCCCAAGATCCAGGCTTAGGTAACCAAATCAATTCAGTCTACATAATGATGCAAGTTAAATGCAGATTGAAACATTAGGTAATGGGGAGAGCTATGTAAGGAGAAGGTTGAGTCCACCTAGTTATTCTGACTTCAGTCATGCCGCTCTTCTGATTCTGATGTCCCTCAGCCTGCAGACACATATGCCTGTGGGGACCAGGGAGATTAATGCAATGTGCTAAATGGGCCTGGTGTAAAAGAATAAAAAGCAGAGACACTCAGTGTCAGGAGTGAAGAGGGAGTGATGGCAATTATGGCAAAGTGGAGACCACTTGCCACCCTCTGAAGAGGCAGCACCACTCAGCTCCAGCCTGTTGTCATCATCTGGTAACATGGCCTCAGTGCTTTCTAATTTTTTCAAAAGAGGCCAGTGATCCAGTGTTCAGGCAACTTTCAATGGATTGACAAAATGTATCTGCAGGTTTATCTGCCCAGAGACTTACTGGACTGCAGTTGCGTATTTTTCCAGGTTGCAAGCCAAAAATTGATCCTTTTCCTGTGTTCCTTTCTCTTTCCAGGCCATTACATTTATGTGGATACCTCCTTTGGCAAGCAGGGAGAGAAAGCTGTGCTGCTAAGTCCTGACTTACAGGCTGAGGAATGGAGCTGCCTCCGCTTGGTCTACCAGATAACCACATCTTCGGAGTCTCTGTCAGATCCCAGCCAGCTGAATCTCTACATGAGATTTGAAGATGAAAGCTTTGATCGCTTGCTTTGGTCAGCTAAGGAACCTTCAGACAGCTGGCTCATAGCCAGTTTGGATTTGCAAAATAGTTCCAAGAAATTCAAGGTAGGTAGAGTTTAGGAGAAAGATATAGGGCCTATTATCTTTGCTTTATACTATTCTAAAATCTTATGAAAACTTCTGACGTGGAGGTTAGTTATCTCCTGGATTATGATGTGATGTTTCATAAGATACATACCACAGAAGAATATTAGCAATGGAAATTAACATTTTGTTTATTTCTTAAAAGAGCTTCTTCCCAGATTTCTTTCCCGTCTATTTAAATGAGCCTTCTGTAAAAATCTAAATGGGGCTTAAACCAACCTCTTCAATGAAAATAGATTTTCTATGGCTTTAGGGAGTATTCTCATTTCTAGAATTTTATTTCATCCTTCTAAATTGTGTGTGCTATATGTTTGTTTATCTTCTTAATCATTTCTTTGCTACAAATTTTGAACAAAACATTATAATAAAAGGAAAATGAAAATACTTTAAAAGAGAAAAGATACTTAAAGGACATGTTCCATTTCCTTTTCAAAGAGGGAAGTTGTTCCTTTGGGAGTCCTGGAAAAGGAAGGTAGCGAATGTAAGGTGAAGCTGGGTGTGGACTGGATAAGGAAGGAGGATGGGATCCAGACACACCTGGCCATGAAGTGTGATGTTTATTGAAAATATTTCATCGAAGACACAATGGAGCCATCATGAAAACGTTCCCCATTACTAATCTGCCTTTCAATTTCCTATCCCATCCCACTTCTTTGAAAAGCTTGAAATACTTTACTCTCCTATACCTGCTGTCTACTTGGAGTCCTTCCCTGTCAGCCAGTGGTTGAGGATGGAGCATGGGGGCTCTGAGTTCCCTCTTTAACAACTTCTTCCCAGCAGTTATCACCTCCTAAATCTGCCAGCATAGTTGCAGAATATAGGGCTAAAACCACAGGAGAAAAAGTGATTACTTTCAGAAACAGGACCACAAGTGCTACCACAAGCACTGAAGATGGTGGTGGTTGGGATAGCAAGAGAAGAAAAGACAGCTGACTCTGAGCTTCTATCAGATGCCTTACTCACCTCGAAGTTTTGATGTATGAGTTTATGTGCACATGCGCATGCACACACATACATACACACACATTCTTTTAGTAAAGTCCGTAGTGAAATTGGTATCCAATAGCAATTAGCTGAGACTAACAATCCTGTTTTGCCTTAAATGGCTGAACAGCTCCAGACTAATAGCTGAAATATTGAACCAAGGAAACATGATGTTTTGAAGTCTAACTCCCCTTCTTCCTCATATGTTGTGCAGATTTTAATAGAAGGTGTACTAGGACAGGGAAACACAGCCAGCATTGCACTGTTTGAAATCAAGATGACAACCGGCTACTGTATTGGTAAGTGGGCTTCATTTTCATTGAATCAAATTGTGAATCTTTTTCTAAAAGTTACTGTTGCCAGAGGGAACTGAATCAATCCTAAAGACCAAGTATTTTATAGAATGCACTGCATAATGCATACTGGTTTAAATTCTTTGCTAGGTTCATTTGAATACTGTATGTTGTTTGTCTTCAGTGTGGGAAGGCTCATTAGAATCTGCCTGTACAGTCTGGATTAATGAAAGAAATATAGATGCAGGAACTGTAACTTCAGAGCTGCCACCTTAACTTCAACACATTCTGATTAAAATAATTTACAAATTGCTGGAAACTCAGCTTTTTGTAGCGTGTGGCAGACAAGCAGACATTGTACTACCTCCTTTCCCTTATTTCTCTCTTGGCACACCACGGTTCTCCTCTTAATAATCACAGTTGTCACTTAGATTTCACTTGAGCAGAGTTGGTTGGCTGTCTCTTATGTGCCAGCTTCCAAGAGGGCATAAAGAAAGGATAAACCGTGTCCTATGGTGGTTCAGTTCCTATTTGTCTACACTGAAGCTAGTTCTGTATATGACAAATACTGCTGAGGAAGGACAAGCTGTGCAGTGGAGAGGCGCAGGGAGGAGGAGAGGAAATTGGAGAGGACTGAATAGGGACAGTGCACTGGAGCAGGAGTTTCAAGGAGAAGAATTTAGTTAAGTGGAGGTGCAGGGTAGGAAGGCAAGGATTCTCCATCACCAGACCCCTGTGGGGAGAAAGAAACAGAGCAGGTTCAGGCAAAGGCAAGAGGCTGAGTAGGGTGTTTGAAGTGAAGACCAGGACTGCTAAGGGAGTTTGTGATGGAAGAGTGTGGATGCAGGATGTGGAGCTTGGACCTGCTGAATCATGTGGGTCAGCCAGCAGGGGAGAAGTGTGCAGCTGCACTTTCAGATGACTCCAGCTGCCACGTGGAAAATGAGTTGGGTACAAGGAAAATGCATAGCAGGTGGGAAAACCCCTAGGAAGCAGCTGTGACCTTACAGAGGGGGCATAATGAGGGTAATATTGAATTAGCAGTGGAATCGGAAAAAGGCAGTAGAATTGAGAGATTTTTCAGCACTGACAGCTCTTGAAGGCTAAATGAATGTGATGGGGAAGAGAAAGGAGAGTCAAAGAATATTCTGAACAACAACAACAACAACAACAACAAAGCCTTTGCTAATTTCCTTAAGTTTCACTTCTCTGTTTTGACCTCAATGATACCTCTAGCGCAAGTGAAAGAAAATAGACTATTTTCTGAAGACACAGTGAGGCTCAGGCTCCTTTCCTTGAGCCTCCCGCTGAGCTTCCACCTGGCATCTGCACAGCTTGTGAACGACAGGGAAGTCAGACACCCCTCGTGGAGCGCCACCTGCTGGCTCAGTCAGCTTACTGAGCCTCAGCCTCTTGGCATCCGTAAAATGGGAATAAAAAGCTTCCCTCCTAGGATTCTTAGGAGGAGGAATGATATCGTGGCTATGAAGATAATTGGTATATACAGTGCTGGACATGTAAGACATGTTAATTGCCTTTCTTCAAATGATGTGGTGACTTCTGATTTGTTTAAAACAAAGGATGCCGACACTTTTATCTTGTTAAACTCTATGATCACAGTCTGACTTCTTTCTTTCTGGGTACTTTCTCTGCCTCTCTCCATTCCTCATCTGTAAAATGAGGTTAGTAACAGTGCCTATGTCATGGGGCTGCTTTGAGGGTTGAATAAGTTAATTTATGTAAAGCGCTCAGAATGGAGCCTGGCATATTGAGGAATATTCTGCTTTTTATTTTACTCTTAGGCAGCCTTTGGCACTGAATGTTAGGGCATTGGTTAGCAGACACTGTGGTGGAAACATTGAAAATGAAAATCTTAGAAATTTTCAGGGCTTGCTAATGTAAAAACACATTGCTGACTACACCAGTCAAGATCCTGGCAGGAAGGAGGAAACAGAGGGTACACTCAATCTCTGTTTCCTTATTTGTAAGGTGGCAATTGCTACATCATAGGATCATTTGACAGGCTTAAGGGAGAAGAACATGTGTGAAGAATCTAGTACCCGGAGTACAACAAATGTTAGTTGTTTTTGAATCTTTGTTTCTTACCAGATGACTTGAGCTGGGTTCTGATTTATAAGAAAAACAGGGAATTTTAGCATCTCGGACACATGCCCCTCAGCTCTGGGCAACTTGTTCATCATGAGAAGAGAAAGGAATGGAGGGCCGGGCCACTAGATTCAAGAAAGTGTTGTGGAAAAAATTTTCTAGAGCTAAGAACATAACCCTGAACAGTGCTTTGAGACAGAGGTGACTGATAAAAATAGCTGACTTGTACCAAGCACTGACTACATGCCTGGCACTGTGCTGGGAGCTCTCCGCACTTACAATAGCTCTGTGAAGTGGGGACATTGTCCCCATTTCACATATGGAGACCCAGAGGCTACAAAAAGTGGTAAGTCATGCTCCAAGTGACACGGCTAATAAGTGGAAGGGCCACAATCCAAAGGGCCAATGATGAATTAGAATATTGATTCACTACAGGATCTGTCTCTCTTCTTGGCCAATATTGTGCAGGGGTCCTGGTAGAAAGGTCGCAGTGGGCAAAGGAAGACAGAAACTTCTGAATATCTAAGAGCAAACTCTGTAGTAGGATGGGTGTACCCAGGTGTGACACTGTGTCTCCATGAAGTGTTTTTCTTTCCCTTCCCCAGAATGTGACTTTGAAGAAAATCATCTCTGTGGCTTTGTGAACCGCTGGAATCCCAATGTGAACTGGTTTGTTGGAGGAGGAAGTATTCGGAATGTCCACTCCATTCTCCCACAGGATCACACCTTCAAGAGTGAACTGGGTGAGCTGGGGTCAAATAGAGTCCTTTTCCCAGGATAAATTTTTCTGCGGTCTCCTCCCACTTCCTGCACTGACCTAGCTGTGGCTTCTGTCAGCAGGGAAGAGAGGAGGGAGGAGGGTGAATAGGAACTAAGTAGGAACCAGGAGGTGCAGCAGAAGAGTGGGGAAGGATCTACAGTGAGGTAGAGACAAACTGCAGCTGTGAGCTCTGTAGCTAAGGGGAAGGCCACCCCCTTAAAGATTCTCCTTCACCTGTGGCCTAGTCTTGCATTTTCACATTTCCATATTATGCTTTACTTTCTTGTGTATTTGTTGTTCAATATTTCTCATTTCTAAAGACAAGGCTGGAAAAATCCTAGGTTACTTTTCACTGAAAATAGATCAAACGATGGGAATGGGTCCCAAGAACTTCCCAAGTGACAGTGAGGTGAGCCAATACTGATGATTAGCTCTGAATGTGGTGTGCAACAGGCCCCCCTAGTGGCCAAGAAGGCTGCTTCTCTGCAAGGAAAATGGGAGGTGAGGTTGTGTTACCAGCGAGAAGTCAGCTTTGGGGAGAAGTCCTCCACAGAAGAGAGACAAGGGCAAGGGCTTACTTACTTGTGGGTTACCACTGCTCTCACCTGGACCCTGGTAGGCTTTGGAAAAGCCTAGGTGTCCCCACAGTTGTAAGACATTTCATCCTCGACTCCAAGGTCTCCAAGGAGTGAGAAGCTTCTGGCAGCTGGCTTTTCCACAAGAACAAGAACAGGAATTTTTATTCTGCTGCAAACAGTTAACTTTTTCTCTTTTGATCATTTACACATAGATATTGGGGTAATATACTTACCCCAATAATTTGCTGATGGTGACAGCGTGTCCCCATGCCTGAAGACGTGATGACCTCTTATGGTTCTTTCCATTTTTCTTCATTCACTGTCACATCTCTTCATTTGAATATTTTTAACCATGTCTCCAACTCTTTTTTTCAAAAGTGCTCATCCTTCAGCTTATCTTGACTCTGGACAGTCTTCATCCTAACCTTATTGTTCTCTTTGCTCCTATTCTATCTTCTCCTTCATATCCAGAGTCTCAGTTTCAATTTCCTATAACAGCCAGGCAGGTAGTATAAGCAAATGGCATGTGGGCTGGGTGAAGACTGCGGCAAACTAGAGAGCAGAGACCCTGTACAAAGGCTACTCGGCTCCAGTGAGTTGCTGCTGTGTGAGAATGTAAGCCCAGGTTGCCAGATCTTTTGATGTTTCAAGATCATCAGGAAGGCAGGGGATTTTTTTGTGTGTGAAATTTCCCAAATTTTTAAAAGTTGGTGAATATTTTCTAAAATCACAGTCTGGTCCAATAAAACACATTTGCAGGTCAGGCCCTGTTGGCCAACTTCTATTTTGCAACCTTCATTTGATAAGTTTCCCTTCTTTTACAACACGTTCAGGCTTCTTAGAATAAGTTCTTTATAAGTAACCACAAATAAAAAGATTGGAGTCTCATGGAGCTTGCCTGTTTAAAACAAACGCAACTTCAAATCTAGCATTTTCATTAATTTGTCCCAGCATTAGATATAATGGGGAAAATGACAGTTAAAATGACAGATTCTCTATGGCCCCTTCCCAGCTTCAAGGAAGATGCTTTCAAGAAAGGAAAAGAGATTTCTACCACAAATGGATGTTAACAAAGGGTGGTATGTGTCAAGTGCAATAAGAGTGGTCTCCTTCCCCCACCAAAAAAAAAAGGTGTTGGGAATTCAGAGACAAAAGAGGTCCCTCACTGCTTGGATGTCCTAGAAGACATGATAAAAGAAGTAAACTGTATTTCGGGGATGGGTATGATTTTGACAAAGATGAGAAAAAGCTAAGAGCAATGATACAGTGGTGGTGCTACAAGGGGTGGATGCGGGGAGAGATGTGGCTGAGAAAGCAGTGCAGGGGCAAATTCTAAAATGCCTGGAATGCCAGGAAAGAGATTTTAACTTTATTTCATTGACAATGGGAGGCCACACAGGTGTTTGGGCAGGGGAGAGACACCATCACAGCAGTGTATTTAGGTGGATTAACATGACAGACATTATTTCAATAGATGGAGAGTAAAAAGGTGAAGCAAGAGTACAGAAGAATCCCCCAGAAACTGTTTCTTTAGATGCATCTGGGGTCACTTACATAAGAAATTGAGATAAGACAAAAAAAAAAAGCATGTTAATGCACTTCCTACCTTTACAAGCAAGGTTCAGCCCCCCCACCCCCCCTTTTTTTTTTTTGAGATGGAGTCTCGCTCTGTCGCCCAGCCTGGAGTGCAGTGGTGAAATCTCAGCTCACTGCAACCTCCACCTCCCAGGTTCAAGCAATTCCCCCTGCCTCAGCCTTCCAAGCAGCTGAGATTACAGATACCCACCACTTTGTCTAACTAATTTTTGTATTTTTAGTAAAGACGGGGTTTCCCCATGTTGGCCAGGCTGGTCTCGAGCTCCTGACCTTAGGTGATCCACCCGCCTTGGCCTCCCAAAGTGCTGTTTAGCACTTTTGACAGTGACAAAGGATTGGAGTTTTCCTACGGATAGCCCATAGTTTTACCTTATAAATAAGTGGCCCATCCTCATTTGGGGCCCTTTGTAGGAACCACACTATAAATGAGTGCTCTGTGTGGAGTGAATGATAACCAGTCATGGCAAAGTAATCCATGAATCTGCATGAGTATTTTAAAAGACAGGTTAACTCAAAATAATAAAATGTCACCAACTCTTGAGAGCTTTATGTAAATGAGTAAAGCAACTAACAATCTCTTGGGGTTTCAAGAAAGAAAAGCCAGATGACTTTTTCTTCATGTGTGACAATAGGCTAGTTTTGAGATTGTTTTTCTGTCATATCTTAAGAATCTAATACAAGGAACAGAAAGGATCTTGAAAGGCTGATGCATCAAAATGGCAATTATTTCTTGTGTCTTTATCACAGTTGCACAGAGATGCAAATTTAACAATGGGGAAGTGTTAAAGAACTTTTCCCAAATCAGTTAAAAATTAGTTCCGAAGTCAAACCCTGTGGATAACCAACATTATGATTCAGTGATTATTCAGTGTTTTTCACCCTCAATGATGGCAAGAGGCAGCTGGCTGGGGAGAACATATATTTCTTGGAAGAGGCAACAGACCAATGGACTAGTGTCAAATCATCCATTTGGCTATGTTACCTGAGTGCAATTCATCCTTTGAAGAGTGTAATTCTCCTAGTCCTTCCTCACGCCCATCTGCAATCATAGAATATTCTGACTATATTTGTGTCCCCAGGGATAGAGAAAGGGCCCCAGGATAGGAGTCCAAATACTTGTGCTCCAGGCCCAGTTATCAGAGTACTTTATTACCTTGACTAAACCCTTAACTTCTTAGGGTCTCCACTGACGCATCTGCAAATGAGCAATTTGAATTCAATGATCTCTAAGATGCCTTTGAGTTCCAATATTTTACTTTTCTCTCCTTGCCTAATGCTATTTACCAAAATCTCCAAATACACCATTCAGTGAGATCTATTTCAAGATGGCTTGAGTCCCTCCTGGATACTTAAAAGCACATAGCATTTGGTATTAGAAAAAAAAAAAGAAGAAGAAGACTAAAGGGACCAAGGGGTGAGAAAAAGAGGCCCTAGATTTTCTATTGTCTTGACCAGAAGGGTCAAGACGTAAGCATGGTGGTGTGGTCATCCTTGAGAAGCACTAAGACTTGCTGGTAGGGTGCTGTCACCCCTGACATAAACACTTGCCTCTTTCCTCTCCCACTCCCTCTTCCCCTCCAATCTCCCTCTCTCCATTTTCCCATTCTCCCTCTTCTTCCTTGGCTATTATAGAATACTTCCCCAAGGCAGGCAGCTTTTCCTACTAGCATTGCTTGGTCCCCCTATGTCAATACTGTTGGCTGAAAAAGAAGCTGACCTGAGGGCTGAAGGGAGGAAGTCTAAGAAGACTACGCACCTTCCAGCCATCCATGGGATTATATAGTAAGTCCAGTCAGAGCCTCAACATCAGAATGATGCTTCTTCATTGATCACTTATTCATTCCTTCACTCATTCAACAAACACATAATAAGCACTTTTTACATGTATTTATATGTACATTCTTGCATACCCTGGTGATATAAAAAAACAGTCATTCTGGATAAAGAAAATGTGGCACATATACACCATGGAATACCATGCAGCTATAAAAAAGGATGAGTTCATGTCCTTTGCAGGGACGTGGATGAAACTGGAAACCATTGTTCTCAGCAAACTAACACAGGAACAGAAAAACAAACACTGCACATTCTCACTCATAAGTGGGAGCTGAACAATGAGAACACATGGACACAGGGAGGGAAACATCACACACTGGGGTCTGTCAAGGGGTGGAGATAGCATTAGGAGAAATACCTAATGTAGATGACGGGTTGATGGGTGCAGCAAACCACCATGGCACATGTATACCTATGTAACAAACCTGCACATTCTGCACATATATCCCAGAACTTGAAGTATAATTTTTAAAAAATGATGCTTTAAGAAAAAAAAAAAACAGTCATTAACCTCAAAGAGTTTACAGGAACCAACTTTTCCCAAAATGTCCTTCCCTATAATACCAGTTTTTAGTAAACTAATCCTTATATGGGGCACAAGGGTGATATGTGGTCAAATAACCTGGGGAAACCCTGCATTAAAGAAAGCTAAACAGATTTCTTTATTTCAGGATTTCTCACCACCTGTAATATAGTTCTGTGCTCATGTACATTATGGCATTTCTCAAATTATCTGAATACCAAAATGCTACATAAACTTGCAAGCATGCATAGTAATGTATGACTAATAGAGGTATGAAATAAATGATATGAAACCACAGACAAAAGATTACCTTGGTTTTGGGGTACAGGGAAGGCCCTCTTAAGGAAGTAATAGTAAAACTGGAATTTGGCCAGATGCATAAGGGGGAGACAAATGTAGCATGTGCAAAGTGTAGAGGCATGAGAGTGGATGGTTTATTTTATATTTGGAGAGCATTTGAGCATCCCAAAGTATGTGATCATGGCAGAGGAACCCCTGGGTTCCAGGCTACATTCCTACTTATGATTAGCAGGAAGCCTGATTGCCTGCATTCCACTCTTTCCTGCTATTTCACTCCAAGTTCTCCTCGACCTTTGGACTAATATTTTGCCCATTCATTAGCCAACATCCCCACTCAACACACACACACACACACACACACTCACACACACATATTTTGCCCATTCATTAGTCAACATCCCCACTCAACATACATACACACACACACACACACACACACACACACACACACAGAGTCCTCGTGCCTGGAGTGCTCTGTCTTTCCCCTATAGAGGATAGAGCTAAAAATGATGAGTTCAAAAGATTCTAAAATATTTTATTTGAAAAGCTCTGCCCATAGGACTCAAAGATTTGATCAGTATCATTCTTTAAAACAAAACAAAACAAAACAAAACAAACCCTCCAATGCCCTAAAAAGGAAAGAGATTCCCTCTCTTATCAAATTTGCTTTCTACTGCATGTATTGATTTCCCCGGAGCTCTATCCATTTGGGTGGCAAAGTAAAGATTAAATTGTTCAGATGTCTGCCCGCAACAGCAGATTTTACTCTGTGTGAGTTCATCTTGTGTTCGTTCATATACCGGACACAGCTTTTGCCTTTGCTTTCAGGTAAAAACTGGAGAAACAGCACATAGAAGGGGAGCTCATTGTCTACTTAGGAATTTCAGAACTGCAGAGAGCGTTGAGGGAAGTCTTCCCAGGAGAGTGCTAGTCTTTGTGTTGTAGAAAAGCAAACAGTGAATGTAATTTCTGGAAGCTACAATGTTGATGTGAGTTTTCCTTCATTTCCTTGTATGTTCCTAACAATCTGCCCCAAACATTGAGTCAAGGTTTTTAATGAGCATCGTTCCCCCAAATTATTGTCTAATGATGGAAATGACTAAAATAATGCAGTAAGAATTGTGGCAGGACATCTTTGGAATACTGGAGGGGATGTGATTTTTATCCTGTGTTTTCTTAATTCTGATTCATCACATATGGGTTTCTTTCTTTATTCATATTTTGTGAAGTGAAACAAAATCTTTCAGGAGGTAAGCTACTGACAGCTCAGATCATTACCATTTTCTACATACCTTAGCAAAAAAAAAACAAAGTTGATTGCTGGAAAAATAATGAGGGAAATGCATCTCTTTGCTGAGATTTAAAAAACCTAGCCTGCTTGTGGTGCTACTCTAGAAGAAGGTGGACAAGGTTTCAAAATCTAAAATAAGGTTAGAGTTATTTAATTCCGTCAAACATCATGAGATGGTTGGATCATCTTTCCATGACTCATGACACTCTTTTCTCATTTCGGTTTAGAATGAGCAAGAGTCATCTTAATGGGACTTATTTATTTACTCTCTGCATTGATCCATTTGGTGCACAGTGTAAGCACTCGGTAGAGAAGCAGGTTTCTTAATTTTCTTACCATTTTCTTTGTGCAAGGTCTGCTGGATTTCCTTTCTCTGCCCTTGAATGACTTACTGTGGCTTTCCAGTTACTTTCAGCTATTAACAAACACTTTCATTTTCAAGGATTAGGTTCAGTCAAGTCACAACTGCAATGTCTCATCTAGTTTAGATCTTCCCACAGACTGGGCCACACAACAGCAGTAGAGAGAAAGGTTTGTGCTTTGTCTCTTCATACTTCACCTTTTTCTTCCTTACCTCTTCTCCCTCTTACTGTACTGCTTCTGGCTGCTTCAGAGTTGGGAGGCAATGGGCAGGGTGGGGATGGAACAGAAAGGCAAAGGCCAGGGACAAAAGGTTTCACTTGCCTGTTGCTATTTAACCTAGAGTTGATGCCCTTCATACAGCACATGGCCAAATTCTGGCATTCCTGTCTTGGCCGATGGGGGATCCCACTTTAGTGTTGCCAGACAGGGATGAGCAACTCTCTGGCTGACCATCTGTGAATCCTGCTTAGCTCCTACAAGTCATGGTATGCCTCACCAGCTCCCTTCTAATGGAATTACCCTTCTAATGAATTACTGCACTGGCAGGCAGTTCTCTTGAGAAGAGTCCTTTTAAGATACTGTAGCCCAGCTGCCTTCTAAATTGCCCCCTCAAACTCTGGAAGTGCATTTCACTGGCAACAAACTCCTTTTTCTCCACTCTTTCCCCACAGGTCCCTATAGTCAGTTTCTTGCCTGTAGATGTATGCACCAGTGCCAGGCTCCATCTCTGCATCACACACACACTCCAGTATCACTGATCAAGCTTTCTCAAGAACTCCGATCACCTTCATCGCAAGGTCCAGAGCAATTGCAGAGCTCAGAAATTTCTGCACATAGGAGAGGGGATGAGGTTAAATGGCAGTTTCCTTCCTCTATCTCTTCCATGAGTGGTTCCCTTAAGCCCCTTCCTTTAGATCAAGGTAAGAAAAGGGAAGCAATCCCCTTGCCTTCCCTGGTGAAGTCAAAAGGAAACACGTAGCAGGGCAGCTCCGTGACAACGCTCTTTATAGAACCCCATCTCCAATATCTCTGATTCATCTCGAGCCTTCTCATATGCACAGGCTAGAAGGGAGAGATGGGCTAACACTGGTAGAGCTGGGGTAGGTGCCAGGGGCTGCCACTTAGCATATTGACAGTCTAGCACCACTCTTTAGAAAATAGAGGCTGTTGTCACTTATTGTTTGGGGTTTTGAGGTCTTAGCACAGATAGGGGAAGTCTCACATAATATTCATTCATGTTTACATCATCCTTGAAAGCTGTATAAAAAGACTAGAGTCTGACTTTGTCATAGTAAGGACCACCAAAACCCTTACAACTAAAGGCTCGTGAAGATAACTGTCAGACTCACGGGGTGGAAAAACAAGCATCGTAACTCATTATCTTTGGGTGCCATCTGCTCACCATGACAGCAGACCAGTGGGTATTTCCCTCTGGCATACATCTCTTCAGACCAGGTTGTCTGCCCTACTGGGGAGACAGCTTGTCCAGACAACCAGCAACACTGGAGCAGACAACACAACCGGAGTGCAAATGTGGCCAGCAGGGCTGCATCACAGCTGAGTCAGAGGATGCCTCTGGCACCGCAGCCAAGCCAAGGGCAGTCTTGGGGGAATGCTGCTGAGACAGACTGCTTGAAAATAAACATTCAGGAACAGCCTTTAAAGTTCTTTCCCTAATGCAAGGGGAAATGGCTGACTACCAGGGGCCACTGGTTCCACATGAAAAGTTCAGCTAATACAGAGGGCTGCTGCAAGAAAGGAACAGACGGCCTCTTCAGGAGCAAGTGTGCATACACCAGCACCGCAGGCTCCATCCCAGAAGGGGCTTGAGCACTGGCGGCATGACTGAGAATTGTGATCTTTCTGTCAACTGAATTTGAAACTTTTTTTGCCTAGAAACCTCGGGCTCTTTGTGTATAATCCAGAATTAGGTAATAATAGATTGATTTTCACTCTGTGTATGGCAAAGCAGAACAGACTGTAGAGGAGTGGCAATAAGCTTCTCAATTCTTCATCTTATGGGGGAACCCATTCCTCCCATATAACCTCTTTCATTTTCAGTTCAAGTTTTAATACTTTAGAATCCCTGTGGCCTGCAGGGTCTCCAGTGATTTGGCAGATTAAAGGATTCTGTCTACTTAAAGTCCATCCATACCTAGCTTCATCCTACTTGAATCTTAAATATCTGACAAAGAAAAAAAAAAAAAGCCTTTTCCAGAGGTTCTGGAAGCTCTAGAGCCCTATGCCAGATAGGAGTGTTGGGCTCATTGAACACGGCAGGAAAATTCTCCTAATATCAGACACTGGACAAAATTTCCCAAGAACTCCAGGCTACCTTCATTGTTTTTAGAAAGGAGAATACAGTGGCACCTGCAGCCACCTACCCACTGACTCCTCTTCCTCAGAACAGATTGTATCCAATGACATACTCAGCCTGGTTGGTTTGGCTGTCATTCCTCCAGCCTCTTCTCCTGGGGCAGACACCTGAATGACAATTTCTGAATCACCCCTAGCAGTTCAACTGAGATAATAAACTCATGATGAGATACCTTTTGTTCCCCAATGAGAAGCTTAATGTTGTTCAAATTGTCAGTAAATAGAACCCAGCTTTGGCAACAAATGAATGATGGAAAGAAAAAGGTGGCAAGAGCATGTGGTCTAGTCTGGTGGTTCTGTATGAGACTTGGTGTCAGCAGTCTTGGTCTTATTCCCAGCAGCCTCTCTGACTCACTTTGGGCAGATCGTGTTGTGTTTGCTGGATGCTTTTTGGATCAGAAATGTGATTGTGGTTCACTTGGCCTAGGATCCTGAGCACAAGTTGTTAGTGATGCAGTTTGACTGCAAACACACAAAATATTGTCCACACAGCAGGTGAGTTACTACCCTTTAAAGATAACTCTCAGATGTCTGTCATCTGCAAGGAAGATGAATTTACAACAAGGCTGGCTGTGGAAGCAGACACTAAGCTGGGACTAGGTGGGAAAGAGATTTCCTGGGAGAGGTGGCTGTGAAGGCTCTGAGGAGGAAGGAGCCAGAGTAGCTGGGGACAGGCCCAATGTCCTTATTGGGCACAGCAGCCATAGTGCCTAGGAGCCATGGCATTTTTAGGGGTCCATGACAATATTTTAATTTTATTTATTTTAAAATTGGAAGGGTAAAATGAATATAATAATTTCTAACTTACATCATATACCTCTTTATGCCAATGCAGTAATAAACTAAAATGTTAAGTTTTTTTTTTTTTTTTTTAATGGAGGAATGGGCCCAACCACAGCAAAAGGGCCTAGGGCCCACCAAAGTCATAAAGATGCCCTAGGTAGGGAAAACTTTCAGCTCAGGACACAAACCTGACCCCTGAGGAAGAGGAGAACCTGGGCCGATGGGAGATGCTGAAGGGCCCCATGGCAGACAATGGCCTGCCCTGCAGCTATGCTTGGTCACTGGCTGGGAACAGCCCAGAGTGGTGTGGTCTTGGTACAAACTCTCCTGCAGATCCAAAGGTGAGGTGGCTGGAGACCCAGTCAATGATGGTTCCTTCAGCAAGTTCTCTTAAAGGGGATCTCTGTGGCCCCTGCAATTAGGTATCCAGGAAACAAAGTATTATACATACATTATAATACACAGAATTGTAGCTCTCCTCCACTCAGTTCTCCGTGTTCATATCTCACAAAAAGATTGTTTCATTGGTAAGTCATGTTACAAAGGGCAATGAAGACTTCATCTCTGCCTTTGATACTCACATGAGTTCTTAGAGAACAGAAGCAGATTACAGAGGCTAACTGGTCATAGGCATTCTCTACTACTAGAACGTTCTTGTCAAGGCTGGCTGGCCACCAGGAATGCTTTAGAGGGTTTTCAAGCTTGGGATATGGAGGAGTGACCTTCCCTCCATATCAGAGGTTCTTTGATTCTATCCAGTCTGACATTCTGATTCTTCCTTTAAAATTCCTTCCCAGAGGTGGCAAAGTGGAGCCTACAGTGGTTTCCAGACTGTAGATATGTTTATTTGGCACATACGAAGTTTAAAAAAATATGGTGGGGAGTGTTAGGCGTTGAATTGTGCACACCCAAAACTCAAATGTTTAAGTCCTAACCCCCAGGACTTAGAATCTGACCTTGCTTGGACATAGATGGGTGCAGATGTCATTAGTTAAGATGAGGTCATGCTGGAGTAGGGTGGGCCTCCAATCCAATATGACCACTGTCCTTATTAAAAGGGGAACTTTGGGCACAGAGAGAGATGTACACAGGGAGAATGCCATGTAAAGATAAAGGCAGAGACCTTCAAGCCAAGAAATGCCAAAGATTGCCAGCACACCACCAGAAGCTTGGAGAGAGGCCCAGGACCAATCCTTCCCTCATGGCCCTGAGAAGGAACCCCTGCTGACACCTTGATCCTTGACTTCTGGACTCCAGAACTGTGAGGCAATACATGTGTGTTGCTGAAGCCTCCCACTTTGCAGTATTTTGTGACAGCAGCCCTAGCAAACCACAAAGGAAGCATCCCTTAAAAATGGATAGATTTGCCGTCAAAACCTGAATTCCAGACTAGGATGGGGAAAGCCTGCAGCATGGGGCTGGGTGCCGGGCATCTGCTGGAGTAGACCCTGCTGTCTCAGGGAGGCTGGAGAACACGGGGGTGAGGGGCCAGGCTTCTCACCCCAAGCCGGTTATTGCCGCATAAGAATATGGGCCCAGGACTATCAGATGTTTTTATTTTTCCAGACAAGCTTGATTTCTGTTTCTTGATGTGGGGGAAATATGATTTCTACTAATTTACCACTCTCTATTTTCTCCCTGACTCAATCAACTTCACTCGTACACTTAATCTGGCTGCCTCCTCTGAAAATTTGAGTTCGTAATCTCTGTTTATTCACCGTCGTGTGGTTTGGCAAGACGATAAGGTAAACTATACTCAAAGAAGATTATTCAGGGGATTCAGGGTGTTGAACAACTTGCCACCAGGAGAAAGTGAGCTTTGACCTGTCCATTTTTCCCCTCTGCCGTGTTGAGATGAGGACCTTTCTGAGACCATGTCTGTACATTAAATAACCATTTGTTGAGGGCCCACCATATACCGGGCTATGTGCTAGATACAAAGTAAACGTCCAGTGTATAAATGCATATGCTCCTCCTAATATTTTTTTCTGCTCTTTATCATGGAGAAAAGGTATTCTTGCCTTATTTTATTTTATTTTTTGGAGACAGGGTCTTGCTTATCACCCAGGCTGGAGTACAGTGGTGTGATCACAGCTTACTGCAACCTTGAACTCATGGGCTCAAGTGATTCTCCTGCCACAGCCTCCCCAATAGCTAAGACCAGAGGTGCATGCTACCATGCCCAGCTAATTTTAAGAAAGTTTTTCTGTAGAGACAGGGGTCTCACTATGTTGCCCAGGCTGGTCTCAAGTTCCTGGCCTCAAGCAATGCTCCCGCCTCAGCCTCCCAAAGTGTTGGGATTACAGGCATGAGTCACTGCACCTGGCCAGGAATTCTTCTTAACCAGAAATTATGTCATGGAAATGAAGATATTAAGCTATAATTATTCTGAGCTTGTAAACGAAAGGGCATTCTGTTGAAGCTTCATTGCATAGCACTTCTCTGTCATCACTCAAATGAATTCATACAAAATTGCTAACAATGATAGCTTACCCTTTATACAAAACAGGCTATAGGGCAAGCATGGTTCTAGAATTGTGAATGGCATTGTAATTGTTAGGCAGCTACAATGTACCAGGCACACGCTAAGCACTTTACATACATGACTCCATGTAATATTCATTGCCTCTATGAGGAAAGTATTTGATTGTCATTCTAGAGATCAGGAAATTGAGACCCAGACATACTCAGAAACTTGTTCAAGGTCACAGGGCTAGTAAGAAGTGGAGCAGGATTCAATCTCAGTTCTCTTCAATGCTAAGTCAAGGCTGTCTCCATTCTGCCACATGGTTTCTGTGTTTCACCAAGATGCCCCTAATGGAGGCCAGCCTCTGCATCCAGAGCCCACAAAGACCTGCCAAGAGTGGTACCACACATTCACTCCTCCAAATTTCAGTGTCGATTGACTTGCATGCTATTAACAACACACAAATTGCCATATAGTTGGAATTCAGAATCTTAGTTTCACTCAAAAAACACATGGTGACATCTTGAATTAATTGTAAACATGTGCAGGAGGGTCTCTCCATGCCCTTTTAAGAATAGATGGTAAGTTTTGTGTCTTATGACTCAAATAAGGATTGGGAGGGAATGGCTTCTCGGGTAATGTTCTATTTCTTTCCATGGGTGTGTTCAGCTGTGAAAATTTAAGCACTTGACAGATAACACATCTACCTTTCTCTATGTATATTTTACTTCAATCAAAAGTAAGGAAAGTAAAAGGAATGGTCTCATCCTGTATTTAGCAGAGTGCAATGAACCTCATGGACCCGATTCTCAGCTGCAACATTTCTCCATCCACTCACCGCCAAACCTCTGCCAGCTGTAACTCATCCACTTCCTCCTCACCATTCCCGCTGGATTATTTTGAATGCAGAATCACACCATTTCACCTGAACCTCTTCCCCGCCCCCACCCCCAACTCTTAACGCTGTGCTCTGTGTGATTTTCAGGCCACTACATGTATGTGGACTCGGTTTATGTGAAGCACTTCCAGGAGGTGGCACAGCTCATCTCCCCGTTGACCACGGCCCCCATGGCTGGCTGCTTGTCATTTTATTACCAGATCCAGCAGGGGAATGACAATGTCTTTTCCCTTTACACTCGGGATGTGGCTGGCCTTTACGAGGAAATCTGGAAAGCGGACAGGCCAGGGAATGCTGCCTGGAATCTTGCGGAGGTCGAGTTCAATGCTCCTTACCCCATGGAGGTAGGTGTACTGGTGCACACCAGCTGTGCGTTGGCACTCTGCAGACATGCCACCCATACACAGGGCTGGAGATGGAGAGGCTGTGCAGCCTCACACTCAGTCTGTCTTTTCTGCTGTGCCTCAACCATACTTTTTCTCATCCTCAGCCCCTCTCCTGCTCTCCCTTCCTCTGCGTCCCCTTTGCCTGCCTCCTTTATCACCTTCATTTCCTAGCAAGAGTCATTTTTATGAGAACAACTATGGCAAAAGCCAGTCAACCAACTAGACTTCTTGGCGACCCTCTCCTTCTTGCACTGTGGTCACAGAGGGTTCAAAAGAGGAGATCAGAACCCTCCAAGTAAAACTCAGTCTTGAGCTACCCTTCCTGAGAGCAGTTTTGAAGGTTTTCCTTGAGTGAACTGTTTTTCTAAAAAAAAAAAAAAAAGTGACTCATTTATTTTTTTGCAACATAAATAATGTCGTAAAATCAGAAATAAACTTGCTATTATGGCCCTAGTTTGAAACAAGGCTTGATGCCTTCATTTTAAAATTTTTTCCAGTTATATAAGTGACGTGTTCAATGCAGAAGAATTAGAAAATTCAGAGAAATGAAATGAATTAAAATGCCCTCAGCCAACTTCACAAAGGGGAGGACTACTAACATTAAAGTTCTACTATCTTTTCGACCTTTTTCTAAGCACATACATTAATACATGTCTATATCTATGTATGTATTTCAGAAGCTACAAGTACTTTCAGTACTGACTATCCAGCCAAGTAGATAAAATTAGCTCCGTATTTACAGACAAGAAAGGAGAAAACAGAGTGTCCAAGAAATTGGACATTTTTTTCTAGGTCACACAGCTGGTGAATGCCAGAGAACTCAGTAACTAAGTTCGTGGACTAAAATCTGACCCAAAGCTGAGGAAGGAGGCCCAGCTCTGTCTGAGGACCCCATAGGACCTCTAAAATCAGTGGGTGCAGCAATATGGTTACTATAAGATTTCTATAAAGATTTGGAGCTATAAGTAGAGTCTCGGTTACCCCAAGTTATTAATATCCCCCACTTTTCACTTTGTGCTTTTTACAATATCTTCTCCAGTTCCCTTTAAAGTGCCAGAGAAGCAGATTATTCCTCTGGATGGGTTTAGGTAGTGCCATCTGCTAGCCTGATGTAGAGCTGCAGAGAACAGGCTTGGGTCTTAGTTTCTGATGTGTTTCATCTACTGATGTCGTGCCTGCCTCTCCCCACACCCCCTTCCTATTTACCTCCCCTACCTACCCTCCCCCCACAAAAAAAAACACTCTAGATAGAGCACAGTGTCTTTTGCAGAATGTTTGCTATTTCCTATCCCAAAGTCCAACCAGGTCTCGATTTGTTCTTGCAGCCCAGTGGAAAATTTTCTGTGAGTTTGAGTTACGAGGAGGAAAAGAAATGCATTTACTGCTTCAAAAGTTTCCTATCAAAGTCAGATGAGTCCCACACACACACTGACAGCGTTCTCTTTACCAACTCCTTCCATCCAACCATAAACTCCTTGGGCAACGTTTGTCTGAGTCAAACTTTACTGAATTTTAAAAAATCAATACTTGAAAAGTTACAACTCTGGAATCTACTAAACCTCAATACACATCCTTTGGGTCAACACATGTGATTTTGCTCTACTAGTCTGAACTATTCACTGGTGTTATCTGCTCTCACTCATCAGGAAAAGAAAGTTGTCCTGAAGAAATCAGTGAGTTTAATGTCATCACATTCTCAAGTGAATTTTGAGAAGGAAAACAAACATTGGAGACTGTCTGAACAAGAAAACACATTGGCACAGAGGCTGTGATTAGCAAATGCTGATCAAGAATAGCATTCTTGCCCCACCAGCTCAGTGTAAATTTTGCCATTCACTTTCTTTACCAGCTAGTGCCTTGAGAGCTAAATGTCATGGACCTGTGTTAAGTTTGTAATCTTAATTTGCCCCTTCTCGTAAATCCACATCTTTTCCTTCATTCACAGCCCTTCCCCCTTGGCAAAGACGAACTTCTAGGCTTCCCCTTGGATTTTGGAGAGTTTAGGTACCAGGTCCCTATGGGACCATTACTGTTAAGGTGCAAGGTACTTTAAGAACTATTTTGTCCAAACGTTTTTTCTTTTCAAAAAATGAAGAAACTGAGGGCTGGAGAAGAATGGGCCTGCTCAAGCTAATTAGTGGCTAACTAGGCTGGAACCTGAATAGAAATTCAAGAGGGAGTCAACCTGCAGAAAAAAAAAATATTATTTTTGAAACAGGGTCTCACTCTGTCACCCAGGCTGGATTGCAGTGGAGTGATCTTGGCTCACTGCAACCGCTGCCTCCCAGGTTCAAGCAATCCTCTCACCTCAGCCTCCCAAGTAGTTGGGACTACAGGCTTGTGCCACCACACCCAGCTAGTTTTTGTATTTTTTGTAAAGATGAGGTTTCACCATGTTGCCCAGGCTGGTCTCAAACTCCTGAGCTCAAATGATCCGCCCACCTCAGCCTCCCAAAGTGCTGGAATTACAGGCATGAGCCACTGTGGCTGACCAACCTTCAGAAAAAGATAGAAAATTAGTTCAGAGCTTGTTATGTACCTGACTCTGTGCTTGGATATTTGTATACATTATCTCATTTAATCTCCTCAACAGTCCTACAAGACAGGTGTTTTATAGATAAGAAAACTGAGACCCTGGGAGGTTAAGTGATTGATATGGTTTGGCTGTGTCCCCACCCAAATCTCATCTTGAATTCCCACGTGTTGTGGGAGGGACCCAGTGGGAGGTAATTGAATCATGGGGGCAGTTCTTTTCCATGCCTTTCTCGTGATAGTGAATAAGTCTCACAAGATCTGACAGTTTTATAAGGATGAGTTTCCCTGCATAAGCTCTCTTCTCTTCTCTTTGCCTGCTTCCATCCACATAAGATGTGATTTGTTCCTCTTTGCCTTCTGCCATGATTGTGAGGCTTCCCCAGCCATGTGGAACTGTAAGTCCATTAAACCCTTTTTCCTGTATAAATTACCCAGTCTCGGTATGTCTTTATCGGCAGCGTGAAAACAGACTAACACAGTGATATATCCAGGCCCACCTAGCTAATAAGTGATGAAAATGGGATTTGAACTCTGTTCTGTCTGCTTCCAAGAAACTATTCAGAAGAAGCTGCAAACTAGAAGCCTAGAGGTCAAATCTAGTCCACAGTGGTGATCTGCCTGGCTGGGGAGTGGGGTTTTTTGTTTTACTTTTGTTTTAATTTTTGAATTAATTGCCAGCATTGACAAACTCAAAGATTTCAGATAAAATCCAGAGTCAGATCCTCTTGATAATTTGCTAGATACAGAGACATTAGGCCTCGTATTTGTTTGCTAGGACTGCCCATAACAAAGTAGCACAAAAGAGGCGGCTTAAAAAACAGAAATGTCATATGTCATCGTTCTGGAGGCCAGAAGTTCATGATCAATGTGTTGGCAGGGCTTGTTCCTTCTGAGGGCCGTGAGCAAGAATCTGTCCTATGCCTCTCTCCCATTTCTGGTGGTGTGCTGGTAATCTTTGGCATTCCTTGGCTTGTAGCTCTCTGCCTTCATTTTCACATGGCATTCTGTGTGTGTATGTGTGTGTGTGTCTGCATCCAAATTTCTCCTTTTTATAAGGACACCAGTCGTTCAAATTAGAGTCTCACTCTACTTCAGCATGACCTCATCTTAACTAATTACATTTGCGGTGACCCTATTCCCAAATAAGGTCACATACTGAGATACTAGAGGTTGGCACTTCAACACAGGAATTGTGTGTGAGGGATGCAGGGGGACACAGTTCAAACCATAAAAGGCCTGACTTCCCACATATCAGTCATTGATGAAGCTGAGTGACAGCTGCCCTTTCAGACAGGGGTTTCTGTCTCGATTTCATAAGAGGCTGCACCATACCAAGCCCACTTCTGCATTTCCACTACCTGCCTGGCCTTTGTAGGCACTGAAGTTTCAAGCCCTGTTCCGTGCTGCGTCTTCTCAGGTTATTAACTCACACAAGAGGACTGCACACCTGGGTGGTTTTTTTCAGCACAGGTGAAGGCTGTGCTGACATCTGATCCCCCATGGTCACAGGCAGAAGGTGGTTGACTGAGCTCACAGTTAAAGTTGCTGGTAGAGAAGAAAGCAAAACTAAAGGAGTTGAAGTCATTGGCCCATGTTCTTTCTAACCATTGGAACATACCTGGACATGCTGAGATTGGGGTTCTCACCTCTGACTGTTGCATCTTTGTCCAGGCCTTGATGTAGAGTTCATATAGGAAGAAGGAAAGGAACTCAGAGGGTGTTTGCTCTTCAGGGATGGCAGGGAGGTAAAAAAAACCTGGCCTGCTTTCTTAGCTGATTTTTCCTTTAATCGAAGTTCATAACGCTAATTAGTTCTGTAGTTCTAGCAGAAATGACATAGGCACTTCAGCTGACACTCAAGGAAGAGGGGCATATCCACCAATAAAAGTCAACTTTAGAGACTGTCTTGGTCCATTCAGGCTGCTATAACAAAATACCATAAACTAGGTAATTTATAAACAACAGAAATGTATTTCTTACAGTTCTGAAGTCTGGGAAGTCCTAGATCAAAGTGTTGGCAGATCTGGCGTCTGGTCAGGGCCTGTTTCCTGGTCCATATGGCACCTACTCATTGTGCCTTCAAATTCCAGAAGGGGCAAATGAGCTCCCTTGGGCCTCACTTATAAGGGCACCAATCCCATTCCAAAACCTAATCACCTCCCAAAAAGCCCCACCTTCTATTACCATTGCCTTAGGGGTTCATATGTAAATGTATGACTTTTGAGAATTTGTGAGTGTCCCACGGACACTCAGATCATAGCTGTTTCATTCTCCCAAAAAGAGACTGTAGGTTGAGGAGGGTGCTGCCCAAACTCATATTTGGAAATCTGATTCCATGAGTCCTTGTAACTTGGCTTCATCTGGTTTTGATTGACATGTCATTTTAAATCATTAAGAGCACTTAAGCCGAACCGAAAATATGTGAACATGTGACAGCATGCCATTTTCCTCTGCAGGTTATTTTTGAAGTTGCTTTCAATGGTCCCAAAGGAGGTTATGTTGCCCTGGATGATATTTCGTTCTCTCCTGTTCACTGCCAGAATCAGACAGGTGAGCATTCTCTATTTGTCATTGCATTTTGGGATGTTCCTGTTTCAATAGATGTTTGTGGTCAGAACTTGTTTTAATTGTTTTTAATTTTCATATCTTTTCTCTCATCCTTAAAAAATTATTTAATCAAAGGTCATTTTTCTGGAATATTACTCTCTTTTCCCCCCTCACAGAGGGACTCTAATGTTTCTGACACCATCAGCCAGTTGTCCTATCTTAGGAACGTTTCATCTTTCCTTCCCAGGAAAAGAAAATTAAATAATACTAACTTATTCTCACTCCCTCACTCCATCTTTCTCTTTAGAGGATATCTTGGGCCCATAAATGGGTGGCTGGGTAGATGGACAAAGCTCTTACAATCTACTGAATAGAATAATATAGTTTAAAAACTCTTTCCAACTGTATGTATCCAAAATTTATAAATGGCCTCATGTTTAAAGATGTTAGTATTTGGTAGACATCTCTAGATAGTTTTAGCTAAATAGCATGTGCTCTTAATTAAATTACTTTCCACTTCCAAGATGAACCCTCAAATTATTTTATCATGATCAGTTTTGTGATTTCATAAATTTGATGTTTAAAATGAGAGGATTATTTTTACTCTCTGGAAAAATAGGTAAGCAAATTGATTCAAAGTGAATTAGAAAGCAAATGTTTTATAATAAGGATAATAATATATTAATGATAACCCAGATAAATAAAATTGACCTTACTGTTTAGTGAATTTGTTTCCTTGAGAGGCCAAGGGAGACATTATGGTCACCCTGCCTTATTAGTGAGCCCTTATTCTTGGTTATGTAGCATGGAAAGTAATTTATGAACTTGGCGTTTGAGGTCTTTCACTTAAGAGAGAGTTGGTTCATAATTTAATATGATTTCAGATACATTCTGCAAGTCAGGGGACTAAGAAATTTTTTTCTTTTTTGGGGGGGGAAGGGTAACTGGGGGTCTCGCTCTGTCACCCAGGCTAGAGTGCAGTGGTGCAGTCACAGCTCACTATAGCCTCAAACTCCTGGGCTCAAGTGATCTTCCTGTCTTAGCCTTCTGAGCAGCTGAGACTGGCTAGTTTTTTGCTTGTTTATTTTGGTAGAGATGAGGTCTCAGTATGTTGTCCAGGCTGGTCTTCAACTCTTGAGCTCAAGGGATCCTCCCACTTTGTCCTCCCAAAGTGCTGGCATTACAGGTGTGAGCCACAGTTTACATGGAAAAATATTTTCAACTTGAGCTAAACTGTTACTCCAAAACTGGACAGAAATCTACTAATTTGCTGAAACTGAATACTATTTTTCCTAATTCTAATTTTTTTAAAGGTTGTAAAACAGATAGAACCAGATTAGATTTACATACTTTTTAATGATTTAATCCAAACAATAATCAAAAATTAAAAGAGTCTCTAAAATTGACAGAACACAGAAACCAACATTGTTTTACGTCTCTACATTTGATTCCTCCCTAATCATATCAGTTAATATTTCAATTACATTCATAGTAATTTCACAACCTCTTTATCATTATTTTTAGACAAGATCTTTTTTCTATCACTAGGCAGTGACACTGAAATTTGCATTCCCTTGTTTTGTCTATGGTAGAAGAGGTGTTTATCTAATATCTGCGCTGGGCAGAGGGTGGGTGAAGAGGCAGCTGGAGGTAACAGAACCAACTGAATCACCCAGAAGTAATGTTCAGAAATGCTCCTCCTTTTGAAAAAAAGAGAATTTGTGTGAGCTCTTTCCTACTATACAGGTAGTCTGTCTGGTGAAAGGAAAAGAAAAGTTCCAGCAAAACAAAGACCATGTGTTAAGAGGGCTGTTGACCCCTCAGTCTGCAAAGTACAGACTCCTTTTGTGCAGGAACTTCCACAGATAGGAGTTCTTATACAGTTCGGTTAACCAAGCTCCATACTGATCTTCAGAACTTCCCACTATGCCAGCTTGGCTTTAAATGGTTTAATTGCATCATCGTAGTGTTATGCTCAATCCACCAGGAATGGGGATTCACATCTCTATTCTGCCACTTCCAAGCTATCTGGCATGGGTCATGTTATTTAACTTCTTTGAGACTCTTTCCATATCTATAGCCAAGATGGAAGAATCTGTTTCATAGAGCTGTTGGGAAGGTTAATGAGTTAATGTCTGTGAAGGCCTTAGCACAGAATGTGATACACAGAAAATGCTTCATCATGAGACAATATTATTTACTTTATTTTCAAAATATGCCCACCCATCCCTGGAGAACAGTGGGTCAGATTGCAACTAAAGAGAACCAGCAAAGGGCACTAGCTTGATGATTGTGTCAGCTGGAGCCTGCTTTATGTCTTTCATTGAGCAGCTGTGGGCCAGATTGAGTCTTTAGAAGCTGAGCCTTTTAATTTTCATACTTCGTCTTACATTTCACAAATAGTTTATGACCTTCTGTTTCATAACAGGTGCCAACATTTTTTCCTTATCTTGGTTAACTCCAGACTTCTTGTCTCTGCTTTTCCCAGCTGGATCTAGCATTTTCTTCCCTCATCTCCCTAATAGGCTGAGACAGGAATCATATCAACATATGAAGCATCTTGTTCCCACCATCTGGTTGGGTTTAGAGTTAATCCAGTCTCCTGGACCTGAGACTCAACTCATAGTCACAGGTACTCAACAGCAATGTCATGTGGCCCTCCAATGAACTGCGCCCCCCCCCCCGTGCTTCCAGAGGACCATGAGACCATCCCCCATTTCCCTCTCCATCCCTTTGACCCCTCACTTTCCCCCTCCACAACCACATTTGTCCCAAAGTTTAGAAGATGGGAGCAAGCCTTCCTTTTGGTCTGTAAATCTTTGAATGCCTAAGAGGTGATCCCATTCACTTCTAGGAATCCTGCCATAAAGCCCAGCCTCAAACTGAGAGCTCTACTGCTCTGTCATATGCAGACCCAATCTCTTTTCTGGGCTTGGGTCCACCCCACACCCAGGGACTGGGTAGACCCTAACACTCATGGGAATGACTCTCAGAGAATCACTACCTGAATCCCAATATCGGCCATTCACTGACAACACACTGCCCCGACCTCTAGTCTATTTGGAAACCCAGGCCCAATTGCTGCCTAGGCTACAGCTAAGGTTGCCCCAGCCTTTCTTATCTTAAATGCCCCCAAGGGTCTCCACAGCCTAGTCAGTGACTCTGGCCCTTGTTTCCCCATAGGTCTTCAGTGTGGTGCCAGGTCCCATTGCCTCTCCTACCCAAGCCAGCTTTGAGCTGTCTCAGCCTGCTCTTGGGCTAGCACATGCTAAAGTAAAACTACCTTGCAAGGTTAGCAGTGTAGAGAACACACTGCCCCCAGTATCTATCTTTTAGCACTCTAGGGGCTGATGAACCTTTTAGATCTGTGGGACCGATGCTGAGTTTCTCTCCATGAACTCCATGGAGCAGAGGAAAGGATGAGAAATGTTCCCAACTACTCTCAAACTGCAACACACTCCTGCTAATTAGATTATCTTCAAAGCTTCTCATTTCTAAAAAGTTCAAATATCAGAAAGCAAGTAATTAACTAAACCTTACATTATGATGCTTTTTGGTAAGTTGCTTAAAGGGGCTTTAGTTCTTTCTTCTTTTTTTCTTGATCATTAACAGATGCTCAGAGGCTTCCAACTGCCTCTGATTCTTCCCTATGCTTCAAATACATCATTACACTTCCCAGCAGCTAAATTTGTGATCCGCCCTTTACTAACACCTCTGAAACAAGCTTGAAGCAAAGGCTCTGCACTCACTCAGGTCACGAACAAGCCTCTGGCCCCATCTTCAGGAATCAGACACTGTCTCAGGGTAGAAGCAGCACTCTAGGTGAAAAAGATTTAGCCCCTGAGTTACGCCTTTGAGATTTTTTTTTTATCAGACCTCCTCAAGAGCCCAAGAAAATCCATTTCAAATCTATTCATTATGACAATCACATCATCAGAAAAATATTTTCTGTATGACTCAGTCTATCACCATGGAGAGAAGTGATCCTTGTTTACTTTTAAGTTTTTTTGATAGGCATTTTTTTTTTTTTTAGTAGTTTTACGTTCACAGCAAAATTGAGAGGAAGGTACAGAGATCTCTCATAGTCCCCATGCCTGCATATACATCACTGTCTCCAGAGTCCATAGTTTACATTAGGGTTCACTCGTGGTATTGTATACTCTATGGATTTGGACAAATGTATAATGACATGTATCTACCATTGTAGTACCATACAGAATATTTTCATTGTGCTAAAAACCCCCTCTATATTCAGGCCAGGCATGGTGGTGCATACCTGTAATCCCAGCACTTTGGGAGGCAAAGGAGGGTGGATTGCCTGAGTCCAGGAGTTGTAGACCATCCTGGGCAACACAGTGAAACCCTGTCTCTACAAAAAATGCAAAAATTAGCCAGGCATGGTGGTGCATGCCTATGGTCCCAGCTTCTTAGGAGGCTAAAGAAGGAGGATAGGTTGAACCCAGGAGGTAGAGGCTACAGTGAGCCAAGATTGCACCACTGCACTTCAGTCTGGGCCACAAAGTGGGACTGTGTCTCAAAAACAAAAAACAAACAAAAAACTCTTTATGTTTTGCCTATTTACCTCTCCTTCCCCCCAACCCATGGCAATTACTGTTCTTTTTACTGTCCCCATAGTTTTGCCTTTTCAAGAATGTCATATAGTCAGAATCATAGAGTATGTAGTCTTTTCAGATTGGCTTCCTGCACTTTGTAATATGTATTTAAGTTTACTCCGTATCATTTTGTGGCTTGATAGCTCATTTCTTCTTAGCGCTGAGTGATATTTAGTTGTCTGGATGTACTACAGTTTATGTATCCACTCACCTACTGAAGGACATAGCTTGGTTGCTTTCAAGTTTTGGTGCTTATGAATAAAACTTCTGTAAACTTTCACGTTTTTATGCCACCTTCCACCCCCTCCCACACATCTAATAACTAAGTTAAGATTCTCTTGCAGTCGCCCAAGAGCACTGCTTTAAGATTCATTCCTTCTTCTACCCTCTCTAGCTGGGACAAAGAATGAAAAGAAAGGAGGAAGGGAGAGGATTCATTCCTGATGAGGAATTCACTGACGTACTGTTCTCTTCGTGCATGGCACTTAGCAGTGCCACCCCATTTCCTGAGTTAGATGGCCATCTGTAGATTTGGGATTTTTATTTTTATTTTTATTACCCAGTAGCAGAGGGGTGACTAATACTGAATACTTTAATGGGGTTTCCTGTGGTCTCAAATATCTATGGGAGAATGTCAAAGGATCCGTGTTTATGTAACATCTTGCTCATTTTTCACAGACATTATCTTCAGGGCTTAAAGATATACCCCAGTGCTGACAGAATCAGGCAGACCAGGGTGTGGGCTAATCTACCCATCTTAGAGCATTGAGAATTCTCTTCATTTCCTCTTCTCCGGTCTGGCTCATCTGGGTTTGCTCCTGGTGCACTTCCTAGGGCATATCCCCTGAGATACAATCAGGTTCTAGTTATATAGGAACACTTTTTACCTAATCTTTTTTTTTGTAATGTGTTGTTAATCAGTTACCTTTTAAAATTTAATTTTCTTGGAGCTCTTTAATTTTCTATCATTTCAAACTCAGATAAAATTTGCAGGAAAACTACAAAGAACTCCTATATACTCTTAACCCAGCTCTACAAATTAAGATTTTGCCATGTTTATCTACTATTTAAGAATAGGAATTAATGAATCCAGGAGCTGGTTTTTTGAAAAGATCAACAAAATTGATGGACCGCTAGCAAGACTAATAAAGAAGAAAAGAGAGAAGAATCAAATAGATGCAATAAAAAACGAAAAAGGGGATATCACCACCGATCCCACAGAAATACAATCTACCATCAGAGAATACTACAAACACCTCTATGCAAATAAACTAGAAAATCTAGAAGAAATGGATAAATTCCTCGACAAATACACCCTCCCAAGACTAAACCAGGAAGAAGTTGAATCTCTGAATAGACCAATAACAGGTTCTGAAATTGTGGCAATAATCAATAGCTTACCAACCAAAAAGAGTCCAGGACCTGATGGATTCACAGCTGAATTCTACCAGAGGTACAAGGAGGAACTGGTACCATTCCTTCTGAAACTATTCCAATCGATAGAAAAAGAGGGAATCCTCCCTAACACATTTTATGAAGCCAGCATCGTCCTGATACCAAAACCTGGCAGAGACATAACCAAAAAAGAGAATTTCAGACCAATATCCTTGATGAACATTGATGCAAAAATCCTCAATAAAATACTGGCAAACCGAATCCAGCAGCACATCAAAAAGCTTATACACCATGATCAAGTGGGCTTCATCCCTGGGATGCAAGGCTGGTTCAACATACGCAAATCAATAAATGTAATCCAACATATAAACAGAACCAAAGACAAAAACCACATGATTATCTCAATAGATGCAGAAAAGGCCTTTGACAAAATTCAACAACCCTTCATGCTAAAAACTCTCAATAAATTAGGTATCGATGGGACGTATCTCAAAATAATAAGAGCTATCTACGACAAACCCACAGCCAATATCATACTGAATGGGCAAAAACTGGAAGCATTCCCTCTGAAAACTGGCACAAGACAGGGATGCCCTCTCTCACCGCTCCTGTTCAACATAGTGCTGGAAGTTCTGGCCAGAGCAATCAGGCAGGAGAAGGAAATAAAAGGTATTCAATTAGGAAAAGAGGAAGTCAAATTGTCCCTGTTTGCAGATGACATGATTGTATATCTAGAAAACCCCATTGTCTCAGCCCAAAATCTCCTTAAGCTGATTAGCAACTTCAGCGAAGTCTCAGGATACAAAATTAATGTACAAAAATCACAAGCATTCTTGTACACCAATAACAGACAAACAGAGAGCCAAATCATGAGTGAACTCCCATTCACAATTGCTTCAAAGAGAATAAAATACCTAGGAATCCAACTTACAAGGGATGTGAAGGACCTCTTCAAGGAGAACTACAAACCACTGCTCAATGAAATAAAAGAGGATACAAACAAATGGAAGAACATTCCATGCTCATGGGTTGGAAGAATCAATATCGTGAAAATGGCCATACTGCCCAAGGTAATTTATAGATTCAATGCCATCCCCATCAAGCTACCAATGACTTTCTTCACAGAATTGGAAAAAACTACTTTAAAGTTCATATGGAACCAAAAAAGAGCCCGCATCGCCAAGTCAATCCTAAGCCAAAAGAACAAAGCTGGAGGCATCACGCTACCTGACTTTAAACTATACTACAAGGCTACAGTAACCAAAACAGCATGGTACTGGTACCACAACAGAGACATAGATCAATGGAACAGAACAGAGCCCTCAGAAATGATGCCGCATAGCTACAACTATCTGATCTTTGACAAACCTGACAAAAACAAGAAATGGGGAAAGGATTCCCTATTTAATAAATGGTGCTGGGAAAACTGGCTAGCCATATGTAGAAAGCTGAAACTGGATCCCTTCCTTACACCTTATACAAAAATTAATTCAAGATGGATTAAAGACTTATATGTTAGACCTAAAACCATTAAAATCCTACAAGAAAACCTAGGCAATACCATTCAGGACATAGGCGTGGGCAAGGACTTCATGTCTAAAACACCAAAAGCAATGGCAACAAAAGCCAAAATCGACAAATGGGATCTCATTAAACTAAAGAGCTTCTGCACAGCAAAAGAAACTATCATCAGAATGAACAGGCAACCTACAGAATGGGAGAAAATTTTTGCAACCTACTCATCTGACAAAGGGCTAATATCCAGAATCTATAATGAACTCAAACAAATTTACAAGAAAAAAACAACCCCATCAAAAAGTGGGCAGAGGACATGAACAGACACTTCTCAAAAGAAGACATTTATGCAGCCAGAAAACACATGAAGAAATGCTCATCATCACTGGCCATCAGAGAAATGCAAATCAAAACCACAGTGAGATACCATCTCACACCAGTTAGAATGGCCATCATTAAAAAATCAGGAAACAACAGGTGCTGGAGAGGATGTGGAGAAATAGGAACACTTTTACACTGTTGGTGGGACTGTAAACTAGTTCAACCATTGTGGAAGTCAGTGTGGCGATTCCTCAGGGATCTAGAACTAGAAATACCATTTGACCCAGCCATCCCATTACTGGGTATATACCCAAAGGACTCTAAATCATGCTGCTATAAAGACACATGCACACGTATGTTTATTGCGGCACTATTCACAATAGCAAAGAGTTGGAACCAACCCAAATGTCCAACAACGATAGACTGGATTAAGAAAATGTGGCACATATACACCATGGAATACTATGCAGCCATAAAAAATGATGAGTTCGTGTCCTTTGTAGGGACATGGATGAAACTGGAAAACATCATTCTCAGTAAACTATCGCAAGGACAAAAAACCAAACACCGCATGTTCTCACTCATAGGTGGGAATTGAACAATGAGAACTCATGGACACAGGAAGGGGAACATCACACTCCGGGGACTGTTGTGGGGTGGGGGGAGGGGGGAGGGACAGCATTAGGAGATACACCTAATGCTAAATGACGAGTTAATGGGTGCAGGAAATCAACATGGCACATGGATACATATGTAACAAACCTGCACATTGTGCACATGTACCCTAAAACCCTAAAATATAATAAAAAAAAAAAGAAAATAAATAGTTAGGTAGAACTACAACTTTCATGCTTACTCATAGCTCATGCTGCCAAATAGTTTCCAATAAATGACTTGTATCAACCTAAAAAAAAAAAAAAAAAAAAAAAAAAAAAAAAAAAAATAGGTTGCAAACATCATCCCCTTTACCATTAAATATTTTAGTGTATATTTTATAATCAAACACATTCTTCAGCATAACTACAGGATAATTATGGAGTTCAGGAAATTTAATACTGATACAACATTATCAACTTACTTTCGGTCCATACACCAATATTTCCAATTGCCCCAATAACAACCTTTATAGATATCTGTTCTTCTGGACCAAGATTGAATCTTGCATCCCTGATAGCATTTGATTGTCATGCCTCTTTCATCCACTTTAATCTGGGTCAGTTCTTCAGCCCACCTGAATGTTTTCTTGCTTTGGAAATTGACAATTGAGAATACAGTACGTTTTTATAGTGAGCTATTTCATTGGCTCACTGCTCCTAGAGCTCAAATGTTTCCCTAGAGATAATTTTCCAGTTATTCAACACGTGTCCTCTCTCCCTAGTCCTAGATTGTTAGACATGTGTGTCAGCATTCAGACAAGAATCACAGATTCTGCACCGAATCTGTGCAGCACCGAATGGCTGCACCGAATGTATCCCAACTGCTACGGTCACATCCCCTCTGTTCTAAGAGGGCAATCTGAACAGCGTGATTTACAAGCCACTTGTTGATAGGATTAAAAGTTATTCTCAAAAGAGCAGAAGCATTTTATCTGTATAAATGTATGTGGTACAAGTACAGTTTTGTTACAGGCATAGATTTCATAGCGTTAAGTGAGGATTTTAAGGTATCCATCCTGGAGTAACATACACTGTACTCATTAAGTAATTTCCTATCTTCCATACCCCCTCCTACTCCCTCACCCTTCTAAGTCTCCACTGCCTATGATTCCACTCTCTGTATCAGTGTGTACACATTATTTAGCTCCCACTTATGAGTGAGAGATGTAGTATTTGTGTTTCTGTGTCTGACTTGTTTCACCTAAGATAATGACCTCCAATTCCAACCATGTTGCTGCAAAAGACATAATTTCATTGTTTTTATGGATGAATAGTATTCCATGATACTTTCTTTATTCAGTCATCTGCTGATGGGTGCTGAGGTTGATTCCTTATCTTTGCTACTGTTAATAGTGCTGAGATAAACATTACAAGTGCAGCATCTTTTTGATATATTGATTTTTTTTTCCTTTGAGTAGATACCCAGTAATGGGATTGCTGGATCGAATGGTAGTTCGATTTTCTTTTCTTTTTTTTTTTTTTTTTTGAGAAATCTCCACACTGTTTTCCATAGTGGCTGTACTAGTTTACATTCTCACTAACATTGTATAAGAGTTCCCTTTTCTCCACATCCTCACCAACATCTGTTAATTTTTGTCTTTTTAATAATAGCCATTCTGACTAAGATGATATCTTGTAGTTTTAATTTCCATTTCTCTGCTGATTAGTGATGTTGAACTTTTTTCTATATACCTGTTGGCCATTTGTATGTCTTCTCAAAGAGCAGAAATCTTTTATGTTCCCTCCAGGCCATCTGGGGTGAGGTATTTATAGAACAGGGTAAATAATACCAGAACTCGGCAAAGTCAAAGCAATAGCAGTACCCATGACAGAACTGTGACTCTTTGACCTGCACAATTTAAACTGAGTGATGACTTTCTTCAAGCAGATCAGCTCCTACTACTGATGTCAAAGTAGACAGCAGCTGTGCCTCTGACACAGAGATTGAGCAACAAAGGAAAATTATTTCTATAAAATAATATATCTAAAATCTTCATCTTAGAGACAAATTGAGTCCCATAAAATGTCTTCCTTTTCTCTTTTTTCTTTTAAAATTTTTATGAATGAATTATGAATTGTGAAGAAGTATATAAATAAATGTTCACAGTCGTGAAAGGAAATTTCTTTTGAAGTCGGGTACTTCATTTTTATAATGTGAACAGTGCTCCTTTCTCCCCTCCCTTTAGAAAGGAAAAGAACAATTTTCCTGTCATGTTGAAACGTTGGTTTGATGCTAACCTGTCAGCATGCCCTTTGGATAAAGATATTTAGTTGTGTTTTACTTCTTCGATCTCCCCTGGTATAAATGTGTATATATAAACATCTGTCAACCAGTTGATGTAGTCCTTTGAGATCTTTGGGACCGATTGTCATTAACTTTGCTTGTCCTTTGCTCAGAACTTCTGTTCAGTGCCGTGGAAGCCAGCTGCAATTTTGAGCAAGATCTCTGCAACTTTTACCAAGATAAAGAAGGTCCAGGTTGGACCCGAGTGAAAGTAAAACCAAACATGTATCGGGCTGGAGACCACACTACAGGCTTAGGTAAATCAGGGATCTGTCTATGTGGGGACATCTTGGGTAGTCATAAGCTTTATTGGCCATTCCTACTTCATACCTGCAAAGACATCGACTTAAAGAAAAAAGGCAGCTGTGAAGAAGCAAAGACAATCAGTAATCTTGTTTTTGACCATGTTTTAAAATTGGAATTCAAGTTGCCGTGTTAACAAACGTATTTGCTAGTTAATTAAACAGGCAAATCCTTGTAAAATACTTTGGAACTCACTTTAGATGCAATACCTTTAAGGAAAAACATCTGTTGAATTGTATTTATATGAAATCTCCAGAAGAGACATATTCCTGCAGACAAAAAGCAGGTTTCAGTGGTTGCCAGGGGCCGTGGCAGAAGGAATAAGAGTGTTTAAGTATGGGGTTGCCGTTGGGTGATGAAAGTGATCTGGAACTACACAGTGGTGATGGCTGCACAGCATTGTGAATGCTCAAAATGCCGCTGAATTGTGCACTTTCAAATGGATAAATGGTAAATCTTAAACCATGTATATTTTACTACAATTTAAAAAATCTATTATGAGGGGAAAAGCTATTAAAAAATGTTGAGTGGACACTTGATGGATATATTTACAAGGAGCTTTTGGAAACAGGAATCTGAGTGCTCCTTGTGTAGGGATTACCTATTAATTCAATGACAGCCTTTGTGGAGCCCAACCCAGTGGAGACAAGTGTGAAGAGCTTGATCTCAAGTTCAGTGTCTTATTCACTTATTCAACACATATTTATATACTGGAGACTGAGGTGAGTTTACTGTGGAGCTGGTGAAGCTTAGGTTCCAGGGCCCCTGCCTTCTACCAGCCTGAAAAAGGCCTCGAAAGAGCCCTCACAATTTCGTGCTTCTAATTTTGTATTCTTTTCTTAGAGGTTGCCTAACCTGTAGAAATAAAGGCCCTACCAAATCTATTCTGATCTTGGGCTGATTAACTGGAAAATCATCTCTAGAGAACCATTTGAATTCTGGGAGCAGTGAACTGATGAAATGGGGAGCTGTTTAGGGACAAAAAGACTCACCATAATCTCAGTTTGTCAATTTTCAAAGTAATAAAACATTCAAGTGGATTAACTCCTGGGGAATACAATAGTGAATGAATCTGAAATGAACCCCACCTTCACTGGCAGACAATCTTTTCAAAGGGCAAGAGAAACATTAAACAAATATATACACAAACAAACTTATAATCACAGGTTGTGGTAAGTGCTGTCAGGGAGGAAAAACTTTTCCTCTACCCTCTTGGGTTCCATGTTTGGACCTCAGAATTAAAGTGATATAAGACAGATTAACAAGAAAATAATACAAATTTTATTTAATATTTTTACTTGCACTTGGGAGCCTTCATAAAAACAATGAAGACCCAAAGAAGCAGATAGGCCTGAGAGCTTCAATACCATTTTAAACAAAGGATGATAAAATTGTGGAGAAGTAGCAAGACAAAAAAAGGGGTCAGGGGGCTTAAGTTTCCAGGGGCAGTAAATTGTGGGAAAGTGACTAGGAAATATATGGAAGAAACAATGGAAGATGAGGGTTATGTTAGTAGGTTTGTTTGTACAGATCCATTTTGGTGTCAACTCCCAGTCTTTAGTGACAGAATGTTCTTCCCTTTCTGGGACAGGGAGAACACCTTGTTCATAGGAAATTTTATGACCTGCTTTTAAGTATAACAGAAAAGGGGAGGTCAAAGGGCCCTTCCTGCCTCTGCTATTTCTCAAGTGACTTTACCTCAAAATAATCAAAATGCCAAAGTGACATAGTTTGGGGTGGCATGTTCTGATCCCCTTCTTTCACAGTAGAAAGAAATGAAGAGTAAGCTCTGAGACAGAATAGAGGGAAGAATCTAATTTGGGTTCAGGATTCAGGGAAGGTTTCTCTGAGGGAAGCTGCCATTAGCTGGGAGAGTGGGAGTGACCCAGGCAGAGGTAACAACATCTGTGAAGGCCTCGAATTTGGAAAGAGCTGGTCACGCCACAGAATAGGAAGATCTGTATGGCTGCACCGTGGGGAGGAATGGTGACGAGGAGAATGGAGGAAAATGATGTCAGAGAGGGAGATAGATCCTGGGTGTGGCAGGCCACAGGAAGCATTTGGAATTTTATTATAGAGGACATGAGAAGCCACTGAGAGGTTTTAAGCAGAAGAAACACAGATGAAACTTAGGTTTCAAAAAGGTTGTTCTGGCTGTTGTATGGCCACCCATAATAGTCTGCTCAGGCAGCCATTACAAAATACCACAGACTGGGTGGCTTAAACAACAGACATTATTTCCTCACAGTTCTGGAGGCCATGAGTTCAAAATCAAGGTGCCATCAGGGTGGTTTCTGGTGAGGGGTCTCTTCCTAGCTTGCAGATGGCCACCTTATCCTGTGTCCTCATATGGCCTCTTGGTGTATGGAGGAAGAGAGAGCTCTGGCATGTCTTTCTCTTCTTTTGAGTTAAATAACTGGGTAAAACTAAACCGTATACAAAGACTGAGGCACCCAAAAGAAAACCGACAGGAGGAGGAGCAGAAAAAAGAAAGAGAAAAAATAGGTGTTACTATTTTTTTCTTTTCTGCCCAGGCTTTCCAGGATACACGAACTCATTTTAAATTGACCATGGGGATGGTGGGAGGGGGAGGTTCCTGATCTTATTTTTCTTTATGTTGTTTAGAAGGAATAAAGGAAGAACACAGATCTTCAGCACCTGGGACGATCCATCTGATGAAAAGCCTGCTCTTCAAGGGCAGGTTTAACATTTGACCAAGAGAAGAGTAGGCTCTGCCCAGACACACAAACTTCCACAAAGACTGCCAGGCCAGCCTGAAATCCCACCATCTCTATTGGTCACTAAAGAGATAATAAGGAAAAATCTGCTCTGGGCCTTCCATTCACTACGGTTCAGTCCTCGGAATGTACAATCTAAGTCAGATGGTTGACCCAGGCAGCTGGTATCTCCAAGATGACTTCATCCTTTTTGTTTCATGAAAAGTGCAAATCCTAATTAATGACTAGAATCTGGGCATATTCTATAGAAAATCTGTACTGGTTTATAAAGTTTACTTAGAATTGAATGACGTATCATTTCAATAGAGGCACATGGATATTTTCTGTCACTTAAGCCACAGACATTAGAAAATGCTTTCTATCATTTAAAGCATAGCTGATAGTCTTTGCTGTCTAGTTCTACTTTAATTATATTTTACCACTTGCTAATCTAGATTAGATTATTTTGCATTGCTGATATGCTTTATCTTGTTTGCAGGGTATTACCTGCTAGCCAACACAAAGTTCACATCTCAGCCTGGCTACATTGGAAGGCTCTATGGGCCCTCCCTGCCAGGAAACTTGCAGTATTGTCTGCGTTTTCATTATGCCATCTATGGATTTTTAAAAATGAGTGACACCCTAGCAGTATACATCTTTGAAGAGAACCATGTGGTTCAAGAGAAGGTCTGGTCTGTGTTGGAGTCCCCAAGGGGTGTTTGGATGCAAGCTGAAATCACCTTTAAGAAGCCCATGCCTACCAAGGTACAGTAGAGCCAATTTCTCCTGTGTCCATGTTCAGTTGCTGGACTAGTTTGTGAATGTCCCTCTAGCTACTGTCAACTGGTGATATATTATTTTCCTTCTGTTCAGGCCTACGGCCTCACCCTTACACCCTACTCCCAGCCACATACAGGTTAATCCTTCAGTTATTTTCTGTTTTCTGGGTCTCTGAATCACAGCCACCTAGAGAGTTTGCTTTTTGTTTATCTCTTAAATTTCCTAAGACTAATTCAAAGACTGAGAGTACATGAATAGTTCTTCAAGTTCAACAGCTGAACTTTAGTTTGAAACTTTAGTCATAATTCTCTCTCCCTTTCTCTTTCCCTCCCTCTCTCTCAAACACACATACACACACTAGTGGGAATGCTAGTATTTTAAAAAGGTGAAATCAGTGAGTCTGGTTCTGCATGGAGGCTTTAAGGTTAACAACCTAAGGCTCTAGCTGAACACAGGATGAGGAAGCTCATTAAAAAATATAGAATCAACACCACCCTAGCCAGAGAGAATTTACATAAGGGAACTGTCAGCATCTGATTTTGATAGAAATGAGAATATAAAAAGAGATCTTTATTGCAAGGGGAATGGAAAAGAAAGCTGTAATCTCTCAAGCTTAGCAACTCATAAACTTAAAGAAGTTTTACAGATGCAATAAATTCTGTCAACTGCAACTCAGAATGAAACCAGTGTGGGAAAAATCCATTTTGTTTCAGCCTGTGTCAGTCAATCAGCAAATATCTCTTGAGTATCCTGTCGTGTAAGAAAGGGTCCCAAAGAAAAATAAGAAAGTGCTATCCTTCAAACAGATAACTCACACAGTGGTAGCTCAATAAACATTGTTGAATGAAGGAATGAATGAATGAATGAATCAGTCTATCACATTCAAATCCAGGAGTCACCCAAAGTGCAGGCTCCCCTGGGGAAGCTGCAAACTTGGGGGAACAGTAGAACCTGCACAGACATTCATAGCCCGAACTTCTCTTGGTTACAACCATCTGGATAGAATCATAGCTGTGTCCATCTATAACTTCCTGCTAAAGAAATCTAGTACACCACTCTTATCACAATGTTGCCTGGTTACTTTTAGTCCATCACAAAACCCTCCAGGACATCATTAAACTTTACCATGGTTAATCAAAGATCTCTGAAAATCTTTTGTTTCCATTGCTAGGTAAGAAGAAAAACTATTTTCCATTGCTAGGCAGGAATGGCATGGCAACCCCCTTGACTTACTGATTTCTAAAAGAGTTAAACTGATTTCTAATACCTCTAGCAGAGTAGAAGCATCTAAGTTTTACCACAATCTTACAGAAACAGCTTCTTATTATTTGTATGTGAATTAAGTAGATAGTGTTTTAAGTATTCCTTGCGTGATTTTATCAGTCTTTGATCACCTAACTAAATTGAGATACATTGTTCAGCTCCCTGGAGGAGAGAGGAAGCAAACAGGTGTTTCTGGTACCATGTTTCTACCCTTAGCTTAGACTCTTGCTCTTTAAGCTCATTGCCTAGACAATATCAAATAATTTTTGAAGAAGCCTTTCTTCCTATAAATGTCATCTTATAGATGGACTCTTGCAGCAGCATTATTGAACTTTCCTCTTCGATTTATTAGTCCTGGAGAAATCCAAGTTTCTCTGCACCTCTTAGGGATCCCAAAGGCCTAACTTGAGTTCCCATTACCAATTATTTAACTCTTACAAGTAGTTATAGTAATACACACACGCGCGCATGTACACACACACATGCACACACATACACACAAGCAAATACCAGAGTCCCACAATCAGGGGTGCACCAGAAAGTAATGGAATCTTCATTACACTCTATGTCCTATTTTGCTGATTTTTAAAAGGAGGATAAAATAAGCATTTTATTTATTCATTTGGCTTTGATTTATTTATTTATATATTTATTCATTCGTTTTCTTTACTCAACCAGTGTTTATTAGGTATATGCTCAGTACAAGGAATATAAAAATGAATGAGGCTCAGATCCTACCCTTGAAGAAGAAGAGATCACAGATGATAGAAGATTAAGATATGTAAGCAACTAACTACCATGCAATGTCATGTAAAGCCCACAGAAGGGCTACATAAAAAGACAGAGGAGTAGTTTTACCAGTTGCTGTAAAAAATAATGACAAATAGAGACCCAGCTGAGCCAGTGTTTAGATGGTTAAAATTCAGGCCATGCTGGATTCTAACTCCTGCTCATCACTCCACTCATCTCCCCCCACCCTACTTTATCCTCTATTAACAAACATGGGTTGTTTAGGAATCTGCCCATTCCTTTATAGTGAGTCTCTGCTTATACCTGAATTGGTGCACGCCTCCTAGCAGATGCCCCTAGGAATTTGCCCTTTTCTTCTTTGGTGGCCAACTACCAAGCCGCCCAGCAACTGCACAGTTCCCCACAACCACTTAGGGAAAAATGGATCTAGACCCAGTTGGGGCAGAGAAGTTCTTAAAGCACTCAGAAAGAACTAGTCATGGATTCAGCCCCAGTGCAGATGAGAAGACAGTATAGTTCAACACTAGAAAACTCTGGCTACATGTCTCAGAGTGGCCCTTAGTTCTTGGCAGGTCCCTGTTAGACAGAAATAGCTTCTCAGAGAGTAAAAGAACCATTTGACATCCATCATAGAAGCATGCGTTGGGTAAGCAGGAAACTAAAGTTCACTTATATAACATATACAGGTAGAAATAAACATACAAAAATATATTTAAGACAAGGGATAAAATGAGAAGTCAGTTTCCCTCACTAGTCCCTACTGCTGAACTCAAAATTCCACTTCCAGCCAGGAGTAGTAGCTCACACCTGAAGTCACAACACTCTGGGAGGCCGAGGTGAGTGGATCACCTGAGGTCAGGAGTTTGAGACCAGCCTGGCCAACATGGCGAAAACCCATCTCTACTAAAAAAATACAAAAATTAGCCGGGCATGGTGGCACATGCCTGTAATCCCAGCTACTCATGAGGCTGAGACAGGAGAATTACTGAACCCAGGAGGCGGAGTTTGCAGTGAGCCAAGATGACGCCACTGCACTCCAGCCTGGGCAATAGAGCAAGACTCCATCTAAAAACAAATAAATAAACATCAAGACTAACCGCCTCATTTGGCTGGGTGTGGTGGCTCATGCCTGTAATCCTAGCACTTTGGAAGGCCAAGGCAGGCATATCACCTGTGGTCAGGAGTTCAAGACCAGCCTGGCCAACATGGTGAAACCCCCATCTCCACTAAAAATATAAAAATTAGCCAGGCTGGGTGGTACACACCTGTAGTCCCAGCCACTCAGGAGGCTGAGGCACAAGAATCGCTTGAACCCAGGAGGTGGAGGTTGCAGTGAGCCAAGATCGTGCCACTGCGCTCCAGCCTGGGTAACAAAGCAAGATTCCATCTCAAAAAACAAATAAATACATAAATATTTAAAATTCTACTTCCACTTCATGTTTTTCTGATGGTTTTTCTTCCTGATTCACTGATGGCTTCTTCTATAACTCTAAATATATTTCCACCTCCATTTCTTGATTCATTAACCTTAACTGTGTTGGCTGACTCCCTACTATGAAAGAGAAGGAACTTATACTATTCTTTCTGCTTTTCTCTCTCTTCCTCGTAATTTTTAGTTTTGTTTTTATTTTGAACATTTTTCTTGGTTCCCTTTACAACTTTAGCACACTAAACCATCTATTTTTGGATCCATAAACTTTAGACAGTGTCTCTTCACAACCCACCGTCTTAAAATGAATAAATCTCCCCCAACCCCGCATTTCCCTTCACCTCTCTTACCCCCTTGACTTCCCAAATTCTCCCAGATATACAATTACTGAACTTTCACATTGTTACAGTGTAGAACATTTATATTCCTACAGTTAAGCCTTCTGTGCTTTGCTTATTGCATGATTTCCCTATGAGGACCCCCTTGGCATTTTGAAGAGGACAGTTGTGCCTTTGTGGTGAGAACATTTCTCACCTTACTGGATGTTTAGCATCTGTGATTATTGCAACAACCAAAATTATTTCCACACATTTCCAAATGGCCCTAGACGTGTCATCCTATCCTTGGATGAGAACCATTAGTCTTTAAATTGAATCTGACAGTTGAATTAAAAACCATCCTCACCTGCCATTCATTCTTGCTCCCCTGCAATCTGTCTCTGTCCAGCAGTAGAGTTACCATGCTGCAACCCTCCTCTGCAGGGACCCTTTGGCTTCCTATTGCTTTTAGAGAAAAGGCATGCTCTAGCATCAGCCACCTCCCCAGGTTTACGTCTTGCATTTTCCATTCTAATCACACTGAGCAATCCGTTCCTGGGACACACTCTGCTCTCTCCTACCTTAGATTATTGCATTCCCTGTTGCCTCTGCCTACATTCTTCTTATTTAGATCTCAGCTTAAACCTCACTTCCTCAGAGAATCCTTCTCTGACCCCCCTCTCCACTTCTATCCAGCATGGCCAGGTTAGGGTTCCCTGGCATCCTATGCTTCCCCTCCATCATCTTGGAGACAGCATAACTTAGTGATTAGGAGAACAGACACAGCAGTCTCTCTAGTTTTAAACCCCAATTCTGCCACTTACTAGCTTTGCAATCAGTCAGTTTTCTTAATTTCTCTCTTAATTTTCCATCTGGGACCAAAAACCTAGCAATGTACTTGGCACTCAGTTGATGCTCAATAATTGTCTGTTGACTGATTGTCACATTCTGACTTTTGAGCAGGGGTTATTCACCCTCATTAAAATCACCTAGGGAGGGCCAGCCATGGTGGCTCACACCTGTAATCCCAGCACTTTGGGAAGCCAAGACAGGCAGATCATCTGAGGTCAGGAGTTGGAGACCAGCCTAGCCAACATGGTAAAAGCCCATCTCTACTTAAAAATATTTCAAAGGCCAGGCGCAGTGGCTCACACCTGTAATCCCAGCACTTTGGGAGGCCGAGGTGGGCAGATCATGAGGTCAGGAGATCGAGACCATCCTGGCTAACACGGTGAAACCCCATCTCTACTAAAAATACAAAAAATTAGCTGGGCGTGGTGGCAGGCACATGTAGTCCCAGCTACTCGGGAGGCTGAGTCAGGAGAATGGCGTGAACCCGGAAGGCAGAGCTTGCAGTGAGCTGAGATCGCACCACTGCACTCCAGCCTGGGCAACAGAGCAAGACTCCATCTCAAAAAAAAAAAAATTTTTTTTTAAAAAATTAGCCGGGCATGGTGGTGCAAGCCTGTAGTCCCAGCTACTCGGGAGGCTGAGGCAGGAGAATTGCCCGAACCCAGGAGGTGTATGGAGGTTTCAGTGAGCCAAGATTTGCACTCCAGCCTGGGTGACAGAGCGAGACCTCATCTCAAAAAAAAAAAAAAAAATCATCTGTGGAGCTTTATAATGCTGATGTCCAAGTGTTACCTCAAACCAAGGAAAGCAGACCCTGAGATGGAGACTTACTTGCAGGAATTTTATGAGTGTTGCTCTTGGGATCACCACAGAAGGAAGGGAAGGAAAGGAAGCAGGATCAGGCAGGGGAAGCTGTCGGGCTGCAGTGCATTCTCAAGGAAGGCCTCAGCTGACCTACAGGGAGCTCTGAAACTGGTGTGGCCTTTCAGAGTTGTCCTGTTTCAGAGCAATGTTGTCTTTATAGTCCCATATTGATTGGTCATTGGATGCTGGCTACCTCAGGAAGAGGGTATTGCCTTGAAATGCCGAGCAACTTTCCACAGGTGATTAACAAGCCGAGTGCTGTCCACTGGCTACACTTTCAGCAACTGGGAGAATAAGCCCTTCATTCCTGAAGGATCAGTTGGGTGGTGCATCGACTATACTGATTAGGTCAGAATCTTTTGGTATGGGGCCTGGGAATCAGTATTTTATAAAGTGCACCAGGGTATTGTAACATCCAACATAGAGAACTATTGCTCTGAATAACCACAATAAACGCAAAAAAGAAGAGAGCAGTAAGAAAGACCGTGTGTTTCAGGCTCATATGCAGCTGAGCTGCACTGAAACCAGGCATGGTAGCCCAGCAGATTTTGTGGTAGCCAAAGGCCTGTGCAAGGATATGTCTGTGTAGTGTCCCTGCCCAGGTCCCCCCCCCTGAAGTGCTGGGAGATGTTCCTGTGACCATACAGCTGGACAGGAACAGAGTTAGATGAACCTTCTTCCTGCCCCTAGGTAGCCTTTTCATTGCGAGTAACTCAGAAAGCTAGAGTCAGATCAGCAGTCCTCGTGTGTACCCTGTAAGCCAGGAACCCCTGTCAAAGCTTCAGAGATCAAGAGTTTTCCAGAGCTATGACACCCAAACCTACGCTATTGTTTTCCACATGTGGTTTCTGTCCACAAAGAGTACGTTTCTCCAAAATTTCTTGCCATTGAGAAAGGAGTTTTAAGTCACAGAGCACCCAAATAAGCATACGGCCAACACTTGTCAGGTGTCACGGTCTGTCTGGAAGCTTCATATTGGCTGTTGTGGCTGGCTTAATAACTCAGTATTGACTTTACTTCCGAACTGATGACAGTTTAAGAGATTTTTCTGAGCCTATCGAGCTTAGCATACATTTTGTATTAGTTGGAATTTCTAATGACTGAGTCCTGAAATGAACTTGCTGGAACTTCTAGAAGGTTCAGAGTTCAACCTGGGTCAGAACAAGGCAGAAGCTGGCTGTTTATCAACTACCTACTTTGTGCTGGGCGGCACATGCTCTCTTGTTTAGTCCTTAATACGCTACAGTAACACCAAATTTAGGTGAAGAAACTGAAGTTTCAGGAAATTTAAATAGTTTGATTCTTCCTTTTTCCTTGCCACTCTTCCCCAAATTCCAGACAAAACTCTTCAGTGACACCCCTAAAATTCATATCAAACATGTCTACTTCTCTCTCTCCAGCCACCACCCTAGTCTAAGCCACCATCATTTCTTACTTAAACGACTTCAATATCTTCCTAGCTGGATGTTCTCTTCCACCTTTCTCTATACTCCAGAGAGAGAGAGAGATGCAGCAGCCAGAATCATTTCTTTGAAACGGAAATCAAATCTTGGCCCTCCCCTGTGTGAAACAGTTCTATGGCCTTCAGAATAAAGCTTCATCCCATACTGTGGTTTTTGAGGTCCTGCACAGTTGGATCACTGCCCACTTTGCTGGCTTCATCTGCCTTCATTCTGCCACAATCACAGGGTCTCACAGTCCACATAGTTACGTGGGCCTTTTCTCTGTTCCTTGAGTCCCAAGGCCTTTCCTGGCCCAGGGCCAGTGCTCTGCACATGGGGTGCCTCCTGCCCTAGCCATTCCCATATCAAGCTGGCTCCCATGCTTCTGTCCCAGGTCAAGTGCTTCCTCTCAGAAAGGAACATTCCTGACTGCCGCCCAGTTTATAACCGCTTTCCTCATATCCAGATTACTCCCCATTAGTTTGCCCAGTTTATTTTGTGTATAACATTTATCCCAATCTGAAATGATCTCATTTGTTTATTTGTTACTTGTTCATTGTCCATCTCTTTTCCTGTGAAAATATAGCCTTCACGAGGACAGGGACCTTGCCGGTCTTGTTCATCTCTGTATCCACAGCATCTAGCACTGTGCCCTGGTGCAAAGTAGGTCATCAGTAAAATTCTGCTCAATAAATTTTGTTTGGTACCTATGTGGTCAATGAATGAATAAAAGAATGAATGAGTGGACTTTCTAAGGTTGGGAAGTGGCAGAGCTGGGGTCTGAATCATGATCTAGTCAACTCTGAAGGCTGCCCTTTAGTGCAGGGTATCTTTGGGTGGTCAAGGTCTCTCTCCAATCTTGGGGAAGGCCTGTTCTTGTGCACCTGGAGAAAATGAGGCTCTTCAAGCCTGCCTTGGGATATAGGTACCTTTTGTTATTTAATTCTCACAATACTCCTGTGAGGGAAGTAAAGTATTTCTTTTCAGTGTCCTTGACATTTTCAAATGCAGTCTAGCTTAAGATCCCCCAGATGATCTAGTAGAAACGAATGCCTAAACTGAGAGCTTGGCACACGTGTCACCTGCCTATGCTTTGTGACCTCTGAACCCATTTCTAAAGCATGTCAGGTGTGATTCTTCAGGGCCCAACTCAAAGACAGTACCTGCTTTCATGAACATTATTTCCACCTCTCATGAGTTGTCACATGGGACCAGAGCTGAGGTGAGTGAGCAGCAGCCTGTGCAGAATTGTAAAGTCCAGCCTTTCAGCTTCTCTCCTCTTATTTCCCTCACTCCTGATGCCTGCCTTCTGACTCCCCTGTGCCTTTCTGATGGCCTCCCACTCTGGATGTTGCTTTACCTTGCTTTCTCCTATTTCCACTTACCCAACCTGTTTTAAGGACAATGGGCTGCTTATTAATAACCCCTTGCTGTCTTCCCTGGGTAGTTTAATCTTTGGCAGAAACTACAGGGATGAAGCAATGCTAAGAGTTTCCCTTAGACCATTCTAGCAAAGTAGCCTTATGGACAGATTCTGTGTGATATTATCACAGCCGCCAACAACAGAGGCTGTTGTTGAACACTCTCCAGCACTTCATTTGATGACACAGCTCCCTAGGAAGGAAAGCAGTCCAGCACCATTTAACAGATGAAGAACGCTCAGGCAGAAAATTAAGGACGTTGTTCAACATTACACAGCTATTAAGTGGCTGAACTGAGAAGCAGATCCAGGTCTTTTTGACTCCAGAATTGATGCTTTTTACACTAAGCCTAGTGTAAAAAGCCTCCCAGCCCTTGCCTGGCTAACATCAAAAGTGTAGGATCAGGTGAGAAGGGGAGCCCAGCCCCAACTCTCAGGATTCCTGAAAAAAATTTGGACTTTATTTTTAACCTTCTGGTGTTCTAGTTTAGAAATAACTTTGGCTCCTAGGAGGGGTCAAAATTCAAGGTGCTTTAACGTAGACAAAGGAAAGCTGTGGGTTAGAGGAAAATGTAGCATAATGCATAAGACACTTGGCTGTGGGTTTGCTGGCACTAATGGCATTATAGTTTGAGCAAGTTATGTAACCTTCCTGAGCCTTACTTTTCTTTCATGTGTAAAATGGGTATACCAGGAGTATAGCCATATATCCATAGTATATGGTAAAGATCAAAGGCAATGCATCATATAAAGTTCTTAGCATAGTACCCACACACATCATTTATTAAATTTAGCTGAGCAGAGAGAGAAAGACTAATGAATGTTTTTTTCTTAGTCTGATCCTCATAAAGTTTTATAGACAACATCTCTTAAATACGTGGATAATTCTATACCCTGATTTTTGCTGTGAAGTTCTTTAAACTAAAAATCAGGTCAGTTAAACCTTTATTTTAACAAGATGATACTTTCTTAAAGAAATGGCTGCTTTTATACAATTATAAACAGTTTACAATAATAAAACTTTAATGTTTTAAGAAACATTTTGAAAAAGGATGAATCACAAAATGGTCCTCTGGATCTGTTTTTCCTCTTTGTGAAATAGAGAGCAGGTAATAACAGTTATCTTGAGACTTTCACACATTAAGGAGGATAATGAGGAAAGAGAACAATTCAGTCCAAAACACTTTTCCTAAAGTCCAAATATTAGGAAAGACTGGAGAGTGATTGTCACAAATTCCATAACAATGGACGCAAACATTAGCCCTTATATATTCAAATCCTTAGTTTATCTTTATGCTTGGTCACCCATGGTAGCATACATATTAGATCCTGCAATGCCTTCTGGCCTGAAGCTGGCCTTTCCTTTAACAAAGATCATTCAGTGTTCTGTTAATTAGAAGCACTGGGAGGAAATCGATATTGTGTTCATTAAATATTTCTTTTGGAGAAAAATCGTTAAACAGTCCATAAATGAAAATAACTAAAGGCATTCCATTTCACTGGGATCAGGCTTAATAATCAGCCCAGCAGTCATTAAAATCTTCATGGTAAATCCTTTTAAGTCTGTATCTTTACTGTGTCACGGGACTGAAAAAAATAAAACTTCAAAGTCATTTACGTATTTGGGAGAAAGTCCCCATCCAACCAGTTTTTAAAAATATAAATACATATTTTTTTTTCACTAGGTGAGAATCTTGTGTCAGCCCTTCTCATCTTATGTCTCATGGAGCACAAATCCCTTGAGATATTCTATTGAAATAGAGTTCTGTTGTCAGATGAGTTCGCGGAACTTGGCAGACTGGATCTCTACTCCACACACATGAAGATTCACAAAGCACAGTAACATATTAGAAACTCTCGATAAGGTCTACATTAAAGAATCCAGTTTAACTTTGTTAAAGGGTGACAATTTTCTCAAAGCAATTAACCTAGAATCCTTGTCTTGTATAGCACATATCACCATCATACTACTTTCATAGCACTTAAAGCATTATGTTGAAATTGTCTACTTACCTATCTCCTTAAATCAGATGTAAGCTTCTGGAGAATACGGCTCCATGTTTTTTGTTTGTTTGTTTGTTTTGTTTTTTATTCCTAATGTTGAGGCAATTTCTGGAACAGAGTGGGTTCTCCTGTTAGTAACCCACTAAATAGTTAAGACAGAAAACTATACTATCAATGAATAGGTGTTGATGGTAAGGAAGAACATAATTCCATCAAAGGAAAAAGGAAGATTAAATGTTTCTGCCTACGGATAAGATAAACTAGAATCCCTTACAGCATAGCACCTGAGCAATTTGTCCTACAAGGAATTTTAGTGTGAATACTTAAAGCCAGGAATACCTGGCTAGAGTGAATATTAGGACATTTATGGACATGTATATGCTGAGTCTGATTTGGAACGTTTTTTTTTTTTTTTTTGAGACAGGGTTTCTGTTGCCCAGGTTGGAATGCAGTGGCACAATCATTGTTCACTGCAGTCTCCACCTCCTGGGCTCAAGCAGTCCTCCCACCTTAGCTTTCCAAGTAGCTGGGGTGCAGAGCCAGCTAATTTATTTTTCATTTTTTGCAGAGACAGGGTCTCACTAAGTAGCTCAGGCTGGTCTCAAACTCCTGGCCTCAAGTTATTCTTCCACCTCAGCCTCCCAAAGTGCTGGGATTACAGGCGTGAGCCACCATGCTTGGCCTGTTTTGGAACTTTTTATGATGGTATTTACTAAAACCAAGAGCTGTGATTCTCCCCTTTGAAACAGCTTCCCTTTCTTAAACTGTGCCTTTTCCTGTTCCCAAGAACCTAAATCAAGTTTTACCAGCCCCCATGCAAATCCCAATCCTTTCCCTGCCCCACAACACAGCTTACCCAGCCTCCATTCTGCGATCATGGTCAACGATGTGGTTGCTTCCACGTCATACCCTCCCACCTGCAGGTCTTCCTGGCTTCTCCACCTGGGTCTTCCTAATGCCTGGAAACCCAGGGTAGCTTTCATCTTTACCCCAGTCTTCTCAGCACAGCTGGAGAAAATAAGACTAATCTCCACTGTCCCCTCCATCCTGCTGGGAAAGCCTTTTATGCATCTCATCTCTTGTTGACTTTTCCTCATCCCCCATCCCAGATATTCAGATCTATTTTCACTCGCAAATTTCCAACTGGATCCTCCCTGCCTCATTCTTGGGATGTGATCTCATGGGTTCATCTCCTAAAGGATAAAGGCATCCAACACAAGCTCCTTCAGTTCTATTCCTCTCTGAATCTTCACCTGCCCTTCTTCATCTCGTGATCAATCTGACAAAGAAAGCATTATCCTTGCTCTTCGTCAAAACCAACCTGCCCATCTAGGCATTTGATCTCACCTTCTTGCCTCCTGTGGGAACTTATTTCATAAATTATTCCCTCTCTCGTAAATCTTCAATCTCCATTAGTCCTTTGCATACTGCCAATACATGTTAGTCTCCTGCATTCGACACAAATGAACAATAAACCTTCCTTTCATCTCAGTACCCATTTAAGCTGCCAATCCCTCCCATTCCTTCAGCCTCCAAACTTCTGGAAAGATGTATCTTCAATTACTGTCTTCACTCCAGTGTGGCTTCTCATTCCTCAAATCCTTGTCTTCTGCCCTCTGCCTTCCTCCTCCAATGCTCCCTCAGCGTTTATCAACAGCAAAGTATATCTCATTGATCTTGTTGCAGAAATCATTATACATACCCAAGAAAGTCCTATGCGTCTATCAATGTCTACCTCAAATGCCTCTTCCTCTTTGAATCTTTTATAAGTCATTGACTTGGGTTTTACTTGTTGGAATAGTATTTGTGTAATGAAGTAGCTCTAGTTCAGGAATATAAAGAGTTGCCCTGACTCTAGCATTTACTATGTAAATCAGAATGTCATGTCACCTTTCTATGAAACAAGGACATGTTTTAAAATGACTTCTAGGTCTCTTCTACCTCCTGTTATATTTTTCTCATCTTAATAGCAGAAACTGTGTTTTAACATTGTGCAACATGGTTCTTGTTGGTAATTTTCTCTATTCCTTCATTTTCTCTTACAAAAATCTTTTCCTTTTAGGAAAAAAAAAGTTGAAATTTAAGTCTTTGATTCAAATTTCCACCTTTAAAATCTTTTTAACTGTGCCCTTACAGAATGAAAATATGATTACATGTAAAATACCTACGGTTCTGAAGTTTTAAAGGCAGCCCTAGAAGTTCACTCGAATAGAAGAGCAAGTCTAGAAAGCTTCTGTAGAGATTTATAAATAGTTGGCTATTTAACAGCAAGAAGGAAGCAGAAAACCAATGTGTAGACAAGATACATGAGAGGAGGTGAATTTCCTATCACATTTCATGACGTGTGAGAATACTGGAAGAGAACTGCTTCAGGATATTAATGTCCCAGCATTATTAAAGCAGAGCAGCTGAGAGCAAAGTAGAAATAGAAAGGTCATTAATTACTGACAAGATAATCAACACATTATAGAGCAGATTAAGGTGGCTTTGTACACAGAACAAGGAAAATTATACTGTCAAGTGGAATAAGTTTTCATGTCAAAGAATAAGGAGCTAAGTATGGAAAAGGAACCTACTCTTGAGTTTTTCAAGCTAAACTCTGCATCATTTGTGAGTCTAAGAATTCTACATTGCTTTAAATATGAGTAAGGCAGGCTGAGATACTCTTGTTTTCCTTCTGTTTCATTTCCTTTCAGTTATTTATTGAGACCTTCTGTGTTTCATGCCAACTTATGAGAAAATTACTGGGAAGATAGATTAGCACAACTGGTAGTTGCTGACACATAGTTTACATGAACATAGTGTTTATGTCAGTCCATTCTTTCATGACTTTTCTGAGTAATTTCATGGAACATTGTCAGATCAGCAATTTGTTCTCCAAGCAATATGGAGACATCCGAAAAGACAGACCAGGCATTCTTTCCCTATACTTTTACTAATAAGCTTAATTAGGCAAACATTTATTCCAAAGTTTGTTTATGAACCTGAAAATACCACTTCCCTTCCCCACTTCTAAACTTCTATCTTGTGAATATTTCACAGCCTTACAATCATTGCATTTTAAAGAAATATTTTCCCAAATTCTGGGTGATGCCGCATTATTTTTTGATGCTTGCATTGAGATTATCTGGGGACCCTCTGGTTTTCTGAGCTCATAGACCAAATAAGTATTTGCTGGCCTCTAGAGCTACAAGCTCAACTCACGCAATTAGAAATTGACAATTCACACATTAATAAAGACTCTCTAATTTCACCAGAGGAAACATACCTTATTTCCTTTTGCATAGATATCCCTACCTTTCCCTTCTTCTCTTGTATATCTTTCTCTGGATATTTTCTGCACTATCTGTTTAGTACTTAACTTCTAGTAGAAGTCTCTCTCCAGTGAGTCCACAAATCACTTCCCTGTGGCATATCCCACCACATCACTGACAGTCCATGAGCTTTTACTTTTTGTTTAGTACCAGGTTACATATGTATCTATACAATGTTCAAAGATAAATTACTATTTGTGGCCCTCCCATTTCATCTCAATCTTCAAAATAAGACATTTGGTACTGCTTTATTCTTCAAATGAGGAATGCCACATAAACAAATCTGAAAGGCAAATGTCAAGCCAGAGGGGGAAAGAAAAGGTTGCAACATATGCAACAAAGTCTTAATACATTTAAAATAAATATATAAATCTAATAAATCAATAAGCAAAAGGTAAACTAAGCAATAGGAAAGAGGATAGGATATATACAGGCAAATCAGAAAAAAAGAAATATAACCAGAAAATAAATGCACAAATACACCCAACCTCATTATAATCAAAGACATTATGTTTTTAGACAGGGTCTTACTCTGTTACCCAGGCTGGAGTGCAGTGGTGTGATCATAGCTCACTGTAACCTTGACCTCTGCAAGGTCAGGTGATCCTCCCACCTCAGCCTCCCAAGTAGCTGAAACTACAGGTGTGCACCATCATGTACAGCTAATTTTTGCATTTTTTGTAGAAATGGGGTCTCACTATTACCCAGCTTGTCTCAAACCCCTGGGCTCAAGTGATCCACCCATGTATGGCCTCCCAAAGTGCTTTACAAGTGTTAGCCAACACACCTAGCCAAAGAAATCTTAAAAGTAATGAAATAATACATTTGTCTATGAAAATATTTTAAAAACATAATACCCTGGAGTATGATGTTTATATTAATTGCTGTATTTATACTGTATACTGTTTGTATTGTTCAATTTATTAATTAAAAAATCTCACTTTAGATGCATGTATAAATATACCCATTTATATATATACATATATACATATTTGGGTCTAAAGTGAAAGATTTATTTTTAAATACATATAATATGTACATATATACATATAAATGTTTTCTGGTCTAAGTGATAGATTTATTTTTCAATATATGTAATATATATGTATACATACATATTAATGTTTTCTAGTCTAAAGTGAAAAATTTTTTAATTGATAATTGAATAAATACATTCAAATATATTTACATATGTATATACAGTCATGTATCACTTAATGACAGGGATACATTCCAAGAAATGTGTTTGTTAGGCAATTTTGTCCTTGTGAGGACATCATAGAATATTTATACAAACCCAGATGGTATACCCTACTACACACCTAGACTGTATGGTATAGACTATTGCTCCTGGGCTTCAAACCTATACAGGATGTTATTGTATTAAATACTGTCAACAGTTACAACACAGTGGTAAGTATTTGTGTATCTAAACATATCTAAAGAGAGAGAAGTACAGTAAAAATAGGGTAGTATAATCTTATGGAACTACCATTGTATATGTAGTCCATCATTGACTGGAATGTCATTATGCAGTGTATGACTGTATATGTATATATATAAACATATGTGTGCATGCATAATACACACACACATACACACACACACACGCACCCACACACATACATATAACATTACCCTGGAAAGGTGAGGACGCAAGGAAATAAGGATTATCATGTGCTCTTATATGAGGGTAAATTGGCACAATGTTTTAATAACAATTTAATTACATGAATAAAAAAAGCACTCAAACACGCATACTTTATGACATAACAATTCTACATCTAGGGATTTATCATAAGGAAATAATCATGGTTATGAACAAAGATTTAGCTATAATCGTTCATTCCAGTAATATTTGTAATACTGAGAAAGTGGAAACTACTGTATTGTCTGTTATTAGGGGTTGGTTAAATAAGTGTGGCATAGGTTAAAAAGGGGTAAGAGTTATGTAAGCTTTAAACTGCAGCTCTTCTTCACCTCATGGATCTACACTTTGGCTTGGGAATCAATGAAAATCAGGCTAATTGCCTCTATGTCTCAGAGGTGGGTAGGGCAAAGTCAGCATTCTTATTAGCAGAGGATTGCTAAAAGTGCCTGCTGTCTTCTTCGGGCCCAGGAGGGGTTCATCTAGAGCAGAGTGAGCCCTTGAGAGGCAAGAGGAAGACCTGGATTCTTCCTTTTTTGCTGTTTGTGGATTGCATTCTATAAATCTATATTCTGGCAGGACTGACTTTTTTGTAACTCCATCCAAGTGAGCCACAACAATGACTCCAATTATAATGCCTATCCTTGGGCATGACAATTAAATTGGTCTTTACATTTTATTACATTACATTTGTCAGGGAAGTGTTTGACCAGGAGAACTCCCTATGGGAGGTGGGCCAGAGAGAAATCACATTGTATGTTTACCCCAGCATTGATTTTTTTTACACAAAATCACAGGCAGCCTGGAGGCCTATTAGAAATCACCAGACTGGCTGGGCACAGTGACTCACACCTGTAATCCCAGCACTTTGGGAGGGTGAGGCAGACAGATCACTTGAGGCCAGGAGATCAAGACCAGCCTGGCCAACAGGGTGAGACCCATGTTGGAGATACTATGGCTGGTTTGACATTCTCTACTAAAAGTAAAAAAATTAGCCAGGCATGGTGGTGCATGCCTGTAATCCCAGCTACTCAGGAGGCTGAGACATGAGAATCCCTTGAATCCAGGAGGGAGAGGTTGCAGTGAACCATGATTGCGCCACTGCACTCTAGCCCATGCAATAGAGTGAGACCCTGTCTCAGGAAAAAAAAAAAAAAAAAAAAACAGAAGTCACCAGATGGTCACCTGCCCTTTTGAGGAGAACATGTAAAAATCAGGAAGGCATTTGCACCTATTTTCCTTCAGTGATAATGAAAGCTTTATGGGGTAATTAAATATAATAACGTCTTCATTAGTAGGGTGGGGAATTAGAGACTAAAACATTAAAAATGATGTCATCTTAGCTTTGTCTACTGTTCATTTTTTCAGAGGCTTTTTCTCATTTATTTTCCACTTGCATCTTCAACATTAATTGTGTAGGATTAGTCTTCTCTGTCCCACCATGAAAAGAACATGAATTTTGTAATCAGACAGACTTTGCTCTCAAAATAAGGGGGAAAAGTGAAAATGGGTGCAAGTGAAGATGGGGGTGTAGATGTGGATGTCGGAGAAGCTGTGAGCATTTTTGGGGGGGGCCTACATTTTCAGTGCAGGGCAGGGCAGTGATGTCTTCGGCTAAGGGCGAGAAGGACGTGACTGAGGTGAGGGAAGAGCTGCTGTGGAGAGGAGGAGATACTATGGCTAGTTTGACATTAGCCAGTTTTGAAAATCAGCCACAATCTATGCAAGAGTCAGGCTCCTGTGCTGAGTTACCAAAATACTCTATCAACAAACGTAAGGCAAAATGACAGGAAGCTGGTTGTAAACACAAGTCAAAGAAATGTTTGGTCCCAAGCTATTAATTGGGGAGTTGCATCATGTCTCTCAGAATCGTATTTTAAGATACCTAAAGCAAAATAGGGAAAATGAGGGGGCTGTATAATGAGATACATTCTATCAGGGATCAGGGAGGGGTGTAATGTTTCATACCCAAGTCTGCAACTGGCTGTTGTGTGAGCTGCTATCACAGGCTCTCTGGGCCTGTTCTTCATTCTAAAAAATGGCTGATTCTGTGGTCCCTTCTGGAACCTCCCCTCCCCTTACAGTGGCCTAAAGATCAGAAAATAAAGCAGATTTCTGAAATCTTTGAGTCGAGAGATTTGGATGTTTACCATCCAAATAGCAATGTAAAGTTCAGCTACAGGCCTGTATTCTATCACAGTGTGGTCCCTAGCCCAGACCTGAAGGCTCCTGGGAGCAGAAAGACTTTCACACTGGGAAAAGCTGGAAGTTGCTTGATCTCTGTCACTTGTGAAAGCCAAAAGTTAAATCAGATGGGTCTTTTAAAAAAGAAAAAGCTAACCAGATTGGTCCTTTAAGAAAAAAAGTATTGGTCAGCTAAAAACTTATTTAAAAACACATGGTCATTCTGCCTTTTGTGGGAGATGAAGACCAAATACAGTATCTGCAGCAGGCATGCTTTTGCAGTTTAGCAACTATTTCTCAAAATAGTGCTAGGTTCTAAGAATGCTAAACCCTCACACTTACTTTTCTAGATAAAGCTTCACTTAGCCTGTCTTCAGGGATTTGTAATAATTTCATCCATTTTTCCAAGTATCTCAATATTGAAATTTTTTTAAAACTGTATTACAACTTATTGTCAAACAGTTAAATGAATGCAATTACATCGTATAGAATATCTTACAGATGTGTCAATAGCATCTTAATGAAGGGCTCTGGAATTTCACTGACTGGATTATAGTAATTTTGTGAATAATTATGCCACCAACTCTGTAGTTGTCATAACCAAATTTATCTGTGCAAATGATTTCAAAAGATTCTAACCTCATCAGAAGAAAAGTTAAATTTAACTCAAAATCGAACCGTCTGGGAAATTGTTGAGGTCTACCACTTATAACAAGAACTTAACTAGGTTCATTTTGTGAACATGGGTAAGTTATGATATTGTTGGCACAGGACTGAAATGTTTCTATGCAAATATAGAAGGCAATTTCTGGAAGTTATCATTTACATGCTAATTATAGGCCTAAATGGGGCCATTCAATTGGTAAAGTAGTTAGTGGATTAACCCAAAAACCTGGCCTACCATGTCTATCAAGCAGGCCATGGAATCCACTCTAAAAGGCAGTGAAAAAACATTTAATACAGTCAGTGTTTAGTTCTTTAACACAAACAATCCTTTTGAACTACATAACAAAGATTTGATTTGATTTCACAGCACCCAACAAAATTTATTTCCTCCTTTTTCTGGCAAAATTCTATTCATTATATTTGGTAGTTCTTAAAACTATCACATCTCATAAAGTGAAAAGCAATAACCCTGATTATTTTAAAACCTATCTTGATTTGGTTTGAGAACATGAATTCCTGACATATCTGATTCTCTACTTTTTCTTCCGGGTACTTTTTTTTTTTTTTTAAGACAGGATCTCACTCTGTCACCCAGGCTGGAGTGCAGTGGTGTGATCACAGCTCACTGCAGCCTCAACCTCCCAGGCCGAGGTGATCCTGCCACCTCAAACCTCCTGAGTAACTGGAACTACAGGTGTGCGCCACCATGCCCAACTAATTTTTTGTACTTTTAGTAGAGAGGGGGTTTCGCCATGTTGCTCAGGCTGGTCTCGAACTGGCAGCAATCTGCCTGGCTTGGCCTCCCAAAGTGTTGAGATTACAGGCATGAGCCATGGCACCTGGACTTGTGGGTACTTTAACCAGGAACTTTTATGAACTTTGACAGGCCTAGGGCCAGTCTGACCCCTTTGACTGACACAACCTTGTAGGTGGGTTTCCACACAGACCCTCTCCTAATCAACTACCCCCCTTAAAAAAAAAACAACTTTAGAAGAGACTTAAAATTATATACTATGAGGAGCATTTGTTCAGTGACCTTTTAGGTTCTGCTGCCTGTCATTATGTTGTTTCTAGAGAGCAGATCATTGGTTTTTTGAAAGGGAGAAATATGAAAATGAGGATATTCTATTGCCCTTTAATAATTACAGTTTTCTAAAGCAGGAAATTGGAACAATAAATCCTTGATAATCCAGGGGATGATTATTCAGTTTGGGTATTAGTCCATCGGCTTTGCATTTCTGCTCCTTTACCTTTCGTTTCTAGGGCTTGAGGATATTTCTTTCTTTCTTTTTTTTGAGACAGAGTCTTGCTCTGTCACGTAGGCTGGAGTGAAGTAGCACCATCTTGGCTCACTGCAACCTCTGCCTCCTGGGTTCAAGCGACTCTCCTGCCTCAGCCTCCTGATTAGCTGGGACTACAGGCGTGAGCCACCATGCCCAGCTAATTTTTGTATTTATGTAGAGACAAGGTTTTGCCATGTTGGCCAGGCTGGTTTTGAACTCCTGACCTCAAGTGATGTGCCTGCCTTGACCTCCCAAAGTGCTGGGATTATAGGTGTGAGCCACCGTGGCTGGCCCATATTTCATTGCTTGTTAGAACAATCACCTGGTGATGTGTAGAGGAAGAGAAAACTAAATCTAGTCCATTTTTAGAACAGACTTGTTCTGAGTGGAGAGAATAAATAGGTTGAAATCGACAGTGAATCCAAAAATCAGGTAACAGATTTGGTCACAATGACTTCTCCTGTAATCCCAGCACTCTGGGAGGCCAAGGCAGGCAGATCGCTTGAGCCCAGGAGTTCGAGGCCAGCCTGGGCAACAAGGTGAAACACTGTCTCTAAAAAAAAAAACAAAAATTAGCCGGGTGTGGTGGTGCATGCCTGTAGTCCCAACTATTTGGGAGGCTGAAGCAGGGGGATCACTTGAGCCCAGGAGGTTGAGGTTGCAGTAAGCCAAGATCATACCACTGTACTCCAGCCTGGGCACAGAGTTGGACTCTGTCTCAAAAAAAAAAAAAAAAAAAAAAATTCCAGCTCTGAAAGTGCCTAGCACAAGGACTGCACATAACAGGAATTTAGTAAGTGAGGTTTTATAATCCACACAACAGTTTTCTACTACTCTTGACCAGTAGTTCTCAGGGAGATTTTCCCCCAATGGACATTTGGCAATGTCTGAAGAAATTTTTGATTGTCACGACTTGGCAGTGATGCTGGCATCTAATGAGTGGAGGTTACAGTTGCTGCTAAACATCCTACAACGCACAGGGCAGTCCTCCATAACAAAGAATTATCCAGCCCAAAAAGTCAGTAGTGCTGAGGTAGCAATACTCTGTTGTGGATTTTAAAAAGCATGTATACTATGTATTTTTAGTACAGTAGAGAGTAAGTTAAGTAATATTGTTGATCCTTCCTTGACTGTATTTAAAATTATTTCTTTGCAAATATGTTTTTACAGCTCTCCATTCATTGCCTATTTGTGTTTCCAGTTAGTCTAGGCAGATTTCCTCAGCTATGAATATTCTCCATCAAGACAAACATTTTAAAGTATTATCAGGACCTAAGGACTGGGATCTTGAGTAGATGGAGACATTGATTTACATACATTTAATTTGTTCCTAACTTTTAAGAGATTTGCATAAAATCAGGAATTCCTTTCTAAGGGATATCACTTTACTTGGCCCCTCATCTTCTTTCCCCCTCTTTTTTTTAATTAACTGTTTTTGAGAGACAGGGTCTCACTCTGTCATCTAGGCTGGAGTACAGTGGCATGATCATGCCTCACTGCAGCCTCCAACTCCTGGGTTCAAGAGAGCTTCCCGCCTCAGCCTTTCAAGTAGCTGGACTACAAGTGCACACAGCTAGTTTTTAAAATTCTTTTGTAGAGATGAAGCCTCTCTATGCTGCCCAGGTTGATCTTGAACTCCTGGCCTCAAGTGATCCTACTGTCTCAGCCTCTCAAAGTGCTGGGATTATAGGTGTGAGCTTTTAATTAATTTAATAATTAATATAATTTTTAATTTAATATTTAATATTTGATATTTAAGAGGGTATGGTACCCTCTTAAATAGATATTAATATACATTTAAGCTAAGATTTTTTCCAGTCTTAGAGATGTTCCACTTGCTTCGAAGTACTGCCTACAATGAAATAAACACTGTTTTTAGGAAAGATCTATAAATAAGAAGTTAATCCCCTCAAGAATTTAGACTATGACTAATTCCCTTCTTGTCACGTTCTTAACTGGACCCAGAGGGTAAGTACTTAAGAGCAGGACAAGATGTTTGACTTATTCTTTGTCCTGCCTCAACCAGGCCCACTCATCCGCTTGTCCAGTCACCAACTACCCTAAAATAACCTCTCCACCTCAAGGAGCATACAAAATGTAAAATGGCAGCCCCAAAATAAGCACTGACATGATCAGCATTACTAATAGCCAGGCGGAAAATCCAGTGTGTTAGATCAAACAGGCTGATCTGGTTGTGTTTCTTTTGTATGTTGGAATACTGACAGACAACTGCCAAGCAAATTTGGGGCTTGAGGCGGTCATTTGAACCTAGTCAGTAGCTGACTAACCTTGGGGATCTTTTATCAGACAGAACAACACATGATCTGGCTAATGTTTTAAGTGTGGAAAAAGTGCTAAGGTAGAACAACCTAGACATCTGCTATTGTCCAAAACATGTTTAACATTTCATTCAACCCACTGTGGCAATTCATGAAGTATTTGGAATATCCAAAAGGAGCCAGGGAAGTCTATCCAATAGAACTTTCTGTAATGAGGAAATGCTGTATACCTGCTGTGTCCAATTCAGTTAGCCATGAGCCTCATGTGGCTATTGAGCATTTTCGAATGTGGCTCGTGTGACTGAATACATGAATTTTTAATTTAATTTTAATAGACACGTACCTAGTGGCTATCATAATAGACAAGATCATCTAGGAAATAATAATGACTGATTATTCCACATCTTAATTGTAAATATCCTGATTCCTTTTTCTTTGTGTCAAATATAAATATGAAGTCTGGGTGCGGTGGCTCACACCTGTAATCCTAACACTTTGGGAGGCCCAGGTGGGTGGATATCACCTGAGGTCAGGTGTTCAAGACCAGCCTGGCCAACATGGCGAAACCCCATCTCTACTAAAAATACAAAAATTAGCCAGGTGTGGTGGCAAATGCCTGTAATCCCAGTTACTCAGGAGGCTGAGGCAGGAGAATTGCTTGAATCTAGGAGGTGGAGGATGCAGTGAGCTGAGATCGCATCATTGCACTCTAGCCTGGGCGACAAGAGCAAAACTCTGTCTCAAACAAACAAACAAACAAAAATATATATATATATATACAGACACATACATATATACACACATATATAGATATACACACACACATATAAATATAGAAAGAAGGGGGAAATTCTGTTTAATGCCTATAATTTTATGAGTCTAACATAATTGTTGTAAGTTTGGTAAATTTTCCAGGCTTTTTCTATTATTTTTAGATGAACTAGATATTATTTTGTCTTATTTTATTTAGTTTTTTCACTTAACATTATGAGAGGAATATATTTCTGTACTACAAAATAATACGCCCAAGTTATCAGATCTGACAATGGCCAGTTTCTTAAATAATTGTGCCATAGTTATTTTATTTCCTCTATTTTTAAAATTTTGGGTGTTTGCTTGCTTGCTTGCTTGCTTGTATGGTTTTATGGTCACTATAAAATAATGCTATAGTAAACACATGAAAGCATGTTAATATTTCTCTTCTTTAGAATTTATTACCATGCCAAACGTTTGAGTTTTGTGTAGGTAATGATTTAGATGGTGAACCATTTCACTACCACATATTCATTTTGAAAAGGTACTTTTTTACTATATCTGTGAAAAATAGACTTTAAAGCTGCCCCCACACACCCCTTAAAATAAAGCCAAGACTTTTCTGTCTGCGCCACAATTAATTCAGTGAATTATGAGATGGATTAATATTCCTTCCCATATAACAATAAAAGTTACTGCTAAAATATAACCGCATTCAGGGCTGATGACACAGACCTTTGCTTTACAAACGGAATAAGTTCCCAGTTGTAAACTCTGCAAGTAAAATATTTTACATGTTCAGATCATCTCTATAATCTATAAACATGAGAAAATTAACAGAAGTAAACGAGAAAAAAAATCTACCCTGTTTTGTTTTGTTCTTTGCATGTATACATAGTTATACATTGTGAGAAGTTCAAACTATCCTTTTTATAATTGAAAGCCATATGAATACAGTGCAAGTAAACCTTTACACATCTTACAATTAGTAATTATCCAGAAGATCTTGGATTAAGACATTTTATATTTTGCATACTGGTAAGCTGTCACATGATCTTTACATTTCTTTTTAAATACATTCTATATTCTAACGAATCTGATCATCAAAAAGCAAAAGAACCCTACTGATAAAACAATAAATTTAAGACTTAACATTTTAAACTAGAGCCTAAAAAAATCAAGTGTTCTCATTATTTGTAAGTTGGGTTTCAACTTCTGTTATATCATCCTTTGTCTGTTTGAATTAGATTTGTAATTGAGGGATTGATTGAACATGGACTAAATGAGCTTGTGCTACTTAAATATTGTGATACATTCAAAGCAGCTTTGTAATCTGCAAGTACAGTGAAAATCTAATACAAATATTTTTAAAAGGTCTCTTAGCTCATCCTATATATGAAAAGTAGCCTTTAAAATTTGCCTAATGGAAAGAAATTCAAGATTTTTTTTCTTTCTCTGGAACAGTAGATTTAATAATTTATGGCATGGATTTGTTTTTTCCTTCACACACAATAATAAAAATGTTTGGATTGATAAAATAATTGCATTTAGGGCTTTTATTAGTGACACCAACTGGGAACATAGATCTTTGTCTTTGGAAATGGAACATAAGCCTCCAGATGGCAAATCGCCAGGACTTTGTTCACAATGTGAATGAAGCATGTTGCCAGAAAGTCATTTCCAAAAAATCAATAGTGTTTGTACTGGAAATGCTTGAAAAATGCTCAGAAAACCATCAAGTCTATATGCACTTTGTGGATTATCTGGGGAAAATGTTTAAAACCTGACAGGCTTTTCTCTGTCACACAGTTAACTTCTTGCTTTCCTCACTCTTCCTGTCAATTCTTTATGAAATGCCACTGATTTCAGCATTAGTATGCACAATATATCATTATATTCTGCTCAAATATATTAAGTAATTCTAGGCCAGGTGTGGTGGCTCACAACTGTAATCCCAGCACTTTGGGAGGCCAAGGCAGGCAGATCACCTGAGGTCAGGAGTTTGAGACCAGCCTGGCCAACATGGTGAAACCCCATCTATACTAAAAATACAAAAATTAGCTGGGCATGGTGATGGGTGTCCGTAATCCCAGCTACTCAGGAGGCTGAGGCAGGAGTATCACTTGAACCCAGTAGACAGAGGTTGCAGTAAGCCAAGATCGTACCACTGCACTCCAGCCTTGGCGACAGAGCGAGACTCCATCTCAAAAATTAATAATAATAATAAAAGTAATTTCAGAGTTTTATGCAGATGGTAACCATTCTTCTTGCCACTATGTTCTGTTGTTCATACGGACGATGAAGAGCTGCTTGTAGTTTGCTTATGCTCGCTTGCTGTGCTAAGTGAATCCCAGGTTGTTAAGAGTTTCCAGTTTTCAGTTAACAGAATTCACAGCTTTATTTTTATGAATTTCAGGTGGTTTTCATGAGCCTATGCAAAAGTTTCTGGGACTGTGGGCTTGTAGCCCTGGATGACATTACAATACAATTGGGAAGCTGCTCATCTTCAGGTAAGACAGCAATCATTTCAGCTCTCTGTCTCTCTGGCCTATGCATACATTTCCTGTATCGCTGAGAACCACATACATTTCATCTGTGCTAGTCCATCCTTTGCTTTTGTTGACAAAGTGTCTCCTGCAGAGCTGTGTAGCAGGCTTTGAAATTTAGAAATGATGATTCCAATGTAATACGTGTCTTTGTACATGTGACCTAACCCCTTTACCCTCATTTGGAAGGGAACTAATGGTATCTACCTGAATACTGGGGATAATACATATACATTTTCCTAGCATAAAGACCTGGCACAAAACAGTGCTTTAAAAACAAATATCTTCTACTATAATTATTACTATTACTGTTGTTTTTGTTATCTTATATGAATGCAGATTTTCAAGCAATATTGATGAAATTTTTATTTCACAGATACTTGCTAAGCATGTAATTTAAAAATTTTAATAAACATTTTCTAAGTGAATTAAATGACAGTGGAACAATAGACCAAGAAATGATGATAGCAGCAAAATAAAGTCATGGTAGCTAGCTATGTGTCATACATTATGCCTAATGAGAAAATGGCGCATAACTCAACCCGACCATTGGTCTGTATCTGCTAATTACCATTGCATCCTATATCATAGGACATCCATTTCTTTGACACACAGACAAATCGTGGTATCAGTCTGGCACTCGAGAATAATCTCCATGTTTATTTGATTAAAAGACAATTTGTTCTTAGTCCCTTAATTTGCCAGGCACTGCAAGGACAACCCAGATAACAATCGTTCCACTCAAGGCATAGAAGAAAGAATGAGGTTTCATTAACTAGTACTGTATGTAAAATAAAATGAAGTAAAACAATGATCACAAAAGAGACATATGAAACAAGCTACTTATTAGGAAAATTTGCCAAGAATCTAGATATACGGAGGTACAACCAAGTTTAGTCGAAGGAGAAGTCCCCAATAAATTGGGAGGAAGCACCATTCTAATAATTATGAATGTTACTGAAGATAGCATTGAAAGACATAAACATTGGATTTGGGAAAAGGAAAATAAACCTCTGGGTGGCAAAATAAGTTCTAAAATTTAATTATTGAGAACTTCACATTCAAAATTATTACTTTACATACACCATCTCATTTAATCCTCATAGAACCGTGAAATGACTACCATCAATATTCCCACATTACAGATAAGAACTCTAAGGCACAGAGAAATGAAGTCATTTGTTCCACACAGCTATGCCTCCAGGAGTCTATTTAGCACTCTCACATTATCCCCCACCCACAAAGCAACCGTGGAGTTGCTATGAGGCTACCCTTCACTCATCCAGGATTTCTGAAGAAAGTGCCTGCATTATGCAGTTTTATTATTTTCCATATTTTCGTAAAGGCAATATACCTCAAATTTCCAGAGCTTTATAAAAAGAAATTCACAAAAATTCACAAGTCAGAGAAAGTTTTTTTCTCAAAGTAGCCCAGTATTTTAGATCTGTATATCTGATTGTTCTCTACGTCTGTGGCAGGACCTGCAGTGGAGTGCAGCCTCTAGCTGGAAGCAGTGGCTCCGTGTAGGTGGGCCACCAGTGGGGGCTGCCTCTCCATCGCATGGCATATGGCCAGACAACATTCATACATGCAAAGTGGGCTGCTAGCAACACAGAGTCATTGAAAGAGTCTCAGCGATTGCAACATCTGCTATTTTCTTGCAGAGAAACTTCCACCTCCACCTGGAGAGTGTACTTTCGAGCAAGATGAATGTACATTTACTCAGGAGAAAAGAAACCGGAGCAGCTGGCACAGGAGGAGGGGAGAAACTCCCACTTCCTACACAGGACCAAAGGGAGATCACACTACTGGGGTAGGTGAGTTACGCCACATGGTGCTGTTTCCTAAGGAAAGCTTCTAAAATAGCATTCTAGGAATCGTTTACTGCATTTTGAGATGTGCAAAATTATGTCTTGTGTCTAGAATGAAATGCACTTGTGATTCTACACACACAAGATGATTCAATATCATCCTTTCTGTTTATTGCATTGCTTATGTACATTGCTGCAACAAGGATCTAACAGGGCTTACAAAGTTATGCACACAAAAAATAGAAGTATGTTAAAACGTCAAAGAGAGGGACAAAGTAGGGGAAAAAATGGTAATCTAAATTGGAGCCAGGGCCGAGGCCTAATATACAAAATATATTGGTAGACAAAGGAAGAGGTATACAGGTTTGAGTCCAAGCTTTCAGTAGCCAAAACTCATCTGTAAAACATGATTCACAGAATCAGCAGTCCACGTGGGTGGGCTGTAGGCAATAATGGGGTGCATTTTCTGTAGAAAATGTACAAACTGCAATAAAACAGAGTAAGAGGTGATCTACTTCATATTACCAACATGTATCAGCAATTGTAAACATTGTCAGTGACAAAATGTGTCCCGTAGGCCATGTGTGGTGGCTCACTCCTATAATCCCAGCACTTTGGGAGGCCAAGGTGAGAGGATTACTTGAGCCCAGGAGTTCAAGACCAGCCTAGTCAACATAGTGAGACTCTATCTTGAAAATTTTTTTTTTAAATTTAGCCAGTTGTGGTGGTGTGCACCTGTGGTCACAGCTACTTGGAACGCTGAGGCAGAAGGACTGCTTGAGCCCAGAAGGTCAGGGCTATAGTGAACCATGTTCATGCCATTGTACCCCACTTGGGTGACAGAGCAAGGCCCTGTCTCAAAAAAAAATAATAATAAATTAAAAAGTACCTTCCATAGAATGGATCTTTCTCACTCACACCCCCATTTCATTTGGTATACTAACTGAATAAAAGCACAACACTTGGTCCAGAGAAGCAGAACTACCCCTGATACTAAACTCATAGAGATATTTCCGCATGAATTCTCCTAGAGAAACCATTATGATAGTAAATATGAGGGTAATTTGCATTGTGCTGTTTCTTATGGTCTAACTCAGGGTATTCAATCTTTTGACTTCTCTGGGCCACATTGGAAGAAGAAGAATTGTCTTGGGCCACATACAAAATACACTAACACTAATGATAGATGATGAGCTAAAAAAACAAATTGCAAAAAAAATTCTCATAATGTTTTAAGAAAGTTTACAAATTTCTGTTAGGCCATATTCAAAGCTGTTCTGGGCCACATGCAGCCTGTGGGCTGCAGTTTGGACAAACTTGGTCTAACTCAAGATAAGCCTATGGAATAATACCACAGAACCACCTCCAGTAAAACCTGTTTGTTTAATTGGCTAAACATGGTAGAATGTAACAATGAACAGCTTAATTTTTTCTATCACTCTTCAAACATAAAGATCCTCTTTTCCCCATGCCTTGGCAAATCCCTTAGCTTCCCAGTCCTGTTGAGATATTAGAACAATTAGATATTCAGGTATGTCAGAAGTCCAGTTCAAATCAAAACTTCCATTTCTCATTCAACTGAATCTTCTCTCCTTCCCTCAGCTTGGGCCTGACTCATAGTTGGAAAGGATAAGGGAAGAAACCATCTATTCTTTCATTTTCTTTGTTTCACCTCCTCTCCTGCCCCTCATCTTCATGATTTTTTAATCAGGGAAGGTGGAAGATGGATTAAAAGAAAGGAACTTTAAAAATATTTGGTGCTATTTAAAGTGCTCTCTTAGCTACTGAATGTCCTTTGTTATAACATGTCTAAATGCTGGCTCTTTCAGGAGCCTCTGCATCTTACCATTTCTGCCAATGTACTCACTGGCTAACCCTCTGAGACCACCCCCTTCCCTTAGTACTTGCACTACAGAATACAACCTACATAGATTTTCTGTTTGGGTTCCTCCTGGAAATTTTTCCTTGGGTTCTTTCTAGAATAGTTGTTTCCAGCCACCTTGCTAGTGAATGTCCATTTAGCCTCAATAGTGATGCACTCTTGCCTAAGAAGATATGCAGCTTGGTCCTACTGCTGAACTCTTTTTTCTTGCTGCTTCAGCAGATTCTGGGACAATGTTGCTTTGGTAAAGGATGCTGTTGAAGAGATTTAGCATTGGCCCAAAGGCAGACCAGTTGCTCACTTTGAGCACTGAGTGAAGGATGCTAAGGTGGCTCCTTATGTATGAAGCTATCTTTGGAAAGAGATCAGGATGTTAAAATATAACTAGAAAGGCCTATATGTATTAGGACTATTCTAAAAGCTTATAACAGAAAATACAACTCAAACTGACTTAAGTGAAAAGAAAATCCTTCTTCGGACTTTGTTACAGAAAAAGACTACTGTGGGGTTAGCTTCAGGCACAGCTTGATGCAGGGATTAAAACTGTGTCCTCAGGAGCCAGTTTCTCTTTCTCCCTCTTTCTGTCTCTTTGAGCTGGTTTTTCTGGGTGGGCTCCAATCTACACAGGATCTCCTGTCATGGCAACACGGTGGCTGTAGCAACTGCAATCTCATGGCCTTTCAACATTGAATCTAGTGGAAAGTGAAAACTCAGACAAAAATACCCAAACTGAATCTCATTGGCTCTGACTGGAAATGTCTTGAGGGCATAGTACAATGACTATAGTCATTTTTAATTCCCCACAAAATTTAGTATTCTGTCTTATACACAATAGGTGCTCAAAATTGCCTATGGAATGAATGCACAAATGAATAAATGAATCTATAAGCCTTCACTGACACATTTAATAATAACTAACCAATTAATTAGTGAGACCCTAGAAAATGGGATGGTAAAAAGGTATCTTTTTATTGCAAGAGGACTGAAGTCAAGAATTAATCAGTTTTAGCTAGAGTCTATTGTAGTCTAGATGTTATGTGTATGTGTGTTTTTCTTGAGAGAAGGTTGATAGTTTTTCTTCCTTTTGTCAGATATAGCAGGAAGAGATCTAGTAAGAGGCACAACCAAAGAGAACTATGTTGTGGTGGACTACTACAGGGAATTCTGTGGGTAACGAAGACTGTGGAATGCCTTAGACATGGAAGAGAAGACCTAGAAAAATAGCACTGAAGGGAAGGAGTCCCTGAAAAGGGCAAGGAGGAACACCAGGCCAGGTTATAACAAACCCATGAACTTAGGGCATCAGGACAACCTAAGGTTTCCCATTCACTAGGTAAGGTTCCCATTCACCTTGAGAAAGTTACTTAAAATCTCTAAGTCTCGGTTCTGTCATCTAGAAAATGAGAATAATCATAACCACTTACCTATTTTCCTATTTTCATAGGATGGTTGAATTTAATCATAACCACTTGAATTTAATCATAACCACTTACCTATTTTCCTATTTTCATAGGATGGTTGAATTTAAAAACTGAGAGGCTTTGGGATTAGACTGCCTGGGTTCAAATCTCAGTTCTACCTTTAACCTCTCTAAGCCTATTTTCTTTATCTTTGTATTAAGAATAATTAATACCTACCTCACAGACTGTGGTGAGGTTTAAATGAAACACGATATAAAACATACTTAGAATAAGACCTGGCATATGACAATTAATTATTGCTGTATTATTCATTTATTCCTTCATTCAGCAAATAGCTGTTGAGTATCTACTATGTGCCTGATACTGTTTTAAGCACTTGTGAAACACAGATGAACAAAACAGACAAGATTTACCCTCATGGAACTTCTAGTAGAGGAGACTGACAAGAAATATTAAGCTTAATTATAACTATGCACTATTGTATTTTATTTTATTTTTTAATTTTATTATTATTATACTTTAAGTTTTAGGGTACATGTGCACAATGTGCAGGTTTGTTACATATGTATACATGAATTATGCACTATTTTAAAAGGTGATAATTGCTACAGAAATAAAAATGGAGCAGGTGAGGGAGTTAGGGAATTGAGAGGAGAATGTAGGTGGAGTTAACTAATGTAAATAGAAGAGTCACAACGAAGCCCATTGAGAAGGTAACCTTGAAAAGAGTTGAGGTAGCTCACCAAGAGCATATCTGGAAAGCAATGTTCCAGGTAGAGGGGACAGCCATTGCAAAGCCCCATAAGTGAAAGCATGCTCAGTGTGTCCTAGGAACAGCAAGGCGACTGCTTTAGCTATAGCGTGGTGAGCTAGGGAGAGAGTGCTAGGAAATGACCCAGAGAAATAATGGTAGGCCAGATCATGGAGGACCTTGTAATTAATTAGAAGGACTTTGAATTTTTTTTTCCAAGATAGAGTCTTGCTGTGTTGCCCAGGCTGGAGTGCAGTGGCATGATCTCAGCTCACTGCAACTTCCACCTACTGGGTTCAAGCAATTCTCCCTGCCTCAGCCTCCTGAGTAGCTGGGATTACAGGTGCCCACCACCATGCCCACTAATTTTTGTATTTTTTAGCAGAGACAGGGTTTTGCCATGTTGGTCAGACTGGTCTTGAACTCCTGACCTCAGGTGATCCATCCACCTTAGCCTTCCAAAGTGCTGGGATTACAGGCATGACCCACCGCGCCCAGCCAGGACTTTGGATTTTACTTTACCTCAAATGGAAAGTCATTGGAGAGTGTTGAACTTAGGAGAGAAGCGATCTGATCTAGTTTTATCAGGATTGCTCTGGCTACTGTGTTGAAGAAAGACTGGGGGTGGAAATGAAGCAAGGGTGAAATCAAAGAGCCCTGTTAGAGGCTACCGCACATAACCCAGGTGAGCTATGATGGTCAATTTGACTGATAGTGGATTTGACTATGATAGCACATTTGACCAGCAATCATGGATTGAACTGTGTATTAGCAATGAGGGTGGTGATAAGTGGTCAAATCCTGGATATATTTTGAAAGCCAAGCCACAGAATTTCATGATGGATTAGATGAGTATAAGAGAAAGAGCCACGTTCTGAGTAGCCTGATAAAACCTTGCTTGTGTTCAAGAAACCCTTATTCTACTAAAAAATGGCAAAGCATAAGGGTAGTGATGCTAGCATATTGTTATAATTGTCTTATTTTATTATTCCTTGTTAATCTCTTACTTGGCCTAATTTATAAATTAAACTTCATCATAAGTATGTATGTATAGGAAAAAATATATAGTATACATACGGTTCAGTAGTTTCAGCAGTTTCAGGCATCCACCAGGGATCTTAGAACATATCCCTCAAAGATAAGGGGGAACTACTGTAGTTTGCCAGGGCTGCCATAACAAAATATCCCAGACTGGGTGGCTTAAACATTAGAAATTTATTTTCTCACAGTTCTGGTGGCTGAAAGTCCAAGATCAAGATGTCGGTAGGGTTGGTTCCTTCTGAAATTTCTCTCCTTGGCTTGCAGATGGCTGCCTTCTTGCTTCACATGGCCTTTCCTCTGTGCCAGCGCACCCCCGATATTTATCTTCTTATAGGTTCACCAGTCATAATGAATTACAGCCCACCCTAACAATCCCATTTTGACTTAATTACCTCCTAAAAGGTTCTATCTCCAAATACAGTCACGTTCTAGTACGTGGGTTAGGGCTTCAACATACCTCTTTGGAGAAGACACAATTGAACCCACTCCCAGGATTTAGGGCAATGGGTTGACCACTGAAGGAACAGGGTAAACTCTTAAGTTAAATGGCTGACAGCCAAGCCCTGTCCTGCTCCTCATGTCATTATGCTAAAATAATGTTATAGTCTGAGCTTGCTTGATTGGTAGACCATGTCCTACCTTCTCCTTATAAATACACAGTCTATGAAAATCTAACAAAAACACATATAGTAGATATCAAATTGCTCCTAATTCTACTCCTGTATTTACATTATTTCTGGGTTATGTGGACACACTTTAGCTAACATAGTATTGCTTTGTCTAAAGAAAATAATTTGGTTGTGTTTGCTTTGTCTTCTTAAAAATTTTGAAAGATGCTTCAGCTGCCTCGGGTGATACTTCATAGCAAAAATAGAGTGCATGTTATTATATGAATATATTGTGGAAAATTTTGAATGCATAAACTTAGTGTGTTCAACATTTATTTTGAGTGAATATTTGACACATTAAATAAAATTATCTGGTGCACAACATAGAAAATTCTGATTTTTAAAGTAAATTTTTTCTAGGGTCTGCCTTCTTTATTCTCTGTTTCATTTGCTTCAATATAGATTTTCAAAAATTTCTCAAGACACCTTCCACTTTTCTAACTAAATCTTTTACCACTTATATATTTTTATTCCCATGTACAACAATGTAAATAAGAAAAACAAGTTTTGCTACACTGTGCCCAGGGTACCTACAAATAGAGCATTAGGTTGAAGGTGTTTTGTTCTTGTTCTGGAAATTACTTTAATAACTGATTTTCTAAGGAAATATAATATCAGTGATTATTTACAGTAGTTCCCCCTTATCTGCAGGGCATATGTTCCTAGATGCCTAGTGGATGCTTGAAACCAAAGGCAGTATTAAACCCTATATACAATATATTTTTCCCCATACATACATATCTATAATAAAGCTTAATCTATAAATTAGGCATAATAGGACACTAACAATGACCAATAATAGAATAATTACAATATATTGTTCTCAATTTCACAGAAGATTTGTTCCTACTGTAGATCTTAGCAACCTCAGATTTGTCCTTTCCTTGTTAAGTCACAACCTTTCACCTTTTCACTTGAAGCACTTTATGGCTTCTCTTTGCCATATCTAAATTGTCAGCATCACTACTCTTGCACTTTGGGGCCATAATTAAGTAAAATAAAGGTTACTTGGACACAAGAACTGTGATACTGTGACAGTCAGTCTGATAACCAAGATGGCTACTAAGTGACTCACAGGCAGAGAGTGTAGACAGCATGGACACATTGGACAAAGAGATGATTTGTGTTCTGCTTGGGACAGAGTGGAACAGTGGAAGATTTCATCATGCTACTCACAACAGCACATAGTTTAAAACTTATGAATTGTTTATTTCTGGAACTTTCCATTTAATATTTTTGGGCCACAGCTGACTGTGGGTAACCGAAACCATGGAAGGCAAAAACGTAGATAAAGGGGGCACTACTATGTTGGCCATTTACCATGTGTAGGCACTCTGCTAGGGACCTCAACATCCTTTCCACAACCTGTAAGGTAAGTGAAAGTTCCCACATTTTGGAGGAGGAAACTGAAGCTTAGGGAAGTTAAGTGCCTTTCCAGGGCCACGCAGCAGTAACTGGTAGAGCAGAGACTTAATCTCACATTTGTCTGGTTCTAATGGCTATATATTCTGCCTACACTGCCTCACTAAGGTTTCCGAACCTACATGCTACTAAGAGACCACACATGACCTGGAACAGCTGTGACAACTTATATGTGAAAAGCACAGTTTTTCATAAACCAAAGACCCTTCACACCAAAGCAGAGTGTCTTCTCTTAGAAAATACAATGATTGGTATTTTGGAACATTCCTAGAAATTGATCCAGCAGAAAACATCTAAGCTTTTTCTGATCTATTTCTAGTGTCTGTATAACAATGTTATAAGTGTAACCCCAGGGCTGTAGCCCACACACTTATTATGTATCCTAAACCCCAAAAAATAGTGGTTTTCCTTTGTCCTAGCCTCTAATGGTGTGAGCTCAATGTGGCTGATGTATTGGCACTCAGATTGCAATGTGACGAGGGTTATTGTCTCAATCCATTTTGTACTGCTATAACAGAATGCCTGAGACTGAGCAATTTATATAGAACAGAAACTTATATCCTTACAGTTCTGGGGGCTGGAAAGTCTCAGATCAAGGTTCTGACATCTAGTGAGAGCCTTCTTGCTACATCATCCCATGGTGGAAGGGGCAGAGAGAGGGTTAGGGAAACAGCAAGAGGGAACCAAACTCATCCTTTAATAAGGAACTTACTCCCATGATAATGGCATTAATCCATTAATAAGGGCAGTGCCCCCATGACCCAAACATCTCCCATTAAGCCCTACCTTTCAACACCACTGCATTGGGGAATCAAGTTTCCAACTCATGAGTTTTGGGGGATACATCCAAACCATGGCAGTTACCCATTCAAAAATTGATGCATAAACAAACAAAGGTTCCTCTAAAACATTCACTTATTTGTTAAAACAACCAGCATCAGAAGCTACATGTACATAAGAATTAAACCTCTCATAACTGAAAGCAATCAGAAATGGTATATAGTCCAGGATCCCTAGGATCTTGTTCTATTCCATATTTCCTGAATACCTAAGATGAATTATACATCAAATAATTGCCCCAGAGTTATAATAAGTAAAGTAATAAGGGTTAAATCCTAGAAATAATGAAACTACACAGCTGGCTCTCCTTGTGGGTATCTTAAAGGATGAGTGTGAGTTCATCAAGAATGGTAGGGAGGAAGGAAGCATTCCAGGACGAGGGAATGGCTGGTGTGAAGTATGAAGCCATTAAACGGTGTGGCAGCTTTCAAAGAACTGTAAGTGACTAGGCTGGCATGTAGAATATTGTCACCCAGGATTACCAACAAAGTAGAGTCTAAAATATAGGCTTTTTTTGTGCAATATTGACAGTTTTGTTTTATTATTTCCAAAGATTATCAACTTACAACCTTGAGACTAAGAACACTTATCAAAGGAAACATTGGTTAAGATGTTATTGTAAAAAATGTATTTACTTAAGATTAAATGTACCCACCAACTTTATCAAAATTACCTATAACTAAGACATTGGAGATCTATCTCTAGCAAACATAACAATACTAAAATGAGGTGGGGCCGGGTGCGGTGGCTCACGCTTGTAATCCCAGCACTTTGGGAGGCCGAGGCGGGCGGATCACAAGGTCAGGAGATGGAGACTATCCTGGCTAACACGGTGAAACCTCGTCTCTACTAAAAATACAACAACAACAACAAAAAATTAGCTGGGCATGGTGGCAGGTGCCTGTAGTCCCAGCTACTTGGGAGGCTGAGGCAGGAGAATGGTGTGAACCCGGGAGGCGGAGCTTGCAGTGAGCCGAGATCACACCACTGCACTCCAGCCTGGGTGACAGAGAAGACTCCGTCTCAAAAAAATAAAAAATAAAAAATAAATAAATAAATAAATAAAATAAAATAAGGCATAGATTCCCTTAAAATTAGGAACATAACTAAGGCATTCCTTTCTACAAACGAAAAAAAAACAAAAACAAAAACTTTAAAATCTAGTGCATAAATTCAATATTACATTTCAAACTCCTAGCCAGAAGATATATGCTCCTACAAAATTCCAGCCAGAATGGGTACAGTGTGTAGAAAGATGAAGAAAAATAAATGAATTATAGACCTATTTTTCTACCAAAAGAAAAAAAAACACTAGAGATCACTGTGCACTCTGGCTACAAAACACCTAAAAATGCAAGAAAAAAAGGATAAATGGATAAAATATTCTTTTTTTTTTTTTTTTTACATTAAGTTCTGGGATACAAGTGCAGAACATGCAGGTTTGTTACATAGGTATACATGTGCGATGGTGCTTTGCTGGACCTATCACCCCAACATCTAGGTTTTAAGCCCTGCATGCATCAGGTATTTGTCCTAATGTTCTCCCTTCCCTTTCCCCCCACCCCCCAACAGGTCCCAGTGTGTGATGCTCCCCTCCCTGTGTCCATGTGTTATCATTGTTCAACTCCCACTTGTGAGTGAGAACATGCAGTGTTTGGTTTTCTGTTCCTGTGTTAGTCTGCTGAGAATGATGCTTTCCAGCTTCATCCATGTCCCTCCAAAGGACATGAACTCATTCTTTTTTATGGCTGCATAGTATTCCATGGGGTACATGTGCCACATTTTCTTTATCCAGTCTATCATCGATGGGCATTTGGGTTGGTTCCAAGTCTTTGCTATTGTAAATAGTGCTGCAGTAAACATACATGTGCATGTGTCTTTACAGTAGAATGATTTATAATCCTTTGGGTATATACCCAGTAATGGGATTGTTGGGTCAAATGGTATTTCTGGTTCTAGATCCTTGAAGAATTGCCACACTGTGTCCCACAACGGTTGAACTCATTTACACAGTGTAAAAGCATTCCTGTTTTTCTACATCCTCTCTCCACATCTGTTGTTTTCTGACTTTTTAATGATCGCCATCCTAACTGGCATGAGATGGTATCTCATTGTGGTTTTGATTTGCATTTCTCTCATGACCAGTGATGACGAGCCTTTTTTCATGTTTGTCGGCTGCATAAACGTCTACTTTTGAGAAGTGTCTGTTCATATCCTTCGGCCACATTTTGATGGGGTTGGTTTTTTCTTGTAAATTTGTTTAAGTTCACTGTACATTCTAAATATTAGACCTTTGTCAGATTGATAGATTGCAAAAATTTTCTCCTATTCTGTAGGAATACTCTGATGGCAGTTTCTTTTGCTGTGCAGAAGCTCTTTAATTAGATCACATTTGTCAATTTTGGCTTTTGCTGCAATTGCTTTTGATATTTTAGTCATGAAGTCTTTGCCCATGCCTACGTCCTGAATGGCATTGCCTAGGTTTTCTTCATGGTTTTTATGGTTTTAGGTTTTATATTTAAGTCTTTAATCCAACTTGAGTTAATTTTGTATAAGGTGTAAGGAAGGGGTCCAGTTTCAGTTTTCTGCATATGGCTACCCAGTTTTCCCAGCAACATTTATTACATAGAGAATCCTTTCCCCATTGCTTGTTTTTATCAGGTTTGTCAAAGATCAGATGGTTGTAGATGTGTGGTGTTATTTCTGAGGCCCCTGTTCTGTTCCATTGGTCTATATATCGTTTTGGCACCAGTACCATGCTGTTTTGGTTACTGTAGCCTTGTAGTATAGTCTGAAGTCAGGTAACGTGATGCCTCCAGCTTTGTTCTTTTTGCTTAGGATAGTCTTGGTTATACAGGCTCTTTTTTGGTTCCATATGAAATTTAAAGTAGTTTTTTCTAATTCTGTGAAGAAAGTCAATGGTAGCTTGATGGGAATAGCATTGAATCTATAAATTACCTTGGGCAGTATGGCCATTTTCATGATATTGATTCTTCCTATTGATAAGCATGGAATTTTTTTCCATTTGTTTGTGTCCTCTCTTATTTTCTTGAGCAGTGGTTTGTAGTTCTTTTCGAAGAGGTCCTTCACATCCCTTGTAAGTTGTATTCCTCGGTATTTTATTTTCTTTGTAGCAATTGTGAATGGGAAGTTCACTCATGATTTGGCTCTCTGCTTGTCTATTATTGGTGTATAGGGATGCTTGTGATTTTTGCACATTGATTTTGTATCCAGAGACTTTGCTGAAGTTGATTATCAGCTTAAGGAGTTTTTGGGCTGAGACAATGGGGTTTTCTAAATATACAATCATGTCATCTGCAAACAGAGACAATTTGACTTCCTCTCTTCCAGTTTGAGTACCTTTTATTTCTTTCTCTTGCCTGATTGCCCTGGACAGAACTTCCAATACTATGTTGAATAGTAATGGTGAGAGAGGGTATCCTTGTCTTTGCCAGTTTTCAAAGGGAATGCTTCCAGCTTTTCCCCATTCAGTATGATATTGGCTATGGGTTTGTCATAAATAGCTCTCATTATTTTGAGGTATCTCACATGAACACCTAGTTTATTGAGTTTTTAGCATGAAGTGGTGTTGAATTTTATCAAAGGCCTTTTCTGCATTTATTGAGATAATAATGTGGTTTTTGTCTTTGGTTCTGTTTATGTGATGGACTACATTTATTGATTTGTGTATGTCGAACCAGCCTTGTATCCCAGGGATGAAGCCGACTTGATTGTGGTGGATAAGCTTTTTGATGTGCTGCTGGATTCGGTTTGTCAGTATTTTATTGAGGATTTTTGCATTGATGTTCATCAGGGACATTGGCCTGAAATTTTCCTTTTTTGTTGTCTCTGCCAGGTTTTGGTGTCAGAATGATGCTGGCCTCATAAAATGAGTTAGGGAGGAGTCTTTTTCTATTGTTTGGAATAGTTTCAGAAGGAATGGTACCAGCTCCTCTTTGTACCTCTGGTAGAATTTGGCTGTGAACCCATCTGGTCCTGGGCTTTTTTTGGTTGGTAGGCTATTAATTACTGCCTTAATTTCAGAACTTGCTATTGGTCTATTCAGGGATTCTACTTCTTCCTGATTTAGTCTTGGGAGGGTGTACGTGTCCAGGAATTTATCCATTTCTTCTAGATTTTCTAGTTTATTTTCGTAGAGGTGTTCATAGTATTCTCTGATGGTAGTTTGTATTTCTGTAGGATCAGTTGTGATATTCCCTTTATCATTTTTTATTGCATCTATTTGATTCTTCTCTCTTTTCTATTAGTCTGGCTAGCGGTCTATTTTATTGATCTTTTTAAAAAAACAGCTCCTGGATTCATTGATTTTTTGAAGGGTCTTTCATGTCTCTATCTCCTTCAGCTCTGCTCTGATCTTCATTATTTCTTGTCTTCTAGCTTTTGAATTTGTTTGCTCTTGCTTGTCTAGTTCTTTTAATTGTGATGTTAGGGTGTCAATTTTAGATCTTTCCTGCTTTCTCCTGTGGGCATTTAGTGCTATAAATTTCCCTCTAACACTGCTTTGGCTGTGTTCCAGAGATTCTGGTACATTGTGTCTTTGTTCTCATTGGTTTCAAAACACATCTTTATTTCTGCCTTCATTTCATTATGTACCCAGTAGTCATTCAGGAGCAGGTTGTTCAGTTTCCATGTAGTTGTGCAGTTTTGAGTGGGTTTCCTAATCCTGAGTCCTAATTTGATTGCACTGCAGTCTGAGAGACTGTTTGTTATGATTTCCATTGTTTTGCATTTACTGAGGAGTGTTTTACTTCCAATTATGTGGTCAATTTTAGAATAAGTGCGATGTGTTGCTGAGAAGAATGTATATTCTCCTGATTTGGGGTGGAGAGTTCTGTAGATATCTATTAGGTCTGCTTGGTCCAGAGCTGAGTTCAAGTCCTGGATATTCTTGTTAATTTTCTGTCTCATTGATCTAATACTGACAATGGGGTGTTAAAGTCTTCCACTATTATTGTGTGTGAGTCTAAGTCTCTTTGTATGTCTTTAAGAACTTGCTTTATGAATCTGGGTACTCCTGTATTAGGTGCATATATATTTAGGATAGTTAGCTCTTCTTGTTGCATTGATCCCTTTACCATTATGTAATGGCCTTCTTTGTCTGTTTTGATCTTTGTTGGTTTAAAGTCTATTTTATCAGAGACTAGGATTGTAACCCTTGCTTTTTTTTTTCTTTGCATTTGCTTGGTAAATATTCCTCCATCCTTTTATTTTGAGCCTATGTGTGTCTTTGCATGTGAGATGAGTCTCCTGAAGACAGCACATCGATGGGTCTTGACTCTATCCAATTTGCCAGTCTGTGTCTTTTAATTGGGGCATTTAGCCCTTTTACATTTAAGATTAATATTGTTATGTGTGAATTTGATTCTGTCATTATGATGGTAGCTAGTTATTTTGCCCTTTACTTGATGTAGTTTCTTCATAGTGTTGATGTTCTTTACAATTTGGTATGTATTTGCAGTGGCTGGTACTGGTTTTTCCTTTCCATATTTAGTGCTTCCTTCAGGAGCTCTTCTAGGGCGGTCCTGGTGGTGACAAAATCCTTCAGCATTTGCTTGTCTGTAAAGGATTTGAATTCTCCTTTGCTTATGAAGCTTAGTTTGGCTGGATATGAAATTCTGGGTTGAAAATTCTTTTCTTTAACAATGTTGAATATTGGTCCCTACTCTCTTCTGGCTTGTACGGTTTCTGCAGAGAGATCTGCCATTAGTCTGATGGGCTTCCCTTTCTCAGAAACCTGACCTTTCTCTGTGGCTGCCCTTAACAATTTTTCTTTCATTTCAGCCTTGGAGAATCTGATGATTATGTGTCTTCATGTTGCTCTTCTCATGGAGTATCTTAGTGGTGTTTTCTGTACTTCCTGAATTTGAATGTTGGCCTGTCTTGCTAGGTTGGGGAAATTCTCCTGGATAATATCATGAAGTATGTTTTCCAACTTGGTTCCATTCTTCCCCTCACTTTCAGGTACACCAATCAGTCATAGGTTTGGTCTTTTCACACAGTCCCATATTTCTTGGAGGCTTTGATCGTTCCTTTTCATTTTTTTTCTCTAATCTTGTCTTCATGCCTTATTTCATTAAGTCGATCTTCAATTTCTGATATTCTTTCTTCTGCTTGATTGATTTGGCTATTGATACTTATGTATGCTTCACAAAGTTCTCATGCTGTGTTTTTCAGCTCCATCAGGTCATTTATGTTCTTCTTTAAACTGGTTATTCTAGTTAGCAGTTCCTGTAACCTTTTATCAAGGTTCTCAGCTTCCTTGCATTGGGTTAGAACATGCTCCTTTACCTCAGAGGAGTTTGTTATTACCTATTTTCTGAAGCCAACTTCTGTCAATTTGTCAAACTCATTCTCCATCCAATTTTGTGCCCTTGCTGGAGAAGAGTTGTGATCATTTAGAGAAGCAGCAGCATTGTGATTTTTGGAATTTTCAGCATTTTTTGTGATGGTTTTTACTCATCTTCATGGATTTCTCTACCTTTGATCTTTGAGGTTGATGACTTTTGGATGGGGTTTTTGTGTGGGGATCTTTTGTGTTGATGTTGATATTATTGTTTTCTGTTCGTTTTTCTTCTAACAGGCCCCTCTTCTGCAGGTCTGCTGCAGTTTGCTGGAGGTCCATTCCAGACCCTGTTTGCCTGGGCATCACCACTGGAGGCAGCAGAACAGCAAAGAATGCTGACTGCTCCCTTCTCTGGAAGCTTTGTCCCAGAGGCCACCTGCCAGATGCCAGCCAGAGCTCTCCTATAAGAGGTGCCTGTCGGCCCCTGCTGGGAGGTCTCTCCCAGTCAGGAGGCATGGGAGTCAGGGACCCACTTGAGAAGGTAGTCTGTCCCTTAGCAGAGCTTGAGCACTGTGCTGGGAGAATCCTCCCTGTCAGGATCCACTGCTCTCTTCAGAGCCAGCAGGGAGGGACATTTAAGTCCACTGAAGCTGCACCCACAGCCACCCCTTCCCCCAGGGGCTCTGTCCGAGGGAGATGGGAGTTTTATCTATAAGCTGCTGCCTTTCTTTCAGAGATCCTGCCCAGTGAGGGGTAATCTAGAGATGCAGTCTGGCCACAACCGCTTTGCCACACTGTGGTGAGTTCTGCCCAGTCTATACTTCCTGGCCTCCTTAGCACTGTCAGGGAAAAACTGCCTACACAAGCCTCAGTAATGGCGGATGCTCCTCTCACACCAAACTCCATCATCCCAGGTCAACTTCAGATTGCTGTGCTGGCATTGAGAATTTCAAGCCAGTGTTTCTTAGCTTGCTGGGTTCCGTGGGAGTGGAACCCACTGAGTGAGACCACTTGGCTCCCTGGCTTCAGCTCCCTTTCCAGGAAAGTGAACGGTTCTGTCCTGCTGGGGTTCCAGGCACCACTCGGTTGGAAATGCAAAAATCACTGGCCTTCTGCATAGGTCTTGCTAGGAGCTGCAGACCAGAGCTGTTCCTATTTGGCCATCTTGCCAGATTTCAATATACGCTTTTTGTTGTTGTTGAGTTCTTATTGTTTATATTCCTTTACTAGTTGTGATTTTTTTCTTCAGCCCACAACTAACATTACGATAGTTGTATTATTTTTTTAACTACCCTAGTATTTTCTTTATATTTTATTTATATATTTTTTAAATCCTAAGAAGTATTCTATATTTATTCACATATTTCCCCATTCATCTTCATTCCTTTCTACATTTCCATGTTTATCTCTTGAATTATTTTCTTTTGCGGGAAGTGTTTTTCTTTTGCTAGAATAATTTTCTTCTGTATCTAGCTTTTTATTTTTGTTTTGTTTCATTTTATTTTTGGTGCATGTCTGCTGCTGATGATTTCTTTCAGTTTTTGTTTGTCTGGGAATGTCTTTTTCCTTTACATTTGAAGGATAGTTTTTCTGGGAATAGAATTCTAGGTAAACAATTATTTCCTTATCAGCCACTTATTTAAAGATGTAATTCAACTGAATTCTGGCTTCCATCATATCTATTGAGAAGTCAGATGTCAGTCCTAAAATTGTTTTTTGTTTTTGTTTTTGAAAGTACTATTTTCCTCTGGGTGCATTTAATATTTTCTCCTCATGTTTGATTTTCAGCATTTTAGTATGATATGTATTTGTCCACTTTGCATTATTATAAAGGAATAATCTGAGATGGGGTAATTTATAAAGAGAAGTGTTTTATTTGGCTCATGGTTCTGCAGGCTCTAACAGCATGGCACCAATGCGAGCTCAGCTTCTGGTAAAGTCTCAGGAAGATTTTACTCGTAGCGGAAGGCAAACACAGGGCAGGCATGTCAACATGGTGAGACAGAGCAAGAGGGAGGCAGGGAGGAGGTGCTAGGCTCTTTAAACAACCAGTTCTTACATGAACTAATAGAGCAAAACCTCACTAATCATGAAGGGCATGGCACCAAGCCATTCATGACGGATCCACTCCCATGACCCAAACACCTCCCACTAGGTCACACCTCCAACGCTGGGGATCACATTTCAACATGAGATTTCAGAGGACAAATATCCAAACTATATCAACATGCATGTGTGTAGTCTTTGTAGTTATTCTGCTTGGGTTTCATTAAACTTCTCTAATCTTTGAGCTGAGATCTTTCACTAGTTTTCAAAATTTCTTGATCTTTATCTTGTCAAATATTGCCCCTGCCTAATTGTCTCTCCTATCTTTCTGAGACTCCAATTATATGTACATTAAAAGTTCTTACTATGTATTATATATCCTTCATGCTGTCTTACAAATATTTTCTTTCTTTTTGTTCTCAGTTCTTTAGTTTGGATATTTTCTATTGGCCAATTAAAAAAAGTTTTTTGAATCTTAGCGATGTTCAGTATGTTATTAAACCCATTAACTGACTTTTAATTTCTGTAATTCTATTTTTCAATTCTAGAATTTCCATTTGTTCATTTTTAAATAGTTTTGAGATGGAATTTGCATTCCAAATAATTCATTTTTTTAAGTATATAATTCATTGGTTTTAAATATACTCATGAAGCTGTGTAATGCTTACCACTGTCTAATTCTAGAACATTTTTTATCACCTCAAAAGAAACTCCACACCCATTAGCAGTCACTCCCATTCCCTTTCCCTATCTCTTCCCTCTTTACCCCACCCCCAGACAACTATTAATCTACTTTCTGTCTATATAGATTTGCCCATCTAGAGCTTTCATATAAATCAGATCATACAATATGTGGTCTTCTGTATCTGGCTTCTTTCACTAAGACAAGATTTTCAAGGTTTATACATTTATCAATTGATGAACATTTGGATTGCTTTCATTTTTTGGCTATTATAATAATGATGCCATTTTATTTGTGAACAAGTTTTTCTGTGGACATATGTTTTCATTTTCTTTAAGGTATAAACCAGGGAATGGAACTGTTGGATCATATGGTAACTCTATACTTAACTATTTAATAATTGCCAAACTTTTTCAAAGTGGCTGTACCATTTTACATTCCCACTAGCAGTGTATTAGGGTTTCAGTTTCTCCATATCCTTGTCAACATTTCTCACTTTCTCTTTTTTATTATAGTCATCCCAAGTGGGAGGTGGCATCTCATGTCCATTTTGTCTGATATTATTGTAGCCACTCCAGTTCTCTTTTGGGAACTGCATTGAATGGTATATCATTTTCCAATCTTTCAGTTTCAACTTATTTGTATATTTGAATCTAAAGTGTGTCTCTTGGAGACAACATATAGTTGGATCATTTTTTCAATTCATTCTACCAATCTCTACTATTTGATCAGAGTGTTAACAATTACAATTTACAATTAACATAATTATTAATAAGGTAGAATTTATGTTTGCATTTTGGAATTTGTTTTCTGTATGTATTACATCTTCTTTTTGTTCCTTTATTCTATTACTGTTTTTCATGTTAAATAGATATTTTCTAATATACCATTTTAATTCTCTTGTTTTATTTTACTATATATTTCTAAGTTATTTTCTTAGTGGTTACCCTAGGGATTTCAATTAACATCTTTAAAAAATATTTTTACAAGTAATTTTTAAAAACGTTATTATTCCCCAAAGGGGGTGCACCATTCCTGGAGGTACTGCAATACCAGGTCGATGCCTGGAGTGGACAGAGTAAGCTCCTATCCCATCTCCCTGCTCCAAAAACCCATTTAATATAGTATCCTCAGATAGAGGACATATCAGATATTAAACTTATAAGAACAGATAATACACTTGATCTTAGCCAGAACGCTGAGAGGTGATCAAAACAATTGATTTTTTTTTTAGAAAGAAGTGGGGTCTCACATGTTGTCCAGGCTAGTCTCAAACTCCTGGGCTCAAGCCATCCTCTCACCTCGGCCTGCCAAAGTGCTGGGATTTAGGCATGAGCCACCACTCCCGGCCCTCAATTAATAACTTAAGATAATCTAGTTCATATTAACTTAATTTCATAGCCTACAAAAACTATGCTTCATTTCTTCCTTCCATTATTCTATCATGAATATGGCACCTTTTTGTGTTACAAGCCCATTGACACAGTTTTATAATTATTGCTTTATGCAGTTGGTTGTCTTTTAAATCAGAAGATAAGAGAAATAAAAATATACTTATTCTGTTCTTTATATTTACCTACACATTTATCTTTATTGGTACTTTTTATTTCTTCATACAAATTTGAGTTACTATCTAGTACACTTCGCTTTTAGCCTGAAGGACTTCCTTTAGTAGCTAGTGATTTAGTTTTATTTATTTGAGAGTATCATAAGTTCCCCTTTGTTTTTGAAGGGTAGATTTCCTGCATATAGAATTCTTAGTTTTCTTTCAACACTTGTATATATGTCATCTCACTATCTTCTGGCCTTTATAGTTTCTGATGAGGAATTAGTTGTTAATCTTATTGAGGTTCTCTTGTATATAATGAGTCACTTTTCTCTTGCTTTCAAGATTCTCACCCTAAAGTCAGCTGATTAGCAAAGAAAAAATTTTATTAATTAAAAAGATTTGCTCATTGTCTTTAGCTTGTAACAGTTAAATGTAATTTTTCTAGTAGTGACTCCTTGAATTTTCCTAGTTGAAGTTCTTTGACTTTCTTGAATGTATAGACTTATATTTTTTAAAATTCAGGTTTGAAAAGGTTTTGGCTATTAACTTTTCAAATGTCCTTTCTTCCCCTTTCTCTCTCTCTTCCCTTCTGGGACTTCCACTATGCACATGTTGGTACACTTGATGGTGTCTCAAGGGTCTCTGAGTCTCTGTTCATTTTTTCTTTTACCTTTTTTTCTTTATGTTCTTCAGATTGGATAATCTCATTGACCTGCCTTCAAGTTTAGTGATTCTTTCTTCTGCCAGTTCCAATCTGCTGCTGAACCCCTCTCATGAATATTTTATTTCATTATACTTTTCAAATCCATAATTCCTATGTGGTTCTTACTTATAATTTGTAGTATTATTAATGATACTCTCTATGCATTGAGTCATCATTCTCATACTATATTTAGAAATGGCTTTCATTAATTCTGTAAACATATTCGTAATAGTTGACTTAAAGTCTTTGTATAGTAAGTCCAATGTCTTGACTTCCTCAGGGATAACTTCTATTGACTGCTTTTTATCCTGTGTATGGGCAATAGTTTCCTATTTCTTTGTGTGTCTCATAATTTTTGTTGAAAACTGGACATTTTGAATAATACAGTTTTACAGATTCTTCTTCTCCCCATGGTTTTTTTGTTATTGCTGTTTTTGTTTTTGCTGTCACTGTTGCTGTATGTTTGCTTAGTGACTTTCCTAGACTAATTCTGTATAGTCTATAGTCTTTGTTGTGTATGGCTTTGCTCTGTTAGCTTAACAGTCAACTAATTGTTGAACAGAGATTTTCCTTAAATGCCTTAAACCAATAGATCCCCCAGAACACAGCAGGTTCTGTGTTTGTGTTGGGGCATGTCTTCAGTGCTCTAGCGAGAAGTTTACAACTTTGTCTTAGCCTCCATTTCTTGCTCATGAAGAGCCTAAAGGTCAGCCAGAGGTGATAGATTAGGACTTTCTCAGTTTTTTTTTCTTTTTCTGGGGATGTGTACAGCTCTTTATATTTGCATGGCCTTTCAGATTTCCAGAAATATATTAGAGCTTTGTAAAGCTCCCTACAGATATCTCATTCCCCAATTTTTTTCTTTTATTTTTGGTCAGCCTTTTGTTAGCTTCAATTGTCAATGCCACCTCAGGCAGCTGCAATGTTAAACAATTAACTGATTGTTTTTGATAAATGCCATGTGGATACAGTTGTTCATACAGAGTAAGATTTACTTCAATCAGGTTAAATAAAGGCAAGCCCTGAGAATGAAGCTTTTCAGAAGCTGCTAAACAGGTTAAATAATGCCATTTCTCTAGAGATGGGGCTTTTAGGGAGCTCCAAATCGTTCTGTATCTTCCAGTGGCTGCTAAGCTACTGCTTTTTAAAACAGATAGTTAGAAAGCTCTTGGCTTTCACATCTTTTGTAGAGTAGAAGAGATGGAGATGGAATTAGGGCAAGAAAAAAGGTCACTGTTCTTAGCAAAATTCAGTCATTTTTAGGAAGTTTAGGAGCCTGACTGAAGTTCAGTCAAGCAAAGAGTGCTTGGGAAAAGCACTCCTGGATTGTCAAAAGCCTTTGGTTAATTTCCAGAATTCTGAAAAAGTTGATTGTGACAGTTCTTTTGCAAGTGTTCTCATTGCTTTTACGGAGGAGATTTTCTGAAGTCCTTACTCCACCATTTCGAAGGTTCCATATTCCTCCCCCTGATTTTTTTGCTTTTGAATAGATTTGAGTTTGTTGGTGAAATTCTGTCTTATCTATTTTCTTAAACATATAATTAAATGCTCATATTATTAATCATAATTATTTACAGTACTTGTGTGATAACTCCATATGTGGGCCACTTGTGGTTCTGTTTCTATCATCTGTTACCCCATTCTCATCCCCTCTGGTCCTGTTTCTTGATAATATCTGGTGAATTTGACTGAATAATGGACTTGTCAGTGAAAAATTATAGAATCCTGGGGTGATGGTATTTCCCTCTAGAGAGAATTCAACCTATTCTCTAGTAGACAACTAGAATAGAGCAAGTCACCCCAGTTCAATCAGAACTAACTTGAGGTAATGTTGTAGTTCTATTTTGCTAGCCTACTTCTGCTTCTACCCTAAACCTAGGATATAGCCTCCAAAAATATACTCTTGGATTTACCTAGGGACTTTCCTTCTTACTATGTACTAAACTTCAATTTTTGTCTCTTCAGCTGATGAGATTGCTGAAAATCCCACTTTGTTTTGCATTTGGCTTCTTGTCCTCTTGCACTCCGTAATTTAAGAATTTCACAAATGTCTTAGAAGATTGCCAAGTGATGGGATCACTTTTTCATACCTCCCTTTTCTCAGAAAACTTGTCCCTGAATGTTTTGTCTGCTTTGGTAGCCCTGAAATTCGGTTATGCCTTCCCAACCCAGTGAGATATGTTGGTTTCTCTGCCACTTGGCAGCTGTTCTCTGAATAGCATCTCAACTGAACAGGCAAGTCCCCCAAGGTGGAAAGCATCTTGAAGAATACTGAGCTCATTTCACTGACCTTCCATTTTTTCTTAGATCTTGATCCCTCATGTCCTTGCTGTTTGGAAATCTCTCTGATAACTTCAAAACAGGTGTTTTCTTTTAAAAAAATTGTCTTTTTTTCTAATTTTTCTCAGCAGAGTATAGCTCTGCTACAAGTTACTTAACAGAGGGGATGTCTTTGGTATTTTATTTTTCAGCATTATTTATTTAAGAACATGATTATTATACTCAAAATATACTCTCTTTCTTCTGCACTGCAAGCCAACCAGTCATAGTGCTCTGAATGAGATATTTGTGTCTCTGGCCTCTTACAACATATTCTTCTGTTGATATGTTCTAACTGTTCTGCCCAAGGCCTTGCTGTATCTAAGATTACCTTATTCCATGGTATGTTGCTCTTTGACAAGGGGTAGGAGGGGAAGAGTATAAAAATTTATATTTATATTGCCTTTGGCTTTAAACTGCCTAAGAGACCATAGAATTTTCTACTTCTTTCCCTTTATAAGTCCTCATCTTGAGTAATAAATATTGGTGACATCCAACTATGTTAAAGAAAAAATTATGTAATGATACTTGTTAAAGCACAGTAAGCCAGGCTTGATTCAGTACCATTTTGATAGTTATAGGGACCACTGCAATGGGATTTTGCAGTACGGAAGAGAGGTTGGGCTCAACTTTGAATAAAGTGCAGGCAAGTGGGAATTTATAGTCAAGTAGTTGGTTGAGGGTCAGTGAATGAAAAATGACTAAGAGGTAACATCAAGGGTGAGGGAGGTTCTGGCTAAACCAACCTAACAGGATTCTTGCTGAGGACAGGCATGGTGATTGGACATCACCCAGAGGATGATAGAGGATGAGGATCCTTATATTGAGGGTGATCAGATATTGAGGGTAGGGGGTTCTTGCTAAACTAACTTATTAGGGTTCCTGCTAACACTGGATTTTACAAGTACAAAGATAGGCCTAGGAGAAGGTTTAGGAGCCTGACTGAAGTTCAGTCAAGCAAAGACTCTTTGTCAACCATCACAGGAACAAAGTAATTTACTTGTCTTTTTTGTTCAGTTATCAGAGAAACCACTTTGATAATCACCCAAAGGTTTTTTGGAAAGTAATCTAGATTATAAATGTAGTATTTCTTACATTGATGTCACTGAAATTTCTTTTCCATAGAGGATATATTCTAAAATAATAAGAAAATTTTAAGTGACTCAAGTTCATAGATCTGGAGGTAGATCGGATCTTCTAGATCAGCTAAGGCAGCATATGCATTTAAAATATTAAAACACTGAATAAAACCCATTCAAGGGAGTATTAACTATTGTCTGCTTGGATCCTGAGATAGCAACAAGAAGCTTGCCTGTAATTAGATGTACAATTTAAGCAATGATCATATTACATTTGAAAAGGAGACCTCCTATAGACTGTCTTGCTCATTTATTGCATTTAGTCCTAACAACCTTTTCTATGTCTCCTTTTCATATATAGGCAATAAAGTAATACCAGATACCAAAATGACTGAACTTTCTATGCTATACATTAGTAAAGTAACAAACTCAAAGACTTAGCTAGGAGCACAGTATTTTTCTCCTTGATGACCACAGGGTATTTGTTTGGTATTGGTGGTAGCAATTCTTTTTGAATGAATGCGGTGCACTCTGGGACTTTCTGAAGATATACCTGTATTTGTAGATTGAATTCTGCCTTTTCACTTCCTATTCTTAAAGCCTGTCTTCTATACTTGAAACAACATATACAGGGAGGAAAAAGAAAGGGGAGAGGCCTACAAAGCTGTTTTACAGACAACTACATTAGCTGGTCAGTCAATATGGATCCATTAAATAAAAAGAGAAGCTCAGAAAAGCCACACTATAAATACGTCAGTTTATTTTGTGTCTTTCAGAATCAATACATCATCATATGTAGCAATTCCAAGGGAGCTATAGTTCCTGACTTACTAACTGGTGATGCAATAAACCTTTCCAAATTCTAGAGTACAGCATGGTGTGGAAAGACCAAACAATGAGCTGCCTCTGCCATTTGCTGCCTGCATAACCTGGGGAATAATTACATGACTTCGCTAAGCCTCAGTTTCCTCATATGTAAAATAAAGATAACAATCAGTGACCTGCTGCTATGATTTGAATGTGTCTCCTCCAAATTTCAGTTGTTGAAACTTAATGGCCAGTGTAACGGAATTAAGAGACAGGACCCTTAACAGGTGATGATTAGGCAATGAGGGCTCCTCCCTTACGAATGGGATTGAGGCCTTTGTAAAAGAGGTTTCACGCAGCATTCAACTCTCTTGCCTTTATGCCATCCACCATGTGAAGACATAGCGTTCCTTCCCTCTGGAAGATGCAGCCCTTGTTAGACAAGCAAACTTGTCTGCACCTTGATCTTGGACTTGCCAGCCTCCAAAACTGTGAGAAATAAGTTTCTGTTCTTTATAAATTACCTAATCTTAGGTATTTTGCTATAGTAGCATAAACAGACTGACAACTGCTAATCTCATAATGTGGCTCTGATGATTAACTGAGATTATATTTGTGAAAAGAATAATATGTAAGCTCCACTGAACTGAATGGTATTATTATAAGCTCCACTGAATTGAATGGTATTATTTTTTTTACAATTAGTGAATCTTTTACAAATTCTGATGTTTACCTCTGGAGTATTTTCCTGGACTCATAGTTTTGTCTTTTGTGCTTTTATAAAATAGAAAATTATGACATATGAGTACAAGTAAAATGAGTTAGTAGAAACCAGAAATTCTGTTGGAACCTTAGGCCAGTATTACACAGATTACATTACATTTACCACCAGGTAATTCAAGTGGTAAGTACATGAATATTTTTCTAATTTGTTAGTAATATTCATGTACAAGAAAAATATATAACCAGTACATCAAAACCATTATTTCACAGGTTTACAGCTAGCTGTCTATTTTCATGCTAATATGAAGTTTCCTATTTGAATAAATGTACTAAAAATGGAATCTAAAGAAAAACATTAAATGAATAATAGTACAAATACGGACAGGCAAAAAAAATCACAAAAACTTTTGTATGACTAAAGTTTGGGAAACATTTGTAGAACAAGTCATTCTAGTAGAACAACAATAAAGACCAAAAAGCAAACCAACCAACCAAATCCAGCCGCACCACCTGGCTCCTATTTAATAACATAATAAAGGTATGTGTAACAGATGGATAGTGACTTGCATCAAAGTGGGATGGATGCTGCAGGATTTGACAAACTATTTCCTGCCGCCATTTACTTGAGTAGCTCTATCCTGGCAGAAACAGAGTTTCCTGACATAGATGCTACCTACAGTAGTCACCTCTTATCTGTGACCTTGCTCTCTGAGGGCAAAAAACCGTGGTCTGAAAATAGTAAATGGAAAATTCTAGAAATAAGTAATTCAAAAGTCTTAAATTGAGTGCAGTTCTGAGTAGTGTTATGAAATCTCACACTTGTCCGGCCCCATCCTTCATCCTACCCAGCATGCGGATCACCCATTTCACTACCATCATCCATGCTGTCTATGCTCTCTGACCATGAGTCACTTAATAGCCATCTCCATTATCAGATGTTCTAGTACCACAGTGCTTGTGTTTGTCACCTTCATTTTACTTCCTATTGGCCCAAAGCACAAGCATAGTGTTTCTAGCAATTCAGATATGCCAAAGAGAAACCATAAAGTGCTTCCTTTAAGTGAAAAGGTGAAAGTTCTCGACTTCATAAGGAAAAACAATTGTATGCTAAGTTTGCTAAGGACTACATTAACAATGAAACCTTCTGTATTAGTCTCTTCTCACTCTGCTAATAAATACATACTTGAGACTGGATAATTTATAAAGGAAAGGAGGTTTAATGGACTCACAGTTCCACAAGGCTGGGGAAGCCTCGTAATAATGGCAGAAGATGAAGGAAGTACAAAAGGATTTCCTAACGTGGCGGCAAGGCAAGAGAGCTTGTGCATTGGAACTCCCATTTATTAAACGAGCAGATCTCATGAGACTTACCCACTACCACGATAACAGTATGGGGGGAACCGCCCTCATGATTCAATTCTCTCCACCTGGCACCACCTTTGACACATGGGGATTATTACAATTCAAGGTGAGATTTGGGTGGGGACACAGCCACACCGTATCACCTTCTATCTGTGACATTGTGAGAAATTTGTGCTAGTTTTGCTGTTGCACGTGAAACTGCAAAAGTTATGGCCATAGTACATGATAAGTATTTAGTGAACATGAAAAAGGCATTAAATTTGCGGGTGGTAGACATGAAAAGAAAACGTGTTCCAATTGATGACAAAATGTTGCAACAGAAAGCATTGAGACTATATGAAGACTTCAGCAAGCGATCCCCTGAAACAAGTGACACCAAGCCATTTACTGCAAGTAACGGATGGTTACATAGATTCAAAAATAGGTTTCGACTGACAAACATAAAAAATACTGAAGAGGTTGCATCTGGTGATGAAGAAGGTTCTGCTATCTTTCCAGCAGAGTTGAAGAAATAATTAGAAAGGATGCCATCTAAAGCAAATCTTCAAGTCTTCTGGAAGAAGATAAAACCTGCATTCATAAAAGTGCAAAGGAGGCACCAAGGCATAAAACATGGAACGACAGATGAACTCTGGTACCATATGGCAATGCTTCAGGGCATATGATAAAGCCAGGATAGTGTACAAAGCGAAGAACCCAGTACTCTTAAAAACAAAAAATTAACTGCCCGAGTTCTGGCAACATAATCAGAAAGCATGGGTAACAGTCATCTTGATTATGAAATAGTTCCACCAATGTATTATCCCAGAAATAAAAAAAAATTACTTGGAAGACAAAGAGTTGGAATTTAAAGTCCTGTTAATAAGAGACAATGCTCCTAGCCATCCTAAATCTGTCTGCTATAAAAAATGAAATGAAAATGTTCAGGTTGTGTTTTTGCCTCTGAACACAACCTCATTGCTTCAGCCTTTTACCATCATTCAGTTTGTCAAGGCTACATACACCTGCCTTGTATTTGATCACATTTGATCAGCAATTGATGTAGACCCTAATCTGGATGTAATCTGTTCTGGAAATCATTCACTATTACATATTCAGTAACATTCATCAAAGCTGCAATGGACAAATTAAAACCAGAAACTGCAAATGTCTGCTGTAAGAACTTATGGAGTAAAGTTGTGAATGATTTTAAAGGCTTTCTGGGAATTGATGAAGAAGTTAGGAAAATCATTCACACGGCAAGATAAGTTGGTCGAGGATTTGCCAACATACTTGATGAAGAAATGGAAGAACATATTGAAGGTTTTTCAACTATTACCAAATGAGGAATTGGAAGAACATGTTATCTACAAAGGAAAGGAAAGATGAAGAAACTGAAGCAAAACCAGCTGTGTGGGTATTACTGAAATTTGCCAAAGTGTTTCAAATTGCACAGACATCAAAGGACAAAATTATGGAATATGATCCTAGGATGGAATGCAGCATTAAAGTCACTGGTATGATCAAAGGATTACAACATCTGTGGCAACACTTTAATGAGTTAAAGAGACAATAACATTCTATTACAATGCTCTTCCAAAAGTTTTTGGCAAAAACAAAACAAAACAAAACAAAAACCTTCAACTATTGAGGATCCCCAAACATTGACATCATCTTCTCCTGACTTCCAACCATCCACATCGTCATGGCTCATTCATCCAGGATCACCCAAATCAGATGCTGCTCCTTCTGACGTATCCTTAGAAAGTCAATAGTAGCCTAAGGCTACTTTACAATGCCTGGGTCATTCGTCCCACTTTATCTCATCACGAATGCATTTTATTATCTCACGTTGGCACAAGAATGGTGAGTACAGTACAGTAAGATATTTGGAGAGAGAGAGAAAAGACCACATGCACATAACTCTTATTACAATATATTGTTATAATTGTTCTATTTTATTAGTTATTGTTTTTTATCTCTTACTGTTCCTAACTTGTAAATTAAACTTTATTATAAGTATATAGTATAGAAAAAAAGCATAGTGTGTATGTATGTGTGTGTGTACATATATATATACACATACATATATATACACATACATATATATATACACATACATATATACACATACATATATATATACACATATATATATACACACATACATATATATATATATATACACATACATATATATATATGGTTTGGTACTATCCACAATTTCAGGCATCCAGTGGGGGTTGTGGAACTTGAGACTACAGTATTTATGAGACAATAAATATAAGTCTTAACAAAGTTCCCAAGGTGGTACTGACCATTATAATTTTATTAACGTTTATATGATACTATGCTGTCAGAATTCCTTGTAAACATTAGTTTTAGTTGACCTAGGGTTTACAGGGATTTTGTAGCCAAATGACACTAGAATATATAAGCCAAGAGTAACCATCCACGTTAGTGAGAAAATGTCTTCAACTATTTCCTATCCCACTGACTCCCCCAGTGAATAGACTAAAAGTCATTCCGTCCTCCCTCCCTGATCCTACTATTCCAGAAAAGCAACCCTGCATCATTTAACAATTTCCAGAGAAAGAAACACCAGCACTTTCTTATGTAGTACAGTTAAATATTCCAATAAATCTTCCATATTTCAGGCAAATAAATTCTCTTCCAATATGCTACTAAGTAAAGGTAGAAGTCTTCTTCATTTCCAAGAACACAACTTCTTGTGTGAGTGAAATATTAATAACACATTATTAAATAATGAAATGTATCTATAAAAGTTTGCTATAAGACAAAAGAATATCACAACTCTGTCTTTGTTAGTTCCAGTTTATTTCAAGTCCCTGTCTTTTAAGAATTTTGAGTTTATAGTCAGACATGTAGGAATGCTATCCAGTGGGTTTGTAACTATCTGAGGAATTAGCTCCAGATTATTAAAGTCTCCTATATCCTTCAATCTTTCCATAGCTTATTTCTTATTATGTTAGTTTCTGACATTGCCAGATTGTACTTATACAGAGAAGGCTTCTGTGACAAGCTTTTTAAAAAATTGGTGGTAAAATGCACATAGCATACTTTAACCATTTTTAAGGGTCTAATTCAGTGGCACTGAGTCTATTCACATCATTGTGTAACCATCACCACCATCCATCTCCAGAGCTTTTTTTTCATTTCCCAAAACTGAAACTCCGTACCCATTAAACAGTAACTCCTCATTTATGACAGTCTTTTAAAATCACTTAAAAGTATAGTAAAGAGAAATTTTAGAGCAAAACCTTCTACAGTTGTTCTTCACAAAATATTGGTATCTTCTTTCCCTGATTTTTAAGAATTCTTTTCCAGCTAATGAATGCAGCTAGCTGTCCATTCCACACAGCCTCTCCACTCAGGCTCCTTCCCTACCCAGCAAAAGAGCCACGAGACTGGAGGAACAGCTGCTTCACAGTCCAGAATTATGTATGTGGTGTGTGTCTGTGTGTCTCAACACATCACAGTTGCTGTGCAAATAACAGATGGGACCCTGATCTCTCAACACATCCACTGGAACCCCCGTCTTGAATGTTAAACAATGACCCACAGAGAGAATGTAATTTGTTTTCTCCAGTTAATAATCCCTTCCACAGACTGGAATCCTTCATGTGCAAGAACATGTGAGCTGGTCTGAAGCTTCAATACTGGGGCTTCCTGGCTCCCATACAGAGCTTTTGTTTGCTGAGACAGACAGTGCTTGAAGCTGTAATGTGGTAAAACTTGCCAACAAACAGGGCTTTTCTCTGCTTTCCAAACACATGTGAGGCACAGTGGCTCTCCGTGAAGTTCTGATCTTTTCTGGAGAAAGCAAGTGTCATATGCAAGTCAAGAAGAAAAAGTATTTGTCATCAAAAGGAATGACTGGTTTGTGCATCAACGGGGCATACTCTGATTCATTGATAAGTCTGTTAAAATTATGTTTAGGTAAGATGTTTGTCTAGATTGCTCTACATAGGTATTGCTTTATGGAATAGACATAAAGTAGTCCTCCCTTATCCACAGATTCACTTTCCAACTGAGAGTTTCAGTTACTCTCAGTCAATGTAGTCTGAAAATATTAAATGGGAAATTCCAGAACTGGCCAATTTATAAGTTTTAAATTGTGCACCAGAGTATTGTTATAATTGTTCTATTTTATTGTGAGTTATTGTTGTTAATCTCTTACAGCATCTAATTTATAACAAAATTTATCACAGGTATATGTGTATAGGAACAAACGTAGTCTATACACGGCTTGGTATTATCTGTGGCTTCAGGCTCCACTAGGGGTCTTGGAACACATACATTAAGGATCAGGAGGACTACTGTGTGTGCTTAGAATATAAACTATATCCTGAAGGATATTTACAAGGACCAAAATTATTCAAGAAAAGTAGTGGGGACTTATATTCCCCTTGATGTCACTCCTCTCTTCCAAAAGCAGCACAATTATACAACAAGCAACATAGGAGACTTCCTTTCATATTTTTTTGGTATATATTTTTTATTATTATGATACTTTAAGTTCTAGGGTACATGTGCACAACGTACAGCTTTCTTACATATGTATACATGTGCCATGTTGGTGTGCTGCACCCATTAACTCGTCATTTACATTAGGTATATCTCCTAATGCTATCCTTTCTTCCTCTCCCCACCCCACGACAGGCCCCAGCGTGTGATGTTGCCCACCCTGTGTCCAAGTGTTCTCATTGTTCAATTCCCACCTATGCGTGAGAGCATGCAGTGTTTGGTTTTTGGTCCTTGCAATAGTTTGCTGAGAATGATGGTTTCCAGTTTCATCCATGTCCCTACAAAGGACATGAACTCATCCTTTTTCATGGCTGCATAGTATTCCATGCTGTATATGTGCCACATTTTCTTAATCCAGTCTATCATTGATGAAGATTCGGGTTGGTTCCAAGTCTTTGCTATTGTGAATAGTGCCAAAATAAACATACGTGTGCAGGTGTCTTTATAGCAGCATGCTTTATAATCCTTTGGGTATATACCCAGTAATGGGATGGCTGAGTCAAACGGTATTTCTACTTCTAGATCCTTGAGGAATTGCCACACTGTCTTCCAAAATGGTTGAATTAGTTTACAGAACCACCAACAGGATAAAAGTGTTCCTATTTCTCCACATCCTCTCCAGCACCTGTTGTTTCCTGACTTTTTAATGATCGCCATCTAACTGGTGTGAGATGATATCTCATTGTGGTTTTGATTTGCATTTCTCTGATGGCCAGTGATGATGAGTATTTTCTCATGTGTCTGTTGGCTGCATAAATGTATTCTTTTGAGAAGTGTCTGTTCATATCCTTTGCCCACTTTTTGATGGGGTTGTTTCATTTTTTTCTTGTTAATTTGTTTTAAGTTCTTTGTAGATTCTGGATATTAGCCCTTTGTCAGATGGGAAGATGGTAAAAATTTTCTCCCATTCTGTAGGTTGCCTGTTCACTCTGATGGTAGTTTCTTTTGCTGTGCAGAAGCTCTTTAGTTTAATTAGATCCCATTTGTCAATTTTGGCTTTTGTTGCCATTGCTTTTGGGGTTTTAGATATGAAGTCCTTGCCCATGCCTATGTTCTGAATGGTATTGCCTAGGTTTTCTTCTAGGGTTTTTATGGTTTTAGGTCTAACATTTAAGTTTTTAATCCATCCTGAATTAATTTTTGTATAAGGTGTAAGGAAGGGATCCAGTTTCAGCTTTCTACATATGGCTAGCCAGTTTTCCCAGCACTATTTATTAAACAGGGAAACCTTTCCTCATTTTTTGTTTTTGTCAGGTTTGTCAAAGATCAGATGGGTGTAGATGTGTGGTATTATTTCTGAGGGCTCTGTTCTGTTCCATTGGTCTATATCTCTGTTTTGGTACCAGTACCATGCTGTTTTGGTTACTGTAGCCTTGTAGTACAGTTTGAAGTCAGGTAGCATGATGCCTCCAGCTTTGTTCTTTGGCTTAGGATTGTGTTGGCAATTCGGGCTCTTTTTTGGTTCCATATGAACTTTAAAGTAGTTTTTTCCACTTCTGTGAAGAAAGTCATTGGTAGCTTGATGGGGATGGCATTGAATCTACAAATTACCTTGGGCAGTATGGCCATTTTCACAATATTGATTCTTCCTATCCATGAGCATGGAATGACCTTCCATTTGTTTGTGTCCACTTTTATTTCGTTGAGCAGTGGTTTGTAGTCCTCCTTGAAGAGGTCCTTCACATCCCTTGCAAGATGGATTCCTAGGTATTTTATTCTCTTTGAAGCAATTGTGAATGGGAGTTCACTCATGATCTGGCTCTCTGTCTTATTGGTGTACAGGAATGCTTGTGATTTTTGTACATTGATTTTGTAACCTGAGACTTTGCTGAAGTTGCTTATCAGCTTAAGGAGATTTTGGTCTGAGATGATGGGGTTTTCTAAATATATAATCACGTCATCTGCAAACAGGCACAATGTGACTTCCTCTTTTCCTAATTGAATACCCTTTATTTCTATCTCTTACCTGACTGCCCTGGCCAGAACTTCCAACACTATGCTGAATAGGAGTGGTGAGAGAGGGCATCCCCGTCTTATGCCAGTTTTCAAAGGGAATTTTTCCAGGTTTTGCCCATTCAGTATGATACTGGCTGTAGGTTTGTCATAAATAGCTCTTATTATTTTGAGATACATCCCATCAATACCTAGTTTATTAAGAGTTTTTAGCATGAATGGCTGCTGAATTTTGTCAAAGGCCTTTTCTGCATCTACTGAGATAATCATGTGGTTTTTGTCTTTGGTTCTGTTTATATGATGGATTACAATTATTGATTTGTGTATGCTGAACCAGCCTTGCATCTCAGGGAGGAAGCCAACTTGATCATGGTGGATAAGCTTTTTGATGTGCTGCTGGATTCAGTTTGCCAGTATTTTATCGAGGATTTTTGCACTGATGTTCATCAGGGATACTGGTCTAAAATTCTCTTTTCTGTTGTGTCTCTGCCAGGCTTTGGTGTCAGGATGATGTTGGCCTCATAAAATGAGTTAGGGAGGATTCCCTCTTTTTCTGTTGATTGGAATACTTTCAGAAGGAATGGTACCAGCTCCTCCTTGTACCTCTGGTAGAATTCGGCTGTGAATCCATTTGTTCCTGGACTTTTTTTGGTTGGTAGGCTATTAATTATTGCCTCAATTTCAGAGTCTGTTATTGCTCTATTCAGGGATTCAATCTCTTCCTGGTTTAGTCTTGGGAGGGCATATGTGTTGAGGAATTTATCCATTTCTTCTAGATTTTCGATTTTCTAGTTTATTTGCCTAGAGGTGTTTATAGTATTCTTTGATCGTAGTTTGTATTCCTGCGAGATCGGTGGTGATATACCCTTTATCATTTTTTATTGCATCTATTTGATTCTTCTCTGTTTTCTTGTTTATTAATCTTGCTAGAGGTCTATCAATTTTGTTGATCTTTCCAAAAAACCAGCTCCTGGATTCATTGATTTTTTGAAGGGTCTTTTGTGCCTCTGTCTCCTTCAGTTCTGCTCTGATGTTAGTTATTTCTTACCTTCCACTAGCTTTTGAATGTGTTTGCTCTTGCTTCTCTAGTTCTTTTAATTGTGATGTTAGAGTGTCAATTTTAGATCTTTCCTGCTTTCTCTTGTGGGCATTTAGTGCTATAAATTTCCCTCTACACACTGCTTTAAATGTGTGCCAGAGATTCTGGTATGTTGTGTCTTTGTTCTCATTGGTTTCAGAGAACATCTTTATTTCTGCCTTCATTTCGTTATGTACCCAGTAGTCATTCAGGAGCAGGTTGTTCAGTTTCCATGTAGTTGAGCAGTTTTGAGTGAGTTTCTTAATCCTGAGTTCTAGTTTGACTGCACTGTGGTCTGAGGGACAGTTTGTTTTAATTTCTGTTCTTTTACCTTTGCTGAGGAATGGTTTACTTCCAACTTTGTGGTCAATTTTGGAATAAGTGCGATGTGGTGCTGAGAAGAATGTATATTCTGTTGATTTGGGGTGGAGAGTTCTGCAGATATCTATTAGGTCTGCTTGGTGCAGAGCTGAATTCAATTCCTGGATATCCTTGTTAACTTTCTGTCTCATTGATCTGTCTAATGTTGACAGTGGGGTGTTAAAGTCTCCCATTATTATTGTATGTGAGTCTAGGTCTCTTTGTAGGTCTCTAAGGACTTGCTTTATGAATCTGGATGCTCCTGTATTGGGTGCATATATATTTAGGATAGTTAGCGCTTGTTGAATTGATCCCTTTACCATTATGTAATGGCCTTCTTTGTCTCTTTTGATCTTTGTTGGTTTAAAGTATATTTTATCAAGAGACTAGGATTGCAACCCCTGCCTTTTTTTTGTTTTCCATGTGCTTGTTAGCTCTTCCTCCATCCCTTTATTCTGAGCCTATGTGTGTCTGTGCACGTGAGATGGGTCTCCTGAACACAGCACACTGATGGGTCTTGACTCTTTATCCAATTTGCCAGTCTGTGTCTTTTAATTGGAGCATTTAGCCCATTTCCATTTTAGGTTAATATTGTTATGTGTGAATTTGATCCTGTCATGATGTTAGCTGGTTATTTTGCTTGTTAGTTGATGCAGTTTCTTCCTAGCATTGATGGTCTTTGCAATTTGGCATGTTTTTGCAGTGGCTGGTACTGGTTGTTCCTTTTCATGTTTAGTGCTTCCTTCAGGAGCTCTTGTAAGACAGGCCTGGTGGTGACAAAATCTCTAAGCATTTGTTTGTCTGTAAAGGATTTTATTTCTCCTTCACTTATGAAGCTTAGTTTGGCTGGATATGAAATTCTGGGTTGAAAATTCTTTCCTTTAAGAATGTTGAATATTGGCCCCCACTCTCTTCTGGCTTGTAGAGTTTCTGCCGAGAGATCAGCTGTTAGTCTGATGGGCTTCCCTTTGTGGGTAACCTGACCTTTCTGGCTGCCCTTAACATTTTTTCCTTCATTTCCACTTTGGTGAATCTGACAATTATGTTTCTTGGAGTTGCTCTTCTCGAGGAGTATCTTTGTGGCATTCTCTGTATTTCCTGAATTTCTATGTTGGCTTGCCTTGGTAGGTTGGGGAAGTTCTCCTGGATAATATCCTGAAGAGTGTTTTCCAACTTGGTTCAATTCTTCCCATTACTTTCAGGTACACCAATCAAATGTAGATTTGGTCTTCTGACATAGTCCCATATTTCTTGGAGGCTTTGTTCATTTCTTTTTACTCTTTTTTTCTCTAAACTTCTCTTCTTGCTTCATTTCATTAATTTTATCTTCAATCACTGATACCCTTTCTTCCATTTGATCGAATTGGCTACTGAAGCTTGTGCATGCAATACATAGTTCTCGTGCCATGATTTTCAGCTCCATCAGGTCATTTAAGGTCTTCTCTACAGTGTTTATTCTAGTTAGCCATTCGTCTAATCTTTTTTTCAAGGTTTTAAGCTTCTTTGCGATGGGTTCAAACATCCGCCTTTAGCTTGGAGAAGTTTGTTATTACCAATCATCTGAAGCCTTCTTCTCTCAATTCGTCATAGTCATTCTCCATCCAGCTTTGTTCCATTGCTGGTGAGGAGCTGCGTTCCTTTGGAATAGATGATTTTTAGAATTTTCAGCTTTTCTGCTCTGGTTTCTCCCCATCTTTGTGGTTTTATCTGCCTTTGGTCTTTGATGGTGGTGACGTACAGATGGGGTTTTGGTGTGGATGTCCTTTCTGTTTGTTAGTTTTCCTTCTCATAGTCAGGACCCTCAGCTGCAGGTCTGCTGGAGTTTGCTGGAGGTCCACTCCAGACCCTGTTTGCCTGGGTATCAGCAGCGGAGGATGCAAAACAGCAAATATTGCAGAATGGCAGATGTTGCTGACTGATCCTTCCTCTGGAAGCTTTGTCTCAGAGGGGCACCCGGCTGTATGAAGTCTCAGTCGGCCCCTACTGGGAGGTGTCTCCCAGTTAGGCTACTTGGGGATCAGGGACCCACTGGAAGAGGCAGTCTGTCCGTTCTCAAACTCTGTGCTGGGAGAACCACTACTCTCTTCAAAGCTGTCAGACAGGGACATTTAAGTCTGCAGAAGTTTCTGCTGTCTTTTGTTCAGCTATGCCCTGCCCCCAGAGGTGGAGTCTACAGAGGCAGGCAGGCCTCCTTGAGCTGTGGTGGGCTCCACCCAGTTGGACCTTCCTGGCTGCTTTGTTTACCTACTCAAGCCTCAGCAATAGCAGACACCCCTCCCCCAGCCTCACTGCCACCTTGCAGTGTGGGACCCTCTGAGATCTGCCTTGCAGATCCCAGACTGCTGTGTTAGCAGTGAGTGAGGCTGTGTGGGTGTGGGACTCTCTGAGCCAGGCGCGGGATATAGTCTCCTGGTGTGCCGTTTCCTAAGACTGTTGGAAATGCGCAGTATTAGAGTGGGAGTGTCCTGATTGTCCAGGCTTCCCTTGTCATGGCTTCCCTTGGCTAGGAAAGGGAATTCTCCGAGCCCTTGCACTTCCTGAGTGAGGCGATGCCCCACCCTGCTTCAGCTCACACTCCGTGGGCTGCACCCACTGTCCAATAAGCCCCAGTGAGATGAACCCAGTACCTCAGTTGGAAATGCAGAAATCACCCATCTTCTGTGTCACTCACGCTGGGAGCTGTAGACTGGCGCTGTTCCTATTCGGCCATCTTGGAACCTCCTCCTCATATTTTATGGTACTAAATACAAAGGTTTCTGAAACTGGAAACCTTAATGAATAGTTTCAGCCTGATACCTGTGGCCCGGGGCGCATAAACTGAAAGCACAGTAGACTTCAGGAGTCACATCTGTAGAGATGTGTGTGGTCCAAAGAACAGATGGTTAGAGGAAGCTGTGCAAGCCATCCCTGATTTAGTTAGAGTCCAAACCTGTTGGGAAGAACTGGGCAACCAGACTAGTGCTTCACCCTCACAAACTAAATGAATTAGTCCATTGTGCCCATGAAAAAAAGAAGTCAATCAAATGATCCTGGGGATAATTAAGAGGTTTTCTCTCTTCCAGGAACTCAGAATAATCCTGGTCAAGACTTGTACTGTTACCAGTAGGAATGCACAACCATCATCACTAAACAAAAGACAATTCTTAGGTCATCTCTCTCATGATGAATTCTTTGCTTCCCCTCCATTTTGAAAAGACTTCATGTTTCAGGGCCCTTAGTCTCTACTTTCCACTTTCCCAGTGACAGCATCTTTCAGAGGAGCTTTTCCCCCCCTATTGAGAATTTCATCTATAGCTAAGGTCCTTTACCTAGGATTCAAGTGGGCCTTTTCAGAGCTCCAAAGCCAGGTGTGAAAATTTGTTTCTTGTCTTAAAAATTACTCTTGGGAGGAATTTTTTTTAAGTTACATGTATTAGGGTATTGTTTCCATCTACCATGCTACTAACTTATGTGTAGGATAGCATCGGATTCCTTTGTACATAGTTAGGTGACATACTATGGTCATTTTCATGCCTTGATCTCTCTTTCCATGGAATTAAACACACCCTTCTGTTAGGATTATGTATATCTGTATTGTTTATAATGACCTAAGTTAGAAAATGTTAAAGAAAATATGCACAAAAGAAAAAGGTTCCTTTCATCACTGAATGTGCAAAACTCCCTTGTGCTTCTTGTGGACCAATCTGCTTGCCAGTGAAAAAATGAAGGTAATGAACTCAAAGAATTATCTTATGTGTTCATCTAAAAAATACTTCAGATAGTGTAGAACTTGTCTGAGATGATTTGCTTTGATAAGGCTTTAATTTTATCAAAACTTGGATTTGCTCTAGTTTGCCTTGGAGCATCATGGTCAAGTGCATATCTCATCACCAAGAACTTCACACATTTGGAGGGACTACGGTGGAGTCACGTGCCCTAGAAATAGTCAAATTGGTTTGTGCTTAGAGCTGTGGGAAAAAATGCATTCATTCATCCATTCAACAGATATTAATGAGCATCTACTATGTTCCAAGCACTGTTCTAGGACCTGGGAACATGGCAGTGACCTAAACAAGAAAAAAGTCTCTGCCCTTTTGAGTTCTAAAGGAAAGAGACAAGCAAACCCAAAAATAAGAAAATTATACAATACGTTGACAGGCAGTTAACTATGGAAAACATAAATTAGGGTATAGGGAATGAGGAGTGCCAGGGAAGAGGGATTGCAATTTGGAATAGTATAGTCAGAACAGGTCTAATAGAAAAGGTAACATCTGAGCAAAGACTTAAAGGAGGTAAGAGAGTGAGACCTGAGAATATCTAGAGGAAGAGCCAGACTTAGCACATGCAAAGGCCTTGAGGCAGCAGGATACCTGCCATATTCCAGGAAAAATACAAAGGCCAGTGTGGCCAAGCAACACAGTGAGGAGAAAGCCAGTAGGAATGAGACAGGTAAGAGAATAGGTGGGAGATTGTATAGGGTTCTAAAGCCAATTGTAAGGACTTCAGTTTTCACTCTGAAATGCTAAGCCAATGGAAGGTTTTAAATGAGTGGTATGATTTTGCTTTTGCTTTAGAAGGAGCACTATGAATACAATTTGGAGATGAGATTGCAGGGGACCAGAGTAGAAGCAGACAGAGTAGTTGGGAGGCTCTTGCATTAATCCAAGCGAGAAATGATAGCAGCTTGGACCGGGGTGATAGCAATGGAGGCAGTAAGAAGAGAAGTGACTGGATTCTGGATATATTTTTATTTTATTATTATTATACTTTAAGTTTTAGGGTACATGTGCACAATGTGCAGGTTTGTTACACATGTATACATGTGCCATGTTGGTGTGCTGCACCCATTAACTCATCATTTAGCATTAGGTATATCTCCTAATGCTGTCCCTCCCCCCTCCAACCACCCCACAACAGTACCCAGAGTGTGATGTTCCCCTTCCTGTGTCCATGTGTTCTCATTGTTCAATTCCCACCTGCGAGTGAGAACATGTGGTGTTTGGATTTTTGTCCTTGTGATAATTTACTGAGAATCATGATTTCCAGTTTCATCCATGTCCCTACAAAGGACATGAACTCATCGTTTTTTATGACTGCATAGTATTCCATGGTGGATATGTGCCACATTTTCTTAATCCAGTCTATCGTTGTTGGACATTTGGGTTGGTTCCAGGTCTTTGCTATCATGAATAGTGCCACAATAAACATACGTGTGCATGTGTCTTTATAGCAGCATGATTTATAGTCCTCTGGGTATATACCCAGTAATGGGATGGCTGGGTCAAATGGCATTTCTACTTCTAGATCCCTGAGGAATCGCCACACTGACTTCCACAATGGTTGAACTAGTTTACAGTCCCACCAACAGTGTAAAAGTGTTCCTATTTCTCCACATCCTCTCCAGCACCTGTTGTTTCCTGACTTTTTAATGATGGCCATTCTAATTGGTGTGAGATGGTATCTCATTGTGGTTTTGACTGCACTGTGGTCTGAGAGACAGTTTGTTATAATTTCTGTTCTTTTACATTTGCTGAGGAGAGCTTTACTTCCAACTATGTGGTCAATTTTGGAATAGGTGTGGTGTGGTGCTGAAAAAAATGTATATTCTGCTGATTTGGGGTGGAGAGTTCTGTAGATGTCTATTAGGTCAGCTTGGTGCAGAGCTGAGTTCAATTCCTGGGTATCCTTGTTAACTTTCTGTCTCATTGATCTGTCTAATGTTGACAGTGGGGTGTTAAAGTCTCCCCTTATTATTGTGTGGGAGTCTAAGTCTCTTTGTAGGTCACTCAGGACTTGCTTTATGAATCTGGGTGCTCCTGTATTGGCTGCATGTATATTTAGGATAGTTAGCTCTTCTTGTTGAATTGATCCCTTTACCATTAGGTAATGGCCTTCTTTGTCTCTTTTGATCTTTGTTGGTTTAAAGTCTGTTTTATCAGAGACTAGGATTGCAACTCCTGCCTTTTTTTGTTTTCCATTTGCTTGGTAGATCTTCCTCCATCCTTTTATTTTGAGCCTATGTGTGTCTGTGCACATGAGATGGGTCTCCTGAATACAGCACACTGATGGGTCTTGACTCTTTATCCAATTTGCCAGTCTGTGTCTTTTAATTGGAGCATTTAGTCCATTTACATTTAAGGTTAATATTGTTATGTGTGAATTTGATCCTGTCATTATGATGTTAGCTGCTTATTTTGCTTGTTAGTTGATGCAGTTTCTTCCTAGCCTTGATGGTCTTCACAATTTGGCATGATTTTTGCAGTGGCTGGTACCAGTTGTTTCTTTCCATGTTTAGTGCTTCCTTCAGGAGCTCTTGTAGGGCAGGTGGTGACAACATCTCTCAGCATTTGCTTGTCTGTAAAGGATTTTATTTCTCCTTCACTTATGAAGCTTAGTTTGGCTGGATATGAAATTCTGGGTTGAAAATTCTTTTCTTTAAGAATGTTGAATATCGGCTCCCACTCTTTTCTGGCTTGTAGAGTTTCTGCTGAGAGATCAGCTGTTAGTCTGATGGGCTTCCCTTTGTGGGTAACCTGACCTTTCTCTCTGGCTGCCCTTAACATTTTTTCCTTCATTTCCACTTTGGTGAATCTGACAATTATGTGTCTTGGGGTTGCTCTTCTCAAGGAGTATCTTTGTGGCATTCTCTGTATTTCCTGAATCTGAATGTTGGCCTGCCTTGCTAGATTGGGGAAGTTCTCCTGGATAATATCCTGCAGAGTATTTTCCAACTTGGTTCCATTCTCCCCGTCAGTTTCAGGTACACCAATCAGACGTAGATTTGGTCTTTTCACATAGTCCCATATTTCTTGGAGGCTTTGTTCGTTTCCTTTTTTTCTTTTTTCTCTAAACTTCCCTTCTCGCTTCGTTTCATTCATTTCATCTTCCCTCGCTGATACCCTTTCTTCTAGTTGATCGCATCGGCTACTGAGGCTTCTGCATTCTTCACGTAGTTCTTAAGCCTTGGCTTCAGCTCCATCAGCTCCTTTAAGCACTTCTCTGTATTGGTTATTCTAGTTATACATTCGTCTAAATTTTTTTCAAAGTTTTTAATTCTTTGCCTTTGGTTTGAATTTCCTCCTGTAGCTTGGAGTAGAGTTTGATCGTCTGAAGCCTTCTTCTCTCAACTCGTCAAAGTCATTCTCCGTCCAGCTTTGTTCCATTGCTGGTGAGGAACTGTGTCCCTTTGGAGGAGGAGAGGTGCTCTGCTTTTTATAGTTTCCAGTTTTTCTGCTCTGTTTTTTCCCCATCTTTGTGGTTTTATCTACTTTTGGTCTTAGATGATGGTGATGTACAGATGGGTTTTTGGTGTGGATGTCCTTTCTGTTTGTTAGTTTTCCTTCTACCAGACAGGACCCTCAGCTGCAGGTCTGTTGGAGTTTGCTAGAGGTCCACTCCAGACCCTGTTTGCCTGGGTATCAGCAGCGGTGCCTGCAGAACAGCGGATTTTCGTGAATCGCGAATGCTGCTGTCTGATCATTCCTCTGGAAGTTTTGTCTTAGAGGAGTACCCAGCCGTGTGAGGTGTCAGTCTGCCCCTACTGGGGGGTGCCTCCCAGTTAGGCTGCTCGGGGGTCAAGGGTCAGGGACCCACTTGAGGAGGCAGTCTGCTCGTTCTCAGATCTCTAGCTGCGTGGTGGAAGAACCACTACTCTCTTCAAAGCTGTCAGACAGGGGCATTTAAGTCTGCAGAGGTTACTGTTGACTCTGTGTCTGTGCCCTGCCCCCAGAGGTGGAGCCTACAGAGGCAGGCAGGCCTCCTTGAGCTGTGGTGGGCTCCACCCAACTCGAGCTTCCTGGCTGCTTTGTTTACCTAAGCAAACGTCGGGCGCCCCTACCCCAGCCTTGCTGCCGCCTTGCAGTTTGATCTCAGACTGCTGTGCTAGCAATCAGCGAGACTCTGTGGGCATAGGACCCTCCTAGCCAGATGCAGGGTATAATCTCCTGGTGTGCCGGTTTTTAAGCCCGTCGGAAAAGCGCAGTATTAGGGTGGGAATGACCCGATTTTCCAGGTGCCGTCTGTCAACCCTTTGACTAGGAAAGGGAACTCCCTGACCCCTTGCGCTTCCCGAGTGAGGCAATGCCTTGCCCTACTTTGGCTCACGCATGGTGCGCTACACTCACTGTCCTGCGCCCACTGTCTGGCACTCCCTAGTGAGATGAACCCGGTACCTCAGATGGAAATGCAGAAATCTCATCTTCTGTGTCACTCACACTGGGAGCTGTAGACCGGAGCTGTTCCTATTCGGCCATCTTGGCTCCACCCCTCGATTCTCGATATATTTTAAAGGTAGAGCCAGTGGGAGTTCCTGATAGCCTTGATGTGGAGAATCAGAGAAAGAGAGTAGTGGTGTGCGACCCACAGGTTTTGGGTGTCAACGACTGGACATTCAGTCTACTTCAGGCTGTTAGGCGGTTGAGTTTTGAATATGTTCATTGTTAAGATGTCTACCTGACAGTAAGTGGAGATGTCCATTAGACAGTTTGAACAAGTCTAGATTTCAGCAAAAAGGTTGAAAATGTAAATTTGAGATATAACAACATACTTGGTATTTAAAGCCCTGAAACATAGATGAGATCATCAAGGAAGTGAGAATAGTGAAGTAAAAACTGGACCTTGGGGCACTCCAGGGTCAAAAGGTCAGGAAACAGAACGTGGAATTGGGAAAAAAGTGAACTGCAAAGGAGTGACCAGTGAGGAAGGAGAAAAAGCAGGAGAATACAGTGTCTTGCAAGCCAAGGTAAGAATGTAATTCTACTTTCTGAAGTGGTAAACCACTATGTCCAATGTTACTGATGGTATAAAAATGACAAGGACTAAAACTGACCACTGGAGTTCGTAATGAGGATGTCATTGGTGAGCACTCCAGAACACTGACAGGTTTTTTTGCTATCATTTTTAAGCAGATCATGGGAAAGTTGGCAGCTATGCCATTTCCCTTAAGCATGCATTTGGATAAAACTACTGCCAATGAGATGAAAAGTTGAAGTTGACTGGATGTCAAATGTAACATACCAGATCAAAGACACTCTCACAATTTCAATTTCTTATTTAAACCAATTAGCCTTCTAATTAAAATTTACTTTTGAACTGGGCTGAAATATATGTAGTCTTTAGAGTATCCTAAAGGAGGTTTTGATTTCTACTTGTTCACTGCATTCAGGAATCCCCAGCCAGTGGAGCCTTTGGTAGCACCATGCCTTGTTAACAGGCAACCTGAAGTGACAGACACAGAACTCTGCTCTGATTTTGCTTCTTTGGGGCAGCATCATTCCTTATATGTGACTGGTTGATGCAGGCCATATCCTATGAGTCAGCCCAGTTTTGCAGGGTCAGAACTTTATAGAGTAAAACACTGGGGGAAGCGGTTGCACGGTGCACACAATTTATTAAGACCAATGATGCTTTCTCCCACTGTTTTAATAAGCTTATAGAACTTCTCAGATTTGTGTTTGTAGAAATAAGAAAAAGAAAATGGAGAAAGGCCTCTCAGGCACATAGAGGGGACTTCCAACCAATTCTTGTTTGGATATCTCAATCGCCATATTTTTTTGAAATGATTAATTAAAGTTCATTGATTAAACTTCAAACTATAAAGAAACCATTTCATTTTCATGTATTATTTGAGATCTCATTTTTCCCCTTGATTTGGTCACCAATTTCTGCATGAAATAATGAGACACATGATACTTTGTAAAGATTACTTTTTACATCATATATGTAAAAAATAAATCAAAATTGGCAAATGTTGGTGTTTGCTTTGGCTGCCATAACAAAATATCATAGACTAGGTGGTTTAAACAACAGAAATTTACCTCTCACAGTTGTGGAGGCTGGAAAGTCCAACATCAAGGTGCCAGCTGTTTCAGTTCCTGGTGAGTGCTCTTTTCCTGGTTTGCAGACAGGCACCATCTTGCTGTGTGCTCAAATGGCCTTTCTTGGTGTATGCGTCTGAAGAGAGAGAGAAGCAGCTCCCTGCTATCTCTTCTTATAAGGGCACTATTGTCATCAGGAGGGCTTCAGCCTCATGACCTCATCTAGCCCTAATTAGCTCCCCAGTGCCCCATCTCCAATTACTATCACACGAGGGTTAGGGCTTCAACATATGAATTCGGGGAGACACATACATCCATTCCAAACACAAATGTAACACCAAACAAGGCAACAAAGTTGCATGCAAACTTTCTTTGTCTACTTTTCAAATAGAGGAGGTCTAAACTTTTCATCAAGTGATCAAAAGTTAATAACTACTGATGAAAGAGTTCAGGGCCTTTTTTAAAATGGGCCTCAGATGCATAGAATTATATTACCAGTGAATTACTCTAGAAAATATCTCTTGCATTACTATTCATATATAGTTTTACTTCAGTGACATGATAGTGATTGTTTAACACCAACTGGCTGTCTTTGGGAAGGATGTACTGACTTGTATACGTGTCCAATTTCTGTAGTTTAAATACTCCCATCATGGCCCAGTTCCAGCTACCAATGTAAAGTCACTTGGAGCTGGGAGAGGATGCATACAATGGACTATTGGAAGCCCCTGGAAGTTGGCTGCAGCACACCACTGCCTTATCTACATGCCGACTAATCCTGTTTCTGCCTGAAACCAGTAAATTTAAAAATAGAAATAAAATAGAAAAGGAAATTGGAAAGGCAATTTTAAAATATTACAGAATATGGCTCTTCACCATCTTTTCTCTTCCCATGGAGCTGTCGCCATGAAGGTCAAGCTGTGCAGTTTTAGTGGGTACAAGATCTACCCCGGACACGGGAGGCGCTACGCCAGGACCGACAGTAAGGTTTTCCAGTTTCTTAATGCAAAATGCGAGTCGGCGTTCCTTTCCAAGAGGAATCCTCGGCAGATAAACTGGACTGCCCTCTACAGAAGGAAGCACAAAAAGGGAGAGTCGAAAGAAATTCAAAAGAGAAGAACCCGCCCAGCAGTCAAATTCCAGAGGGCCATTACTGGTGCATCGCTTGCTGATGTAATGGCCAAGAGGAATCAGAAACCTGAAGTTAGAAAGGCTCAATGAGAACAAGCTATCAGGGCTGCTAAGGAAGCAAAAAAGGCTAAGCAAGCATCTAAAAAGACTGCAATGGCTGCTGCTAAGGCACCTACAAAGGCAGCACCTAAGCAAAAGTTTGTGAAGCCTGTGAAAGTTTCAGCTCCCCGAGTTGGTGGAAAACGCTAAACTGGCAGATTAGATTTTTAAATAAAGATTGGATTATATAAAAAAAATTACAGAATATGTTTTCAAAACTAAAAAAAAAGTGCCACAAAAAATTTTAGGAATTGAGCAGGACAGGAAACAAATAATGGAATATGCATGAAATGTGAGCATATGTCATTATGTTATTTAATTCTCACAATTCTGTAGCACAGGTATTAATCCTTATCTTAAAATGATGAATGTAAGTTCAGAGATTATTCATTAGGCCAGAATCACATAGACAAATATTAGAGTCTACCAGATCTACCTGACTATAAAACCCTCTCTCTCTCTCTCCCCAAACCAACATCTGGAAGCTTTAGAATACTGTCCATGAATGAGTAATATAAATTCTGGTGTGTTAATCACTGTATCAGTGGCATAATACTGGTATATTAATTACCTCTGAATTATAAATCATTAAATTTAAGAAATCATTTTGCTGGTCTCATTTTTGTAACTTATTCATTCTCCTTAGATAATATGTATTCTTCAAAATTATAAAACCCTTTATCAGTACTTTTAGTCAGATCATCTTGACTTGACACTCTGAAAGAACATTATGGAAGGAGAAAATGTAATTTGTATCCTTTTTGACAATACCTGCTTTTGCATTCACCTCAAGGCTACTACATGTACATTGAGGCCTCCCACATGGTGTATGGACAAAAAGCACGCCTCTTGTCCAGGCCTCTGCGAGGAGTCTCCGGAAAACACTGCTTGACCTTTTTCTACCACATGTATGGAGGGGGCACTGGCCTGCTGAGTGTTTATCTGAAAAAGGAAGAAGACAGTGAGGAGTTCCTCTTATGGAGGAGAAGAGGTGAACAGAGCATTTCCTGGCTACGAGCACTGATTGAATACAGCTGTGAGAGGCAACATCAGGTAAGCCAACAGAGATAAGAACTAAGCAATGGAAAACGTGTAGGAGCTTCTGATGTTCTTTCTTATTCTGCTACCAAACAGAATATTTTGTTCTTTTTCAGGGTCATAGATAAAGGCAGGATTAAGAGGGAGTAAACATAATTAGGCTATGCATTGATTAAATCTAAGCAGTGACAGGGAGAGAAAGCTTTGAGAATTTATGCATAAAGTGATTTTCTTGCTGTTCTATGATAAAAGTATATCTATTTTTGTCTTGATACATTATGGGTGTCAAGTATATTTCTATGTATCATGCAAATCTCCAAAACGAAGTCTTTTCTTCTAAATATGGTATTACCTAATTAGTTGCAGCTGCATCTTTTACTGCATCATTACCCACAAACATTTAAGAGCTTTTGCCTTAAGCCTCTATTTAACAGTGAGTATGGTCCAGAGTAAGTTTTATTTTTTTTTAATGCCTCTGCCTCCATCACTGCATTGATGCAAAAGAAACTGAGAGACTTGATCCTCAGTCCTGGGTCTCCCCCAGGTCCTCTCATGTGCTATAGAAGATGTCCATCCTAGATGTTCTCTATCATAAAGGAATCTGGGCAGCAATAGAAACATCCTTTTAAATTCTAGTAGGTAGGGGCTGAAAAGCCAGTCTAGCCTGGAGAACCACACCTGCCTTCTGAGAGCCACAGATTTTACCTGCCTACCATGAGCCAAAGCTCCAGAAAGCTGTGGGAGATAACCTTCAGATTTCTGACTGTTCTTAAAATTGCTCTGTAGAATTCTCAAAAGTGTGACCTCCAACTAAAGGCACACCTTCCTAGTCATTCTTTCTTCTGGCTGATAAACCTCCTGGACCAGCACTCTGCGTCTTTCACCACTGGCTGCTTTGTCTAAACCCAGATCTTCCTGGGAAGAGATATCCAAATTAAGGGTTTTATTTTGCACCAACCTATGACCAAAAATAATTTTCTACAGATATAAATGGGAAGGAATTGCGGAAGCTCAGACGGCCAAGTTGCAGTGCAGTCAAAGGTGCTACATTGTTAAAGAGCAAATGACAGGGAAGATGAGCCACTATCTGGGAAAGGCCCATTATCCCAACATGTATAAACATCTAGACATTTGGCAAAGAATAACAGGTAGCTTCAGGAATAGTTTTATACTGATTTAATGTCTGTTCAAAAGAAGAAAGTGGATGGCTCACAAACTTACTAATATAATTGATCATCATTCAGAGATGGTGGATTAATTTTGTTAGGCTATTGGGGTACTCCTTCTGTATTCAAATGGTTCTCAAAGTTTGGTCCAGGTACCAGCAGCATCAGCAATACCTGAAATGCAAATTCACTTAAAATGCAAACTCTCAGGTCCTACTTTAAAACGAATGAATCAGAAACTGAGGATTTGGGGGCCCCAGAAATCTGTTTTAATAAGCCCTCCAGATGAATCTGATGCATGCTAAAGATAAAGAATCTCTATGCTAGACTAAATGAATCTAAATCTTTGGGGGTGACACCTAAGCATTGATTTTTTGTTTAACTCTCAAGCGATACTGATGCACAAGTGCTCTAAGATTTGAGTTCTGGGGACAGGTAACTTCTCAGCATCTAGGCCCTAGGGATCAGGCACATGGCCTTGCATATAATAGACTTACTGGGGAGGTAGATATTTGAAATGTTTTTTGAGTACAGAGTAGTGTGGCATCTGAAATGGCATTTAGGGCTCTTCAAATGATGCAGAATAGCCCTGGAGACTTCCAGCTCACAGTCTGGGAAGAAGACTCTAGAATCCTCCCCCTTGGCTTAGAATGGAACAGATAAGAATCTCCTCTGGGTTAGTGATTCCCTCAGGAATCCAAATGATGGCAGGGAGACCAGGCTGAACTAGTTGCTCCAAAACATCCTAGTGTCTAATAAAATAGATACACTCATGTGCACATAGATCAGCCATCTGCTACATGCCAGGCTATTACAGTGCTAAGAGCTGTAAGTTCTTTCAAGTGATCTTATTTTCCCATTTTACAGGTGGGGAAAAGTAAATGTCTGGCTGATAAGTGGCTGAATGAGAACCAGATCTGCATGGTTCCAAAGTTTGTATCCCTAAGCCACTGTTCTACACTGCCTCCCACCATAGAAGTTCGAAAATAATCCTCATTGGCCTGATGGTCACAAGCACTGCATGATTTTGGAGATATCTTTTACTCTCTGAGATAGTTTATACATTCTCAAAATGGGGTAATAATTCCTAGTCAGCTGTGCTGACATTGCCAGTTAGACAGTCAAAGGAGATTATGTATGTGAAAGGGTTTTATAAACTTTAAAGTATCAAAATAAGATATTAACACTGTTCTAACAATATATTCTCACCTAAGTCTCCCTAGTCACTAATTCATATCACCATGGCAGAACTGGTATTCTCAACAGCTACATCAGGCATCCAGACTGAGCTCCTGTTGTTTTGAGACCAAAATATCTCATCTGAATAAGTATGTGTTGTCCATTTACTATTCTAGGTGCTGAAGATACTACAATGAATGTAATATATGAAGTTCTTATTTGTTTGGAATTTACATTCTAGTGGGGAGGAGGTAGAAAATGCAAGCCAAGGCCAGGCACAGTGGCTCACATCTGTAATCCCAGCACTTTGGGAGGCCGAGGTGGGAGGATTGCTTGAGGCCAGGAGTTTGAGATCAGCCTGGCAACATATTGAGAGCCTGTCTCAAAAAAAAAAAAAAAAAAAAAAAAAAAAAAAGCCAAACAACACACATATATATATATATATATATATATATATATGGAGAGAGAGAGAGAGAGAAAAACATCAGATAATAAGTGCTATGAAGAAGTCAAGCTGAGCTCATGGAAGTAGAGAGTAGAATGATGGTTACCAGAGGCTGGGGGAAGCAGGAGCAGGGAATGGGGAGTTGTTGGTCAAAGGCTACAAAGTTTCAGATAGACAAGAGGAATACGTTTTTGAGATTTGTTGAACAGAGGATGACTATAGTCAATAACGTATTGTATATTTCAAAATAAGAGAGTAAATTTCACATCTTACCACAAAAAGTGATAAATAAGTGAGGTGATGGATATGTTAATTAGCTTGAGTTAATCATCCCACATTTTGTGTGTGTGTGTGTATATCTATATATATCACATTGTACCCCATAAAGGTATAAAATTGTGATTTATCAATTAAAAATAATATTAAGAAGAAGAGGAGGGAAAAGAGGAAGAAGAAGTCAAGTTGATCAAGTGGTGAAGTCAAAGAAGTATTGATAATCATGAAAATCCTTAGAAGGTGTGATAAAGAGTTTGAAATTTGTTCCAAAAGCAGTAAGAAGCCATTATACAGCTTTAAGGTAATATTATCTGATTTTGAAATGATCACTCCAGCTACTGTGTGTAAAGTATACTGCAATGGGACAAGGAGACTTTGGGGGCTGCTGGAGTAGCCCTGGCAAGAGGAGTGATGGCTCAGGCTATGCAGCAGAGGTGAGGAGATGTCATCAGAAGCCCACGAGACTTCTTATGTATAGAATGTGGAGTCTGAGGGAAAGGGAGACATCCAGATGACTCCAAAGCTTTTGGCATGAGCAATTGCTAAAATGAATTGAGATATCATTTATTGAGATGAGGAAGACTTGAGACAGAGCAGACCTGGAGTGAGGGCAGTGTGTGCAGGAAGAAAATTAACAGACTTCTGGGGGGACATGTTAAGTTTTTTATGTCTATTAGAAATCCAAATGGTTGTAAGTAAATAATAGGATATGAGATGAGTTCAGGGAAGAGAACAGAGTTAGGGAAGTAAATCTGTACAGCATGAATGGGGGTGGGCAGGTAGAGATGGTATTTAGAGTGTGATAGTACTGCTGTCATTTGAGATCCTATGGGGAAAATATGTGGGTGGCCTCCTAAAGGCATTCCACTCATTAGATTATCCCTGTGGGAAAAAGAAATGCATCAAACGGCAAATTTTTAATCATGCTCCTTCCTAACGGATTTATTAGTGCTAAGCAGAAACTGACTCACTATTGATCAAAAGCACAAAATCATTCTATTTCCTTTGGATTCCCTGATTACCCCTCCTCCCCCACTTTCATTACTTTTCCTCCTTGGTTTCTTAGATTTTGATGCCATTGAAGTAAAGTGTTATACAAATTCCCAGCTCACTGAAATATTTACATCAGTCATATTATTAATTATACTGCCTAACAGTTACTAGGAATTTCTATGCACTGCATACTCAGCTAAGACTCAGGTTGGCCGGGTGTGGTGGCTTACACCTATAATCCCAGCACTTTGGGAGGCTGAAGTGAGGGGATTTCTTGAGCCCAGGAGTTTGAGACCAGCCTGGGCAGCATGGCAAAACCCTGTCTCCTCTAAAAATACAAAAATTAGCCAGGTGTGGTGGTGCATGCCTGTAGCCCCAGCTACTAGGGCACCTGAGGCAGGAGGATCACTTGAGCCCAGGAGGCAGAGGTTGCAGTGAGCTGAGATCACACCACTGCACTCCAGCCTGACAGCAAGACTCTGTCTCAAAAAAAAAAAAAAAAAAAAAGACTCAGGTCTCCAAATTTTCTTGTTTATGATGCCCGTAGTAATTTTTTCTTGGTGCTGCAAGACCAAAAGAAACACCTAACAGCTTCATATATTAAGTATTTGGATTCAAACAACTTAAGTATTTATGTTCTAACAACTTAGTAGCCATCTGAAAAAATACTTAAAATAAAAATTACAATTTTATCGAATTCTTAACCAAAATTATGTACTAATAGAATGTATATACCTGTTGGGCACAAACTTCCCAAACCTTGGAATCAGATTGGATACACTACCCTTATTTTATGTTCCACATTGATTTCTACACAATGCTTGCTTTTAATTGGAGCAGCTACCAAAAAACTCAGCTCTATGAAGATACGTTATCAAAAGGAATACAGGTCAATCCCATGTTAAAACTTTGAATGACATTGAGCTAGCAGCTCACATGCTGTCTGCTAAGTATTGAATATTGCCGTGTTTCCCTTAAAATTTCAAACTATCCACAGCACCCTGTGAATGTACTTGGGCACCCTGGGGCACCTCAGCACACACTTTGGGAACCAAGGACATATATTATCTTATTTAATCCTACATTTGTTATGTTTATTATCTAAGTAAGTATTTGTTCAGTAGCTATTTGATTTGGATAGATTTGGTTAGTCTTAAAGTTCAAAGATAAGTCAGCTTAATCCTATTGTCAATGTAGAAAAAGAAGAGATACTACTACATATTTATAATACAAGGGGGAAATCATAGTACTATAAAATGGTGATCACTACTGTATTAAGAAAATTCAGAGGAGAAAGTTGTATAAAATCAAGTGTTTGGTCAAATCATAGACTATTCAGAATATAATTCCTTCAGGTAATTTTGTTTATTACTCTTTTCATTACAGACTTGAAGGCCAAAAAAACAGATTATATTGTTGTTCAGAGAACCAAAATGCTTATTATCCGCACTCAGGTGTCCTTCTATCTAGATGTGTTAGGACATTTTTTTCCCTCTTCTTGCCATTTATTTGGATTATTTAGCGTTGTGTATTAATCAGGGTTCTCCAGAGAAACCGAACCAGTAGAGGAGAAAGAGACAGACACAGGAGAGAGAGAGAGAGAGAGAGAGAGAGAGAGAGAGAGATATGAAAGGGGATGTATTATGGAAATTGGCTCATATAATTATGAAGGCTGAGATGTCCCATTGCTATATACAAGCTGGAGAACCAGGAAAGCTCAGTCCAAATCCCAAGGCCTGAGAACTAGAGAAGCTGATGGTATAACTATTAGTCTGCAGCCAAAGGCCTGAGAACCTAGGGTGCCACTGGTACAATTCCAGAAGTCTGAAGACTGAAGAACCTAGAGTTCTGATGTCCAAGGGCAGAAGCAGACGGGTGTCCCAGTTACAGAAGAGAGAGCAAACTTGCTTCTCCTCTGCCTTTTTGTTCTATCTGCATCCTCAACCAATTTGATGGTCCCCACTCACATTGGGTGAGGACAGATCTTCCTTTCTCAGTCCACCAATTCAAACGCCAATCTCTTTCAGAAACACCCTCACATACATACTGAGAAATAATGCTTTACCAGCGATGTGGGTATCCCTTAACCCAGTCAAGCTGACACCTAAAATCCACCATCACGAGTTGGATCCTTAGAATTTTTATTAATAGTATTTTGCCACCAGTCCTTCATTAAAGCATCTTTGAAACATTAATTTCATAACTTTATAAACATATTATTTCATATTCTTTAATTTTAGGGAGGGTTTAAATAAAATTTGTTTAAGGGCTTTCTTTATTTAAATTATAAACTACTCCAATGAAGACTCATTTGCTTATAAAATGAATAGAGCAAATGTGTCTTCTGAACAACTTTCATTACCCATGGGCCTCCCTGGAATATTCAGTAATTTATTAACCATTGTTGGGACAGCCTTAGAGCTGGTTAAGTAATCTATTTTTCCTACAACCACAATATCTGATCAGTTATTTTCTTCTCAGAATCTGAAGTTATAAAACTGATTCTCTCTTCTGCCTGAGCTGTGTCTTTGATGTCATGGTATTTAACATAAGTGAACCATTATCTTTGGTAAACTTCATTATTACGCTTTTCTGTTCACACATGGGTATCATCAGTCATATTAAATTTTTCCACCTAGTAGCAGTATCAAAGGAAGATTTATGGAGTGCTAAAGGAAATTTAAGTTTCTGAGCCCCTCACTTTCATAGACCCTGTGTGAGTGCTGGGGGATGCTGGGAGAAGAGTGTTCCAATTGAGAAGAGGAAACCAGGTTACCACCAAGAAGCATATCTAGGCAAGCGTTTCTGGGAAATTGCCTAAAGACATCTCAGAAGACAGGGACCTGAATCTCCAAGGCTTCAGTAATTTATTGTGTTTCTTTAAATTCCAAATAAATATTCTCTTTAATACCTAGATTTCAATTTGTAATTTGGTATCCTTTTCCTTAAAGGGATCCTCAAGAGCAATCTAAGTTTTCATATCTACAAAGCCTGGATCTGCCCTGACCAGCACTGTATTATCAGGATGATTCTATTTCTAAATTCAAACATATTATTCTTTCAGATAATTTTTGAAGCCATTCGAGGAGTATCGATAAGAAGTGATATTGCCATTGATGATGTTAAATTTCAGGCAGGACCCTGTGGAGGTAATATTTTTTCCCAATCATATAAGCTTGACTGAAAATGCACTTTGCAATACTGTCTCAAACTACAAGAATACAAATTAAATATTTTTCTATAATAAAAATACTGTTATTGTATATTTGTCTTTCCTGACAGAAATGGAAGATACAACTCAACAATCATCAGGATATTCTGAGGACTTAAATGAAATTGAGTATTAAGAAGTGATCTGAATTGGATTAACTAGACGAAAACCATACCTCTCTTCAATCAAAATGAAAACAAAGCAAATGAATACTGGACAGTCTTAACAATTTTATAAGTTATAAAATGACTTTAGAGCACCCTCCTTCATTACTTTTGCAAAAACCTACTGACTCAGGGCTTTTTTTTTCTTTTTGCATATGACAACTGTTACTAGAAATACAGGCTACTGTTTTTGCATAGATCATTCATCTTAATTTTGGTACCAGTTAAAAATACAAATATACTATATTGTAGTCATTTTAAAGTACACAAATAAAGGGCACAATCAAAATGAGATGTGCTCATTTAAATCTGCATTCAGTGAATGTATTGGGAGAAAAATAGGTCTTGCGGGTTTCCTTTTGAATTTTAAGTATCATAAATATTTTTAAAGTAAATAATATGGGGTATCAGTAATATCTGCAGAATGAATGCAGTCTTTCATGCTAATGAGTTAGTCTGGAAAAATAAAGTCTTATTTTCTATGTTTTATTCATAGAAATGGAGTATTAATTTTTAATATTTTCACCATATGTGATAACAAAGAATCTTTCATGAATGTCCAAGGGTAAGTCAGAATTAATGCTGTATTACAAGGCAATGCTACCTTCTTTATTCCCCCTTTGAACTACCTTTGAAGTCACTATGAGCACATGGATAGAAATTGAACTCTTTTTTGTAAAGCAAGCTTAAAATGTTTATGTATACATACCCAGCAATTTTTATAAATGTGTTAAACAATTTTACTGATTTTTATAATAAATATTTTGGTAAGATTTTGAATAATATGAATTCAGGCAGATATACTAAACTGCTTTTTATTTACTTGTTTAGACAATTGTATATATAATGTTTGTGTATCCTAACAGCTGCTATGAAATTATAAAATTACCTAATAAAAATAATTTGAAAATCTTTTCACTAGCAATTAACTCATTTCTACATTATTTGTCTTTATCAGAGTATCTTCACTACATAACTGCAGATTCTAATTTGGATCTCTACTCTGCCACAACAAAATGCTTAAGCCTTTTTATTAGTGACATAAGCACTCTATACATTAACATAATAATTATTACTTTTTTCTCTTAATTTTCCCTTACCTCTTTTTTCTCCACTGATACAATAATTTTTATAGCATGCTTTATTTCACATAGACAATCTCAATTTTTTATCTCATTAGAATGTAAACTCTGTATCCTAACATAGAGTACAACATTTCTTGCTGTTTTGTTTACTTTTGTATTCTCAGTACCCAGAAAGTGTCTGGTATAGTAAGTGTGCAAAAAAAAAATACTTGAATGAATGAATGTCTTTCCCACTTCTGTGAGATGGAAATATTTTAGCTCTTTCACAGATAAGGAAACAGAGTCTCAAAAGAGTGAAGAAATTACTCAAGATTTTGTATCTGTTAAATGGAGGAATTTAAGAGTCTGGTCTGATTCAAAGGCTCATACCTCTTAACTATTTTGTGTAGCTAAAAGTCCATTGTTTTCTTGAAGTTGGGAAGGTTTCCCACTCAAGAGTGTCCAAACTTATAAATTAATCTATTAAGAGCATTATCTTCCTGAATGCAAAGAAAACAAAAAATTCTCAGCTACACAAAATAAATATTCTGAAGTTTATGGAGAAAATAAAATTTTATAATAAAACAAAATTTTGCAAATCAAATTCTATTTATGATTAATGGCCTATAGTGGAGGAAATCCCTAAACAGAGCTGAAACATTGGGGAAGGAAGATTTCAAGATGTTGACCTATTCAGCTGCATGCTAGGCCAGGCATCATAATTCCTCCAAAGCATTATTCCTGTTCAGAGCTACAGTTATATTTGCTGAATTAAGGAGTGAAGATGGTATATTCAGGACTCAACATAGTATCTGGTACCTAGTAAGGGGGTTATAATATGTGGTGAGTGATTAAAGTCATTCACCAGCCTCCTTGCTGGTGACATAAATCCATAGTAATAATCACAGCTAACATCTGTTGAATACTATTTTCAGACATTGTTCAAAGGGTCTGTTTCGCTGACACACCTGTGTTCTTATCCTTACAAGGTCGCCTCCTCAACGTGCCAGCTCTCCTACCAGCTCCATCCTCAATGTCAATTTATATTCTAGGCAAAGATTCCAAGTTTCCCTCTTTCAAGAGGATTTATTGGCTACCAAAATTGCCTCTAAGATTGCTAAACTGGGAATCCTACTAGGGATGACAACTTTGGAAATTGGGGGAAAAGAGGTGGGGGTTGGGGTACTGGATATTGGCTTAGGGCAGAAAAGGAGGTAATTCTTACCAGTTGTTGCTAAGAAAACAACCTGAAGTTAATCTAAGAGGAAAAAAAGGAGGTGGAAAGTGAGCTGCTTAACTCACCTTACCTCATTTATGCTTCTTTGACAAAATTCAATTGTTTGATGCTTCTTTTCCCTTTCCAGGTTGCCCTTGGCATTCATTTCAACTATATTTCACCTTCATTTTAACTATATTTCACATGGATGAATACATGGAAGGATAGTAAGCACAGTATAGGTTTCTCAGGTTTACAAATGCCCAGGGAGAAGAAATGTTAGCTAACAGATACTGCTTAACAATTTAAGCCCAGTGTTGGCTTTTATTGCAATTCTCAGCAGCACCTAAACACACAAGTGCTTCAAATAGAAATTGCTTTCTCACACAGATTGCCTTCTCTTCTATAATTTCCTGTCTAGGATGGAGATTATTTGTGTATAGAAGGGAGTGAAGGACTGAATACTGAGAAAATAGTGCCTGTGATGCAGGGACTGGTTTAATACAGAGGAAGAAAAGGTTCAACAAAGATTTCTTGAGAAATCTATGCTCCAGGCATTGCACAGAGCATGGAGGTTACAAAAATGCTCACAGATTAGTGAGGAAGAGAGACAGATAAACCAGTCAACACAGTTCGGAGTGCTAAGTACAAAATGGCCATATGCCCAGGGTGCTATGGGAGGGCCTCTGGGGGGAATCTGACCTGGCAGGGCAGAGGCAGCCTCCTGGCTGCAGCCTAGGGAGAGCAGTGGAAAGCAGCAGCACCCACTCGCACAATGTCCCTGATGCCTTCATGTCTTCTCTCACAGTCTGAGGGCTAAGACCTGGGCTCTGTGACTTTTTGGTCTCATGCCAGGGACTTGTGTGATTTAACCAGAACTGGAAAAAAAAAAAAAAAACCCTGAGTTTTTGTAACTAATAATTCTAATGACACTGCATTTTCAACATACGGATTACTATAAAGAGGTAATACAGCACAGTGATTAAGGACACTTTCTGGATTTACGCTGTCCATTTAAATCTCGGGTCTGCCACTTACAAGCTATGTGACTGAAGGCAAGTCATTTACACCCTCTCTGACTCCTTTTCTTAGTCTGCAAAATGGGGCAAAGACTTATTCCTGCTTCTTAGGGTTGCTGCAAAGATTAAATGAGAATAATATAAGCACCTATAACAGTCTCAGACACACAAAAGCCATTCTAGTTTATAAGGTTTCAGTGAAATTTCAGATAAATCATGGCGATTTTTATGTATTCTTTTTCTACAAAGGAATTGCGAGTTTATAGTGCCATCTTAAGGATAAAGCAAACATAATCTTGTCATTTTATCATCTTTTTCTTTATTACTCACAGTACAACTCATTTTGACTAGTGGCTGAGTAATGCTTTCCCCTGTGTTCTTCCCACTCCACTTGCCCCTAGCAAAATGTACCATTGCTAAACCTAATTTCTTGTTTATCTCCTCAAGAATGCTCACTTACTCAGTTTTGTACCCCCACTGCCTAGCATACTCAACAAAGATTTCTGGATTAAATACATGCTTAGTAAAAAGCATTTCATTTAGTATAAACATGTATGTAGGTTTCAAAAATCACAAGGAATATAATGGTGCTCTTTGATCCATCACAATTTCATTGGTCATTTTAATATATTTGTCCCAACATTACTCTCCCCAGATAATCCCGGCCTCTAACATTTCATAAATGAACCAGGCTGCACCGTGAATACTCGTATATTTAAAAATACACGGTGAATTCAAACCCAAATCAGAAGCCCCATTGGCTATAAAAAAAATATGGCAAGAAAGGGTGGGGGGAAATGGGAAACAGATACATAAAGGCAGGTGAGTGAAACATCACAATGTATACCTATTGATATCATATAAACATATTGCTTATTCAAAAAATTAACAAACATGGCAAGATATATATGCTTAAGAACATGAAGGTATTCTATGTGGCAAAATAAATTATCTAAATGCTGCCCCATTCCCCTATACACATGTGTACACATACACAGGACAAAACATTTAAAAGTTCTTGGTGAAATTTGACGACCTTTATTGTAAATGAATACCTAAGCTGGTAAGAAAGTAAGGGAAATGTCCAGACACCCTCTGCAACCCCTCCTCTGCTTTGAAAAAGAGAACTGAAAAGCAGAGATATAAGTACATAAGCTGATGCTATAGCTACCTGGAGGGAGGTTGTCAGTCTTGGTAACCTGGGTGCTTATGCTCTTAAACCATAAAGGGATCAGAAAAGAGCCTGCCAAGGGTAGGGAGGATAGAACAGAGACTTCACAAATAAGCCCAAGACTCTTGAAGAGCTACATTTTTACTAAAAGGGTAAATCCAGACAATAAAATAAAAACAGTGATCTTCCTTCAGCACAGGGAGATTGGTAGGATGCCAACTCTTCTCCATTTAGACTGTGGCATGGGGGATAGGAGTTCTTCCTTGAGAACTGCTAATTACATTACACAAATTTAGAGTGCAAAATTACCCTGCCCTCATGATCTGGGAATCCACAAGCTCAAAGTTGAATGTGAGAATATGTCCCTGGCCAGTGATATTCTTGGAGCACCTGGTTGAAATTAATATAAAATTCTTTAGGGGACTGTGTACTCAACCTAGGCTGTGCACAGTTCACACATATAAAACTGCACTAAAGAAAGACTCACAATCCAAAACTACAGAACATTTAGTGAAAGAATCCACTAACAGCAAAAATCAGCTGCTAAGAAACAGAATTACATACCCAAGACTTCATAAGATGAAAATTGTTTGTAGACACTTTAAAATAAGTATTTTTAAAAATGATTAGAGAAAAAGATATAACGAAGCCAATACTCTATGAAAATGCAGATAGTTTTTGTTTTCATTTTTGTTTTTGTTTTGAGACAGTCTTACTATGTTGCCCAGACTGGAGTACAGTGGCTATCCATAGGCACAATCATGGTGCACTATAGCCTGAAACTCTGGGCTTAAGTGATCCTCCTGCCTCAGCCTTTCAGTAGCTGGTACTATAGGCGCATGGCACTGCACCCAGCAAAAAGCAGGTAGATTTTTTTAAAAACCGAATAGAACTTCTGCATATAATAAATAATAGTCATAAAATTTAAAATTCAGTGTGAAAGGCAAACAAGCAATGAGGCATATCTAATAGAAAGAGAATGACGAACTGGAATACAAGGTAATAAAGCAGAGTACAGCACAGAGAGATGAAGAAATGGAAAATATGAAAAAGAATAGGAATGAGAGTCAATGTACTGAAATCAGTGACAGAAAAAGAGAATGGGGGAGAGGTAATGCTCAAAGGGAGAATATTTGAGACTGTTTCAGAATTGATTATAGATAAAAATGTTCAAAATCATGAAGTTCAGTAAATTCTGAGCAATATAAATAAAAAAAATCTATACCTAAACACATTATGAAATTATGGAATACCAAAATCAAAGAGAAAAATGCAACCAAAATGAAAAGACAGATGAACTACAAATGAATGAAAATTAAACAAAATCTAACCCATCAATAATGAAGCAAGTGAGAAGACAGGGAAATAAAAGCCTTAAAATGTTGAGAGGAAATAATATTCAACCAGAATGAGGATAAAATAATGTCATTTTCAGATAAGAAATAAATCATGGTATTTTTGCTGGCAAGATGGCCGAATAGGAACAGCTCCGGTCTGTAGCTCCCACTGAGATCAATACAGAAGGCAAGTGCTTTCTGCATTTCCAACTTAGGTACCTGAGTCATCTCATTGGGACTGGTTGGACAGTGGGTGCAGTCAAAGTTGGGGGAACAGAAGCAGGGTGGGGCATCACCTCACCAGGAAAGTGCGAGGCGTTGGGGAACTGCCTCTCCTAACCAAGGAAAGCCATTAGGGACTGTACCATGCACTCAGGCCCAGATACTGCGCTTTTCCCATGTTCTTCACAACCTCCAGACCAGGAGATTCCCTCCAGTACCTACACCCTACACCACCAGGGCCCTGGGTTTACAGCACAAAACCAGGTGGCCATTTGGCAGACACCAAGCTAGTCGCAGGAGTTTTTTTTTTCATACCCCAGTGGTGCCTGGAATGCCCAGTGAGACACTCCCCTGGAAAGGGGGCTGAAGCCAGGGAGCCAAGTGGTCTGGCTCAGCAGGTCCCGCCCCCACAGAGCCCAGCAAGCTGAGATCCCCTAGCTTGAAATTCTTGTACCAGCACAGCAGTATGAGCTCGACCTGGGATGCTCCAGCTTGGTGGGAGGAGGGGCGTCTGCCATTACTGAGGCTTAGGTAGGCAGTTTTACCTTCACAGTGTAAAGAAAGCTGCCCAGAAGTTTGAACTGGGTGGAGCCCACCACAGCTCAGCAAGCCCACTGCAGCCAGACTGCCTCTCTAGATTCCCTCCTCTCTGAGCAGGGCATCTCTGAAAAAAAGGCAACAGCCCCAGTCAGGGACTTATAGATAAAATCCCCACCTCCCTGGGACAGAGCACGTTGGGGAAGGGGTGGTTGTGGGTGCAACTTCAGCAGACGTAAACGTCCCTACCTGTAAGCTCTGAAGAGAGCAGTGGATCTCCCAGGATAGCATTCGAGCTCTGATAAGGGAAAGCCTGCCTCCTCAAGTGGGTCCATGACCCCCGTGTATCCTGACTGGGAGACACCTCCCAGTAGGGGCCAACAGACACCTCAAACAGGAAAGCTCTGGCTGGCATCTGGCAGGTGCCCCTCTGGGACGAAGCTTCCAGAGGAAGGAACAGGCAGCAATCTTTGCTGTTCCACAGCCTCCACTGGTGATACCCAAGCAGACAGGTTCTGGAGCAGAACTCCAGCAAACTCCAGCATACCTGCAGCAGAGGGGACTGACTATTAGAAGGAAAACTAACAAACAGAAAGGAATAGTATCAACATCAACAAAAAGGACATCCATTCAGAGACCCCAGCCGAAGGTCACCAACCTCAAAGACCAAAGGTAGATAAATCTATGAAGATGGGGAGAAACCAACACAAAAAGGCTGAAAATTCCAAAACCCAGAATACCTCTTCTCCTCCAAAGGATCACAACTCCTCACCAGCAAGGGAAAAAAACTGTACGGAGAACGAGTTTGATGAGTTGACAGAAGTAGGCTTCAGAAGGTGCGTAATAACAAACTCCCCCAGCTAAAGGAGGATGTTCTAACCCAATGCAAGGAAGCTAAGAACCTTGAAAAAAGGTTAGACAAATTGCTAACTAGAATAACCAGTTTAGAGAAAAACATGAATGACCTGACGGAGCTGAAAAACACAGGACAAGAACTTTGTGAAGCATACACAAGTATCAATAGCTGAATCAATCAAGTGGAAGAAAGGATATCAGAGATTGAAGATCAACTCAATGAAATAAAGCAAGAAGACAAGATTAGAGAAAAAAGAGTGAAAAGAAATGAACAAAGCCCCAAGAAATATGGGACTCTGTGAAAAGACCAAATCTGTCCAAGATGGCTGAATAGGAACAGCTCCAGTCTATAGCTCCCAGCATGAGTGATGAAGAATACGGGTGATTTCTGCATTTCCAACTGACGTACCAGATTCATCTCACTGGGGAGTGTCGCACAGTGGGTGCAGGACAGTGGGTGCAGCGCACTGAGGGTGAGCCGAAGCAGGGCAAGACATCGCCTCACCTGGAAAGCGCAAGGGGTCAGGCAATTCCCTTTCATAGCCAAGCAAATCTGTGACAGACAGCACCTAGAAAATCGGGACACTCCCACCCTAATACTGTGCTTTTCCAGTGGTCTTAGCAAATGGCACACCAGGAGATTATATCCCGTGCCTGGCTCGGAGGGTCCCACGCCCACGGAGCCTAACTCATTGCTAGTACAGCAGTCTGAGATCCAACTGCAAGGTGGCAGTGAGGCAAGGGAAGGGGCGCCTGCCATTGCTGAGGCTTGAGTAGGTAAACAAAGCAGCCAGGAAGCTCGAACTGGGTGGAGCCCACCATAGCTCAAGGAGGCCTGCCTGCCTCTGTAGACTCCACCTCTGGGGGCAGGGCATAGCCGAACAAAAGGCAGCAGAAACCTCTGCAGACTTAAATGTCCTGTCTGATAGCTTTGAAGAGAGTAGTGGTTCTCCCAGCACAGAGTTAGAGATCAGAGAATGGGCAGACTGCCTCCTCAAGTGGGTCCCTGACCTCCCAGTAGCCTATCTGGGAGGCATCCCCCAATAGGGGCAGACTGACACCTCACACAGCTGTGTACCCCTCTGAGACGAAACCTCCAGAGGAAGGATCAGACAGCAACATTTGCTGTCAGCAATATTTGCTGTTCTGCAGCCTCCGCTGCTGATACCCAGGCAAACAGTGTCTGGAGTGGACCTCCAGCAAACTCCAACAGACCTGCAGCTGAGGGACCTGACTGTTAGACGAAAACTAACAAACAGAAAGGAATAGCATCAACATCAACAAAAAGGTCATCTACACCAAAACCCCATCTGTAGGTCACCAACGTAAAAGATCAAAGGTAGATAAAATCATAAAGATGGGGAGAAAACAGAGCAGAAAAGCTGAAAATTCTAAAAATCAGAGCACCTCTTCTCCTCCAAACGATCACAGCTCCTCACCAGCAACGGAACAAAGCTGGACCGAGAATGATTTTGATGAGCTGACAGAAGAAGGCTTCAGAAGGTCGGTAATAACAAACTTCTTGGAGCTAAAGGAGGATGTTCGAACCCATCACAAAGAAGTTAAAAACCTTGAAAAAAGATTAGATGAATGGCTAACTAGAATAAACAGTGTAAAGAAGATCTTAAATGATCCGATGGAGATGAAAACCATGGCACGGGAACTTCGTGACACATGCAGAAGCTGCAAGAGCTAATTCAATCAAGTGGAAGAAAGAGTGTCAGTGATTGAAGATCAAATTAATGAAATAAAGCAAGAAGACAAGGTTAGAGAAAAAAGAGTAAAAGGAAATGAACAAAGCCTCCAAGAAATATGGGACTATGTCAAAAGACCAAATCTACATTTGATTGGTGTACCTGAAAGTGATGGGGAGAATGGAACCAAGTTGGAAAACACTCTTCAGGATATTATCCAGGAGAACTTTCCCAACCTAGCAAGACAGGCCAACATTCAAATTCAGGAAATACAGAGAACACCACAAAGATACTCCTCGAGAAGAGCAACTCCAAGACACATAATTGGCAGACTCTCTAAGGTTGAAATGAAGGAAAAAGTGTTAAGGGCAGCCAGAGGGAAAGGTCAGGTTACCCACAAAGGGAAGCCCATCAAACAAACAGCGGATCTCTCGGCAGAAACCCTACAGGCCAGAAGAGAGTGGGGGCCAATATTCAACATTACTAAAGAAAAGAATTTGCAACCCAGAATTTCATATCCAGCCAAACAAAGCTTCATAAGTGAAGGAGAAATAAAATCCTTTACAGACAAGCAAATGCTGGGAGATTTTGTCACCACCAGGCCTGTCATACAAGAGCTCCTGAAGGAAGCACTAAACATAGAAAGAAACTGGTACAAGCCACTGAAAAACCATGCCAAATTGTAAAGACCATCGATGCTATGAAGAAACTGCATCAATTAATGGGCAAAATAACCAGTAAACATCATAATGACAGGATCAAATTCACACATAATATTAACCTTAAATGTAAATGGGCTGAATGCCCCAGTTAAAAGACACAGACTGGGGAGCCAAGATGGCAGAATAGGAACAGCTCCGGTCTACAGCTCCCAGCATGAGCGACGCAGAAGACGGGTGATTTCTGCATTTCCATCTGAGGTACCGGGTTCATCTCACTAGGGAGTGCCAAACAGTGGGTGCAGGACAGTCAGTGGAGCACACCGTGCATGAGCCGAAGCAGGGCGAGGCATTGCCTCACTCTGGAAGTGCAAGGGGTCAGGGAGTTCCCTTTCCTAGTCAAAGAAAGGGGTGACAGACGGCACCTGGAAAATCGGGTCACTCCCACCTTAATACTGCGCTTTTCCAACGGGCTTGGAAAACGGCACACCAGGAGATTGTGTCCCGCACCTGGCTTGGAGGGTCCTACGCCCACGGAGTCTCCCTGATTGCTAGCACAGCAGTCTGAGATCAAACTGCAAGGCGGCAGCAAGGCTGGGGGAGGGGCGCCCACCATTGTCCAGGCTTGCTTAAGTAAACAAAGCAGCCAGGAAGCTTGAACTGGGTGGAGCCCACCGCAGCTCAAGGAGGCCTGCCTGCCTCTGTAGGCTCCACCTCTGGGGGCAGGGCACAAACAAAAAGACAGCAGGAACCTCTGCAGTCTTAAATGTCCCTGTCTGACAGCTTTGAAGAGAGTACTGGTTCTCCCAGCGTGCAGCTGGAGATCTGAGAACGGACAGACTGCCTCCTAAAGTGGGTCCCTGACCCCTGAGCAGCCTAACTGGGAGGCACAGCCCAGTAGGGACAAACTGACACCTCTCTCGGCCAGGTACTCCTCTGAGACAAAATTTCCAGAGGAACAATCAGACAGCTGAATTTGCAGTCCACGAAAATCCGCTGTTCTGCAGCCACCGCTGCTGCCACCCAGCAAAACAGGGTCTGGAGTGGACCTCTAGCAAAATCCAAGAGACCTGCAGCTGAGGGTCCTGTCTGTTAGAAGGAAAACTAACAAACAGAAAGGACATACACACCAAAAACCCATCTGTACATCACCATCATCAAAGACCAAAAGTAGATAAACCCACAAAGATGGGGAAAAAACAGAGCAGAAAAACTGGAAATTCTAAAAAGCAGAGCACCTCTCCTCCTCCAAAGGAACACAGTTCCTCACTGGCAATGGAACAAAGCTGGACAGAGAATGACTTTGACGAGTTGAGAGAAGAAGGCTTCAGACAATCAAGCTACTTCGAGCTACGGGAGGAAATTCAAACCAATGGCAAAGAAGTTGAAAACTTTGAAAAAAAAATAGATGAATGTATAACTAAGATAACCAATGCAGAGAAGGGCTTAAAGGAGCTGATGGAGCTGAAAGCCAAGTTTCGAGAACTACGTGAAGATTGCAGAAGCCTCGGTAGCCAATGCGATCAACTGGAAGAAAGGGTATCAGTGATGGAAGATAAAATGAATGAAATGAAGCGAGAAGAGAAGTTTAGAGAAAAAAGAATAAAAAGAAATGAACAAAGCCTCCAAGAAATATGGGACTATGTGAAAAGACCAAACCTACGTTTGACTGGTGTACCTGAAAGTGACGGGGAGAATGGAACCAAGTTGGAAAACACTCTGCAAGATATTATCCAGGAGAACTTTCCCAATCTAGCAAGGCAGGACAACATTCAGATTCAGGAAATACAGAGAACGCCACAAAGATACTCCTCGAGAAGAGCAACTCCAAGACACATAATTGTCAGATTCACCAAAGTTGAAATGAAGGAAAAAATGTTAAGGGCGGCCACAGAGGAGGGTCGGGTTAACCACAAAGGGAAGCCCATCAGACTAACAGCTGATCTCTCGGCAGAAACTCTACAAGCCAGAAGAGAGTGGGGGCCGATATTCAACATTCTTAAAGAAAAGAATTTTCAACCCAGAATTTCATATCCAGCCAAACTAAGCTTCATAAGTGAAGGAGAAATAAAATACTTTACAGACAAGCAAATGCTGAGTGATTTTGTCACCACCAGGCCTGCCCTACAAGAGCTCCTAAAGGAAGCACTAAACATGGAAAGGAAAAACCGGTACCAGCCACTGCAAAAACATGCCAAATTGTAAAGACCATCAAGGCTAGGAAGAAACTCCATCAACTAACGAGCAAAATAACCAGCTAACGTCATAATGACAGCATCAAATTCACACATAACAATATTAACTTTAAATGTAAATGGACTAAATGCTCCAATTAAAAGACACAGACTGGCAAATTGGATAAGGAGTCAAGACCCATCAGTGTGCTGTATTCAGGAAACCCATCTCATGTGCAGAGACACACATAGACTCAAAATAAAAGGATGGAGGAAGATCTACCAAGCAAATGGAAAACAAAAAAAGGCAAGGGTTGCAATCCTAGTCTCTGATAAAATAGACTTTAAACCAACAAAGATCAAAAGAGACAAAGAAGGCCTTTACATAATGGTAAACGGATCAATTCAACAAGAAGAGCTAACTATCCTAAATATATATGCACCCAACACAGGAGCATCCAGATTCATAAAGCAAGTCCTGAGGGACCTACAAAGAGACTTAAACTCCCACACAATAATAATGGGAGATTTTAACACCCCACTGTCAACATTAGACAGATCAACGAGACAGAAAGTTAACAAGGATACCCAGGAATTGAACTCAGCTCTGCACCAAGCAGACCTAATAGACATCTAGAGAACTCTCCACCCCAAATCAACAGAATATACATTTTTTTCAGCACCACACCACACCTATTCCAAAATTGACCACATAGTTGGAAGCTCTCCTCAGCAAATGTAAAAGAACAGAAATTATAACAAACTGTCTCTCAGACCACAGTGCAATCAAACTAGAACTCAGGATCAAGAAACTCACTCAAAACCGCTCAACTACGTGGAAACTGAACAACCTGCTCCTGAATGACTACTGGGTACATAACGAAATGAAGGCAGAAATAAAGATGTTCTTTGAAACCAACGAGAACAAAGACACAACATACCAGAATCTCTGGGACACACTCAAAGCAGTGTGTAGAGGGAAATTTATAGCACTAAATGCCCACAAGAGAAAGCAGGAAAGATCCAAAATTGACACCCTAACATCACAATTAAAAGAACTAGAAAAGCAAGAGCAAACACATTCAAAAGCTAGCAGAAGGCAAGAAATAACTAAAATCAGAGCAGAACTGAAGGAAATAGAGACACAAAAAACCCTTCAAAAAATTAATGAATCAAGGAGCTGGTTTTTTGAAAAGATCAACAAAATTGATAGACTGCTAGCAAGACTAATAAAGAAGAAAAGAGAGAAGAATCAAATAGATGCAATAAAAAATGATAAAGGGGATATCACCACCGATCCCACAGAAATACAATCTACCATCAGAGAATATTACAAACACCTCTATGCAAATAAACTAGAAAATCTAGAAGAAATGGATAAATTCCTCGACAAATACACCCTCCCAAGACTAAACAAGGAAGAAGCTGAAACTCTGAATAGACGAATAACAGGCTCTGAAATTGTGGCAATAATCAATAGCTTACCAACCAAAAAGAGTCCAGGACCAGATGGATTCACAGCCAAATTCTACCAGAGGTACAAGGAGGAACTGGTACCATTCCTTCTGAAACTATTCCAATCCATAGAAAAAGGGGGAATCCTCCCTAACACATTTTATGAGGCCAGCATCATCCTGATACCAAAGCCCGGCAGAGACACAACCAAAAAAGAGAATTTCAGACCAATATCCTTGATGAACATTGATGCAAAAATCCTCAATAAAATACTGGCAAACCGAATCCAGCAGCACATCAAAAAGCTTATCCACCATGATCAAGTGGGCTTCATCCCTGGGATGCAAGGCTGGTTCAACATATGCAAATCAGTAAATGTAATCCAGCATATAAACAGAACCAAAGACAAAAACCACATGATTATCTCAATAGATGCAGAAAAGGCCTTTGACAAAATTCAACAACCCTTCATGCTAAAAACTCTCAATAAATTAGGTATTGATGGGACGTATCTCAAAATAATAAGAGCTATCTATGACAAACCCACAGCCAATATCATACGGAATGGGCAAAAACTGGAAGCATTCCCTTTGAAAACTGGCACAAGACAGGGATGCCCTCTCTCACCACTCCTATTCAACACAGTGCTGGAAGTTCTGGCCAGGGCAATCAGGCAGAAGAAGGAATAAAGGGTATTCAATTAGGAAAAGAGGAAGTCAAATTGTCCCTGTTGCAGATGATATGATTGTATATCTAGAAAACCCCATTGTCTCAGCCCAAAATCTCCTTAAGCTGATAAGCAACTTCAGAAAAGTCTCAGGAAACAAAATCAATGTACAAAAATCACAGGCATTCTTGTACACCAATAACAGACAAACAGAGAGCCAAATTATGAGTGAACTCCCATTCATAATTGCTTCAAAGAGAATAAAATACCTAGGAATCCAACTTACAAGGGATGTGAAGGACCTCTTCAAGGAGAACTACAAACCACTGCTCAATGAAATAAGATACAAACAAATGGAAGAATATTCCATGCTCATGGGTTGGAAGAATCAATATCATGAAAATGGCCATACTGCCCAAGGTAATTTATAGATTCAATGCCATCCCCATCAAGCTACCAATGACTTTCTTCACAGAATTGGAAAAAACGACTTTAAAGTTCATATGGAACCAAAAAAAGAGCCCGCATCGCCACGTCAATCCTAAGCCAAAAGAACAAAGCTGGAGGCATCACAATACCTGACTTCAAACTATACTACAAGGCTACAGTAACCAAAACAGCATGGTACTGGTACCAAAACAGAGACATAGATCAATGGAACAGAACAGAGCCCTCAGAAATAATGCCGCATATCTACAACTATCTGATCTTTGACAAACCTCACAAAAACAAGCAATGGGGAAATGATTCCCTATTTAATAAATGGTGCTGGGAAAACTGGCTAGCCATATGTAGAAAGCTGAAACTGGATCCCTTCCTTACACCTTATACAAAAATTAATTCAAGATGGATTAAAGACTTAAATGTTAGACCTAAAACCATAAAAACCCTAGAAGAATACCTAGGCAATACCATTCAGGACATAGGCACGGGCAAGGACTTCATGTCTAAAACACCAAAAGCAATGGCAACAAAAGCCAAAATTGACAAATGGGATCTAATTAAACTAAAGAGCTTCTGCACAGCAAAAGAAACTACCATCAGAGTGAACAGGCAACCTACAAAATGGGAGAAAATTTTCACAACCTACTCATCTGACAAAGGGCTAATATCCAGAATCTACAATGAACTCAAACAAATTTACAAGAAAAAAACAAACAACCCCATCAAAAAGTGGGCAAAGGACATGAACAGACACTTCTCAAAAGAAGACATTTATGCAGCCAAAAAACACATTAAAAAATGCTCTCTTCACTGGCCATCAGAGAAATGCAAATCAAAACCACAATGAGATACCATCTCACACCAGTTAGAATGGCAATCATTAAAAAGTCAGGAAACAACAGGTGCTGGAGAGGATGTGGAGAAATAGGAACACTTTTACACTGTTGGTGGGACTGTAAACTATTTCATCCATTGTGGAAGTCAGTGTGGCGATTCCTCAGGGATCTAGAAGTAGAAATGCCATTTGACCCAGCCATCCCATTACTGGGTATATACCCAAAGGACTATAAATAATGCTGCTATAAAGACACATGCACATGTATGTTTATTGCGGCACTATTCACAATAGCAAAGACCTGGAACCAACCCAAATATCGACTAGATTAAGAAAATGTGGCACATATCCACCATGGAATACTATGCAGCCATAAAAAATGATGAGTTCATGTCCTTTGTAGGGACGTGGATGAAACTGGAAACCGTCATTCTCAGTAAACTATTGCAAGGACAAAAAAATCAAACACCACATGTTCTCACTCATAGGTGGGAATTGAACAATGAGAACACATGGACACAGGAAGGGGAACATCACACTCCGGGGACTGTTGTGGGGTGGGGGGAGGGGGGAGGGACAGCATTAGGAGATATACCTAATGCTAAATGACGAGTTAATGGGTGCAGCACACCAACATGGCACGTGTATACATATGTAACAAACCTGCACATTGTGCACATGTACCCTAAAAGTTAAAGTATAATAATAATAATAATAATAATAATAATAATAATAAGATACAGACTGGAAAACTGGATAAAGAGTCCTCACAATCCTGCATATTGTGCACATGTACCCTAAAAGTTAAAGTATAATAATAATAATAATAATAATAATAAAAAGACACAGACTGGAAAACTGGATAAAGAGTCAATACATCAGTGTGCTGTGTTCAGGAGACCCATCTCACATGCAAAGTTGCACATAGGCTCAAAATAAAGGGATAGAGGAAAATTTACCAAGCAAATCAAAAGCAAAGAAAACCAGGGGTTGCAATCCTAGTCTCTGATAAAACAGACTTTAAACCAACAAAGATCAAAAGAAACAAAGAAGGCCATTACATAATGGTAAAGGGATCAATTCAACATGAAGAGCTAACTATCCTATACATATATGCACCCAATACAGGAACAACCATATTCATAAAGCAAGTCCTTAGAGACCTACAAAGAGACTTAGACTCTCACACAATAATAATGGGAGAATTTAACACCACACTGTCAGTATTAGACAGATCAATGAGACAGAAGGTTAAAAAAGGATATCCAGGACTTGAACTCAGCTCTGAAACAAGCAGACCTAATAGATACCTACAGAACTCTCCACCCCAAATCAACAGAATATACATTCTTCTCAGCACCACATCGCACTTATTCTAAAACTGACCACATAATTGGAAGTAAAGTACTCCACAGCAAATGTAAAACAACAGAAATCACAACAAACTGTCTCTCAGACCACAATGCAATCAAATTAGAACTCAGGATTAAGAAACTCACCCAAAACCACATAACTACATGGAAACTGAACAACTTGCTCCTAAATGACTACTGTGTAAGTAACAAAATGAAGGCAGAAATAAAGATGTTCCTTAAAACCAGTGAGAACAAAGACACAACGTATCATAATCTCTGGGACAGATTTAAAGCAGTGTGTAGAGGGAAATTTATAGCACTAAATGCCCACAAGAGAAAGCAGGAAAGATCTAAAATTGACACCCTAACATCACAATTAAAAGAACTAGACAAGGAAGACTAAACAAATTCAAAATCTAGCAGAAGGCAAGAAACAACTAAGATCAGAGCAGAACTGAAGGAGATAGAGACACAATAAACCCTTCAAAAAATCAATGAATCCAGGAGCTGGTTTTTTGAAAAGATCAACAAGATTGATAGACCTCTAGCAAGACTAATAAACAAGAAAAGACAGAAAAATCAAATAGACGCAATAAAAAATGATAAAGGGGATATCACCACCGATCCCACAGAAATACAAACTACCATTAGAGAATACTATAAACACCTCTATGCAAATAAACTAGAAACTCAAGAAGAAATGGGTAAATTCCTGGACATATATGCCCTCCCAAGACTAAACGAGGAAGAAGTGGAATCTCTGAATAGACCAGTAACAGACTCTGAAATTGATGCAATAATTAATAGCCTACCAATCAATGAAAGCCCAGGACGAAACGGATTCACAGCCAAATTCTACCAGAGGTACAAAGAAGAGCTGGTACCATTCCTTCTGAAACTATTCCAATCAACAGAAAAAGAGGGAATCCTCCTTAACTCATTTTATGAGGGCAACATCATCCTGATACGAAAGCCTGGCAGAGACACAACAAAAAAAGAGAATTTTAGACCAATATCCCTGATAAACATCAATGCAAAAATCCTCAATAAAATACTGGCAAACCGAATCCAGCAGCACATCAAAAAGCTTATCCACCACGATCAAGTTGGCTTCATCACTGGGATGCAAGGCTGGTTCAACATATGCAAATTAATAAACGTAATCCATCACATAAACAGAAACAATGACAAAAACCACATGATTATCTCAATAGATACAGAAAAGGCCTTCAATAAAATTCGACGCCGCTTTATGCTAAAAACTCTCAATAAACTAGGTATTCATGTGACATACCTCAAAATAATAAGAGCTATTTATTACAAACCCACAGCCAGTATCATACTGAATGGGCAAAAACTGGAAGCATTCCCTTTGAAATCCAGCAGAAGCCAAGGATGCCCTCTCTCACCATTCCTATTCAACATAGTGTTGGAAGTTCTGGCCAGGGTAATCAGGCAAGAGAAAGAGATAAAGGGTACTCAATTAGGAAATGAGGGAGTCAAATTGTCCCTGTTTGGAGATGACATGACTGTATACTGAGAAAACCCCATTGTCTCAGCCCAAAATATCCTTAAGCTGATAAGCAACTTCAGCAAAGTCTCAGGATACAAAATCAATGTCCAAAAATCGCAAGCATTCCTATACACCATTAACAGACAGAGAGCCAAACCGTGAGTGAACTCCCATTCACAATTGCTACAAAGAGAATAAAATACCTAGGAATCCAACTTACAAGGGACGTAAAGGACCTCTTCAAGGAGAACTACAAACCACTGCTCAACGAAATAAAAGAGGACACAAACAAATGGAAGAATATTCCATGCTCATGAATAGGAAAAATTAATATTGTGAAAATGGCCATACTGCCCAAAGTAATATACAGATTCAATGCCAACCCCATCAAGCTACGAATGACTTTCTTCACAGAATTGGAAAAAACTACTTTAAAGTTCATATGGAACCAAAAAAGAGCCCGCATTGCCAAGACAATCCTAAGCCAAAAGAACAAACCTGGAGGCATCACGCTTCCTGACCTCAAACTATACTACAAGCTACAGTAACAAAAACAGCATGGTACTGGTACCAAAACAGAGATACAGATCAGTGGAACAGAACAGAGGCCTCAGAAATAACACCACACATTTACAACCATCCAAACTTTGATAAACCTGACAAAACCAAGAAATGGGGAAAGGATTCCCTATTCAATAAATGGTGTTGATAAAACTGGCTAGCCATATGTAGAAAGCTGAAACTGGATCCCTTCCTTACACCTTGTACAAAAATTAATTCAAGATGGATTAAAGACTTAAATGTTAGACCTAAAACCATAAAAACCCTATAAGAAAACCTAGGCAGTACCATTCAGGACATAGGCATGGGCGAGGACTTCATGTCTAAAACACCAAAAGCAATGGCAACAAAAGCCAAAATTGACAAATGGGATCTAATTAAACTAAAGAGCTAATGCATAGCAAAAGAAATTACCGTCAGAGTCAACAGGCAACCTGCAGAATGGGAGAAAATTTTTGCAATCTACCCATCTGACAAAGGGCTAATATCTAGAATCTACAAAGAACTTAAACGAATTTAGAAGAAAAAAACAACCCTATCAAAAAGTGGGCAAAGGATATAAACAGACACTTCTTAAAAGAAGACATCTGTGCAGCCAGCAGCCACATGAAAAAATGCTCATCATCACTGGTCATCAGAGAAATGTAGATCAAAACCACAATGAGATACCATCTCACACCAGTTAGAATGGCAATCATTAAAAAGTCAGGAAACAACAGATGCTGGAGAGGATGTGGAGAAATAGGAACGCTTTTGCACTGTTGGTAGGACTGTAAATTTGTTCAACCATTGTGGAAGACAGTGTGGTGATTCCTCAAGGAGCTAGAACTAGAATTACCATTTGACCCAGCAATCCTATTAGGTATATACCCAAAGGATTATAAATCACGCTACTATAAAGACACATGCATACTTATGTTTATTGTGGCACTGTTCACAATAGCAAAGACTTGGAACCAACGCAAATGTCTTTCAATGATAGACTGGATAAAGAAAATGTGGCACATACACACCATAGAATACTATGCAGCCATAAAAAAGGATGATTTCATGTCCTTTGCAGGGACATGGATGAAGCTGGAAACCATCATTCTCAGCAAAGTACACAAGGACAGAAAACCAAACACTGCATGTTCTCACTCATAGGTGGCAACTGAACAATGAGATCACTTGGACAAAGGGCAGGGAACATCACATACCGGGGCCTGCCAGGGGGTGGGGGGCTGGGGAGGGATATTATTAGGAGAAATACCTAATGTGAATGATGAGTTGATGGGTGCAGCAAACCAATATGGCACATGTATACCTATGTATCAAACTTGCACGTTGTGCACATGTACCCTAGGACTTAAAGTATAATAAAAAAAATTAAAACAGAAAAAAGAAAATTATTCAGACAAGCATCCAACTCAAAACATTAGAAAAAGAACACAAAATCTAAAGAAAATAAAAAGGAAGGAAAATAAAAAGAACATTAAATTAAAAAAAAACATCTAAAAGGGAAAGAATAATTTGTGCAAGCATCTCAGGCATTAGATACTATGCAAAGGAGACCCCTACCCTAAAAGCCTATTATTGGGGCTTCAAACATTCTATGAGCGCTCTCAGTTTCCGATGTGAGTTGAGAATTCCAGGCTATTCTCATGTCTTGTTTTTCATTTGCATTTTATGTGGCAGTTAGAAGGTAGCCCTGAAGAGTCAAGGAAGTTGTTACCAAGCCCAGGAAGAGTTGTAGCCATGGAAAAAGTGTTGTGTAATGGGGACTGTGGCCATAGGAGGTAGAACTCAGCCACTACCAAAATGCAACCACCCTCCAGTCTCCTGCTAGAGTCTCCCACCAGCCAATCAGTCAGACGGGCAAGCAAGCCTAGATGTGACTGGCCAAAGAAATCAGGCTCCCAGGGCATAGAGCAGGTTGAGGGACGAACAAGAGATACGTCAGTGTGAGCAGAGAAAAACCAGCAAAGAATCTTTAAATCTCTTAATGATTTTTCTCATGTTAGAGCATTATCTAGGATCTTCAGTAGTGAGGATAGTGATACCTTTCTTTTGATCTTAATTAGAATGAATGCAAATATCTTCATTAATTATAATGCATGCTCTAGGTTTTTGATATATAGCACTTATCAAGTTAAGAAACTTCAGTCTCATTCCTTGTTTTCTAAGAGTTTACTACAAATAGACATTCAACTTTATCAGGTTTATTTGCATATATTGAGATAATTATTTCTTCCCTTTGATCCATTAATATGGTAAATTACATAGATACATTAAAGATTTTCTTTTTTTCCCATTGAAAATGTTTTACCTTTTACGTGAAACATAACTGTAAAAGTGTGTAGGTAAAATGTATATATATTTTAAGGAATAGTAATCAAATGAGCACTCATGTAACATTGATACAGCATGAGAAACAGAACATTACCAACAATTTAGAAGCTGTGTACTACTCCCCAATCACATACCCTTTCCTCTGCCAGAGAGGTAAGCACGTTCTTAAAATTCATGTTAATCTTTTTTTAAACTTCTTATGTAGTCCTAACTCTTATATATGCACCCTAACAATACAATGTTTAGTGTTGGTTTTTAAAAAATGTTCAGATAAAATCATTGTATATATATTCATCTATAACTCATCTTTTTTTGCTTATGTTTTTGAGATTCAGTTATGTTGAATTTCTAGCTGTAGTTAATTTTCACTATGATATGGCATTTCATCAAATGATTATACTGCAGTTTATGAATCCTTTCTACTGTTGATAAATATTTGAGTTGTTTCTAGATTTTTGCTACTGTGAATCATTGTGCTAAAATACTCTTTTATAGGTACCCAGGTACCTATGTGAAAGAATTTCTTTAGGTTATGTATCTAGTGTATACATTGCTGATTTGTAAGGTATGTACACCTTACCAAATGATAAAAAACTGTTTCCCACTGGCTGTACTAATCCACACTACCCTTACCAATATACCTAAGTGCCAAAACTTGCTAGTGTCCAACTTTTTAATTTTTGCCTGTCTCATAATTGTGAAAATGTATTTCATGGAGGTTTTAATTTGCATTTAAGCATTAATGAAATTGAATATATTTCCATATATTCCATGACCATTCACATTTCACCTTGGGCAAAAATGCTTATTTTGTCTATTTGCCTACTGGGTTATTTGAGTTTTTTTGCTTTTTGTTTTGTGTTTTTTTTTTTTTTTACAGATTCATAGGAATTATCTAATATTCCATATACTATGCTTCTGTTTGTTTTAAATGATGCAGATCAATCTGAAAATTCATAAGTTTAGAAGATTAGGATGTGGACAACTTTGCGGGAAGCATGATTCTGCTTACCACAATTTTCTTTTGCTATTAGATCTGACTTCTTAGCAAGACAAGTTTTGGGTTTTCCTTTTTTTGAGACAGAGTCTCGCTTTGTCGTCCAGGCTGGAGTGCAGTGGTGAGATCTTGGCTTACTGCAACCTCCACCTCCTGGGTTCAAGCAGTTCTCCTGACTCAGCCTCCCAAGTAGCTGAGATTACAGGCGCATGTCACTGTGCCCAGCTAATTAATATATTTTTAGTAGAGATGGGGCTCTGCCACGTTGGCCAGGCTGGTCTCAAACTCCTGACCTCAGGTGATCCGCCTACCTTGGCCTCCCAAAGTGTAAGGTTACAGGTGTGAGCTACCGCGCCAGGCCTGGGTTTTCCTTTTCAACTCTTCTATCCTATGTTCTTCATTTATTTGGCAGGCTAAGATATTCAATGCAGTCCTCAACAGAAGTAGTGATAGTATCATCCTTAATGTTCTTAAACTAAAGAGAACATTTCTAAAAAATTCATCACTGAATATGAGTTTACTGAATGTTTTTGAAGTTGCCTTTTACTGGTTAAAGAAAGTTTTCTTCTATGCATAGTTTCCTAGAAATATTAACCATGAATGTGTGTTGAAAATTATTGAATGTTCACAATTGCAAAGACACGAAACCAACCTAAGTGTCCATCAATCAATAAGTGGAAAAATAAAATGTGGTATATATACACCATGGAATACTATTCAGCATAAGAACAAAATAATGTCTTTTGCAGCAACTTGGATGAAGCTGGAGGCCATTATTCTAAGTGAAGTAACCCAGGAATGGAAAATCAAATACAGAGCGTTCTCACTTATAAGTGGGAGCTAAGCTATGGATACGCAAAAGCATGCAGAGTGGTAACATGAACTTTGGAGACTCAGAAAGAGGAGAGTGGGAGATCGGCGAGGGATAAAAAGCTGCAGATTGGCTGGGCACAGTGGCTCATGCCTGTAATCCTAGCATTTTGGGAGGCTGAGGCAGGCAGATCGCTTGAACTTAGGAACTGGAGATCAGCCTGGGCAACATGGCAAAACCCCGTCTCTACAAAAAATACAAAAAAATTAGCCGGGTGTGGTGGCGCCTGCCTGTAGTCCCAGCTATTTGGGGGGCTGAGGTGGGAGGATTACTTAAGCCCAGGAGGTTGAGGCTACAGTGAGCTGAGATCTTGCCACTGCACTCCAGCCTGGTGACAAACTGCGTATTGGATACAATGTACACTACTCGGGTGATGAGTGCACTAAAATCTCAGATGTCACCACTGTACAATACTTGCATGTAACAAAAAGCTACTTGTACCTCAAAGGCTGTTGAAATAATATATATTTATAGTATAAGTAATGAGTGTTATTATATATTATATAATATATATAATATATATATTTTTGCCATGTTGCCCAGGCTGGACTCCAACTCCTTCTCCCATTCTGAATATATATATTATGTATATAATAGCCTTGCTTTAAAAAAAAGAAAATTATTGAATGCTTTTTCTCCTTTAATCTTTCTCTTTTAATCTTTTCATATGAAGAATTACATTAATTGATTTGACTTACTTGTATTTAATCAACCTTGAATTCCTCCAGTGAACTCAGGTCATGTTATATTTACTTTTTTTGGACATTGCTGGATATTTTCACATATGTTCATAAAGTAAGATTAACAGAACATTTTCATTTATTTTAATTTCCTTATCTGATTTTAAACAAAGTTAGACTCATAAGAGGAACTGGAGAGTGTTCTTTTTCTATACTCCAAAAGAATAGGTAGAATTAGAGCAATGGTTCTCAACTGAGGGCAATTTTGCCCCTTAAGGGACATTTGGAAATATCTGGGACATTTTGGGTTGTCAAAATAAGGGAGGTGCTACTGACATCTAGTGAGTAGAGGTCAGGACGCTGTTGAACATCCTCCAATGCACAGGACAGAGCCTCACCTCCCCCAACAAAGAACTCTAGCTAACCCCAAATGTCAACAGTGCTGAGACTGTGAGATTTTCTCCCATTCTGAATAATCAGAATTTGTATTTGTAATTTTGTATTTTTTCAGAGGATACTTCAAAAATTATATAAGCTTCAGTCCCCATAGAACCAAAATATGGTGGAGGAAAGAGAGGACACTGTGAAGGAGATATGTGTGTCTGTAGGTGTATGTGCAGGTGCATGGGAGGGCAAGAGAGACAGAGACACACACATACACGCAGAGAGAGAGAGAGACCAACTAAATACAATGGTAGAGAGAGGAAGCGAGAGAGACGGGGAGAAAAAGAGAGAGAGAGATGAACTAAAGACAGTGGTAGAGAGAGGAAATGAGAGAGATTTTGTTCTGATATAATTTTTTTTTTTGAAACCAGGTATTGCTGTGTCACCCAGGCTGGAGTGCAGTGGTGCCATCATGGCCCACTGCAGCCTCAACCTCCCCAGGCTCAGGTGATCCTCCTTCCTCAGTTTTTGTTTTTTTCCTTTTTGTGGAGAATGGGTCTTGCTGTATTGCCCAGGCAGGTCTCAAACTCCTGGGCTCAGGCTATCCTCGGGTCTCTGCCTCCCTAAGAGCTGGGATTACAGGTGTGAGCCACCGTGCCCAGCCACAGTTTTTGCATTTTTAGTAGAGACGAGGTTTTGCCATGTTACCCAGGCTAGACTCCAAATCCTGGGCTCAAGCGATTCACCCTCCTTGGCCTCCCAAAGTACTAAGATTACAGGCATGAGCCACTGAGTCAAGCCTGTACTGACATAATTCTCAAATTATCAGTAACCAAGAAATTTGCCACAAGCAATAATATCCACAATATCAAGAAACTGAAAGAGAGTAGTAAGTGTGGTATACAGTCTAGCAATTCTAAACTTTGGTATCTATCCTAGAGAAATGCTTGCACATGTACATAAAGACATATCCCTGAAACACTGTAAAAATGAAAAACTGGAAGCAATCTATATGTCAAATCAGTAGACTAATGGATAAAGTGTCATATACTCATATAAAAACTCTACAGCAATAAAAGGGAACTAGATTTATATGTATCAACATGGACACATTTCAAAATATATACTTTTTAATATAAAATCAAATTGTATAACTATTCTTAGTGTATTTTTACATTAATACATTTATGTATGTATTTAATATATTGTTTATGTAATACATTTGCACTCAAACTATTATTACATATTCTCTATAGAAAAAAATGCATGTAAAATACAAAGATGGCCTGAAAGGACATTATACACTGCACAAGTGCATATGAGTAGTTAACTCTGGAGGATAAAGGATAAAGCAACAAGACTGAGAGAGATAAACGTCAAATGCACACTAATTTTATTTGTATTATTCTCACTTTTAAAAAGGGAATGTAATCATATGTTTCACATGTAATTTATTTTTTATTTTGAAGCAGAGTCTTGCTCTGTTGCCCAGGCTGGAGTGCAGTGGCACAGTCTCGGCTCACTGCAACCTCCACCTTCTGGGTTCAAGCAATTCTCATGCCTCAGCCTCCTAAGTAGCTGAGACCATAGGCACACACCACCACGCCCAGCTAATCTTTTTGTAATTTTAGCAGAGACAGGGTTTCGCCATGTTGGCCAGGCTGGTCTTGAACTCCTTGCCTCAAGTGATCTGCCTGCCTCCCAAAGTGCTGGGATTACAGGCATGAGCCACTGTGCCCAGCCCCACATGTAATTTTTTAAAAAGTAGATAATAGGAAAGAAAAAAAACTAGAAGATATGTCAAACTGCCATGTGTTAATTTTTTTTGATTGTAGGAATGTGGATGAATGGTGATTGGTTTCTGCTCTGTGCTTTTTGGATATTCAAATTTCCTAAAATAATAACAAAAATACAAAAATAATTTTACTTCTAAAAAAAATTATATCTACTAATGAAAGCAGGGGAAATGAGAACTTAAAACCAGCCCGTTTCTGGGGGAGTTTGGCAGCATCCCAGCTTGTTAGAACAATGCTAGGATGAAAGTGCCACTCTAGGAGACTGATACCAAAAGACTCGTTTTATAATTTAGGTAGCTGGTTTCTGAAGTTTTACCACAGTTCTGACAACTACCAATTTTCTTTCCTTTGGTAAGTAATGGGGTAGGAGAAGAAACACTCGCCCACTCCCAAAGTCCTCCCAGGGCTCTGCTTACGTTCCTGGCCTTCCCTGGGCAAGAAGGACTGTAAGTTCAATAAGCACAGACTTCCAGGAAAGGAGATTACACAGTGCTTTAGCAACTCATTCATGATCTTTCTGAAACTGAAAGTCAGTTCTTCTTGAACAATTTAATACTGTTTTCTCATTTTACATCCTTGAAAGAGATGAAGGCCCATTCATCTTTAGGCTCTCTATTTTAACACATCACAAAGAACACTTGAAATGTTACATTAATTCTGATTATTTTTTTGAATCTTTCCGTCAGTTTTTGCACCCAATAAATAGAAATTTTAGAAAGAGGCCAGTCTGTCGAGACGTTGATCCAGCATATAGAAATGAGATCAGTAAAGGTGCTTAGAACCATAGTTGGTGTGTGGTAAATGCTGTTGTATTAGCTATTACTACCAATTCTACAGCTACTACTATACAGTTCCAATGTTAATACTACTACAGTAAGAAACAGCAGACATTTTGATCATTTTAAACTTTTGTATGATGTTTGAAACAAATGTTTAAAAATGAAAAACTTTAGAAGGTATTCGTATCTCCAGCAGAAGCCTGCTGTATGGGGTTTTAGTTTCCCCTGTGGTGGGGGGGCATTGGTTTTCCTCAGACCCCTAATCCCTGCCTAGATCTGTTCCACCAGTTCTTTAACAACATTGATTAGAAAGTGTGTGGTTTTGCTCGGTGTTTGGAGGGATGGGATGGGACTTGGTCCTAGGTACCAAGGACTTGAGATTCAGCATCTGCCTTCTTTCCTCCCTTTCAGGCCATGAAGGTTCACTTACTTACTTTATGAATTTGCCAAAAGCAAAAGTAATATGCCCTCAGTTAGAGACGGTCTCACAGGGTTCTATTACATGCATCTTGTTCCAATTTCTTGTGGCACCATTATCAAAAGCTTGGAGTGAGGCCAAAAAAGAGAACATAGAAGATAGTTGTTATGGTCTGAATGTTTGCATCCCTTCAAAATGTATATGTTGAAACTTAACCCCCATTATGATGGTATTAGGAGGTGGGAGCTTTGGGAAGTGATTAGGTCACGAGGGCAGAGCCCCCATAAATAGGATCAGTGCCCTTACAGGAGGCTACAGAGACGAGAGTTCTTCCTCTCCACCATGGGAGGACACACTGAGAAGGCACTGTCTATGAGGCTGTAAGCCCTCACCAGACACCAAATCTGCTGGTTCATCTCGGACCTCTCCAGTTCTAGAACTGCTATAAATAAATTTCCATTTTTATAAGCTACACAGTCTACGGTATTTTCTTACAGCAGCCCAACCCAAATGTATTAAAACAGTGTATTGTGATAGTGAGGTGAAATATACGTATAATCCTTGACCCTGCCCATTTCTGTCAACTTTTTATTTGTGTCAGCTTTCAAAGTTCCTGCAGAATTGGAAGGCTGTCACTCAAAATGGCCCTGGTTACTTACTCCTTGGTCAGTAGAAAGTTAAATACAATTGCTTTGCCATGTCTATTAGCTGATGACTGACTTTAAGCCCTGAAAAGTAGCATTGGCTCTGTTGTGGCTCACTCGTTAATTAGCATCAAATTCAGGTTGACATTCTACTTCCAAAAATCTCTGCCTTTTTAAAATCACCTCTTTCAAGATGGTTTGCAAAAGTGGAATTAAGTAATCGAGATGTGGCAAGATAATGTGTATACTCTGACAGGTGCATGAAATTTTCAAAGTGTTAAAAAGCACTGAGCTAGTATAGTTTGCCAGAGTATCTTTGGTTATGCTAACTTCCAGTCATACAGAATCCAACAAATGAGAACTATTTAAATCAAGAATCGTACATTTGTTTAATGGAATACTATGTGACTACTTAAAACTATATCACAGAAAAATAGTTAATGGCATGGAAAGTTATTCATAATATATTAAGTGGGGAAAGGGGTAAATATGGTATATATAGTACAATTTGTGCAGAATCATCCATTTTTAAAACAAAAGGCACAGACCATATGTACAAGTATACAAGAAAAAAAGATGCCAAAACATACACCAAAATTTTAACAATGATTAGTCTGGGTAGAGGAATTATAAGTTTTTCCTTTGCATGTGTTTGTTTTTCTGTGTGTTTTCCCAAATTTTCTGCGTTTAACATGTGTTGCTATGGTAATCAGAGCTAAAACCAATAACATTTCCTTTTTAAAAGGATGGTGTTACAGCATGACTGAGTAGCTATTTAAAACTTGTAGAGTGTCTACATTTGTGAAGTCATCACAAGTTCAGGGACTCATTCTAAAATTTCAAGTTTAGAAACACAATTTGACTAGTTCACTAAAGACTAATCACATAGAAGGAACACATTCTAATGTTTGATAGAACAGTAGAGTGCCTACAGATAACAATTATCTGTTGTATTTTTCAAAATAGCTAGAAGACTTGAAAGGGACCCATCACACAGACATTGTAAATACCCTGACTTAATCATTACATATCATACACATGTAACAAAATTGCACATGTACCCCATTAATATGTACAAATATATATATTCAAAAAATAATTTTTAAAAAGCTGAGGGGGAAAGAACAAATTTTAAACAGCTGGAGGGGAAAGAACAAATTAAACTTTAACAGAAAGTTAATTACAAAGATAAGTAGAAATTATGAAATCAAAAGCCAACAATAGCAAAAATCAACACGTTGTTCCTTTAAAAAGATTAATATAACATATGTAACCTCTACTAGATTAATAAAGAAATGAGAGGAAGAAATGAACAATTTACCAGTATCAGGTGTGAAAGAGGAAGCACCACTACAGATGCTGCAAATGTTAATGGATATTAACACATAACTTCATGTAATAAATTTGACAACTTAGATGAAAAGGACAAATTACTTGAAAAGCACAACCTATTAAAACTGACTCAAGAAGACATAGAAAATCTGAAATTATTTAATCATGCTATTCACACAGCTACTTCAGAGGCTGCAAGTCTTAAAATGCGGGGTTTCTTGGCTCTTTGCCCCTCTCCTGGGGGATCTAGGGAAATAACCGTTGCTATTGATCGCCAAAAAAGGGAAGGAAAAAAAAGGACTGATCATTGTACAAAAATGATGACTAGCTCCCTGCCCTCAGCTCCCATTACTAATGTCTATAATTCTTATTTGTTCATCAGAGTAGATTCCCCTAAACGTAATAACTTCATCAAACGATCGGACTTTTCTACAGCTCTTGAAGCAGAGCCTTTACTTTTCAAAAAATTCATGCTAGCAACTCAGGGAAGGACAGTATTGTGCCCTCCTGAGCACTGAGTTTTTTCATTACTGACCGCCATTTGAACAGTTTAAAAATTATTCTTTATTTTTGTTGCAGTCTCACCAATGCACCTCAACGTAGCAGTTTCTCATTGTCTGAACTACTACCTTGGGTTCTTTGTCCTTACGTCCAAGAAAATTAAGGAACGTGGACACAAAGGTGGGGTTGGAGCAAAAGTTTAATAAGTGAAGAAAGAAAATAAGCTCTCTGCATTAGAGAGGGGAGTCTGAGTGGACTGCCAAGTTGTAGAAAAAATGTCAGGGTTTTTATAAATGGACTACTGAGGAGGGGGTGTCTTATCTTCCCAGGGCCTGAAGATTTAGTTGGGACCAGGTGTGCTATCGGCATAGGGCAGAGTTTCTAACAGCCTTTACCCAATTCCTTGATCACATAAGCAGGCTTTTAGTTTGTGCAGCTCTGTGCTGCTTTGTGTCGCTTAAGTTTCTGTGTCTGTTCCCACACATTTCCTTGCAGCTGCAGGCATCCCCCCCACCCTCCCTGCATAAGCTTCTAGCTTCCCTCTTAGTGTGCCTAAAGGGAAAGGAATGTACTTATTAAGTCCCACAGTTTTTACTGGGGCCCATTGTATGAGTATGAAGTCGAGACTTTCCCACTCCTGTGCTTGCTTATCTGTGCTTAAAGCTGTCTATCTGTCCAGGTGCAACCTGAGGTTTTCCCAGGATTGTTTTATTTTTTGCCTGTTGCTGTGACTTTTCAGGTAGGCTGCTTCTGCAGTCTGAATTTTTTCAGTTATTTTTCCTTTCCGTCTCTCTCATTTTCATTTGCATTTAAGAAAATTTCCAGTAACTACGACAAGTTCACATGCTTTTTACTTACTCTTTTCTCTGGAGTGGAGTCCTTGTGTGAGAGGAAGAAGCAGAGACCTGGGAAAGGCGCTTTGGTCTAGGAGTCAGGAATCAGGGTTCTACTGCAATAGCTTTCTAAGTGGCCTTCCACCTCCACATTTGTTCCCCTCTAATCCATTTTCCACACAGCAACCAGAATGATTATTTAAAAACTTTAAGGCCAGGCACAGTGGCTCATGCCTGTAGTGCCAGCACTTCGGGAGGCCGAGGTGGGCGAATCACTTGAGGTCAGGAGTTATAGACCAGCCTGGCCAAAATCGTGAAACCTCGTCTCTACTAAAAATACAAAAATTAGCCAGGCGTGGTGGCGTGCACCTGTAATCTCAGCTACTCGGAAGGCTGAGGCAGAAGAACCGCTTGAACCAGGGAAGTACAGGTTACAGTGAGCTGAGGTGGCACTACTGCACTCCAGCCTGGGCAACTGGGTGAGACTCTGTCTCAAAAAAATCAAATAAAAAATTAAAAAAATTAAAAACTTTAATCAGATCATGGCCCTCTCCTGCTTAAAACTTTGCAATGGTTTCCCATTGCTTTAAAAATAAAATTCAGGCTTTTCCACGATGGACAAGGTTCTGCTAAAACCTTGTTCACTGCTCTGCAGCCACACTGGCCTTCCCACCTCAGAGCTTTTGTCCTTACTGGTGTGTTCCAGCAAAATTCTTTTGCCTGGGGTGCTCTTTTCTCAGATCAGTCACACAGTTTCTTCTTGTCCTTCAGGGTTTATCTTAAACATCACCACCTCTAAGAGGCCTTCCGTACCTCCCACCCATCAGGTTCATTTTGTTTTCTTCCTAACACCTGTCACAGTCTGAAATTATCCTAATCATTTGTTATGTCAACCTTAAGTAGTGAAATTCAGAAAATATCATTAAGTATAGAGTTTATTCTAACGCAAAGCTTGAGGACAGCCACCTGGAAACACCAACTCCAAACAAATAGGGTCAATGTTCCAAAGTGAAGTTAAGGTTTCATTTACACAGGCAGAAACAGAGAAGGTTCAGCAGGAGTACATTTTCAATACAAGAGCAGTGCATAAATTACAGCGATTAGATTAGTTATAGATAGCTACATTCCAAGGAAGATAGCTATATTAATTTATGAAGAGGGGTAGTGATCCGAGGGGGTCTTACCTCTGTCTCTGTTTGGTCTTCCTATTTACAGGAAAAAACAAGGCAGACATTGCAGCCGTACGCCATGGGACTCAGACCCCATAGCCACATTCTTCGCAAGGCTCAGAATAATTTAAAGTTTCAACAGCTTTAAGTTTGAATTATTTAATTTCACAGTTGATTCACTTGTTCTTTTCCTGTCTCCCACAATAGAAAGTAAGCTCCCAGGGATGCAACCTTGGCAGGCTCCTAAACTGCCACGGCTCCAGTTTCTTGTCGATTAGACATTCATTATTAGTTGAATGAAAGCAGATCTAGACAGGCCTCGGTGCGCTGCCTCCTCTTTAAAGAGAGGGCTTACTAGATGAATGTGAGCAGACGGAAGCAGAACAGCCTCTTAATACGCAGTGCATTCTAGCTCAGGGATTTCTAGAAACCTCCGGGGGCGGAAGTTTAACCAGAGAATTAGGAGGCAAGGGGAAGAGAAGCAATGAGGATAACCAGTGCAGTGTAGTCGTTTCACGAGTTTGAGAACGCCTAGCACGATGCCTTAACGGAGCGTCAGGCACAGAGTCATTTGGGAGGTTTTCTTTTTCGGGTTTTTGAGACAGGAACCTGATTTGAAGCAACAGGGAAGAAAACCAAGAGGACCAAGAGCCAAGGACGGGCGTGCCCAGGAGCTCTCAGACAGGTACCTGGAAGAGGTGGGAGCAAGCAGGGCCTGACGTCCCCCCGCCTTGGCGGCCGTGGACGCCCCAGGTGCCACCCACAGCAGCCTCCCACCACACGTGACTGAGGCTCGGGAAGCAATAAAGTGGCTTTCAAAATACTAAATGCAATTGACATTTTTTCCTGAGTTTAAAAAAAAAAAAAGGAACTGAATGCCGAAATATACGGAGAACAAACTCCCGTTGCCACGTCCCCGGAGGTCTCCACCCAGTCCTGCCTGCTGTTTTGCCCTCAGTCTGGGCCTCGCACGGCGCCGCGGAGCGCGGGAGGGGCGGGGCCGGCCTGTTGTCGCTGCCGGACCTGAACTGCGCAGGCGCGGCGCGAGATCGCGGGAGCGAGCGCGCGGTACCAGTTCGCGGCAGTTCGCGCGGGAGCGGGGCGCGTGGGCGCTTGGGCGCCTGGGCTGCCGGACTGTGGGAACGGAAGTCGCTGTGGAGCGCTGAGGAAGCCAGGATGGCGACTCCGAGCAAGAAGAGGTCAACTTCAAGCCCCCAGGCTTCCAAGAGAGCTCTCCCGAGAGACCCTTCGTCGGAGGTCCCGAGCAAGAGGAAGAATTCGGCCCTGCAGCTGCCGCTGTTGCAGTCGTCCGGGCCTTTCGTGGAAGGCTCTATCGTCCGCATCTCGATGGAGAACTTCCTGTAAGTTGTCCGGAGGCCGCGCCGCGGGTGTGGAGGTGTGCTTGGCCAGCAGGCCCCGGGGCGCCGGCAGCGCGCGGGCGTGGGCGTGTGGGTGTGTACCTGGCTTGTGGGTCTGGCCTTAATTCGTGCCGGGGTTCCCTTGAGGATTTTTCTACGTAGGCTGTGGAGATTGACGTGTATGATGTAGGAGATTTGTGCTTTGTGTGATGTGGTTTTTAAATTTAGTCCACCAAGGTTTTCCAAAGGCGTCATGTAGCAGGTAGTGGTTGTATGAGGGAGTAGGTCTCTGCCCGCTGGGAGTCGCGATCCATAGTGGCCCTGGTCTGGAATTCACAAAGTATTGTCCCCGGGAACTTAAGAGGAGGCAACAGTTAATTCGGCGTGGTAGTGATGCTGTGGCGGATTCTTAGGGTAGGCATTTGCCAGAGAGGAGCAGATAAGACGGTAAAGGTTGTTCGGGATGGGAGGTTACAGGTACAAAAAAAATAAACCCTTACTGGCAATTGTTGGACCTCCCTACAAACCCTTGGCCCCTCTAAACCCAGCTTTTTTCCCTGGTTCCTCCCTCTCCCCTTCAGACAACTAGTTATCACTTTAGAATTTAGTAAGTTTTAAATATATCATGTATTTGCCTAGCCCCTCCCAGTTCATTTGTTCCAGGTCTTTTTTTTTTTTTTTTTTTTTTTTTGAGACGGAGTTTCGCTCTTGTAGCCCACGCTGGATGGAGTGCTGTGGCGCGATCTCAGCCCACTGCAACTTCCACCTCTCAGTTTCAAGTGATTCTCCTGGGTCAGCCTCCCGAGTAGCTGGGACTACAGGCGCGCGCCACCACGCCTGGCTAATTTTTGCTTTTGAGACGGAGTCTCATACTGTCGTCCGAGCTGGAGGGTAGTGGCTCAATCTCGGCTCACTGCAACCTCCGCTTCCCAGTTTCTTTCTTTTTCTTTTTTTTTTTTTTTTTGAGACGGAGTCTCGCTCTGTCGCCCAGGCTGGAGCGCGGTGGCGTAATTTCGGCTCACTGCAAGCTCCGTCTCCCGGGTTCACGCCATTGTCCTGCCTCAGCCTCCCGAGTAGCTGGGATTACAGGCACCCGCCACCACGCCCAGCTATTTTTTTTGTATTTTTAGTAGACACGGGGTTTCACCGTGTTGACCAGGCTGATCTGGAACTTTTGACCTCAGATGATCTGCCCGCCTCGGCCTCCTGTAGTGCTGGGATTACAGGCGTGAGCCACCGTGTCCGGCTGGAAGTCTTTTTTAAGCTTGCACATAGTGGCATAAGGATAACAGAATTGTAATAATACTACTTTTTTTGTTTTCAAGCACCTATTGTGTGCCAGGTACACAGTGCACTCATTCTTTCTTCATAACAACTCTATCTTGATAATTTCCATTGCTGAAAGCAGCTCAGTAGGTTATTTTGCCCAGTTTTACACAGCTGTTATGTAGTTGCATTGCTATTTGAATCCAGATCAGGAAAGATAAATGTAATCAAATGAGTTAGATACCATAACAACATATATATCAGGATCCTTCACAAAGGATGAAGTGGTTAGTTTTGTCTACGAGTATGAGAAAGGGCTTTGTAAAGAAGATATGAAAGTCTTTGGTCTTGCTCTGTTGCCCACGCTGGAGCTCGGTGGCATGATCAGGGATCAGTGAAGCCTGGACCTCCCCTTCTCAAATGATCCTCTACCTCAGCCCTTCAAGTAGCTCGGCCAATAGGCGCGTACCATACCTGGCTAATGTTTTAAAATTTTTTTTGTAGAGATGGGGTTTCACCATGTTGCTCAGGCTAGTCTCGAACTTCTGGGCTCCAGCAACTCACCTCGGCCTCCCAAAGTGCTGGGATTACAGGCATGAGCCACTGCACCCGCCTAAGAAGATAGGAAAGTCTTGAAAGAAATGAAGAGCATTGAAGACAGAAGGAACTGTCTGAAATAGTTTGGTATATTTAGAAAGCGTCAAGTATTTTAGTAAGGCAAGAATATAGGATGTGAGTGAGTATTTGGACAAAGGGTAAGCAACCATTGAGGGGCCTGTATGTTCACTATGCTAAGAAGTTCCGGCATCATCCTGTAGGCAGCCACGGTGTGTTTTCAACAGGGAATGACATGTGTTTTATGTTATTCTGGAAGCACTGTAGAGGATGATTTAGAAAGGGTGCAAGATTGGAAGCCAAAAGACAATACGAAGGCAAGAGATGATCAGAGTTTGAAGGAATGAGATTTGACAGGATCCAGCAACAGAATAATTGTGAGGCATGGAGGAAAGGAAGGAAGCAGCATTTTTTCCCAAGTGTAAGAGCCTTAGCTGATTGGTCAGGTGCTATTCAGAAGAGGGAGCAGTTTGAGGAGAATAATAAATGCCTCTTAGATCCTGTGACTTAAAGTTTCCTTTGGGGCGTCTAAGAGAGATGTTCTATAGGCAGAATGTAAGAGTCTAGAGCTTAGAGGAAAATATGAACAGATGAGAGATTTGGGAGTCATGCATACAGGTGATTGATGAAGTTGCCGAACTGGTTATGATTGCCCAATAGGAATTATGAATTGAAGGACTAGAAGACCGTGTACAGAGTCTTGGGAGAATACCTACATTTAAGGGTGAACTGAAAAAGGACTCAAAAGTCAGAAGGAACTATTCAGGGAAGTAAGATGAAAACATTGGGAGACAATTATCAAAGAAGCCAAGGAAAAAGAATGTTTCAAAAATATCACCTGCTACATTGAAGTCAGATAGCGGGACTGAAAAGAGCCCATTTAGCAATTGGGAAACCTTTGACCTTTTAATGAAGCAGTGGAAGCAGAAAACTTTGCAGGCCATAGAAGAATGAATGAGGGTGAGAAAGTAAAACTTGGATGCAAAGAGAAGAAAGAGAAGGTAGCTGGAAGTGCAGAGGTTGGTGAGATATTGTTTCTTTTAATGAGGGGATTTTGAGTTTTAGGCATGAGGTAGAGAAAGGTGGGCTTAGAGAATTAGCAAGGAAATAAGATGGGTAGTCAGAGAATTTAAATGGCCTGGAAGAGCGTAGTGAGTGAACCAAGTCAAATGGAGTTAGGAGTGGAGGAAGACACTTGGAGGCTGAGGGAATAACGTATGCAAAGACTTCAGAGAAATAAGGAATTATAGTCACAAAACTGAAAGAAGTACATTATAGGTAGAATTTAGAGATCTGAAGAGAGAATAGGGAAAGGAGATAAAAAGTAGAAAAAGATGAAACTCGGCTGTGATGGGTTTTTCCTTAATTTGTCTTTTTTAGCAAGTGACATCACATTTACAATTCTACCAGCATTACTTGGTGATTGATTGGATGATGGAGTGGTGGTTTGGGTGGAGTCAAAAGAGATGAAAGAACCAAAGATGATGCAAAACTAATGCCTAGGTTTCTGATTTGGGCAATGGGATGAATGATAATACCATTCACTAAGAGACCACAAGAGTGGTTTTGGATGGGAAAGATGGTGGGTTTCGTTTTAAATGTGTTGAGTTTAAATTGACTGTTGTGGGACGTTCAAATAGCGTTATTGAGGTGATCATTGCATATAGAGGTCATCTGGACTACTTTCAGCATGTAGATGGTATGCAAAGACTTGGAGAAAAAAGGAATCTTGAGGCCATAGAGAATACATGAGATACCTCGTGAAGTATATGGAATGATAAGAGGGTGGGTCTTTACCAATAGCTCTTTCAGAGGGAGCTCAGAGGAAAGGAAACTCATGGTAAGGGAATTCCCAATAAATACATCGTAGAGTCAGAAGAATGATTTTAAACAGTGCAGAGACTCGATTTGGGTAGCTGTAGGCCAGAAAAATCCCCCCCCCCCAACCCCACCAAAAAGAAAAAAAAATGCAGAGGCTTTGTTTTTGGCAACTGTCCCTATTTGTAATATCGATGCATATTTTATAGGCCAGAAATTCTCATGCTTTTCCCTGTTCTGTTTTCTTAAATACCAGTTTCATCATTGTTTTAGTATAACATTCACACAGAGATTTCACAACAGGAAATCCAATGGGGCTTCATGTGTTGAGAGTAATAAGTTCCATGTCAGGTGATTTCCTACATGTCTGAAGTTCCCAAACTAGTTTTATTGTAACCATTATAAAGGGCTCTTTTGAGACCCAGCTGCTAGCAGAACAAAACAGCTAAAAAGATAAAGTAGTAGATGCTGTGTAGAGGTGTGGGATTAGCAAACCTGCCAGAAAATACTTCTTTGCCACCTGTATTTTTATTACCACCTGACATTTCAAAATCATTAATTTCTTAAAATATTAATGTGTGTGCTTGGTTATTTATATACTTAACAGGTGAATAGCAGGCTAAGCATTTATTCATGAGGAATTAGTTGGCAGCTACCTGAGAGCTAAGTGAAATGCTGTGGACAAAGGACACTTTTTATGGGTTCAAATTCAGAGTATTCAAAGGCGAGTTAAAAGAATGTCTGAGTCAGATTTTGCTTCACATTTTGTCATAACTGTCCCTAGCAACTAATAAAGATTAGATGCTAACTGTAATTAGAGTGCTAGACAGCTTTCAACTTGTTTGTTTTGTGGGGCAGTGTCTCTCTATGATGCCTAGGCTGGCCTTGACCTCCTAAGCTCAAGTGATCCTCTGGCCTCAGCCTCCCTCATAGCTGGGACTATAGACACATACCATGGTGCCTGGCTTGGGAAATAATTTTTGAAAGTTAATAAAATGAAACCTTTGGGTTGAGATATATCTTCAGTTTTGTAATTAAAAATCTGCTTAGATTGTTTGAAATATTAAAATATGAATAACCATTAAGCATTATAATTTAAAAGAAATATGAATGTAAAATTCACGGATTCAAGGTAAGCCATGGCCTCTCCTATAAAATTTGTTTCAAAGTTACTTTGTGTAGTATCTTTGATATAATGTCCAGTGTTTTGTAATTATTAAAAAAAACAAGGTATCAAACTTCACTTTTTTCAGCAGACTTTTGAAAAAAGTATATGAAATTATATTCTTTAGTTATGCATTACTGCCTTTTCTTCTATTGGTAGATTTTCTTTCTAAAGTAGTTTATTAAAAACCTATAAAAAAACATTAAATTTGTAAGGTTAGCTAGTTTTTAAAGGAATTTGAGGAAGCTCGTAGATAATGTAAAGCAAGGAAAAGCGGTTTTGTATCTCTCCTTAATTATTTCATCTTTTTATAATTCAGAACATATGATATTTGTGAAGTATCTCCTGGACCCCACTTGAATATGATCGTTGGAGCCAATGGAACAGGGAAGTCGAGCATTGTGTGTGCCATTTGCCTTGGTTTAGCTGGGAAACCTGCTTTCATGGGACGAGCGGATAAGGTGAGTTAACATAATTACTTTTTAAGAAAATTCAGAACTATTAATTGCTTTTAGTAACATCAATTTCTACACCTCAGTTCCTTGAGTATAGCAAACTTAATTGCATGAATATAAGGAATAAATTTGGCAGGTAGAGAAGCTGGAAGGAGATTTTCATTTCTAGAAGTATTTTGGACCATAATACTAGAGGATTCTCCAAGTCTCTTACACCTAAAATGCTAGAAATAATGTAATAGGTCTTTTTTTTTAAATGCATCACTTGGCTTGTGGAACAGTGAAGTAAACTTACAAAGGGCAGAAACAAAATCCAGTCATATGTTGCTTGATGATGGGGATATATTCTGAGAAAATGCATCATTAGACAATTTTGTCATTGTGTGAACATAATAGAGAGTACTCACACCTAGATGGTATAGCCTACTATCCACTTAGGCTATATGGTGTAGCCTATTGCTCCTAGACTACACTCCTGTAGAGCATGTTACTGTACTGAATACTGTGGACAATTGTAACACAGTAGCCTACATTGTACTTATGTAAACATCTCTAGATATAAAAAAGGTACAGTAAAAATACAGTGTAAAAGATAAAAATGATACACCTGCGTAGGGCACTTAACCATATTCATGAGAGTGGGGGATGGAAAAATACTGCCCAAACAATCCAGAAGGAGTCTTGAGAAAGGAAGAGGAGGAGGAGATAAGAAACACATACAAAAAATGAGATCATTAAAAATGACAAAATATTGGCTGGGTGCTGTAGCTCACGCCTGTAATCCCAGCACTTTGGGAGGCCATGGTCAGGAGTTCCAGACCAGCCTGGCCAACATGGTGAAACCCCGCCTCTACTAAAACTGCAAAAATTAGCCAGGCATGGTGGCGGGTGCCTGTAATCCCAGCTACTTGGGAGGCTGAAGCAGGAGAATTGCTTGAACCCAGGAGGCAGAGGTTGTAGTGAGCCAAGATTGCGCCATTGCACTCCAGCCTGGACAACAAGAGTGAGACTCTGTCTCAAGAAAAATAAATAAAATGAAAATAAAAAAATAAGATGGTAAAAATATGTGCAGATACAATAACAATGATTATAAATGATCTAAACTAAACTCTCATTAAATTATAAAGTCTGTTAGAATGGAGAAATGAAACCATGTTTAGTTCTCTTTTGTTTTTAATAAGCATATTTAAAATAAAGTGCTACAGAAAAGTCGAGAGTGAAAGGATGAAAAAAAATACATGCCAGGCAAATATACGAAAGAAAGTAGGTGTAGCTGGATTAATACTAGGAAAAACAGACTTCAGAGCAAAAAGTATTTTTAGAGATAATAGTGGTCATTAAACACTGACGAAAGTTTTAATTCACTAGAAGATAATTCAATTCCCAACTCAAATTCACATTATAATCTAGCTCCAAAATATATAGGCAAAATCTGCAGAATGCTAACAAGCAGTTAACATATCCATAATCATACTGGGAGGGCTATCGATAATAGATCAGTCAGATAAAAAAATTAGACTACAAAAGATTTGAACAATGAAGTTAAGCTTGAACTAATGGACATATTATAAAAAGTGCACTCAACAACTGGAGAGTATGCATTCTTTTCAAGCACAAGTTAACATTTCTAAAAGTTAACTGTATACTGAGTCATAAAGCAAGTATCAAAAAATTTCGAAAAATGGACACCACGTAGACCATATCCTGACCACAATGCTGTTAAGATAGAAATAATAAAAAAAAATTAAAATTTAATGGACGGTTACAAAATGGAAGCAAATTCCCCTTAAGATTATAAATTATTTAAAATGTGTGTGTGTGTGTGTGTGTGTGTTTAGTGCTATATGAAAGACATTTATCAGGTAGAAGATACTTTTCTCTGTTAATAACTACCCTTGTGACCTTGAGCAATTATCTGGACTTCAGTTTTTCTTCATTTCAAAGATGAGAGAGTTTGAACAGATAGCATCCAAGGACCAACTCAGATTTTTATGAATATTGATACATAGTTTTTTAATTGTCAGATCATTTAATCCCTATCTCTTTGTAATGGTCTGTTGGATTGTACTTCAGGGGCTGTACAGTAGGAATTAATTGGCTATAACAATTTTCACTAACTTTCTCATGTTGATTTTTGTCATGAAAACACATCTCTTCTCATCCTTGAGTGATAGGATTTTTAAGGGAGGCTATGGAGTGCAGTGTTTCCTAGATGACCGATTGCAGCCCTTTGGCTACACAGATGTATTTATGGGATGCCCAAGTTCTCAGCAAGAATATTTAATGTATTTTTGTTTAAACGCTAATATAAAAATTTAACAAAAACATAATCAACACCATCTGTATGGATACTTTATAATAAGAACTGCCTCCTGATTTTTTTTTCCTCCTCATTGGTACCAAGTATTTTAATTCTTGCAAGCTAATGAGAGATAACATTCCTACATAGATGTCCTTGGTTTTCCTGTGAGGAAACAGAGAGGTTAAGTAACTGTCCAATGTCTGACAACTTGTATGTAGTGGAGTTGAGATTTGAACCTAGATAGTAGATGTTAAAACCTGTACTTTTAAGCATTAGGCTATACTTGGTGGTTACAAGATAAGGCTTTTTTTTGTTTTTTTTTTTTCATCTTTCTGGGACTCAGCTTTATCGTCTATAAAATGAATGTATACTTCAAGGTTGCTTATGAGTATTAAATGAGAAAATACATGTTTAGTGCTTAGCACAACAGTATATAGTAAATGCTTGATAAATGTTAGCTGTTGTCATCACTGTCATTATCACTATTAAAAAGATTACTATTTGTAAGGTATATTTTCTACCTTTTTTAATATTTATCACTTATTTATAGCCTGATTTAAGATCCAGTCTGATTTTTTTAGGCTCAGACTTTGTTTTGGGGCTTAGACTCATAAGCATATAGAAACTAGCACAGAGATGTCTGTTTTATCACGTAAATTTCAAATATATTGCTCCTTTTAAAACGATGATTGGTGGTAATTACATCATTAACAGGATAGGTAATATTAGCGTGATTGTTAATATTTAACCTGCACGACTGTAGGAAGTCTTCAATGGTAATAAGAAGGTTTGAGTGCTTAGTGGTTATACTATAGGACCTGTTTTCCTACACGCATTTTCTCTTCTCTCTGGGTGTTTAATATAGTGGACAAGTACACAGGCTCTGGAGCCAGATTTCCTGGGTTCAGATCCTTTTTCTGGCACTTACTGGCTTTGTCACGAGGTTTGTAAGAGGCTATGGAGTGCATAGGAGTTCAATAAATTTTACCTAATATTATTATTATTGTTATTTTTGGGAGGGAACAATGGAGGAACCCAGATCTGGGAGGGATACCTTAGAAAGTGACAGGAGCGAACATAGAAGTGGTACCTGAAAAAAATCTTGATTTGACAAATAATAATGACTGCTAAATCTCTGATTGTTAACCTGGGAATGTCATTACACAGCTCACTTTTTCTTTTTTTCGTCTTAGGTTGGGTTTTTTGTGAAGAGAGGATGTTCTAGAGGCATGGTTGAAATTGAATTGTAAGTGTTAAAAGTGCTAAAACTCCTTTTTCCTATAAAATTCTTAGTTTATATTCATGTTTTCCTGATGATTAGAAAAGGGTATTAATATAGTATTATGGCATAAATATTGGAAATAATACTTAAAGAATACTTAATCCAGATAAGTAAGGGGTTTAAAAAATATATTTTTAAAACTTCAATTATAGGCCAGCCATGGTGGTTCAGGCCTGTAATCCAAGCACTTTGGGGAGGCCGAGGCAGGCAGATCACCTGAGATCAGGAGTTGGAGACCAGCCTGGCCAACATGAGGAAGCCCCGTCTCTACTAAAAATAGAAAAATTATCCAGGCATGGTGGCACATACCTGTAATCCCAGCTCCTGGGGAGTCTGAGGCAGGAGAATTGCTGGAACCTGGGAGGCAAAGGTTGCAGTGAGCCGAGATGGCGCCACTGCACTCCAGCCTGGGAGACAGAGCTAGACTCTGCCCCTCCCCCCACCCCCCAAAAAAACTTGTGGAAATTTTATTTTAAAAAAATTATCAAGGAAATGATAAGTTTATAGCAGGTAATGAAATAGAACTATACTACTATTAAGTAGTCATGATGAAGTTGCAATATTTTTCACCAATTTAAAGTATCTGGGTTTTTTTTTTTTGCTGATCTTGAAAGTAATACTTGCTTGTTTTTAAAAAACGCAAACAATGTAGAAGTGTATAATGTTGAAAATAAAAGCCTTCTTGCCATCATTCCTAATTCTGTAAATAACTACTATTAATAGTTTGGTGAATCTCATGTATGACAGGACTTGGTACTTCTGTCACCATTTTTTATTTTCTCCCTTATGACACCAGTAATTCATCATGGTATTCTTTTCCCTTGAGCTTGGATATTCTCAATTGGCCATTCTTGGCGACTATTTTTGATAGACTAGAGTTGATGTTTATGATGAAACCAGTTGACCATCCTTGGTATATATAATTTTAATCCTTTACACATAAATATGCCCATTGTTTAGGTGATCTTTAGAGACTATTGCTTTTGGAATATTAGTGGAAAGTTGTGGCATTTTTGAGCTGAAAAGCCTTTAAAGATTATCTGATAGCCCTACTATTTGATATGAGATGAGGAAACAATCTTTTATAAAAAAATTACTCAGAAAATTTTTATTTATATAGAGATGAGAAAGATACACATGGAAGTAAAAAGAAAATAAATTTTGAAATACCCAACTTATTAAAATATAATGATAGAATTTTATTGATGAGTATAAAATCAAGACCTGAAGAAATGGAGACACGTGATATGTTCCTAGAAACATAAAGTTAATGTCATTATTAACATGTCAGACCAGGTGCAGTGGCTCATGCATATAATCCAGCACTATGGGAGGCCAAGGCAAGTGATTGCTTGAGTCCAGCAGTTGGAGACCAGCCTGAGCAACATGGCAAAACCCCATCTCTCCAAAAAAATACAAAAATTAGCCAGGCCTGGCTGCGCACCTGTAGTACTAGCTACTCAGGAAACTGAGGTGAGAGGATCACCTGAGGCTGGGGAGGTAGAGGATGTAGTGAGCCGTGATTGTGCTGCCGCACTCCAGCCTGGGTGACAGAGTGAGACTCTGCAAAAAAACAAAAACAAAAAAAGTCAATCCTTTGTAAATTAATACATACATTTGATACAATTACAATGAGAGTCTCAACAGGTAAGTTTACAAGTTGATTCTAAACTTCATCTTGAAGAATAAATATGCCAGAAAACCCAAGGAGATTTTGAAAAAGCAAAGTTGTAAATAAGATTTTTGTCTACCACATGTTGAAGTATACTGTAAAGTTGTTGATTTAAAATAAGTGTGATACTAGTATAGAAGATGAGAGGAGCAAAATGTAGAAACCAGGAACAGATCTAAATGTACATGAAAACTTATTATAAAAGTGGCAGTTTAATTAAGTGTGGGATATTTTAAGAGATAGGAAAAACCAAACTTGTTTTTGCTATTCTCAAACTCAACACAGCACAGAACACTTCTACACCAGATGTGTGGGGTTTTTTCCCCACACCCTGCAATTCAGTTCAATTCTGACACCAAAAATTAGTGCAGGACCCATAGTTTGGGGGCTCAGTCACACATGACTGCCCTCCACTTTATATGCCATTTGTAAGTCTTAGGTTGTGCCCTGTACTTCTGACTAACCAGCTGTAAATTGAGGTTCTCAGGACCCCTTTCTTGGTTCGGTTATTTGCTAGGATGGGAAACACTTAGGTTTACCCATGTATTATAAAGGATACTACAGAAGGTGCAGATGATTAGCAAAATACAAGGCGAGGTCTGGAAGGGTCCGGAGTGCAGGAGCTTCTTTCCCCACTTTCCCAGCATATGGATGTGTTCCTCAATCTAAGAGCTCTCTGAAACCCATGGTTCAGGGAATTTTATGGAGGCTTCATCACATGGGTATAAGAAACTCAATCTCTAGCCCTGCTTCCCTTCCCAGAGGATGGAAAGATAGGTTGGTGGGGCTGAAGGTTCTAAGTTTCTATTCATGGCTTTATCTTTCTGGTGACCAGCCCACATCCAGGAGCCCACCAAGAGTTGCCTCATTAGAAAAAGACACACTTGTCACCTAGGAAATTCCAAGGGATTAGGAGTTCTGTGTCAGGAATTGAGGACAGAGATTAAATACTTTTTTTTTTTTCTTTTTGAGACGGAGTGTCACTGTCGCCCAGGCTGGAGTGCAGTGGCGCCATCTCGGCTCACTGCAACCTCTGTCTCCCGAGCTCAATTGATTGTTCCACTTCAGCCTTCCAAGTAGCTGGGATTACAAGCACCCACCACCACACCTGGCTAATTTTTGTGTTTTTAGTAGAGACGGGGTTTCGCCATGTTGGCCAGGCTGGTCTTGAACTCCTGACCTCAAGTGATCCACCCTCCTTGGCCTCCCAAAGTGCTGGGATTACAGGCGTGAGCCACCGTACCCGGCCTACATATTTCTTAATACAGGTTAAGTATCCCTTATCTGCAATGCTTGGGTACCAGAAGTGTTTTGGATTTTGGATTTGTTTTGAGTTTAGAATATTTGCATTATACTTATCGGTTCAACATCCCCAATCTGAAAATCTGAAATATGAAACACCCCAATGACCATTACCATTGAATGTCATGTTGGCACACGAGAAGTTTTGGATTTTGGAGCATTTCGGATTTTTGGACTAGGGATACTCAACCTGTGTATCACAGTATCATACTGTAAATTATTCAAATTGAGCTGTGATAATTATCTTATTATCTTATATAACTTTAAAGTTAATATTTTAAAGATAAGTTTAGAGCTTTACCTAACACCCTACACATAAATAAAATTTAAGTATATAAACGTCAAGCACTTTTTCCACAAAGGTTCACGTGGCCTTGAGAGTACCAAATGTAAAACAGCTCATCATTAGTTGTTGAAATTATTGCCATTAAACAAGTGTACTAACTGGCCACGTTTTCCTTGAGTAGAATGGTGGGTAGAATAATCTCTGGCATGTATTTATGTAGTCATTTTCCAAATATTTATTGAGTACCTATACATTGGGGATATTCTTCCCTCATGGAATTTATAGTTAGGGGCATAAGGAGGGACAGTTAGATAAGTAAAATATATATTATGTTAGGTGGTGATAAGTGCTACATAGAAAAATAAACAGAAAAGGAGGATAGGAGTGACAGAGTGGAGTTTTACAGTTTTTAAATAGCCTGATCAGGAAAGATCTCACTGAGAAGATAGAATTTAAGCAAAGACCTGAAGGAGGGAAGGTAATGAGCATGGAGATAATTGGGGAAATAATATTTCAGATATAGAGATTTGCAAATGCTAAGGCTCTAAAGTGGTACCCACAGTGACTGGATCACATTAAAGAAGGAGAATAGTAAAAGATAAGCTGTGAAAATACCAGGAAGTCAAGCCTGTATTCATTGTAAGGACTTGGCATTTATTTTGCATAAGCTGTGAAGCCGCCTGGTTTTTAGCAGAGGAATGATGTGATGTAACTTAAAAAGTTTAACCAGATTGGGTTGCTGTGTGGAAAGTAAACTTTAAGAGAGCAAAGGCAAAAGCAAGAATATCAGTTAAGTGACTTGTAGAACAACCCTATGAGAGATGATAGTAGCTTATGATTTGCTTATGAATTATATGCTGGGTATGGGAGAAGGAGCAAGATATCAGGGAGGACTCCAAAGTGTCTGGCATGATTAAGGGTAGAGTTTCCATTAAGTGAGGTAGATAGACCTACTGCAGAAGGTTTTGGGAGTAGATCATACATCATTGAACTAAGATGCCACCACTTGTAGCTTCCAATTAAAATTAAACTAGCACAGATAGTTTGAAATGTGCATCCCGGTTTTGGAGATGTTAAAATGTTTTTTTAAAAAAGGAACTTTTCAGAATCAAACATGGTAAAGTTTGAGATGCCTAGTAGATACTCAGGCTGAGCTGGGCATGGTGGCTCATACCTGTAATCCCAGCACTTAGGCAGAGGTGGGAGGATTGCTTGAACTCAGGAATTCGACCAACCTGGGCAACATAGCGAGACTCCATCTCCACACACACACAAAAAGGTCTGAGATTCAGGTAGAAATGTTTTTAGTGGGCAGTTAGATATATGAACCTGTCATTCCTGGAGATGTCTGGGCTGAAGATAAACACATTTGGGAAATCATTAGTATTATGATGGATTAAATCACCAATGAAGCAGAGATAAATAAAGGAAAGAAGAGTTCTAAGAACATTTCTGCTACAGTGTACCATTTAGAGGTTGAATATAGGGAAAACTAGGAAAGGAAACTGAGAGTTGGCTAGTGAGTCAGAAGAATACAGTACTTGGAACAACTTCAGGAGGAGTCAGTTGTCTATCACCTGTGTCTGATAACTGCTGATAGGTCAAGTAAATTGAGAACAAAGAGTTTGTTATCAGTATTTATTGAGTTGGTCATATCATTTAAGTTGAAGAATTAATTAATTCCCTGATGTTTGCTCAATTTTGCATTCTTAGAATAACCCAGTTTGGTCATAGTTTTTTTGATGCATTGCTAGATTGGTTTTCCAGTATTTTATTTAGAATTTTTACATCCGTATTTTGTTTGTGAAAGATATTTGTGGTTTGAATGTTTGGTTAAGCTTACTGTTTTAAATAATCTGATGTGTATTATAGGGTGTCTTGCAAAAAAAAAATCTGGCTTTTTTTTTCTAACTATACTGGTATAATTTTTTTTCTAACTACTGATTTTATTTATAGTAATTGGTTGCTTAGATTTTTCTGTTTATTCTTGGATTACTGTGGTTATTTAATACTTCGTAAAGGATTTTCCCATTTTTCTTAGTTTTAAATGTTATTGACATGAATACCATCCTCTTATATGAGTTTACTATATATGTATTATTTTATATAAAACAGTATGTCTTCTAAAAATTGATTTGTCAATTTTAGTAGTTTTTTTCAATGAACTGACTTTTGCATTTGTCGTATATCATGGTTTCCTATTTCATTAATTTCTATGCTTACCTTTACTGATTCTCATTTTTTTGAAATGGATATTTATTGCACTAATGTTTAGTCTTTCGTTTACCCTAATATGAACAGTTAAGGTTAAAAATGTCCCACTTACTGCTTTAGCTCCATCTCTTAAATTTTGGTATATAGTATTTACTGTTTTTCAGTTCTGAATATTTTCTTTATGAGTTCATAATTAGAAGTTGTTTCTAATTCTAATGTAGTGATTTTCTTATTTTTTAGTATTGATTTCTACTTTGATTGTAGTGCAGTTAAATATATAGAGATACTGGTTTTATGTTACTCATCCTTTGAAATGTCTTTCTTTTTGTAATGAACTTTTGTAATTGTTCTTTGGCTAAAAGAATAAGTTTTCTTTTGTAGATACCTACAGTGTTCTGTATTTGTGCATTAGTGCAAGTTTATTAGCTATATTGTCAAATCTTCTATATTTTTGCTGATTTCAGTTGTCAGATTGATACCTTAATTACTGACAAAGGTATATTACACTATTCCTCTGTGCAGATTTGTTAATTTTCCTTGTCCTGTCAATTTTCGCCTTATGTATTTCTAAGACATTATTAGTTTCATCTAAGACTAAAATTGTTTATCTTCTCGCTTAGTCGCCCAGGCTGGAGTACAGTGGCATGATCTCGGCTCACTGCAGGCTCTGCCTCCCGGGTTCACGCCATTTTCCTGCCTCAGCCTCCCGAGTAGCTGGGATTACAGGCGCCCGACACTGCGCCCAGCTAATTTTTTGTATTTTTAGTAGAGATGGGGTTTCACTATGTTAGCCAGGATGGTCTCGATCTCCTGACCTCGTGATCCACCCGCCTCGGCCTCCCAAAGTGCTGGGATTGCAGGCATGAGCCACCGTGCCTGGCAGTGAATTCAACTTTCTATTGTTAGGTACTGACCTCTATATTTCTGTTGCCTTAAAGTCCATTTAGTTTGCCATTAATATAGTTAGCAGCTTTTTTTTTTCCCCAGTATTTTTCTAGTTGTCTTTTTTCATTCATTTCATGTTTTTAATATCTTTTGTTATCTCATTTAAACTAATATAGCTGTGTTATTTTTTCTGGAGTCTTTTAAGTAAAGCATATAATCAATTTACAAATATATGTTTGAACTTATTTTTACTGTCTTATTTTCTGCTTTTTATTTTTCACACTCTTCAGCATTTCTTTCTTGTTTTTGTTGGATATTTGTTTCATTTTTCCTTCTCTTTTGTCTTGGAAATTATGCACTCTTTTATTTTAGTGGTTACTGGAATTTTAGCAGGAATACTTGTTGGAGTCCAGACTTAATATCTGCCTTCCTGCTAAACAAAGATTTTATAGTACTTTGTTCTTAATAACTTCTCTGAACTTACATGCTTTTAAATTTCTATCTTTTTAAAACTCCTCAAAACATTATTATTAATATAGTTATATTAATTATGCTGTCAATGTTTGTTTAGAATTACCTCAGATATTTCTGTTTGTTTTGCTTTTCACTCCTTCTTCCATTTCTGATTTTCTCTCTGGGATCACTTTCTGCCAAAAGGATATTCTTTAAAGTTTTCTTTTATGAGAATTTTCTGTTGGAACACTCAGTTTTTAATCTGAAAATGATATTATTTTGCTCTAAATCTTGAAAGATGTGTTTCATGGATATAACATTCTATATTGACAGGTCTCTTTTCTCATATTCAGAGTATAATATCATTGTTGTCTTCCTTTTTTTGTTTTTGTTTTTGTTTTTGTTTTGGTGACAGGGTCTCCCCCTGTCATGATCATGATCACTGCATCCTTGACCTCCTTGGTTCAAGTGATCCTCCTGCCCCAGCCTACAGGCACTCACCACCATGCCCAGCTTTTTAAATTTTTTTATTTTTTCTAAAGAATGGGGTCTCACTATGTTGCTCAGACAGGTCTTGAACTCCTAGGCTCAAGTGATCCTCCCACCTTTGCCTTCCAAAATACTGAGATTACCGGCGTGAGCCACCACATCTGGCCCGATTGTTGTCTTCTAACGTGAATCTGATCTTAGTTTATTTGATAGTAATCATTCTCTTTTTCTCGTTGTTGTCTTCTGATATGAATCTGATCTTAGTTTATTTGATAGTAATCATTCTCTTTTTCTCGTTGTCTTCTGATGTGAATCTGATCTTAGTTTATTTGATAGTAATCATTCTCTTTTTCTGAAGATGCTTATAAACTCATTTCTTTTTTTAAGTATGTTAGTTTCATATATATTTAGGTGTGGATTTATTTTTTATTTACTTTTCTTGGTTTTAATGACACTCTTACCTATGGTTTGGTGTCTTTCATCAGTTTTGGAAAATTCTTTTTTTATTATCTCTTTAAATATTGCCATTGACCCATTCTCTGTCTCCTATCCTAGAATTCTTGTTAGACATATTAGGCTTTCTTAGTCATCCAAATATCTTTCATATTTTTCATTTGTGATTCTGCATTATGTTATTTCTGCTAGTGTTCTTGATGCTTTGTCCTCTTGTGTGTGTGTTGGTAGTGAGCTGCTCTTCTCCTTAAAACTTTATCTGTGTTAATTCTTTTAAGATAACATAGATTCTGGCCGAGGAAATTATTAACTTCTGCCAGAGACCATTGAATACTTTCAATTCAGAATCACAATGTACAGAATTCTCAGCTTGTGGTGGTAGCAGTGAAGTATTTCTAGTTTACCCTTACAGTGAGGGTATATCGCTTAGATATGGCTTTCTATTGGACTCTCCACCTTGGATAGCTGTGGGCTTTGTCTGTTTTTGTCCTTTATCAGCAGATCATGAAAATGAATCCTCAAGATCACTTGATTGGGTGAACGCCTTCAAGATGAAAGCCAATTTTATTTTTCCACTCTGAGTTTTCACCTATACTAGGATGTTAGCCAGAATTCCTTACTTTCATGCTAACTGATAAATTCATTTATGAAGATGTTTTAATATTTTATTATTTTTAGTTGTTTACAGCAGGAGGATCAGTAAGGGTACTTTATTAGTCATTCTGCTGGAAATGAAAGTTTAAAACTACTTCCTTTAAAGTCCTAAAATCTTACTGTTTCAAGTGATCTGATTACAATATAATCTATATATACAACATTCATAAGTTATTATTGTCATTTAGCGATTGGATACCAATAATTTATCTTTCTGCCACGTGCTGCTGAATCCCAGTGAAGAAGATGGATGAATAGATGGGAGGTGTGGAGCAGTAGTACTTCTAAAAGCGAGAAATAAGTAAATACCCTTCTTTCAGATTCTGTATTGCTAAATGTTCCTTTATATCCATGTGATGTAATCCTCTCTGAATTTAGAGTGGAGTACATGGTGAGGAATCCATGGGCTACCTGTATGGGTAGTTTGATTTCTGGAAATGCCTAAAAGTCAGTTTTCATTCATGTGTTTTCTGAGCAGGGGGAGTTTCAAGGTTTAACTGCTCTACCCCTTAATATACTAAAACATTTTGAATTGCAGTCAATGCATGTGATTGAAGAATAGCATAATAATTAAAGGATAAACAGCTCCAGCTATGTGACTCCTCTTGTAGTGTTTATGAATTAGTATTCACATTTGCTTTAATTTTAACAGTTTAAATAATTTTGAATGTTGAGTAAGTAACTGATGTGGTCAATTATGGTATTATGACTAATAAAATGCCAAAGTTTCCTTCTTGAGGGGCCAAAATATCAAAAGGAGTAAAAATCATAATAATAATTCTATCTGGCACCTGTTATGCAAGAGAATTTTGGGAATTTTATCTCTAAACTAATGTATATATTTTGAATATAAAGATTCTTAAATTATTTTTTAATTAGGTTCAGGGCTTCTGGAAACCTTGTAATCACCCGTGAGATTGATGTGGCAAAAAATCAGTCCTTTTGGTTCATCAACAAAAAATCTACAACCCAGAAAGTAGTGGAAGAGCAAGTTGCAGCCTTAAATATTCAAGTGGGGAATCTTTGCCAGTTTCTCCCTCAGGTATGAGAGAAATAAATGTAAAGATGGGAAAATTTTGTATATAGTGTTTCCTTTTTATGCCATAGAAGGGATATCATAATGACTGCTATTTAAATTGAACATAGCACTCTTACAGTTCTTTGTAAAGGTAGCATTTCATCACTTAGAGTATAATGTTATTAATTTATAGTAATTTGGAAAATTTCAATTAGTAAAAAAGTCTAAATTAGAGTATTTTGAAATAAAGTATTTTTTAAGTTCAGAGAGTAGCTCAGATAGCTATGTGCTTCTATGTGTAGACCCTTAAAATGTTGTTAATGAACAACTTTTTAGTCAGTTTTTGTTCGTATACATTATACATATATAATATTTGATGTATTTGAGGTCTACAAAATATTTGATATAATAAAACTCCTATATTTATAAGTATACCTTCTAAAATCTTGTTATAGTTTATTAAACATAAAAAATGCTAATAATGTATGTTAAATGTTAAAGTCATGTTACCTCTTAAATTTGACTTCGAATGCTGTCTAGTGACAGCATTAACTAATACTAATTTCTTTTTTGTTCAGAAACACAATGATGATTTCATAATGTGCAAATTAAACAAAACTTAAACCTTTTTAAAAGGTTTTTATTTATTTTAACACTTACCAGCTGATGTCAGATTATCTCCAGAAGTAGATGTTTGAAATTGCCTTTTTTTTCTTTTTAAGCCCTGTAACATTTCAACTGATATGTAATAATAGGCAGTGATCATTTTCATCTTGGGACTATGTGTTCTTTTATTCCCAAACTTTTATTGTACATATGTAAACATTTCAACCTTGAAATCTTGGCACAGAAAATTTTTAAAGACGATCAAAAAGATAACAATTTATACCCTGTTTATCTTCATTATTCTAAAGAATAATGCACAAAAGGTTTATATCTCAAAGATTTTTTTTAATGAGTTTCACCTTGACACGTGTAAGCATTGAGTGAAATACATTTTGAAGATATATGTAAATGAATGATAGTTGCTGATATTTAATTTTTGTGCTCTAGGACAAAGTTGGAGAATTTGCTAAACTCAGCAAAATTGAACTCCTCGAAGCCACTGAAAAGTCAATTGGTCCCCCAGAAATGCACAGATATCACTGTAAACTCAAAAACTTCAGAGAGAAAGAAAAACAGCTCGAGGTACTTTAAAATAGACAACTCATTTGTATTGTTTCTTATTGATTTCTGTATCTCAAAACATGGGAGAGAGAGTAGTAGTATTGATTCATTGAGTGAATTCGTATTTGTGATTTTTTTTCACTTAGGATTGTACTGCTAATATCAGTTAAAGTGACAGAGTGCGAATGGATCTAATAATGTGAAGTTTAAAAAGATTGACTATTTCAGCAAATACATATTACTAATTGAATTTTTACGGAACCAATAACAGTATTATAAAAAAAAATTATCTCAGGAAGTTATTCTTTCATTGATTCAGTTATCTATTAAACACCTACTATGTCCAGGCATTGTGTAAGGCTTTGAGTAATAGAAGAGATACCATGTGCCATTTAATATAGCACTTCTGTTGAACCAGTTCTCTCATGTATTTTTTTCAGTCACGTGAGGGTAAACTTTGGAAGAGAATTACACATTTATTTGGAATGTTGTTGGTTATTTTCACCATTAATAAACATAAAAATGTACTTTTATAGCATATCCTTTGTAAAGGTGTTTTATTTAATGGATCTTTTTTCTACATCCCAGCAACTAAAATAAATACAGTAAATTTTTCATAATAAGAAATCTTTTAGTCTGGGCTCAGACCTCCAATCCCAATACTTTGGGAGACTGATTCGGGAAAATCGCTTGAGTTCAGGAGTTCAAGACCAGCCTGGGCAACAGGGAGACCCTGTCTCTACATGAAAAGAAATGAGAAAAGTTAGCCAGGCATGGTGGCGCATGCCTGTACTTCCAGCACTTGGGAAGCTAAGGTGGAAGGATTGCTTGAGCCAAGGAGGTCAAGGTTGCAGTGAGCTGTGATTGCACCACTGCATTCCAGCCTGGGTGACAGAGTGAGACCCTGTCTCAAAAAAAAGGAAATCTGGCTGGGTGTGGTGTCTCACGCCTGTAATCCCAGCACTTTAGGAGGCCAAGGCGGGTGGATCACCTGAGGTCAGGAGTTTGAGACCAGCCTGGCCAACATGGTGAAACCCTGTCTCTAGTAAAAATACAAAAATTAGCCAGATGTGATGGTGGGCGCCTGTAATCCCAGCTACTTGGGAGGCTGAGGCAGGAGAATCATTTGAACCTGGGAGGCGGAAGTTGAAGTGAGCCGAGAACATGCCATTGCACTCCAGCCTGGGCAACAAGAGCGAAACTCTGTCTCAAAAAAAAAAGGAAATCTGTTTTTAATTTTAGGTTCAGGGGTACATGTGCAGGTTTGTTATATAGACACATTGTGTCACAGGGGTTTGGTGTGTCACCCAGGAAATAAGCATAGAAATCTTGTAACCAATTGCTTTCTCTTAAAGTGTAACTTTATGTACTTAATAATATGTATTTTACTGTAATTAAATGTTATTTTTTACCTTTGTCCACCAGACAGGGAAAAAAATGTTTTTATTATACTTACTCAAAGTGAATAATCAAAGGAGTTGTTCTGAGCTTTTTATAGTTATTTTAGCTTCAGATATTCTGTTCTTTTACCTTTCTGTATGTCACACAATCAAATACTTTCACTTGAAACACTCACCTATACTCTTGACCATCCGCTGAAAGAAAACAAGCATACAAGCATATATTCTACTAGGTTCTGAGTACATCTTTGTATTTATTAATTGACAACATAAAGGCTAATTCTTAGTTTTCTTTCATCTCGTTTCTAAGACCTTTCAGTCATGAGTGTTTATTTAACATCCTAATCCTAGTAATACTACTTTTCATTTGTATATCACTTTTACAGCTTTTGTTTAGCTTTCATTTATATTAAGTGAATTGCTTCTACCCTTCAAGTGGATGCAGCAGGTATTTGGGCAAGAAGAGCCTGGGCTCAGATGTGACAGGGCTTCTTTACAGTTAGGACTAATAAATTGTAGACCCTAGACCAGAAATTGGGTATGAATGTTGCTTTTACACAGGTTTTAGGTGTTTTGTTGAGACAGGGTCTCACTGTTGCCCAGGCTGGAGTCTACATAGTTCTTAAGAACTCCTGTGAATTCTTTTTTGTGAAATTTTGCTATCATTGTTTATTTTTCATTGTTAAAAGATGTGACCTGTTGTCATTTTTCTGTCAAACTGATTGTTCAACATATATTTATTGTAGACCTCATGCAAAGAGAAAACTGAGTATCTACAGAAAATGATTCAGAGGAATGAAAGATATAAACAAGATGTGGAGAGGTTCTACGAACGGAAGCGACATTTAGATTTAATTGAGATGCTTGAAGCAAAAAGGCCATGGGTGGTAAGTCATAATTTTTAGAGGCAAAATAGGCGTTTCTTTAAGTAGCAGAGTAATTATGATGAAAGTATTAGTTACTGTGTATTCAAGTTAGGTGCTTCTTTTTCATTTTTGGCTTTATATGTTATACATAATAAAATTCATGTCTTTTTTTTGAGACAGTGTCTTGCTGTGTCTCCCATTTTGGAGTTCAGTGGTACGATCTCGGCTCACTGCAACCTCTGCCTCCTGGGTTCAAGCGATTCTCCTGCCTCAGCCTCCCAGTAGTTGGGATTATAGGCATGTGCCACCACACCTGGCTAACTCTTTTTTTGTATTTTTAGTAGAGACAGGGTCTCACCATGTTGGCCAGGCTGGTCTTGAACTCCTGACCTCAGGTGATCCGCCCCCCCACCCCCCACCCCCCCCCGCCCGCAGCCTCCCAAAATACTGATTACGGGCGTGAGCCACCGAGCCAGGCTTTCTTTTACTAGTTTGTTACCTTAGCTGTGTGCTAGTTATTACTGTTGCATAAATAATAATTAACACAGTGCTCTTAATTCTTCCAGATTTTAGTCCTCAACAGATAGTTTTTGATTGTTTTTTTAAAGATGTTAATGATCAGAAAATTAAATGTTTGGGTGTCCTCAGTCAGGTCACTGAGAATTTACTTGGCGTTTGCCACTAATATCAGCCTCAGTTACAGATGTAGCTGATGTGTCTTAACTGTAATCTTCTACTCATATGTTTTATAATTTTCCTGAAGCTAATCTGTTATTTCTAATCACTGTGTGATGTGTATTTTATTATTTAAGACTACAGTTTGGGTTAAAGATTCAATTCCCTCATTGCATTACTTTATAATTGGTAGAACAAAATAGGTAAGAAAGTTTTGTAGTGTTTGTTCCAAGGTTAGAATGGAAATCATTGTTACTTGCTTGAAAAGAGTATTTGTGGCATTCTTGTTCTGTCTTCCCCCTTCTCCCTATTCCATCATTTCATGATTCTTAAATTTTCATTTCTTCGGCTTTTCTAGATTTTGTTTTTCCTATGTCCATTATTACTGCTTCACTCACTGTGTCTTTTGATTTTCCTTATTTTTTCTAAGATTGATTTGCCTTTTTTCATTTTTCTTCTTTACTCATATGTTTATTTTTTCTTTTCTTTTCTTACCATCATTCCATTCACTCTTATATAATGCTGTCTTAGTGTGCCACTTAATTTTGTTTTAGCAAATACTCCTATGACATGACAGGCATCACTTTCACCTACATGCTGCTTTTTATTTTGACCCATTTTCATTTTGTTCTGTTTTTTGTTTTTTTTTTTTTTTTTTCATTTTTACCCTTTATCCTTGAGTTTCTTTTGTTTCTTTATGCATCCCTGTATCTCTTCTTTATTGACAGATTAGAGGTAAGTCACATTTTCGTAGCCATTAGGATATGTTTCAGAGAACAGGGTGGAAGTCCGAGAATCTGAACTGGTGATAGAAATAAACGCTCAGTGATTATCAAGACTGTTACTAAATCATTACACTGGTATTTACTATTTCTGAAGTTGTCCCAGAGGACAAATTTACATTAATAAACCTGTTTTGATGTCAAAACAATCTTTTCTTAGATTTGGTTTCTGCCTGTATCTTGATTTTTAGTATATGTGTTTAAGCTAGGGCATTAACTTCTGTTTGTTGAATTATTTGCAAGGAATATGAAAATGTTCGTCAGGAATATGAAGAAGTAAAACTAGTTCGTGACCGAGTGAAGGAAGAGGTCAGAAAACTTAAAGAAGGGCAGATTCCTATAACACGTCGAATTGAAGAAATGGAAAACGAGCGTCACAATTTGGAGGCTCAAATCAAAGAAAAGGTACTTTTTGGGTTCAATTTTGGATTATCTGAATTTTATTTTAGCAAATATAAAAAATATCTTGCAGGTGTTTGAAAATATTTTCAAGGGTTTTCCAGTATCTTTCATTTCTTAAGTTTTTTAACTAGGAATTCTGCCACCATAGGATTTTCAAGGACATACTCATTACTGTTGAAGTGTTGCTACTTTATAGGACTTCCAAGATATAAAGAGAGAAGAGTGAAATATGATTTTTTTTTAAGGTACAAGAGGATTCATAGTGGTATTCCTGGAAACACTGAGCTCTTTTTGTGAATATATTATGTATCTGCTTTGTAATTATACACCCTTTTGAAGGAGGGCAATATAGAAAATCTGATGTTTTTGGAATAGATAATAGAATAATATTCCCTGTATTTTAAAAGTATAACTAGATATTTTTTATGACTATGGCTTCTAACCTTTGGTGGATTTTGAAGTTAGAGATTATTTCAGAATTGTTTAAATTCCTTCTTCTAAAATAATGCAGTATAGGCAGATCCAAAATTGTGCATGAGATTTTGGAGATTCATGGATGCACTGAAGTCAAGGTGTTGACCCCTACTTAAGAACCTCTGATACGGCTGGGCACAGTGGCTCATGCCTGTAATCCCAGCACTTTGGGAGGCTGAGGCGGGCGGATCAGTTGAGCTCAGGAGTTCAAGACCACCTTGGCCAACATGGTGAAACCCTGTCTCTGTGAAAAATACAAAAAAGTTAGCCAGGCATGGTGGTACGTGCCTATAGGTCCCTGCTACTTGTGAGGCTGAGGCAGGAGGATCACTTGCACCTACGAGGCAGAGGTCGCAGTGAGCTGAGATCGTGCCACTGCTCTCCAGCGTGGATGACAGAGCGAGGCCCTATCTCAAAAAATATATGTGATAATAAAAATTTAAAAATAAATCAAAAAAATAATTTCTGATATAAATTGTCAGTTGGCTCAAATATGTAGAATTATTTGTAATTAGACCAGTGGAATTTATGCTATATATAGGTTAATTTTATGAAACCAGAAAACCATTCATAATCTTTGTCTACTGTATACTCCTGATTTTGGCCACTGTGCTTGAAGATGGGTGTCAGTGATCATAAAGGGTGGATCTTAGCCTGGCACTGCTATTGGGAAAAAAATTGTGGAAACATGATTTCTGCTATTGAAAGATCATTTAGGAGATAGTGTATTATGAACTTAGCAGTATTTTTTTTATAGGCATCGTCTCTATTTTTAAAGATTTTAAAGATTGTGTTTTATTCTCATGTGAATATGCTACTCCAGGTTTTTTGTTACTGAATTTGAGATTGCCATTTATACAGGTTTGACTAATATAAGTTTCATCTTTTGTTTGTAAAAAAGAAGTTATGTGGAGCTCTTTGATTTCGAGATGTGATTGTACTTTCTCTTTTTAGGCACCTGAAAGTCAGAAAAATGACTTCTTGAGCTAGATTGTACCAGATACTATGTTGAGCAATGTTTACTGAGTGAGAAAGGCCATATCTAGGAATATAAAGTAAACTTTGTAACAGAGGAAATGAATCAACAGTTTTGACTTTGCTACTATCATGTTGGAAAAGCTCCACTATATCTTAATTCTAATACAGGTTAAAGTGAGTTAAAATTATTGCACTCAAGTCCAGAAAATTAAACAATTACTAAGATCAGATAAAGGTTTTAGGACTTGATTAGATCTGATTCTGAAAGAGCGCTGCCATTTAAAATTGGTCATTTTAAATGTTACGGGGGGGGGGGGGGGGGGAAGGAATTGTAGATATTATCTAGACAAGTACCCTCATTTTATTGTTAAAGATACTGAATACCAGTGATAACACGACTTCCTCAAGGATATGAAACTAATAGTTGGCAGTCATTGTTATGTTAATGATGGTTGGTTGTAGTTAAGTTGTGGATTTGTAATTGCTTTTTTTTGTTCTTGAATTTTCTGTTACTGTAAAACTACTTTTGTGGTGGAAAATATGTACATAATAAATTTCAAATCTCTTAATTAAGGAAACATATTTAACCCTTTGTTTTGTCTATTTATAACAGAAGCCCAGCTATTGTTAAATTAGGCTCATTGTCAAACATCCACAAGCCTAATTTATTTATGTGAAAATCTGCATGGCCTAAGATGTTTCAGAATTATTTTCCTAAAGAAGTGATCCTGGATTCTGAAGTGGTACCTTATGTCAGTCTATAGTAAAAGTAGTTATTAGCACCCATAGCCTTGCAACAGTAACACAGTGGTTAATTTTGTTTAATATTCATGCTGTTCTTCTTCCTGCTGGTTCTGTTCCAGCAGAAAACTTTTTCCAACACTTGTAATTTTTTTTTTTTTTTTTAATTCCAGGCAGGTGATAAAGTGTTACAGACAGGGCATAGGCTTTTGAGTCACACAAACCTGTATTTTAAATCCTCACTCAGCTGTCTGACTTTCAGCAAATCATTTAGTCTCTCTGAGTTTTATTCTCCTCAGTCAGGTGAGGATAGTAATAGTAATCTTTATCTTACATGATTAGCATGTATGATTTAAGCCTGCATACATCAGTGTTACTAGCATCAGAAAATTAGTTTTCCTCTATGGGAAGAAACTGTTGTCTCTTGGCATCAGAGATCCACCAGAGACATGATTTCCTAGGAGGGCTCACAGCTAAAATTTATTACAGCAAAAGGATGCAAAACAGTCAGGAAAGGGAAAATGCCCTGAGGACGAAGTCTAGAAGAAACCAGGCACAAGCTTCCAAGGGTCCTCCCCCAGAGAAGTCACACAGAATGTGCTTAATTCTTCTGTCATCAAATTATGACAACATTTTTAAAGTCCTGTCTATAGGGGAAGTGCATTACAGACTCAGCACCCAAGGTTTTGATGGGCTTTGGGCAACTAGGCATTCTAGCTGCAGGTTCTCAACTTCCAGAATGCAAGAAGGAAAGCAGATGTTCTGCATCAGCCACATTGTTTGTACAAACACGCACAGTGAGCCACTCTTATCAGTTAGGAAATGGTAGAAACACTCCCAAAATCCAAATTTCCAGACAACAACCAAGGACCGACCTTGCAAACAAGCCTTTCCAAGAATAGTAGTCTTAGCCTATAATGTTAATTGTTTTCTGTATAACCCTGTTTTCTACTGTTTGAATTACATATTATAGTTGTTAATGATGTGTAAGATGTCTATTATATGTCATGTATGTGTTTTATGTGTTAATGAAAAATATCAAGGAGGTAACATACTTGGTATGATAGAACTTTGCATTTGAAATCAGACCTGATTTTTTATAATTAGTTTCCATTTTTTAGCTATGTATACAGGTTACTTGGCCTCTTTTGAGCCCTACCAGTCAGTAATATTTGTCCTGATTTTCCTGTAGGGTTGTTTTTAGGATCAGATGAAATAGGAAGATAAATGTAAAGAGAAAAACATGCATGCGTATTACTGCAACTGTTTATTAATATCATTAGGAATAACCTTTTATAGACTTGCAAATAACTCTTGGTATTTTGTTGATAATTATGGATTTTGCTTGAAATAAATTTTTGTGGGTTAACTCAATATTTGAATGGGCAGGGCCATATAATTTGCTTGCATGAGTTTTTAACTAGCTGACCCCCCCCCTCTCTGGTTTAATTTTACAGGCGACAGATATTAAGGAGGCATCTCAAAAATGCAAACAGAAGCAAGATGTTATAGAAAGGAAAGATAAACATGTAAGGTTTCATACTAAAATTTTTATTACATCAAAGTTTGCTCTAACTTTTGTTTTCAAATACGGATTATGGGACAGATTCTTGTTGGGGAATGGCCAAGATCCTCTGCATTCTCTTATTTCGTAATCCGAGGGAATGTAAGATTTGGAAGTATAGTAGTTGCTTAGAGGACAATTGTGAAAAATTTCTCAAAACTACTGGCAGCTGTGCCTTACGATCTTTGTAGCTGAGTGGCTGTAGTTTTTTAATAGGATAATGGTGGATTTGGTTACCTTAACAGCAAAAATTAAGCTCTAAGGGATTTATTCTGTTGTTTTTTAAAACACAGAAATAGACCTTTTATTTTGAAAAATCAGTGATAACACTTATGTAGAAAATGCATATGTACGTTTATGCATGATTGAAATTAATGGGACAAAGTATACTTAAACTATGGAACTTTTCGTCTTTTGTTTTTTGTTTTGTTTTTTTTTGTTTTTGTTTTTTTTTTTTTTTTTTTTGGAGACAGGGTCTCTGTTACCCAGGTCGGAGTACGGTGGCTTGATCTTGGCTCACTGCAGCCTCTGCCTCCCAGGCTCAAATAATCCTCCCACCTCAGCCTCCTGAGTAGCTGGGACCACAGGTGCATGCCACCACACCCAGGTACTTTTTTGAATTTTTGTAGAGATGGGTTTTTGCCGTGTTGCCCAGGCTGGCCTCGAATGCCTGAGCTCAAGCTATCCACCTGCCTCAGCTTCCCAAAGTGCTGGGATTACAGGCATGAGCTACTGCCCCTGGCTAGAACTTTTTATCTTTATTATATTTTTATTGTTGAGTTTTACTCTGTTTTGATATAATCTTGGTTTATAGCTCCAATTTCTAGAAATGAAGGCACTTAACGTTGTAAAACTTTAGCCTACTGCAGGTAATTTATTGCTAAGGAAAAATCTTGTTTCAATTTGTAGTATCGTGTTGTTTTTGATATGTGCAGCTTCTTCTCAATCTGAGAATATAAATTAAAAGTTTTTAAAGTTTTTTTCCTTTATAATATTGTTTTTTCTTAGTAGATTTTTGTTTCTTTTCTTATTTTGATTTCTTGCTTTCTTCCTGGAGTCTTTCCTTGTTTATCTGGGAATCTTTGGTTCTCTTTATGGTTAAAAGTAAGGCATTAAAAGGCTGATTACAAATTTTTCGTGCGTGGGTGGGCCTGATGACAAAATTATGTTAGGATGATTAGGTAAGAAAGTGGGCTCTTTTGCTAACAGATGCCCAAATATATGTGTGTTTCTATTCTTCAGGACCATTCTGAGACTAAATTTTGAAATTACCTGCCTTGGGGGTAGACATGTAACTTCAAGCATTTCTGGTGGTTGAAGCATTATGTTAATCTCCTAGTTTTCAGCCTCACCCCTTTTTCTATCCCTTTAAGTCCCAGGCGGCTCATTTAATTTCTCCAAAGAATTAACCACAAATGTTCACTGAAGCAGCTTGGTTGTCAGTGTTACGTGCTTAGGGTTGTGTATGTTGGGAGAAGGGGATTGGGATATGAAGGAAGATATGAATAATTGCATTCTATGTGATGTTATTTGTACTTGGCATTTCCTAGTCCTAAGAATTTCTGGGGTTTTTATTTGTTTTTATTTTTTAGAAGGAATAATCAGTTCTTCACATCCCTTTCTTTTTCACTCACCCTTTACACTATGGTTCCTATAATATACTGCTAAATTAGTTATTTGTTTTTTCATCTTCTAAGTATTTATTAAACTTTCCATTTAGTGATCTCTCTTCCCTTTCTTTTATCCTCATAGGATGGATCCCTTTTTACTCCACTCCTATTATTTTATTAGGGTTAGGCAGAAAAAGACATAAAACTAATCCTATATTCCCAGACACAAATACAAAGTTGGTAGATTGCCTCATGTTGAACTTCCCTTGTATTCCTGCCTTAAATTTTAATTGATGTTTTAATACATTGTGGTATTCAACTATAAAATTTTGTATTTAGGATTTTTTGAACTGTGTGAGATTGGCCTATAATTTTATTGTTTGTTCTATTCTTAACTGGTTTTGTTTTCAGGCTTATGCAGACCTGGTAAATAATTTAATACTCCTTGGATCAGTTTCAATCATTTATATTTCTTCTCTTCCTATCACTGATATTTGTGTATCCATTTTTTCCCCTCATCATATTTGCCAGGGCTTGTCACTTTGTAAGTCTTTTCAACTAATTTTTTTAAAAAATCAACTTTATTTTTTGTTGACTATTTAGTGATTTCCTCTTTCTTAATTCATCTTTCTGCTTTGAGTATTTTTTAACGTTCTTGAATTGTAAAAAGTGTGTTTCTTTTATTTTTCATCTTTCCTAATTTTAATAAATGCATTGTAGGATATAAATTTTTTTCTGGGCATCATTTGGCTACATCTCACATGTGTTGATTGGTAGGCTCTTTGTTTCAGTTTAAGATATTATAATTTTTGTTTAAATGTTTTCATTCATTTGAGGTTACCTAGCAGTTCTTATTGTTTTAATTTCTATGGATATGGAATTTTTTAGGCTTTTAAAAAATGTCGAGTTCTACTTATACTGCTTTATGGTCAACAAATGTGGCCTTATGACTTTTTTAAAGAATTTTTTGAGACTTTTTTTTTGGCTTTTATTGTATATTTGATTTTTGTACCTATTCTTCATGTATTTGAAAAGAATGTGCATTCTTTCTTCAGGTGTGGACATATGTATACACACACATATATACATATATTAGAATAGGCTTACTATAATTATGTATACTCATATATGTATACTCATATATTCTACTTTTTTGTTAACCTACTTGATTTAGTTTTTGTTGTTGTTATTGTTATAAGATGGAGTCTTGCTCTATCTCCGAGGCTGGAGTACAGTGGCGCAGTCTTGGCTCACTTCAGCTTCTGCCTCCCGGGTTCAAGTGATTCTCCTGCCTGAGTCTCCCAAGTAGCTGGGACTACAGGCATGCACCACCATGCCTGGCTAATTTTTGTATTTTTAATAGAGACGGAGTTTCACCATGTTGACCAGGCTGGTCTCAAACACCTGACCTCAAGTAATTCACCTGCGTTGGCCTCCCAAAGTGCTAGAATTACAAGTGTGAGCCACCGCACCTGGCCTGATTTAGTTATTTTTAAGGTGTCAGTATCTCCTTCTATGAGTATAGGTTTGTCTGTTTTTCCTTGTAATTATATCAGTTTTTGCTTCCTAGATTTTAAAGCTTTCTTACTTTGTTTTTATTTCTGTACCATGTTTTGGTTTATGTGCTGTAAATAATACTGGGTTTTGTTTTGAAATTTTTTTCAATTTGATGGGAAATAAAGGAGTTTAAACAGATGAAGTTTAAACAGTTCACATTTACTGTTATGTTTTCTGCTTATACTTTTTACTTGATTCCTCCTCTCTTTCCATTTTCTGTTGCTGTTAACCAGGATTTTCTCATTCTATTTTTTATTCTATAGGTTGAAAGTTATATTTAGTCCTATTCTAGTGATTATCTTAAAATTTTAAGTGACACATTTCTAACAAAAGAGTTCATCAGTATCTTTATTCTCCCACCTAATTAAGAACAAAAAATTAGCAAGCTTATACTTTCTCTTCCTGTACTTCCATGTCAGTATCATCAGAAGTTTGACTTGTGGTTATTTAAAATATTATTATTATTATTATTTTACTGCCAGTATTGACATGTTGGATATCTCTAATATGAAATCTAAAAATGCTCCAAAACCCAAAACTGTTTTGAGTGTATTGACATGATGCTCAAAGGAAATGCACTTTAGAGCATTTTGCATTTTGGATTTCTGGATTGGGGAAGTTGAACCTGTAAGTATAATGCAGATATTCAAAGGTCTTAAAAAATTTGAAATCCAAAACACTTCTGGTCCCAAGCATTTTGGATAAAGGATAATCAGCCTGTGTTTAGATTTAATGATATGTTTTATTGGTTTATTTGATCGTGTTGCTTTTGTATTATACTTCCTCTGGCTTGCTAGGAAAGGAGAAATAAAGAGTTCTCTTTTGACTAAAGTTCCATCCTTTTACTTTAAGCCTGTTTGTGTCTTTGAATCTAAAATGTGCCTCTTGTAAACAGTAGATAGTTGGACCGTGATTTTTTTGTCCTCATTAGCATAAAACCAGATATTGCAGAAAGGGGCTTATTATGAATAATAAAAGACACTCCTGTCACTCAGAAAATTCCAAGGGTTTTAAGAACTCTGTGCCAAGAACCTAGGACAAAGACTAAATATGTATGTTTATACCACAATAGTTCTTTTATATTGGATAGGAAGAAAAAAAGTTATAAACAACAAAATACATTTATGTTATATTTTACATTTATCTATTTAATTACCTTTACTGGTTCTCTTGATTTATTTGTGTAGATTCAGAGTACTGTCTAGGGTCCTTTCATTTCGGCCTTAAAGATGCCTTTTAGTGTATCTTGTAGGGGAGATCTGCTAGTGACAAATTGTTTTTTTGTTTATCTAGGAATGTCTTAAGTTTTTGTTTGTTTTTGAAGGATAGTTTTTGCTGGATATAGAATTCTTGGTTTTTTTTTCAGCACTTTGAATATGTCGTCCCACTGCCTTCTGGCCTCCATGGTTTCTAATGAGTCAGTTGTTAATCTTATTGAGGATCCTGGTGTATGATGAGTCACTTTTTTCTTACTTATAAAGTTTTCTCTTTCTTATAGCTAATCTTATTTCTAGTTGGGAATCTCCTTGAGTTTATCCTGTTTGGAATTCATTGAGCTTCTTAAATGTGCAGATTAATGTTTTTCATCAAAGTTAGGAAGTCATTGTTCAGTATTTCTTCATATATTCTTTCTGTCTCTTTTCTTTTTTGAGACTTTCATATTTTGATATGCTTGATGGTATCCCACAAATCTCAGAGACTGTTAATTTTTTGTTGTTGTTGTTCTGAGATGGACTTTAACTCTTGTTGCCCAGGCCAGAGTGCAATGGCACAATCTTGGCTCACTGCAACCTCAGCCTCCTGAGTAGCTGGGATTATAGGCGCCCACCGTTACACCCAGCTAATTTTTTGTATTTTTAGTAGAGACGGGGTTTCACCATGTTGGCCAGGCTGGTCTCCAACTCCTGACCTCAGGTGATCCACCCGCCTCGGCCTCCCAAAGTGCTGAGATTGCAGGCATGAGGCACCACGCCTGGCCCTCCGATTATTTTTCTTGATTTCTTTTTTCTTCCTGTCCCTCAAGCTGGATAATTTCAATCAACCTGTCTTCAAGTTCACTTATTCTTTCTTCTGCCTGTTTGAATTTGCTGTTAAGACCCTCTGATTAATCTTTCATTTCAGTTACTGCATTTTTCAACTCTAAATTTTTCTCTTTGGCTTTTTTTTCTAGTTTCTGTGCTTTTATTGATACTCCATATTCAGTGAGATGTTGTTCTCTTCCTTTCCTTTAGTTTTTTTTTTTTTGACATGGTTTCTTTTAGTTTATTGAGCATATTTAAAATAGCTGTTTTAATCCTTTTCCTATTTAGAAAAAAAGTACATGCAGCTCACTGCCAGCACTCATTTAATTTTACATAAACACACTCTGAGGCTTAACCAAATCTGACTGATTTTCAATGTGAAAGTAAGCACCGCCGGCAAGTATTCTCAGGGCAAACAGAAAAATAGTTAAAGCCCCTTCGTCTTGTAAGTCCATTTCTGTACTTCCTCAGGGACTTTTTCTGTTGACTGCTTTTTTCCTGAGTGTGGGCCATACGTTTTCCTTTATTTGAATGTGTTACAAGTTTTTGTTGAAACTGGATGGTTTAAGTAACATACTCTAGCAACTCTGGAAGTCAGTCCCTTTCCCCTCCCCAGGGCTTGTTGTTGTTGCTGTTTCATTGAATATGTTGTTGGTGTTTGTTTGTTTAGTGACTTTCTTAGTTCTGTAAAGTTCTTATTCTTGGTCATATGTGGCTACTGAAGTCAATACTAGGTTAGTTTAGTGGTTAGCTAATGACTGAATCTGTATTTCCTAAAATGCCTGGAACCCATGTGTTTCCCAGTCTTTGTTGAGGATCTCTGTGTATATGTTGGGTCATGCCTTCAACATTCAGCCAGGCATTATTCACACTTTACTGAGATACAATCATTTTTCTTGAATAAATGCTCCTAAGATTGTTGAAAACTTTGGTTAACTCTGTCTCAGCCTTCGCTTCCTATTTGCACACAACCTCAAAATGAAACAGAGATGAGAACTTAGGGTCTTCTCAGGTCTTTTGGGATCATGTACATAGCCCTGGGCATGCACACAGTCCTGCTAATGCACATGACCTTCTAGAATTCCAGGAATTTCCAAAACCTCATATGGTTTGGGGAGAAGCTCATTCCCCAGCCTTTTCTTTTAAGATTTTTGGTTAGCTTATTGTTTGCTGTAACTGTTATCTGCTTCAGGCAGTTGTGATGCTAAACAATTGCTTCTGATTGTTTTTGACAAATGCATGCAAGGAAAAGGCTGTTTTGCAGTGGTGAGCTGTGAGTCAGGTCAAATACAAACAAGCCTTATACAAGTAAGTTTTCCCAGGAAACTGCTGGGTAGATCAGATAATGACATTTCTCTGAGAATGAGGATTTATTAGGTTGGTGCAAAAGTAATTGCATTTTTTTTTGCCATTAGAGCTCCAAACCTGTTCATATCTCTCCAGTGGCTGCTAGACTGCAGGTTTTCACTATGATTGTGGGCTCTTGCTTTTCAACGATGCCACATGAATGGAACAAGGGGTTTAGGAATGAAGCAAGTTCAAAATTCTACAGAGCTTGCTGTTTTTACTGAGATTCAGCCATTTTTCTTGAATAAGAGCTTCCCATATTGTTACAAGCATTTGGTTAAATTCCAGAGTCCTGTGAAAGTGTTAATTTTGACGATTTTTGTCAGTGTTCTCATCACTTTTATGGAGGAGAAGATTTCTGGAGTTCCTTACTTCACCATTCCTGATGACATCCAAATCTTTTCCATATCTACAGAAAAATGTTGCTGGGATTTTAATAGGAATTTCATTAAACATTTGGGAAGAATTGAAATCTTTACTCTGTTGAATCTTCTGATCTATGAACGTGGTATGTCTCTATTTAGATTTTTTATTTCTTTCGTTAGCATTATGTAGTTTTAGCAACAAGTCCTCTGTGTGTTTTGTTAGATTCATACCTCTGACTTGATTTCTTTTTCTTTCTTCTTTGGTAGATATTTTGAGAGTTTCTACGTAGGCAGTCATGTCAGCTACAAATGGGGACAGCTTTATTTCTTTCTTTCTGATTTGTATGCACTTAGTTTTCTTGCCTTATTGCATTGGCTACAACTTCAGCGCTCTGTTGAATAAGAGTGGTGAACACTGAAATCTTCACCTTATTCTTGATCTTAGGAGGAAAGCATTCAGTTTTTCGTTATTCAGTACGTAATAATAGCAGGTTTTTTAAAAAATATGTATGTTCTGTCAGATTCAGGAAATTCTTACATGTATTCCTATGTTTCTGGGAATTTTTATGTTGAGTACATACTCAATTTTGTCAAATGCTTTTCTGCATCTGTTGATATGATTATGTAAGTTTTTAGGTGGTTAATAAGCGATGGATTATATTGATTGATTTTTGACTACCAAATCAATTTTGCATCCCTCAAATAAACCCCACTTGGTTGTGGTGTATAAGTGTATAATTCTTTTTACATATTGCTGAATTCTGTGTTAAAGGATTAAAGGATTTTTGCATCTGTATTCATGAGTGATACTGTTTTGTAGTCTTTTTGTGTTCTCTGCCTAGTTTTGGTATTAGGATAATAACTAGTTTCATAAAACAAATTGGGAAGTGATCCTTCCTCTTCTACTTTCTGAAAGAGATTATATAGAATTGATGTTTATATACTTTAAACATTATGTGTAATTCTCAAGTGAAACTCTCTGGGTGTAGAGATTTCTTCTTGGAGGGAGTTTTAAAATTAGGTTTTCAACTTCCTTAATAGCTATTAGACTAGTCAAATAATCTATTTCATATTAGGTGAATTGGTCCTTTTGTCTAAGTTGTCAAATTTATGTATGCATAAATTCTCTTATCCTTTGGTATGTATAGAATCTGTAGTGATAACCCTATTTCATTCCTGATATTGGCAATTCCCCCTATCCCCCACCCCTCCACTCTTTTTTTAGTTAATCTTGCCAAAGATTTGCTAATTTTATTCATTTTTTTTCAAGGAAGCAGCTGTTTGTTTTATTGATTTTTCTCTCTCTTTTCCATTTCATTAATATCTGTTCTTATCTTTAGATTCCCCTTCTGCCTGATGTAGATGGGCTCATTTTTTATAGGTTCTTGAGGTGGAAGCATAGATTATTGATTTGATGCTTTTCCTCTTATGTATACACTTAGCATTATACGTTTTCCTGTTATCACTGCATTAGCTGTGCCCCACAAATTTTGATATGTGCTATTTTTATTTTCATTCGGTTTATTGTGTTTTTCTTTTCATTTTTCTTGAGATCACACAATTTGTTTATTCACTAACCTGGTATTAGACATTTAGACTGTTTCTAGTTTTGGGCTACTGCCAGTAGATTTGCCATAGATATTCTTCTACTGCTTTTTGTATGGACATATGCTTTTATTTCTCTTGAATAATTTCCTAGGAGTAGAATATCATAGGTGTGCATTCAGTTTTTTAAGGAATTGCCAAACTTTTCCAGAATTTCGGTATATTGTAATTAATAAAAGTTGAATTGTGATGGCTTGGAATTTTTGTTTTTAATGGTCCTTCATGAAAAATTACACCTTCTTAAGGTATAATTTGAGAAACATTTCTCTGGAGTAGCCGTGGAGGGGTTAGATTTAGGTAGCTAGATGGAGTCTCCTTACATTGTACAAAGTAAAGCAGAATGAGTAAGGATGTAGGTAAAGCGATAGACTTAAAAGCAAGAGAAGGAGGGAGTACTTTAATTATAACTTCTATTAATGGAATGAATATGAGGCAAGGTCATTAGCTGAGTGAGTAGAAGGAAGGTAGCAATAAAAGATTGAATGAGCAAAAGGTATGAACTCATCTCAGAAAGAGAGCAAAAGTTTATTTAAAAAGTGTAGGCCGGGCGCGGTATCTCACGCCTGTAATCCCAGCACTTTGGGAGGCCGAGGCGGGCGGATCACGAGGTCAGGAGATCGAGACCATCCTGGCTAACACGGTGAAACCCTGTCTCTACTGAAAATACAAAAAATTAGCTGGGCGCGGTGGCAGGCACCTGTAGTCCCAGCTACTCGGGAGGCTGAGGCAGGAGAATGGCATGAACCCGGGAGGTGGAGCTTGCAGTGAGCTGAGATTGCACCACTGTGCTTCAGCCTGGGTGACACAGCGAGACTCCATCTCAAAAAAAAAAAAGAAAAGAAAAAGTGTAATAGGTTTATCTGGTAGTTTTGAGTGCCCGTTTAAGTTTTGTGCCATAGATTTAAAGTAAGACCAGTTTTTGAGGGTTTCTTTCATTAGTTCGATTGCTTAGATAGAGATAGTTAGAAGGTATATAGATAGGTTTAATTAGAACTGGGCTTTTTCCTGGCCAGTGTGACAAAAGAAGAAAGGTCAAGGGATCTTTGCAAGGGAGTGGTTATGGCGCTGCATTGTGGAGCCTCGGCTGATTAAGGAAAGAAATGTAAAAAGATAGTGGGGTTATTGGATTGCACAACCTTGTGGGGGTCAAAAGATAGAGTAGGAATACCAGAGTAAGTAAAATGGAAGAAAAGGAAATAGTGACCAAAGAATAGAATTATGGAAATACATTTTTCAGAAGTGGTATGATTTGGGGGGCTTTATGATCTAGAACATAACCCTCCTCAGCTACCTTCCTCTGTTCAGTAAACAGGTGGCTGAGGAAAGGTTAAGGAAAAGATGATTGAAGTTGAAGAAGTAAGGGAACACAGAGGCCAAAGAGTTAGATTGATTTTCTGTAGATATGTTTAAGTCACATGATGACGGATATAATGATGGAGAGAGGAAGACAGTGAATCAGATGCCAAAGTCATCCCTGAATGGATAAGGTTGGGGAGGATTTTCAGGGAGGTAGTTAACATAGCAACAAGGGTAATGGGTGACAAAGTCTGACCCCATGGTCTTCAGAGGAACCAAAGTGGGGCTCAATTAAAGGAGGAAGGAGTACAGTGGGGATTAATGAGAACACCCCCCCCCACCTCCATGTCCTGAAATAATGGTTTCTGGCAGGAAAAGGTCACCACTTGAGAGGGCTCTGGGGAGAACAGTTGTCTTCCAGAAATAGCCAAGTTTCCATTAGAACAAGAAGAGGGAACATTCAGGCCGGGCGTGATGACTCACGCCTGTAATCCCAGCCCTTTGGGAGGCCGAGGTGGGCAGATCATGAGGTTAGGAGATCGAGACCATCCTGGCCAACACGGTGAAACCCTGTCTCTACTAAAAAAAAAAAAATAAAAAAAATTAGCCGGGCGTGGTGGTGGGTACCTGTAGTCCCAGCTACTCGGGAGGCTGAGGCAGGAGAATGGTGTGAACCCAGGAGGCGGAGCTTGCAGTGAGCTGAGATTGCGCCACTGCACTCCAGCCTGGGTGACAGAGCGAGACTCTCTCAAAAAAAAAAAAAAAAAAAAAAAAAAAAAAAAAGAAGAGGGAACATTCAGAGAAATTGCAGATATAGAGCAGCATGGAGACAGTATCCTAGTGAAGGTAGGTGATCTAAGAGGTTTAGACTTACTGTACCTGAGCTAAACATGGATATTAGTCAGAGTAGGACTAATGTGATTAGTCATGGTAGTTTCTTGCATGAAGGTGACAAATGAGTTAGTGTTCAGAAAACTTAATTGAAAGGTAAGGGATCATTGGGCTGCTTTTCAGTTTTTCAGGTCAATATCTGACAAAGACCTTCTCTTGGTACAACTTTATATGGTAGGCCAGTGATTTTCAGTAGTTTGGTGGTCCCTGTTTTGCTGGGATTGCAGAGGTTCTATTTGTTAGTGAATCTTAATTCTGTGTCATCTTTAGTGTTTAGTGATTCTTAATTATATATTGTCATCTGTGATATGCTCATTTGTTTTCCTGAATCCCTTGAATTTCCTATTATCTGTTTTTAGGCCCATTGAACGTTGTTAATGTTCAGTGACATGTATGTATCTTAATTTTTTCAGATATATTTTCTCTTGCTTCTGGATGGTTGGTTATAGGAGAGAGGATATATTTGGGGATATGTGCATTTTGTTACTGCCAAAGCTAAATTTTTAGAAAGGAAAAATCAATACCCACATTTCAACAGGAGATGGGATAAAATGTGGTATATCCATATCACAGGATATTATGCACAAGATGTTAAAATTTTATTTTGCAAGGACATGAGGGATAATGAGAAACTGCTCTCAATGCATTTTTAGTGATGCCATTTAGTAAAAAGAATATATATTCTACAGGCAGATATAAGTAGGCATTTAAAATGTAAAACTTTACCGAGGCAGGCAGATCACTTGAGGCCGGGAATTTGAGACCAGCCTGGCCAACATGGTGAAAACCCAGTTCTACTAAATGCACAAAAATTAACCAGGCATGGTGGCACATGCCTGTGGTCCCAGCTACTCGGGAGGCTGAGACACAAGAATCACTTGAACCCAGGTTGCAGTGAACCAAGATCGCACCACTGCACTCCAGCCTGGGCAATAGAGTGAGACTCTGTCTCAAAAAAAAAAAAAAAAAAAAAAGTAAAAGTTTAAGGACGTTGGCCGGGTGCGGTGGCTCACGCCTGTAATCCCAGCACTTTGGGAGGCTGAGGCGGGTGGATCACAAGGTCAGGAGATCGAGACCATCGTGGCTAACACGGTGAAACCCCGTCTCTGCTAAAAATACAAAAAAAATTAGCTGGGCGTGGTGGCGGGCGCCTGTAGTCCCAGCTACTCAGGAGGCTGAGGCAGGAGAATGGTGTGAACCTGGGAGGCAGAGCTTGCAGGGAGCCGAGATCACACCCTGGACTCCAGCCTGGGCGACAGAGTGAGAGTCCATCTCAAAAAAAAAAAAAAAGTTTAAGGACATTAAGATTATAAGTTATTTTTATTTGTTATAAGTCTCTGTATTTTCAGTAATGAATGTGTTATAACTTTTATACTGAGGAAGGAGAGGGAGTAAATCTGACTTGGAAATAAAGCTGGCTAAAACAGATTATGTGATGTGTTAAATTTATCTATTTTAATGCAAAATTCTAGTTGTAAAATGTAAATTGGGCATATAAATGCATATTTGTTTATATGTGTGTGTCCTAAAGAAAATCTTTACTCTGTCTTAGGTAGACCATAGTTTTGATAAAAATTTCACTGATATCAAGTGGCAACTTACATAGCTGGTTTTAAAAATATAATTTACCCTGAATATAAGTGAAGGAATCTAAGCATATAGATTGATGATTAAAATCTCACAATATTAGTCTGAAGTATTGGTAGAAAATATTTCCATTGGAAGAAAATAGTTTATTTCTGTTTCAAATTACAGGTTGAGTATCTCTTATCCAAAATACTTGAGACCAGAAATGTTTGGATTTCAGAGTTTTTCAGATTTTTGGAATGTTTGCATATACATAAGGAGGTATCTTGAGAATACAACCCAATTCCAAACACAAAATTCATTTATATTTCACTTACACTTTATACACATAGCCTGAATGTAATTTTAAATGATGTTTTTAATGATTTTGTATATGAACCAAAGTTTGTGTATGTTGAACCATCAGGAAATAAAGGTGTCACTGTCTCAGCCACACCTGTGGTTGATGGCATTCCTGACTCTATTTATATGCTACTCATAAACAATCATTTTTAAATACTTATTCACACATAAATACTTAACAGTAAAAACTGACATACAACTAATATAGTGAAAAAATAATGTGTTCTGGGTAATTTGTGTTGTCATGTCAGCACTAAAAAAATTTCAGATTTTGGAGAATTTTGGATTTGGGATTTTTGGATTGGGGATATTCAGCCTGTAATAGGGTGACTTGTAATCTTTATTACCATTTTTATTATGGAAACTGTATCACATATGCCACATGACTGTTTTAATTTTGGTCTTATGGCATATAGTATGTACTTCCTGTAAATATTTAGAAATCCGTTGGGCTTTTAAAATACTTCGTTTATTCAGGAAATATTTAATAAGTGCTAATTATATACTGAGCACCACTTAAAGTATTTGAGATATATTAGTGAATGTGTAAAACAAAGATACAGGTAGTCTGGTAGAACTGGTAATGTGCTAGTCTAATTCTCACAGGACACCTTTTAGTGAGGAAAACACCTATGTTAGATTGTATGTTAAAAACTGTATTACTACAAAAGTCTTATAAACCAAGAGGAAAACAGTCTCAAGTACCAACCTACTTTTGTTTTATTAGATTGAGGAACTTCAGCAGGCTTTAATAGTAAAGCAAAATGAAGAGCTTGACCGACAGAGGAGAATAGATAATACCCGCAAAATGATAGAGGATTTGCAAAATGAACTAAAGACCACGGAAAGCTGCGAGAATCTTCAGCCCCAGATTGATGCCATTGCAAATGATCTGAGACGGATTCAGGATGAAAAGGCATTATGTGAAGGCGAGATAATTGATAAGCGAAGAGAGAGGGAAACTCTAGAGAAGGAGAAAAAGAGTAAGTTTTCATAAAGTTGAATGAAATGTTTATAAAATGTAGATATATCTCTGTTGATTGGGCTTTCTTCTGCTTCTGGTAATTATTTCTATAAAATGTTCAAGTTGCCTTCTTGAGGAAGCTCAACTCAGTTCTTCCAACTTCATACCTTAATTATCTATATCTGTCATGTACTGTAATTTGCCATGATAGCTGACCACTGTCTTCTGTCAGATTATGGCACTTGATTTAATTCTCTATAAATGCCTAGCTTTATTTTCTTGACAAAGTCACTCACTATTACTCATATCAAATTTAAGCTCTTTATTCTAGCCTTCGTAACCTTCTGTTAGCTTAGTTCCTTGAAACCTGTCCAATTTCATCTTTGGTTTTCTTTTTTTGTAGACCATGTGAATAGATCTGTGGTATTATTTGGATAGGGATTTTATATTCTGTCTGCTCAATATATATGACTAAGATCAGTTTTAAAAAATTTTTTTATATGTTTATCAAAGTATTAGATGTGTATGGCTAACAAAAAAAAAAAAAGAAGAAGAACTAGAAGGATAGAAGGGTGGCACAACTCCTTTTTTACCTCCAAAGCCAATCAAGAGTAAGCACTTTTAACTCTTTAAGAAGATTTTTTCTAGTAATCCTTCCATATATATCATATTCTTATTTAACTATTGCTTGATTAATCAACTTTAGACATTATCTTTTTGTATTTACTCTAGATGTAGATTTTACCTTATAAAACATCTCTATTATAAATTCTTCAAATGGGATTATTAATAATGATTTGTATTATTATAAATAATATACATATCTTTTTTGGTCATTTAACAATTGTCAATATTGCTTCAATCCACACTTCATAAGCTACAAATACTAGTACTCCCTCCCACCCTTGCTTTTTACTTTCCTCCCTTCTCACATTCTAAATTCTCTCATTTATACTCTGGTTTTTATATTTTCAAGGCCGAAAACATTTAGTGTTTTATGTGCTTTATTTATGGGTTAATTCTAGAAGTTTAGAAATACTAAGTATTGTTTATTAAACTTACTCATGGCTGAACCAAGTTGTGCATTATAATTAAATTTCCCTTCATTGATAGCTTTTAAAAAGCTTTTAATTTTTTTTTTTTATTTCCTTAAGCATTTTCTTAAATTGAAGAGGGAAAAAAAAAGCTGTCTTACCAGGCATTCTCTTGAGTCCTGTAGCCTTCTGTCCTTCTCCTTCCATCTAAACTGGTTGTTCTTGAGGCCTGCATGGTTATCGTTTGTAATTTTTCTCGTGCCTTTTCTGTGTTATAAACCTATTCCTGAATTCCATGTCTCATTTTCTTCTATCATACCCTTATTTTGTTGGAGTACATTTTCAGGTAACCTTCTAAGAAGAGATGTTTGGGAATTAACTTCAGAATCTTTGCACCCTTTAAAATATTCTTATTTCATCATCTCCCCACTTTTTTAGTTTTGTTGTGTATACAATTCTAGAATGAAAATATTAATTTTTCTTCCAGAATTTTGAGGGCCTACTACTGTTTGTCTTTTGATAGGAAATCTAGTGTTTTCCTTGTGGGTTTTTTTGTTTTTTTTTTTTTTTGTGGGTTACCTGTTTTTTATATTTGATAGTTTCAGGATCTTATGTTTTCCCAGGTTTTTGGACATTTTAGAAAGATTTGTTCAGGTCACATATTTTCCACTATGGGAGTACTTGCTGAGTGGTGTTTGTAACCTTCAGATCTAGGGTATTCTTCTGTATTATTATTAGAGTATTTCACTAATTAAAATTTTCAGAGAAACAAGAGTTTGTTTTGTTTTACAATTTTAGGTGTGGATGATCATATTGTACGTTTTGACAGTCTTATGAATCAGAAGGAAGATAAGCTAAGACAGAGATTCCGTGACACGTATGATGCTGTTTTATGGCTAAGAAACAACAGAGACAAATTTAAACAACGAGTCTGTGAGCCCATAATGCTCACGGTAAGAAACTTTGTTCATCTTGGTAGTACTGGTTTTATTATTGTAATCGTAGATTTTTGTTTTAAGACATTTTAGTCCCAATATTACCCTGGTTTTACATTATCAGACTTGTGGCATCTGGCATACTGCTGAATCTATACATGAGCTTTTTAAAGGTCCCCTGATCAATGAGGGTAATAACTGTCATAAAACCTGTGCTTTTTTCTAGAAAGAGGTATCAAACTGACAACTTACTGACCTAGAATCATGTTGAAAATTAGTTTGGTTAGCTGGTTCCTTTTGGCACTTGTTACTAGATTATAGCAGGGATTAGATTAAAACCTGCTGAAGAGGTAGAATGCTGCTGTAAATATGTTGATTAAAGGAAAAAAACTAAGAGGATAGGCAAGAAAATCACCTGCTACAAAGAACGGGCATTCTTAGGATTTTGAAAATGAAACCAATACTTTATTGACATCATAAAATTTTGATAGCTTTTGTTGATGATTGCGGGTCATCAAGAATAGGTGAAGCTATATTTAATAAATCATCTAGTGAAGTGTGGCCATGGATTTACTAAGATGTTTGCCATCCAGACTATTTAATATAGTAAGTTTGGGGCACATAAAAGGATGAAAGAGTGAAAAACTAACATTCTTTGGTAATGATATGTTAGAGCAAACTTAAAGCTTATCCTAAGATTACAAAAGGATTATTTTTGCTAGATAATTTTTTTTCTTTAGCAAAGAAGACATACTTTGAGGATTCGTGAAAAATTCTATTCTCTGTAACTCATGTTTGTATTATACTTTATTAAAAATCATTTTATATAGTTTTCAATTTTTTACCATATCTTAAATTAGCAAAGTTAATATTCATAACATTCTCCTATTCACGTATGTGTTATTAGAATATTTTTGCTAGATCAAGAAGAGAATTTCTATTTTAGATGCAGACATTGTTTTGATTAGTCTGATGAGGAGTGAAAGAAAGTATAAGAAAAAATATTGTGACCCTTATAAAAGTTATAATGCAGGTGTAATTGTTAACATTTTTACTAAAATGCCAGTGTCAAAATAATACTTCAGAACTGGATTAGATTTGTCTCCTCTTGTCATTTGATTTTCTAATAGTAGCATATATCACCAAGTCAGATTAATAGCTGGCATATATTTCCATTTTAAATTACATTTGAATCTTTGAGATAAACAGATATATTCTGCATTTTTACCCTTTTCAGACTAACCTTTCACCTTTCTTGCCACCTTCCTACATTCACATCTTCCACGCAGTTTACTCACCTTTCTAGGTCTAGTTGAAATGCCGCTACCATCATACACAAGTGAGCAATATGCAAACTTAAAATTTTAGTCATATAAATGGTCATTTAGTAGTCTATTTCTATGATTTATTTTTAACAATTCCAATCTAGAATTGGAGAAGTGTACAAAGATTTACAGTAGTGTTTATGATAGCAAAATGATGGAGCAAAAAAAGAAAATTTATGAAGATGCTGATTGGTTAAATAAGTTACTTTATATCCTTATAATGGAATATTATGCCGCCCTTAAAATGTTGCTGTAGGTCTCTATTTACTAATATAAAAATAAATTTATGACATGTTAGTAAATCATAAAATAGGTTATGGAATAGGATGTATGGAAAAATTTTGTTTAAAAAATCATAAAGCAGAAAGCTGCCATCAACCACCAGATCATCACAGAGTGCTGTGTCTCCTATATCTACCTATCTCTATCTTGCTACTTTGATTGTGATATGACTGTGAAGTTCTTGAAGGACTTTGACAAATACTTTATTCACTGAACTCACAAACAGAGGGAACATCCCAAGAAACTGGAACCTGCAGAGCCAACAAGGTGTGTAAATCTTCCTTAAGGGCTGGGCACGATGGCTCACGCCTGTAATTCAGCACTTTGGGAGGCCGAGGTGGGCGGATCACCTAACATCAGGAGTTCAAGACTAGCCTGGCTAACATGGTGAAACCTCGTCTCTACTGAAAATATAAAAATTGGTCGGGCACAGTGGCTCATGCCTGTAATCAGCACTTTGAGAGACTGAGGGGGTGGATCACGAGGTCAGAAGATCGAGACCATCCTGGCCAACATGGTGAAACCCCATCTCTACTAAAAATACAAAAATTAGCTGGTCTTGGTGGCACGTGCCTGTAATCCCAGCTACTCGGAGGCTGAGGCAGGAGAATCGCTTGAGCCAAGGAGTTGGAGGTTGCAATGAGCTGAGATCACGCCGCTACAATCCAGCCTGGCGACAGAGCTAGACTCTGTCTCAAGAAAAAAAAAAAAAAGAAAATATAAAAATTAGCTGGGCATGGTGGCATGTGCCTGTAGTCCCAGCTACTTGGGAGGCTGAGGCTGGAGAATTGCTTGAACCCGGGAGGCAGAGGTTGCAGTTACCCAAGATTGCGCCACTGCACACCAGCCTGGGTGACAGGGTGAGACTCCATCTTATAAAAATAAATAAACAAATAAATAAATCTTCCTTAAGGATATCAGGGAAACCTCCAAACTGTGAATGTGTATTACACTTAGGAAAAAGTGTAAATAAGTCACTACTGGAACCACACAAACTGGCTGGTGACCCTACTTGTGTGACTTCCTTGAGTCTTCCTGAGCAAGTGAAATCCGTCAAAGAATTGAATTGCCATGTAAACCAGTTTATATACGCTGGAGGCTTTGGAATCTGACGTGGCAGAATATTTCTAACAAATACACCCTGGGGCCAGGCACGTTGGCTCATGCCTATAATTCTAGCATTTTGGGAGGCCAATGCAGGAGGACCACTTGAGTCCAAGAGTTTGATACCAGCCTAGGCAACATAGTGAGACCCTGTCTCTACAAAAATAAAAATTAGCTGGGCATGGTGGCATGCACCTGTACTCCTGGCAACTCAGGAGGCTGAGGTGAGAGGATTGCTTGAGCCTGGGAGGTCGAGGCTGTAGTGAGCCGTGATCACACCACTGCACTCAGCCTGGGCAACACAGAGTGAGACCCTGTCTCAAAAAAAAATAGAAAAAAAAACAATACAGTCTGGGAGAATGTGATCATGAGAGCTAAGTCCTAGACTGGCTTATCTATAACTATATATTTTTTTAAAAGATGACTTTCTGTGGTCATTTTGGGGTTACTTTTACCCTTTCTATAAGTTATTGCAAACATCCACATAAGTTTTCTTTTATTTGTATCATTTCTTACAGTAAAGTAATTTAGTACCTCCCGCCCCAAATTGTGAAACAATAGGCTCATTGTTTATAGCGTTTATGCCTGGATGATGGTTTTCATGTGGTTTTAACTTTTGTGTGTAACTGTTTTCTCATTTTTCTATACTGAATGATATTCTATAATTTAAAATAGCACTATTGGCCAACATTTATGTGACAAGCACTGTACTATTGTTTTAATTATATTATCTCTTAATCCACATTTAGTTCTATGAGGTATAAACTGTTTTATTATGTCCATCTTACAGATGAAAGTAGTGAAAGCTTTTGAGATTTAGGTAGTACTTGAGCAAGATCAAGCATATGATTTGAAAGGACATCTGTCTGACCTCAGAGCCCAAGCTCTTGGCTAGTTTGCTTTGTAATAGATTATAGTACATAAATACCTCCCCTTTTATTATCTTTTCAAGAAAACTGATTTCCATGTTTTGGAAATAATTGAATACCTCCCCTTTTATTATTTTCTCAAGAAAGCTGATTTCCATGTTTTGGAAATAATCGATCTCTAAAATTCCCTAGATAGTACTTTTTATATTTTTACGTTTCTCTTAATGGGAGTTTTACCATGCTCTACTTTCAACATAGTTATTCATCTGCAATAAATAACAGATTATGTACTTCCAGAAGTAGCTTTTTCCTTAACCTGTCTTAGTATCTTCTATAGCATTGAGCCTCACTTGCAGAATTGTCTAATTCATATTTTTACTTTATTTTACTTTTTAGAGACAGTTTCACTCTATCACCCAGGATGGAGTGCAGTGTCACCATCATACCTCACTATAACCTCAAACTCCTGGGCTTAAGCGATCTTCCCACTTCAGCCTCCCAGGTAGAGCCATCACACCTGGCTAATTTGTTATTGTTATTTTAGAGACAGGGTCTCACTTTGTTTCCTGGGCTGCTCTCAAACTTCTGGCTTCCAGTGTTATCCTCCCATCTTGGCCTCCCAAAGTGTTGGGGTTATCAGTGCTACCATGCCTGGCCCAGTTAATGTTTTTAAAATAGATCAGTAGGTCGGGCACAGTGGCTCATGCTTGTAATCCTAGCACATTGCAAGGCCAAGGCAAGCCAATCACTTGAGGTCAGGAGTTCGAGACCAGCCTGGCCAACATGATTAAACCCTGTCTCTACTAAAAATACAAAAATTAGCTGGGCATGGTGACAGTTGCCTGTAGTCCCAGCTACTCGGGAGGCTGAGGCACGGGAATTGCTTGAACCCGGGAGGCAGAGGTTGCAGTGAGCTGAGATCGTGCCATTGCCCTCCAGCCTCAGTGACAGAGAGAGACTCTGTCTCAAAAAAATAAAAAAGTAAAATAGATCAATAAGATTATGTTCTGATGTTGCAAACTTCAAGTTTCTCTTGAGGGCAGTAATAGTTACAAATAAGCCATAGCAAGGTTTTTTTTTTTCCATTAGTTTTATGAAGTTTAAAGTTCTTTGTGTTTTTGTGCCTATTAGTTATTCCATCTATGAAGTTCTCTTGAAGATTAAGAAAATATGAAAAGTGTGGGGAAAGATAAGAAATGTTTACACTCAAGTCACAATCTTAGACTGTTTGAAATATTTTCAATGAGTTGACTAGAAAGGAACTGAAGTTATTTCTTAGATATTATCAGAATCAATATGCACTGTTCAAATCTTGGCCTTTGTTTCTGGGTAATGGATTAGATGTTTTAAAATAACTCTTTGATACCAAGTTCTTTTTTTTATCTTCTCTTTTCTCAAGTATTACAATCTAAATCCAATTTTAATATAAACATGTTTTAATAATCAGTTGGGTTTCCTGAAATTCGACCTTTTTTTGTTTGTTCATTTAGATCAATATGAAAGATAATAAAAATGCCAAATATATTGAAAATCATATTCCATCAAATGACTTAAGAGCCTTTGTATTTGAAAGTCAAGAAGATATGGAGGTTTTCCTCAAAGAGGCAAGTACTAACCAACACAACACTTTGATTCACTTGACACTTATCTTTCAGCACTTGAAGTTTTAACTTCACTAGAGCAAAATGTGATAGCTAATTTTACCACCAGTTCACTCTCATGCAAAATCACTGTTTCGCTAATTTCTTTCCTCTTTATGGCATTGTGGGTCAGTTGATTTGCTTTATAAAAGGAAACCAGCCCATAATATTCCATCTGTAACATTTTGAAATTGTCATTTGAAATTAATGTGAAGAGTAAGTAATTCTATCATGTTTTAAGAAAACAAAACATAATGATGGACCTTTGGTCTTAGACATCCTTTTTTTGAAAATGTATTGGAATGAACTCAGTGTTACTTTGAAAGGAAAATCAGTACAATGTTGCTTATTAATATAAGTAAAACTTCTGTAAAAAGAATGAGAACCCTGTATCTGGCTAGAGAAAAGCCACTGACCAAGAATCTAAGCCACTGAAAGACAGTAAGGCTTAGTAGTTAAGAATGTATACTTTGTAGCTGAGCTGCCAGGATTTGAATTCTGGCATTGCTTCTAACTTGGGCAAGTTGCCTAAATGTTTTATGCTTCAGTTTTCTTGTCTATAAAATGAAGGGTAATGTTATCTACTTCAAAAGATTGTAAGGATTAAGTCAGTTAATAAATGTAAAGGTACTTACAGCAGTACTTATTAACTCATCATTGTTGTAATATATTCTTATATAACCTACATAACATGTAGTATAATATATTGTTAGCTATGTATGACATTCTTATATATATATATATATGGTTAGCTATATGTTGTATTGTCTAAGACTTCTTACTCCTTTTGCATGTCTTCTATTTCTTTAAAAGGCTTATAAAGAAAGGTTAGGTTTAGATTTTTTTTGTATGTCTTATTTAAAGAATTTTGTTAATTGGTCTAAGTGAGGAGAGGATTCTGAATCAGCTCAAGTGGTCCTCTGTTTCTCTGGTACACAAGTGCTTGGAAAGAATCTTGACCTTGCTTTGGCTTTTATTATATTGCCCTGCTTCTGGTTTGGGAGTTGGCAAGGTATGTGAACATAAAGGTGACAGGATAAAAAGGTTAGATGTATAAAATTATAAAATGGACTCCAAAAAGTTAAAAATTTGTGTATGTTAGAGCTGTTTAAGCCTAATCAGTGATTTATTGATCTGATGAAAGAGCTCAGTGGAGAAGTCAAGTTGCTTGGGTTGCATGTCTTTTAAGACATGATACATTGTAAAGGGCATGCAGTCAGGTGTAATTAAATGATTTCTATTTTGCAAATGACCAGCTTAGCCTGTTACTTTTCCTGGTGTCAAAAACTCATTCTGCCTCTGCACTAAGGATTTAAACCATATGTTGATGATACAATATAGATTCCTGATCATTTGACCTGTATTCTTTTTTCTTGTGTTGTAACAATTAATTTTTCATAGCTGCTCATCAGATAGAACCAGAACTTTGTCCTATGACTTTTTGTGTGTATATTTTAAATTGTGAAATTTATTCTATATAACCTTCTCCTGTAATTGTATCTACTAGAGTACCATTTCTCATCCTTCAGTAAATTACAAATCATCTTCACAATTTTTGCTATTTCTACATACTATTATGTGCAACATCATAATTTTTGCCAAACCTGAGCACTACCTATAGTATTTATTTCTTGTTTTTCTTTCAATCACCTCACTTTTTGTTACTCAAACAAAATCTTCTAAAAGGAAATACATCATTACAAAGTTAAAAACAAATACTGGACCAGGCATGGTGGTTCATGCCTCTAATCCCAGCACTTTAGGAGGCCAAGGCAGACAGATCACTTGAGGTCAGAAGTTCAAGACCAGCCTGGCCAATGTGGTGAAACCCTGTCTCTGCTATCAATACAAAAATTAACTGGGTGGGGTGGTGTGCACTATTTTTTCTCTTTGTAATTGTTTGTGTGGAGATACTTTGAGATTGCAGATATTCTTTCCTCATGAAACCCTACCTAGTAGGTTTAAGAGCCATTAATGATTCTAGCTCTGTCATTCCTTCTGTGTTTATTAGTTAGCATTCTACCTATAAGAAAGAGCTTTTTCTTCTCTTCCATGTATTTGTTTGTTGTATCAGTATAGATTCATAGAATTGTTTTGTGTATTTTAATTCATTACTTTTTTTTTTTTTTTTGAGACAGGGTTTTGCTCTTGTTGCCCAGGCTGGAGTGCGATGGCGCGCTTTTGGCTCACTGCAACCTCCGCTTCCCAGGTTCAAGCAATTCCTCTGCCTCAGCCTCTCGCATAGCTGGGATTACAGGCATCCACCACTGTGCCCGGCTAATTTTTGTATTTTTAGTAAAGACGGGGTTTCACCATGTTGGCCAGGCTGGTCTCGAACTCCTGACTTCAAGTGATCTGCCCGCCTTGGCCTCCCAAAGTGCTGGGATTACAGACGTGAACCACCACGCCCGGCCAATTCATTACTATTTTAATGCTCAGATTGCCCCATATTTGGCCAGTGAGACCTTTTCAGGTTGACTCCTCTGTCATTTTGATATGTTGCCATGGTATTTTGAGCACTTCTTTTTGCCATAGTAAGATGTTACAGGCACATCTTGAGTGTATCTTTTTGGGCCTTACAATCACTCCTTTAACCAAAACTCCTATTTTCTTTTAGACACCAAGCTCTGGATACTAGGTGTGTTCATTGCTGCTGGTATCTCATTGCTTCTAAGTCTAACATGCAAACCCCTATGTCTATATTTATTTCCATATTTATCTAGAGACCAGATAATATGTGCACCATGAATTCACACTACTACTTACAATTGCAGTCCAACTTTGGTGTACCTTCTAGTCTTTCTCCTTTGCATATTTATAATTCTCTTCTGTATTAGCGAAAGACATAGCTCCCCTTACCATCAGTATATTTAGTAATTTGTTGAAGCCTAGAATCCTCCAAAAATAGTTTAAGAATTACTAATCTGTGGCCAGGCACAGTGGCTCACGCTTGTAATCCCAGCACTTTGGGAGGCCAAGGCGGGCAGATCACGAGGTCAGGAGATCGAGACTACGGTGAAACCTTGTCTCTACTAAAAATACAAAAAATTAGCCGGGCGTGGTGGCGGGCGCCTGTAGTCCCAGCTACTCGGAGAGGCTGAGGCAGGAAAATGGCGTGAACCCAAGAGGCGGAGCTTGCAGTGAGCTGAGATTGCGCTACTGCACTCCAGCCTGGGCGACAGAAACTCTGTCTTTAAAAAAAAAAAACAAAAAAAAAAAGAATTACTAATCTGTGCTACCATGAAATTCCTCCATCCCACCATGCCTCTATTAAGGTCTCTCAACATTTTTTCTTTTTCATTGTATAATCTCTTGTTAAATGTGTATTTCACTGTCTAATTTTAAAATATATTTTTTACACTATCATAAATGGATTTCTAAAATGCATTTTCTAATTGTACATTGCTAGTACGTAGACATGCCGGTTTTTTTAAACATTGTCCTTATATCCTGTGACACTATTGAATTTACATTGAATTCTAGTACAGATATACAAGAGATATAACAGATTTATAAAGCAAATATTGCCATAAAGCAAGTCATACAAACTTTTTGGCTTCCCGGTATACATAAAAGTTAGGTTTATACTATTTATGTCTATTAAGTGTGAATAGCATTATGTCTAAAAAATGTACATACTTTAAAAACACTTTCTTGCTAAAAAATACTAACAATCATGTGAGCCTTCAGTGAGTTTAATCTTGTTGGTAGTGGAGGATTTTGCTTCCATATTGATAGCTGCTGACTGATCAAGGTGGTGGTTGCTGAAGGTTGGGGTGGCAGTGGCAATTTCTTAAATAAGACAATAATAAAGTTTACCACATTGATCAACTCTTCCTTTCACAAATGATTTCTCTGTAGCATATGATAGCATTTTACTCATAGCAGAATTTCTTTTTCCTTTTTTTTTTTTTTTTTCTTTGAGACAGGGTCTTCCTCTGTCTCACAGACGGAATGGCCTCCCAAAAGTGCTGGAATTATAGGCATGAGCCACCGCGCCCAGCCTAGAATTTCTTTCAAAATTGGAGTTGGTCCTTTCAAACCCTGCCTCTACTTTATCACCTAAATTTATGTCATATTCTAAATCATTTGTTGTAATCTCAACAGTGTTCCCAGCATCTTCACCAGGAGTAAAGAAACCATTTTCTTTGCTCATCCATAAGAAGCTACTCCTCCTCCATTCAAGTTTTATCATGAGATTGCAGCAATTCAGTTACATCTTTGGGCTCCACTTCTAGTTCTCTTGCTGTTGCCACCACATCTGCCATTACTTCTTCCACAGAAGTCTTGAACCTCTCAGAGTCATCCCTGAAGGCTGGAATTCTTTCAGACTTCTGTTATTGTTGAAATCTTGAGACCTCCTCCCATGAATCAAAAATGTTCTTAATGACATCTAGAATGATGAATCTTTTTTTTTTTTTTTTTTTTGGGGGGGCGGGGAGACACGGTCTTGCTCTGTCGCCCAGGCTGGAGTGCAATGGCACAATCTTGGCTCACTGCAACCTCCACCTCCTGGGTACAAGCAATTCTTGTGCCTCAGCCTCCTGAGTAGCTGGGATTACAGGTATGCGCCACCACACCCAGCTGATTTTTGCATTTTTTAGTAGAGATGGAGTTTCACCATGTTGGCCAGGCTGGTCTCAAACTCCTGACCTCTGGTGATCTGCCCACCTCAGCCTCCCAAAGTGCTGGGATTACAGGTGTGAGCCACCACACCTGGCTGATGAATCTTTTTTAGAAGGCTTTTTGTTTAATTTGCCCAGATCCATCAGAGGAGTCATTATCTGTGGCAGCCATACATAGCCTTATGAAATGTGTTTCTTAATAAGACTTGAAAGTCAAAATTACTCCTTGATCCATGGGCTGCAGATTGGATGTTGTGTTAGCAGGCATGAAAACAACATTAATTTGCATGTACATCTCCATCAGAGCTCTTGGGTGTCTAGGTACATTGTCAGTGAGCAGTAATATTTGGACAGGTGTCTTTTTTTTCTCAGGAGTGGGTCTCAACAGTGGGCTTAAAATACTCAGTAAACCATGCTGTAAATAGATGTGCTGTCATCCAGGCTTTGTTGTTCAACTTATAGAGCGTGGGCAGAGTAGATTTAGCATAATTGTAAAGGGCCCTAGGATTTTTTGGAATGGTTAAATAAACATTGGCTTCAACTTAAAAGTCAGTAGATACATTCATCCCTAACAAGAGTCAGCTTTCCTTTAAAGTTTTGAATCCAGTCATTGATTTCTTTTCTCTAGTTATAAAAGTCCTGGATGGCATTCCTTTCCAATAGAAGGCTGTTGGTTCTACGTTGAAAATCTGTCCTTTAGTGTAGCCACCTTCATCAGTGATCTTAGCTAGATCTTCTGGATAACTTGCTGCAGCTTCTACATCAGCATTTGCTGTTTCACCTTGCACTTTCGTGTTATGGAAATGGCTTCTTCCCTTAAACATCATGAACCAACCTCTGCTAGCTTCAAGCTTTTCTTCTCTCACCTCTTTCAGCCATCAAATAATTGAAAAGAGGGCTTGCTCTGGATTAGGATTTGGCATAAAGGGATGTTGTGGCTGCTTTGATCATCTAGTCAGACCACTAAAACTTTCTTCAGATCAGCAATAAGGCAATTTTGCTTTCTTATTTGTGCGTACACTGGAGTAGCACTTCTAATTTCCTTCAAGAGCATTCACATCTTGGCTAGCTTTCGCCTAGCTCAGCTTTTGTCTTGCCTTCCTCACTAAGCTTTATTTTTAGCTTTTGATTTAAAGTGAGAAACATGTGACTCTTCTTTTCACCTGAACACTTAGAGGCCATTGTAGGGTTATTAATTGTTCTGATTTCAGTATTGTCGTGTGTCAGGGAATAGGGAGACCCAAGGAGGGGGAGAGTGACTGGAGAACAGATGGCCAGTGGAGCAGTCAGAACATATACAGCATTTATCGATTAAGTTCACTATCTTACCTAGGTGTGGTATGTGGCACTCCAGTGACAATGGCAGTATCAAAGATCATAGATCACTGTAACATATACAACAATAATAAAAAAGTTGGGAGAATTACCAAAATATGACACAGAGACACAACGAGATGAGCACATGCTATTGGAAAAATGGCACTTTAGAATTTTTTTGATATAGGGTTGCTGCAAACTTTGAATGTGTTAAAAAAAATTGTTTTTAAACCAGTCAAATTTAGCAGTGGGGGGTTGTATACCAACTTCAATGACACTGTGTTAATAACTTCTGATTACCCACTACCGTTGGACCAGCCAAAAAAAAAAAAAAGTTTTTTAACGCAATATCTTTGAAGTCAGTAAAGCAAAGCACAATAAAATAAGGTATGCCTATAGTTGCTTTGTAGAGTCCATAGGACTTTCTATGTAGAAAGTCCTGTCTTTTGCAAATAGGTCGTTTTACTTTTTTTTTCCCAATCTTTTATTTCTTTCTTGTGCATTATTACATTTACTGGTACCTCCAGGCAATGTTGAAGAGAAATGATGTATTAGTCCATTTTCACACTGCTATAAAGAACTACCTTTATTAGCCGAGCATGGTGGCAGACACCTGTAATCCCAGCTGTGCAAGAGGCTGAGACAGGAGAATCACTTGAACCTGGGAGGCGGAGGTTGCAACGAGCTGGGATCGCGCCACTGCGCTCCAGCCTGGGTGACAGAGTGAGACACTATCTCAAAAAAAAAAAAAAAAAAAAAAAAACTTCCTGAGACTGGGTAATTTATAAACAAAACAGATTTAATTGACTCACAGTTCTGCATGTCTGAGGAGGCCTCAAGAAGCTTACAATCATGGCGGAAGGCGAAGAAGAAGTAAGGCACATCTTACATGGCAGCAGGAGAGAGAGAGTGGGCAGGGGACTGCAACAGACTTTTAAACCATCAGATTGTGTGAGAACTCACTATCACGAAACAGCATGGGGGAAACCACCCCCATGATCCACTCACCTCCCACCAGGTCCCTCCCTCAGCATGTGGGGATTGTACTTTGGAATGAGATTTGGGCGGGAACATAGAGCCAAACTATATGAAATGACAAGATTGGACACCCTTACTTGTTTCCAGCCTTAGGAGGAAAGCACTTAATGTTTCATCGTTAGGTATGAGGTTTGCTGTGGATTTTCCACAAATGCTCTTTATTAGGTTGAGGAAGTTCCCTTGTCTACCTATTTTACTGAGAATTTTTATTGTAAATGGATGTCAAGTTTTGTCAGATGGTTTCCTGCATCTACTAAGATAATCATATGGCTTTTGCACGTTATTCTGTTAATATGATAAGTTAGATCAGTTGATTTTTGACTGTTACATCAGTCTGGCATTCCTGGCATAAACTCCGCTTGGTCATGTATACTGTTCATACATTGCTGGATTCTGTTTACCAGTATTTTACAAAGGATTTTTGCTTTTGTATTCCTGAGGGATATTGGTTTATAGACTTCTTTGTAATGTTTTTGTCAAGAGTTTGGTATAAGAGTTATGTTGGTATCATAAAACGACTTGGGAAGTGTTTCATCCTTCTGTTTATTGCTTCTTTAACTGTTTTATCAAATTTATCAGTGAAAACATCTTAGTATAGACTTTTCTTCATTAGAATTTTTATAGCAAATTGAGTTTCTCTACTACATGTAAAGGCTATTTCAGCTTCTTTTTCATCTTGTTTTAAATTTGGCAAATTGTGTTTTTAAGGAATTCTTACAATTCATCTAAGTTATTAATGTTTTTGGCATGAAGTTTTTTGTGATATTATCTTTTTAATGTTTTAGGATCTTTCGTCAGTAAGCCCATCAGTGAATTTTTCATTTCAGATACTGCATATTTTTGTTCTAGAATTTTCATTTAATTCTCTTTATTCTGTCTGCTGAGATTCTCCACCCGTTGATAATGAACCATAGTTTTCTTGAACATGTATATATATATATATAATAGCTACGTTAAACTTCTTTGCTAATTCTAACATCTAGGCCTTTGTGGAATCAGTTCCTCTTAGTTGCTTTTTCTCTTGACTATGGTGGCATTTTATTCTTATGCATAGTAGTTAGTGGGTTTTTTTGTTTTTTTGTTTTTGTTTTTGTTTTGAGACGCAGTTTCGCTCTTGTCGCCCAGGCTGGAGTGCAATGGCGTGATCTTGGCTCACTGCAACCGTCGCCTCCTGGGTTCAAGCAATTCTCCTGCCTCAACCTCCCAAGTAGCTGAGATTACAGGCGCCCCACACCATACCCAGCTAATTTTTTTGTATTTTTAGTAGAGATGGGCTTTCACCATGTTGGTCAGGCTGGTCTTGAACTCCTGACCTCAGTTGATCCGCCTGTCTCAGCCTCTCAAAGTGCTGTGGTTACAGGTGTGAGCCACCGTGCCCGGCCAGTAATTTTTTATTATATTCTGGAATCGTGGGTAATAACGTAGAGACTGGATTCAATTATCAATTATCTTCTTCCAAAGAGACTAGAAGGCAGTTAACTTAGCTGGATTTAAACTCCAAACTCTGTCTCTCAAGCAATGGACAGCAACTGAAAATCTCCATTCAGTGGGGATTGTTGTTGTTGTTTTAGCCTTCCACTTGTTGCTTTCCTGCAATCCCCTGGAATTTTCCTGTGCACTCATAGTTCATGGGGCAGCCAAGGATTTAGATGGGCGTTTATATGCAGATTTTGAGGCTTCTCCCTTTGCAGCTCGCTTCTTCCAAGAATTTACCCTCTCAGTTTACAGTCATTCTAGTCACCCCAAACTCCATCCTTCCATCCTATGATCCCTCCAGCCAGAAAGACTGCAGCTTTCTACCAGAATTCTTTCCCCATTCCTGATGCTCCAGATTGGGGAATGCCCCCAAGCCACAAGCCACATAAACACAAATCTCACCTAGTGCTATTCTTTCAGATGTCAACTCCCTTCCAACTTCTTTATTTTGGCCATCTCCAGTGCCTCAAAATAATTGTTTTTAAAATTTTGGCCAGAGTTTACAATCATTGTTTGTAGAAAAGTTAGTCCAATACAAGATAATCTGCCAATAACGTAAGCATAACTATCTCCCTTCTGTATCATTTTGAAGTAATTCCCAGACATTCTATTTTACCTGAAAATATTTTGGTATGTATCTCTAAAAGAATTGGACTCTTCTTATAAAAACACATAACTACAGTATTATCACAGTAAAAAAATTTATACTAAGTAACATCTAATATGCTGTGTTCGAGTTTCTTATCCATCCCACAAATGCCAGTAGGAGTATGGTAACTAAATCATTTCAGTAGAGAATATATGGTAATTAAAATAATATTTTCTTTTCCCTATTCAGGTTCGTGACAATAAAAAATTAAGAGTAAATGCTGTTATTGCTCCCAAGAGTTCATATGCAGACAAAGCACCTTCAAGATCTTTGAATGAACTTAAGTAAGTCTTGAAAATATTATTAAGATTTATTTAAATATTGAATTATTCAACATTTATTGTTACATAAATAAGCTATTACAAGCTGTATTATTTCCTTTTAAGATCTCTCCTTAAGTCGAATATAAGGAAAAATTTAGGCACAGAACCATGATATAGTTAGCACACAGTGAGTGTGATGCGATGTGATGTTTCAAGTCTGCAGAACAATACTGAACTATTTAATAAAAGTTGCTGAAGTAGTTGGTTAGTTATTGGGAAAATGAAATGATAAATTATCACTTCATAATGCAGAAACAATTTCCAAAAGGACTAAATGTAAAAAAGTTTAATTATAAAATAATTATAAGTAAATATCTTAACTTGGAATATAAGTAAGCATTCTAAACATAATAGAAGAAATTTAAAAAGAGTAGTTTGTAATCATAAAAAGCTTAAGCTTTTCTGGTAAGTGAATAAGTCATATGTGATCCTAAAATATAAAAAAAAGAAAAAAGACTTGTCCTGTGTCATTGTTGAAATAATGTATGTTTTACATATTGTTTATTGGTGGCTTATCAACTCCCAGATATTTTTAACGATATTTTAAGAAGAAAAATCTAATCAGTACTTTTCCTTTCAGACAATATGGATTTTTCTCTTATTTGAGAGAATTATTTGATGCACCTGATCCTGTAATGAGTTACCTTTGCTGTCAGTATCATATTCATGAAGTTCCTGTAGGAACTGAAAAGACCAGAGAAAGAATTGAACGGGTAGGAAAGTAGTGAATTATGTACTGAATCATGTACCAAAAATGTAGTTTTGTTAAAACTTCTTAGCTAAAGGCAAGCAAAACGTGTCAGAATTTAAGTAAGTCTGTTGTTTTTAACCATGCAGAAATTATCTTTGTATTAATTATTTTCCATATGACATAAAACATTGACTGTTAACTAATACATTATGAGAGGAGTGATGTGGAATTAACTAGAATAAATACTTAATACATTTAGGGTAATTCAGTAGTTAAAACCTGAAAAGAGATACCTGGTACACTAACCTGATTCTGCCTTGCTTGGTAAACCTATGTTCAAACATTGTATTAATAGTTTAGTCTTTTAAATTCTTATATTTGAGATTATTTTTAAGACAAATTATACTTTAGAATGGTAGGCTGGGGTATAAAACTGTTTTTGGTCAGCCTTCCTTTTCTTAAAACTTGTACTTAAGATTATCTCAGATATGAATGACCACTCCTCTTAGGATTTGTTCGGCTAGTACATACAGCCACAGAAACTCCTAGTTTCTGTATTCTGCTAGTGCTGTTTGGAATTTTATTCTTTAAAGCAATCTCCGTGACTCCAAACCATATGCACTTTTATCACAGGCAGAAACAGAGAGGAAATCTCTCCTGGAACAGGTTTTTCCAGTATTAATACCAAGTTGCCGTATTACTGCTTATAAGCATCTGGTAACCAATTATAGACCTACCTGCTACTTATAATATTTATTAAAAAATATGTTTTACATTTCTAACCAGTATATAAATATTCCTAAGATGATTCATTTGGGGGCTTACTATACTTCATTAACAGAAGATAGAAAAATGAGAGCTCATTACCAACTCATTTTGCAAAAACAAGTTACTTATAGTAAGTTGCCTGCCTTTGATTAGAATTATATCATATTATGGTAATCATTTGTGAAAACCAAAAGTAGAAGTCTCTATGTGGGTATACTACTCTTTTTTCTTAATTCACTGAGGTTTAGAAAAGAGGACAAGACCATATGCATAGACCAAACCAATTTTTGTCAAAGCTTTCGGGGTAGGTAGGGCTCTCTCTGAAAGTAAGATTAGTGGGACTTCTTTACTAATGCGGAAAGACAATAGAAAGGTTGGTAAGGACTTTTTAAACTTCACTTTGGGGCAGAAAGGAGCAATTACTTCATTTGGAAATTTTTTTCTTTTTTGAACATTGCTTCAAGTTGAGTTATTTTCATGTACTTTACTTTTAACATTTTGTTTAAGTCACCTAGGGAGCTTTGACACTGCTGTTTGTACTAGAGAAATAGCTTTGGAATTCATATAATTTATATTAAAAGTGAAATTCTTTTCTTCCCATTTCTTTTTCAGGTGTTTTCATTAATCTTAAACTCTTTGGTGTTACATACTGTATTTTTTAAATTCTCAAACACATCAAATACCTTATTGTCCCAATGCCTAACTCAGTTCTATGTTGTATATAAATAATTTATGATGATATACTTTTCAGACATGTATGTACAAGAAAACCAAGTCAGAAAGTATTTCAAGTACCTAGTAAAGATTATCTTAGCTATCTTTCAGAAGATATAAACCTTTATTGAGGAAATTTACAACCTTTATATCCTCAATCCTTCTGTTTGAGACAAGAATGGCTAGATAATGGCAATAATGGCTGTATCTCTTCCTCAGAATAAAAATATATTCTTTATGTTTTCCTTTATTATTAACTCTTAACATTTTAGGTTCTCTAACAGTATACCCTATTTACGGAATTGTTCTCTCATTAATTTCTAAGATTCTCCCTTTGGTTAAATTGTCTGCTGACTTCTTTAGCTTGAGATGTCACTTTTATGGGAAGTACTCTTCCTTCTCTAACTCTGTCAGTTCAAATCCAGTTTAAAACTCATTTTTGGGAAACTTGGATAGGCTAAAGTCATCCAGTCTATCCCTTTTTTTCAGATTAGTCAGGATTTAGGATTTATGCCCTGTTCACCTAGTGTGCTTAAATATGTCTTCTTCACTTAGACTATAAACTTCTGGAAGGAAACAAGCTACAGTAGTGTTACAATAGTATCTGAAGGTTTTTAGAGATTGGAAACAACCTCTAAAAATGCTCTGCATTGCAGCAGCCTACTCTATAAATCTACAGAAATAGATCAAATAATGGTATGGTTATGGTATTTATAATATATTTTAGTTTATGAAATCCATGTATAAATTCTTGAGAGAAAAGTTCTAAAACAAAATTAAAAAATAAGAAAAGGCTTTGAAATCTATGAAAAATGTTTCATTTGATTGTTCTTCCCAAATATACAGGAACTAAATATAAGATTATATATCTTTGAACAGTATAACTGAGAGGAGGGGAGAGTAAATGACTTACCCAAGATAACATAGTTCAATGTACTGAGCACCCTTCTCTCCTGGTATCTCTTCTTTAGATGTAACAAAGCTCCAAAACTACTTGGGAGAGTCATATAGTAGTGTAGAAGTACAGCTGACTTTGCTAGTTGTATGGGCCACCTTTTTTGAAATTTTGTTGGATAGGTTAAAAAAAAATTGCTAGACACAGTAGCTCACACCTGTAATCCCAGCACTTTGGAAGACCCAAGTGGGAGAATCTCAGAGGCAAGAATTCGAGACCAGCGTGCCAATAGGAAGCATGGAAAGACTCCAACTCTCCAAAATTTTTTTTTAATTAACCAGGAGTGGTGGCACATGCCTGTAGTCCCAGCTACTCAGGAGGCTGAAGTGGGAGGATCACTTGAGCCTGGGAGGTTGAGGGTGGAGTAAGCTGAGTTCGTGCCACTGCATTCCAGCCTGGGTAACAGAGCGAGACCCTGTCTCAAAAAAAAAAAAAAAAATGTATATCTGGTATATTTTGATCTCCCAAAATTCGCTTGGTCTGTATTTCTAATTATTTAGTACTTTAAAACATATAATTTATATTAGATGTGCACTAATCATTGTTTTACATTATAGGTAATACAAGAAACCCGATTAAAACAGATTTATACAGCAGAAGAAAAGTATGTGGTGAAAACTTCTTTTTATTCAAACAAAGTTATTTCTAGTAACACATCTCTAAAAGTAGCGCAGTTTCTCACTGTCACTGTGGACCTAGAGCAGAGAAGACACTTAGAAGAACAGCTAAAGGTTGGTTAATTTGATCTGAACGTTAGAAAAGAATATTAACTGGATTTTTAATACTTTCACTGGAACAGTTTTTTAAATATGTTAACAATTTTTAAATATTTTATAGGAAATTCATAGAAAATTGCAAGCAGTGGATTCAGGGTTGACTGCCTTACGTGAAACAAGCAAACATCTGGAGCACAAAGACAATGAACTTAGACAAAAGAAGAAGGAGCTTCTTGAGAGAAAAACCAAGAAAAGGCAACTGGAACAAAAAATCAGTTCCAAACTAGGAAGGTATCTTTTAGCCTATTCAGCGGGGAGAGCACAAATTACTATATGGGAGAATATTAATTATACACTGTAATAACAACACCATTTCCACAAGCACACTTTGTAGTAATTTCTCTTTAATCTTTAATCTTACTACATAAAACACAATTTTATTCCATAGGGCAAAAGGAGCTGATTCTTGAGTGTTGCAAGTTCTTCTGTTCTTCCAGTCTCTGGACTCCTTTATATGCTTAAAAATTAATGAGGACCTTGAAGAGGTTTTGTTTACATGGATTGTATTTATTGATATTTACGATATTAGAAATTAAAACTGAGAATGTTTAAAATATTCATTAATTTATTTTATTTTTTTTTTAGGTAGAGATGGGGCAGTAATTTATTTTAGAAATAACAAACCCATTATATGTTAACATAAAAATGAACTAAAAGATAGCTATTTTCCAGACAAAATACATTTAGTGAGAAGAGTGGTGGTGTTTTACATTTTTGCAGATTTCTTTAGTTGAAGTCAGTAGGTTTTTCCCTACTTAATTCTGTATATTGAGTTTGTGGTGAGATGTTTGAGTTGAAGTATATGAAGGAAATCCGGCTTCCCATAAATATGCAGTTGGAAAAGGAGGAGTATTTTAGACTTTTCAGATAATTGTGGATATTATTCTTTAATACTACATCAAAACTTGCCAAAGTGTAGTTTATTAAAGTTTAATTGCAGTGTGGAATCTGAAACTGTATCAGTGAGCTTGTGTACTCTGCTACATTAAAATCCATTGCACTTTAGATGGCGCTTTTACTCATGAATGATTTAGTTATAGCATGCATTGGTCATTGGGAAAATACTGGTTCATCAAGTCACATAGATATTTCAAATGTTGACATATTTTATTATGTAATATTTTTAAAAAATCACACTGATCACTGATTCCATCAGAAAAGCTGTTAAGAATTGGGAAGTTGTCAAGCTTGCCGGTGGATACAGATTTTCTAAAATTCTAATTTTCATTTGAAAGTTTGAACTTTATCATTGGCAGCAAATATTGTCAGTTATTTTCCTTGAAATGACAAGCTCACTTTATTCCTGTTTGGAAAAAGAAAAATGACCAAATAGCCAAGTCCAAATAATTATAGTTTGTCATTTTTTAAAATAAAAATGATATTCCATGAAAAAAATGTCTAGTATAACTCCAAACTTAAACAGTCACACAAGTGCTTTTCCTTGAAACAACATTTATACTTTTGAATATACTACAAATGTTTAATAAGCACAGCCTGCCCTCCATATTCGTGGGTTCCACATCCATGGATTCAACCAACCACAGATCAAAAATATTCAAGAGGCCTGGTGGAGTGTCTCATACTTGCAACCCCAACACTTTGTGAGGCCAAGGCGGAAGGATCACTTGAGTCCAGGAGTTTGAGACCAGCCTGGGCAACATGGCAAGACCTCATCTCTTTAGGCAGGGCAGGGAGGAGGGAAGAAAGAAAAATATTCAGGGGGACAAAAATGGATGGTTATGTCTGTATGGACCACATACAGACTTTTTTCTTGTAATTATTCCTTCAGCAATACAATATGACAACTGTTTACATATTATTTATGTTGTGTTAGGTATTATAACTAATCTATGGATAATATAAAATATATGGGAGGATGTACATAGGCCATATGCAAATACTACATCATTTTATATAAGGTACTTAAGGATCTGTGGATTTTGGAATCCTTGGGGAGTCCTGAAACCAGTCCCTGATGGATACTGGGGGACAACTATATTATGTACTTCCTATGTCATGACATTGAATATTAAAAATATGTATACTTAAGATTTTGAGGTTTAATAAAATTTACGAATTTTACTGCTTCGTTAAGGATATTCTTAAGGGAATTTGGCGTTTTTAAAAATTTCAATTGCATGGCAGTGAAGAATCTAAGGACTAGTATACTTTGGTGCACTAGTTTTGGTACACTACCTTGATTTATTCTAAAGCACTAGCATTTTTACTTTCCATTGCTTTTACACCATCACTGCAAATGACAGCATGGTGAGAAAGGTAAATGATGTCCTGTTATTACCATGAAACTAGTTTTTAACTTACAGACTCCTCAAATAGTTTCAGGTATCCCCAGGAGTCTGTGGACCAGACTTTGAGAACGACTGCCCTACATGATTATCCAAAACAGTATGTCCCTTGAGTTCTAAATGGTAGGAGAGGGGAGGGGAAGGTTTAGGCAGAAAAATTGTCAAACTAGGCTGTTTTCTCTCTAGTTCTGAAAGAGAGTAATAGGGAAGGAGGAGGTTATATTGAGTTTTACAGAATAGATTGGGCACCTGAGGGTTTATCTCACTCATTTAGTTGCAGTCTTCCTTGTGACAATTAGAATTATGTCTGCTTGGCCTTAATGGGTTATATATTCCACAGAATTCTGTACAAAATGTAAATATAATATTGTCAAATGTCTTTTTTTTTTTTTTTTTTTTTTTTTTTTTTTTTTTGAGACAGGGTCTTGCTCTGTTACCCAGGCTGGAGTGCAGTGGCATGATCACAGCTCATTGCAGCTTTGAACTCTTGGGCTCAAGCGATCCTCATGCCTCAGCCTCCTGAGTAGCTGGGACCACAGGTGTGCACCACTATGCCCAACTTATTTGTAGAGATGGGGTCTTGCTATATTGCTGGGGCTGGTCTTGAACACCAGACCTCAATCAGTCCTCCTGCCTCGGCCTCCCAAAGTGCTAGGATTACAGGCATGAGCCACCACACACAGCCAAAAGTCTTTTCTAAACAGAAAACTACTGACTTATTGTGAAAATCCAGTCACCCATTCTCAGAACGATGGTGACTTTTATTTTGAATTTAGATCTTTTGTAGAAACCAGAATATATAAGGTAGGATAACAGCTATTAGGGTATCAAGTCTGGGGAAAAGGCACACAGTTTACAGTTTCAAGGTTTTTTCCGTATCCTACTATAACACAGCCCACAGCTTTTTGTTGTTGTTGTTCTGACTTCTTGTCTATAGACTAAAGATAGATATTAGTGACATAATCTTTAATAATAAGTAACAGCTTATTGTCTTGAATAAGGTATGTTTACCTTGACTTAATATAGTTTGTATTCCTAAACACATTTATAAATTGAGTCATATTTGAAATGTATTAGGAAGATTTGTTCTTTGTTGTTTATGTTTTTTTAAAGCAAACAATTGTCCATTAACTTCTATTTTTAAAATTGGTAATGTGCCTTGGTTGTTTAAAGCAAGATATATCTATTTAGTCTAGCTTCCTAGAATTTGTTTCAACTTTAAACCTTTTTTTTAAACTTTTAACCCTTTCCTTCATTCCTATTCAACCTTCTGCAAAATGCTCGACCTTTATTGTGCAATTGCTGTATTGAACCCATTGTCTAAAACTAAACTTTCTCCTCATAAAGTAATGTTGATTTTTCACAGTGAGATGACTTTTCATATGTGTTACTAGCCTACTATCTCCTACTTCTGTTCACTTTGGACTACTGCAGTGGTGACCTAGTTAGTGGTCTCTGCCTGACTAGTCACTTCTGTATTTAATTCATCCAAAAGACTGTTGCAATATTTGTTTTCTTTGCATGTTCCTACCCCATTCAAGAATATTGATTACGAGGCCAGGCGCGGTGGCTCACGCCTGTAATCCCAGCACTTTGGGAGGCCGAGGTGGGTGGATCACTTGAGGTCAGGAGTTTGAGACCAGCCTGGCCAACGTGGTAAAACCGTGTCTCTACCAAAAATACAAAAATTATCCAGGCATGGTGGTGGACGCCTGTAATCCCAGCTACTTGGGAGGCTGAGGCAGGAGAATTGCTTGAGCTGGGAAGCAGAAGTTGCAGTGAGCTGAGATTGTGCTGCTGCACTCCAGCCTAGGCAAAAGAATAAGACTCCTATCTCAAAAAAAAAAAAAAATACGACTTTCTACAGTTACTACATGAAATTTAATTAAACACTACTCTCCTTTAGGCAAGCTTTTATGATTATTCAAAATGTTGTTTCGCTCTACCTGTTCCAACTTATCTCCTTCCCCTCCCCAACATACCCTTCCTTGTACTATTCTGGCCACTCTCTACCGCACCCGCTGAATTTGTTTATTGTTGCTTCCGTCCTTTGTTCTTTTCTTTTGGAGGCAACATGGTGTAGTGGAAAGAACATGGACTTTGGTACCAAACACATCTTAACACTTAATATCTGTGATTTTAGGCAATTTACTTCACTTACCTGAGCCTTAGTTTCTTCATCTTTAAAATTGAGAACATACTATTAACTTTTAGGATTATTGTGTTGTGTTTTTCTGTTTCCGTTTTTTAGCTATTAACTCTGCCCAGTTAAGCTCTTTAAGGGAAGCAGCTGTTTTATAAACAATATTAATAGCAACAGAAACAACTTATATTGATTGATCGGTTATGGGCCAGGCACTGTATTTAGTGTGTTACATGTGTTACCCCCGCTCCATACATAAGGAAACAATGTATTACCTTTTTTAAGCTTCACCACAGCTCTATGAAGTACTGTTATTGTCTATAATTTATAGATGAGGAAACTGAGGCTCAGAAGAGTTAACTTGTCCAGAGTTAAACTGCTCATTAGTGAATGGCAAAGAGGAAACAAAGCCATTTTTCTGATTCCAGATCCTAAACTATTAACACAAGCATCACCTGGACTATGCTGGGGCACATAATATATCTCAACAAATATTTTTTAATCCTGACTGATCACACAAAATGATTGTTTAATCTAGGAGCTAGCAGTTTATATATCTGAAAAGTATTGCTAAATATATATATCCCAGAAAACTGGGGGGGACCTAAGAATTTGGGCTCAATTCTTGTGTTTAACCCTGATTTCTTCATCATTATATGTGTCATACAGTTTAAAGCTGATGGAACAGGATACTTGCAACCTTGAAGAGGAAGAGCGAAAAGCAAGTACCAAAATCAAAGAAATAAATGTTCAAAAAGCAAAACTTGTTACCGAATTAACAAACCTAATAAAGGTAAGGTATTGTTTTAATTTTAGTCATTTTTTAAAGAAAATAGCGGGTAGATAAGATAGTAAAATCTTTAGAGGGAGGGAAGGTTTTGATTAAGGTTTTTGACATTTTAGTTATATAAGCAAGAGATCTTTATCATCAGTTTCAGCTTGCTTAGTTGCTTGACATTTTCTTTAGAGGTAATAAATAGGATAAAAGCACTCATTAAGCTAAATGTGTGTATTCCAGATGACTCTTAAAGGAAAACACTTTCTAAAAAATTGTTACAAGAACTGTTTGAGAGAGATGTCAGGCACAATAGGAAAATCATTTTTTCATGGTTTATAATTTTGTTTTAAAAAACTATACATTTTTTAGTTCTAAAACATAGGTAACATAAAAATTAACTCTTAGGGGTTTTTGTTCCTAGATTTGTACTTCTTTGCATATACAAAAAGTAGATTTAATTCTTCAAAATACTACAGTGATCTCCGAGAAGAACAAGTTGGAATCAGATTATATGGCCGCATCTTCACAACTCCGTCTTACAGAGGTAAAATTTTTGCCTTTACTTTTTATTTTGAGGTTCTAACCTCAGACTGGTTTGAAAATATATATCATGTGTCATCACTAGCAATATATAGTTTGTTGTTTTATGCTATTTAACTTACAGATTTAATGCATCATGTTGATGAGGAAGCAATACTTAAAATACTTAAGACTGGTTGAGTAACTTCAGCAATTTAATCTTTTGTTAATATCTGACTGTGAAATGTTAAACACAGAAATACTAGGTGGAGGGGAGAACATGTGATACACCATATTAACTTAAAACCTGAAGGAGAGCTGACAATAAGATGGTAGTGACAGTGGCATAGTTGTTGAATCTCCAAAATCCCTTCCCAAAAATAGAAGAGCAGCTACAATAATATAACAACAAACCTATGGACAACACGTATAACAAAGCTAAGTTTCAAGATATCCATATGGGCATACTGCAGTACTATTCTGACGCTAACCATCCTGAGTCACTGTCAAACTGTATACCATAGGGGCTCGGTTCCCAAAAAGACCACCTTTACTTCAGACACTGTCTTCAAGTTTAGGGGTCTCCAGGTCACTTGTATTTCTGACCAACTAGCTACACATTCAAGAATTCCTATGACCCCCACTCAGGTTCAATAATTTGATAAAACAACTCAGAATTCGAGAAAACACTATTCTTAATGATTATAATTTTATTATAAAAGATACAATCAGGGCTAGCAAAATTAAGAGACACAGGGCAACCAACTTCTTGGAGGGTCCTAAACTCAAAAGTTTCTTTACTCTTTTCTTGTGCAATTAGGGTACATCACCCTCCTCACACATCTCCTGGTTCACCAACCAGTAGGCTCTACCAAGCTTCAGTACTCAGGTTTCTTATTGGGGTTTCATTATATAGACATGGTTGATTGAATCGTTGGCCATGTGGTTGAGCTTGATCATCAGCCCTCTTCCTTGGAGTTTGGGAAGTTGGACTGAAATCATGTGGCTCAAATACATGTATATTGCTCAAATCATACAGTTGATCTTTGTGGCATTTTCTACCCCCATCCTGAGTCATATTCTTAGCATTAACTCAGGAGTGATCTAAGGGGCTCATGAGTAATACAGACTTTCCTATTGCTCAATTCCAAGAACTTTAGAGGAACCAGCAACAAAGCCCAGTCAAATTCTTTATTTTATAACACCTGTGAACTCCAGAATACAAGTGGGTAAAATAAATCAGCAGCAGCATCAAGACTAGCATGGTATCAGCAAGGGAGGGCTCAGAGAATCCAAGTATCAGACTGCCAGCATCCTGATCATCTCTAAAGGTCTCGTTAGTTGTAGAACGCTTAGAGATCAATTTGAGAGCAGCTAAAACTGGGAGGCAACTTTATAGACTTCAGAAAGGTTAGATAGTGCTGGGGTGATCTAGCCCTGTGAACTCTCTAACTGAAACTCCTTTGCAGAACAAAACTTCTTACTGAAGAGAACTAGAGCTACATGATAAAGGAGATCATAAAATATATATTCTATGGTTATAAGTGTGACAATGTAACTAAAGCATATTTCTCTGAAAATGCAAGAAGGGAAATAATGCAAGTAAAATAGAATATATTTACTGATTGTCCTATAGGTATTTTCAGGAAATAAAAAGTTATTACTTCAAATTAGAGGTTTTGGGAGAGGAAAATAAGGGAGATATAATCAAAATTATTTATAGTAGGGAGCCAATAGATAGTATCCCCCAAAACTATTAAGGACATAAGGATATTATATAAGATATTTGCATAATAATAAACTTTAGAATAAAAATAAAAGCCTTCCTAAATACCAAAAAGATATACAAAAACAAGAGACTGGCAGGGCAAGAAAATCACATAACTAAAGACTAGATATTTTATTTACAGATATAAGAGACATAAAAACAAATATGACATAAAACAGTGGCAGAGCTAAGGCCAAACATCAGTCATATTATTAAATGCAAATGGATATAATTCACCTATTAAAATATTTTTTGGAAGTAAATTCCAACACTGTGCAGAATGTGAAAGGTACATCTGAAAGAAAGAGATTGAGAAAGCTTTAAAATAAAAGGATGGATGGCTGCAAGGGATCTTTTTGGGTGATGGAAATGTAAAATTGGACTGTGGTGATGTTTACATAGCTATGTAAATTTACTAACAGTCATTGAATTGTACACTTCAAATGAGCGAATTTGAAAACTTAAGTAAATGGATGAGCAAAGGTGTACCAGGCAAATGGAAATACAAATTTTAAAAAGCTTAAATATCTCAATATGCTGCTATGCAGTGATATATATATTCTTAGGTCTAAAAAAGAAAGGAGAGAAAACTTTCTAGTATGTTATTATCAAAGAAAGGATCAGGGAAAGTGATTACTATGCCTTTATGTTGGCTTATTTAAAAATTACAATGATAAACCAGAATCTTTTTTTTTTTTTTTTTTTTAAACTGGGGGTAGGAAAAGACAAGGTTAAAAGCTACACTCATCTAAATAGATCTTATATTTTTTCCACTTTGGAACCATCTGCCAGCAAAACTAAATGAAATTTTCCAAAAAGACAAGCTTAGTAAAAGCACAATGAAACAAATGCATCTAACTTTGTTTTGAGTTAGCAACATAGCCTAACAGAGAAAAATTATTCCAAATGACTATAAAACACTGTAATGATTCTAAGGGCAAAAAAAAATTGCAAAAAAAAATCATGTACTGTTTTCAGTAATCATAATGTTAATATTTGTAATGTTATTCTGAAAATATTATAGAGTAAAGCAAATAAGTAGTTACGTTAGTGTAATTACAGTTTTTCAGCATAAGAGAAAAGGGATTCAGATATAAAAGAAGATAAGTAATAAAACCTTAAAGCTTTTAATTTGAATGTAAATATCAGAATAAACTCACAATGTGTTTTCTCAAAAAAACAAACATTTCTTAGCTTTGTCTACTAAAAAGACCTAGATTATAACTTCTAAATACTATTTTCCACCAAAGTGGCCCATTGGAGATATGGCTGATTTCAGGTCCAGGAGAAGAAATGTTTATATAAGATTAGCCGTGATCATCTTGTCATAACAAAAGTCAAAGAAATTATCAGAGATGACTTGGTTATCAACAGGACCCAGGAGCCTACATGAAGAATCTTTTACCCGCCATACATGAAGAGATAATAGATGGAAACTTATCAAAAATGTCTAAATGCACAAGTTTATAATGATGCTAAAATAAAATAATATTGGTCACTTTGGAGGATACTGGGGAACTGGCTCATGACTTCGAAAAATGGTTAAATAGAGAATTTTGCATTTATCCTGAAAATATGTCTAAATGCACAAGTTTATAATGATGCTAAAATAAAATAATATTGGTCACTTTGGAGGATACTGGGGAACTGGCTTGTGACTTTGAAAAATGGTTAAATAGAGAATTTTGCATTTATCCTGAAAATAACAAATACATGATGAAGAGAAGTTTATCTTTAAAGAAGTAATTTATAAACAAGAAAGGAATTAGGCTGTTACTACTTTGCAGCTGCTAATGAATCGGATTACATTAGTTTCCAGCATCACTAAAAGACAGCCAGATATTTACATGTATCCTAATGAAAGGACACACCACCACTATGGAATAGGGTATCTCTTCTCATACTGCTAAAAGGAACTACCTGAGACTGGGTAGTTTATGAAGAGGTTTAGTTGACTCAGTTCCACAGGCTATATAGGAAGCGTGGCTGGGAGACCTCAGGAAACTTAACAATTATGGTGTAAGGTGAAGGGGAAGCAAGCACGTTCTTACCATGGCAGAGTAGGAGAGAGGATGAGGGGGAAATGCTACACACTTTTAAACAACCGGATCTTGTGAGAACACACTATCACAAGAACTACAAGGGGAATCCACCCTCATTATCCAATCATCTCCCACCAAGATCCTCCCTCAACATTGGGAATTACAATTCAACATTTGATTTGGCCGGGGACACAGAGCCAACCATATCATTCTGCCCCTGGCCCTTCCGAAATCTTGTGTCCTTTTCATATTTCAGAACACAATCATGCCTCTCCCAGCAGTCCCCCAAAGTCTTAACTCATTCTAGCATTAACTCAAAAGTCTAAGTACAAGTTGAATCTGAGACAAGGCAAGCCCTTTCCACCTATGAACCTGTAAAATCAAAAACAAGCTAGTTACTTCCAACATATAATGGGGGTGCAGGCATTGGGTAAATACCCCCTTTCAAAAAGGGAGAAATCAACCAAAATGAAGGAACTACAGGCCCCACACATGTCTGAAACCCTGCAGGGCAAACATTTAAGTCTTAATGCCCCAAAAAAGTCTTTGACTCCATGTCTCACATCAAGGCCACACTGATGCAAGGAGTGGGCTCCCAAGGCTTTGGGCAGCTCCACCCCTGTGGCTGTGCAGGGTGCAGTCCCCACAGCTGCTTTCATGGGCTGACATTGAATGCCTGCAGCTTTTCTAGGCACACGGTGCAAGCTGTCAGTGGATCTCCCATTCTGGGGTCTGGAGGATGGTGGCCCTTTTCTCATAGCTCCACTAGGCAGTGCCCCAGTGGGGACTCTGTGTGGGGGCTGCAACCCCACATTTGCCTTCCATACTGCCCTAGTAGGAGTTCTCCATGAGGGCCTAGCCCCTGCAGCAGACTTCTGCCTGGACATCCAGGCATTTCCATACATCCTTTGAAACCTAAGCAGAGTCTCCCCCAAACCTCAACTCTTGCCTTCTGCACACCCACAGGACCAGCACCTTGTGGAAACTGCCAAGGCTTGGGGCTTACACCCCCTGAAGTAATGGCCCGAGCTGTATCTCGGCCCCTTTTAGCCACACCTGGAGTGGCTAGGATGTAGGGCACCATGCCCTAAGGCTGCACAGAGCAGCAGGGCACTGGACCTGGCCCAAGAAACAAGTTTTCCCTCCTAGACCGCCAGGCCTGTGATGGGAGGGGCTGCTTCTGACATGCCCTGGAGGCATTTTCCCCATTGTCTTGGCTATTAACGTTTGGCTCTTCTTTACTTCTGCAAGTTTCTGCAGCCTTGAATTCCTTCTCCGGGAAATGAGTTTTTCTTTTCTACTGCATGGTTGGGCTGCAAGTTTTCCAAACTTTCATGCTCTGCTTTCCTTTTAAAGTTCTAGTTTCAGGTCATTTTTGTTTATGCAAATGAGCATAGGCTGTTAGAAGCAGCCAGGCCACACCTTGAATGCTTTGCTGCCTAGAAATTTCTTCCACTGGATGCCCTAAATCATCTCTCTCAAGTTCAGAGTTCCACAGATCTCTTGAGCAGGGGCACAGTGCTGCCAGTCTCTTTGCTAAAACATAGCAAGAGTGACCTTTACTCCAGTTTCCAATAAGTTCCTCATCTCCATCTGAGACCACCTCAACCTGGACTTCACTGTCCATATCCTTGTCAGCATTTTGATCACAACCGCTCAACAAGTCTCGAAGTTCCAAACTTTCCCTCATCTTCCTGTCTTCTTCTGAGCTCTCCAAACTGTTCCAACCTCTGCTTATTACCCAGTTCCAAAGTTGTTTCCACATTTTCAGGTATCTTTACAGCAATGCCCCCACTTCTCTTGTATCAATTTTCTGTATTAGTACATTCTCACACTTCTATAAAGAACTACCTGAGACTGGGTAATTTATAAAGAAAGGGTTTAATTGAATCACAGTTCTTCAGGCTGTACAAGATGCATGGCCGGGAGGCCTCAGGAAACTTAAAATCATAGGGAAGGTGAAGAGGAATCAGGCACGTCTTACCATGGCGGTGAGAGAGAGAGAAGGGGGGAAGTGCTGCACACTTTTAAACAACCAGATCTTGTGAGAACTCAATATCATGAGATCAGCAAGGAGGAAATCCACCCTCATGAGCCAGTCACCTCCCACTAGATTCCTCCCCCAACATTGGGGATTACGGTTCAACATGAGATTTGGGTTGGGACACAGAGCCAAACCATATCAAATAGTCTTATTAAAAAAATCAAATTGCAGTCTAAGTCGCTACAACAGGGTTTCTCACCTCAGCATTATTGACATTTTAGAGTGGATAAATTTTTTTGTGCTTTTTAGAATGTTTAACAGCATCCCTAGCCCCTGCCTGTTAGATGTCAGTAGTATACACACACACGTACTTCCCCCCAGTTGTTACAATCAAAAATGTCTCCAGACATTTGCCCCCTGGGGAGCAAAAGTACCCCCGGTTGAGAACCACTGGTTTAAAACTACCAGGTTACAATAAATTCAGGACAGGAAGAAATATATTAAATGACACTGAGGAATACAGTCAGCAAAACCTAGAATATAAGGAACTCTGTAGGACAAATAATTTACTTCAGCACTGTCCAGTAGAAATACAGTGTTTAAGTTCTACATGTAACTTTTTTTTTTTTTTTTTTTGAGACAGTCTTCACTCTGTCGCCCAGGCTGGAGTGCAGTCTCAGCTCACTGCAACCTCCGCCTTCTTAGTTCAAGCGATTTTCCTGCCTCAGCCTCCCAAGTAGCTGGGACTACAGGCATACCACTATGCCCTGCTAATTTTTTTGTATTTTTGGTAGAGACGGGGTTTCACTTTGTTGGCCAGGCTGGTCTCAAACTCCTGACCTCAGGTTATCCACCCACCTCAGCCTCCCAAAGGCTGGGTTTATAGGCGTGAGCCACTGCACCCAGCCTACATGTAACTTTGTAGTAGCCAGATTTTAAAAAGCAAAAAGAAATGGGTTAAATGAATTACAATAATATATTTTACCCAGTATATCCAAAATATTGTCATTTCAACTTATAAGCAATATTGAAAATTTACTAATAAGCTATTTTGTATCTCATAGTCTTCAAAATACTTTATACTTAAAACACATCTCAAGTCAGATAGTAAATTTTCATCAGAAATACTTGATCTGTATTTTGATTTTCTCAAACTGATAGTTGAAAAAGTTAGGTTCACATACCCAAGCTGTTCCATTTTCCAATAGCTAGGAACAAGTATCAGTTTTTAATTTTAAATTTAGGTTCGAATTTAAAATTCAGTTTCTCAGTCGCTTTAGCCACATTTTAGTGCTTTATAGCCACACGTGACTAGTTTCTATTTTATTAGACAGTACAGTTTCTAAAATACTTTCAAGGAAAAATGGAAGGGGAAACCTAAAAGTTTAAAAGGACTTAAGAAATGTATTAACCAAATATAATGTGTACACCTTATTTTGATTCTGATTTAAACAAATCAACTACTTTTAAAAGGTAGAAAAAAGGGAGATTTGAATACTGACTCAGTACTTGATAATAGAATTTATTGATAATATTTTTAGGTTTGATAGTGGTATTATGGTTATGGGGTTTTTTTTAAGTCTTTGTCTTTTAAAGATACATTTCCACAATATTTATGAAGGAAAGGATAGGCTGTCTGGGGTTGCTTCAAAATATTCCAGAGAGAGGGCCATTTAGGAAGAGAGTATACATGAAACAATATTGGTTATGATTTGATAATTGTTGAAGCTGGATAATAGGTATGTGAAAGTTTATACCATTCTCTCTACTTTTGTATATGTTTGAAATTTTTCATTATAAAAAGTAAAGCTTCCATTCTTGGTGATGATGAAGTAACCGGAACCATATTTACTGTCTCACTTGAAACCACTAAAAGATGTGACTATGTCAAATAGAGGTTTTCAGACATTGGACAACGGGCAGCACAGGACAGCGATCCTTGAGAGAAGGGGTAGAAAACAAAGTGAGCCCTATGATTCCCTCATCTTACTGCTTGGAAAGAGTTTCCACACCACAGTGCAGGGAGCATGACAGAATAACACTACAGATCCTATAGACATTAAAGGATATTAAGAGAATACGATTAAAAACCTCATGCCAATAAATTTGACAACTTTGATGAAATGGACACATTTCTTAAAAGACACAAAACTACCAAAGGTCACTCAAGAAGATAATACGTAACTAGACTAACCTTATATTTATTTTAAAAATTGAATTTCCCATTAAAAATTTTACCACTAAGGGAACTTCAGTCCCAAAATCTTCACTGGTTAATTCTACCAAGCATTTATGAAAGAATTAATCCCAGCTGAGTGTAGTGGCTCACACTGTAATCCCAGCACTTTGGGAGGCCGAGGCAGGTGGAGCCCTTGAGTCAGGAGTTCAAGACCAGTCTGGGCAACGTGGCAAAACCCTGTCTCTACAAAAAATACAAAAATTATCCAGGCATGATGGAATGCACCTGTAATCTCAGCTAGCTACTCAGGAGGTTGAGGTGGAAGGCTCAGTTGAGCCTGGGAGGTCAAGGCTACACTAAGGTGTGATTGGACTAGTGTACTTCAGCCTGGGCGACAGAGTGAGACCCTGTCTCAAAAAAAAAAAAAAAAAAGAATTAATACCAGTTCTACTTAAGATTTTCCAGAAGGTGAAGAGGAGAGAATACTTCTTGCAGCATTATATGAGGCCAGCATTACCTGATACTAAAGACAAGAGAACTACAGACTAATACCTATCATTAACATAGACCCAAAAATTCTTAATGTAATGTTAGCAGGTCAAATCCAACAATATGTAAAAAGTAATACATTGTAACCAATTAAGTTTTATCTCAGATATATAAGGTTGGTTTAATATTTGGATATTCATCAATATAATTCACCATATTAACAGACCAAAACTGAAAAACTAGATGATCATTTCAATATATACAGAAAAATGTCAAAATTCAGCATCCCTTCATTATAAAAACTTTTTGCAACTAGGAATCGAAGACTTCATCATTCTGATAAAGGATATCTGAAAACCAACAGCTCATATCAATCTTGGTGGAAAACTGTCCCCTTACGATTGGGGACAAGGAAAATGCCCACCCTCACCTCTTCTAGTCCACATTGTACTGGAAGTTCTAGTCAGTGCAGTAAGGCTAGAAAAATTACATGTATTAAATGTAAAAAAAAACCTCCAAACATGATCATCTCTATGGAAAATCTTAAGGAATCTACAAAAATGCTACTAGAACCATCAATGAAAATTTAGCAAGATTGTAGGAGATAAGTTCAATATATAGAAATTCATTGCAGCCCCACCTACAAACAGTGAACAATTGGCAATTGCAATTTTAAAACAGTGCTATTTACAATAGCATCAAAAATGAAATACCTGGCTGGTCATGGTGGCTCATACCTATAATCCTAGCACTTTGGGAGGCCGAGGCTGGAGGATGGCTTGAGCTCGGAAGGTCAAGGCTGCCATGAGCTGTGATTTCACCACTGCACTTCAGCCTCCTGGACGAGGGGATAAAACCCTGTCATTAAAAAGAAAGGCTTTGGGAGGCCAAGGTGGCCAGATAATCAGAGGTCAGGAGTTCGAGACCAGCCTAGCCAACATGGCGAAACCCTGTCTCTACTAAAAATACAAAAATTAGCTGGGCATGGTGGTACACGCCTGTAATCCCAGCTACTCAGGAGGCTGAGACAAGAGGATCACTTGAACCCAGAAGGCAGAGGTTGCAGTGAGCCGAGATCATGTCACTGCACTCCAGCCTGGGTGACAGAGTAAGACTCTGTCCCAAAAAAAGAAAGGAAAAAAATACTAGGGATATATTTAAAAGACTTGTATCCTGAAAACTATGAAACTTTGATGAGAGACAACTTTGCTGAGAGAAATTAAATACATTGTGTTCATGGATCAAAAATTCAGGATTTCTTAAAATGCCATTTCTCTTCCAAATCTATAAATTCAATAAAATTCCTAGCCAGATTATAGAAATTGACTTATTCTAAAATGCAATGGACTTATAAGAGCAAAAACAACTTTGAATAAGTTTCAGGACTCCCACTGATTTTAAAATTTATTATGATGTTACAACAATCAAGACATTGTATCGGTATAAAAGTAGATATATATGGATCAATGGAACCGAATAGAGAATCTAGAAATACATCCACATATTTATGGTCAGTTGTTTTTTTTTTTTTTTTTGACAAAGATGCCCAGGGATTTCAATCGGGAAAGAGTAATCTTTGTAACAAATAGTGCTGGAACAATTGCATAGTCATATGGTCATATGTAAAAAATGAACCATACCCTTACCTCGTATCATATACAAATGAGTCACAGACTTAAATGTAAGAGCTAAAATTATAAAACTTCTTGAAGAAAATGTAAGAGAAAATCTTAGTGACCTTGGTTTTGGCAAGGATTTCTTAGATAAAATAGAAAAAGCACAAATTAGAAAAAGAATCATTGCATTCATCACAATGAGTAACTTTTGTTTTCAGTAGATGCTGTTACAAAAAGGCAAGCTACAAACTGGGAGAATATATTTGCAATACACCTCACAGAGGACTTGTATCTAGACCAAGAGGTCTATGCCGGTGGGCCAAATCTAGCCCAAGGTCTTGTTTTTGTAAAGTCCCTGTGAGCTAAGAATAGTTTTCATATTTTTTAAAGAGAGAGAGAGCGTGTGTGTGTCTATGTGTGTGTGTGTAATGTGACAGAGACTTTATATGGCCCTCAAAGCCTAATTTCCTTACTGGCCTTTAAAGTTTGCTGACCCCTGATGGATGCTATAAAAATAATTTCAACTATCAATACAAAGAAGACCAACAACCCAGTGAAAAAATGGGCAAAGAATTTCACCATACTACAGGAAGTATGTGAATAGTAAATAAGCACGTGAAAAGATGCCCAACCTGACTTTACTGATCTTGGGTAGAAAAGAAAAAAAAAAAATATATATATATATATATAAAAAAGATGCCCAACCTTATTAGTCCGTAGGGAAGCTTATATTAAAGGCATGAGTTACACCATAGACTCACTAGAATTGCTAAAATTTTAAAAGACTTATCATCCTAAATTGCTGAGAATTTGGAGCAACTGGAACTGTCATACACTGCTGGTGGGAATTTAAAATATATAATCACTGTGGAAAATCATTTGGGAGTTTAAGGGCTAAACATATACCTAACATGAAATGAAAGGATATGTCTATGAAAGACTGGTACACAAATGTGTAACAGCTGTCTTTGTAATAGCTAAAAACTGGAATTAAGGCTAAGTGCAGTGGCTCATGCCTATAATGCCAGCACTTTAGGAGGCCAAGGCAGGAGAATCATGCCCAGGAGTTTGAGACCAGCCTGGGCAACATAGCAAGACCCTGTTTCTACAAAAAATTAAAAATTTGCCAGGCATGATGGTGAATGCCTGTAGTCCCAGCTACTCGAGAGGCTGAGGTTGGAGAATCACTTGAGCCTGGGAGGTTGAGGCTTCAGTGAGCAGTGATCATGTCACTGCACTCTAGCCTAGGCAGTAGAGCAAGACCCTGTCTTAAAAAAAAAAAAAAAAAAAAAAAAAAAAAAAAAAAAAAAAAAAAAACACAGCAACAAAAAACATGGAGGTTAATGCCCAGCAACACCTGAATGATTAAACAAATTATGGTATGTGGAATATTACTCTGCCACAATAAGAAATGAATTACTGATACACACATAAATGTATCTCAGTGAAGCTGAGTGGAAGAAACCAGACCAAAAGAGAGCATACACTATATAATTTCAGAACTTTTGAAGGTGATAGATATGTTTATTATCTTCATGGTAATAGCTTTACAGGTGTGTATATTTGTCAGAATTCATCAAGTTGTCTCCTTTAAATATTGCTGTTTATGATTCCTTGGTTACACCCCAAAAGTTAGGGAAGAAAACTGAAATGAGTTACAAAAAAAATTAAGTTAGAGTTTTATCATTTATTTCACTTGTCTTTTTACTAGTATTTTTATTACGTAACTTTAAACACATACAAGAATATGAAGAGTAACATAACATCCATGTGTCCACTACCCCTCTTTAACAAATGTTAACCCTTGCCATATTTGTTGCAGATTTTTAAACCTATTCATGTAGTCAGAGTCTATTTTTACCCTTCCCCATCTATTCTTCTATTTCACCAGGGTCTGTCACTCTCCAGCAGGGTTATGTACATGATTCACTGTAACTTAACTGCATAAATGTATTTGTTACATAAATGTGAGCTATGTAGGAGTGCCTTTTCGTGGAAAGCATCCACAGAGGATAGATTTTAGGAAATGTAGACATAGGACTGCACAGGTGAATGGAAACGTTAGATCAGAGTAAAGGAGCAGCTTTATTATTCTGAAGCCAACCTCTTCAAACCCTTTGACTTAAGAAAAACAGTTTTGCTAGCAGATAAGCAACTAGGAGCATGCAGGCACAAACACACATAGCCAAACGAAGCTGAAGATTAGGTTTGATATGCTAGGACTGGGCAAAAGCCAGAGATGTGGAAGACAGGAAAGTCCTCTCCCCAACTCCCCACCTTCACCAAGAACAAAGGAAGGAAAGGATGGCAGAATGAATAGCAATAGTATTCTAAATAGGTAGTCAGTGTCCAGCAAAAAGCAATCAAAGGTAAGTCCCAAATGGGAGTGGGGAGTGAAGAAACTGAACTAGCTACCAGAGGAGAGCCTCATCAGGGCTTATTTCCTGGGCATGTGGGGAATGTCATCTGCTACTTTTTCATCTGTTCTATTGGTAAGTAATTGTAGAGTCCATACTGAAGTTACTTCATTGATTGAGCTTATGAATGTGGTTGTTCCATATAGGAAATGTTGTTATAAAAGAGGTTTCATGAAGAAGTTGACCTATCAGGCAGATACTATTAATATGTGTAGTCATATTGTGTGTCATATCCAATAACACAATTGTATTAGTCCGTTTTCATGCTGCTGATAAAGACATACCCCAGACTGGGCAGTTCACAAAAGAAAGAGGTTTAATGGACTTACAGTTCCATATGGCAGGGGAGGCCTCGCAATCATGGTGGAAGACAAGGAGGAGCAAGTCACATCTTACATGGATGGTGGCAGGCAAAGAGAGAGCTTGTACAGGGAAACTCCCCCTTATAGAACCATCAGATCTCGTGAGACTTACTATCATGAGAACAGCACAGGAAGGATCTGCCCCCATGATTCAGTTGCCTCTCACCAGGTCCCTGCCACAACACGTGGGAATTCAAGATGAGATTTGGGTGGGGACACAGCCAAACCATATCAACAATACAATATTTGATTCTGGTGCCTGAAGTTTTCATCAGTATTGATGAGAATTTAAGAAAATTATTTGTTTGTGTCATGTTTACAGAAGTATGAAATCAATGGCTTTGGAGTAAGTATGCTCTTAAACTTTAACCCACACTTGACACAGTGAGAGATACTCTTCCAGTAGCCCTTATAGATGGACTGAGATTAGTACAAGTTGGCAGGGTGTTCTCTCCTGATCCATTTTATTAGTAAATAGGATAAATACTGTGTTTTGAGGTTTTTGTTTTTTTTTTTTTGGAGACAGTCTTGCTCTGTCACCCAGGCTGGAGTGCAGTGGCATGATCTCAGCTCACTGCAACCTCGGTCTCCTGGGTTCAAGCGATTCTCCTGCCTCAGCCTCCTAAGTAGCTGGGACTACAGGCGAGCGCCACCACACCCGGCTAATCGGCTAATTTTTGCATTTTTAGCAGAGATGGTGTTTCACCATGCCTGGCCTCAAACTCCTGACATCAAATGATCCACCCGCCTCGGCCTCCCAAAGTGCTAGGATTACAGGTGTGAGCCACTACACCTGGCCAAGAAATACTGTTTTGAGTAGAGCTGACTGCTGTGTTTCTGGAAAGTAGGAAAGTTTTTGGGGAGGGGGTTTTGTTTTTAATCAGTGAATTACTAATTTTTTTTTTTTTTTTTTTTTTTTTTACCAAGACAGCCACTTTCAAATTTAAAGTTAAAATTCCTGTAGTTGACTGCATTTTGGTTATTCAGAAAGCACAAATAGCCAACGTAACTCGTTATGTATTATTTTGATTATATTTTAATAGTGCATAATTTCTCAACACATTTGCTGTTTTGTTTTGTTTCCTTGAGAACGGGATCTTACTCTCTTACCCAGGCTGAAGTGCGGTGGCACGGTCAACAGCTTCCTGCAGCCTGAAAATCCTTGGCTCAAGCAATCCTCCTGCCTCAGCCTTTCCTGGTATTTAGGACTACAGGTGCATGCCACACACCTGGCTAATTATTTTTTATTTGTAGAGATAGTTCTCACTATGTTGCCCTGGCTGGTCTCAAACTCCTAACCTCAAGCAATCTTCCCACCTCTGCCTCCTAAAGTACTGGGATTACAGGCATGTGCCACCATGCCCAGCCATTTGCATAATTTTAAAATTAACTGGAGAAACTTCACTTAGCACATTTTGATTCTCTTTTTGTTCTTGTTCCTTTTCCTTGCCCTTTGCCCAATTTAGACATTACCACATTACTAATTCACCTCTTTCTAACTATCATGGCTACCGCCCTGTCTAGACATTAAGTCCTAATAGCTGTGGCCTCACTCTTTACGAATTTTGCACTCATTTAACTGCCAGAAAAAAAAAAATTGTGCTCATTTTTATATTCTGCTGCAGAAATCTACAGCTTTATAATATTATACATCATCCAAAGCTTTACAGTAGTCTTCTAATGTCTACTTCCAACTTCTAGCCTTTTTTACCTTGGTTGGCTGTTCCAGTGTTCCTACCATTGTTCATAACCTCTGTATCTTTCCCGTATCGTTCGTTCACCCTTTTCATTCTGAGTCTGTTGCTGCTTTTAAGACCAGAACTCTTCCTTGACACACATAAGTAACCTTACTTAATACTACCTCTGACTTTATTTTGCATTTCCTCAGCAATATTTTACACCACTCTGTTTTTCTTATTCATATGTTGATTTGAAAGTTCTTAAATGATCTGAGTGTACCTATTGTCCCAACTACTTTGGAGGCTGAGATAGGAGGATCACTTGAGTCCAGGAGTTCAAGTCCATCCTGGGCAACATTGTAAGACCTTATCTCTAAAAAAAAAAAATAAATAAAATTTTTAAATGCTTTTCATGTATAAATGCTTTACCAGCCCTTTTGTAAGTTTCTTTCATTTCTTCTTGTGCGTGCTTAATAAATGTTTGTTGCTGTCTGATCATAGTCATTAGCCACACATTTGAAAGAGTCAAGAATGATGACTAAAAGTACGTAGTAGAATAGGTGTATGGTAGTTCACTTTCTCTTTTACCTACTCTTGTTTTCTTCTCATGTTTGCTGCCATTTACCTGCACATGATTTTATCTAATCTGTTCCTGCTATGCAGCTTCATTTGAACCAAAGAGAAATTTTTTTTTCCTACTTGTCCCTTTGAACACATGGCAGGTTGCTCTGAGGAACTGTTGCTACCACTTGGTTTTGTCCTTTTTTCTGTCATGAAAATAAATTCACAAAAGAAGATTGACACAGAATTTCAGTGGAGATTGTATTTATGAGGGGACTTAGAGGTAACTAACCACCATGGAGTTTGATACTTTCTCAGATTTTTGGAAGGTAAATAGGGCAACAGACCTATAAAACCCCCTGAGAAAGGCAGATGGTGGGAAGCCTCTCTTTGGTAATGTCACTAACTTATGGACTATTTTTAGGACAAGTTAGTAAGCTGTGTGTGAATCCAAATACAGAGGTCGATAAAAATTTCTGTTATTTTGTTTTTGACCGTGGGCAGGTTTCCTAACCACTCCAAGCTTAATCATTATCTTCAGCCATAAGTATGATACCTAATTTGGAGGGATATTATGATATTCAGTTTAATAATATACATCAAGATGCCTAGTGTGCTGCTTAGCATGAAGCCAGTGTTTCCTTTAAAAGTATAGATTTACATCAGAATTAATATTAGTTATAAAAATGGAAAGTTGTTACATTTATTTGCTTATTCTAATACCAAATTTAGGAGTTCTGTGCTTTTCATCTGACCTCTCTTCTGCCTACCTGCTTGCCACTCCCTCAAAAAAGAACTGTTTCATAGGAGACTTTTTTTTTTTTACTTAAATGAGATGTGTATAATTTTGAAGAAAACATTTTACAAGGAAATAGTATTATTCCCATTATTTTATTGTTTATGATTAAGTAGAATTTATGGTCTTGTGTATTAAAAGTTAAGATTATTATTCTAAATTTCTAGTATTACATTAAAATTTAAAGTTGACTTTCTAAAAAAATGAATGAATTTTATATTTTTAAGTGTGTATTCTGTCTGGTAACTAAAACAAATGGTTAACATTTGAATTTGAAATGAACTAAATTGGAATGACATTTTATTAAGGGAAAATTGAGGAAGAAATGTGTTAATTTACAGCTAATGTTTTAGTAAAAGTTGATACCTAGGACTTAATTTTATTCGTATAGAAAATGGTTTTCATTTTATTTGATTCTTATTCTAATGAACTGTTCCTAAATTAACAGTTTTAACATATACGGTTTTCATAAGAAATTCTGTGAATAATTCTTACTTCTTCCACAAGAGGGCCTTCTTAGAAAAGGTTTTTCTTGTTCAATGTTGAGGTATCTGTACAATTTCCGTGACAAGTGACCTTTCACAAAAAGAATTTTAGAAAAAAAGATAATACTTACAAATTTTTTCTAAGGTATATAACTACAAAGTAATCTTTTTTGAGATGTTAGTGGGGGATATTTTGTACATTTCACTCATCTCTTAAACAGATGGAGTATTTTCTATTCTCTATTAACTATTAAAGGCTAGACTGTAAGCAGAAATGTAGATAAAGCCTTTTCGCTAGTCTGACTTTACAGCATTATCTGATATAATTATATATGCCTTCCCACTTCCACCCTTAAAAAGCTCAGCAAGAATTGTGGTTTTAAAAACAAAAAGCAAAACAGGTGCTGTGTGAAGATCTGTATCACAAACACGTATTTATAGAATATTTTCTCAGTTAAATATTTTATTACACATATGCCACCAAACAGAAACTATTAAATGAGATTTTATCTTTGTAAGTCCAGAGCTTCAAATTATCAACTCATTGATATTTCTTTTCCATAATGTTCTAATACTTTATTTTAGCAACGTCCAGAGGAACAGGAATCAGGAATAGAAGAAATTAGGAGTATTTAGTTTCTATCCAGCTGTTCCTTGTTTTGCATTTGCCTGATTACAATGGTCCTTAGCAGAGTAGGGGTGATTGAGAATCTTTAACATTTTCTTTTATTTCTCTCAAGCTATAGGGACTGAGGAATTTATTCAAGGAAACCATAGTACTAAGTGGTTAGTATAAAGGATTGCTTGTATTTTCAGTTTGGTCCAGTATATATCCTTTTACTTTTCATAACTATTGTCTTGGCTTAGTTTATTTGCCATCAAACCCGTGTGCATAAAAGTCACCTGAGGGCCCCCTTAATAATACAGGTGTCCAGACCTCAGCCCCAGAGATATTAATCAAATAGATCTGGAATGTGCTTAGGCCATTCCAGATCCCCCACCCCCAACTGTTTTTTGTGCCAACCAGAGTTTGAGGGTTAGTGAAAAGAGCAAACCAGACCTGTTTTATTTCTCAGAAATCTGCTAGTTCCATAACCTTGGGCAAGTTTCTTAATGTGTCTGAGCCACATCTACAAATAGAGATAACCCTTTTCTTTAAGATCATAATTGGGATTAGAACAATTAACAGGATAGTGGTTGTAACAGTGCTTGACCTACAGAAGACATTTAGTAGATGAGATACCTTCCCTGTTACATGTGAAATTTTTGCAGTCTGGCCCTTGTCCATTTTACCAACTCTGATCTTTTTACATCCTTACAAATTCCTCTCCTCCAACCACATTAGATTACTTGTTTCTTAAATAAGCAGGTCTTTGAGGCTCATATGCCTTAAAATTCATAATCACCTATCCTTGGAATGTCATCTGCTGCTGTTCCTTATTTCTTGTCATTTAAGGCTGTTAAGTTGTCATAGCTTCTGTGACCTCTCTGACCTTCCCTACATACATACTCTGTCCAATCTGCTCCTGCTGAGAGGTGCCATGCTGTAATGAAAAGAGCATGTGTCCTGTAAGCAGACAGGGATCTGAATCATGACAGTCTCTAAGTAAATGTGTGGGCTTGGGCAAGTTACTTAATTCCTTTCAGTCTCTTTTTTTTTTTTTTTTTTTTTTCCATGCACTAAATGAGGATAATATTACTGTGCAGTGTTTGTGAGAAATAAAGGGAATCATGTATGCGAAGCACCTAGCCAAGGGCCTAGCACATAAGCATTCAGTAAAGAGTACCTGTTTCTGTTATTATAATGATTCTGTGTCTCTTTCTCCTTATTCACCTTTCTGTGACCAATGCAGATTATAATACTGGCATTTAATAGGTTCTCAGTAATTATTTGGTGAAGGAATGAATAGGTCCATGAATAAATAACTATATGGAAGGTACTTGGAAAACTATCAAGCATGATTTAAAGGTTCTAACTACATTTGAGTGCTGAGTTTTCTGATATGAAGCCTGTGTACTGTGTATCTCAAATCTGATTATAATATAATTACATGACCGGGCCTGGTGGCTCACGCCTGTAATCCCAGCACTTTTGAGAGCCCAAGGCGGATGGATCACTTGAGGCCAGGAGTTGGAGACCAGCCTGCCCAACATGGTGAAACCTTGGCTCTACTAAAAACACAAAAATTAGCCAGGCATGGTGGTACACATCTGTAATCTCAGCTACTCGGGAGGCTGAGGCGTGATAATCACTTGAATCTGGGAGGTGGAGGTTGCAGTGAGCTGAGATCACGTCATGTCACTGCACTCCAGCCTGGGTGACAGAGCAAGCCTGTCTTAAATAAATAAATAAATAAATAAATAAAATATAATTACATGGAGCTAAGCTAGACTTTCAGAAAAAGGCGGTAAAATTTAAATTTTACACCTCTTATGGATTAGAGAAATGCCAGGTTGTTGATATGCTGATGTATTTTAAAGTTTAAATTCAGCCGGGCGCAGTGGCTCACGCTTGTAATCCCAGCACTTTGGGAGGCCGAGGCGGGCGGATCACGAGGTCAGGAGATCGAGACCACGGTGAAACACCGTCTCTACTAAAAATACAAAAAAATTAGCCGGGCGTGGTGGCGGGCGCCTGTAGTCCCAGCTACTCGGAGAGGCTGAGGCAGGAGAATGGCGTGAACCCGGGAGGCGGAGCTTGCAGTGAGCCGAGGCTGCGCCACTGCACTCCAGCCTGGGTGACAGAGCGAGACTCCGTCTCAAAAAAAAAAAAAAAAAAAAGTTTAAGTTCAAATTTAACCTTTATAATAGAAAGAGTCATTATTTAAGATAACGGTTTCAGATAATTTGATTATCATTATAATCAGAATTCAACAATGTATTTAATATGTGGTAGTTTAATAAAACATCCCTCTGCTTTAACAGTAACATTCAAATTTTCAAAATAAATTTTTTTAATAGCAACATTTCATTGAATTGGATGAAAATAGACAGAGATTATTGCAGAAATGCAAGGAACTTATGAAGAGAGCTAGGCAAGTATGTAACCTGGGTGCAGAGCAGACTCTTCCTCAAGAATACCAGACAGTAAGTATAAAAAGTATATAATGCTACAGTTGCCATATTTAACATATTTTTAAGATTATAGGATCTTAGGCATTGTAACAGGCCGTGAAAAAACATGATGTGTCGTAAAAAATAGGGAGTTTTTCCACATTTTTAAACTGAATATATATATATAAAATAATGTCACTTAACAGATCAATGTTATTGGTACTATAACATTTATTCTTCCAATACAAATGCCTTTTAACGGGTACAGTTGGAACATATACAGTTTTTCATGGAAACATTGTGCCAGTAATTGGCATATCAGAATTAATAAATAGGATATTTTAAAAATAAAGGGAAAATGAAAATGTTTCCCTGGAAATTGGGGTGTTTAGGGTTCAATAGGAGCTGAATATTTAGGGCTAACATCTGCCAGTAAGAAAAGGAAAAAAGAGGTCTTATTTCCATTATATTTTTTATGCTGACATACCACTCAGTAAAATTAGGAGATGCTGCCCTTTAGTCACATTCCACCGTTAATTATATACCTCTGTGACAAGTGGGGATGATACTTTGCCTTCATACCTATTCAGAATAATGTCAAAATGAAATTAGAAAATAAGTTTTAAAATATCTAGAATTGGTGTGTCTTTAAAATTCTTCATTTCAAATGCCATCTATTTCAATAGATAATGAAATGGCTACTACAGATATAAACAACTGGAAAAAAATTAATGGATTATAATTTTCAAATCCTCAATTGATTTATTTTATGATATCAGACACAGAAATCCCAGAGAATGGATTCGACTATTTGGATACATACTAGGAACTCAGTAGATATCTTTAAAACAAATTGAGAAGCTTGTTTCTAAAAACAGTAGAATGTCTTCAGAATACATTGTGTTGTTACAAATATAAGTACAATCTGTACTAATTTTTTCTTTCAGAAAAAGCATGATTCTATTCTTGATAAGTCATACTGTTTTTGAATCAAAATTAGAAGATATTCATTAAAATGTGTTAATTACCTCTTATATGTCAAGCATTGTACAAGACAGACATACTTCCTTCTCAGCTGAAACTTATATTCTAGTCTGGAAGATTGGGTAGATGAAAACACAAATCAAAAATCAGATAATGTCAGATAGCAAGAGATGCTAAGAAAAATAAAACAGGGTGAGGAGATGGAGTGACATGGATGGGAACTTGGTCAGGGAAGCCTCCTTTGAAAAGATACCATTTTATAACAGTCCTGAATGAAGAGAACAGATAGTCAAGTGAAAATGTCAAGGAAAAGTATTCCAGACAGAGAAAACAGCTCAGACAACGCCCGAGACAGAAGTATATTTGGGATGTTTCAGAATAAAAGGAATCTCATTAGGGTTAAAAATTACCCAAGCAGAGAAGAAGGCAGAAGCCAAGATTATGTAGGGCTTGTAGACTATACAAGGAATTAAGGTTATATTCTTTTGGGGTGGACTCCAGTGGAGGATCTTAAACGGAAAAGTGACGTTACTACTTTTATGAACGAGCACTCTAACTTCTCTTCTTCCAAATGGAGGATAAAGTAGGGATACAAGAATGGAAGCAGTGAAACCATTTAGAAGGTCATTTCTTTGGACCATGCAAGAGATACATAATGGCATGAATTAGGGTGATAGCACTGAAGAGAGAGAGGGAGAAGTTGACAGATCTTAGATATCTTTAAGTGACAGAGCCAGCAAGACTTGCTGATGGATTTGACATGAAGGATGAGAGAGAGAACCCCTAAATTTTTCACCTGAACAAATTACAATGCCATTTACTGGAATGGAGAAGATTGAAGGAGAAACATGGTTGCTTAAAGTGGTAGGGAAGGTGGGTGAAGTCCAGATTCTGTTTCACCATCTTAAATTTAAGATGCCTATTAGAGTCAAGTGAGGATATCGAGTAAATAAATGTTGGACACATGAGCTTAAATCTCAGTAAGTCAGAGATTCAACAAAGGAATATTTGAAGGTCTATAGAGGTTGAACTGCTTTCTAAGAGGTTAAAATAATAAGTTTAAGATATTAGATTAATATGTCAAGATCTTTTTCAGGGTTTCAGGATTCATTTTGTACCGTGTAGTATATAGCCTTTGCAGGTTGTGCTAGGCCAAACAATGTACTGATTGCCTCCCCTCAAAAAAAAAGTATCTGTTCTAATTTGTCCCCATGGCATGGACTCAGAAGATAGTATTCGGGTGAAATTCAACTGTCAAAGTAATTAGATTCTCAGGATGCTTTTTTAGTTCTTCATAAGTGCAGTATAAAGTTCTAACTTCTTGCTCTCTTTCAATGCCCCACATATTCTGGACCCATTCTACCAATTCAGCAAGTACCCACCATTCCAAATGGACACAACTCCTCACTCCCCATGGTATGCAGTACTCATTCTTTTTTCCCAAGCTCCTATCTTCCCTCTGCCTTGCTCCGCCCTCGCCATTTGCTTTAAGGCCCGGAGATGAATTCTAGGCCTTTGAATTCTCTTAACTCTCCTATAGCATGAACTGATACTTCTTTTCTCTAAATTCCCTAGCCTATTTATGTACTGCTTGTTTTAATACTCAACATCAATACATTGCCTTAAAGTGTTATCCAGTACATACATTTTGTTTTCTTTAAAGTACAAGCTTTCGAAGGCAAATGACCCTGTTTATTATTCCTTTGTATCCTTGTGTGCCAGCATGCTGTTGAACAGATAGTAGATAACTTATTCAGCAGATTATTTTCCTTTTAACTATTTGAATGGAACTGTTTTCATTGTATCTATAATGACAGGCAATTTTTTTCTTTAGGTTTTCCAAGACCTTCCAAACACATTGGATGAAATTGATGCTTTATTAACTGAAGAAAGATCAAGAGCTTCCTGCTTCACGGGACTGAATCCTACAGTATGCCTGTTTCTCTATTCCCATTCTGCATCCAACCACCACTACCACCCTCCCCATACACACACATACACACGCAGAGTTCCCTCCAGTACTTGCCTCCCACTCTGTACTAGAGCTCTTGGTAATAATAAGCTAGACAGCAGGAACAATGTGCTTTAAATGCCAGATTCTGAATCTATTAGAATTTTAAATAGATTCTTCCTAAGGAACACAATGTTCTGTGCCTTTTCTTTATAAAAAGAATAGTTGGGCTAACCTGAAATACTGCAATGTCTATTTTTTCAAGGATAAAAAATGTCACTTTCAGTATGTAATAAGAACATATATTATTTGCATACAAACAGTGCAGCACAATTGGCATTTTCAGTTAATGTTTTAATCATTGCAAAATTGTATATAGTTTTATCCTTTGGTAGATTTATCTTAAAGAAATTTTTTCTTCCCCTGCCAGATTGTTCAGGAATATACAAAAAGAGAAGAAGAAATAGAGCAGTTAACTGAGGAACTAAAGGGAAAGAAGGTTGAACTAGATCAATACAGGGAAAACATTTCACAGGTAATTTTTTAGTTTTTAATCTTTACTTTTTATCATGTGATTATTAATGAAATGGGAATGTAGAATAATGGAAAATGAGATGACATGCTTCTAAGAGAAGTGTGTTATGCCCAGACCGATACTGATACAAAATTTACATAAAATTTTGTGTCAGAACCCACAGCCAATATCATACTGAATGGGCAAAAACTGGAAGCATTCCCTCTGAAAACTGGCACAAGACAGGGATGCCCTCTCTCACCACTCCTATTCAACATAGTGCTGGAAGTTCTGGCCAGAGCAATCAGGCAGGAGAAGGAAATAAAGGGTATTCAATTAGGAAAAGAGGAAGTCAAATTGTCCCTGTTTGCAGATGACATGATTGTATATCTAGAAAACCCCATTGTCTCAGCCCAAAATCTCCTTAAGCTGATTAGCAACTTCAGCAAAGTCTCAGGATACAAAATTAATGTACAAAAATCACAAGCATTCTTGTACACCAATCACAGACAAACAGAGAGCCAAATCATGAGTGAACTCCCATTCACATTTGCTTCAAAGAGAATAAAATACCTAGGAATCCAACTTACAAGGGATGCGAAGGACCTCTTCAAGGAGAACTACAAACCACTGCTCAATGAAATAAAAGAGGATACAAACAAATGGAAGAACATTCCATGCTCATGGGTTGGAAGAATCAATATCGTGAAAATGGCCATACTGCCCAAGGTAATTTATAGATTCAATGCCATCCCCATCAAGCTACCAATGACTTTCTTCACAGAATTGGAAAAAACTACTTTAAAGTTCATATGGAACCAAAAAAGAGCCCGCATCGCCAAGTCAATCCTAAGCCAAAAGAACAAAGCTGGAGGCATCACGCTACCTGACTTTAAACTATACTACAAGGCTACAGTAACCAAAACAGCATGGTACTGGTACCACAACAGAGACATAGATCAATGGAACAGAACAGAGCCCTCAGAAATGATGCCACATAGCTACAACTATCTGATCTTTGACAAACCTGACAAAAACAAGAAATGGGGAAAGGATTCCCTATTTAATAAATGGTGCTGGGAAAACTGGCTAGCCATATGTAGAAAGCTGAAACTGGATCCCTTCCTTACACCTTATACAAAAATTAATTCAAGATGGATTAAAGACTTACATGTTAGACCTAAAACCATTAAAATCCTACAAGAAAACCTAGGCAATACCATTCAGGACATAGGCGTGGGCAAGGACTTCATGTCTAAAACACCAAAAGCAATGGCAACAAAAGGCAAAATGACAAATGGGATCTCATTAAACTAAAGAGCTTCTGCACAGCAAAAGAAACTATCATCAGAGTGAACAGGCAACCTACAGAATGGGAGAAAATTTTTGCAACCTACTCATCTGACAAAGGGCTAATATCCAGAATCTACAATGAACTCAAACAAATTTACAAGAAAAAAACAACCCCATCAAAAAGTGGGCAGAGGACATGAACAGACACTTCTCAAAAGAAGACATTTATGCAGCCAAAAAACACATGAAGAAATGCTCATCATCACTGGCCATCAGAGAAATGCAAATCAAAACCACAGTGAGATACCATCTCACACCAGTTAGAATGGCCATCATTAAAAAATCAGGAAACAACAGGTGCTGGAGAGGATGTGGAGAAATAGGAACACTTTTACACTGTTGGTGGGACTGTAAACTAGTTCAACCATTGTGGAAGTCAGTGTGGCGATTCCTCAGGGATCTTGAACTAGAAATACCATTTGACCCAGCCATCCCATTACTGGGTATATACCCAAAGGACTATAAATCATGCTGCTATAAAGACACATGCAGACGTATGTTTATTGCGGCCCTATTCACAATAGCAAAGAGTTGGAACCAACCCAAATGTCCAACAACGATAGACTGGATTAAGAAAATGTGGCACATATACACCATGGAATACTATGCAGCCATAAAAAATGATGAGTTCGTGTCCTTTGTAGGGACATGGATGAAACTGGAAAACATCATTCTCAGTAAACTATCGCAAGGACAAAAAACCAAACACCGCATGTTCTCACTCATAGGTGGGAATTGAACAATGAGAACTCATGGACACAGGAAGGGGATCATCACACTCCGGGGTCTGTTGTGGGGTGGGGGGAGGGGGGAGGGACAGCATTAGGAGATGCACCTAATGCTAAATGACGAGTTAATGGGTGCAGGAAATCAACATGGCACATGGATACATATGTAACAAACCTGCACATTGTGCACATGTACCCTAAAACCCTAAAGTATAATAAAAAAAAAAAAAATTTGTGTCAGAATATAGTGATACTGCTTTTAAATTGTGTTTTTATATTGCCTTTATTTGTAGGTAAAAGAAAGGTGGCTTAATCCTTTGAAAGAGCTGGTAGAAAAAATTAATGAAAAATTCAGCAATTTTTTTAGTTCCATGCAGTGTGCTGGTGAAGTTGATCTCCACACAGAAAATGAGGTAAAATTGCATTTGAAATATGTTTCTGGCAAGTTTAATTATATGCTTAAAGTCCATATTAATTATTTATTTACTTTCGAGTTATATCTGTGAAAAGTTTTGTTTACCAAAATGTTGAAAGAAAGGAGAAAACCACCTATGGGATTCCATTAGGGTCACTTTTTTTTTTTTTTTTGGTTATGTTTGGAATTAGTGACTAATACCTTATAGCTCTTTTTATACATCTGAGTAATGGTTATTCAGTTGTATTGAATAAATACATTGTAAAGCTACCACAGCTGGAGTTAGAAGACTCTGTAAACAGGTTAGTTTGAAATATAGTATATTATCAGTGTCTTTTTTTTTTTTATAAAGAATTTAAGAATTCATAGTCAGGTGTGGTGGCTCATGCCTGTAATCTCAGCACTTTATGAGGCCAAGGCAGGCAGATAGCTTGAGCCCATGGGTTTGAGACCAGCCTGGGCAATGTGGCAAAACCACATCTCTGTAAAAATACAAAAATTAGCTGGGTGTGGTGGTATGCACCTGTGGTCCCAGCTGCTCTGGAGGCTGAAGTGCAAGGATGGCTTGAGCCTGGAAGGTGGAGGTTCCAGTGAGCCAAAATGGTGCCACTGTACTCCAGCCTGGGCAACAAAACCAGACCTTGTCTCAAAAAAAAAAAAAGAATTTAAGAATTTATGAGAATGAAAATATTGGGAAATTTGCTACTAATTTCTTGTGCTATAAGTTTATGCATTGCAATTTGGGCTAAAATTAATTTTTCTTTAAGACAGGCAAAGGTCAGGTGCTGTGGCTTATGCCTAATCCCACTTTGGGAGGCCAAGGCAGGAGGATCACTGAATTCAGGAGTTTGAGACCAGCCCGGGCAACAGAGTGAGACAGAGACTCTGTCTCAAAAAAAGAAGTAACTACTAGAAAATTGAAAATTACGTATGTGGGTTGCATTGTATCTTTCTCTTGGTCAGTACTATCTTAGACCTTAAAGCTCTATTCAGTTAATAGATAACCTTTAATTAGTAAGTTTCATGTTTTTTGTTTCGGTTTTTTGAGACAAAGTCTCGCTCTGTCACCCAGGCTGGAGTGCAATGGTGCGATCTTGGCTCACTGCAACCTCCACCTCCTGAATTCAAGCTATTCTTCTGCCTCAGACTCCAAGTAGCTGGGATTACAGATGCCTGCCACCATGCCCGACTAATTTTTGTATTTTTAGTAGAGATGGGATTTCCCCATGTTGGCCAGGCTGGTCTCAAACTCCTGACCTGAAATGATCCACACCCCTCGGCCTCCCAAATTGCTGGGATTATAGGCATGAGCCACCACACCCAGCCTAATTAGTAAGTTATGTATCTCATTTTTAAGGTAAATCTGAACCTGACATAGAAATGCCATCAATAAGAATAGTAAATAAACCTTAGAGCATCCTCAGTTTTGGCAACATTTATAAAACACTAATGTACTCATTACAACAAATATTTATTGAGCACCTATTATGTGCCAGGCTTGCTTTTTGCTGAGTATTGCGTGTATGTATGACTTAAGTTTTCAAAGTAATTCCTGCCTTGTTTTTCCCTTCTTAACCAACTGAAGAAGTTAGGGGGATTCTTGGCCCTCTGCAGTTACCATACACAGCCGCTTCTGTAGCACAAGAGAGCATGACACTTCATTGTGTTCTAATTGCTTTCACCTACAGTTGAAGAACCTAGCACTTTGGAACTAGAATAGATAGTGCCTTTCCAGGACAGAGTTCCTTGCTCAGTAATTTCTAAAAACTCTTGGGGAAGCCCACTAAACTTGGCTAGAATGGTATAGAGGAGGAAAATGTTAATTTAATCTGAATAGTTTCCTTATCTAAATAGATCCTTGAAAACCCTTAAAGCTTTTAGATAGTAACTGGTTGCTTAATATTTATTATTTTTAAAAATACATATATATTTATTGTTACATATTTAAACTAGTGTCACTAAATTTTGAGTTCTTTACTCTTACTCAGTTAATTCAATCCATTTTCAAATAATAGAATGACATTACCAGGAGAATCTCATTTTTCATCACTTTTTAAATGTTTTATAGGAAGATTATGATAAATATGGAATTCGAATTAGAGTTAAATTTCGCAGTAGTACTCAGCTGCATGAATTAACTCCTCATCATCAAAGTGGAGGTGAAAGAAGTGTTTCTACCATGTTATACTTGATGGCACTTCAGGAGCTAAATAGATGTCCATTCAGAGTAGTTGATGAAATCAATCAGGTATGGTGATTGTTCTGTTACTTGGATCTTCTTATATCCTGTAATAGGAATAAATGTAATCATTATTATTGCCATTGTTTAGGGAATGGACCCAATCAATGAACGGAGAGTGTTTGAAATGGTTGTAAATACTGCCTGTAAAGAAAATACATCTCAATACTTTTTCATAACACCAAAGGTAGGTAAAAAATAACCTAAAAGTGGTCATATACTCAGAAATCCCCTGTGGCTTAATCATACAGTTTTTGTCCCAACAGGTACATATTAGCAGGAACACTCCCAAAAAAGGAATTTAAAAGGTTAACAGTAATATTTACATTATTAAAGGGACAAGTTCCAGTGTCATGCTTTATCAGAGGAAGAAATGTAGGAGGCATATTATTATGTTCTAAAATTGAGATTTTCTCATTCCTCTTCTAGAAAAGGTACTCTTGCAGCACTAAAAGATGAGTGGGGAATACAACCCTTAAGACTCTGGCTCTTCATTTTCCCAAAAAAGCCTCTCTTGTCATATACTGCCCTTCCTCTTTATTTGCCACTAGCACTATGCTGGCCCAGGGGAAATTTAAGTATCCCAACATCTTCTACCCACAGGTTAATTCTGATAAAAACAGAATTATCTTTATAGATAATTTTTTGTAATCTAGAACGATTGCAATGGGAAATTTTCTTTTGCTAAATCTAGTGTTATAAATTACAAAGCATATATATTCAAAGATATGTTTTTAATGTAACCAGATTTTTTCCGTTTTAAGTACTCATGAAAAATTTTGGCCAGGTGCACTGGCTCACACCTGTAATCCCACTACTTTTTAAGGCCAAGGCAGGTGGATCACTTGAGCCCAGGAGTTCAAGAACAGCCTGGGCAACATGGCAAAACCCTATCACTACAAAAAAAAAGGCAAAAATTAGCTGGACGTGGCAGCATGTGCCTATAGTCCCAGCTACTTGGGAGGCTGAGGCATGAGGATTGCTTGAGCCCGGGAGGCGGAGGTTTCAGTGAGCCGAGATCACACCACTGCACTGCAGCCTGGGTGACAGAATGAGACCTTGTTCCAAAAAAAAAAAAAAAAATGTTTTTGCCCATCCTACATTCAAATTTTTATTAAATAGTGTCATCTGTCTTCTTTTTTTCAGCACATAGTCTTGTGGAATAGTCACATCTGTTAATACCCTACTGCTTGCCAAATACCTTAGCCTACAAATGTCCCTGTTACACACTTTTCAGGATACCAGGCTATCAAAGAACTTGCTTGAAAAGTGTTTATAAATAAAAAGTGAAAGTATCTACCCTAGGAAAATTATGGAGGACATACTCTTTTCCAAGGTCTGCCAAGGAAGTTGAATTATCCCAGTTATCCTGTGAATCTAGAGGGCTCGATTATTCCTTATTTTGATTGTTCCTTAGGCCAGGCTACAGGTATGCTAATTTAGGTAAGAATTACAGTCTGGCAAGGTTTATATAGAGGTGTTTAAGAGCTTCTTAAGAGTCTTATTGGCTGGGCGTAGTGGCTCACACCTGTGATCTCAGCACTTTGGGAGGCCAAGGCGGGCGGATCACCTGAGGTCAGGAGTTCGAGACCAGCCTGGCCAACATGGTGAAACCCCGTCTCTACTAAAAATACAAAAAATTAGCTGGGCCTGGTGGTGCATGCCTGTAAACCCAGCTATTCTGGAGGCTGGCTGAGGCACGAGAATCTCTTGAATCTGGGTGGTGGAGGTTGCACCGAGCTGAGATCACACCTCTGTACTCCGGCCTGGGCAACAGAGTGGAAAAAAGAGTTTTATTAATATTGCAAATAAAATCATACATTTGACTGTACACATGTAAGGTTGGAAAACCATACTTCTCAGTATATAGCTTATATGACAATTTGTTTTAATACTTACAGCTCCTGCAAAATCTTCCTTATTCTGAAAAGATGACAGTTTTGTTTGTCTACAATGGCCCTCATATGCTGGAACCAAACAGATGGAATTTAAAGGCTTTCCTAAGGCGGCGGCGCCGTATTACATTCACTCAACCTTCTTAATAAAAGTAAAGAGGCGAACTTGGGAATTTTTTTTGTTAAATTCTGTTTATAAGTATGGCTCAACTGAATAAAAGTTAGGAGATTCATTAAAACAAAAAGCAGTGATTTTTGGAAACCTGCTTTTAAATACAAATAGGTTGATAATGGAAACCATAATGACCTTTCCAAAATATCATCTGATAGTAAAAGTTAAGTCTTCTTCAGTCTTGGTTGAACTTGAGTCCTTGGCACTCTGACCATGAGTCATTGAGTTCTCATGTTAAAAGGTACTTAATATTACAAATCAAAGGTACAGTGGAAGAGGGGTTAATCACAAGAAGTTACTTATATGGTAGCCCTGAGCTTTAATTGAAGAGTAACTTTAATTACTTTTAGAGCCTAAAGGTGACTCTAGAGCCTAAGTCCTAGTTTCTCCCAGTGTTATATTTAATTTTTAAAAATTGACATGAAAATGTCTAATGTATAGTAATAATTTATGACAGATCTATTCATTTCTTCCTCTTAAAAAAGATTACCTTATCTCCAGTAGGAAATGGAATTTTATGGGCCTTTAAAAGAAAGTTTTATGAAACTTGATGCTGTAATTTTATTGGTATTTCAAGGGAAAAAAGCACTGGGGTTCAAAAATGGTAGCAGAACTGCTTTGAAATGCTACAAGGTGGCCACTAGATGATGCAAAATACAAATAAAAGATTGAGAATAAAATTAGGTGACAAGCGTTTTTAAAGAATAACCTTGTAAAGTGTGGGGGCAGGGGTTGCTTTTTTTTATTTTATTTAAAGTCAATTGTATTTTACATCTTACATTTCTAAAAGCATTTTTATAATTATTTTTAGTAAGATTTTTCTTAAAATTTCATATACTGGTTTCTACAATTTATATTTGAAATTTCTCAGTGTTATGTAAAGAGTGACGGAAAAGCATTGATTTCTTTAAAACCATAATGTTTTTAGAACTTAAGCCTATAGGGCCTGTCTTACAATGTTGATGTACCCATTATCTTAGAAAATCTAAAACTGTTTTCTTACACCGCAAAAGAATTAAATGGGAAAATCATTTATTTATCTCTAAGTTATACTAATTAGTAGAGCCAAACAAATTCTCTTCTTTTAAAAAATAAATCTTATAGGAAAATAGACAGTCCAAAGTCATGTCTTTGAACAGTGGATTGGATCTGTGCCAGTAATGACAAAATTATTTTTTTGACTTACTTGCCTGAATAAATTGAAGAATTGCTTTCAGTTTGGGTTTTGTATATTCTTACGTAGCCATTGAAATTTATATTCTTATTAGGTCAAAAAATAATGAACCATAAGTTTATGTCCTCTCACTTAGACATTTTCTCTTTAAAAAGGTGTTTTCTTCTTTATAAAAATTTTAAAGGAGCCTTCCCTTCTTAAACTAACTCCAATGCATGAAGTATGAAAATATTTTAAAATGACATTTTTACTAGTATGAGCAAGTCATGTAAACATTGAAGAACTTGGTAACATATTAGTAAATGGATATTACCAAATGTTTTCATTGTTAATTACCTTGCTTTCCACCAAAATATCTTTACTAAAATGTGCTTGGTGTAGTTTGTTTATTGTCTAAATTAGTACCAGTCATCTTATTTCTCTGCAAAATGAGTATCGATGTGAAAAGAAACGTGAAGATTAAGCATGTTTGAAAATAAAATGGTCAATTACATTTCAATTTACATAGGCCAACAACTGTTCCATACTTTGTTTGTAAACATTTAATTTCTCTAATGGACAAAATTAATATTTGGCTTTACATTGAATTTTGAGCTGTGAAGAATAAATTATGTATCATTTTAGCATATTAAATAGTAGTAAGTCTAGCACATAGGCTCAGCCACTTAAAACTTTATTTTCTGCAAAAGTTTTTTTGTTTGTTTGTTTGTTTGAGATGGAGTCTCACTCTGTTGCCCAGGCTGGAGTGCAGTGGTGTGATCTCGGCTCACTGCAATCTCCGCCTCCCAGGTTCAAGCGATTCTCCTGCCTCAGCCTCCCGAGTGACTGGGACAACAGGCGCGTGCCACCACACCCGGCTAATTTTTTATACTTTTAGTAGAGATGGGGTTTCAGCATATTGGCCAGGCTGGTCTCGAACTCCTGCCCTCATGATCCACCCACCTCGGCCTCCCAGAGTGCTGGGATTATAGGCGTGAGCCACTGCACCTGGTCAAAAGTTGATTTTTAATTACATAAAAATCGTAAAAACTTCTAGTAAAAACTTGATTTGGTGAATACAGTTATATTTAAAAACCTTAAGGTGACAAGCATTTTCTATGCCTAAATCTTCATTGGTTTGCCTGGGAAGAGTCTCTGTTAAAAGGTTTTCCATATTTCAAAGTAAAAGGAAAGATTTTTTGCTTTCTAATTGTCTTTTGGACACATGCCTATTTTCTTTGGAGTATAAACCTTTAGATGTGAAAAATGTAATTTCATTCTGCTGTTGTGTGTGCTCGTGTGTGTGTAATTGAAAAAAACTTTGTGGGAAATCCTACTTCGTTGATAATAAATCAATATTTTCATATTCTTTTGGTGTATGTTATTTTAAGTGAGAACTATTTTTTATACTCTGAACCTTATTAAGAGTCATTTTGGCTTTCAGATTTACTAAAAACCAGTCTGTCGAGTACCCACATTTACAAAATAGTGTTCAGCAGTCTATTAGTGTTCAAAAGTGTAGAAAATTTAGTCCCTTGTCTGCCTGCAGTGAAATCACAGTCTAATAGAAGCAATAAACACTCATGAAAAAATGGTTTAGGCTGGGCACGGTGACTCACGCCTGTAATCCCAGCATTTTGGGAGGCCGAGGCAGGTGGATCACAAGGTCAGGAGATGGAGACCATCCTGGCTAACACGGTGAAACTCCATCTCTACTAAAAAAATACAAAAAATTAGCCGGGCATGGTGGCAGGCGCCTGTAATCCCAGCTACTTGGGAGGCTGAGGCAGGAGAATGGCATGAACCTGGGGGACAGAGCTTGCAGTGAGCTGAGATCCCGCCACTGCAGTCCAGCCTGGGAGACAGAGAAAGACTCGGTCTCAAAACAAAAAGGTTTAAACCATTTAAAGAACCCAAGTTACAAGGCCGAGTATTCATCAGAGAGGCTGCAACATAGGTTAACTGTTTTTAGGTTTAAACACTAAGTTTGCTAACATGCCCAATAGCCAATTTTCACTTATTACTCCTTACATTAAGCTACTATATAAATTTTTTTAAATATATTTTTGAGTCAGGCAGACTTACAAGTTACTTGATAGTCTCATCATTGGTGAAATGAGAATCATACCTAATTCACAGAGTTGAGAGGAGCAAATGAGATCGGGGCCTATTGGGACACATAACGTTATAGTGAGTACATTATTAATGTTTATGTATCTTCTCATATTTTAAATCTTGAAAAATGTACTGTGAATTTTATACACCCAGGTCTGAGAATTCTAAATAAAGTGAAAGTAGAAATTAACTATTTTGTAGTCTATTGATAAATAGTTCAAAGGATGCCAATACCTGCAGACTGAGCATTGGGGAGTGCTGATAGTTATTTTTATAGATCTTGTTACCTTGTTAAATTCAAATATAAGTTAGATGAGCTTCTTTAAAGATATTCTATCTGATTTTATATTGATACATAATTTGGAAAATTTATAATTAATAGAATTTGCACATTTGGGAGATATGACTGTTGACAATTTGGGCTTTTTATTTCCACCAAAAAAGTTAGGTATCGGGGATTCTATTTATTTTTTAATGTTGAATTATAACTGTTTATTGCTGCAAAATAAATGACTGGTGATTGGCTGGAAGATTTAGATATTTTCAAAAAAAGCCAGCTTTGTATAATCCCAAAGAGAGAGAGCAGGGCTCCTCTGGTTAGCTTCATTCTAAGCTGTGCTAAGAGGACTTGGTGAAGCTGAGGGCAACCTAAAAACAGCTCTAGCCCTGGCCCTGGCCCTGCCTTTATCAGAGAGGCTGCAACGTAGGTTAGTTATTTTTAGGTAGGTCAGAAACACCTGAAAGATGTTCTCCTTCCACAAATAGTACCGTACCTGTCTGACCATGCTTTTGTTAGTAAACTTTAATTTCCTTTTGCCTGAGGAGAATGTTACACGCTCTTGGCATTCAGCGTCATGCGTTTAGAGTGAAGGTTGAGGGGAAAGGGTGCCAAGAGGGTCACTTGACCATTTCTGCCAAATTTAAGGAGTGGGTTAATGAATTCCAGTGAAGGAAAGATTTGGGAGAAGCTGCCCAATGAATGTTATGATAGAATGGTAAATTTTACATTCCTTTCATATTACTTAGAATTTATTCTAAAAAAGAGATGAGGTGTTAGTATATTGCCTAGGCTTGTCTCAAACCAGCCTCAAACAATCCTCTCTCAGCCTCCCAAAGTGCCGGGATTGCAGGTGTGAGGCACTGCACCCAGCCTAGAATTTTAGTCCCAGTGATCTCTGACAGTGTGAAATTCTGTACTATCAGAGATGAGTTATTAGATTTAGGAGGGACCTTCTGAGTGATTTAGGCCATCCCCTTCTTTTCAGTCAGAAATCATGGAAAGAAGTTATTTGATAAGTTTTTTGTTTGTTTGAGACAGAGTCTTGCTCTTGTTGCCCGGGCTGGAGTGCAATGGTGCAAACTCGGTTCACTGCAACCTCCTCCTGGGTTCAAGCGATTCTCCTACCTCAGCCTCCCAAGTAGCTGGGATTACAGGTGCGCACCACCACGCCCAGCTAATTTTTTGTATTTTTAGTAGAGATGGGGTTTCACTATGTTTGCCAGGCTGGTCTTGAACTCCTGACCTCAGGTGATCCGCCCCCCTCGGCCTCCCAAAGTGCCGGGATTACAGGCGTGAGCCACCACCCGGCCCCTAAAGGAGATTTTTTTTTTTTTCTTTGTAAGTATTTAAGTCTACATTGTCATATATAACAACTTTGTACTGTTGATGGAGAAACAGGGACTTAATGTTGAGTCTTTCAAGTTCTTTTTTTATTCTTTTTCTTTAAGACTGTTTATTGCTTTGGTTACCCAGGCTAGCCTCAAACTCCTGGCCTCAAGCTATCCTCCTGCCTCAGCCTCCCAAAGTGCTGAGATTACAGGCCTGAGTCACCACGCCCAGGCTCAAGTTCTTACTGTTGGTAAATGACAGAGGTGAGACTGAATAACCAGGTCCAATGCATTTTTTTTTTCTTAGAAAATACCATCATGCCTTGCTATCAAATATCAAACTACCTTGGCTTTTTGAGTTGTTGGAGTTATTACATAAGCAGTCCCTACTTTTGTAATTAACTTCCTTGTGGGTAAGATACTGCTTCTCCAGTATGCCCCCAAATTAGGGTACAGATTTCTTCTACTGTAACAAAGACCAAAATATAATGTATACAAGATAGAAGTTTATTATTAACAGAACATAAGCATGCTGGGGCTGATAGGCCGACTCCTCTCTCAACTTCTGTTGGTTGCTCTGCTCTCCTCAGGAACCTGTGTGTTCCCTCTCATAGTCCAAGATGGCTGCTTTAGTTCTTGCCAGCATATCTGTATCCAAACCATCTAAAGGAATAAAGAGCTGGCACTGTAGCTTATGCCTGTAATCCCAGCTATTCTGGAGGCTGAGGTAGGAGGATCACGAGGCCAGGAGTTCAAGACCAGCCTGAGCAAGATGGCAAGACCCTGTCTCTTAAAAAAAAAAAAAAAAAAAAGGACAAAGGGAGACCGTGATCACTTCTTTTAAGAGCATGATCTGCAAGAGGCACACATTACTTTAGCTCATGTCCAGAACTTAGCTACATAGCCTGAGCTAGCTGCAAGATAGAGCCATCAATTGATAGAGCCCGTTGGCATTGTGCAGCAAAAGTCTTCAAAGCCCTAGAAGGAGGCAGCCAGGTCACCCCTGGAGGACTGCCTGATACAGAGCACAAAGTCTGCAAAGGAGGGGGAGGGGCACTGAGTCATGGGGCCCAGGGCAAGTTACCCACTTGAGAAACAGTCCAAATTTATCTGGACTACTCACACTGGCCATATTAAAAAAAAGAGAAATGCGCATTGTTGTTAAGCCACTTTCTTATTTGTTCTCTGTTACAGTAGTGCAGAAACATTGTAATAAATATGCTCCCATATATCGGATATTACCAACCTTTTTCATTTTCATACTCTGATAAAAATGGTACTTTATTTTTGCTTAATTTAAACTTTTTATTAGTAAGGTTGAGCCTGTATTTATGTTTCTTGATCATTTGTGTTTCTTCTCTGAATTGCCTATTAATGTCCTGTGCCCACTGTTTTCTACTAGGGACTTTTTCAGGTTAAGTTTTAAGAGATATATATGATATCCCCTATAAGGTGACATTGTACAACACGCAATGAAGGAGGTAGCTGTGTGTCTGCAGTTGGTTCCTGCCGGTGGGTTCATGGTCTCGCTGACTTCAAGAATGAAGCCGTGGACCTTCGCGATGAGTGTTACAGCTATTAAAGGTGAGTGTTACAGCTCTTAAAGATGGCACAGATCTAACGCGCGAGCATCAGCAAGGTTTATTGTGAAGAGCGAAAGAACAAAGCTTCCACAGCGTGGAAGGGGACCCGACTGGGTTGCAGCTGCTGGCTGAAGTGGTCACCTTTTATTCCCTTATTTGTCCCCGCCCATGTCCTGTTTCTGTCCTATCAGAATGACCTTTTTTCAATCCTCTCCACCATTGGCTACTTTTAGAATCCTGCTGACTGGTGCATTTTACAGACCGCTGATGGATGCGTTTTACAGTGCTGATTGGCACATTTTGTAGAGCGCTGATTGGTGCGTTTTACAAACCTCTTGTAAGACTGGAAAATTGCTGATTGGTGTGTTTTACAATCCTCTTGTAAGACAGGAAAGTTCCCCAAGTCCTCACTCAAACCAGGAAGCCCAGCTGGCCTCACCTCTCAGCTGTCTGCCCTCCATATCTTTGATGAGGGAGATCCAGTTGGCCCTCTGTATCTATGGGTTCTGCAACTGGGGATTCAACCAACCACAGATTATTAGTTGTTCACTGATTTATTTTACTGAATTGATAGTGTACACTGGAGCATACCATAAAAAAACTAACTCATATGAGCTCATTTCTAGTAGTCCATTCATGAAATCCTATAAGTACCATCATACTTGATGGTGAAAATTTGAAAATTTTTTTCTTAGGAACAAGACAAAGATGTTCACTTCTTTTTTTTTTTTTTTTTTTTTTTTTTTTGAGACAGAGTCTTGCTCTATCACCCAGGCTGGAGTGCAGTGGCATGATCTCGGCTCACTGTAAACTCCGCCTCCTGGGTTCATGCCATTCTCCTGCCTCAGCCTCCTGAATAGCTGGGACTACAGGCACCCACCACTGCACCCAGCTGATTTTTTGTACTTTTAATAGAGATGGGGTTTCACCATGTTAGCCAGGATGGTCTCAATCTCCTGACCTCGTGATCCACTCGCCTCAGCCTCCTAAAGTGCTGGGATTACAGGCATGAGCCACTGCGCCCTGCCAAGGTGCTCACTTTCAATGATGAAGATTCTAGGCAGTGTGACAGGCAAGGGGAAAAAAAAAATCCATTTCAGGAAAAGAAGGGACAAAGCCATCTTTTTTTTTTTAAAATGACATGAGAGAAATTTAAAAAGACCTAAGTAAATATGAGTTAGTTTCAGGGGTTTTTTTTTTTAATGGTATGCTCTAGTATACATCATCAACTCAATAAAATAAGGTAGTAAAAAACTAATAACAACTCATGTAGAAAAACTGGTGAAACCTATGAAAACCCTACTAGAACCAATAAGTGAGTTGACTGACTTTGTGGGATACAAGGTCAATATACAAAAATTAACTGTATGTCTATAGACTAGCAATAAACAATCAGAAATTGAAAATAAAAAACAATATTATTTGCAATGGCATAAAAAACATGAAATTATTAGGAACAAACCTAACAAAAGATAGGAAAAACTTATACACCAAAACCTACAAAACATTGAGAGAAATTAAAGACCTAAGTAAATGGAGAGAGACACCTTGCTCATAAATCAGAAACTCAATGCTGTTAAGATATCAATTCTCTCAAAATGATCTCTAGATTCAACGCAATCCAATCAAAATCCTAGCATGCATTGTTATAGAAATCAACAAGCTGATTCCAAAATTGATACGGAAATTCAAAAGTCCTAGAGTATTCAAAACAACTTTGAAAAAGAATCAACGTTGGAGGACTAACACTATCAGATTTCAAGAATTATTAGTAAAAACTCAAGTAATCAATATACCAAGGATATTGGAATAAAAATAGATAAATTAATAGAACAGAACCAACAGTCCAGGCCAGGCACGGTGGCTCATGCCTGTAATACCAGTACTATGGGAGGCCAAGGCAAGTGAATCACTTCAGCCCAGCAGTTTTGAGATCAGCCTGGGCAATATGGAAAAACCCTGTCTCTACCAAAAACTATAAGAATTAGCCAGGCATGGTGGCACATGCCTGTGGTCCCAGCTACTTGTGAGACTGAGGAAGTAGGATTGCTCGAGCCTGGGAGGAGGAGGCAGTGAGCGGAGGTTGCAGTGAGCCAAGATCATGCCATTACACTCCAGCCTGGACAACCAATCGAGACACTGTCTAAAAAAAAAAAAAAAAAAGAGTCCAGAAACAGATACACACACCTGTGAAGAACTAATTTTCAAAAAAACTGCCAAAACAATTTAGTGGAGAAATGACAGTCTTTTCATCTGGAACAACTGGATATCCATATGTAAAAAAAAGAGCTTCAATCCAAATTTTGCAACATGTGTAAACTAACTCAAGCCAGGCATGGTGACAGGTGCCTATATTCCCAGCTACTTGGGAGTCTGAGGTAGGAGGATGGCTTGAGCTCAGGAGTTTGAAGCTATCTTGTGTTATGATCATGCCTGTGAATAGCCATTGCACTCCAGCCTGGACAACATAGTAAGATCCCATCTCTAAGCAATAATAATAATTCAGATCATAGACCTAAATGTAGAAACCAAACTATAAAACTCCTAGAAGGAAACAGGGGAAAGTTTTTGTGACCTTGGCTTTGCAAAGATTTCTTAGATATGATGTCAAAAGCACAATTCATAAAATAGATTGTTCAATTGTATTTCATCAAAATTAAGTAAACTTCTGCTCATTGAAAGACACTATTAAGAATAAAAAAAAAAAAAGAGCTACCGACTGGTAGAAAATAGTTTCAGAGCATGTATCTGTATCCAGAATATATAAAGTACTCTCAAAACTCAATAATTTAGAAAATAACACAATTTTTAAGTGAGCAAAAATTTTCAACAGAAAATTCACCAAAGAAGATACGCAGATGACAAATAAACACAATAAGAAGTACTCAACATCATTAGTCATTAGAAAAATGCAAATTTAAACCATAATGCAATATTACTACACACTCCCTAAAATGTCTAAGCTGTAAAAGATTAATAGTGCCAAGTGTTGATAAGGATGTGAAGGAACTGGAACTCTCATACAAGGTTGGTAGGAATGTAAAATGATACATACAACCATTTTGGAAAACAATTTGCCAGTTCCTTAAAAAGTTAAATATACACCCATCATAGGATACAGCTTTTCTATTCCTAGGTATTTACTCAAGAGAATTGAATGCATAATTCTGTGCCAAGATTTTTACATGGATGTTCATAAGAAGCTTTATTTGTTAACTCCTAAATGAAAACAACCCAAATATCTGTTAATAGATGATGAGATAAGCAAGCTATCGTAAATTCATGCAATGGAATATTGCATGGATAATCTCAAATAATTATGCTCAGTAAGAGAAGTCAGACCCTTCCACCCCCCAAAACAGAATATGCTGTTTCATTTCATATATCTACAATTCTAGGAAATGCATACTAATTTATAGTGACAAAAACTAGATCAGTGATCACTTTGGTATGTGGCAGACGGATTAAGAAGAAATGCGGGGGAGCAGAGCTATTTTATTTTATTATATTTATTTATTTATTTTTATTATTTATTTATTTTTGAGACAGAGTCTTGCTCTCTCGCCCAGGCTGGAGTGCAGTGGCACCATCTCAGCTCACTGCAACCTCTGCCTCCCAGGCTCAAGTAATTCTCCTGCCTCAGCCTCCCAAGTAACTAGGATTACAGGCACCTGCCACCACCCCCAGCTAATTCTGTATTTTTAGTAGAGACAGGGTTTCATGTTCAGAAAGGCCTGTGCTGGGCCCTGTGTGACTGCATGGTTGCACAGCCATGATGACAATCATAAATCTTCATTATGGTTCTTGGCATTAAAGAGGAAAGTTTGGAGTAGCGTATTATACGGAATATCTTTTGTTGATACTATTTCCTGGGAGTCATCATAAGGCTCTTTTAATATAGAGTAAGCAAAAACCCAGACCCAAAAATCCTCTAGAAAATATCTTGCCTTTAAAATTCTAAATGACTCATTTGTCATCATTGTAGAGGGAGGAGAACAATTTTCTCAGCTGATCATAACCCATAGTTGTTGTGAGGTTAGAGCCAAAGTCTAGTCTTACAAATCATTCCTCTCTGACTATATAAACCAGGGAAGAAGAATGCTGAGATTAACAAATTAATTACCATGTGTCTCCTGATGGAGATCAGAAAGTTCATTCTGTTTCTTTTTGTCTTTCTTATCAGAATGTGGAAATATAAATCTACTCTGTATAAGGTTGGATTCAGTTTACAAAAATAAGCCTGAAGCCTTTGAACTCAGGGGGCCCAGGTGGAGAGATTCTGTTCGTTATCTGCCCTCCTGCCTCCAGCCTGTGCCATAGACTCCAAATGGATAACAGCTCTGTATAGAGAGGTTGTATTACCATGGAGTACAATATCTGTCAGATTTGGATAGAGGTGAACACAGTGGAGGAGAATAAAGAGAGAGCTGAGTTCTGTCTCAGTGAGCATGGCAAAAGGCTGATGAACCTGTCAGAGGGCAGAAGTGGACCCCAAAGGCTTGTTCCCACGGACTTTGCTGGTTGACTGTTCTTTGCATTAATCTGGAATCATGGCGCACCGTTCCTCTTTTCATGTTGTGATATTCTCTTCACATTCTCTTCCTTGCTCCTCAATGCCAAATGTGTGACTTTTCAGAAACAAAATATTGAGGAATTTAAAGTGAGAATACCGTAGCAACCTGTGAGATGCATGGAAAATCATAAACTGTTGAAAAACTGGGATTGGGATTGGTTGCTGGAGGCATAAATTTTGTGTGTACATCCAAAGAATATGCCATGCTCTGAGACTTAGAATATAGTCATGTTGTGTGAATTTATGAATTATATTGAGTAGAAAATATATATATAGTCATTTGACATTAAGAGACAATGAATACATAAGTGTTGACCGGACTGGCCAACATAGTGAAACCCATCTCTACTAAAAATACAATAATTAGACAGGCATGGTGGCACATGCCTGTAATCCCAGCTACTCAGGAGGCTAAGGCAGGAAAATCATTTGAACCCTGAAGGCAGGGGTTGCAGTGAGCCGAGATGGTGCCGTTGCACTCCAGCCTGGGCGACAGAGTGAGACTCCCGTCTCAAAAAAAAAAAAAAGGAAAAAGAGAAAAAAAAGGAAGGAAGGAAGGAAGGGAAAAACAAAGGAAGACAGAGAGAAAGAGAGAAAATGGAAGTGTTGATAAATAGACAAAGTAGCATCTCTGACTGAAAAAAATTAAGTAACTTAGAGAACAAAGTGGCTGCTTAAAAAAAAAAATTTTTTTTTTTAACTTGTGGTTTGGGTGCTGTGGCTCATGCCTGTAATCCCAGAGCTTTGGGAGGCTGAGGCAGGAGAGTCACTTGAGCACAGTAGTTCAAGACCAGCCTGGGCAACGTAGTGAGATCCCGTGTCTACAGAAAAAAAAAAATTAGCCAGGCATGGTGGCACACACCTGTAGTGCCAGCTATCAGGATGCTGAGGTGGGAAGATCTTGAGCTCAGGAGGCTGAGGCTGCAGTGAGCTGTGATTGTGCCACTGCACTCCAGCCTGGGTGGCAGAGCAAGAAAAGAAAAATGGAAATCTGTAAAAGTGAACAGATGTTATCAATATGTGAATTAATAGTAGGAAATGTTGACTGTTTTTTCTTACCAGTTGGCTCTTAGGCAATCTACTTGAAAACAGATTAAAATTTTAAACAATGAAAATGTTGTGGTCGGGCGTGGGGGCTCACGCCTGTAATCCCAGCACTTTGGGAGGCCGAGGCGGGCAGATCACTTAAGGTCAGGAGTTCGAGACCAGCCTGGCCAACATGGTGAAACCCCATCTCTACTAAAAATACAAAAATAAATAAATATATATATATATATATATATATATATATATATATATATATATTAGCCGGGCGTGGTGGCAGGCACTTGTAGTCCCAGCTCAGGAGGCTGAGGCAGGAGAATTGCTTGAGCCTGGGCGGCAGAGGTTGCAGTGAGCTGAGATCGTGACACTGCACTCCAGCCTGGGTGACAGAGCGAGACTATGTCAGAAGGAAGGGAAGGGGAGGGGAGGGGACGGGAGGGGAGGGGAGGGGAGGGAAGGGAGGAGGGAGGAAGGGAGGGAGGGAGGAAAATTTAGCTTAATTAGCAGAATAGGTATAAATAATTTAAAACAATTCCGTTCTATTAAAAGGAACAAAATAGTCTGGGGGGAGAAATCCAAGGTTCATTAAAATTGCTAAGTCCCCCACCCCACATTATATTCTAGAAAAATGGTCAAAAATGACTATTGGTCAATGAAACTACAATTTTTGTTTGACTTACCATAGATAAATTAGATACCACAGCCTAAAAAAATGTGATATCTGGCAGGGCACAGTGGCTCATGCCTATAATCCCAGCAGTTTCGAATGCCCAGATGGAGGATTGCTTGAGGCCAGGAATTTGAGACCAGTCTGGGCAACATAACAAGACCCCTTTTCTACAGAAAGAATACAAAATCAGCTGGGCATGGTGGCTCATACCTGTAGTCCTAGTTACTAGGGAGGCTGAAGCAGGAGAGTTGCTTGAACCTAGGCGTTTGAGGCTGCAGTGAGATATGATTGCGCTACTTCACTCTAGCCTAGCCAACAGAGCCAAACCTTGTCTCCAAAAATAAATAAATAACTAAAAAGAAAAAAATTGATTTTTTTAAAATGTGAAATCAGAGATTTGAAATAATCGTTTGGTTTGTTATTTTGACAAACACTTTTCCACCAACTTTGTGGTAGAAATTTATACCAAATTTGTGACAGGATTTGTGCTTGAAAGTTACTGAAGTCTAACACACTAGCTTAAGCAGAAAAAGGACATGTACTTAAAAACATAACTGGGCTGGGCACGGTGGCTCACACCTGTAATCCCAGCACTTTGGGAGGCTAAAGCAGACAGATCACCTGAGGTCAGGAGTTCGAACCCAGCATGGCCAACCTGGTGAAACCCCGTCTTTACTAAAAATACAAAAATTAGCTGGGTGTGGTGGTGTGCACCTGTAATACCAGCTATTTGGGAAGCTGAGGCTGGAGAATTGCTTGAACCCAGGAGGCAGAGGCTGCAGTGAGCTGAGATTGCACCATTGCACTCCAGCCTGGGTGACAGAATGAGACTCCATCACTCAAAAAATAATAATAAATAAAACAAAAACATAACTGGGATGTCCAGGGATGACAGTGGGCTCTGGGAACAGCTGTATTCAAGACTTCAAATACTGCCTTCCAGGCTCACACTGGTTCCACGTGTCAGTTCTCCTCCTCTCTGTATGTTGCCCTTTTTTTCTCCTGTGCACACAGTTTTCTGTGCCAAAAGATGGCCATTTGCAGTTCCAGACTTATATAGTACAACTCAGCAAATGTAGCAGACAAAAACATTCTCTTTCCCAACATCGATGGGCCAGTCTGAGTGTCTGGGGGGAGACAGCATATGGAGTCCTTAGAGAGAGAGGAGTAGCCACAGTACACTGAGATCAGCAACACAGTCAAGAAACTGGGCCGGGTGCAGTGGCTCACACCTGGAATCCCAGAACTTTGGGAGGCTAAAGTGAGAGGATCACTTGAGCCCAGGAGTTTGAGACCAGCCTGGACAATAGAGTGACACCTTGTCTCTACAAAAAATTTTACAAATAACCATGCCTGGTGGCGCACACTTGTAGTCCCACTTGGGAGGCTGAGGTAGGATTGCTTGAGCCCGAGAGGTCGAAGCTACAGTGAGCCATGCTCAGCGCCACTGCTCTCCTTTATTTTCCTTGTTTTCTTTCTTTCTCTCTCTATGCAATTCTTTATTTTCCTTGACATTTTGGACACACTTGGGAGGCCTGCCCTGCTGTCCCCAGAAAACTCCTTACTTAAGGAGCAAACATTGCTGTCTCCTCAGTGTATGTGTGTGGCATCATCTTGACACCTGAACCAAATTTTGGGTGGAGGGTCTATCCTGCTCCCGCAGAGTGTCTGCAACCCCTAGCATGGAAGGAGTCCTGGTCTCTCTCCTTCATGGGCTGCCATATGAGTGCTGCCTCCAACTCCAACACATGGCCTCCAGCCTGGGCAACAGTGCAAGTCCCTGTCTCAAAAGATAAAAAGAAACCAAGAGCCTAGAGGAAAAGACAAGAGTAAACAGATTGCTTTAATTTTATAATGTTGTGTGCAACGGGAGCCCAGAAGAGTAAGTGGCTGAATTTTTGTTCTAAAATAATTTTTTTTTTTTTTGAGACGGAGTTTCACTCCTGTTGCCCAGGCTGGAGTGCAATGACACGATCTCGGCTTACTGCAACCTCTGCTTCACAGGTTCAAGTGATTCTCCTGCCTCAGCCTCCCGAGTAGCTGGGATTTCAGGCATGCACCACCACGCCCAGCTAATTTTGTATTTTTAGTAGAAATGAGGTTTCTCCATGTTGATCAGGCTGGTCTCGAACTCCTGACCTCAGGCGATCTGCCCGCCTCGGCCTCCCAAAGTGCTGGGATTACAGGCATGAGCCATCGCACCCGGCCTTTTTTTCTTTTTTTTTTTTGAGATGGAGTTTCGCTCTTGTCACCCAGGCTGGAGTGCAATGGTGAAATCTCAGGTCACTGCAACCTCTACTTCCTGGGTTCAAGCTATTCTCCAGCCTCAGCCTCCCAAGTAACTGGGATTACAGGCTCCTGTCACCATGCCTGGCTAATTTTTGTTTGCATTTTTAGTAGAGACAGCATTTCACCATGTTGGCCAGGCTGGTCTTGAACTCCTGACCTCAGGTGATCCACCTGCCTCGGCCTCCCAAAGTGCTAGTATTACAGGTGTGAGCCACGGAACCCGGCCCTTTGTTCTAAAAATTAATAGATTTAGTCATTCCACAGTGTATCCATATTTCAAAACATCATGCTGTATACACCATTAATATGTACATTTTATTTGCCAAAGATAAATAATAATTAGCAAAAAAAAAAAAAAACAGTTTCAGTCTGCCATGGTTAATATCAGTGATTCATCATCTGAGTAAATGCATATAATCCTTTGAACTTTATACTTCATTTCTCTGAAGTATAATAGTTTCTCGTGAAAAGCTCTACAACTTACTGTCTCCTACTTCCGCCTTACTCTATCTTGTTATCCTTAGAAGATGAAAGACTCATCCTAACTTTTTACAATGAGCAACATTGTCTACTTAGTATGGTTCCCCAAAAATGCATTGGGTTTATTTTTTCCTTGGGTTCATGTATGCATTATCATCATTAAGATTGCAAATTGTTTTTGCTCTCTCTGCAGGATCTAAAAAAAATTTTTTTTGCAAATTGCATTGGAGTGGGGTCAGAGTGAAGGAAAGCAAAAGCACTAGGAAAGTTAACTAAATGCCAATTTCAAAAGTAAACTTTAGGCAGTCTCATTCAAAAATGCCTTTTGGAGTATATATAAAAATCTCAGATGTTCAAATTGGAGAACACTTAAAAAGCAAGTATTCAAATGTTGAGACATTCCATCATAGGATTCTGAATTGAAGCAAATACAAACGATATATTTTGATAATAAAAATAAACACAAATGAAACATGCATAAAAGTTGGTTTGTTCAGGTAAATTCCTTGGAGGCCAATTGGCATTTCAATGGGTGGTGATAACAGAAAACGATTTTTTAGTACGCCCAAAGCTGATTGCCTTAACACCAACGTAGAAACACAGAAGGTGATTGCAAGCTTTTAAAAAGTTACTTTGATTTCTATAGAAAAAGAAAACATATTTTTAGCCATTATCTAATGCACTTAGGAACAACAAATTGCACATCAGTGTGGATCTCAACTCAGAAAGACGGAGAAACGAGTCATTTAACATGCACTTATCCGTGGCTCCCCTAAATATGTGGAGGGTAGTTGGAATCTTGGACAGCATAAAACACAATATAATGAAATTACTAAATATATCCTAGGAAACAAAACAAAACAAAAAAGCTTGAAGAAACTACAAACAATTTAGCACTTCCTCTATGGGAAGATCCCTATTTTAGAACGCTTCTGATTTGTCAAATTGATTTAAATATGCAAAACAGTGAAGAGTGGCCTAGACAGGGGTATAAAATCCCTAGGAGCCGTTAAGAAAGAAGACTCCTCCAAGAAGAGGCTCCAAAACTGGAGGGGCTGCAGTGAGTTAGGAAGAGCTGGAATCCGGCTGCTTTAGGAAAACGGAAATTCTGCAACATTGGATAGATGACAGCTAGCAACAATGCAAAGATACAAGACTGTAAGGCTTTTCCTAGGATGAACAGAAAGGAAACTTGCTCTAACAGTGGGTAAATATGGCTGTTTAGAGCTGGCATCAGAAGAAAACCTGCATATCTGAGTCTCCAAGGAGTGTGGTTTTTCTGCCTGAGACAGCCTGAAAATGACATAAAGGTTTCGCTCAAAATAAGCCAATCAAGTTGGGTTTGGTGGTGATTATCAGCACTCAAAACACAGTAGAGAGGTACCACTTGTACTTCAGTGGCTCCAGCCCCTTATGTCCTCTTCTCATGTGTACTGCTTTGTTTAGAGTTAGTTGGGTTTAATAAAGACTTTTTTACTGGCCGGGCGTGGTGGCTCACGCCTGTAATCAGGCACTTTGGGAAGCCGAGGCCGGCAGATCACTTGAGGTAAGCAGTTGGAGACCAGCCTGGACAACATGGTGAAACCCTGTCTCTACTAAATATATCAAAAAAAAAAAAAAAAAATTAGCTGGGCGTGGTGGCATATGTCTGTAATCCCAGATACTCAGGAGGCGGAGGCCCGAGAATCACTTGACCCCGGGAGGCGGAGGTTGCAGTGAGGGGAGATCGCACCATTGCACTCCAGCCTCGGCGACAGAGCGAGACTCTGTCCTGGGGGGGGGAAGATTTTTTGCTTTTATAGAAAAAGCATAATGGAATAAATGGTGTGCTAGATTTGCCCTCCAATTATTTAAACTCAGCGTAAGCCTGATTTATGCAGCCAAAGCTGGCAGCAATTGCAGTCTCTATCAAAATACTCATTACCGTAGGTGAAAGGAGAAAAAGGTAATCTTTCTACAGAGGCTCTGCCTAAGGGACTGTACATCCCTGTTCCTGGGGATGCCTTCTGCAGTGTTAAACAGAATACCTGCCATTAGTATGGACCATCTTACCTACCTACAGGTAAATGAGAAGGTAAAGACGACCACACTTCACCAGAATCCTCGCATTACAAAAGAATCACAGGGTCTTCTCAGGTGTTTGTCTATAAATCACTAAATAGGGGAGGCTAATGACAGAAAAAAAAAAAATCCTACAGTACTGCTGATTAAATATCAATCAGTACAGAAGCAAAATACAAAAACGAAAATCATCAGAACTTAGAACAAAAGCAAATAAAAAATTATTTTAAAATGGAGATAACCAACCTAAAAGCTTAATAATAAAAACATTTTAACAGTCAATGTGGTGGCTCCTAACCAACAGGCAGGCAGAGAATACAAAAGGAAACATGCAATCTTAGCTGTGCCAAGGTTTGTGAACCCAAACCTATCACAGAATTCGTAGGAGTTGAAGAAATGTGATGGAAATGGAGATTTATTTTTATTAAGAGACAGAGTCTCGCTCTGTTGCCCAGGCTGGTTTTGAACTCCTGGGCTCAACCGATCCTCCCACCTCAGCCTCCCAAAGTGCGGGGATTACAGGTGTGAGTCACCATGCCTGGCTGAGATTTCAAAAATTAAGCCTTCAAAAAACAGTATTTTGTGTACTTTAAAAAAAAAATGCAATCCAATGAGCAACATCTTTCTTATCTTTGTTTTCATTTCTGGGAAGCAGAAACTTTCTTCTTTTTAATGCTGGCCTTCAAGAAACACTTATATAATAGATTGCCAAGAGCTGAGGTTAGTTTTCCTTTTGTTTTTTGTTGTTGTTTGTTTTCTGCAAAGGACCAGACAGTAAATGTTTTAGACTTTGAGGGCCAAAAACTAGTGTGTGTGACTGCAGCCACAGGCAGTAAGTGTATAAGAAGAGCTGCATTCCAATAAAACTTTGTGAACACTGAAATTTGAATTTCATGTAATCTTTATGTATTTGACAAATACATAAGATATCTTTTTATTTAAAAATATTTTTATTTCTTCAACCATTTAAAAATATAAAAACATTCTTAGTTCACTAGCCCTACAAAACCAGACTGTAGGCCAGATTTCACTTGGGGCTATAGTCTTCAGACACCAACACTCATTTCTATAAGCAAAGGCTGATGTAAGAAAACTGCACCCATTCAAGAAAGAAAAAGTGGGTTGAAACTGTTACTGTTCATTGAGGGCCATATTCACTCAATGTGAGAAATGAAAAGACCCCTAGTGTTTCAAAACTGTTAGCCTTGTGTAGGGGCATGGAGCTAACAGTTTATGTATTTTATTGATTTACTCTTCACAACAATGCTATGGGATATTACACACACATATCCACACAAACTGAGTCTCAGAGAAATTAAATAACTTGCTTGGACCTGGTACCCAGCTAGGATTTGAACATGGGTCATGATATGATTTGAATCTGTGTCCACACCCAAATCTCATGTTGAATTATAATTCCCAGTGAGGGAGGTGGGGCCTGGTGGGAAGTGATTGGATCACAGGAGTGGATGCTTCAAGAATGGTTTAGCACCATCCCCTCCATGGTGTTCTCGTGATGGTTAGTGAGCTCTCATGAGATCTGGTTGTTTAAACGTGTGTAGTTGGCCAGGCGTGGTGGCTCATGCCTGTAATCTCAGGACTTTGGGAGGCTGAGGCAGAAGGATCACACCTGAGGTCAGGAGTTTGAGACTAGCCAGGCCAACATGGCAAAACCCCGTCTCTACTAAGAATACAAAAATTATCCGGGCATGGTGGTGGATGCCTGTAATCCTAGCTACTCAGGAGGCTGAGGCAGTCTGAGAATCACTTGAACCTGGGAGGTGGAGGTTGCAGTGAGCCAAGACCATGCCATTGCACTCCAGTCTGGGTGGCAAAAGCAAAACTCCTTCTCAGAAAAAAATAGTGTAGCATCTCTCCCCTCTCTGTGGTGCCTGCTCTGGCCATGTGATGTGGCTGCTCCCCCTTTGCCTTCCACCATGATTGATAGTTTTCTGGCTGGGCATGGTGGCTCACGTCTGTAATCCCGGCACTTTGGGAGGCCGAGGCAGGAGTGTCACCTGAGGTCAGGAGTTTGAGACCAGTCTAGCTAACGTGGCGAAATCCTGTCTCTACTAAAAAATACAAAAATTAGCCAGATGTAGTGGTGGGTGCCTGTAACCCAGTTGTTGGGAGGCTGAGACAGGAGAATTCCTTGCACCCGTGAGGTGGAGGTGGCAGTGAGCTGAGATCGCACCACTGCACTCCAGTCTGGGCGACAGATCAAGACTCATCTCAAAAAAAAAAAAAAAAGTTTCTGAGCAGATGCCAGCACCATGCTTCCTGTACAGCCTGCAGACCCTGAGCCAATTATACCTCTTCTTTATAAATTACCCAGTCTCAGGTATTTCTTTATAGCAATGCAATGTGAGAACGGCCTAACACAGGTTGGTCTTTTGAGAAAACCCTAAATGACTTAGGAAGAATTGAGTTTGTAGTGAAAACCAGGAGTAAAAGCTGCATTCAACTCTTTACTTGAGTTGAAACTCAAGAAGCAACTGTTTCATTGCCAAGGTGAACAGAGGCCACATGAACTAGAGAACAGATGAGAGATATCAAGAATTCGCTGCTTTGCCAGGGCAGCAGCCATAGAGGCCACCCCAAATCAACCCAAACAGACTTCTGGGTGTGACCCCATGGTTGGGCAGGTTAACTTTCATACGAGAGCTAGGGGCTTCATATTGCTGTTCTAAAATATGGCATTTATGCATGACTGCATTGGTATTACAGAATAAATAAGTGAATAAAATATCACATTTACATTGACTTCTGGGCATTTCCTTTTTTCTCCCCTCTTTTTAGAAGTGTAACATATACTCCTTTTGTAGAAATCTTAGCATAATATAGATAAGGAGTATAAATTTAAAATTATCCCTACTCTAATGTGTCAAAATAATCATGGTTAACATTCTTGTGTAGTATCCTTTAAATCCTTCTAGCCTTTTTTTTTTTTTCTGAGCGCATATACATGTTTTAAAGTGAGACTATACTGGGTAAGCTGCTTTTTATAGAAATATATTGTGAACATATTTCTATGTCATTTCTCAAAGTCTGATTTTCATAATGTCTCTAAAAACAAACAAACTAGGGCAAAATGACCATAGTCAAGTAAGTTTGTGCAATTCTGCATGCTACGTCAGCCCCTGGGATATGAATGATGCATACTGGAGCACAATAAAGACTCTGCAAAGAAATTCAGTAGAGAAACATGGTTCACCTCGCCTGGGTATCCCACATTACCTAATCAGAGGATCCTCCTATAAGGTAACATTTACAAAATTAATGTACTACAGAATACCCGTGGTGAAAAGCTATTCTACATCATTTGTAATGGATGCATACTATTCTACTGGTATTTATTTATTTATTTATTTATTTATTTATTTGAGATGGAGTCTTACTCTATCGCCCAGGCTGGAGTTCAGTGCAGGGATCTCAGCTCACTGCAACCTCCACCTCCCGAGTTCAAGTGATACTCCTGCCTTGGCCTCCAGAGTAGCTGGGATTACAGGCACATGCCACCATGCCCAGCTAATTTTTGTATTTTTAGTAGAGACGGGGTTTTGCCATGTTGGCCAGGCTGGTCTCAAACTCCTGACCTCAGGTGATCCACCTGCCTGGGCCTCCCGAAGTGCTGGGATTACAGGAGTGAGCCACCGCACCTGGACCCTACTGTTATTTAAACCATCCATGAGAACTGAACATTGATTTTGTTTTCAAGTTTTAACTATTATAAAAAATGCTACCATGTACATTTTTGTGCAGCTAAATCTTTGCAAACTTTCATGATAATTCCTTGGGCATGCAATTGCTTTGAAAAGTAGATGAACATTTGTATGGTTTTTAAATTCTTATGGCCCAATTATGTCCTAGAAAAGTTGTGCCAGTTTGGATCCCCACTAGCAAGATGTCCTTTTCCCCCAGTTCTTAACCAAAAGGGTGTTTTATATTTTTTAATCTGTACCAGCATAGGCAGATAACTGTACCTCACTATTTGATAATGCATTTCTTTGAAAGCATAGCAAATATTTAAGAAAAGTTTATTGGCTGTTTTTATTTCTTATTTTATAAAATGTAAATTTATATCATTTGCCAGATTTTTCTAAATATGTGTTCATTTTTTCATATTGACTTGTAAATTATAAAGATATTAATCCTATTAATGGGCATTTTTCCATATCCATATCCATACTTTTTAACTTTGTTTAGGATAATTTTTCATTTATAATAGTTTCACATCTTTAATAGCTTCTACCTTTAGTTTTGCGCAAATGATGATTTATGAATCATGATTTATTAATCTTCACCTATATTTTAAGTGCTTTTATCATTTTACTTACATCTTTAATGTATGTAGACTTTATTTTGGTATACAGCGTGATATAATTTGAATTATTCCTAGATAATATTTTATTTAAACAAAATTTAGTAGATAATACATGTATTTCCCCACTGATTTGTAATGCCACTTTTTTTTTTTCTTTAGATGGAGTCTCACTCTGTTGCCCAGGTTGGAGTGGAGTAGTTCTATTATAGCTCACTGCAGTTTCACACTCCTGAGTTTAAATTATCCTCCCACCTCAGTCTCCTGAGCAGCTGGGTCTACAAGCCACACCACCAAGCCCACTTTGCTGCCTAGACTGGTCTCGAACTCCTGGCTTCAAGCCATCCTCCCACCTCAGCCTCCCAAAGTGCTGGGAGTACAGGTATGGGCCCTGCACCTGGCCACCACTTTTATAAAATATATTAAATTTTTACACTTTTTTTTTTTTTTGAGACAAAGTCTCACTCTGTTGCCCAAGCTGGAGTGCAGTGGCACAATCTTGGCTCACTGCAACCTCCACCTCCAGGGTTCAAGTGATTCTCCTGCCTAAGCCTCCTGCGTAGCTGGAACTACAGGCACATACCACCACGCCCAACTAATTTTTGTATTTTTAGTAGAGACGGGGTTTCACCGTGTTGTCCAGGCTGGTCTTGAACTCCTGACCTCGTGATCCGCCTGCCTCAGCCTCCCAAAGTGCTGGGATTACAGGCATGAGCCACTGTGCCCAGCCGATTATTATACATTCTTATGTCTTCAAAATAGACTATAATTTCTGGTAGGGCACATTCCCCTAAGTTACTTTTCCTTTGTAAAATATTCTGACTGTTCTTGTAGGTCAAGAGTTAAACTATGAATTAAGAATGTTTTCCATTATTTGGATGAATCAAGACGTTTTCCATTATTTTCTATGGTCTATGTTCTAACAGTTTTTTAAAATATTTATTTATTTATTTACTTATTTTTTTATTTATATTTTTAGAGATGGGGTATTGCTCTGTCACCCAGGCTGGAGTGCAGTGATGTGATCACAGCTCACTATAGCCTCAAGCTCCTGAACTCAAGTGATCCTCCTATCTCAGCCTCTCAAGTAGATGGAACTACAATCATGTGCCCAGCTAATATTTTATTTTATTTTTTGTAGAGAAAGGATCCCACTTTGTTGGCTAGTTTAAAACTCCTAGCCTCAAGCGATCCTCCCACCTCAGCCTCCCAAAATGCTGGGCTTACAGGTGTGAGCCACTGCACCTGGCCTCTAATCATTTAGAGAAATTATTGATTCCTTAAAGTTTTGAAAGATGTTGTCTATATAATCTGGGTGCTGAAGTTCTGTGATATTTGTCAATCAAAAAATTAGTTCTGTCTATACAACTGTACCACCCATCAAAACTCTTGTCAGTTAAAAAAGTAGTTTTCAGTCTATACAACTGTACCGCCCATGAAAACTTTTCTAGGACGCTTTTAGAGTCATTTTATCAAGATGTCCAAAATTATTAGCTGATTTTATCTATAGTTACACCTCTCTTCTCATTCGTAATATATATTTAGATTTTCTCTTTTTTTTGTTTGGCTTTGTCAAAAGTGTGTCTATTTTACTGGTCTTTTCAAAGATCTGCTGCTTGGGTTTATATGTTAATCTCATTTTATTATTTTCTCATGCTTTTCCTAGATACTGTTCATTTTCAAACATAAATTGATCACTTGGCTTATTTCTATTTTTTCATAGATGATAATGAAGCATATGAGCTCTGAAATTTTCTGTAAGTACTGCTTTAGGGTATAGGGTATATTATGGATATACTGCTTTTTCTATTGTTTTAAATGGATTATAATTTGTATTTTCTGTTTTGATCTAAAAATTATTTTAAGACAGTATTTTAATCTCTACTATTTTTAGTCTTTCAAAATTATCCTTTTGTTATTAATTGCTAACTTTATTGCCTAGTGATAAAAAATGCAATCTTTTTTTAGAGACAGTGTCTCTCTCTGTCACTCAGGCTGGAGTGCAGTGCATGATGCAGCTCATTGCAGCCTTGAACTCCTGGACTCAAGCCATCCTCCTGCCTCAGCCTCTTGAGGAGCTGTGACATTGCTTTTGATCCAAATTGAGATTCTAACTTTTAGTAAGGAGGTTTAAGTGGCATGCGCATTCTATTTTCCTTCATCTTATTTTGTCTTTTTCTTGTGCCTCCTCTTTTTCCTGGCTTTTGCTGTATATAAATAAGTCTGCTTTTGTTTTCTGCAAACTATGCAAGAATTGACTATACTTCCTATTTATAATTTTCAACTCACAATTACTCCTCCCCCTCCCCAATCAGCTGTTTATTTCCGCCATTCTAATAAAATGGCTCTAATCAGTCACCAATAACCTCAGATTCCTAAATTCAGGGGACGCTTTTCAGCACTGCTCTTACTATACTCCTCAATGCCATTCAGTACAATTGACTAGCTCACCCCACACTTGTACTCAACAGCCCTGCAATTTTCTGGGTTTTGTTTGTCCTGTTATTTCCTGAGCTACCTTTCTACCTCCTCCTTCTCCTCCTCTTTGGTTCTAGGCTGTAACCACTTCTTTTCCCAGGTGATCCCATCCACTTCTTTGGCTCCAATTACTGTTAAATATGACTACGACATCCAAATTTCCAGTCCAGTCCACTTCTTTTGAGATCTGAACTAACACATACAATCGTTCTTTTGACATTCCCAGTTGACAGGCACTGCAACCTCAACATGTCCAAAGATGAGCCCATGCCCTTTCCCTCATCCACCCCCTTTTTTCCCCCTTTCTTCCACCCTCCCCACTCTGCAGTAACATCTACCTGTTGCTCAGGCCATAGACTTGAGGGTCATTACTGGACTTTGTTATGCCTTACCCCCGACATCCTAACATCACCAAGTCCAAATGACTCTGCCTCTGATGTATTTCTTGAAACTATTCACTTCTTTCCACCGCCACTGCTAACCTTCAGGTCTGGAAAACCATCATCTTTTGCCCGGACAAATAGAAATCTCCTGGCTAGTCTCCCAGCTTCCACTCTTGTCCCTCTAAAATCCATTTTCCCTGGCACTCGTAAAGAGCTTGCTGAAATACAAGTGGGATCGTAGCATTCTTCTGCTTTAAAGCTTCCAACAGACTGCCCCTCCCCTTAGAATCAAAATCAAACACCGTGTTACAACCTGCAATACATGGCCCTTGTGAACTGGGCGCTGCCAACCACCCCAGCACTTCCCTTCCCTTCTTGTCCAGTTTACATTCCAGCCACCCCACTGTCATTCTGTTCCTCCAAACGCTGGTCACATTCCTGCCAAATTCCTTCCAAACTCCCTACACATTTTCTGAGGCTAGTTCCTTCTTGTCATCTAGGTCCCAGCTTAAATGCAAAGACCCTCAAGGAGTCCTTCCCTGCCTCCTCAATCTGTAGTAGCCTCTCTCCACCCTCCGAGTCACAATCACATCACCCTATTCTATTCTCACCACTATGCTTATCCCTATCTGAGAGTACATGGATAATCTGTTTACTATGTATTTCCCTCTACTAACAGAAACTCCCTGAACACAGGGACCTTGTCTATTTTTTCACCTTTGTATCCACAGTGACAACAGTGCCTGGCATGAATAGGTGTGCTCAATAAAATGAGTCAAATGAATGGTACACTCCAGTAAATCCCTTGCTGCTGTGATGCAGGCATAGAAAGATGCAGGGTTGGATTCAGCAGATCCAAATTTAAACACTGTCTGTGCCACTTATTAGATGTGCCTCTTGGCAAGTTATCCAATCCTCAATTTCCTCATCAGAAATATGTACATAATAATAATTATCTACTGTACAGAGCTGCTGTAAGGATTAAATGAGAAAAACCTAAACACCCAACACCATGACTTGTTTACAATAAAAGCTTAATTAATACATAATAGCTAGTACATGTCTGCATAAATCTCTCTCACACACACACACACACACTTTGATGCTTGTCTTTGCTTGGTATTATGTTTCTACTGTTGAGCCAATGAAACTTCAACTTGTGTGTTCTTATTAATGTCGTATCTCAAGAGCACAATCTGAGCTTACAACTTTCTCTGACCAGTTCCTAATACACCCTGCACAGTTATGAGCTCTAAAAGCCTCTTAAAGTGATTTATCTCCCTTCAGCATAACACAATGGTTTCAAGTGATCTCTATTCCATCTACTTCCTCAGAGGTCTGTGAATAGTAAATACACACAAGTCTATATAAATATTGCATGTGTTGAAATGTACAGGGTAAAATCATCTTTGCATTCATCCCAAAATCCTGTGAACACAGGTTAAAGAAGTAACTTTCATTATGGTGAAATAGCCCCCTTTTACAACACATAATGGCTGGAACAATTCAGTCTTTATCATTTATTATTTTTATTTGGACAACATATATACATATGTACAAAATACCTACTGTCAGAATCCTCTTTTATAATTTCATTTGATTTACAAAAACGGGACAGCAAAATAACTTAGGTCACTAATACTGTACAAAAATAAAACTGATTAAACAGTTGTAAAGATCAGTATCTTACAGTGTTACAGATCATCTGATGTGAAAGAACATCTCAATCTATCCAGAGTAGTGCGCTAAATCTATCTGCAAACTGACAAACTAATCAGTTTCTGCAATTATAACTACCAAATAGAATTCTCAAAAGAAGCATGATGTGGAGCTAAACCTTAAACTTTAAAACTTTAAGCCAGGGCATCATTCCACAATGGTGAAGGGCTTTCTTCTTCCCTAACCAAGGAGAGGAGATATCTTAACTCTAAAACTATTAAATTTTCCAGAATATGACAACTACTTACAGTATTAGATAAAACAACTTTTCTTTCTTTTTAAACACCTGCAATAGTCTCAAAAATTCAGTTTGATTAAAAAAGTAAACAAAAATTACTATCCTGCATTTGGATTTTCATAAGTTAAATCCATGGCCTTTTTAATATAAAAAGTAATTGTTTCATAGTTTTAGTGTTCAATGAACTGAGTAGTCCTATTTGAACCATATCTTGATATAGTAAATCTAATTAGAATGCTGGTTCCTGTTTTGTGACATTTTAAAACAGGATTTAATCACAAAGAATAAAAAGTCTTGAGTTTATACGTTACATTACTATAACATATAAGAGAATATCAAATGTGTGTTTGTCAACAACTTGAAAAGGCAAGTAACAACTTTTTTGGGAAGTAAATTGTGCATTTTTTTAAAACAAGTTGCTGCATTTATATCCATCTAAGTGCTTGACAAAAGCCACATTTAGATTTACTCCTGAAACTATAAAGATTGTCTTTCACTGACTTTGCTTTGCTTTCTTTCGTTTCTGTGAGGGAAAGATGACTTTTTACAAGTTAGCAAGTTGCTAGGCAACCCCAAACTCCTCACTCACTAAAAGGCAGCGTGCAGAGTATCATAAGCAGAACCATTCCATGAGCTCAGTAAGAAATAGGCAGCCTAACCTATTTCGTATGGAAGAACAGATGTCCTTAAAACTTATTTTGGACACAGAAATTAAAATTTGGTTTAAAATAAGTGTTTCAAAAATCTGAAACAGAGGTAGAAAGTGTTCTTTATTTTTCCTGACATGTTTTCTCGTGAGAAAACACTTTCCTTTTTATCCCATGGACTGCTCCCAGTCCCTAATGTTAAAAGCAGTTCTCTTTATAGAACTACTAATACAACTATGTTGGTTAAACAAAAAAACACCGTGCTAGTGATGGCTGTTGTATTGGAAGTTGGAGTCAGCTGTGACCCGCGCCCACTGCAGGAGCCCACATTGATTCTGAATCAGAAACGAGTATGTGTCAGGTGAAATAGGTAGGCACCCTATGTTTACACAACACATTTCAGAGCACAAGTATAAACTAGAGTGCACCATAGCTCCCTGTTTTAAATATCAGATAAAATCATCAGAAAGCATTACTTCTGAAGAAAAAAAATGTAAACATTTCCCCCATGATCACTGCTGACTCCACTCATTTGAGGTCTTTTCTTAACTATGAAAACCCAGTTCACTTTTCTGGCCTCGTAAAGGCCACAGTTAAGTTTTCAGGTAAATGGCATATATGGATGTAGTGGTTTCAGCCATTATAGACACCTAGATACAAGATATATTAGTGGTGAGGCTATTGATGTAAAAGATACAGTGATGTGATTTCATTCGTAGTATTCCATGTTGCCTACGTTCTCCACAAGGGACGATTTTGCAGAGTCTCCTCTGAAATCACCGTGGTATTTTCCCTTGGCGTTCACTACTTATAGGGGTTGATTTTTCTGTTCCTATTTCAGCTCCCTTTCCTTCTACATAACTCTTGCACCCGGGAGTGGGAGTTTTGTAGGAACACAGGAAGGAGACCAACAAACCTTTTTCCCCAAAATATAGGTGTTTCCAGATCTCATTACTGTTATGCACACATTCAAATAAAACCCAACAGAGTCAAAAGCTCTCTCCCCTAGTGGCATTAGGATACAATAATGATGTTAACTAAAAGCATAGGAAAATTTGGAAAAGTTAATAGAGTTAAAATTCTGTTGGTTCTTTTCTTTTTCTTTTGCAAAACACTACCCTCCTTCTCCTTCGGCATCTGTTGTGTATATTCTGCCCTCACATCTCTGCCATGATTTCTTAGGGAAACGTGTATATTGTAAAATAAGCAGATTATAATGTGGTGCCAAACAGAACGTCTGCTTCTATCCTCAAAGCATGTATTTAACTTATTCATCCTCTGCATTAGAAAATAAAAGTGCAGTTTATGTTTAAAAAGTACAACTCATACAAAGCAAGGTTTAAAAGTTCTGTACTTAGTGTAACCTTTCAAAGGTTTGTCTTGATTAGTATAAATTCAGACTCTGCTTACCCATTGACTATAAGTAACTGTTTTTTGTTTTCAAGTCTTTAGATGACAGATCATGCTGGAGTAGATGTGCTCTTGCTTGCATAAAGACAGCTGTGCTATGGCGTTTTTTTTTTTTAAATCTCAAAAGTTAACGTGATTCAAGAGAGTGGTTTTGCTAAACAAACTGAAGCACACTCGTCATTACATTAAAAGGTAAGAAAACAATTCTGAGAGACAGCAAGCATAAAGGGCCCAGAATCACTGTGCGAGGCCACAGGTCAACTCACCCAGCGGACATATGTACACCAGTGTTGAATCTTTAAAATTCGACCCCAGTCTTGGCCTTACCCCCCTCCCCCCACCCACTCCCTACCCTCCCCCCCAAAGAATAAAAGGAGAAAACAAAAAAACAAACAAACAAAAAACCCAAAAGCATTTGCCTTCCCTCCAACAGTCAGAGACGGGTTCAGAGAGTTGCCTCTTCAAGGGGACCAAGTGTTGTTGACTTTGATCTTAGGCTACAATGTGCTTTTTAAAAACAATGCAGGGAGAGGAAAATCAGAATATTGACCAAACAGCAGTGACTTCCTGTGCCGTCAGTATGCCTCTTCCGGGGCTCAGTTTTCACGCGTCTGTTTCCTGGGAGTACTTTTGTCCTTTCGGGGTCCATCCCTCCCTGGCTTCCATGGGCAGCACCTCACAAAGCGTTGGCCAGCGCCTTTTTCGATCGCTTGATCATGCTGGGGTGGAACTCGGTGTGCCGCCGGGCGTGCTTTGTGAGGTGGTCACTCCTCATGAAGCGCTTCTCACACAGCGGACAGCGGAACTGCTTTTCCCCAGTGTGGGTCCGGTAGTGGCGAGTCAGCTCGTCTGAGCGGGAGAACTTTTTAAGGCAGTCTGGCCACGTGCAGGGAAAGGGCCGTTCACCTAAGAGAAAGGAATCAGAAAGGATACAGTTTAAAGAACATGAAAAAAATTCCGAAGGGTGGTCATGGTCAATAGTCCCTACGACTCAAAGGATAAATCCCTCGGAGATGATTGTTATGTGTCCCCCTCCCCAAAATCCCTAATGTTGAAGCCTTAACCCCCAGCACCCCAGAAAATGACTGCATTTGAAGTTAAGGCCTTTAAAGAGGCCACTGATGTTAAACAAGGTCATGAGGGCGGGCCTTAATCCACAACTGGTGTCTTCATAAGAGGAGACAAGGACACAGACATGTGAAGACTAGGGAAGACCTTGGGAAGACAGGGATGAAGCCACCATCTACAAGCCAAGGAGAGAGGCCTCCAATGAAACCAACCCGTCCCCCGCCTCCACCTTGGACTCCCAGTCTCCAGAACTGTGAGGAAATAAAGTTCTGTTGTTTCAGCCACCCAATCTGTGGTTGTGTGTCATGGCAGCCCAAGCTAATACAATGAGAAAGTTGCTAACATCACTAAGGAAATGAGCTTGCCATTTGGTACCCAATGGGTCCCTTGGAAATTATTTTTTCTGTTTTATTCCACACAATTGCTGGTTTCATAAATTCTTTCAAGAGTAAAAAAGCTGAGCCTCTTTGCTAAATTTCTTGGTGTCATAGAATGGAAAAGAATTGGCATTGGGTCCAACCAGCCTCCTACCTGGAACGAGCGTTTCTCCCTGAGCTCCTGAGTGCAGGGGCCACTCAGCAGCTGGTTGTTCCTGAGCATCTCTGTCACATCTTTTATTGGTATAAAATCTGCCTTCCTGCAAAGGCCACACTTAGTCATACTGTCTTAACACTAGAAATAAGTTTGTGCCAGGTGTGGTGGCTCACGCCTGTAATCCCAGCACTTTGGGAGGCCAAGGTGGGCGGATCACCTGAGGTCAAGAATTCGAGACCAGCCTGACCAACATGGTGAAACCCCACCTCTACTAAAAATACAAAAATTAGGTGGGTGTGGTGGCATGCACCTGTAGTCCCAGCTACTTGGAAGGCTGAGACAGGAGAATTGCTTGAACCCAGGAAGCGGAGGTTGCAGTGAGCCGAGATCACGCCACTGCACTCTAGCCTAGGCGACAGAGTGAGACTCTGTCTCAAAAAGAAAAAAAAAAAAAAAAGAAATGTTTGTTCCCTCTGCCACATAATAATCCTTTAAATATCTGCAGACAGATATGTCTTTCTTTAATATCTTCTCCCATTTCCAAACAATTCCAGTTTCTTCTATATTCCTCATAAAAGACGAACTAACATTGTTCTAAGCATAGAGCTAAGGGCTTCCCGTGCCCTTCTCACTGAATTCTCACAAGCACTCCACAAGGTTGCCCCATTTCACAGATAAGAAAACTGAGGCTTGGAGGGTTAGACTCTGTACTCAGGGTCACATAACTAGAAAGCAGAGTCATGAACTGGCCCTGTCTACCAAGGCCCGTGCTCTTGGCCACTTGACTGTCCTGACTCCCGGGGGGCCTGGGGACTTGACAATTTCCACATCCCTCTTTCCGATTGCTTTCCTTGGATTCACGCTAATGTCTGTGTCCCACTGAAAATGCAGCTAAGTCATGCCTGCCAGATGTGATCAGGCCAGCATCCAGAACCTCCTGCTGCTCCCCACCCCACAAGGTGAAGGCAGGCGAGTTGAAGGCCGTGTCTGCGTTTGGGGAGGACATATACAGGCAGACAAGCAGACGAGCTGTTGAAGATGAGAACCGCACTTGTTCCACTTGTAAGTGACTGCCATCGCCCGGCTCCCAAAAGCCTGCCTCTGCCTACTCTTCACACCTTTCCAAGGACAGCGACAACAGCTGCTGCATAGACAGAGGACATACAGCCTCCTGGTTTCCACAGAACTCTCCAGACACTCCTTGGCTAGGTGTGAGGAGTGAATATTTTCTCACTCCTGTCCTGGCCTTCCCGGAACCCATAGAGAATTTGCAGAGGCTGGGAGCTGTCCAGCGTGGTGCATTTGAGTCATCCAAAATTATTCATTCTATTTTCCCCAGCTTCTCTTAATCTGTGCTGATGAGATGCAGAAATATGATAAAACAAAACAAAACCAACCAAATCTATCACCTTTGTGATAATCTATTCAAGATGAAGGCTCTCTGCTGTTTTCTAAGCAGAGCAATAGTCATAACAACACCCTGTACAACGTACTTTTCGAGGAAACCCAATGTGTCTGTAGCAGTTGATCCTCTATGTGCAGATCTACGTATAAACCCTTATGGAGCTCTGAGCTGAAAAGCTATGGCAGCAAAAGGCAATAGCAAACCAATGAATGCTGGGCCCTACTCAAGGTGGATAAAGAGGTAGGGTTATTAATGCATTTTGATGCTCGGGGATGGGGCTGCAAAGAGGAAAAAAAAAAAAAGAGTTTCCCCGGAAAAACTCAACAAACACATGGAGTTGAAAACTACACTTCTGCAATTTCTATTAGATAAACAGGATTTTAACCCATTTCAGCAGACCTTTGAGCAAAAGTCAAAATACAGATTGTTACAACCCAACAAGGCTGAGCTTCTTGAGGCAAAAATAATGTCATGTATGACTTTTGTCCTACTCATGGTGCCAAGCATTTGGTAAATGCTCACACTTTACACACACACACACACACACACACTCTCTCGCTCTCTCTCTCTTCCTCCTCCTGGTCACTCACATTGAAATCTGCTCAGATATTACTGGTTACTGGAGAAACCTGAGCTATTCCAGAATTAGACTGCAGTGAAGTCCTCTTTAACCCCAGTGAAGCAGTTATGGGGGACATGTTTTTCTAAACATGTTCTATTAAAAATATAACAAGAGGTCAGAACTCAGAATGGTAAGTTGCAAAAAGCCAAACCAAACCAAAACAAAATGCCCTCTCTGCTTGGTCCTTTTTGGAGCCCTTTCTCCACTCCTTTGTGATGTGGCGGTGAGGAAAACAATGAAAGGAAGAGCTCAGTGTTTTCTCAATGCATGTTAAGACAAAAACTCATTAGAAGTGGTTTTCTTGGAGGAGTGCTAATGTGGCTTAGCCTCCTCACTGGCACATGTACTCATTTCTTCAAGTGAGTCATGAGAGGAGGGGGTTCATTTAGTTGAGGGGATCTGTGTCCACTGTGGGGAAAATGGACCAGAAGATCATTCAGCTGTGGGCTAGGATTGGAAAAGAATTAAGATACTCTAGCTGTGTTAGGAAGATGGCTTTACAGAAGTGATCATGGAAAATTGGCATGAAGCCATCAGAACAGGAGAACTATTAAGTTTCTATGCTTGTGACTTACATATATTTCAAGTGTAATCAAGGTCTGTTCCCACTGAATTCACTTTCGATCTAGCTGACAGTGATACTCTCTTGACTGCCCCTTGGAGCTGTCATTTTGTGATGGTTCTCATTGCTTCTAATCCAAGTGCTGTCACTGACCTAGCATCCTTATCCCTGAAGTGTTTCACAGACAGCGGAGAGGAACACCCACAGAGCCCCGAGAAAATCAAGAGCCAGTAGAAGCCTTCGTTAGACTCATGTAACTTGTATAATTCAAGTTTACCATTTTTATGCATTTAAAAAAGATCTACTTGGAAGTGAGTTGCTAGTATAAATGGCCCGGGATCATTTTGATTTATCTGGCATCCTTTGGAAAACTTTTAAAGACTTTTTGGTCAGTGATCTACATCAGGGGCTAGCAATCCACATCCCACTGGCCAAATCTGGCCTGCCATGAGCTAAGAATAACTTATACCATTCTTATATTCGGGTTTTCCAAGTGGTTGAAAAAATTTAAAAGAATATTTCATGACAGGAGAAAGTTACATGAAATTAAAATTTCCTTGTCTGCATATAGTTTTACTGGAAACAGCCATGCTCATTGGTTTAAGTGTTATCTACAGCTGCATTTTCAAAACAGCAGTGTTGAGCAGTTGCCCACAGAGACTGTACAGCCTGCAAAGCTGAAAATATTTACTATCGGGCCCTTTTGCAAAAAGTTGGTTGATTCCTGATCTCAATCAAAAGTCTTGAAGCCAGGTGTGGTTTTGCACACCTATAATCCCAGCTACTGGGGATGAGGCATGAGAATCACTTGAACCTGAGGAGCGGAGGTTGTGGTGAGCCAAGATCACGCCACTGCACTCCAGTCTGGGCAACAGAGTGAGACCCTGTCTCAAATAAATAAACAAATAACAGAGGACTTGAACTTCTAACTGGCCACCAGAATTTGTAAATTCAAATGCCTTCAGGAGCCAGACACAGGTCAGGGACAGGGTGGGAGCAGGTGCATTCAATCATGGATCATAATGGATTCCATGGTGAACTGAAGGGTGCTTCCCCTACTTAGAGGCATTCAATTTCAACATTATAAATTATGGTGCCACCCAGTGGTGTGTACGCAGGCTGGATTCTGCTTAGGGACCTACAATTTGCAGCCCTTTGAAAAATCTCCCACCTGGTGGAAAGTTTGGATCTAACATGCCATGATGTTTAATCTAACATCCTGGCATATAAGTTAATGACAGTCATATAATAAGGTATTATTTAGAAAATGATAGATGTTTTGCACTTAAGAAAGCATGGAATGGGGAAGTCACATGTAGACAAGAACAGAAGTAAGGCTGAATGGGACCAGAGATGATCTGCAGAGGAGGAGAGGACTGGCCTAGAGAGACGGTGACTCCACCTTCATCTGGCAGCCTGGGGGAAACCAAGTTAGGCCCTCTCTTTGAGGCTCAGTGCTAAGGTCTGAAGGAGAATGGTCAGCCTTCATGTTGAACAAATCACACAGCAATGCAGCTATCAATTAGAGAATCTTTAAACCTGTCTTCAGTACTAATGAGAGTTACCATCCTCCTGAGGAGAGGGAAAAAAATACCCAACAGACTTGTACCACTGCATTATTTCTGGCCTTCACAGGAAAACACACCCAGAGGCAGTGACACAATAAACTCCACTTTACTGGAGCACAGCTGTTAACAGCACAAGTTTCTCTGAGTTCTCATTATTTATATACCACTCCCCGCCCCTTTCAGTAACGAGATAAGCACCTCTTGCTGACTGACTCAGCTCAGAGTATAAAATAAATGTGATCAAAAAAGTTACTGAACACTCCACACAATGTGTAAAAGACTTTCTTTGCAGAGACAGATCAGGCCTCCAGAATTCTCCTGGGCCTACGGAGGGTGCAGGAGCAGCAGACTGGGGCCCCCTGGCTATGTGCTTTCCTACTTAGCACAAAAGGACACTCGCTGCTTTTGAGAGGGAGCCTCCTTGACTGCTGATTAGTTGATGCCAAATGAAGCCAAATTTTTTGTGGGCAGTCCTGAAATGAATGGAGGTGAGTTCTCCACAGAGAAGACAGAGACCGGGCACTTGCCAAGTGCCAGGCTTGCTCACTGGACGTAGGCAACCCTCCCCAGACTCCCTGAGCTGTCCAGGCTGCCACTGAAGTCCTGCCTGGGGTCAGGGAGGCCTGCCATCTGAATGTTGTCTCTTTCCTACCTGGTTCTTCTCATCTTCCCTGCCCCACCCAAGTCCAGGGATGGGTCTAACTTTAATGGAGACAGGAAGGTCAAAAATACAAAATCAAAAGCTTCCATTGCATCTAGCAAAAGTAAACCAATCTGGTAAAAAACAAATCTAAGGGATTTAGGCCTCCTTTTCAGAACAGAACTCAAAAAGTGCCAATTAAGAATTAAAGTTTCTTGCAGATGTACAAAATCAAGACTTCTTTTAGAAGAAAAATAATGCTCAGCTGCTCAAGATGGATCACTTGAACACAGAAGTTCAAGACCAGCCTGGGCAATGTGATGAAACTCCATCTCTACCAAAAATACAACAAATTAGCCAGGCGTAGTGCTGCTTGCCTGTGGTCCCAGCTACTTGGGAGGCTGAGGTGGGAAGATTGCCTGAGCCCAAATGTTGAGGCTGCAGTGAGCTATGATGTGCCACTGCACTGCAGCCTGGGTGAGAGTGAGACACTGTCTCAAAAAAAAAAGACTGGTTTCTGATTGCAAAAACAGCACTAGGATTCCATAGATAGAAGAATAATTTGGGCTGGCTGTGGTGGCTCATGCCTATAATCCCAGCACTTTGGGAGGCTGAGATGGGAGGACTGCTTGAGCCCAGGAGATCAAGACCAACATGGGCAACACAGTAAGACCCCAACTCTACAAAAGAAATGTAATTTTAAAAAGGATAATTTGATATTAAATCATACTGATATTATTCCCCCATTTAACAGCTCATACACACACACACACATACACACATTTAGTATCATTTAGTATCATACACACATTCTTATCGTGTACAAAATACTATGTGATAAAATTGAACAACCATCCCTAATAAAAGCTTTCAGGAAAATAAAATAATTCCTCAGCAGGATAAAAGATCAGCTCTGAAACCTTTCCTCGGCAAGGTCAACAGTAAAATAAAGGTACTATTACTGCTAAAGTCTAGCCCAAAGCATAAGTGGACACCCGCTCCCATTTCTATAATTTAACATTTTCCAGGAAACACTAGTGAGTGCAATTAGATAAAATAAGAAGTAAATGGTGAGAAGAAGGGGGGTTATAAAATAAGATTTGCAGTTGATACAAATTTCTCTTTGAAAAAATTCAAGATAACTGAAAAATCTAATCTAAATTAAAAGTGCATTCACAGGTGTAACCATACAAAAGAGCACTGGTTTTCTTATACGCCAGCCATAACCAGTCAGAATAAGCCTAACAATAAAAGTTCAGGACCTTGCTGAAGAAATGCATAAAGCCTTGATGTAAAAGAAAGTGAACAAATGAAATGCTCCCCATGCCTTTTGATGGTAAGGCTCAATGGTGTGAATATGGCAATTCTGTACAAATTCATCTATGAAATTAACACACACCGTAAGAATTTCTTTTTCTAGAACTTGACAAAATTATTTCTGAAGTTCATTTGGAGGAATAAACATGCCCAACTTGCCAAGAAAATTTTGCAGAAGAACAAATAATAAGTGAGCACTTGCAATACTAGTTATTAAAATGGATTATTAAAGCTGTAATAATTAAGATAGTGAGATAGAGCACAGGAAAAGACAAATCAGTGGAACAGAGTAGGATCTGAAAATAACCTTAAGAATCTATAGGGATTCTGTACATGGTAAATGGGGTATTTCCAATCAGTGAAACAAAAAATGTTTAATTCAGTAAGTGGCTTAGACATCAGGTAAAAGAAAAAAATTAAATCTTAATCCCTACCTCATTCTTTTCACTCAAATGATTTCCAAATGGGCTATAAATGTAAATGTAAAAAATAAAGCCATAACAATAAAATATAGGTGAGTATTTTTAGAATCCTGGAATAAAGAGAGACTTTCTAAACATGAAACCAAAAGCAAAATCCTACTTGAAGGATAGTTTTGAATACGTAAAAATGTTAAACTTCTGCATGTTAAAAATATATATAAGTAGAAAAATTTAAGAATCAAAATAAATGAATAAAAGAAATTGAAGCATATGACAAAAGGTTAAAATCTGTAACACAGAAAGGACTTGCAAATCAAAAAAGAACAGCCCAACTTAATAAAAGTGGGCAAGGATGCAAATAAATAATTTATAAAATAAGAAATACTGGCCGGAAGTGGTGGCTCATGCCTGTAATCTCAGCACTTTGGGAGGTCGGGGCAGGCAGACTGCTTGAGCCCAGGAGTTTGAGACCAGCCTGGGTAACATGGCGAAACCTCATCTCTACTAAAAATGCAAATATTATCTAGGCTCTGTGGTGCACACCTACAGTCCCAGCTACTCAGATGGGAGGATAACTTGAACTAGTGAGACAGAGGTTGCAGTGAGCTGAGATTGTGTCACTGCACTCCAGTCTGGGTGATAGAGCCAGACCCTGCCTCAAAATAAATAAATAAAAAAAATACTAATGACCAAGAAATAAATATGAAAATATTTAATATTTCATATGAAAATACATTCAATCTCACAAGTAATCAAAACATGCCAATTAAGACACCAGCAAGATATCTGTGAGGCCAGTGAAAACACTAAAAAATCTGTTCATACCGACCATTGGTGAAGGCGTGAGGAAACAGGCCCTCTACCACACTGGTGGAATTTATAATTAATCCAGGGCCATCTGGCAATATTCTCCTGCAGATTATTTTTGGCAATTAATTTGATAATAATTAGATAGAGACACGAAAAGGGATACCAGCATTGTTTATGAGAGCTAAAAGGTGGTAACAACTTAAATGCTCAACAATAAAGTGCTGGTTTAATACATAAAGTATACCTTACAGGGGACTCATACGTATCTGTGAAAAAGGTACCAGACTGTTATATAATGAAATGGAAAGATGTTAGCCATACACTGCTAACTGAGAAGAACAATGTATGATCAGCTGCATAAGTGTGTGAATATATATGGAGAGAAAAAAATCCTGTTGCCCACAAAATATGGGCTGGGTGAGGTGGTTCATGCCTGTAATCCTAACACTTCGGGAGGCTGAGGCAGGAGGACTATTTGAGGTCAGGAGTTCAAGACCAGCTTGGGCAACACAGTAAGACCCCATCTCTACTACAATTTAAAATAAAAAAAATGTTAAGTAAAAAGAATATATACAAAATTTGACCAAGTACTATCTACCAGTGAGGAGATAAAGAATAACTTCTACTTCCTTTTGTAATTTTTCCCTATGTTTTCTGATATTTTAAACAGTGAGTATAAATTTCTCTTATGAGAAAAAGTCAGAAAAAGTTATTTTAATATTTTTTAAAAGTCTTACGGAAAACAGGGATACATCTGAGTTTAAACCATTCCACAAATGGCTTGATCAAGAATATATTCCAGGCCAGGCATGGTGGTTTATGCCTGTAATCCCAGCACTTTGGAAGGCTGAGGAGGGAGGACTGCTTGAGGCCCAGAGTTCAAGACCAGCATGGGCAACATAGTGAAACCTCATCTCTTAAAAATTTTAAAAGGAATATATTCCATGGGCATGGAAGTGGAGGACAGTGGGTGATTTACTTTCTATTGAGAAATTACTGGGACACTTCAGTAATTGATCCATGACCAAAGAGAGAAGAGTCATTTTGTCTTCTTCTCAAACTAATTGTCAGAAAGTCAGAAACTTCCTGACCCGGTGTGATGGCTCACACTTGTAAACACTTGTAATCCAGCACTTTGGGAGGCCAAGGCGGGTGGATCACTTGAGGTGAGGAGGTCGAGACCATCCTGGCCAACATGGTGAAAAACCGTCTCTACTAAAAATACAAAAATTAGCCGGGCATGGTGGCACATGCCTGTAATCCCAGCTACTACGGAGGCTGAGGCAGGAGAATCGCTTGAACCCAGGAGGTGGAGGCTGCAGTGAGCTGAGATCGCACCACTGCACTCCAGCTTGGGTGACAGAGTGAGATCCTGACTAAAAAAAAAAAAAAAAAAAAAAGGAGAAAGTCAGAAACTTCTTGAATATACTACATCTGTACATCTGTTTTCTCACTCCTCTATTTCCACCTCTCCTACTTTTTCCGTATGTGAAAGGGACATAGCCCTCTTATAAGAACAGATAGGAACCTTCCTTCAGAGGTGGAAATGCACAAACAGTAACAGTAGGGTTGCCCAACAAAGGAGTGTGCTTGTTAGAAAGCAGGTGAGAGGAGTCAGATCATGAAGAAGTGCAAAGATTTGACTGTAAGAAAGCATTCATGGACCCAGCTGCTGGGGCATGCATCCACACAGACCTGCCCTGACCCTAGGCCTCAAGCACCCCATTGTCCATCACCATCTGGCTTCCTTCCCCACCAAAAAGCAATGTCAACACGCAGGTACGAAACATGAACAGTTGCTTTTTTCCCATTCTCCATTACCCTCATGTGCAGAACCACCAATACACACTACAGAAGAGGTGTGCAGGCCATTCCTGGGTACAGAGAAGTCCACATTTTTCTGCATACATCATTTCAATGAACACTGAACTCAAAAATCATTCATTCAAAAGTCTCCTGTTTATCAGAAATATTGCTTTGCATGTAGACGTTTTGAACGAATAAAAATGTTAGATAGGCTTTGAAAGAATAATCCTGCCTGAATGCCATCCCGTCATATTACTACCATTTGCTTCTGACCTCTCACTGAATCCTTCTTGTGATTTGGCTTCCATTTATATTTTATTTGTTGATACAACAGAGACACTGTAGGGCTTAGGTGTGAGATTTTACTTCCAGATCTCTGTGTTTATCTGTAGAAAGCAACTTGTCCTATGCTTTAGGTTCTGAAATGGGAAGTGGGTATGTGTCTGTGACATCTGTATGCAGCACTTCCTCATTTAAGCATGCCGGAGTCTAAGAAGCAAGAACATCCAAATATCATGCGCACGTTCCCAACCTCAGCTATCTGTGAGACAGCACATGCGGTTCCAGCAGACCTCAAACAAAAGACAGCAGACAACAAAATTTTTTTTTTTTTTGAGATGGAGTCTTGCTCTGTCACCCAGGCTGGAGTGCAGTGCACAATCTCAGCTCACTGCAACCTCCACCTCTCGGGTTCAAGCAATTCTCGTGTCTCAGCCTCCTGAGTAGCTGGGATTACAGGCACCTGCCGCTATGCCCAGCTAATTTTTGTATTTTTAGTAGAGACAGGGTTTCACCACGTTGGCCAGGCTGGTCTCGAACTCCTGACCTCAGGTGATCCTCCTGCCTTGGCCTCCCAAAATGCTGAGATTACAAGCATGAGCCACTGTGCCCGGCTGACAACAGATTCTTGACTCTTTAGATTCTTGATTCAGCAAAAACTATACATTTTTTTTTTTTTTTCCTGTGAGGCAAGGTCTTGCTCTGTCACCCAGTGACGTGATCTCAGTTCACTGCAGCCTCAACCTCCCAGGCTCAAGCGATCCTCCCACCTCAGCTTCCCAAGTAGCTGGACCACAGGTGCATGCCACCACACCCAACTAATTTTGTTTATTTTTTGTATAGACAGGGGTCTCACTATGTAGTCCAGGCTGGTCTCAAACTCCTGGGCTCAAGTGATCCTCCTGTCTCAGCCTCCCAAAGTGCTGGGATTACAGACGTGAGACACTGCACCTGGCCAAGAGCTGTCTTGAAGTCTCAGTTATATGGCTCTGCCTGAAAACTAAAAATAGTGCAGAGGCAAAATGCAGACCCTAAACATACATTTTTAACACAATGAAGATCTGTCTCTTGGTGTAGTGTGATAAAAGACCATATAAGTCAGAGTAACAGAATTTAGAGGTGGATGAAATCTTAGGGATCCTCCAAAGGCCCAGAGAGATGATGCGACCTCCTCACAACCACACAGCTAGCCCTTCAAAGACCAGACCCTGGCCCAGACTAGGTAATTCCTGCTATCCCAGACTATGCTGCCTTTGTCCAGCTATTTGTGGGAAACATAGATAATAAATAAATATCTAGCTAGGCATTAAATATTGAACAAGATATAAATGCCTAATGGCAAAGCTATCCCAAGAACAGATTCTTTGAAGCTTTGCATTTTTGGTGATTTTTATCACCATGGAATTCAAACCTGTCATGTTTTAGATGAAGCCAACTCAGAGGGCAGATGATGTGCCCAAGGATGCCCTGCACAATAGTGTGTGACCAGATTAAAACCAGGTTTCAAACTGCTCCTTCAGTTTTATGCACAAAATGAGATCAGATGTGAAAGAAGAGCCCAGACTCAAACTAAAAGCACAGAGACTGACCTTTCACAGTGCCTTTTTTTCTAATTCTCTGCCTTCCAGGCCCTTCCTTCCAAATGCATTGCCACAGGGGGATCAGACATAGTTTAGGATAAATAAGTTGCCACTGAGCTTTAATTTTCAAAGTAGCATTTAGAAAACCTAAGTCCTTGAGCTTAAAAAAACTCTCAATTTGCCAGATCTTCCAACCAAGACATGAGGGGCAGAAAAAGAGAAAGAGCTGGTAGGACTGTATTAGAGACACAGAGGTCTCTAAGAAGTGTCCAGGTCTTTATTCTCCTTGTAGAGACAGCCTTCGAGACAAGCCTAGAGGAAGTGCCTTATATAAATAAGGCCCTCTTGGAAGCCCTACACAGGCCATGACACCTGAGGAGTTGGGGAGCTACAGCTGAGAGGGGTCTCAATGTGTGCACCCTTCTAAAGTGCAGGGTGGGGAAAAGGACTGTGTTCCTGAGCCCAAAACCGTGCTGCTGGAGAAATCCACAGGAGGACTGGGTCACAGTGCAAGGATCTAACACCCAGAGCCACTGATGTCAGCCTGTGAGGATGGGGACACAGGCAAGTGCATGACAGACGTCTCAGTGGACATCACCACAAGGTCAAAGGACAGCATGCAACATGGATGGCTCTCCCATGAGGCTGAAACAAGAGATGAGCCCCATGCCCACCAAACAGAAGATCACTCCCAGAGGAAGGAAAGGCAAGGGACCCCAAATCAGACAGAGAACCCTGATTTTGCAAACATTTAGCCAAAAGAGAATACAATTTAATGCAGAAGTAACTGAGACTCTGAAATGCCAAGAAAACGATTGTCCCCCAGCAGCAGAAATGGAGAGACTGGTGCCTGATTAGTCTCTACCTGCTAGGCTGTGGCATTCATAAGGACTCATGGTGAAAAGTGATGCCACTCCAACAAGTGTTTCCATCCAGCTTTTTCCCTCTGGGCTCAACCTCTGCACACTGTATGCACACCACAGTATGGCTGCAGTGGCCATAAATCCTACTCACACATGCCACATGGGCCACCAGCAGCTTTTCAAGCTTTTAACCCTTCTACTCCTGGGATGGAGTGAGCCAGTAAGTCACATGGCTTGGTGTTTGGCACCAAAGACCACAAAGAACTGCAGGTCAGAGCTGTCCACCCTTCGCAAAACAGCCCCCACTCAACCCTCCCCCTGAGATCTCAGAAAAGGAATATAGTCCCCTCTTTGGGCATGTATTTCTAGAGAGTGTTTTGAAATTTAGGAGCAAGCAGGGCTTTGAGAAGAAATGCCTCAGGTTAGGCTGGGTGTAGTGACTCATGCCTGTAATCCCAACAGTTTGGGAGACTGGAGCAAGAGGATCACTTGAGGCCAGGAGTTCGAGACCAACCTGAGCAATATAGTGAGATCCCATCTCAAAAAAAAAATTTTTTTTTTAATTAGCTGGGCATGGTGGTGCGTGCCTGTGGTCCCAGCTATTCAGGAGACCTAGGTGAGAGATCGCTTGAGCCAAGGAATATGAGGATGCAATAAGCTATGATTGCACCACTGCACTCCAGCCTGGGCGACAGAGTGAGACCCTATCTCAGGAAAACCAGCCTGGCCAACATGGTGAAACCCTGTCTCTACTAAAAATACAAAAATTAGCTGGGTGCGGTGGCTCATGCCTGTAATCCCAGCACTTTGGAAGGCCGAGGCCGGTGAATCACTTCAGGTCAGAAGTTCGGCCAACATGGTGAAACCCTGTCTCTACTAAAAATACACAAATTAGCTGGGTGTGGTGGTGGGCACCTGTAATCCCAGTGACTTAGGAGGATGAGGCAGGAGAATCACATGAACCTGGGAGGTGGAGGTTGTAGTGAGCCGAGATTGCGCCACTGCACTCTAGTATGGGCAACAGAGCAAGACTCCATCACAAAAAAAAAAAAAAAAAAAAGAAAAGAAAAAAAATTAGGTTGGCTGCAGTGGCTCATGCCTGTAATCCCAGCACTTTGGGAGGCCAAGGTGGGTGGATCACATGAGGCCAGGAGTTTGAGACCAGCCTGGCCAACATGGTAAAACCCCATCTCTACTAAAAATACAGAAATGAGCTGGGTGTAGTGGCACGTCCCTGTACTCCCAGCTACTCAGGAGGCTGAGGCAGGAGAATCGCTTGAATCTAGGAGGCGGAGGTTGCAGTGAGCGAGATCATGCCACTGCACTCCAGCCTGGGCAACAGAGCGAGACTGTCTCAAAAAAAAAAAAAATTAAAAATAAAATAAAATAAAATAAATTAGAAAAAAAAAAAGAAAAAGAAATGCCTCAGGTTAGAGAAAATAGCCTGTGTTTTTCACACTGGGAACCCCTGCTTCAGTGGGATAATGCTTACTGAACAAGCATTTTGGGGCTGGCCATGAGTATGGATTGCAATACGAGAGAAAGCCAGCTGTTTGGTTGTCATTCTGCTTATTTTCCTTAAAATGGTAATGGTACAAAACTACTGTAGAATTACAGTAGCACAGGGAGTTAAGTCACTTTTATGTGTTTTTGTTAAGTTGTTTTTAAGCTCTACTTTTTGCCTCTTATGATTTATTACAGTGTTTTTCTTGGGCATTGTGCACACTGAATACACTTCTGAATCTCAGTGGGAACTGCCATATAAACAGCTCGTCTTTGCATAGACTATGCTTTTATCTATTAGCACATAGGGTAATAAATGTTCCTGTAAACATGATTTGTTTCTCTGGACATTAAAATGGACAGACTGGAATTAAAACCAAGTCAATGGCTTTGAAGTTCACCCTGCTGCTATTATACTTGTTCCACGTGAGGCTTTTGGTATCGGCTTCTAGAACATCCACTCAGGAGGGCCAGTGGGTGTTTGCCTAAGCGTATGTAATACCTGTCAGAATCATCTATCTTCTGCAAAGACCCTTCTGTACATTCACTTATGGCCTATCTTTCGGGTTGAACTCCAGAGATAGTTCAGAGCTCCTTCCCATCAAAAGAAAGAAAAATATATAGAAAAAAAAAATATCGTACTGTTTGCCTCTCATTTTGTCAAACTCTGTTCTTTGGAAAATCCTGTTAGTAGTTCTAAATGGGATGATAGCCGGGCATGGTGGCTCACACATGTAATCCTAGCACTTTGGGAGGCTGAGGCGGGTGGATCACCTGAGGTCAGGAGTTCAAGACAAGCCTGGCCAACCTGGTGAAACCCCATCTCTACTAAAAATACAAAAATCAGCCTGGCATGGTGGGGTGTGGCTGTAATCCCAGCTATTTGGGAGGCTGAGGCACCAGAATGGCTTAAACCGGGGAGGTGGAGGTTGCAGTGAGCTGAGATTGTGCTGCTGCACTCCAGCCTGGGCAGCAGGGTGACACTTTGTCTCAAAAAAATACAAATAAAAACAAATAAATAACTAAATGGGACGATAGAGAGAAAAGGTGTTGGTTTTGCCTGTCTGGCATTTGTTCCCTTCTGAATAATAAATAACACATTAAATTTCCTTTTGGCAACAACTCCTTCCCCATTCTGGATATACGTAATTCCAGGGAGGGTGACCCCACACCTCCAGACCCAGAGATTGGATGTGACCCAGTCATGCCACAGTGATTCATTTCAGGGATGGGGCACACAATCTGAACTAGTCATGGAGCTTAAAGCCTGGAACTTTTGCTGGAATCTTTGGGAATGGAAAACTGCCTTTCCTTGGGGCTTGCTTAAGTGGCAGGATATGAGTCTGGAACTGCGGGCAGCTATCTCACCACTATTTGGAGACAGCCCCCACCAACCCCATGAATGAGGCTGTAGCAAAAGGCAGCAAAACTGAGCCATGGAGAGGCAGAAACTGAGTGCCTGTATCCACAGACACCGAAACAAGAGCTACCCCTAGATGTGTTTGTAATCTGAACCAATCAAGTTTCATTTTTTTTATTAAGCCAGTCCCTGTTTGGATTCTGTTGTCCTGACAAATACAGCTTTGGGCCCACAACCAGGTTCTTTTTCAATGGGAAGGAAGCAGCTTCTGGATAACTATGGAAAATACAGAGTAGGTGTGGTCAGAGTCCAAGATTTCTGCTGACACTCCTAACCGAGGTTCATGAAAACCAACCATGAGCCAGAGTTAGAACAACAAAAGAGTAGACAGCTGAAGACTGGTGGCTCTGGGACCAAACCCAAGAGAACCACGTAAAACACAGGGTCTCTTCCCGCTGGTGGAAACTCAAGGGGTCCAGATCAGCAAGCATTCATGACCAACTCCACCCACCTAGAGACAGACTAGGAAAATTCCAGTGTAACCTTGAACTACGTTAACTAACTCCCAGTCTGATTCCTCCTATTAAATAAGAACAGCACCTTCCTATCTCACAGGATTGCTGTGAGTTTAAATGTGACAATGCATGTAAACCATTTAGCTGGGAACCTGACATATAATAAATGTTAGACATTATCATTATTATCACTATTAGCCACAAAATCCAAAGTGCCTGGTACCAGCATTTTACACAGCTTTTTGCATGTAAGTCACTCAGTGAATAATTTAAGTGAATGAGATGGCTGGGTGCAGTGGCTCATGCCTGTAATCCTAACACTTTGGGAGGCTGAGGCAGGCAAATGGCTTGAACTCAGGAGTTTGAGACCAGCCTGGGCAACATAGTGAAACCCAGTCTCTACAAAAAATACAAATATAGGCCGGGCATGGTGGTGTGCATCTGTGGTCCCAGTTACTTGGGAGGCTGAGGTGGGAGGATTGCTTGAGTGGGGGGCAGGGGCAAGTAGCGGGGGAGAGTGCAGAGGTTGCAGTGAGCCAAGATCTTTCATGCCACTGCACTCCAGCTTCGGTGACAGAGTGAGACTCAGTCTCAAAATCATAATAATAATAAGAATAAATAATTTAAGTGAATGAGGCAGTGCTGGACTAATCTGGAATTCTAAACAAAAATTCTAGGAATCAAGGGCTTCCGGAACACACACATAAATTCTTTATTTTTAACTATAATTGTGTGCTAAATGATTTAAACACCTCATCTGAATTAAGCTTCATAACAACTTCATAAATATATAATTACTGAGCTCCATTTTACAGACGAGAAACCTAAGGCTCAGAGAAGGTAAGTAGAGCCTGAGTTGTCATAAATAGAATGGTGGAGACAGGATTCAAAAACCCATGTCTGAAGGACCCGAAAGCCTGTGCTCTGACGACTCTATCTACTGTCTCTGTACTGAAGGTAAAGGTCCCCTCACATTCCAGTTCCTCAGTCTTGACTGTTCAGTATGAAATAGGTCAGGCCTTACTCTTCGTTTCTAACTGCCTGTCTTACGAAAGCTAGCTCTCTGGAAGACAGAGATGGTGAAACCTTTTCTTCTCCCTCTATTTCTTTGGGCCAAGATGATCTGTAATTTTGCTCCCAGTTCTAAAATGTCCAAAACTCCCAAGAGAGACTTGTGTTTTTGACCATTGCCTATTCCACTGGTTCCCACTTCGGTTCAAGTCAGGCCCTTTGGGAGATACTCCCTTCCACAAGGATGGAGGCTCAGCTTGGAAAAATGTTCAAACTTCATTGAATACATAACACCACTGACTGCATTTCAAATCCTTGTCACTAGTTTTGTATGGCTTAAGCTCCCGTCTCTTATTTTAATCTATTTAAATAAATGTCCTCACTTTTTAAAAAGACTCAATCTGGCCAGTTAAGGATTGGCCTTTCTCCTGTTCAAATTTGTGATCATTCTCAGTTTCATTAAAAAATAAATTCAAAGGCCCAGCAGCAGCAGCTCTGGCTTAGATCGTGAGCAAACTGGTTCTCTCAGCTCTAGAACCTTTAGATTTCAGATCCAGATTCTTCAATTCTCATCTCAGGATTCCAAAGTCAATTATGCCACACTAGAAACTGAGATTAAAAGAGAAGCCTTCGGGCACACCATCAAAAAGACTTTGGACACACATGGCAATGAATGCCCTTGGAAGGTCCCACGTGTTTAAAAAAAAAAAAAAATGGGTGCTTCTCACTCTCTCAGGGGGGATCACATTCTTATGAATAATAATGTTAGTCCTATTATTTGCTGAGGGGACTGCTTGAGGCTGGGATAAAACAAATGTTTACTTGTGGCCTTAATGCATCAAAAAGGTATTAAATTTTCAGGAGGATTCCAGGTAGGGAGTGGTAGGAAACCTCTCAGCAGCTCTGCCTTGGGCTGTTAAAGAGAGTGCTGCTCCCATAAAAAAGGCAAAGGCCACCCCAGCTCACTCCACCTCTGCCCTTTCACTTAGTTAATTCCATGAAGCAGCCCTTTAAACTAAGGTGAAAAAGAAAAATGTTAACCATAGACTGAAGTCCCAGGAGAGCAAGGGGGGAAAAGAATTCAAATGAAAGTACTGCAAAGAATTCAAAATGAAGGAAAAATTCCTAGGCACCCACAGAGCCAAGCTTGAAGCTAGGGACTTTAGCATATTCTGCTGACAAATGCTTCCAACTACCTAGTTGAAGCCCTCATGAGCTGGTGAGGCTCTGGGAGATTACACAGTATGACCACTCACATGCTAGTCAAGGCAGAGAGGTGGCTTTTGAACCCTGGTGGTGTGCTTCAAAGCCCTCCAAGTCCCCCCAGAACATTTCAAGAGAACAATCCCCATCTCTCTGAGAGAGGGTGGGGATGTGCTTTCTTAAAGACAAAATGATGGATGTGATGACCTCCCAAGGTCACTTCCAACCTCCAAGTGCTATTCTTTTGATACTAACAACTGCTGCCACCAAGTGCTCTGAGTTAGGCCTAGGCCTGTGACTAACTTTCAACAAAAAGTGGGGCGGAGAGAGAGAGCCAGGATTGCTCAAAGACCACTGAAAGAGGATCTCACTTCTTTCCCTTTTTAACCATCTGTGGGGTTTTTTTTCTTCGTCTTCCTTTTGCCCCTCCTTTCTGCGTGTGTTGCATAGAAACAGAAAGTGCCTTTGTACCAATTACTAGGCACTAATTTACGCTCTTCAGTGGGCGCTGGGCTTGCTGGAGAAACATTAGGAAAAGGTGGGAGGGTCGGATGTGGGGGAGGATTCTAGCAGTAGAGGAAGAAATGGCATGCTACAAGCTTTTTCTCCAAACCTGAGAACAGCCAAGGGGAAAGAGAGAGAGAGAGAGAGAGAGAGAGAGAGAGAAAAAAAAAAAGAACACGGAAGATTTGGAAGTCAAGACTAACAAATGCAACAAAGCTTTATTTTTTTTTTTAACGAAGAATGCTAATGATCATAAGGCATTCAGAAATCAAACTGATGGGATAGAAAGCAGGCTCCAACTAGAGCATGTCAGATTGTTTTAGGGGCTTCTGAAAGAGTGAAGACTGGGAAATCATCCGCCCACTTTTCTTCTCAATGAACTTACTAAGGAAAACCATTGTCAGCCATTTTCCCAATATGTCATATGATGTTTCTCCCTGGGAAGTTCAATCTGGGAATTTCCCACAGATGTTGCAGAATGACTAGTCCTTGGGATAAGTGTCAACAATTGAGACAGGAATGTAAATCTGACCCTCAGGTTCAGAATCCAAGAATTCATTTCCCTGAATCCAAGAATTCATTTCCCTCAGCTTACATCTTTGTGTCTGAAGGTAATGGGGTGTCACCATCCAAGTGGCACTGTATTTACTCTGGTACCTCCCTCTCTCAACCAGGAACCCACTTATACCCCTCCCCTCTCTCTTCTCACCACGCACAGAAGATGTGAGAGGAAAATCAAGGGAAACAATGTGTGTACTCTGTAATTTGACTCCACTTATGTTTTCTATCGTGAAACTGTAATCTTGCCAGCAGAAGATTCTCAGAGGCCCCCCGACTTTGTCTTTGCTAGGGCAGATGGAGGATGACACAGGACAAATGGGAAATGAGGAAGGAAAGGCAACTGGGTGGCTCCTACCTTGCGACTAGCAATAAGAGCTATAAAGTCCTAACAGCCTCCAGCCCCAGGGTCAGATTTCTGCAGAGAGCTCGGGCTGGGGGCTGGAGAACAGTTTGGGCATCTTTCAGTTGATTCAAGGGAGTTTTAGCCTCTTGTCTAAAACCCAGAAACAAACCCTATAGCAAACCCTTGCAGCCTTAGAAACCCATCCTCTATAGCTAGAAGCCATGTGTATGCAGCCTTTTGCATAGATTGTTATTCTTCCCTAACAGGATACTTGATATCACTCCTATTGCTGAGTGGGGTGGGGCAGTATCATCTCCCAGGGGGCAAAAATTGGTTCTGTGACAGGTGAAAAAAGTCTTAGCTATTACAACAATTTGTTGCCTTCAGAAGGGGGCATAGTCCATAAACAGCTCAAGTGTATCTGTGGAATTAAAATGTAATGGGGGAGGCCAGGCGCAGTGGTTCACACCTGTAATCCCAGGACTTTGTGAGGCCGAGGTGAGCAGATCACTTGAAGTCAGAAGTTCGAGACTAGCCCGGCCAGCATGGTGAAACCCTGTCTCTACTAAAAATGCAAAAAATTAGCCGAGTGTGGTGGCACGCACCCATAATCCCAGCTACTCTGGAGGCTGAGGCAGGAGGATCAGTAATGGAGGGGACAATTATGGAAAAAAGGGTAGAGAAAGTTACCTGCGCAAGCCCCACTCAGGCCTAGTTGTACATTTATGTTGGATGAAGCAAGTTGGGTTATGAAATGCCATTCCACATCACTCTGGGGAGCCCTCTGGAAAGAAGAATGGGGTAGAGAGAATGTGTCCCTAAGGATCCAGATACAGGGCTTCCGTTCCACTCATGAAGAGAAGAGACGGTGGTAAGGGCTGGGCAGGGCCTACTTAAGGGGCAGCCCAGCGAGCTAAGGCCGCTTAGTCTAGGGCAAGGCCTTGCTCTGTCCCTAAGACCCCACCTCCCAGGCAATGAAGTGAGTTTTTCCTCATACCTCTGATGACATCAGACTCTCCTTGACCAAACAGTTGACTCCAAAGCCTTTTACGGTAATTAAGGGAGAAGAGTGCAAGAAGCTCAGGGCAACCTCATGCCTTTAACCAAAATTCCCACCTAAGTTAGAGTTGGCTAGTGATGGACATTCCTAGAGGGACCAAAAAATCTGTTTTCCATATTGGAGGACAACTTCTACTACGGAGGCTGTCCAGGTGCCTCACACCAAGTATGCCAAGGATCCCAAGAATGTGTTCGAAGAGGCTAAGGAAAAGCAGAAGCCGCCACTCCGGGCTTTTGTAGCTCCCATCTCTCCTGGTTTTTTGTGAGCCTCCTTTTGCACCATATATACATATATATATATATATAAATACTGAAAAATATTTTTTCATAGAACTGGGGTGTGATGGTTGGAATTTGGGGTTTTCTGATCTTCAGAATCCTATAACCAGTATTATCAAACTCAACCCATTGTCACTACTTGGCGATAGCTGACTTAAGCCCCTCCAAAAAGAGAATAAGATGGCACCTGGCACAGAAACAAGGCCTAAGGTTTCTATCATCCAGATATCAACCAGCATGATTCAATATCAGCCTGTTCTGATGACTTCTGAGCTGGAATTAGAATGTAGTTGTTTCCTTCTCCAAAGGATAACACTACCTTTACCACCCACCCCCAAAATCTGCCCATACTCTATGGGAAAGGTATCCACAAAGTCAGGAGACTTAGGATAAACTTCATGTTAATTACATTGTCAAATAATATGCTTGATATATTTTCATATAAAATACTCTAATAGTTCTAAAATTAATCTGAAACAGTACAAATAAATATATCAAAAAGTGTCCAAAAAGTCTGGAAACAGGAAAAATAGTATATTTGTTGCATCTTTTTTTCTTTAGATTAACAATGGATCCACTGCTTAAACTTTAGAGGTATGTCACCTGAAAAGATCTGGTCTGGTTGAAGAAAAACAAACTGAATATACTATTTGAAAATGTAAATTAACATACTGCTTAAAAATAAGTTTATCCAGTGTTTTCTGATTTTTAAGGTGACGTTCTGCACATTATACACAAACCACAGGACCCAGCATTTCTCAAGGGGCTACTGTGTGTGGAACCCTACTAGGTGCTTTATAGACGTTATCTTTGCACAAGAACCTGTGACTTGAGGATAGTAGCCCTATCTTGTGGATTAAGAAAGTGAGACTTAAACAAAGCTAAGGTTGCAAACTTAAATGCCCAAAGAGATCCTGTAAATGATTAAAATATGAGGCACTGCCCCATATCATGATCAGTTCAAGCCAATTGTTGCTAGGCAGGAATTCAGGCCCAGTTTTGACAGATCTTTTGATTTTTCCAGACAAGCCAGAAATATGGATTCATGCCATAATCCTCTGATTTTTAGATGTTGGTAACTAATTAAATTTTTATAAACCCTGTGTTGGCCAAGCCAAACAAATCTGCAAAGCAAATTCAGCAGCAAGCCTCCAGTTTGCAAACTCTGAATTAAAGTAACTTGCTTATGGTCTCTAACGAGAAAACAATAGGACAAATCAGAACCCAGCTCAGTCGGCCTCAACTGTGTCGTTCCTCCCAGCACACTACAGAAGTAGCAGCACTGAATTAGAAGAAAATCTGTTTGAATGATTCAACTTCTAAAGCTGGTGTAGAAGTGGTCTATGGAAGTGGCAGCTGTATGTGTCTCTATAAGGAAGTGAGCAAGCTGGAGGGTTTCTTGCGGGAATGTTAGCAGCACTGAGCAAGGGGGTGTGGCAGGGAGTTTAGCTCTTAAAATCTTCACAGAATGCAGACATTCCAAATGCCATCTCTGCCCACCTTCTTGATTTAACACCAGCAGAAAGAAAATTAGGAAAGCTCCTTACCGTACCCTAAAGTCAATTTAAATTGAAGTTCTATCTGAAACTTCCAAATGCATGAGACCTCCAAGTCTCTTATTTAAAGTAACCTTAACACATACCTCCTCTAGCAGGAATACACTTCTGACAATATTAACCCAGGCTGAGGTTTTGTTCAACCATGCACTAAGATTAGAGATCCCCAAAACATAGGCACCTGCGATCACCATATCCCTAGGTTCAAAGGACTAACTGCAGCACTTAAAGCTGAACGAACATCTCACTTCGTTTTCCACTCCTGACTGGGAAAAAGGTTCTCCTGCAACAGCTGAGCCGAATGACTTGCCTTATGGAGAATTAAGGAGCAGCACGCATGCACGCACACACAAGCAGCCATTTCTATAAATGCCTGAGAAAAATCACTCAGCCGAATGGCCCAGAACGCTGGAAACCCTATTCCTGAGTCGGACAGACTCTGGCAGCTCACAGAGGAACTGCAGGCCTCTCTGGCTGCACGACTGGGCAGCTCCCTGAAGGAGAAAATGCCTTTGCTCAAGGTGGCAGTGGGTGTCGATGGGAACAACTGAACTCCGGGAACATGGCTGACACAGCCAGGCCCGCCCAACAGCTGTTGGTAAGTAACACCCTCCGGTTAATATACCCGTACTTCACCTCCAGAGCCACACTAAAGGTCACATCTCCCAACACAGGCACATGTCTTTCAGCAACCTTACAGATACAAGCCTTAAAACGTGCTGTTTTATGGCAACCTAGATCATGACCCCAAACAGAACCTGATTTTGCATTAACCATGGAGGAAATTCAGTCTGATTCCAGTGCCAGCAGCCACCTCCACAAGAACAAGTTTCCAAAGGAAATGGAATGAGAAGCAGTTACGTGGCCTTTCTTTTAAATAGGAAAGCAAAACAAAACAAAAAACCCCAATCAAGTATCATTTTTTTCCATGTATCATTTTTAAACCACAGGCCCAAGACCTCATCTTAAAAGTATCGAAGTATTACACCAAAAAATGACAACACTTTTCCAACTAACTCCAACAATACCCTCTCAAACACCGTGTCACAGGACAGAGGCAAAAGGCTTATCTGAGAGGACCAAGCCCCGCTACCTCATCTGAATAGCGCTTTTAAAAGAAGCGTTCCGAAGATGGTCAGACAGCATGTCCAAATGTGAATGCTTTCTAACTTTTACCGTTCTTGTTAAACACAACCAAGAGAATTGGATGACCCAGGTCCCTGGAAGTCTCCAAAGCCCATTTTAAAAGGCAGATAGATGTCTTTCTGGCCACATTCAGTTGTACGGCCATGCCTCTCACCCTTCCTGGGAGGAACTATTCCCTGAGGCCTCCAGAACCGCTCAACATTCATTACCAAGCCTTGACCTCCGGCAAGGACCACACCTCCCTGCAAACCGCGATTCAGGGGTGGAGGGTGCGACCTAAGTCACATGGCCAAAAAAAAAAAAAAGTCAGCTCTGAAATCTGGCTCATTAGGAAGACTCATGAGTGAAGTTAACCACCATTACTTGATCAGACTCCTCTGCTGCCTGAAGCCGGGTTACTTTAAACCTCTCGGGGGACTCCTGGCCAAATTTAAAACCACCTTGCCAAGCCCAGAAAAGTAGCAGGCATCCAGTTAAATGAGTCCTTAGTCATCCCTAAAAGGCTCAAAGTAAAGTGCGCCGCGTCCCCCCTCGGTTTCAACCACTTCTCTGCAACCCGACAAGAGAATTAAATAAAAGATACGCCATCTGACTTCCCCGCTGCCAGCGTCTTTCCCAGGTGGGGTGGCCCCACCATTGCGGGGTGCGGGAGTCCCGGGGGCGGGGCGGGACAGGGGAGGGGCGGACACCACCCCTCGCGAAGCCACGCACCGCACTTGCTCTGCCCGCCAGTTTAAGGCTCTCCGTGGCTCCCGGAGGCCGGGAACAATTAAGGAGAGAGTGAGCTTTCCGCCAATGCACATTTAAATTATTTAAAGAGTTAAACCGCATCTTATCCAACATGTTTGCACCCTTTCGGCCGAGTGCAGTGTCCCGAACGCCCAGGAACGCTGCCTGGCCAAAGGTTAACTAACCCCAGAGCTCCAGGGGAAAGGGCGACGCCGCTAACCTGTATGCACTCTGTAATGGGCTTTGAGATGGGAGGATTTTCCATAGACTTTCCCACAGCCACTGTAGGGGCACTTGTGCCTCTTTTCGGACGCGTGTTTCCCCTTCGCAGCCACTCCAGGGTGGAGAAGGGAGAGCGGGCTGGGCGCGCTGCCAGGATCCTGTCTCTCCTCCGGGCTGTGGGAAGGACTCGACCCAGATTCGGTGGTCACGTCGCTGTCGGATCCCATATCCTCATCTGGACTCTCCAGACTGTCGCTGCACACGGAGGGGGTCTGGATGGGTCGGTACTTGTTCAGGTCCAACAAGCTCTTGGCGATGGTGACCAGCGTGCAGTAATCCTTCCAGGTGTCCCCCGGGTCACCGTGCTCCTTGGTCACCTCGCGCTCAGGTAGTCGCAGCCGCTCGGCGTCCGGAGCGCCCCCATGCTCCGGCACCGCAGCGCGGTTCGAAATGGAAACCAGACACTGGGCAGCCACGAAGTCCATGTAGGCGGCCGCGGACATGGTGCGGGCGACGGCAGCCCAGGCGGAGCGGCCAAACTTGGCGGTGGTTATGGAGGTTCGGCTCGCCCTGCCCTGGCCTCGGACGACGAGCGCGGCGCGGCGCGGCACGGCGCGGCGGCCAAGGGGGCGGGGGCGCGGGGCGCTTCCGACTCGCAGGAGCGCCGAGGCGACCTCAGCCCCTCATCTTTACGTAACCGGCAGCGCCTCCGCACGCAGCATCCACGGCCCCGGGCTCCGCCGCGCTGCCGCCTCTAGCCGCCGCCCCTGCCCCGCGCCGGCCGCGATCCCCCGACGGGCGCGCCGGCCCCTCTGAGCCGGCTCCCTTGGAAAGATGCCACACGTGGCGGTCGCAAGTTTATTCGACTGAAAACGCCCCCGAGGCGCTAGGAGAGGAAACTGCAAGAGAGGTGCACGCCCTCGGCCGCCTCTCCGTTGAGCCAAAGCCCCAGGACATTCACCCGATCACCCCGACGCGGGTGGCGAGGGCCCCGCCGAGCGCCAGGTCTAAGAGACACTTTTTCCCGAGTCCACGGACGGCTTCTGAGCCCCTGCTCCGGCCGGTCCACACCATTCCGGCATTCTCTTGCTCAGTAACAATTTCGCAGAATCCCATCACGTCACAAACCAAACCCCCTCCAATTGGCCAGTGGGGAGGGTGATTCAACTCTGTTTACTTTCTCCCCCTGCCAGTCAGAACGGCCTTCGGTGGAGAGGTGCGTCTAGAACTGAGGCGTGCGGCCAATCCGACTGTTCCGTTTCGCTGCCTCGTGCTACCCCTACAGCCTCGAACACTGACATTTAAAAGGGTAACAGCTGGGAGGCAGGGAAGGGGCAGCCTCACACTTTCGGAGTGCCTCGCGGTCCCGTGGCCGGTCCGGACCTCCTGGCTCACATTCCAGCTTGCGGAGCTTTGGGACACATCTTCCCTAGTCAGTTGCGCTCGTTCCTATGGCAAAAGAGAACTTCAGCTTCGGTTTTCCAGCCCCCAAACAGTTAAGTGACTTCCTGCAAACGCTACAGTCCCAGCAACCAGCCTTCCAATCAAAAGTAAGTTGGTTGATGTCACTGGCATTGACTTGGCCAATCAGAAGGGCGTTCCGAAAGCAAGCGCTCGACACTTGTAAACGCGAAGAGCTGTAGTGAAACTGGACACATCTTTGTATTTTGTGTTGCTGGTAGTAAATTTGAGTTATGGATGAGAGGACAGGGGTGATGAATAAATGCAGTGTGAATCTATAATTTAAAAAACCCCATTATGTCAGGGTAAGTCCAAGAATAAACACAAATGAGTAAGAATTCGTTTTGTTATATATTTTTTGGATGCAGCATATTTTGGGGCAGATGTTTAAAAATTCTTCCATCCAATACATTAACTATGACCAATTCATCTTAAAAATGCAGTGCTAACAAAAGTTCTGGTTTTACAGCATAGCCTTTCTACTGCCTGAGATTCTTCCATGGAAACATCCAATCTTTGCTTGTCATATCTCTTAATTCCTCTACTTCTCCGGTGCAATTTAGTCTAAATACATTCTTTTAGCTTTATTTGGAAGCTATTTTTAACCCACTTTCAGATAAATGGAGACAAAAACCATTCATTTGTGTAACTTTTAACAAAAACCCACCATTCTTAGCTCTTTTTCTTTCCAGAGCCCCTGCATGGTTTTTAGGACATGTTTCTCTTCCCTCACTTCACAAATGTGGAGACTGAGTTACAGAGAAGTGACTTATTTGTCTTATTAGACAGATAATGACAGAACTCAGTAGAAACCACAAGTCTCCTGATTTCTAGCTCTTTGTGCTTGCAACTAAGCCCTTCTGGTTTTGTGAAATATTAACTGTGCGGAACAGATTTTTAGGGACTGGAACAAGCTGGAAATCCTTAGCCATGGAATATTGTGGCATTACTTGGTCAACAATTAGTATGGGTCTTGGAGTCTGATTAACTTGGTTTACCCCTCCGTCTGAATTAACAATGCGGTTGTTTTCCATCTTGATAGCTAGAAAAGAATCTAGGGCTAGTTCTTTTTGCAAGAGGCATACTGTCAGCACAATTGATTAAAAATAATTCACTTTCGTGAATGTCAGAGGTACCTGATTCTATGTGATGCGGATTCAGTGAGTTCCAACCCTGACCCCCACTGGCTATTAACCTTTGTTAAGAGAAAGTTACACCAGGTTCTGGTCTCCAAGTGAAGGGTCTCAAATTGACTCTACCAATTTGAGGTCTACAGTAGTTTCTTTTGACTTTATTTTTAAAGTGGCACATCAAAAAACAAATTAAAGAAAAAAAGTTAGCCAGATGTGGTGGCTCGCACCTGTAGTCCCAGCTACTCAGGAGGCTGAGGCTGAAGGACTGTGTCAGCTAGGTCGAGGCTGCAGTGAGCCCTGATTACACCACTGTACTACTCCAGCCTGGGCAACAGAGCAAGGCTCAGTTTTTTTTTTTTTTTTTTAAATCATAACTAAGGGTGGCTCAGGTAAGTAAGAGTATAATAGATTTTAATTAAAAAAAAACCTGACAAGACCAGTTCAATAAAAGTGTACACCTTAAAAAAATAAAGAAAACAACAACAAAAATATTAAAGTGGTACAGGGAAGATATTGCAGTAGGTGACTGCAGGTGGAAGAAAGATGTAGATAGGGGATACTGGGCAACCAAGAATGTCATCACCATCAGCATCATTATCACCAACCCCTTTCATGGAGGGCTTATTCTGTGTCAGGCCCTGTACCAAGCACCCTGCATGCAGCCCTGTAAGGTAGGTATACAGTATATAAAAAAACTCCAAGCCATCTTGGAGTTCTTGCATTTTTAGAACTTAATCTCTTAATTTTAGAAAAGAATTCACTGAAGCCCAGGGGAGTTTGCCTACTTCATGATTTTTCTGGGACAAATTTTGTCCCCTAGGATACATGATCACTTAGAAAGTGCACCTTTGCCTGCCTCCTTAAGGCCCAGTGCACATAACAGTGGGATCTCTCCAGGATCCCTATGATCATGGCCTGTACAACCCCTCAGACTTGCATTTTAACTGGGATTGTACTGGTGAAACAGACTGCTCGGGCCTGGACATCTATAGATAGCCCTAGGACCACCATTATCATTATTCCAGAATAGAGGAAAAGTCTGTATCTTTCCTTGAAGATTATATAATCCAGGAATTTGAATACATCAATCACTTTAGGTTTTTTAAAAATATAAACTTTTCCCTTCCTTACTCCTTGCCAGCTTTTCTTTAATTCCCTTTAATTTCACTTTGTTTGAACTGGACATAAACACTGAATTCTCCAAACTCACTTATTTCAGAGTTACAAAAGAAAGTAATAAAAGAAAACTGAGATTTCATCTACATGAATTTCTCACACATTTACAAACATAACTGCTGCTTGACTTGATTTAGAATATCTTTTTAAACCCAGCAATTCTAGAACTGTAGAATGCTTTCTCTTTTTTCTCCTTTTCCACTCATTCATTCTCCAGATATTTATGTTCCTGGCAATGAGCTAGGCATGGGGGAATACAGAAATGAAAAGAGACTGTCCTCCATGAAGTTTATATGTTAAAAGCGTATATATAAAATAACATATCAGCAAATAATAATTTCTATGTCAGGATTTTTTTTCTTGTATTTTCAACAGTGAAGTTTCCTTGGGGGTGTTGGAATGTGTATTATAATAGTTTTATGATTAAAACCAGCTTGGGCTGTTTTGCCAGCATGTGGTTGTCCCAATTAAATGTTGGCAAAATAAATGATCCCAAATTAATATGAATCATTCCTAATTAAAAGAATTTATCACTAAAGTATATATTATGCCACATACATGTAAGAGGTCTGTTTTCCCCCAAGTTAGTCTTTGTAAATACACATTTTCAAATCCAAACAAACCAACCGGAAGGAGCATGAAAATTCAGACTATAAGTGTGCTTCTAGTTTATGCTTTCCTCTCTAAATTCTGCCTAAGAATTTGCTTTATTATCCAAGTTCTCAAAACAATGGCTTATGGGCATGTAGCCAGAACATATAAGCCTTGTTTTCTGTGCATCCTAAAATAATTACAGTATTATCATTATTAGCTCTAATAAGAAGTAGTGCCTACAGTCAGCTGTTTCAGCGTTGTAGACCACTGTGAGGAGCTGGCCTCTGGGTCTGAGATAAACTCTGTAACCTCAGGCAATCTCTGGGAGCTATTTCCTTATCTCTAAATTTATGAGATTAGATTAATAAATCTCCAATAGTTCCTCCCAAACTCCAAACACTCAAGGGATCTTAAAAAAAAAGAAAAAAAATCCTAGAGAAAAAAACTGGGGCAAGACTTGGGTTCTTTAAATACCATCTCATCTGCTGTACATCTACAAATACTGCTCTTTATGGCAGTGAAGGTCAGAAAACCTTAAATCAACATTTAATGGATAGCAGACACAAATATAAATGTGTTCAAAATCCCTTCCTTAATTTTATGGTCTCGATTTTTCTTTCTTCAAGGTGGTTTGTAGAAAGTGGAATGGGGGTTCAAATAACCTATTCTTTTTCCATGGCAAATTTTATTATTTTATTTATTTATTTATTTTCGAGACAGAGTCTAGCTCTGTCGCCCAGGCTGGAGTGCAATGGCACGATCTCGGTTCACTGCAACAACCCCCGCCTCCCGGGTTCAAGCGATTCTCCTGCCTCAGCCTCCTCAGTAGCTGGGATTACAGGCATGCGCCACAATGCCCGGCTTATTTTTGTATTTTTAGTAAAGATGGGATTTCGCCATGTTGGCCAGGCTGGTCTCGAACTCCTGACCTCAGGTGATCCGCCCGCCTCGGCCTCCCAAAGCGCTGGGATTACAGGCGTGAGCCACCGCGCCTGGCCCAAGGTACATTTTTCACCCTAGCGGGGAGTAAGATATTTCCTGGCATATGCAGCACAGATTCCCAGGCCCCTCCCCTGGAGATTTTTATTCAAACTGTGCCCCAAGGCAGGGTTTCCCCACCTTGCAGGGTGGAGCTAATCACCTGGCGCTCGATTTAAAATACAGATTGCCGGGTGTCACCCCTGCTCAAGGACCAGGGAAGTTCGGGCTAAAATCACACTCTGTAGGTATTGGGTTCTGCCAGTTCTGGCTTTTCTCACTCTTTCCTGCTGGGAGGCGTGGACCGTGCCGGGCAGAACTGCCAGCCTCCAGGCGGGAAGGAAGGAGGAGAACAGATGGCCCACTGGGGGTAGAGAATCACGTGTTGGACCTCATTCTGGGCTGGATCCAGACCTCTCCCTTTCAGGGCCCAGCCCCTCCGGCTCCAGCGACCCCACCTAGGCACACGGAACATATGTGGAGGAAACCAGTGTTCATTTTGTTGAAAGCAGGGGAATTAGAGAAGGAGGCGAGCTTGAGGAGGGGAGAGGCGGGGCTAAAGGGACAAGGCTTCCAACAATGGCGATGTTCCTGGATTTTGAAATACAGTCAGGTAAAGCCCGATCTGGTGGAACGCCCGTGGCCATAATGACAGTTAACACCCAGGGGCTGGAGGGGGAAGAGAGCTCAGGCAAGCGCGAAAACTTGCCCGCCGCCCTACTTTGCTCCCGCCCCACTTAGCAGCCTTCCGCAAAACTCCAGCCCTCTCCTCTGCAGCGCAGAAAGGCCGCCCGTTCATGCATATGCAGGAGGATAAGTTTAGCTCGCAGCCCCCCGCGCTCCGACCGGCCCAGCGCAGCACTCGGTGAATCACCCGCGCTTGGGGGCGGGCGCTCGGCTCCGGCCGCGGACTGGCGGGCGACTCAGCCACTCGTGGACCGCGCGCCCCGGCCTGGCATCGCCCTTTTAAAAAGTCTTCCGCAGGCGGCCGCCGCCGCAGCAGCCTGAGGAGGCGAGTTCATTTGAGGACAGTCCCACTTCTCAGAAATCCCTTCCCTGCTGGAACATCAAGCTCCCTTTACTGCAGTTGAACAAACTGCCCTAGATTGGGGGACGAGGAACCCGCCCCAAACTCGTGCAAGGAGCTCCGGGCGCCCACGCCCACGTGAGCTAACCTTGAAATTAGCCCCTGCACCCGGGAGCGCGGGGGTGGGAGTGGGCGGGGACTGGGGGGGAGCCCCGCGCGGCCCAGGCCCTTGGTTTGCGCTCTCCGCGTGCACGTACCGCCCCCGCCACCCTGTTTCATAACTCTGGCGGTGTTGCATTTTTTTTCTTTTAATCTCCCGGGTACATGGGTGTGGGGTGCGCGTGTTGGGGACAGGGCAGGGCATCTTGGCCACCTTCCATCCCCCATGCCCGCGAGAAAGAGGAAAACCTGCCCTGCGGTCCTCCTGGGAACACTGCAGAGTAGGGTGTCGAGATGACATCAGCTTCTAAACATAGCCAGCACCGCACCGCACCCCAACTCCATGGGCTGCGGGGGTGGGGAGGGAGTGGGGGAGGCGGGTGCTGCTGTCCCCGGGCGGGGCGTGGCGGGCAGGCCGGCCAGGCTGTGCGGGAGGAGATGACTTTGCAGGAATTGCGCTCCCAGAGTTTGCAGGCAGATCTCTCCCGCGAAGGCCCGGCCAAAGGGTTAGGAAACATTCCTGCCATTCCGTGCTCTCCCCTACCCCACAAGAACCACACGCACGCACACACGCACTCTTGGATCGAATGTGCTTTTAATTATAAATCAATCCAGCCCCAGCCCAGGTTCGGTCCGGTCCCGGGAGCACCAACGCCCCGCGTCTGCCTTCAGGCTAAGCCTGCGAGGGGGTCGGTGCGGCCCTCCCCGTGAGTCAGATGGGCTGTGTTTCCTGTGGTTGTTGTGGAACAGTTTGTCCTTTTTACTCCCCGCCCCCCCCCGCCCCGTCTCCACCCCCTTGGTAAATATAGCGCTCACGTTTCATCATCTCTTTGTCCAACGAGTGCCAGACACCCCGGCCCGCGGCCCCCGCCGCCTCCCTCCTCCTCTCCGCGCGGTTACCTCGCATAACCCCGCGCCGGCAGGCACCGGGCAGCAGCTCTCCCCCGCGGCCGCGCCCGCCAGGCACCCAGCGCTTCCCGCCGCAGCACACCCCCACCCCATTCTCCCCTCCCCTTCTTCCAGTTCCCCCTTCTGTAGGGCCCCCATGCTCTTGTCCCACCCCTTCTACTCGGCGTCCAGGTACTGGGTCGAGAAGTATGTGGGTGTAGGGAGGTGGATATCCCTTTTCCGAGCCGTAGGCGTCACCCCTACGCCCAGGCCCAGGCCCAGTGCTGGATCCTGCACTTTCCCAACCTCCCCCTCCCCAGTTCCAAGGTTGCCCTCTGTTCCCCTCCAGAGCGCAGGTGACAAGCTGCTGAGACAGTGTCTGATTCACCGACAGCTGAACCAGCTACTGGTACTTGGGGGTGGGCGTTTGCTGAACCGTTTCCCTCCCACCTCCCCCAACCCCCTACCCGGTGGGGAGCGGGCTGGAGGGTCGGGAGAGAGGCAAGACGGATGACAGCCGAGAAGTGCGTGCCCGCTCTTCCCTCTCTCCCTCCTCCTCCCAGTTTCATTTCCACACATACAGCCACCCACCGGGGACCGGAGGCGGCTAGTGTTCTCTGAACGCCGGGAACTGGCTCTCTCTGTGGTCTCCTGTTTACTTCCCTCCTCCTCTTTTCGCCTCTCTTCTCCCCGCCCCCATCTCCCAGCGCCGCTTCCCGCCCAGAGCAGCTGGGAAACCTGCAGCTGAACACTGCAGTCATGGGACTTCCCTGGCCCCGAGCTGTGCCCCAGGTTTGCCCTGTCCTGTCCTGTCCTGCCTTGCCCTGTGTCCGCTTGTTTGGGGGCACTTCTTTGTCCTGAAAAGGGTCTTGGGGCTCCCTATCCAGGAACGTGGAAGAGGTGACTGCTTCCCTCCCCCTTCCTCTCCTGGCTCCCCTGCCAGCTACCTTCCTGTGGGGGCCCTGCCTGGCTGTCTTTTTTGGCCAGGATTCTGGGCCACCCCCACGAGTGGCCACCTGTCCAGGGAGAAGTGGTGAGACAGCTAACGGTGTGTAAGAACTCTGCATCCAGGATGCTGCAGAGCTGGCTTCTTTGCCATCACAGACTGTCCTGTTCGTAACAGGGTGCCCCAAATTCCCTGCCGACCAAGGTTTTCAGGCAGAACCCCAAAACCTGCTCCTAGGGACACACCCTCTCCTTATGGAGTCTGGCAAAACCTTTCCTTTCAAAGCTTGCTTCCCAGCGGGGAAGAATGCAGCCTCTCTCCCTAAGTAAGCTGAATGAACAAAGGACTCCAAGGAGGCCGTGGGGGTTCCAGCTCTGGGTGCCGCCTGCCTGAAGTTCACCCCATTTAAAAACCACCTCTTCACCACCACCCTCTGCTCCACTGCCATGGCTACCAGCTCCCTGTCCTTCCCAACACAATGTTGCACAGAGGCAGAAACAAACAAGGACATTTAAAATGTTCTTTTAAATATCCAAAACACTGCCTCGATATTTTGGTAGCAGAGGAGAGGGAATAAAAGTCCTGACTGTTTGCTGGTTTCCTTCTGACCCCACGACCCTGAAAAAATCCTTACCCTGGATGGCCTCTCAGCTGCCAAAAGAGGGAAGGAAGCTTGGTGAGATACTAGAGAGTGGAATTCAGAACAAACCCTTGGCAGGAGAATTATTCACCAAGTTAGACTCTTCTTTCTTCCCCCTCCACCCCAGCTGCTTTGAAGTACCTGCCATCAGACTATACCACCTCCGCTTTGTGGCTGTCATCTGCAGGCTTTCCTGCACTCCCCCTCATTCCCCGAAGATTCTAGCACCTGACTCACAGTCCCCCACCTCCACCCAACTCCTATTAACGTTTTTGGTGAATTTAGCATCCCAATAGATTAATGACCTATCTGAAACCCTGGTACCTGAACTGCAATCATTTTTTTCCTCCACCCCACTGTCACGTGGGTATCCTCAATCTTTCCATCACCAAATAACAGCACCACCTCTGACCATCATCCTCCTTCCTGACCAACACTTCTTTCTCTCCCAGCTTATTTGTTCAAATAACCACATTTGAACAATTCTTTGACCCTATTTTGACTTCCAGTCTACTTTTCCACTGTCTGTCATTGACCTTTCATTCTTACATCTCTCCTACCCACCTTAAGATTTCATGGTCTTTCACTATATCATTCTTTCGCATGCACCTCCCCCAGTCTCTCATTCCTAGGACCATTTGGCCAAACTCTTGATTCTGTCCAGCTTAACACACTGGACAGAAATGACCGGGCTAACTGTTGTCACTCTAAATTTATGATCATACATCTCAAGTGGGCTCTCAACACTGTCCGTGTGCATTTCCCTCATCAGTTTACTTTCCCACACTCTGAAATGACTATATTGCACCTTCTCTCTTCAAAGTTCCAACACCCCTCCCTTCCTCACTCTGAGCTGAGAAACTTGCTGCTTATTTTACTGAGAAAATAAAAGCAATTTGACAAGAACTACCTCCTCTTCCCACCATCATATCTTCCATCCTACCTACCTCTCCACCCAGACACTGCCTTCTCTCTTGTCACCTGATACACTGTTCTTGCTCCTGTCTAAGGCAAATTCTTCCATGTGGCACCAGGTTCCCTTCCCCTCTAGGCTATTTAATGACTGCTTCTAAAATTACCCCATCTCCTGCTTATCAAGTTGTTGCTCTATTCTAAATCATTCACTTCAGCACAAAAAAGTGTCCACCCTCCTGTCTTTATATGTATACTTGTGTGTGTGTGCCCCCTTGACCGCATATCCTCCTGCACTGTTACTCCATTTGCCATCTTCCTTGTATGCAGACATCTCAAAGTTACCTCTATGTACTGTCTATATGTGCACATGCCCTGTTCTCTTTTTATTTTTATCTTTATTTATTTATTTTTGACACAGAGTCTCACTCTGTCGCTCAGGCTGGAGTGCAATGGCGTGATCTCGACTCACTGCAACCTCTGCCTTCCGGGTTCAAGCGATTCTCCCACCTCAGCCTCCCGAGTAGCTGAGATTACAGGTGTGCACCACCACGCCTGGCTAATTTTTGTATTTTTAGTAGAGACGGGGTTTCGCCATATTGGCCAGGCTGGTCTCAAACTCCTGACTTCAGGTGATCCACCCGCCTCAGCCTCCCAAAATCCTGGGATTACAGGCGTGAGCCACCATGCCCGACCCTCCTGTTCTCTCTTGATCTCACACCAGTCAGACGTTCATTTCTGTCACTGGACTGAAACTACTCTTCTCAGGATCAAGGATGACCTCCATGATGCCAAATCTATTGGGCAGTTATTTCACTTCACATCACAACAAAGAAGACTAAGGAGTGGACAGTAAAGTAGAGGAAAAGAGAGACTATGGTGTCCTAGAAGCCAAGTGAAGAAAAGGAAGAGAGGTGGATTCCTTCTTTTTCTTCTTTGCTACTTTCAGTTCTTCTCCTGGCTTTCTCTCTCTCTTTTTTTCTTTTTTTTGGACAGAGTTTCGCTCTTGTCACCCAGGCTGGAGTGCAGTGGTGCGATCTCAGCAGCTCACTGCAACCTCCGCCTCCCGGGTTCAAGTGATTCTCCTGCCTCAGCCTCCTGAGTAGCTGGGATTATAGGCATGTGTCACCATGCCTGGCTAAGTTTTTTATTTTTGGTAGAGATTGGGTTTCACCATGTTGGCCAGGCTGGTCTCAAACTCCTGACCTCAGGTGATCCGCCCACCTCAGCCTCCCAAAGTGCTGAGATTACAGGCGTGAGCCACTGCTCCTGGCCTCTCCCAGCTCTCTTAAAGTTGAGTTGCCCTGGAGCCCTGTCCTTGGCTCTCTTCCACATCCATACTCACTCCCTTCCTGGTTTCATGTAGCCTCAAGGCTTTAATATCTTCAAGGCTGGTGCCGTGGTTCACGCCCATAATCCCAACAGCGTGGAAGGCCAAGGTGGGAGGATTGCTTGAGCCCAGGAGTTGGAGGCTGCCATAATCTATGACTGCACCACTGCATTCCAGCCTGGGTGACAGCCTTTAATACCTTTTACATGCCAGGGATGACCCAATTTTTATATTTTTATCTTCAATTGACACCTCTTTCTTTCTTTCTTCTTTTTTTTTTTGGAGTCTTGCCCTCTCATCCAGGCTGGGGTGCAGTGGCGTGATCTCAGGTCACTGCAACCTCTGCCTCCCGGGTTCAAGGGATTCTCGTGTCTCAGCCTCCCAAGTAGCTGGGATAACAGGCGCTCACCACCATTCTCAGCTAATTTTTGTATTTTTAGTAGAGACAGCATTTTGCCATGTTGGCCAGGCTTGTCTCAAACTCCTGACCTCAAGTGATCCACCTGCCTTGGCCTCCCAAAGTGCTGGGGTTATAGGCGCGAGCCACCACGCCTGGCCCACACCTGTCTCTTGAGCTTCACATGTGACCATCCAACTATCTAGTCATCATTTCCTCTTGAATATATGATGGACGTCTCCAACCCAACATATTAAAATTGAACTGCGATCATTCCCTCCTAATGCATGGCTCTGTTGGCAGCTTTTCCCATGTTAGATAGAGACACTCCTGTGCTTCTGGTTGCTCAGGACAAAACCCAGTGAGTTATCTTTCATCTCTCTAATTTTAAATGGATACCCATACTCCATAGCCAATCATCCATCAAGAACTTCTGTTAGTCTTATGTTCCAAATATCTCCATAACCCGGCCCTTCTCACCTTCACTGCCATGCCGTGCCCCTTCCTCTCTTGCCTTGATAACTGCAGGAGCCTTCTAGCTGCTCTGCCTGCCTCCACCCTTGACCTTGCTTCTCTTCTCAACACAACTGCTAAGAGCTAAGTGCCCTTCTTAAAATATGTGTCAGGTCACAGCACTCTTCTGCTCAAAACACAGCCGTGACTCTAGTCTCACTCAGAAACTGCTATTGTCCTCACAGTGGGGTAAGCCTCCTTGTGAGCCCGAAAGGAGACGTCCTGATCTCCCCTACTGCACTCCATTCCTCACTCTGCTCCAGCACCACTACCCGCCTTGCTCATCTGGGAACTAACCAGCTGGACTCCTGTCTTACAAGCATTCACAGTGGCTCTTCCTTCTACCTGGAATGCCCTTCTCTAAGATTTCAGCATGGCTCACACCCTGACCTTCGCTGAGCCTTTGCTCACATGTCCCCTCCTAAGAGAGGTCTGTCCTGGTTGGGAGGTACTCCTGGATCTGGAGGTGGATCTCCTTCTCCTGAGTCACATGGGGAAGGTATGGCAGATGGGATGTTCTTGGAAAGGAAGAACTCATCCTTCTTCCCACTAAGCCTCTGCAACCAACCCACCGGTCCTCTGCAGCATGCTCCATCCACTTCATTCACCTTTTCTCTCCATGGTCACCAGAGATGAACTTGCTTTATGCCTAAGTCTAGTCTTCAGTATTACTGGGGACTTCTGGTCCATTTCTCTTTTCAGCTGGCCAGCAGTTTAGAGAATGAGGGGATTTATTCTTTTCAGTTTAAATCTGGAAAATACTATATAAATGTAAGCCCTGGTGTGTTCTCATGAGGAGGCACTTACTGAGGAAGTGCATAAGCCCCAGGGTCAAGCTGCCTGGACTCTAGCATTTCAGTTCTGTCGTACATCAGTTCTATGAAACTGGGCAAATAACTGCTTTTAAAGTTTCTTCATCTGAAAGAGGGTAAAAATGGGGCAGAAATACAGTGTTGTTGTGAGTATAAAATGAGATAAATCATATAAAACTTATGGTAGAGAGCCTGGTATTTAATAAACACTACTTTGGTTTTGATCGCCAGGAAAGCTAAGCTGAAGACAAGGACTTGGGGACAAGTGGTTTATTTGGGAGGTGATCGCAGGAAGCAGGAGTGAGGGAGCAGGAAGAGTGACACAGGGAAGGAAGAAAAGCCGATATTTGGGAGCATTATTTTTTCTTTTATTTCTTTATTTTTGAGATGGAGTGTCGCTCTGTCACTGAGGCTGGAGTCCAGTGGCACGATCTCAGCTCACTGCAACCTCCACCTCCCGGGTTCAAGCGATTCTCATGCCTCAGCCGCCCAAGTAGTTGAGATTACAGGCATGCCATGCCCAGCTAATTTTTGTATTTTTAGTAGAGATGGGGTTTCAGGTGATCCACCCGCCTCAGCCTCCCAAAGTGCTGGGATTACAGGTGTGACCATCAGGAGCATTATTGAAATCTCTGATATAGAAATGCTTGTTAGAATTGTCCATCCCAAGAATGGGAGACAGAGGGATTTACCCTCCAACACTGGGCCCCCACTGATGAAGGGTTGCTCCAGGAGTGTTATGCCCTGCACTAGCTTCTCATACCTTTGGTGAAGTCCCTGGGGCAGAAAGTACACACTGGAAGAGGGAGTCAGCCAGAAATCTGCACTCTCTCGGCAATCTTTAATACAGCCGTGGCTGAAATTAGAGGTGGGTCAGAGCACGTGAAGACACTCAAAGTATCTGTTACAGATGCTTAATATATATTTTTTCTATTGTTATTTTAACTGTTAGATGAGCTCATTTAATTCAGTACTTCTCATCGTTTACTGTGCATAAGAATCACCTGGGCATCTTGTTAAAATGCAGATTTTGATTCAGTATGTTTGGGGTGGGCCAGAGTGCTACATTTTAACAAGCTCCCATGTGTTGCTAATACTAACGGTCATCAGACCACTTTTTAGCAAAGATGTATTTAATTGATGCACATTTATCAAGCACCTTCTATATATCTTTGTTACTGTGCTAGATACTACTGATAAATGTTGTGAATAATACTAGACTGAATAATATCTTCCCAAAGAGATCCACATCCTAATCCCCCATCTGTGAATGTCACCTTAGGTAGTAAAAGGAACGTCTCAGATGTAACTAAATTAAGGGTCTTTGTTTTTCAATTTATTTATTTACTTAGAAATGGAGTCTTGCTCTGTCGCTCAGGCTGGAGTGCAGTGGCGTGATCTCAGCTCACTGTAACCTCTGTCTCCCAGGTTCAAGTGATTCCCCTGCCTCAGCCTCCCGAGTAGCTGGGAATACAGATGCCCGCCACCATGCCCGGCTAATTTTTGTAGTTTTAGTAGGGTCGGGGTTTCGCCATGTTGGTCAGACTGTTCTCGAAATCCTGACCTCAAGTGATCCACCTGCCTTGGCCTCCCTAAGTGCTGGGATTACAGGTGTGAGCCACCGCACCCGGCCCAAATTTTATTTTTAAAGATGACATGTTGCTATGTTGCCCAGGCTGGTCCCAAACTCCTGAGTTCAAGCAATTCTCCCTCCTTGGCCTCCTGAAGTGTTGAGATTACAGGTGTGAGCTACTGTGCCTGGAGAGATTATTTTGGCTTATTAGAGTAGGGCTGATGTAATCACAAGATTTTATAAGAAGGAGGCGGGAGGCTGGAGAGAGAGAAGATGCCATACAGCTGGCTCTGAAGATGGAGGCGGGGCTGTGAGACAAGGAATGAAGGCAGCCTCTGGTAGCATAAAAGGCAAGGAAACAGGCTCCCCTAGAGCCTCTAAAAGGAATAAAGCCCTGCAGACACATTTTAGACATCTGGCTTCTAGAGCTGTAAGGTAATACGTTTTTGAGATTTTAACCCACCAGGTGTGTGTAAGTTGTGACATAGCAATAGAAACTAATACTGAGTGTGAACCAAGTGAGGTCTTTATCAGGATATGTTAGGTAAAGCTATGGCAAATATGTGGGTGAAGATAAAAGACTTTTTAAACAATTTTTTTTGAGACTAGTTTTGCTCTTGTTGCCCAGGCTGGAGCGCAATGGTGCGATCTCGGCTTACCAAAACCTTTACCTCGCACGTTCAAGTGATTCTCCTGCCTCAGCTTCCCGAGTAGCTGGGATTGCAGGCATGCACCACCATGCCCGGCTACTTTTTTTTTTTTTTTTTTTTTTGAGACGGAGTCTCGCTCTTTCACCCAGGCTGGAGTGCAGTGGCGCGATCTCGCCCACTGCAGGCTCCCCCCCCTTCACCCTCTCCCCTCAGCCTCCCGCGTAGCTGGACTCAGGCGCCTGCCACCTCGCCCGGCTAATTTTTGTTTTTTAGTAGAGACGGGTTTCACCGTTAGCCAGGATGGTCTCGATCTCCTGACCTCTGATCCCCCCTCGCTTCCCATGCTGGATTACAGCGTGAGCACCGCCCGCTTTTTTTTTTTTTTTTTTTTGAGACGGAGTCTCGCTCTGTCACCCAGGCTGGAGTGGAGTGCAGTGGCGCAATGTCGGCTCACTGCAAGCTCCGCCTCCCGGGTTCATGCCATTCTCCTGCCTCAGCCTCTCCGAGTAGCTGGGACTACAGGCGTCCGCCACTACGCCCGGCTAATTTTTTTTGTATTTTTAGTAGAGACGGGGTTTCACTGTGGTCTCGATCTCCTAACCTCGTGATCCGCCCGCCTCGGCCTCCCAAAGTGCTGGGATTACAAGCGTGAGCCACCGCGCCCGGCCCCGGCTACTTTTTTTTTTTTATGTTTAGTAGAGCCGGGGTTTCTCCATGTTGGTCAGGCTGGTATCGCACTCCCGACCTCAGGTGATCCACCCACCTCGGCCTCTCAAAGTGCTAGGATTACAGGCATGAGCCACTGCACCTGGCCAACAGTTTCTTTTTCTTTCTCTTTTTCTTTTTCTTTCTTTCTCTCTCTTTCTCTTTCTTTCTCTCTCTTTCTCTTTCTTTCTCTCTCTTCGCTCTTTTCTCTTTTTTTTGTTGAGATAAAATCTGTTGCCAGGCTGGAGTGCAGTAGCAAGCGATCTCGGCTCACTGCAACCTCCGCCACCTGGGGTCAAGTGATTCTCCTGCCTCAGCCTCCTGAGTAGCTGGGACTACAGGTGCGCACCACCATGCCCAGCTAACTTCTGTATTTTTAGTAGAGACGGAGTTTCACCATGTTGGTCAGGATGGTCTTGCTCTCTTGACTTCGTGATCTGCCCGCCTCGGCCTCCCAAAGTGCTGGGATTATAGGCATAAGCCACCACGCCCGGCCAACAGCAGTTTCTTTAAAATACATATTAACTATTTAAAACCTAAATTATAACATTGCTTTGTGGGGTTTATAACAAATAAATGCACTATATATGACCATCATAGTATAAAGGATAGGAGAGGGGTAAGTGGACCTTTACTGTGATAACAAATTTTCTAAATTGTATGTGAATGGTATAATATTAACTTTAAGTGGACATATTGGATGTACAGCAAATTAATGACTACCATGGTATATCTTCCCAAATAGTTCACAGTGTGGTAGAGGAAGACATCTGTCCAAATAATTACAACACTGTGTGGCATGTGCAACATGAAAAGTTATAGAAAGAGCTCTAGGATTCCAAGGAATCAGTGATTAGCGCCGTTTGTGGGTAGGTAGGTAAAGGCTTCCCAGTAGAAGTTGTATTTGAGCTAAGTTGTGAAGGATGATTAGAAGATGAGAAGAAAGGCATCCCACATTTGGCAAACAGCATGAGCAAAGAAGCGAGAGCAAAATGGTATGGAATGTGTTAGAGCACCAATTGTCATCCAGTTCTACCTCTGGGAGAGGTAGGAACTATAAACCTAAGAAGGGCCTTGGCTTAGTTTGCTTGTGCAGCTATAACAGAATATCGCCGACTGGGTAATTTATAATAGTAGAAATTTGGGCCAGGTGCTCATGCCTGTAATCCCAGCACTTTGGGAGGCCAAGGTGTGCAGACCACTTGAGGTCAGGAGTTTGAGATCAGCCTGAGTAGCATTGTGAAACCTTGTTTCTACTAAAAATACAAAAATGAGGCCGGGTGCAGTGGCTCATGCCTGTAATCCCGGCACTTTGGGAGGCCGAGGTGGGTGGATCATGAGGTCAGGAGATCAAGACCATCCTGGCTAACATGGTGAAACCCTGTCTCTACTAAAAATACAAAAAACTAGCTGGGCGTGGTGGCAGGCGCCTGTAGTCTCAGCTACTTGGGAGGCTGAGGCAGAATCGCTTGAACCTGGGAGGTGGAGTTTGCAGTGAGCTGAGATTGCACCACTACACTCCAGCCTGGGTGACAGAACAAGAAGCAGTCTCAAAAAAAAAAAAAAAAATGCCAGGCATGGTGGCTCATGCCTGTAGTCCCAGCTACTAGGGAGGCTGAGGCGGGAAGATCACTTTAACCTGGGAGGTGGAGGTTGCAGTGAGCCGAGATTGTGTCACTGCATTCCAGCCTGGGTAACAGAGTTAGACTCCATCGCAATAAATACATAAGTAATAGAAATTTATTGTTCACACTCCTGGAGGCTGGAAAGTTCAAGATCAAGGTGCTGGTAGATTTGGTGTCCAGTAAAGGCTTGCTCTCTGCTTCCAAGATGGCATCTTGTTGCTGTGTTCTCCCTTGGGGGAAGAGTGGAAGCAGGAGGAAGCTCTCTGAAGCCTCTTTCGTAAGGACACAAATCTCATTGACTAGGGTGAAGCTCTCTTGATGTAATCACCTGCTAGAGGCCCCACCTTCCAATACCATCACCTTGGTGATTAGGTTTCAACATAAGAATGTTGGAGGGAAATAAATCTTCAGACCATAGCAGAGGGATAAGGGTAAAGTTTATATAAGAGCATCTAGGAAAGCTTTTCCTCCATGCTGAGAATCTGGTACATGCAGGGAAACTCTGTTCATTGAGCCACTTTTCAGGTCTCCTGTCTTGGAATACAATTGCGTAAGGATATGATATTTAGCTTTGTTATGAGCATGACAGAAAGTCAAGAGGATTTCTGGGATATCAACCCAGAGCACTGTCATCTGTTACGTATTGCCAGCAATGACCTACTTCTGGGCATGTCATATGAGAAGAAATGTACTGTTTGTGTTTAAACCATTGCTGGTTGAATGTTCTATTATTTGCAACCAAAAGTATTCCTTAAGGATATATAGATTGATCAATTGATTGATTTGTTTTTAGATAGAGACAGGGTCTCACAATGTTGACCAGGCTGGTCTTGAACTCCTGGCCTCAAACTATCCTCCTGCCTCCCAAAGTGCTGGGATTACGGGCATGAGCCGCCGTGCCAAGCCCTAACAGATACATTTAGGAAGAAAAGTTTTAGTAGATTAGTGGGGGCATTAGTCAAACTCCAATGACCTGAGGTGTGAACTGGAGTAAACATATATCATCAGAGACTATGGCATGAGTTTTCAAGAAGTTGGCAGGTTAAGGAGAATAGCAGATGTAGGGGTACATTGAGGGAAGGAAGATGATGGGAATAATTTTCTAGATTGTACATACTTGAATATGTTTCAATTGAGGGGAAGGAGCTAGTCGTTAGAAAGAAATTAAAAATATATGAAGGATGAGATCATTGGTAAAACAAGGTAGAGAAGGGAACAGAGTCTCAAGGACCCAGGAAGGAAAAAGCCATGTTTTCCTTGGAGGTAGAAAGAAGGATATGAGCCTGGGCTGGGTGCAATGATTCACACCTGTGATCCCAGCACTTTGGGAGGCTGAGGTGGGAGGATTGCTTGAGCCCAGGAGATCGAGATCAGCCTGGGCGATATAATGAGACCTCGTCACTATTCATTTTTTATTTTATTTTTTTGAGCCTGAGTCTTGCCCTGTTACCCAGGCTGGAGTACAGTGGCATGATCTCGTCTTACTGCCACCTCTGCCTCCTGGGTTCAAGTGATTCTCCCGCCTCAGGCTTCCAAGTAGCTGGGATTACAGGCGTGCACCACCACGCCTGGCTAGTTTTTTGCATTTTTAGTAGAGATGGGGTTTCAACTTGTTGGCCAGGCTGGTCTCAAACTCCTGACCTCAAGTGATCCACATGCTTTGGCCTCCTAAAGTGCCAGGATTACAGGCATGAGACACACACCTGGCCTATTTTATTTTTTAAAGGATGTGAGCCTAGCTGAAAATTTGGAGAAGTTTGGAGATGGAGAAAAGCCATGGGAATTCATGCCTAGTGGCATCTGATTTCTCTGTGAAGTTGGACTGGAGCATGGTAGCATGTGCAAGTGAGGTGATGGGGAATATGGCGGAGGACATGAGCAGAGTGGCAAGGGTTTGTCTGGAATGCCTGTCACTGGGATGAACCACCTTATTTATATCTCCTTACTCTGTGCCTCGCACATGACAGGTTCTGTCTGTCTGAAGAATGAGTTGACTCCATATGAGTAATAGCATTGTTAAACACTAGAACGTATTCCTTCTATCTAACCATATTTTTGTACCCATTAACTACTCTTCATCCTCTTCCCCCACCCTTACCCTTCCTAGCCTCTGGTAACCATCATTCTTCTATCTCCTTGAGATCAACTTTTTTAGCTCCCACATAGGAGTGAGAACATGTGATATTTGTCTTTCTGTGCCTAGCTTTTTTCACTTAACATAATGACCTCCAGTTTCATCTATGTTGCTGCAAATGACAGAGTTTCATTCTTTTTAAAGGTTGAAAAGTACTACATTGCGTATATGTACCATAGTTTGTTTCTTTCTTTTTTTGAGACAGAGTCTCGCTCTGTTGCCCAGGCTGGAGTGCAGTGGCATGATCTTGGCTCACTACAACCTCCACCTCCTGGGTTCAAGTGATCCTCCTGCCTCAGCCTCCCAAGTAGCTAGGATTACAGGTGTGCTCCACTACACCCAGATAATTTTTGTATAATTTTTGTATTTTTAGTGGAGACAGGGTTTGCTATGTTGGCCAGGCTGGTTTTGAACTCCTGACCTCAAGTGATCTGCCCACAGTGGCTTCCCAAAGTGCTGATACTACAGGTGTGAGCCACTGTGCCCGGCCTGTTGGGTTTGTATGTCTTCTTCAGATCATTTGCCTGTTTAAAAATTAGATGAATTTTTTTTTTTTTTTTTTTGCTATGGAGTTCTTTGAATTTCTTACATATTCTGCTTATTAATCCCTTGTCAGATGCATGGTTTGCAAATATTTTCTCCTATTCCGAAGGTTGTCTCTTCAATCTGCTGATTGTTTCCTTTGCTGTGCAGAAGGATTTTTAGCTTGATGCAATCCTATTTATCTATTTTTGCTTTTCTTGCCTTTGTCCTTGAGGTCCTACCCAAAAAAATCTTTGCCCAGACCAGTATCCTGAAGTGTTTTCCCACTGTTTTTCTCTAATAGTTTCATAGTTTCAGGTCTTACATTTAAGCCTTTAATCCATTTTGATTTGATTTTTCTATATGGTGAGAGATGGGGGGGTTTAGTTTCATTTTTCTGCCTGTGGTTACCCAGTTTTCTCAGTGTAGATCTTCGTATGAGTATGGAGGTTCCTCAGAAAACTAGTGATAGATCTACCATGTGATCCAGCAATCTCACTGCTGGGTATATACCTAAAAGAAAGGAACTCAGCATTATCAAAGAGAGATCCGTGTGCCCATGTTTATTGCAGCACTGTTCACAATAGCCAAGATAGGGAATCAACCTAAGTGTCCATCACCATTAATTGAAGATATTGTCCTTTCCCAACTGAATGTTCTCAGTGCCTTTATTGAAAATCGATTGGCTGTAAATATGTGGATTTATCTCTGGGTTCTTTATTTTTTTTTATTTTTTAATTTTTATTTATTTATTTTTTGAGACAGAGGTGTGAGCCACTGCACCCGGCCTGGGTTCTCTATTCTGTTCCTTGGTCTGTGAGCCTGTTTTTATGTTAGTATCATGTGTGTTTTTTAATTTTTTTTTAATTTTGAGGTAGAGTCTCACTCTTTCACCAATGCTGGAGTGCAGTGGTGCAATCTTGGCTCACTGCAACCTCCGCCTCCCGGGTTCAAGCAATTCTCTTGCCTCAGCCTATTGAGTAGCTGGGATTATAGGCATCTGCCACCATGCCCACCTAATTTTTGTATTTTTAGTAGATACGGGGTTTTGTCATGTTGGCTAGGCTGGTATCAAACTCCTGACCTCAAAGTAATCCACCTCGGCCTCCCAAAGTGCTGGAATTACAGGCATGAGCCACCATGCCTGGTCTATGCTGTGCTGTTTTGACTACCATAGCCTTGCAGTATGTTTTGAAGTCAGGTAGTGTGATGACTCCAGCCTTGTTCTTTTTGCTCAGGACTGGTTTGGCTATTTGGGGCCTTCTGTAGTTCCATATGAATTTTAGGATTTTTTTTCTCTATTTCTGTGAAGAATTTCACTGGTATTTTGATAGCACATTTTTTAAAAACACAGGCTTTTTTTTTTAATCTATTTTTTAGCTAACAAGTTTCTATGAATGTTTTCTACATTATTTTACATTCTCCTACCCTATTTAAAAAATATCTTTAGCCAGGCACAGTGGTGTATGCCTATAGGGCCAGCTACTTGGGAGGCTGAGGCAGAAGGATTGCATTGAGGCCAGGAGTTTGAGGCTGCAGTATGCAATAATCACACCTGTTAATAGCCATTGCACTCTAGCATGGGCAACATAGTTAGATCTCATCTCATCTCTAAAAAATAAAAATAAAATAATTATCTTTTGTATAAGTAAACACTCATGTGGGTCAAAATTCAAAAAGTATAAAAGGATTTGTAATGGAAAATTTTCTTCCCAACTTTCTCTGTCAGCTATCTAGATGCCTTTTCCAGAAGCAATCAAATATTACTATTTTTTCTAAATCCTTCCCAAGATACTTCATGTGTATCCAAGCAAATACATATATTTTCCACATTTATACACAAATGGTTACTAAAAACCATTCTGCACCTTCTTTACTGACATAATATATCTTTTTTAAACAATATATGGAGACAGGGTCTCCTGGTCTCACTGTGTTGCCCAGGTTGGTCTTGAACTCCTGGACGCAAGCAATCCTTCGGCCTCGACCTCCTAAAGTGTTGGGATTACAGGCATGAGCACCCAGTTTATTAACATAATAATATATCTTCAGGGTAACTACATGAAGGTCCTCTATATATCGACCTTTGATATATTGTTTTCTCATGTTTAATGCTGCCAAAAAACTCTGATGTAAATATACCCTAATTTACATAACAAATTTATTAACAAACTGCCCAGCATTTAGGTTACTTTGGGTCTTTTGGAATTTCAAAAATACTTCAGCAAATAACCTTCTTTCACATGGGGGCAGCACACCTGTATGATAAGTTCTTGAAATCTGATTGCTGCGTTAAAAGGTCCATGTGTTTGTAATTTTGATAGATGTTGTCAGATTGTCTTCCTTAGAGTTTGTGTGAGTTTATAGTTCTACTAGCAATGTATAAAAGTACCTATTTCTCCATATCCTCATCAATGAGTATGTTAAAAATGTGTTTGAAGCCAGGCACAGTGGTGTGCACCTGTAGTTCCAGCTACTGGGGAGGCTGAGGCGGGAGGATCACTTGAGCCCAGGAATTCAAGGCACTATGATTGCACCTGGGAAGAACAGCCACTGCACTCTAGCCTGGGCACACAGCAAGACCCTGTTCCCAAAGAAAAAGCTTGAGCTTTGCCAATCTTATTGATAAAAATGGTATTTCAGGGTGCTTTTAATTTTCATTCTTTCATTATGGGTGAGATTGAGAATCTTCTCATATTCATATGCCTGAGAGCTTTTGGTATTTCCTTTTTCATCTATTTCCTTTGCCTGTTTTCTTTTGGATTGTAGGCTTTTCCCCTGTAGAGTCTCTCTATATTAGGATATTGGCCCTTTGCCTGTGGTATGAGTCACAAATATTTTTCTCAATTTCTGCCATTTAATTTTACTTATTGTATTTTAGCCATGCAGTTATTTCCCCCTTCTACAATAAGATATGCAGAAGGTTTTTTTTTTGTTATTGTTGTATTTATTAGTTTCTTATTCTTCTGGATATTATTTTATAATTAGAAAGGCCTTCCACATACAAATAATAATTGTCCCATGATTTCCTCTAGTGCCTTTGATTTCATTATCTATTAAAAAGTGTTTTTTTCTATGCTGGGTGCTGTGGCTCACGCCTGTAATCCCAACTCTTTGGGAGGCTGAGGCAGGTGCATCACCTGAGGTAAGGAGTTCGAGACCAGCCTGGCCAACATGGCGAAAACCCGTCTCTACAAAAATTACAAAAATTAGTCAGGCATGGTGGTACACATCTGTAGTCCCAGCTACTTGGGAGACTGAGGCGGGAGAATCGCATGAACCCAGGAGGCCGAGTTTGCAGTGAGCACAGATCATGCCACTGCACTCTAGCCTGGGTGACAAAGCCAGAATCCATCTCAAAAAAAAAAAAAAAAAAAAAGTTTTTCTAGTATAATTTGTGAGGATTTACCCAACTTAATTTTCTCCAAATGATACCCAGTTGTCCCAATCCCATGTGTTTATTTATTTATTTTTTGCACTTTTTTGCAGAGACACTGTCTCGAACTCCTGGCTTCAAGTGATTCTCCTGCCTCAGCCTCCCAAAATGCTGGGATTACAGGCGTGAGGCACTGTCCCCGGCCCATGTGTTGATTTTATTTTTCACATGTACTATCATGCCACGTCTGAATAAAGACATTTTTCTTCTTTTCTAAGCTTTATGTCTTTTTCTTAGCTTGTATTTGCTAAGACTGCTAGTAAAATATTGACTAGCGTGGAGGTAGTGAGCATTTTTACCTTGTTTTTGATCTTACCTGAGAGCAAACAGCAAATGACTGATTGGCTATGTCTTATCAAATTGCTCTCCACAAAGTTTATGCCAATTTGAACTCCTCTGCAGTGTATGGAGTTGCCCAGGAAACCATAACTATTAAGTATGATGTTGGCTGTAGGTTTTTGTAGATATCCTTTATCAGATTGAGAAAGTACCCTTCTATTTCTAATTTGTTGAGAGTTTTTACGAAGAATTTTTGACAAGTGCTTTTTCCATGGAGATAATCATACTTTTGGGGGGGCTTTTATTCTGTTTAGTGAATTATATTAATAATTTATTATTTTCTTCTCTTTATTTATATTTTAGAGACAGGGTCTCGCTCAGTTACCCAGGCTAGAGTACAGTGACATGGTCATAGCTCACTGTAACCTCAAACTCCTGGGCTCAAATGATCCTCCTACCTCAGCCTCTCAAAGTTCTGGGATTACAGGCATAAGCCACTATACCCAGCCTTAATTTATTTTTGGTGTTTTTTTTTTTTTTTTTTTTTTTGAGTGAGGGTCTCACTCTATTACACAGGCTGGAGTGCAGCAGTGCACTCATGGCTCACTGCGGGCTTGACCTCCTGGGGCTCAAGCCATCCTCCCACCTCAGCCTCCCTAGTAGCTGGGACTACAGGTACGTGCAACCACATCTGGCTAATTTTTGTATTTTTAGCAGAGATGAGGTTTCAGTATGTTGGTCAGGCTGGTCTTGAACCCCTGACCTCAGGTGATCTGCCTGCCTCGGCCTCCCAAAGTGCTGGGATTACAGGCATGAGCCACCGTGCCTGGCCCTAGCCACTTATTTTTGAATTTTTGAAAATTAATAATTAATTGTATTTATTTATTTTTATTTTTATTTTTGAGAAGGAGTCTTGCTCTGTTACCCAGGCTGGAGTGCAGTGGCATGATCTCAGCTTACTGCAACCTCTGCCTCCCGGGTTCAAGCGATTCTCCTGCCTCAGCCTCCTGAGTAACTGGGATTACAGGCACCTGCCACCATGCCCGACTAATTTTTGTATTTTTAGTAGAGACAGGGTTTTGCCATGCTGGCCAGGCTGGTCTCAAATTCCTGACCTCAGGTGATCTGCCCACCTCGGCCTCCCAAAGTGCTGGGATCACAGGTGGGAGCCACCACGCCCTGCCTAGAATACACTTCTTGACAATCCATTTCTTTGGGTTAAAGCATAGAGCCTGGGCTGGGTGGCAGAGGTTGGAGTGAGACAAGATTGTGCCATTGCACTCCAGTCTAGGCAACAAGCGTGAAACTGTCTCAAAAAAAAAAAAAAAAAAAAAAAGCATACAGTCTGTAGGTAATTTTCTATAATTACATGTAAAGGAAGCAATTCATTCATTCATTCATTCATCAACAGATTGGGTCCCCCCTCTATGTCAGCACTGGGCTTGGCACTGGGGATATAATGGTGAACAGAGCACACATAAGCCCTGCCTTCCCAGATCCCATAGTCTACAAGGAGAGGAAAATAACCAGTTGCAGTAATTGTGATTAGGGCTGTGACAGGAGAATGCAAGGGTGCTGGGAGGAAAACATAACATCTTGTCAGAGGATCAGGGAGAACTTGAGAGCTAAGCTGAGGAGGAGTTAGCTAAGCAAGCAGGGGAAATGGGTGGGGGATGGATGTTCCAGGAAGAGGGAATAGCAAGTACAAAGTTCCTGAGGTGAGAGATTATGCTGCATGTAAGGAACTGAAGGAAGTGACTCACAGGAAGGCAGCCGTGGAGAGACGGGAGGCTGGGAAGGAAGGTTTTGGGTAGAATTTACGGGGCTTTGAATACCCATATTTGTGACTTTTATCCAAGGGCAACAGCAAGCCATGTGGGTCTTTAGTCAGGAAATAGAAGTAAGATTTATATCTTATTTATTTTTAGACAGAGTCTTGCTCTGTCACCCAGGCTGGAGTACAGTGGTACAATTTTAGCTCACTGCAGCCTCCAACTCCTGGGCTCAAGTGATCCTTTTGCCTCAGCCTCCCTAGTAGCTGGGACTACAGGCAAGCACCACCACACCTGGCTAATTTTTTTTTGTAGAGACGAGATCTCACTATGTTGTCCAGGCTGGTCTTGAACTCCTGATCTCAAGAGATCCTCCCACCCCAGCCTCCCAAAGTGCTGGAATTACAGGCTTGAGCCACTGTACCCAGCCAAGATCTGTTTAGAAATACCTCTCTGTCTGCAAGCTGAATTGAAGGGCACCAAGGAGCGGAGATAAGAGTCCAAAACAGAGATGGAAGTAGCTTGGAATAGGAGAGTGGCAAAAAGATGGACGGAACATTGGAATCCAATTTGGTGGATAAGGGCAAGGGAAGGGATGAGGATGACTCCTGGGTTTCTGGCTTGGACAACGGTGGAAATCACAAATCTATAGGTGAAGAGGAAGAATTGGGTTTGGAGGAGTTGTTTGAGATCTCTGTGGGACCATCACGTGGAGTTGCCTAGTAGAGAGTTGGATAATTATTAGCCACTAACTGTTCACCCAAAGTTACTTTATTGCAGATTAGCAGCCTAGCTAACTTGCAGAGTCCTAAAGGAATAAGATATAAGTACTTTTACTGAAGGAGAGGGGACTAAGCAAAAGCCTTGAACCATCTCCCCCTACCCTGAATTCATATGCCCACTTGAAGTTCATCCTCCTTCTGGTTGCAAGAAGTGTTTCTCCCTGTTTTGTTAGTATAGCATTTGTGTCATTGCTTTTTAAGTTGCCTTTTTCCTATCATTTTCTCCTATTAGATTTTGCGTTCCAGGCAGGATATGTGTTCAATTCATCTTTGCATTTCCAGTGCCTCATAGGCTGCCCTGAACATAGTATATTCATCTCCTACCAAATGACTTTAATTTGTACATTGTTAGATTATCTTTTTTTTTTTTTTTTTTTGAGACGGAGTCTCGCCCTGTCGCCCAGGCTGGAGTGCAGTGGCGCAATCTCGGCTCACTGCAAGCTCCGCCTCCTGGGTTCACGCCATTCTCCTGCCTCAGCCTCTCCGAGTAGCTGGGACTACAGGCGCCCACCACCACGCCCGGCTAATTTTTTGTATTTTTAGTAGAGACGGGGTTTCACCGTGGTCTCGATCTCCTGACCTCGTGATCCGCCCGCCTCGGCCTCCCAAAGTGCTGGGATTACAAGCGTGAGCCACCGCGCCCGGCCTAATTTGTACATTGTAATTCTGCTACCAAGTCAAAAGCTGTTACATAAAAACAGCTCTATTCATTTTAATGGGGAAAATTGTGCTCTATCCCACTCCAAGATACCAGTTTTCACAGATAGAAAAATATATCAATAGAAGAATGAAAAAAATTTAATAAACAACAGTTGGAAAGTTAAATATAGGCTGGTTGCAGTGGCGTGTGCCTGTATTCTCAGCTGCCTGGGAGACTGAGGTGGGAGGATCCCTTAAGCCGAGGGTTTGCTCAAAACCATCCTGGGCAGCATAGTGAGACTCTGTCTCAAAAAAGAAAGAAAGTTAAATATAGTTTATACATAAAAGGTAACATATTAAACGTTTATTATACTTACTCTTTTTTTCTTCTTTTTCAATTTTTCAACCTTTGGGTTACTTTTGCACCATACTGAACTAAAAATAAAATTATAGCACAGAAAAATATCTCTAGGGCAACATAAAGCTAAAGGTGTGAGTGCTTTGAAATATATGGAAACAGTGCCTGTTGCCAGCAGATCAAAGAGCCATAGATGACGCTGCCTCTCAGTCCTCTCATTGGGCATATGTACACACAAGAAGACATCTTGAATTTAACCTAACATGACTCACAACTTAAATTTATTCCAAATAGTATTTTCTAAAATAAACTATTGTGTCAAAAAAAAAAAAAAAAGGTGGGTGGGTTTTTGCTTGAAATCCCAATGAAGAAATATTACTTCTTGTTCATTGTTTATATAATGAGTTTTTGAGTAAAAAGACTGTTAACTAAAATAAAAAAAGGAAAGAAAGGAAAGGGAAGGGGAGGAAGGAAAGGGGAGGAAGGAAAGGAAAGGAAGGGGAGGAAGGAAGGGGAGGAAGCAAAGGAAAGGAAGGGGAGGAAGGAGAGGAAGGAAAGCGGAGAGGAGGAAGGGGAACAAGGAAAGGGGAGCAAGGGAAGGGGAGGGAGGAAAGGGAAGGGGGAAGGAAGAAAAGGAAAGAAAATCACAAAGTGGCATAACTTTTGGAGAGCTTTTATGGTGAAAAATTGCTAACATGTAAGAGAAAATATAGAAGATGAGTAAATCCATGAAACAGTAACAGGCTAGGAATAACAAACAAAACAAAAAAAGATGAATTATTTGTAAATGAATGAATGCTCAGTAGGGGTCCCTGTCAGTAGGAAATTTTGTTCTATTAGAGAAGGCTTAGAGCTCTGGGAAACGTGTAATGGTGGCGACGATGAAATACCAAAAGGAGGCCGAGGGTGGTGGATCACGTGAGGTCAGGGAGGCTGAGGCAGGAGAATCCCTTGAACCTGGGAGGTGGAGGTTGCAAGTGAGCTAAGGTTGTGCCACTGTACTCCAGCCTGGGCAACAGAGCGAGGCTCCGTCTCAAAACAAACAAAACAAAACAAAAAAAAGAAACAGGGTCTCACTATGTTACCCAGGCTGGTCTGGAACTCCTGGGCTCAAGTGACCTGCCCACCTTGGCCTCCCAAAGTGCTGGGATTACAGGCGTGAGCCACCGTGCCTGGCCCAAAATGGACATTCTCATTCCACCTTTTAGTCTTGTATTTTAACTCATTCATTTATGATGATTCCTCTCTAACTTTTCCACCAAAATATCCCAATAGTCCAGAGGAGTGAACTTGTGAGATTCTAAGGGCTGAACTCAAAGGAAAACAGCGATTTTTTTTCTCATTTCTTTGAAGAGTGGTGCTTTATTATAAAAACTCATATGGCTTTAGTATTAATATTATCTATCTGTATTTGTTTTAATATAAAAATAATTTTCTTCTTATCAAAATTTAATTGTAAAATTGTCACCCCAGGAAGACTTGGTGGATAGTATTTATCTGGTAGCTTTTCATGTAGCTCCCACCCCATTGCTGCCACATTACCACATATTCCTAATTTGGGGTGCATATCCTTGTGAGTTGAAAGGTAAATCAATATTTGAGTGTTGTTTTAACATTTTAAACATGTATTTACTTACCAGCAGTTCTGTTCCTCTTTCTCTGAGTGGAAACCTCAGGGAAGGGTGATTCTACCAGACAAAGGGATCATTAAGCAGTGGGTCACTGAGGTCAACCCTGTGATGGTAACTGGCCACCACCACTTCAATGGTGAGGCACATAATTAGTGGCAAAGCTGAACAAATGTCCCCCACTTAAGGAGGACATGTGGGCCAACATTGAATGTTTGCAGCCCTACAAAACACAGGTTTTGAGTCAGCTTCTGGCGTATCTCTGCCCCATCTTTGAATGTTAAAATTTTCCATGTAGACAAAGACTTCTGCATCTTGAGGCCTGGTACAAGAATTAGCAGGAGACTTCTGTCAAGACTATTATAAATTTATGCTCCAATCACTCTCTTTGCTTCAATAATTCCAATAATAGACAAACTGTAAAATGAGAAAACATAACAGACACAGCCATGCTAAAAAATAAGATAAGGCTGGGAGCAGTGGCTCATGCCTGTAGTCCCAGCACTTTGGGAGGCTAAGTCGGTAGGACTGCTTGAGCCCAGGAGTCTGAGACCAGCTGGGCAATATAGCAAGACCCTGTTTTTCTTTAAAAAAAAAAAAAGATAAAAATTTGTCAATCAGAAATGCAGCAGAAAAATAATGAGTAAGAAGCAATAGGTCAGCTTGGCCTTGGGCACAAAATCAAGCAGAAGCAGTTCATAAATCAACTCTTCCTTGAAATGTGGCCCTAAGTGTTCTGCGGCAGGTGATTAAAACCAGGTTCAAACCAGGCATGGTGGTGCATGCCTGTAGTCCCGGCTGCTTGGTAGACTGAGGTAGGAGGATTGCTTCAGGCCAGGAGTTTGAGGCTGCAGTGGGGGCTATGATTATGCTAGTGAATAGCCACTGCACTCCAGCCTGGGCAACATAGCAAGACCCTGTCTCTAAAAATAAAACAAAACCAAAAACATGTTCACTGCTTAAAACCAGGGCCTGGAGAGAGGTGTTCTCTATCCTTCCACCTCTTTGAAAGGAGGGTCTAAAAGAAATGAAACTGACCACTCCCTAGGTTATATAAGGCAGAGTAGTGCTGTAGGGAGGAAGCAGAAAGACCCTTTTGGCCAGGACCTAAACCAAGCCCCTTACAGCAACATCACCAATATTATCCTAGGACATCTTTCCTGAGCTGTCAATTATAAAACCCAGTTGTAGTTTGGGGATCCTGTAGGTCTGGGTTGAGGTAATTGCAACACTATTAGACCAAGAATGGTGAGGAGAGAGAACAACAAAAACCTCCCATACAAAATAAACTTGCAAACCAAAAATTTCAGCACAAGAAGCAAACAAAAACTAAAGAAAGAAGAAACACAATCAATAGTGGAGAAATTAATTCATTGCAAATGACATAAAAATAGTAAAGCAATCTAAAAATGATCTTAGGCTGGGTGTGGTGGCTCACACCTGTAATCCCAGCACTTTGGGAGGCCAAGGTGGGTGGATCACTTGAGGTCAGAAGTCAAGACCAGCCTGGCCAATATGGTGAAACCCCATCTCTATTAATAATACAAAAAAATTCTCTGGACGAGGTAGCACATGCTTGGAATCTCAGCTACTTGGGAGGCTGAGGCAGGAGAATCACTTGAACCTGGGAGGCATAGGTTGCAGTGAGCTGAGATCTTGCCATTGCACTCCATCCTGGGCAACAAGAGCAAAACTCCATCTCAAAAAAAAAAAAAAAAAGGTTGGGGGGCTGGGTGTGGTGACTCACACTTGTAATCCCAATTCTTTGGGAGGCTGAGGCGGGTGGATCATTTGAGGTCAGGAGTTTGAGATCAGCCTGGCCAACATGGTGAAACCCTGTCTGTACTAAAAAAAAAAAAATGCAAAAATTAGCCAAGCGTCATGGGGGCATGCCTATCATCCCAGTTACTTGGGAGGCTGAGGCAGGAGAATTGCTTGAACCCAGGAGGTGGAGGTTGCAGTGAGCTGAGATTGCACTACTGCACTCCAGCCTGGGCGACAGACTCTGTCTCAAAACAAAACAAAAAAAAACCTTAAAATTTACAGCATTTGACACATTCAAGAAAAGTTGAAAATAAATTATTGTACTTGAGAAGGTAAAGAGGGAATAATAGGGTAAATCTAAAGAAAGTAGAATGAAGAGGCCGGGCGCGGTGGCTCACGCTGTAATCCAGCACTTGGAGGCGAGGGGCGGATCACGAGGTCAGGAGATCGAGACACGGTGAAACCCGTCTACTAAAAATACAAAAAAGCGGCGGGTGGCAGGCGCTGTAGTCCAGCTACTCGGAGAGGCTGAGGCAGAGAATGGCGTGAACCGGGAGGCGGAGCTTGCAGTGAGCGAGATTGAGCCACTGCATCCAGCTGGGACAGAGCAATACTCGTCTAAAAAAAAAAAAAAAAAAAAAAAAAAAGTAGAATGAAGAAAACAGTAATGATAAAGCTAAAATTAAATAAAATAGAAAATTAAGGAACAATAGAGGATCTCAGGAAGGCAAAAGCTGACTTTTTGAAAAGTTTAATAAAATTATCAAATTTCTGGCAAGATTAATCAAGGGATCAAAGAGAAAAGCATAAATAATAGTGAAATCATACCACAGATATAGATTTTTAAAATTCACAAGTGATGAATATGAAGTAGTTTATGATGCTAAATTTAAAACTGACAGAGGCTGGGTGGGATGGCTCACGCCTGCAATCTCAGCACTTTGGGAGGCTGAGGCTGGTGGATCACTTGAGATTGGAAGTTCGAGACCAGCCTGGCCAACATGGTAAAACCCCATCTTTACAAAAAATACAAAAATTAGCTGGGCATGGTGGTGGGCACCTGTAATCCCAGCTACTTGGGAGGCTGAGGCAGGAGAATCGCTCGAACCCAGGAGGCAGAGGTTGCAGTGAGCTGAGATCGTGCCACTGCACTCCAGCCTGGGTGACAGACTGAGACTCTGTCTCAAAAAATAAATAAAATAGAAACTCTGACAGAATGGATAATATTCTAGAAAAAGATAACACATTAAATGTGAATCGACAATAATTATCAGTAACTATTCAAGATAGTGGCTTGATAATTTTAAAAAATCATCACTTTAATGACACTAGACCCAGATAATTTTACAGGCAATTTTGACTAAATCTTAAACAATTTCTATTGTAAAACTGTTTATAAACAGCAAAATATAGAAAACTAATTTGTTGTATAAACCAAGAAAAATCTTTTTATACCTAATCTCAGGAATGACATAACATTACTTCTGCCACATTCTCATTATGGAAGGACATTACAGAAAGGTGTGAATACCAGGAGGCAGGATTATTGGGGGGCATCTTACAGGCTGGCTACCAACCATCAGAATAAAGAAAAGTATGTAATTATCCTTATAGAGGAAAGGAAAACATTAGAGTTTAAAATGTATTAATAAAAGACTTAGGAATAGAAGAAGTCTTTATACTAATAGTTTCTAAAAATCTGTAAGAAACATGATACTTCATGGTAAAATTCTAGATGCTTTATCCTTAAAGTTAGAAACCAGATGAAAATGCTCCCTTCACTGCTACTAATCAAGATCGTAGCCTGGGTACAGTGGCTTATGCCTGTAATCCTAGCATTTTGGGAGGACAAGGCAGGAGGATGGCTTGAGCCTAAGAGTATGAGACTAGCCTAGGCAACATGGTTAAAACCCCATCTCTACAATAAATATAAAAATCAGCTGGGCATGGTAGTGCATGCCTATAATCCCAGCTACTAGGGAAGGTGATATGGGAGGATGGCTTGAGCTCAGGAGGTTGAGGCTGCAGTGAGCTATTATAACTTGCCACTGCACTCCAGCCTGGGTGACAGTGGGAGACTCTGTCCAAAGAAAAAAAAATATATTGTAGAGGAAGGAAGTTCCAGCTAATGCAGTAAGACAAGGAAAACAAAAAGGCATAGGAATGAAAAAGAAGAGGCAAACTTTTTTTTTTTTTTTCCTGAGACAGAGTCTTACTCTGTCAACCAAACTGGAGTACAGTGGTGCGATCTTGGCTCACTGGAACCTCTGCCTCCCCAGTTCAAGTGATTCTTATGCTTCAGCTTCCCAAACAGTTGGGATTACAGATGTGCACCACCACGCTCGGCTAATTTTTGTATTTTTAGTAGAGACAGGGTTTTACCATGTTGGCCAGGCGGTCTTGAACTCCTGGCTTCATGTGATTCACCTGCCTTCATCTCCCAAAGTGCTGGGATTACAGGCATGAGCCACCACACCTGGTCACAAAATTTTCAACATTTGACATGATAGGATTGTCTAAATAGAAAAATCCAAGCGCACGATTAGACCTAATAATAGAGATACTAGTAGGTATACTTTCAACAGAATTACAGAAATCAAAACCTTTACTTTAAATCATTTAGTCTACATAATTGCTATAGTTTGGATCTAGTTTGTTCCTGCCAAAACTCATGTTGGAATTCGATTTTTGATGCGGCAGTGTTGGGAGGTAGGGCCTAGTGGGAAGTGTTAAAGTCATAGGGGTGGATCCCTCATGGATAGATTAATGCCATCTCTGGGGACTGGATTGGTTATCTGAGGTCAGGTTGTTGCCTCTCACATTTGGTCTTTCTGCACATGACCGCTTCCTCTTCTGATTTTTGCCATGAGTTGAGGCGCATGAGACTCTCAACAGATGGGCTACCAAATTCTGGATGGCCCAGCCCCCACAATTATGAGCCAAAGAAACTTCTTTATAAATTACCAAGTCTCACGTATGTTTTTCTTCTTTTGGGCAACCCCCCTGGATGAGAATAGGTTCAGAGAGACTTCCCCAGTCTCACGTGTTTTGTTATAAGAGCACAAAATGGACTAAAACAATAATTTTTAAAGGTCCCATTCAAAGTATCAAACAAAAATTGTAAGGTCCTGAGCTGGGTGCAGTGGTGTATGCCTGTAACCTCAGCTACTTGACAGGTGAGTGGGGGAGGAACACTCGGCCCCAGGAGTCTGAGACCAGGCTGGGCAACATAGTGAGACCCAGCTTAAAAAAATTATAAAGTTCTTAAGTTTCAAAATACGTGTAAGAATGTTCTAGAAAAATGTATGAAACATTTCAAGGATCATAAAGATCTGAATAAAAGAAAACATAAACTAATATTATAGGTGAAATGAGCCAATATTTTAAAGCTGTCAAGTGGTCCAAATTCATCTATACATTTAAGCCATTCCAAATGAAATCTCAGAGATAGCTTTGAACAGTGTCAGCTTAGCTAAGTAGGAATTTTGTTACCCAGACATCCCTTCATTGAATGGTTGTGGATTAAGGTAAGCCATGAGAAAAAATTTTTGGGGAGATTGGAAGGTGGAGGTGAAATAGTAACCATTTTTATGCCCTGAAGGTCAGTATAGGGCCAGGCCCTGTTGCAGCTCATGAAATAGCAGCTGGACTGGCTTTGTGTGGCAGCTCCATGAGGAAGGGTGCTGGCGTATCCTGCTGGTCATCACAAAGGTTGGGGATAGTGACAGACAGACATGGGTTTGCCCTTACTGTTTCCTAATTATTCGTGGTCTTTCCCATTCATCTTCTTTCCTTCCTGCTGGCTCTGGTGACTTGAGGTCTGACACCAGACATGGAACCAATGACCTTGCATAAAATGTTTACCTCCCACAATTGTATGAGGTCTCAGCCCTATAATAAATCCCTTATTCTATGTCACTCACAGTGGTTCTGTGTTTCTGATTAAGCCCTAAACTAACACAATCCCAAACAGAAATTTCATCGAAATTCACAGGCTAACACAAAAATTAATTTGGAAGATGAAGAGGCTAAGAATAAGCTAAGAAAATTTTGAAAAAAAAAATTGAAGAAAATGGGAGGGGAAGGGGAGGAGTCTTGCTTTGGCAGATATCAAGACTCATTAAATAGCTATTTAATCGAAAACAGTGTGATACTGGCAGAGTGATGAAGCAGAAAGACTAATAGAAAAGAATAGAGAGCCCACAAAGACTCCCAAACATACACGAAACATGACGTGTGATAAAAGAGACATTACAAATCAGGGAAAATGATGGCCTATTTCAATAAATGTTGCTGTGGCAACTGGATAGCTATAAGAGAAAAAATTAAAATATATATGTATAATCTATCATACACAAAAATACATTTTAGAATAATTAAAGCTCTAATTACAAAAAGCAAAACTCTAAAATTGGTTACAGGAGACTATTATTCAGGATAGGGAAGAATTTCTATACAAAACAAAAATTACAACTGTAAAGGAAAGGTTGATACACTTGACTATATTAAGAAATAAAACCCTTCTGAATGACAAAAGATACCCAAAACAGTGTTAATATACAAATTACCTTTTGGGAGAATACTTTGCATTCTACACAATCAACAAAGGGTTAGCATCCAGAGTATGCAAAGAATATAAAGAACTCCTGTGAATAACTGAGAGATAACTTCCTAACCAAGAAAAAAAAAAAAAGAGAAAAGATTATGAACAGGCAATTCCTGGAAAAGTGAGAAAAGATTATGAACAGGCAATTCCTGGAACAGGCTGATCTGAAGAAAAAATATGTGAAGATGATCAGTCTTACCAGTAGTCATAGAAATGCAAACCAAAATAAAAATGAGACGTTATATCACACTCATCAGATTAATGAAAATTAAAAGTCAACAATATTAGAGTGTAGAGAAAAAGTAAACCTCACGCATTGTTAGTGAGCATATTTTGGAAGAGCCATTATAGGGAAAATGTGGTAGTTTTTGTGGAAGGTAAATATATATGTACCCTATCACCAGGCATATAACCTAGAGAAATGAGGATTTCATTGCAGTATTGTAACAGCAAAAATGAAAAACTGAAAGTCTGTCAAAAGAATGAATAAATAAATCAAGGGTTATTCAAAGAAAGAACATACCACAATTAAATGAATGCACCAGGCATGGTGGCTCATGCCTGTAATCCCAGCACTTTGGGAGGCCGAGGCAAGAGAGTCATCTGAGCCCGGGAGTTCAAGGATGCCATGAACTAAGATCACACCACTGCACTGCAGGCTGAGTGACAGATCGAGATCCTACATGTAGCAGTATGGATAAATATTAAAAACAGAATGTTTGAATTTAAAGCAAGTTTCAGGATCTTATGTACTACCTTTTATGCAAATATAAAAAATACCTTCAAATAATAGCAAATATTGTTTATACAAACACATATATATGTAGTAAAAATTTAAAAAGAAGGGTTTAAAGGATAAACACAAATTTCATGACTGTGGCGACTTCTCAGGGAACAGGATCAGGGAAAAATCCACATAAGGTTCAAGTGTAGATGTAACATTTAGAATAAAGATGCAAAGGTAATAGGGCAAAATATTAACATTGTTAAATCTGCATGGTGGAAACTGGTTTATGTTACACCTTTTTGTAGGTTGACATTTTTCATTGTAAGACAAAAGAGAAAAACAAATATTAGTGATACTATGGACTGACTGTTTGTTCAGGCATCTCCACCATTGCCCCCAGTTCCTATGTGGAAACCCTAATCCCCAGTGTGATGATATTTGGAGGTGGGGCCTCTGGGAGGTGATTAGGTCATGAGGGTGGAGCCCTCATGAATGGGATTAGTGCCTTGATAAGAAGAGACATGAGAGGGATGATCTCTCAGTCATGTGAGGGCATTGCTGTCTGCAAACCAGGACGAGGTTCCTCTCCACAAACAGAATTAGTTGGTGGTGCCTTGATCTTGTACTTTTATCCTTCAGAACCATGAGCAATAAATTTCTGTTTTTCAAGTCACCCAGTCTATGTCATGTCTTATAATAGCCCAAGCTGCCTAGGACAAGTGGGCACCTGTGGCTTCCCCACCAGCCTCAACTTCCTCCCAGAGACTCTGAGGCTCTCCAGAGAGCACAGGCACGTTATCTGGTTTTACCACTCTGGGAGACTTGTTCTACGTGCGTGTTCTAGAAAACCTTCATTTGGAGTTCAAATAGTAGGTCGAGCAAAACTGGGATCTGCTGAAGCTTCCAGTCTATTTGGTGGGAAAAAAAACTCATGTATTTTGCCCACTGGGAATTTCTTGTCGTCCTCCAAGACTGGCCTAGGACAGGTTGTGGCCCTGTATTCCCTGTGGGCTTGGAAACCAGAATGTCAGGTACCTCGTGTGCAGCCACACTGCTGTGTGATTTCAGTCTGCCAGGTCAGCCTGAACTTACGTGGGCCTGACAGCTATAGCTTTCTTGGTCCCAGCACTGCCTTGGTACAGTCAGTGCATGGGATGACATGACTTTTCTCTTCCTTGCAGCTGTCACCCATCACCCTTTACCTCTATTGTTACTGCCTCAGCTCAAAACAATCTGGAATTGATAGATGTACTTACCATCTATCTTGAAAATAGATACCTTATTCTCCTTTCTCTTCCTCTTCTCTCCTTCTCTGTTTTTGCAATTGCTTCTCTGGTATTTGCCCATGAGCTTGTTCAGCTTGTGTGTCCACTTCTCTCTGCTCTGTCCCAGTGCTCCATTTTTTCAGATGCCTCTTTTTTCTTTTTTTTCTGAAATCTTTTTTTTATTTTTTTATTTTATTTTATTATTATACTTTAGGTTTTATGGTACATGTGCACAATGTGCAGGTCTGTTACATATGTATCCATATGCCATGTTGGTTTGCTGCACCCATTAACTCGTCATTTAGCATTAGGTATATCTCCTAATGCTGTCCCTCTCCCCTCCCCCCAACCCACAACAGTCCCCGGAGTGTGATGTTCCCCTTCCTGTGTCCATGAGTTCTCATTGTTCAATTCCCACCTATGAGTGAGAACATGTGGTGTTTGGTTTTTTGTCCTTGCGATAGTTTACTGAGAATGATGGTTTCCACTTTCATCCATGTCCCTACAAAGGACATGAACTCATCATTTTTTATGGCTGCATAGTATTCCACGGTGTATATGTGCCACATTTTCTTAATCCAGTCTATCGTTGTTGGACATTTGGGTTGGTTCCAACTCTTTGCTATTGTGAATAGTGCCGCAACAAACATACGTGTGCATGTGTCTTTATAGCAGCATGATTTATAGTCCTTTGGGTATATACCCAGTAATGGGATGGCTGGGTCAAATGGTATTTCTAGTTCTAGATCCCTGAGGAATTGCCACACTGACTTCCACAATGGTTGAACTAGTTTACAGTCCCACCAACAGTGTAAAAGTGTTCCTATTTCTCCACATCCTCTCCAGCACCTGTTGTTTCCTGACTTTTTAATGATGGCCATTCTAACTGGTGTGAGATGGTATCTCATTGTGGTTTTGATTTGCATTTCTCTGATGGCCAGTGATGATGAGCATTTTTTCATGTGTTTTTTGGCTGCATAAATGTCTTCTTTTGAGAAGTGTCTGTTCATGTCCTTCGCCCACTTTTTGATGGGGTTGTTTGTTTTTTTCTTGTAAATTTGTTTGAGTTCATTGTAGATTCTGGATATTAGCCCTTTGTCAGATGAGTAGGTTGTGAAAATTTTCTCCCATTCTGTAGGTTGCCTGTTCACTCTGATGGTAGTTTCTTTTGCTGTGCAGAAGCTCTTTAGTTTAATTAGATCCCATTTGTCAATTTTGGCTTTTGTTGCCATTGCTTGTGGTGTTTTAGACATGAAGTCCTTGCCCAAGCCTATGTCCTGAATGGTATTGCCTAGGTTTTCTTCTAGGGTTTTTATGGTTTTAGGTCTAACATTTAAGTCTTTAATCCATCTTGAATTAATTTTTGTATAAGGTGTAAGGAAGGGATCCAGTTTCAGCTTTCTACATATGGCTAGCCAGTTTTCCCAGCACCATTTATTAAATAGGGAATCCTTTCCCCATTGCTTGTTTTTGTCAGGTTTGTCAAAGATCAGATAGTTGTAGATATGTGACATTATTTCTGAGGGCTCTGTTCTGTTCCATTGATCTATGTCTCTGTTGTGGTACCAGCACCATGCTGTTTTGGTTACTGTATCCTTGTAGTATAGTTTGAAGTCAGGTAGCGTGATGCCTCCAGCTTTGTTCTTTTGGCTTAGGATTGACTTGGCAATGTGGGCTCTTTTTTGGTTCCATATGAACTTTAAAGTAGTTTTTTCCAATTCTGTGAAGAAAGTCATTGGTAGCTTGATGGGGATGGCATTGAATCTATATATTGCTGTCTCTGTGGCTTCCCACTGCATGTAAGTGAAGATCAGTGAGAGCTTCCCATCCTGAAGACCAGTAGGAAAAGCGGAGGGAACTCTGAGTATGAGCTTCACATGCATGGAAGTGGAAGAACATGATCAATTGCAAAACAGCCTTAGCATTGTAGGAGCTGCAATCCCAGGAGACGGTAGCCATTGAAATCTCATATCACTCAGTGGAATTGTATTCAAGACTTTCTTGAGCTTTCAATCCTACCTAAGGCATTCTATTGAACAGCAGTGTTTCTGTTTGTTCATAAATTGGTGGGATTTGGGACAAGACAGTGTATGAAGCTAAAATAAAGGTTTTCTTAGGGGTGCGGGATGATTCCAGGAACATTCTCTGGGTCACTTAAGCAAGGATCCTCAGCCAGCTCTTCGGTTTCCAGCCCCTAGAGTCCAGTGTTCCTAGTTGAAACAGTTTATGATTTTTTCCCATGGAGGCACCTCCCTTTTTGCAAAGTTTATGATAGGATTTTGGATTTACTGGAGACTAAGAATCTAGTGACCTAAGAAAGTTGTATCTTGGTGTTAGGCTGATTTTTATAAATTATAAATTAAAGTAGCCATACTGAGGTTGCCATAGCCTAAGTTATATGAACAGGGGTTTAAGATGTCAGTGCTCTCATATTTCATATGACCATGCTGGATCTAAATGGAAACTTCACTCAATGTGGCCACTTAAGGGGGAATATCACATCTGAGTTATTTTAAAAAGGCAGTTGTGTCTTCCCATAACACTTTTATCCTTTCAGTGTTTCATAAGCATCTCTGTTGCCTGAAATGGAGGCAAGCATTATTGCTGTCATGTCATGGATGGAGAGATGGTGTACAGACATTAATTGACTTTCACCTTTCAGGGCAGTGGCTGAGTCATTCAGGGTCACAGGTCTGTTTTTTGTTTTTTTTTTTTTTTTTGCTGCTTATTCTATAGGACAGCATCACCTCGTGGTCTTTGAGTTAAAATGCCTACTGCTGATGGAGGCAGTGTGTCGGTGACCTTGAGTAACTTTCACATTCTCTCTGGATGCCTGTTTTCTTGCTTTAAGTTTGGGTAACAAACTCATACTTCTGATTTTATCCTTTTTAAAGAAAAATCAGAAATAATGGAACACCAGTGAATCTGAGGTGGGGGATTCCATTATGTAGAAGCATATATGTCTAGGTCACGAAGGACCCAAAAAGGGCAGCTGGTCTAGTGGTCTTGAAATTTTGAGTCACAGAAGACTTAGTGAAGGAGTTAAAGTACAATGGCGGCTGGGTGTGGTGGCTCACGCCTGTAATCCCAGCACTCTGGGAGGCCGAGGTGGGTGGATCATGAGGTCAGGAGATCGAGACCATCCTGGCTAACACGGTGAAACTCTGTCTCTACTAAAAATACAAAAAAATTAGCCGGGCATGGAGGTGGTGCCTGTAGTCCCAGCTACTAGGGAGGCTGAGGCAGGAGAGTGGCATGAACCCAGGATGCAGAGCTTGCAGTGAGCCGAGATGGCACCATTGCACTCCAGCCTGGGCGACAGAGTAAGACTCCATCTCAAAAAAAAAAAAAAAAAAAAAACAAAAATGCTCGAGCTCCATCCCAGATCTACTGAAATGGAAAACATAGAAGTCCAGAGTTCTATAATTTTAAAAATCATTTAGGGTGGTCTGGTGATATAGAAACCGTGGCTTAAGTGGAAGCTTCCAAGTGTGTGGGAGAGGGGACATCCTGTGCATTTGGTGAGGGGTCTGATGTGCAGTTTCAGTAAACAGGCCATGGGACCAGAAGTGCAACCTTCTTAAAGGCAAGTGAGTTGGTAAGAGATGGACTCGGCAGAGATGTTGGGAAACCCTGGACTTTGTTTTTGCTAGTGAGTCCCTGAGCTTAAGTGTGGAAGCTGGAAAGAATGCTGAATAGAATGGGGCTCAGTGCCAAATAGCTGAGTAACCTTGGGCAAGTCACCCCCACTTTCTTGGTCTCAGTTTCCTCATCTGTAAAATGAGGGTATGGACTTGTTGATCTCTAAATTGCTTCTATGATCCTCGGTATTTATTAAATGTCCTTTTCAGTGTGAACATGCTATAATTCGAAAGCTGCTCATCATCTTAATTTTTCGAAATGCTTTCTATGGACCCAGTGCTTGTCCACCTGAACCTGTTTTCACCCATGGGCGTCTCCAAGCTGTGCCCAGCCACTGAGTCAGTGTGATTACCCATAAAACTCAAATCATTCCAAGATGATTCTCTGCATCTCAGGCTGGAAAAGCAACCTCTGAGAAGGTGAGGTTTGGAAGAAAAGGTGGTTTGGCTTGGAGGGAGTTCAGTATCCTACAAGACATCTCTGCTCTGGGTGAGGGTAATTCTATCTGCTGCCTGGTGCTTCAGAAGGTGACAGAAGAAGGCTTTAACAACTGGCAAAGACAGAGCACTTTCCAGTTACTGTGCTCACCTTGCCACTGGGTCATGGCCGATGTTCACAGGAGAAGCGTGCAATTATAGTTGCTGGCACCAGTGTTGGCTGCTCAGGCCCAAGCCTGGCCAATGAGAAGAGGCTTAGCAAAGAAAGATGGCCTCTGCAGCATCATCTTTGTAGGCCAGAAATGACCAGTGTTCACCATAATTGGAAGGGAACTGAAAGGAAACAGTTTAGGTAAGAGAGCCCAAGGCTGAAGAGCCAAGTAATAGATTTTATTTTATTTATTTTTTGAGATGGAGTCTCTCTCTGTCACCCAGGCTGGAGTACAACGGCGCGATCTTGGCTCACTGCAACCTCCGCCTCCTGGGTTCAAGCCATTCTCCTGCCTCAGCCTCCCAAGTAGCTGGGATTACAGGCACACAACACCACGCCTGGCTAATTTTTGTATTTTTAGTAGAGATGGGGGTTTTGCCATGTTGGTCAGGCTGGTCTCGAACTCCTGACCTCATGTGATTTGCCTGCCTCAGCCTTCCAGTGTTGGGATTACAGAGGTGAGCCACTGTGCACAGCCCAGGTAATAGATTTTTTTTGGTTTTCTTTTGTAGAGTTGATTAAATTCAGTCGAGGAAATATTTATTGAGCACCTAATATGCATCAGAAACCATGTAAGGCTTTAGAACTTCATAGAGAACAAGGTATGATCCATTTCTTTAGGGGATGATGATCTAGTAGAGAAGTTCTTCGTAAAAACAGACATAATATATTCATTATAGTCATTCTAGTGGTGACAGATAGCAAGGGAAGGAACTTCCAGCAGGAAAGGAAGGCAGATGAGGTGACGTCTGATGTGGCCTTAGCCTGACATTTGAGTAGAACTCTGCCAGGGGGAGAAGGGAATGTATGGGCCTTCCAGGCAGAGGAGACAAAATTAGCAAAGGCAAAAAGGTGCAGAAGAACATGATGTGTTTGGGAACCAGAGAGCAGGCTGGAGATGTGGGGATGATGAGCGCACTCAGGGGAGAGGAAGTTAGAGAGGCAGGGCTGTAGACCTTGCTAAGGAGCTGGGCTTACTTGCGTGTATTTTGGTGTGAGTGTTAGGGGGCTAGTAAAGGGGGCTGTTTATTAAATAGCTATGTTTGTGTTTTTGAAATATTATCCTGGAATCTATATGTAGGGCAAATAGGCAGGGGGCAAGAATGAAATTGGAACACATATTAGGAGATCAAGAAAGAGAGGCAGTGGCTAGAGGCTGGACCATGGGTTGGATCTGATGTCTGTCTGGATGTGGGCAGTGTGTGTGAGAGGAAGGTGTTTTTTTTGTTTTTTGTTTTTTGTTTTTTAAGATACAGGGTCTCGTCTCACTCTGTTGTCCTGGCTGGAGTGCAGTGGCACAATCATAGCTCACTGCAGCCTTGACCTTCTGGGCTCAGGGGATCCTCCTGCTTTGGCCTCCCGTGTAGCTGGGATTATAGACATGCACCAACATGCCCAGCTAATTTTTTTTATTTCATTTCATTTTTGTAAAGATGGGGTCTTGCTTTGTTGCTTAGGCTGGTCTTCAACTCTTGGACTCAAGTGATCCTCCTGCCTCAGCATCCCAAAGAGCTGGGATTATAGGCATGAGCCACTGCATTTGGCCAAGGATTATTCTTGGTTTTCTGCCTCAGATAAACTAGAGAAATACCAGTTTCTCCCTTTCCCTGCCCTCCCCCAAGTCCGCCTCAGTTGGACTGAGGTGGAATCCACTATCTGCTTTTATAACACCCAAATACATTTAGAGTAGAGTTTATTATTTTTTTTCACAGGACAGTTTTTAATTTTTTTAAAATTTATTTTTATTGAAGTAAAATATACATATATAATTTACCATCTTTACCATTTTTAAGTGTTCAGTTTAGTGGTAATAAATACATTTATATTGCAAAAGTTTATTTTTAAGTATTTCTTATGGAGGCCTCTAAGAACTCACTGTATCTTAAAGTGTGTTCCTAAACCACCTGCTCAGAAGTTATCTCACATAACTTTTTTATTATTATTATTAGTATTACTTTTTCCAAATCCCGAGAACCTGCGAATTATATGACTTTTATAAAAGCAGATAGCTGCATCCCACCCCACCCCAACTGAGGCAGACTTGGGGGAGGTGAAGGAAAGGGGGAAAGTGGTATTTTTGGAGCTTACTAAGGCAGAAAGCCAAAAATGGTCCTTGGCCAGACACAGAGGCTCATGCTTGTAACCCCAGCACTTTAGGAGACTGAGGCAGGAGGATCACTTGAGTCCAGGAGTTCGAGAGCAGCCTGGGCAACACAGTGCGACATTGACTCTATACAACAAACAAAAAACATCCCAGTTCAGAAATGGGGAACATCGCCAGCATCCCCTAGAAGCCCCATCTATTTCTCTTGTTGGTCACTACCTTTTTTCCTGTCCCCTGGCCTGCCCCCAGCAGAACCACAATGAGGATTTTTTATTTTTTATTTATTTTTTGAGATGGAGTCTCACTCTTGCCCAGGCTGGAGTGCAGTGGCACGATCTTAGCTCACTGCAACTTCCACCTCCCAGGTTCAAGCGATTCTCCTGCCTCAACCTCCCAGTAGCTGAGACTACAGACATGTGCCACCACACCTGGCTAATTTTTGTATTTTTAGTAGAGACGGGGTTTCACCATATTGGTCAGGCTGGTATGGAACTCCTGACCTCAGGTGATTCACCCACCTTGGCCTCCTACAGTGCTGGGATTATAGGCATGAGCCACCGCACCTGGTCCGCAATGAGGATTAAAAAAAAAAAAAAAATTGAAAATGTAGGCTGGCACAGCACACCAGTACTCCCAGCTACTTGGGAGGCTGAGGCAGGAGAATTGCTTGAACCTGGAAGGTGGAGGTTGCAGTGCTGTTAAGATCATGCCATTGCACTCCAGCCTGGACGACAGAGTGAGACCCTGTCTCAATAATAATAATAATAAAATAAAGTTAAAAATTGCAAATGTATATGAAATAAAATCTTCCTTTATTTCCCCCTTTCCAATTTATTTTTTCCTCACCTTCCTAATATGGTCAAGTGTAGGAGTCCTAAAACAGTCTTTATTTCAATATATACAGTGGTAACAAAATGTGATTTGGGCTGTCCTTAGCTTTAATTGTATCTATATAAACTAAGCTGTGGTGGTTTATCAGTCACTTCTGTAGCTTTTTGTAGCTTGTACAGCTGTGAGCTTAGAGAAAGTCCATTTATCTTAAGAGAAGTATTTGCTTTTTTGTAAACAGTGGTACATATATCCCGAACCATTTAATGGGAGGAAGGAAAAGAGAAAAGATAAATTGTAGAGCCTGGAAGTTTAACATTGACTTATTTAGGTTCTGGGAGTCATTAAAGGCTTGAAGAGGTATTTAGCAGGCCCTCTTTTTAAAGCTGCTGTTTTTAACAGGCTGTTAGAATCGCAGGCTCTGACCTTACCTTATACATGCAACACTTTCATTTGTGGAAGAAAGGAGTTGTGTGGAGAGAGGGCCTGCTTAGATGAAAAGACGGGATGACCCAGATGTCTGGTCAGGTAGAGTGAGCGGTTTAGGGGAGTTTGGTTGGATGATGTTAGGTGTTAGGAAGATTTGGAAAGGCTGGAGAATTGGCAGGAAGGCAGCAGCCTCCCACCTCTGCCATCCTGAAGGCACGCTGGGCCCCACCTCTCCAAGTTCATGTCAAGGTTTACAAGGGTCAGTGTGTTTGCGCTGTACTTGGCATTTTCACAAATTACTCTGTGGTTGTTTTTATTATTTTTATTCCAACTGTTGCTCCGGGGACTTTCTGGCAGCCAGGACTTCCAGGCCAGCTTGGAATCCCTTGCTAATTGACTCAAGCCATGAAAAGGTGCCATCAAGGCTGCTTTGAACTCTTGCCTGTTCTAGCGCTGGACAAATCCCAGGCATGCACCATAGGAAAAGCAATAATGAGACTCACACCTCCAAGTTTACAGTGCAAAACTTTGCCTGTTCAGGTGTTAAGTGCAGGGGTGAGGTTGCAAGCCCAGGGGAACCAGGTTGGAAGAGTAAACAGACCTTGAGAATGTGCTTCCTCCTGGGTCCTAAGCAAGGAAGCCAGACGAGGGAGGAGGGTTCACAGCATTTCCGTCAAAGCCTGCGGTTAATAGCGTCAAGTTGACCCAAATAAATTCACAGATATCTGTTACTCCCTGTGTTTTCACTTCACACCAGTTCTCCACAGATGCGACTCAGCTTGGGGGAAACTTGCCAAGAGGTCTCAGTGAGATTTTTCCTATGAAGCTATTAGTTTTACGCCACTTCATAGAGAGAAGAATATAAAAGTAACCTTAAGGAGGTCTAGGGCGAAGGGGTACCATCATCAGGATGTGACTGATGTGTATTGCCACTGAAACATTTTCCTGTTTCATATTTATTATTTAAAAGCTATGGCAAAGGCACCGTCAATGGAGCAAAATACTTATTGACTTTTGTGAAACATCCCCTGATAGCAGAGTTTTTAAAAAGTGTTATAGCAACTGTTGTGTGAAATTGACTCTTATCTCCTCCAGTATAGGGTATAATCAGACTATCTTTCGTTGATAAATGCTAATACTTTAACATGGACCTAAATCCAAGCATACCTCTTAAAGTTATATCTTAAAGAAGGGTGTCTAGGCCAGGCATGTTGGCTCATGCCTATAATCCCAGTGGGTTGGGAGGCTGAGGAGAGAGGATTGCTTGAGGCCATGAGTTCAAGACCAGCCTGGCCAACACAGTGACACCCTTTCTCAGCAAAAAAAAATTTAAAAAGAAAGTGGTCTATTAGGTTTTTATTTGTTTAGCAGGAGAGATGAGTCAGTTGAAATCAGAAAACAGTGTGTTCAAAAGGCTTGGAAAGATTGTCTTAAAATGTAATCCTGGTACAGGGTGTGGTGGGTGGGGATCCATGGCAGATGGAAGCAAAAGCCATAAATTAAAACAGATTTAAGAGACTTATCAACCAAATGCAAGTATAGACCTTGTTTGGATCCTGATTTGAACAAGCCAACTATAAAACAAACACAACATGAGACACTTAGGTGTGAACTCAAAAGTATCTGAGACAGGTCTCAGTCGATTTACAAAGTTTATTTTGCCAAAATCAAGGACACACCCATGACACAGCCTCAGGAGGTCCTGAGGACATGTGCCAATGGTGGTCAGGGTACAGCTAGCTTTTATGCATTTAGGGAAACATGATACATCCATCCATACATGTGAAGATTTACATTGGTTTGATGTGGAAGGGCAGGACAACTCAAAGTAGGGGGGCTTCCAGGTCATAAGTAGATTTTATTTATTTTTGAGATGGAGTCTCACTCTGTTGCTTAGGCTGGAGTATAGTGGTGCAGTCTTGGCTTACTGCAACTTCTGCCTCCTGACTTCAAGCAATCTTCCCACCTCAGCCTCCTGAGTAGCTAGGATCACAGGCATGCGCCACCACACTCGGCTAATTTTTTTTTTTTTTTGTATTTTTAGTAGAGATGGGGTTTCACCATGTTGGCCAAGCTGGTCTCAAGCTCCTGACCTCAAGTGATCTGCCCACTTGGGGCTCCAAAGTGCTGGAATTACAGGTGTGAGCCCCCATGCCCAGCCTAGATTTTAGAATTTTCTAATTGGCAATTGGTTGAAAGAGTTATTGTCAATAGAAAGGAATATCTGGGTTGTGATAAAGGGTTGTGGAAACCAAGGTTTTATCATGCTGCCGAAGCCTCCAAGTAGCAGGCTTCAGAGAGAATACATTGTAAATGTTTCTTTTCAGACTTAAGCTCCGTTTTGATGTTAATGCTGGAGGATATAATGAGACATGTTTGACCCTCTCTTCCATTATGGCCTGAACTAGTTTTTTGAGTTAACTTTGAAATGCCCTTGGCTAGGAGGAGGGGTCCATTTGGATGGTTGTGGGGGCCTTAGAATTTTATTTTTGGTTTACATATGGAAATAAGTACACAGGGATATTTGATGACATTAAGGGATTTAAAAAACTTAGATACTAGTAATGTTAAAAGATTATTTTTAAGAGACATGTATTACAGATGAGGTATTTATAGATGAAATGACATGGTATCTGTGACATCTGAAATTAAAAAAATACATCCCAAAGTGTCAAGGTAGGGGTTAAATGTATGGGGGCAGGAAGGGAGTTTAGAGATGAAATAAAATTGGCCTTGATGATTGTTGAAGATGAGTGATAGATACAGGAGTGATGAGTTCATGATATTACTCTCTCTATTTCTCTTTATTTGAGACAGGGTCTCTCTGTGTTGCCCAGGGTGGAGTGCAGTGGCATGATCATGGCTCACTGCAACCACGACCTCTCTGGCTCAAGCCGTCCTTCCATCTCAGCCTGCTGAGTAGCTGGAACCACAGTTGTGTGTCACCATTCTGGCTAATTTTTTTCTTTTTTCTAGAGATGGGGTCTCAACCATGTTGCCCAGGCTGGTCTCAAACTCCTGGGCTCAAAGAATCCTCCCACCTTAGCCTCCCAAAGTGCTGGGATTACAGATGTGAGTCACTGTGCCCAGCTCTCTCTACTTCTCTGTGTTGAAAATTTTTATTATGCAAATTTAAAAAGGAAGGACCTAAATGGATGCTTACCTCTGTTAACTTTCTTTGGTAGGGGAGGGAAAAAGTAATAAGGGTTTCCTCTCAAGTTGGGCATATAATTTTTACCTTTATTAAATTCATAATCAGACAAATCTCATTAGGCTCTTTGTAATCCTGTGATTCTTTGAGTATACAATTCTGTTAAGTTGTGATCAGTTGACATACTGGTCATAATAATCTTTAGCACTAGTCCCACACTGGGGTTAGAGGGGCAGAAAAGGAAGGGACTATTTGCTGACTTTTTATGCCATGGGAAGAACATGGTCTGAATATTTGTAATGGGGTGGGGATTGTGGGACAACAGAGTGTTATACTTCTGGGCACTTATGTAAATGTGGGTGAGAGAATAGTTATGGTTTGTGCGGTAAAGCTCATTTTAAAGAAACTCTATCTCTGTATTAGTCTGTTCTCAAACTGCTATAAATAAATACTTGAGACTGGGTAATTTATAAAGAAATGAGGTTTAATTGGCTTATGGCTCTGCAGGCTGTACGGGAAGCATGGCAGCATCAGCTTCTGGGGAGGCCTCAGGGAGCTTACAGTCATGGCAGAAGGCAACTAGGCTGTGCTCCAGCCACCTTGGGCACATGTCAGCACCTCCTGAGGCTGTTACCGACGTGCGTCCTTAACTTTGGCAAAATATACTTCCTAAATTGACTGAGATCTGTCTCAGATTTTGGGGGTTCACAGTACCTCATGGGACTTAGAGCTATTGGATCAATAAAATGAGGTGCCATTTCTTTTATCTGACACCGTGAACTTTGTGATCCATTAGCGCCTTCTGTCCATGGCAATTTAACTTCATGGAAATTACATATTTGTATACAAATTTCTTCCATTATACTGTGAACGCCTTGAGGTTAAGATTTTGTTTGATCTTAAAAATAAAATTGGCAATTGGTGGCTTCCAATACGCTAGGCCCTCTGCCATGTCCTTGTTAAGAAAGTTAAGATTTCTGTTTTCTTGGAGCTTCCGGTCTAGTCGGGAGACAAATTTTAAGCAAACTCACAAACAAGATTACAAGTTGTAGTAAGTGCCATGAAGCCAATAAAGGAAGAGAATATCAGGAAAAACTAGATGAATTAATAAAGGAAGGCCTTTACTAATTCTGTCTAAGAAAGGACATTTGAACTGAGACTTGGAGGAGGAGGGTCAAGCCAGCACGTGAAGAGCTGGGCAAGGGTGATCCAGGCCCAGGGAATGGGGTGTGCAAAGGCCCTGAGGTGGCAGAGGGCTGAGAATATTCAAAGAATTGAAAGGAGGCAAGCAGGATGTGGTGGCTTATGCCTGTAATCCCAGCACTTTGGGAGGCTAAGGCGGGAGGACCGCTTGAGCTCAGGAGTTCAAGACCAGCCTGGGCAACATGGTGAAACCCCATCTCTACATACAAAAATACAAAAACTAGACAGACATGGTGGTGCTCATCTGGTAGTCCCAGCTACTTAGGAGGCTGAAGTGGGAGGAATCATTGAGCTCAAGAGGTTGAGGCTGCAGTGAGCTGTGATCATGCCATTGCACTCCAGCCTGGGTGCCAGAGCGAGAACCTGCCTTGGGGGAAAAAAAATAACAAAGGAGGCAATATGAAACCAGTGTTGTGGGAAAGGGAGTTAAAATGTGGGAGTAGCATATAGGACCTTCTGGAGAAAAGTTAAGTGTTTTGAATTTTATCCTAAAGGCAATACTATGCCGTGGTAAGGATGGTAGAAAGAGACATTGGCTTCGTCTGGTTTCCCCTGGAAGAAGACCAAGTCAAAGTAATCTGTTTGGGAGGTGGTGTAAGGAAGCATCAATAGAAGGTGGGAAATTGAGGCGGGAGAGGGAAGAAATCCAACAAAGGATGAGTTATAAATCAAGTTATCACTGTGGGTAACTGAAGCTTAATCCCTCTGAAGAGCTCTGGGAACCACTTTAGAATGTACCCCTCAAGTTATCCCACTTGAGTTTGAGAAAACTGGGATATTTATTTATTATTTATTTATTTTTTATTTTTTTGAGACAGTTTCACTCTGCCCACCCAGGCTGGAGTGCAGTGGCACAATCTTAGCTCACTGCAACCTCTGCCTACCAGGTTCAAGTGATTCTTGTGCCTCAACCTCCTGAGTAGCTGGGGTTACAGGCGCATGCCACTATGCCCAGCTAAATTTTGTATTTTTAGTAGAAATGGGGTTTTGCCATGTTGGCCAGGCTGGTCTTGAATTCCTGACCTCAAGTGATCTGCCCACCTTGGCCTCCCACAGTGCTGGGATTACAGGCATGAGCCACTGCACCCGGCTGATATTTATTTATTTATTTATTTATTTTGTTTATTTTAAAGACAGGGTCTGGCTCTGTTGCCCAGGCTACAGTGCAATGCCTCGATCATAGCTAACCTCAGCCTGGAACTCCTGGGCTCAAGCGATTCTTCCATCTCAGCCTCCCCAATAGCTAGGACCCCAGATGGGCACCACGCCTTGCTATTCTTTTGTATTTTTTTTTTTTTTTTTTTTTTTTGCAGAGACAAAGTCTTGCTATGTTTCCCAGGCAAATTTCAAACTCCTGGCCTGAAGTGGTCCTCCCACCTCAGCCTCCCAAAGCATTGGGATTACAGGTGTGAGCCACTGCAACTGGCCCAGAACTGGGTATTTATACACCCAATCCTGTAAGCCATTGCTTGAGGTCTGGGAGACAAGAAAATGTCTTGTGAGGCACAAGCAGGTATTTCTAGCCTGCTGCAAGGGGTAGACAAAACAGCTTCTTTGCCAGAGAAAATCTTCTGGCAAAGAAATATGGGTTCTGGTGTTGGAAGTCAGGCTAGTGAGTACTGAAGTGGTAAAGGTAAAGATATATGGCAGATAGTGTCTGCTGCAAACAGGATCCAGTTTAGAAGTTAATACTTCTCTTTCATTCTTTCAGTGAATAAACCAGTAGACCAATTCAGAGTCCATTTCAGTGGGGCAGGTGAGAGGTATTAGAGACCTGGACAAGGTGGTGGCAGATGAAGATGGAGAGAAGAGGTGGGCCTCAGATTTAACTTGGACATGGTATCAATACCTTGGTGATGGTTTGAACAGGGGGCATGAGGTAAAAGGGAATTTCAAGAGTGATTTCTGGCTTAGATATTTGGGTGGGCCATGGTGCCGTTTACTGAAATCAGATAACTGGGAGAAGGATGAGTTTGGGTCATGTATTATAAATGACATCAGTTGGCACAGTTGTGTGACTTTCTCTAGCAATGCTGAGCTGGCATAGAGGAGGCGGGTCTCAGATTTCATTCATAAGCAAAGGTTTGCTGTGTGTGTGCAACAGGGGAGAGAGGGCAAGGGAGTTGAAGACGTTTGCACGGGAGTGGTTAGCATAATGCTGGACTAAAGACTCTAAATTCGTAGATAGGAAAATGAAAGCAGGAACGAGCAGTTGGTCGGAGACAAGATGGTGGGATGTAAGCTGGAGGAATAGGAGTGTGTGGTCTTATTCACCTTGGTAGACATAGCTCCTGGCACATAGTAAAAGCTCAATGAATATTTGTAATGAAGCTGAAGTAATTATATATATATATATATATATTTTTTTTTAGAGATAAGACCTCGCTATGTTGCCCAGGCTGACTTCCTGCCTCATGCACCGCCTCACCAAGCTTAACAGGTAATTACTGACCTGAGGGTGGGTCATAGATTGAATCACACATTTCTCCAGTTCTCTAGTTCTTGGATTCAGCAGTCTTTTTGAGTGAGTCCATTTCTATCTTCAATTTCTTCCCCTTAAGGTCAGCACACAAGAAATTCTCTGCTTCCAGTCTCCAGTGGGGTATAAATAAGAGTTTCTGATGCCCACTCCTGAAGTTACTCTGTGCTTGTGGGAAGGTGGATCTACTATGGACTGATCTCTGGATATTTCATTCATTAATTTAGCCATCCTTTCATTCATTTATCTGTTCATTCAACAAGTCCTCACTAAGAACCTACTACGTGCCTACCCCCAGGCTTTTGAGATTTGGCGATAACAAAATGAACGGATGAGTAGGTGGCCAAAAAAGTTTTGGTTATTAGGGAGCTACAAATAGCACCTGAGTTTCTGAACGTGAACTTTTTGGCTCTCCACCCTTCATATACAGTTATATTGAGACTAAAGGAGGGAAAAATGCTTTTATTCTTTTGCCTGCTGTGGTGTTTTACAATTTTATAAAAATGTACAATGCTCTGAAGAAGCTCAGGCAGAAAGAAATCTTTCTATGGTATCTAAAAATGTACAGATCCATCTCTCTATGAGCCATGGTGGGGTCAGCAGTTGCGCCCCCATAAAGAGTGGGATGCAGAGTTTCACCCCTTTAACCTTTTTAAAGCCACTGAGGTGTTATTTTTTATAATGGTTTTACCTATTTAAGGGTAATGCTCATCAACTCTTCTTCAGAATTTGTGCAATCTTCCACGGGAGACACGTCATTGAATTTCTAGAATCAGCCATGTATGTTGTTTTCCTAAACTGTCTGCCACCCCCAGGCAATCTGTGAAGAAGAAATCTCTCCTAAAACTAAAGGAAACCAGGCTTTCAGGTGCTTTACTGTTGCAGGCTGGAGGGGGCAAGTTTCAGAGGGGTTCACTGAGTACCCGGCACGGTGGGGTGCATAATAGATGCTCAGCAGATTCTTGTTTGACTTATGGATTGACAAAAATTTCACGAGAGCTGCAATGTGTCCCCAGCGCCTAGTATAGGGCCTCCTACTTTGTAGGTGCTCCATGAAGATGTTTATAGAATGAATGCACGAGTGAAGATTACAGGGGAAGACTGAGCTTTGGAAATCCTGCAGTGTGCTCTAGAGTTGACTCATTTGATTCCTTGGAGGAGAAAGCAAACTTTTTTTCCTCCCTCTACTCTCATTCAAGACTGCACACTTCCATGATGAGATGTGTGTGTGGGGGTGGGGTGAGGAGATCTCCACATACCAAGCAACACTCCAGCACAGCCCTGCTGGGCATCCGTGACTTCAGTTCAATTAGCCACAGATGAAGGGCTCAGTCCCACAAGACTGCTTCCCACCTCACATGCCAATCCCAAACGGTCATCTATACTTCTGGTTTTTTTTTGTTTGTTTTTGTTTTTGGGACAGGGTCTCATTCTGTAGCCCAGACTGGAGTACAGTGGTGCAATCATGGCTTGCTGTAGCCTTGAACTCATGGGCTCAAGCGATCCTCCCACATCAGCCTCCCAAGTAGCTGGGACTGCAGGCATATGCCACCACACCCAGCTAATTTTTGTAGTTTTAGTAGAGGTGGGGTTTTGCCATGTTGCCAGGCTGGTCTTGAACTCTTGGGCTCAAGTGATCCTCCCGCCTTGGCCTCCCAAAGGGCTGAGATTACAGGCATGAGCCACAAGGCCTGGCCATCACCTATACTTCTGAACTGCTGACTGTAAATCATGGTTCTCCTTACCCCTCCTTGGATTTGATTAATTTGCTAGGATGGCTTAAAAAACTGAGGAAAACTTGTTTATCACTTTATTATAAAGGATATTACAGGCTGAGCGAGGTGGTTCATGCCTGTAATCCCGGCACTTTGGGAGGCCAAGGCGGGCAGATCACCTGAGGTCAGGAGTTCAAGACCTGCCTGTCCAACATGGTGAAACCCCATCTTTACTAAAAATACAAACAAAAAATTAGCCAGGCATGGTGGTGGGTGCCTGTAATCCCAGCCACTTGGGAAGCTGAGGCAGGAGAATTGCTTGAACCCAGGAGGCGGAGGTTGCAGCAGCCAGCCGAGACTGCGCCACTGCACTCCAGCCTGGATGGAAGAGTCGCATAGGTATGTGAGAAGGAGCATGGAGCTTCCATGCCCTCGGGCACCACCCTCCAACCACCTCCACAAGCTCCGCAATCCCAAAGCTTTCAAATCTTATTGTACAACAGGTTTTATAGAACTTTACCTCCAGCTTCTTCTCCTTTCTTTCCCAGAGATCTGTGGATGGAGCTGCAAGTTCCAGCCCTTTGATCACTTGGCCTTTCTGGTGACAGCCCCTATCCTGAGGCTCTCCAGGGGCCCTACCCTGAGTCACCTCATTAGCATAAACTCAGGTGTGGTCCAAAGGGGCTTATTATGAATAGCAAAATACATTCCTGTAATTCAGGAAATTATTCCAAGGGTTTCAGGAGCACCAAATATATTTGATAATATACCAGAATTCTCCTCTGGTTCTGAACAGCAATATGAAATGATTTTAGATTATTTTTGCTTGTGTTCTGCATTCTTTTGGGAAGAAAGGGAAGAGGTTAGGAGGCAGTCCTCCTTAGCCAGTACACCAACCTGATCTGCTCCTTCTGAAACGGGAAAAGTTCCCTTGTCCCCTTCGCAGAGCATGCCATGGGGGGTGTGACTCGCTTCTTCAGTGACCCACTGCTCAAACCTCTAGGGGGAGCAGGCAGATGAGCAGGTTGTGGGGCTCTGACCCCACGGCAGCATCTAGGGGTGAATGTTTACAGCTCCTGAAGCCCCAGTGGGGCATGTGTTACAGTGTGCTCTTTTAGTTTTGCTATCTGTATGTGGTTGTGTTAATCAGCTCAATTAGACCCTCTGCCTTACTGCAAGGACAGAGGGCTTTTCGTCTTGGGGTTCTTGCCTTAGTGTATCGGAAAAATCAGATCACATGTAGGCACAGTTAAGTGTTTTGAATTTTATCCTACATACAAAAATACATGGAGAATGAGTGCAGGGTTTTATTGAATGGTGGAAGTAGCTCTCAGCAGATGGATGGGGAGCCAGAAGGGGGACAGAGTGGGAAGGTGGTTTTCCCTGGAGTCTGCTGCTCAGTAGCCAGACTCAACTCCAACTACCCCGGCCAAATTCCTCTAGCTTCCTTGTTGTTCCACCGGTGGATGGACTGCCAGGGTCTGCTGGTGCCTGCCAGTGTGTTCTGCCCGTGTCCTCCTCTTGGCGTCCAGCTGCTTGTGTCTCTACCCACTAGGGTCTCGGGGGTTTTTATAGGCACAGAATGGGGGCACGGCGGGCCAGGGTCATCTTGGAAAATGCAACATTTGGGTGTGAAAACAGGAGTGCCTGTCCTCACCTAGGTCCGTGGGCACAGGCCCGAGGGTGGCTCCCTTGTCAGGGACCCCATCCTTCTCCTCCCAGCACTTCCCTGCCTCCGCTCCCGTACCACTTCTTCATTCTCTTCATTCTCTACCTTGTGGAACGTGCCGCTTCAACCATCACTGAAGTAAAAACCTCCGGTTTAGTTGTTACTCCTTTCCCTCAAGCAAGAGTGCCATGACCCAAACTACAGAGGGACAGCTGTAAGGAGAGTGGGTACCAGAAAGTCAGGAGCACGGTTTGTGGGAAGAGGAAGAAGATCAGGGAAAAAGAAGAGCATCATTTTATTTTTTTTTCTTTCTTTTTTTTTTGAACCAGAGTCTCGCTCTGTCACCTAGGCTGGAGAGCAGTGGTACGATCTCTGCTCACTGCAACCTCTACCTCCTGGGTTCAAGTGATTCTGGCATGTCAGCCTCCCGAGTAGCTGGGATTACAGGCGTGCACCATGATGCCAGGCTAATTTTTGTATTTTTATTAGAGACAGAGTTTTACCATGTTTGGCTATGCTGGTCTTGAACTCCTGACCTGAAGTGATCTGCCCACCTTAGCCTCCCAAAGTGTTGGGATTATGGGCATGGGCTACCACACCTGGCCATTTTTTTCTTTATTATTTGTATATTACAGAGATGGAATCTTGCCATATTGCCTAAGCTGGTCTTGAACTCCTGGATGCAAGCCATCCTCCCACCTTGGCCTCCCAAAGTGCTGGGATTCCAGGCATGAGCCACCGTGCCCAGTAAAGAGCATTATTTCCTGAGCCTTTTAGACAACCTCCGCTATTACATGCGGCCTGGTTTGTCTCGACTCATGTTGGGGGAGGGCTTGCTTACCACTCATGATGTTGCTTCCATGTAGCAGGGCCTTCTATTACAGTAATATTCTGGACTTTCCGTATCCTTTGACTCACTCCTCCCAGGAGAAGATGGGTGACTTAATAGAATGATGAGCTTCATAGAGGGAAGTGAGTTGTGTGGCTCAATTCCTCCCTCTCATGGGCCTGGCTAGCCAGCAGAAAGCCCCTATCCTGCTCTGCTCCAGCACCACTTACCTTTGCTTCTGCTGGGGGCCTGCAGGCCTCCAGAGCTGCCTGTGACTGGGTGGGTGAGTATGTCTGATTCTGGGATTTAGTATTAGAAAGCTCACTCTCGCTGCACACCTACGGCCTATCTCCCCACCCAGCCTTTATGAGTAATACTGGTGGTGTTTCATCTCCATCTGCCTGACTCTTGTGACTGTCTCAACTGGTTCCAAGCTTGGGTGGGAAAGGGACTTCTTCAAATCTCAACAGCTAAAGTCTAGTGCTTGAGTAGGAGTTGGGGCTGATCTGGTTGAACAGGCCAGGAAGAAACAGACTGCATTTCCTTGGCTCAGCCGTTACACAGTTTGCACTGGACAAATCCCATTTTCTTCATGTGCCTGCCTTGAGGACTGCCAAGCACTCCCTGATGGTTGCTGCTCCGTTCCCTCCATGGGAGGTTAGCCTTTGCTGCTGCTGTTTTGCTGCAGCAGCTGCAGACCTTTCTGCCAGCATCTTCCGCTTGACTAACACCATAGATGGGGAAGGAGACTTCAGGAACAGAGAGCTAGAAGAGCGGGCAGAGGCTGGGCATGGTGGCTCACACCTATAATCCCAGCACTTTGGGAGGCCAAGGCAGGAGGATTGCTTGAGACCTGAAGTTCAAGACCAGCCTGGGCAACATAGTGTGACCCCTGTCTCTACAAAAAGTACAAAAATTAGCTTGGTGGGTTGGTGCACACTTATAGTCCCAGCTACTCAGGAAGCTGAATGAGGCAGGAGGATTGCTTGAGCCCAGGAGGTCGAGGCTGCTGTGAGCTATGATCATGCCACTGCACTCCAGCCTGGGCAATACAGCAAGACTCTGTCTCAAAAAAAAAAATTCAATGTCAAAAGAGACAAGGATGGACTGTTTTCACATTTCTACTGTCCTTAAGGTTAGTTCTTTGAATCAAATCCCTCTTCCAACTTGGGATCTAATTTCCTTGGAAAGAGAGTATATGGAAAGCAAGAAGTTAAGGACCAGGGTCCTTTTTCTGACCACATTACTGGCTGTGTGGCCTGGAGCACCACCCTCCTTCCTCTGCCTGAGATTCACTGCATTATTAAGTACAGGTTGGGGGTGTGCTACTTCGGTTCCTCTTAGTTTTGTAGAAGTACACTCTCATTAGAGTGCACAATCTGTATTGAGTATGCACTGTGTGCTTGGCACTCTATTGGGTGCTATGAAGGACACAGGAGTGAGCCCTTCACAACTGCCTGGCATCTCTGGTAAGGTATGTCAGCTGCAAGCTTTGGAGAAGCTGCTCCCTAAGAATGGGACAGATAAAGTACTATGGAATTTTGATAAACTAGAACTGATCTCTAAAACTTTCTATTTAAGTCATCAAGCATTTACCAGACAAATTTCTTCAGGGGAGGGCCCCATACGACTCCTGTTTTGTTCTCACCTTGCCTATCCCAGGGAAGGTAGTAGATACGTATTGACTGTGTTGGCACCCATTGTTTACAAAACACTGTGCTTAAATTGTGGTTAGGCAGGGACATGTATACAGAAGGTTTTGTGCTCACCACAACCCTGTGATAGAAAGATCTGACTTAAGATTCTTAAATTGTGTTTCTTAAGTATTTACCTTGGTCTTCTTTTCTTCTCTTCTCTTCTCTAATGACTTTTCTTTTTTCTTTTCTTTCTTTCTCTTTCTTTCCTTTCTCTTTTCTTTTCTTTTCTTTCTTTTCTTTTCTTTCTCTCTCTCTTTCTCTTTCCTTCCTTTCTTCCTTCCTTCCTTCCTTTCTTTTTTTTTTCCTTCCTTTCTTCCTTCCTTCCTTTCTTTCTTTTTTTTTTCTTCCTTCCTTCCTTCCTTCCCTCCTTCCCTCCTTCCTCTTTTTCTGGTTTCTCCTCATGTGAGCTTTTTCTCTCCCTCCGAAACCAGTCAGATGGCTGCGTCTAATGGGCCTGTCATTCTCTTGCTAGAAACACAGCACTTTGTAAAACTTGTTTTGTATTAGATTCCCTTAAATGTCTACATGTCGCACATGAGCAGGAGGGCAGTGACATCCACAGAAGGCCTTAAGGCTGGAAAGGATGGTCTTCAAGTGTGAAGTGCCAAGTGAACAGCAGGGAGCTCTGCCCCAACTCTTGCTATGCATGGATGGGGACTCCTGAGGGGAAGGCAAAATGGCTCTTGGTCTCTGGTGCATGCATTAGGGTCTGAGCAGCACTTATTCCTACTATTGTTATTAATAATTTTTTTTGAGACAGAGTTTTCCTCTTTTTGCCCAGGCTGGAGTGCAATGGTGCGATCTTAGCTCACTGCAACCTCCACCTCCTGGGTTCAAGCCATTCTCCTGCTTCAGCCTCCTGAGTAGCTGGGATTACAGGTGCATGCCACCATGTCCAGCTATTTTTTTTTTTTAATTTTAGTAGAGATGGGGTTTCACCCTGTTGGCCAGGGTGGTCTTGAACTCCTGACCTCAAGTGATCCACCCACCTCGGCCTCTCAAAGTGCTGGGATTACAGGTGTGAGCCACTGTGCCTGGCCTGTTTGTTTTTTGCCTTGTTTTGAGAACAGGGTCTTATTCTGTTATTCTTAGGCTGTGTGCATTGGCACCATCATAGCTCACTGCAGCATCGAACTCCTGGGCTCAAGTGATCCTCATGCCCCAGCTGCTGGAACCACAGGCGCACACCACACACCCAGCTTGTTATTGATGTTTCTGATAATCTAGGAAGCTAAAATTTGCATCACCCCTAAGAATTTACAGACAGGACTGTAAGATGTGAGAAGGTATTAATATGGTCATTTACAGAGGCTCTGAGAGTCTAGGCCTTTTGGCCTGGCCTGTTGACTCCAATCTCAGTGTTATTCCACAGCCCCAGACTGTCAAGATAGCAAGAAGCTTCTCCTCCCTTCCCTCTATCCTTGTAAGTCATCTGCCTTGGAGGACCTAAAGCCTTGGATTCTCCAGACTATTCCACAGCTTCTTGGAGATAAGCTCATGAGAGTTGCCTTGAAACACACACACGGTGATTTTTGTGCTAGATACTTACTTTTTGGTATTTCCTGCTGGAGCTCGGCTTGGGTGGAGTTCCCTTTAGAAGCGCCAGAGTTTTCCTGTTTGTGCAGTTGATTTTCAAAACCTTAAATAAACTCTGTTATGTGTTCAGAATAATAATAACAACTATTCATTAAGCACCTACTACGAGCCTGGCACTGTTCTAGCAGCTGGGGATACAACAGTGACCTCAGCCGACCCTGCTTTCAGAGAGCTCTCAGTCTGGTCTGGGACACAGATTAGTAAATAGGCATTTGCCTTCCACGTGGTAAATGCCATGAAGGACAAAGTCCAGGGTGTTGGGGACAGGAGGTGGGGTGCAAATAGCAGGCAGCCAACCCAATCTCAGAAGTGACAGGGCTTGAAGGGGGGAGAGGGGAGTGTGGTGTGCCAGGAGAGACTTCCCAGAGCCAGAGACAGCTAAACTGCATGCTAGATATAAGAAACTATTTCTTGTAGAATCTGTTCTCAATTATCTGCAAGTAGATTATTCCGGCAACTTGCAAGAAAACTTTTTTCAAGTCTCTTTACAGTGGCTTGAGCATCTCAACATCCTCTATTTATGCTGCATGTTAATGCAGAGGCATCCAATCTAATGTAGGTGGAGGCACCAAACTGGAGAGCCTCCTTGCAGGTAGGTTTGGGATTAGGTGAATCACTGCATTTCCTGCTTGGAAAAAGGAGATGGAAGAAGTGAAATTAGCCAAGATAAGCAAAGGGCTTCCTGGATACAAGTAATTCAGGTCTTTATAGGAAACTTTATTATTTCATTCGAAGTGTCTTTTTGGGATGTCAAGCAGGCACATCTCTGTTCAAATTCCATAAAGCAACAAAACACATTCCAGGGCCACCAGATGTAAATGACTTGTGCATTATTCTCTTTCTAGATTTTCCTTGCCATTGTTCCCCTCCACTAGTACACATGATAAAGACCAACTTCTTGCCAAAAGAAAAAACAGGGGGTGGTGATGGGGAACAACACAAAGGCTTCTGTGTGTCTGGTCTGTGCTGTTTCTTATGGTTAGTCTTGGATCTACTTTTGACCTCTTGGTCAGGCAATAAAATGCCTATTTGTTTAATTTTAAAATCAACTTTATTGAGGTATAACTTACATACAATAAGTGCACCCATTTCAAGCGTGTAGTTCTATGAATGTTGAACCAAGTATACACCACTGTAAACAACTCCATAACCAAGACAGACATTTTCTTTCTTTCCTTCCTTCCTTCCTCTTTTTCTCTTTCTTTCTTTCTTTCTTTCTTCCTTCCTTCCTTTCTCTTTTTCTCTTTCTTTCTTCCTTCTTTCCTTTCTTTCCTTCTTTCCTTCTTTCCTTCCTTTCTTTCTCTTTCTCTTTCTTTTTCTTTCTCTCTCTCTTCCTTTTCTTTCTTTCTCTCTCTCTCTTCCTTCCTTCCTTCCCTCCCTCCCTTTCTTTCTTTCTTTTTTCTTTCTTCCTTCCTTCCTATCTTTCTTCCTTTCTTTCCTTCTTTCTTTCCTCCTTTCTTTTCTTTCTTTCCTTTCTTCTTTCTTCCTTCCTTCCTTCCTTCCTTCCTTCCTTCCTTCCTTTTTCTTTCTCTTTCTTTCTCTCTCTCTCTCTTCCTTTCTTTCTCTCTCTCTCTGTCTTCCTTCCCTCCCTCCCACCCTCCTTTCTTTTTCTTTCTTCCTTCCTTCCTTCCTTCCTTCCTTCCTTCCTTCCTTCCTTCCTTCTTTTCTTTTCTTTCTTTTCTTTTCTTTCTTTCTTTCTTTCTTTCTTTCTTTCTTTCTTTCTTCTCTCTCTTTCTTTCTTTCTTTCTTTCTTTCTTTCTTTCTTTCTTTCTTTCTTTCTTTCTTTCTTTCTTTCTTTCTTTCTTTCTTTCTTTCATACAGTCTCGTTCTATATCCCAGGCTGTAGTGCAATGGTGCCATGTCGGCTCACTGCAACCTCCGCTTCCCGGGTTCAAGCGATTCTCCTGCCTCAGCCTCTTGAGTAGCTGGGATTATAGGCACAGACCACCATGCCTGGCAATTTTTGTATTTTTAGTACAGAGAGGGTTTCACCATGTTGGTCAGGCTGGTCTTGAGCTCCTGACCTCGTGATCCACCTGCCTTGGCCTCCCAAAGTGTTGGGATTACAGGCGTGAGCCACTGCGCCCAGCCAATGCTGACATTTTCAACTTCCAAAAGTTCTTTGGTACCTTTTGCAGTTGCCCCCACCCCAGCCCTGGGCACCATAGATTAATTTCCCCTGTTCTAGAATTTCCAATAAATGGAATCATAACATGAGTATTCTTTTGTGTCCAGCTCTTTTGTTTTTGAGATTCATCCTTCTTCTTGTAGGTATCAGAGTTCATTCCTTTTTATTTAAAATGCAGATTTTTGAAGTAGCAAACCAATTGCTCAGCAAGATGAGCAGACCTAGGAAGTCCCTCTGGTCTAAAAATTCTATCAACTTGCACAGGAAATGAAGGCCTGAGAATTACATCAGGTTAGTACAGATCACATTGAAGAAGCATCCGAGCACATGAATTTCTGAGCTCCAGGAGCCCAGGAGGACAGGGAGAGATGAAGCCCCGGTGAATGATAGAATATATTACAGAGGATGACAGGGCTATTCAGTTCTGTTATGAGCTCAGCAAAATGTGACAATCCTGGGAAATATAAATATATATTGCTATATTTATATGTGTGTTTGTCTCGGGAGGCCTGGCGGGGAGTGGTGGGTGGAAGAGTGGGTTTCCTGGAGGATTTGAGTAGGCAGAGATAACTGGGCAGAGCAGAGTCTGTGTCAGGCTGCATCGATACATATTCTATAAAATAAACATTACAATGAGAGCTAATACTGCTTGAGCACTTATTATGAGTCAGGCACTGTGCTCTGTTCCTTACGTGCATTGTTTCATTGCATCTGTACCTCCCTATGTGCCCTGTGTAACCAGCGCCTCAGTGCCCTGCCCACACCCCCTTGTGTGCTCTTGCATAGTCCTGTACACCCTCATTACTTTGTGCTGTGCACGCAGCAGCCAGCACCGTGGCTCTGTGTTGGAGGATGGTCCTTGAGCTACTAGAACTGCTTTGCTTCTCAGTCTAGAGGGCAGAAGTGCCTGGGACTTCACCTGTGACTACCAGGCACTGTGGGACAAACACTCTCAGCTCCCCATGTGACCTCTCCTGTCTCCGGCACACCTCTGTGTGGACTTTATTTGATTGTCAACATTGCTTGGACGCCTCTCTTCCCTTCCTAGTCCCACTCTCTACCTCCTCTACCAGTTTCCCTTAAGGACACTTTTTGTTTTTTTTCTCTGTTACCCAGACTAGAGTGCGGTGGTGCCATCTTGGCTCACTGCAACCTCCGCTTCCCAGGTTCAAGTGGGAACGCTTCTTTTTTTTGTTGGTTTTTGTTTTTGAGATGGAATCTCGCTCTGTCGCCCAGGCTGGAGTGCAATGGCACGATCTCAGCTCACAGCAACTTCTGCCTCCCGGGTTCAAGCCATTCTCCTGCCTCAGCCTCCTGAGTAGCTGGGATTACGGGCGCACAACTCCACACCCAACTAATTGTTGTATTTTTAGTAGAGATGGGGTTTCACCGTGTTGGCCAGGCTGGTCTCAAACTCCTGACCTTGTGATCTGCCTGCCTTGGCCTCCCAGACTGTTGGGATTACATGTGTGAGTCACCACACCCGGCCCTAGGGCACACTTTTTTATAAATCATCTCATCATGAGTCCTTATCTCGGGGCCTACTTCTAGGGGTTCCACACTTGGGCAAGGTACTGTTAGTACAGTCATTTTGCAAATGAGGAAACTAAGGCTGTTCCACACACACGGATCTCCATAACTCCTGCTCAGCCTCCAGATGAGCTTTCTCAGGCACCTTTCCCCAACCCAGTTGTCTAGGTAATGTTCCTTGCTTATGTTCTACTTTTTTCTCTTTTTCTATTATCATTATTTTTGAGACAGGGTCTTACTCTGTCACCCAGGCTGGAGGGCAGTAGCATAATTATAACTTAGCTATAATGCAGCTTTTTTTTTTTTTTTTTTTTTTTTGAGATGGAGTCTGGCTCTGTTGCCCAGGCTGGAATGCAGTGGCATGATCTCGGCTCACTGCAACCTCTGCTTTCTGGGTTCAAGCGATTCCGCTGCCTCAGCCTCCCAAGTAGCTGGGATTACAAGTGCCTGCCATCATATCTGGCACATTTTTGTATTTTTAGTAGAGATGGGGTTTCACCATGTTGGCCGGGCTGGTCTCAAACTCCTGATCTCAGGTGATCTGCCCACCTTGGCCTCCCAAAGTCCTGGAATTACAGGTGTGAGCCAGTGCCTGGCCTATCATGCAGCTTTGAACTCCTGCTCTCAATCCTCCTGCCTCAGCCTTTTAAGTAGCTGGGACTATAGGCATGCGCCATCATGCTTGGCTAATTAAAAAAAATTTTTTTTTTTTTTGTACAGACAGAGTCTCCCTTTGTTGACCAGGCTGATCTTAAATTCCTGGGCTCAAGTGACCCTCTCTCCTTGCCCTCCTGAATTGCTGGGATTACAGGCATGAGCCAGGAAACCCAGCTACCCCACTTATGTTCTCAGATTCTTTCTTGCTTCCCTTTATCTTGGTGCTAGATTTACAATGATCTGGTTGATTATCCCATCAATGACCATCTCCCCTACTAGACTGCTGGCTCTGGGAGGCCAGGATGCATGTCTTTTGCTCTTAGCTGTATCTCTAGCACCCTTGCATAGTTTCTAGAACATAGTAATTGCTTAGTAAATACTGACTGACTGAACGAATGATCTGAAGTTTCTCCAGTTTCCTCACAGGCGTTCACTGGCCTCCTGGATGAATACTTTTCAGCCTCTGCTGAGAAATGGGCTGGAAATGCATCATATAAAACCCTGAGAGAGACACAAGGTCTCCCCCCTACTGCCAGTCTTCTGGGGGTGTTTAGAGAAATGCAATGTCCAGAGCAATGTGACAGTATTTTACTCCAGAGAACCAAAATTTAGCAACTAGAAGCTGATTCTAGAGGGTGGGCCTTGAAAGTTGTGTAGAATTTGAATGGATGATTAGGAGGAAATATGAAAAACATTTTTATGAAATACTATGTCATTTAAATACACACACATTCTGAATTAAATATACATTCTTGGATCCCTGTTCTTCTCAACAAAAGTATACTGAGTCCTCAGTTCTCATTAGGAAGCTGATAAATATCTATTTCCTTCTATTCTTGCCACAGTAACTCCCCAGCTATATAAAATTTACAAACTGCTTTGGAGGCATTCGTGGAAAAAAAGTGCCAGAGCTCTGTATGAGATTATTGAAATAAATGCTGATTGAGAGATTTCCCAGGTGGATACTTAAAACAGACGTGGGCACATATGTACACTCACACCCCACACACAGGATACTTTAGGCTATGATCAATGGAGATAAATTTTCCCACCTGACAGTTGACTGTAAATCAGTGTGTTTTAATAGTCACCAGACTTCTGCTCCTGCTTGCTGCTGTCTCAGGCAATCATTCACCTGCTGGGACACAGGACCTCAAGGATCTTGGATTTTTGTCATCACTGCACGTGGAGACATGGTGCTTAGCAGCAAGGTAAATATTGTCATACTGTGTATGTGAGAGGCAAGAATAAGTAAGTCAGGACATCCTTAGAAAAGTTTATCTCTGGATCCCCACTTTCCTTACCAATAGACTAATAGGAAATCATGAATTTCCCAGGTTTTTACCAGATCAAAAGATTTTTGTGACACTATATAAGCTGGAAAGTAGTTGAGGGTCAGTAAATACTGAATGAATAATTTCAAAGGTGAACATGCACTTCTGATTATTGGGTTAGATTCTTGAACTTGCCCCTCCTGACTATTATCCTGTCCATCAAGGTTTGCTTGGAGTTGCTTGAACAAGCCAGGCTGTTCCACACCCCAGTACCTCTGCATGTGATGCTCTTGGTGCCTGGATTGGAATGCTTTCCATTAATCCAAGTGGACTGAGGACATCTGATCTTTCGACACCTGGCACCAGGATTGTCTTTTATCTCCTTTATGAAGCTTTTATTGACTGACTCTCCCACACCCAGAATGAGCCACTCTATCCTGTCCAAATTTGGTTGCACATATCTATTTAATAAGACATGACTGGGCCCTTTGGGAAGTCCCTGCTCACACCCTGTACCCACGTGGAAGCCATAATCAATGCTTCACTGCAACCCACTTGCCCCCTTGCGACCTCTCAAGCCACCCCGAAAGCATTTCAGCAATGTGGATTTGACTGAAATGCTCACAAGGGAGAAAAGTGGAGGGCTTACATTGAACACCATATGGCCAAACTTTATACAAATCCCCATTAAAAATCTTCCTTCATTCCCAAAGCCTTTTCTCCCACTGCCAGCTACCTTATCTCCCCTATCCTTTCCAATCATCTTCTCTCCACTCTCCTCCAGCTGCACTGACTCCAGCCTCCTCCCACCTCTGGATTCTTCACCACTACTTCAATCCCATTTAGCAATTTAGTGCACTCAGCCCTTTCTCCTTCATTATCTGGCATCCTTGAAGCTTTAGGTTATATTCATCAGATCTCTTTGAGATCAATCCCTCTTAAAAGACAAGGGTATTGTAAGTAGGCAACACACATGTATTCTCCTTCTGCTAGAGACTGGAGCAACTTGAGGGCAAGAATCAAGCCTCATATACCTTTGCATCTCTAATGCAAAATATTTAAAACGTTTGTCAAATGAAGAAATAAATAAAAGGATGTAGCCACCTATTAGAATCCTTAAAGTTCTACTCTAATCATGGTTTTCTCCTGTTTGAAGATTTTTCTACACCTTCTCAATTAATGCCTTGGCCTCAACTGCCATTTCTCCTTGACTCCAGCACTCTGTTAAGCAATGACAGGCCCTTTTTCCCTTAAGCCCACACTGCATATTCTTTCCTTCAGGTGTTCATCTGGGTTGTCCCTTCATGCCTAGAGTAATCTATGTCATTTATCAGGGTGATTGGTGGTGGGTTACCATCACCCTATTGAAATTCAAGGTGGATGCAACTTGTCTGGTCTTGTAGGTCCAGCCAAATCCTTCCCACTCTTCAAGACTCAACATAGGCCTTCACCCCTCAGGATACTTCATTGAGGTCTCTAGTCCAGACATGAGTCTCTGTCGAGTCCTTGGGATATAAACCTTGAAAGCACCCACTCTACGGGCACTTAATTATTTGGCTTGCTCTGTTGTGGAATGTGGGGGATGAAGCTTTGAGGCCATTCCTCTTCTCAGACTGTGGTCATTATTAGGGCTATTCACCAAATTTTTCAAGGTTTTCTCCACTTCCAGACTTGTGGTAGGTTTGTATATAACTTGGCATTGTGTGTGGCCAATTTGCTTTGGCCAATGTAATGTGAGCAGAATTGGCATGAGTCCCTTTGGAAAAGAAGCTTACAGGGGAAGAAGTGTTAAGAGCTGGTGAGTGATCAACCACACTTTCCTTGTCCTGGCATGGTGATTAGCAATGTTTGAGATATGTGGCAGATTGCCCATTAGCCTGGGTCCTCAGGTGAGGACCCAGCTGATTCACAATGGGCATCTGGTGAGGGCAGGAAACATACCTTTGTTGTGTTAGGCCATTCAGATACAGAGGTTATTTGTTACTGCAGCACAACCTATCCTATCCAGAGAGACTATAATTTCCTTGAGGGCAGGAGACATGCTTAATTCACCTTTCTATCCCCTATAGAACATAGTAGAAGGTCTTGTGGATGTTCAATAACTATTGCTGATTGATTATGTATACTGAGATAGGGTAAACCATATGAGACTGGAGAGTGGGACTTGGTCTCAGAACTTCAACTTGAGATCTCAGTCTCTGAAAAATCAAGATAAATATACAAGATGATTCTAATCGTATTCTAATAAGATTCTCTGGAGCACAATTCTGAAAAACATTTTCTTTTGAAAAAACTTTTTTAAAAAAGAAAGGAGATTCTTGCATACAGGGAGGTAGAATAGTGTAATCAAAGGAATTTGGGCTTTCAACCTGGATAGACTAGGGTTCAAGTGCCAGCTCTGCCATGTCCATGGCTGCATGATCTTGGACAAGTTATTTAAGCTCTTTGAGTCTTGGTTTCTTCATCTATAACAGGGATGATATCACCACTTACCCTACAGGATTACTGTGGGGATGAAGTGAGAGAATGTATGTAAAGTACCTGATACATTATGTGTGATCAACAAATGTCACTCTCTTAGGTCTTTGCTCCCACCAGGTGTGTGTGGGTTGGTGCAAACTCTTGCTTAATTATTTGAGAACTCCCCTTCATTTACTCCTTCTGAGATCTTGGTTACATGCCCAGTCCCTGGATTTATTTAGCTTGGTCCAGGTCAGATCCTTAAGGTTTTGCATTTACTGCCCCAGGCACACTCTGGCCTGAGAAATTCCATCTACAACTGGCTGGAGTTGGCACCAGCCCTTGGCAAATAACTTCAACTGGGAGAAAAGTGTTTTTGAGACAGGCTCTTTGCTGCCAAAATTTTAAATAGGGCCTTCTGTGAGGGAGCTCTGGTCAGGGAAGTGAAGGGAGATGATCTCCCCAGGGAATAAAAAATTTAAGGCCAGGCAGGCATGGTGGCTCAGGCCTATAATCCCAGCACTTTGGGAGGCCAAGGCAGAAAGAGCCCAGGAACTCCTCAAGACCAGGAGTTTGCTTGAGCCCAGGAGTTTGAGGCTAGCCTGGGTAACATGGCAAAACCCCCATCTCTACAAAAAACTAAAAAATTAGCTGAGCATAGTGGTGTGCATCTGCGGTTCCAGCTACTTGGGAGGCTGAGGTGGGAGGATTGCTTGAGCCCAGGAGGTCGAGGCTGCAGCAAAGTCATGATCACTCCACTGCACTCCAGCCTGAGTGGCAGAGTGAGACCTTGTCTGGAAAAAAAAGAATTTAAGATATCCCAGTGACTAGTTCCAAGAAAACCCCACCTGGGCCTGAGCACTGGCTCTAATGGCAGGCAATTGATTACTCTTTGAACTCTGGGATCTCTCAGTGATGGTGGCAGGGGAGTCTGCGAAATTATCCTCAATGACTGACTCCTTGGGCCACAGGCTGGGGCATGGTGTGGTGGTCCAAGGGCTTGTGTTCTACTGGACTTCTGGCCTTGTGAACTTGTGTTTAGGGGTGGAAGTATTGTCCCTGACTAAGTCCTTGAGGCCAGCTCCCTCCTCCTCTCCCATGTAGCCACAGCTGTGATGTGGCATGGCCAACCTCCCCAAAGGTGCTTGTGTAACTTGTTTTTCAAAGTCTTGGCAGGAGCTCTGGTCCTCAAGTGAGAAAGGGTGTTTACATTCTGAAAGAACAGTTCTGAGAAGTGTCTCACATCAGAGCTGTCCCTGACCAATCCTTGCTCCCCAGTATCTCTGGAAGCTTCTTTTCCTATGGGATGGCTGGTCACAATCATAGAGATGATCTTGGACCTAGAGGAAACAAGCTTGAACATGACAGAAGGTAAGCAGTGAGGAAGCGTTGGTCTGCCACCCAGGGTTTGCTGCCCTGTGTAAACTGCCCTCCCTGGAAAGGCGAGGAAGCCTCTCTAGGACAAGACTGTTGTTGCCCCGGTGCCTCCTGCCGTGCCTGGAATAGAGCACAGGGCTACAAACAGGTGCTCCATAGACATTCACTAAGTAAATAAATTGTGAAAATACATGGGCAAGAAAACATTTCAGAGGTCACATTGGTGCAAGTTCTTAATTGACACCAGGTTAACAGCTTTCTCTGAATAGTACTTATGTTAATAATAACAATGGTTACTATTTATTAAATACCTAGTGTCTGCCAAGCAAAGGCAGATATTATTTCCTTAAATCCCACAATAGTTCTACTAATAGGGAGACTCTCCCCAGTTAATAGCTGACAGCGCAGAGACTCATGGGCACAAATCTGAGAAACTTGCCTGAAGTTCACACAACAAATCAGGATTCAAAGCCACTGCGTTGGAGGCCTTGATTATCCTCTTTCTGTTTCTCTGTGAGGCCCCTCTGTGCCCTGCTCACCTCCTGCTGGTCTCTGCTCCTGCCACAGCAGCGGGGAAACAGGAACCTTTAAAGGAGGCTGAGGTGCATTTCCACCCCTCCTGGGGGTGGGGGGGGCAGTTGTGCATTCTTGCCATTTTTTTCCTCTTGCAAATAGGCTTGAAGTCAACATAGAAAGGGCAATGGAAAAGCAGCCCCATTCCAGATGTCTGCTTTGTCATACTTTAAAACACCCACCCATGTTCAGGCCTGTCCATCCTTCATTCTGGCAGCCCTCCCCTCCTGCCCCGTCATCTGTCTCCATACACAGCTTTCCCTTTTCCTATCCTTCCTCTTCTGATGGGTGTGAGGGCCAGATTTCACTTCACTAGAACAACCTTGCTACTAGTATTATTCTAGGGACAGGCCCTGGCACAAAATAAACACTCGATAAGTATGTGTTGAATTGCACGTTAAATTCTAGACAAAGGAGGAAAAAGCTTTGGATCCAGAAGAAAATAGAAAAGCTGGGAGTGGGGGTTAGGGTAACAATGAACTTGATCCTCTATCCCCTCTTTCCTCCCTCACTGCCTCACTCCCTAAGCCCAGGCAGCAATGTACTTAGCATTACTGCTGTCATCTGATTACAGTAACATCCAAACAGATTGAAAAGCCCCAATCAATGCCAGAGCTGAAGTGCACACGCAGGGGGTTGTTCCCTTGGAAATGTTGCAGCTGTAATTACTCTCCAAAGAGAAAAATCTAAACAACTTTCTTGACCCTCTGGGGAGAGGAAGTAACAATTGAACTACAAGGGGCAGAAAGTCATTTCTGACGTACCGTGTGCGTGTGTGTGTGTGTGTGTGTGTGTGTGTATGTGTGTGTCCCCACCTTGGCAGTGTGCTGTCCAGAGATCGCCTTTGACAGCCCTGCATTCAAATGCTGAGCTGTGGGTCGGCGGCGTGGTGCCTGCTGCCGCCGCGGCAGCTGAGATCATGCTGTTGATCTTGTTTTACAGAGAGCAGCCCAGCCTGTTGTGCCAGTACAGAATGTTCTCTTCTGTGAACTGAGTTTGAACTTTTCCAGCCCACTTTGTTTGAGGAACCACACAGACAAAGAGGGAAAAGACAGGGAAGATAACCCTCAAATCGTTGAAATCGTGGTGATCTCTCGGGTTTTGGCCTAGACCATTTGCTTTTTCGCTACTCAAAATTGACCATCCCAAGCATTACACTTCCTGGAAGAACAAAGCGCCTGTGATGTCTTTTTTCTAAGACAGGACTTGGCATCAACTTTGGAAATTAACGAGTCTGTCACTGTCTCTCTTCAGTTTCTTTTTTTTCCTCTTAGGCGTTCAGGGAGTAACAGTAATAAAAGTTATTTTCCTATAAAGGAAAGATAAGGCCCCTTGTGCTGGTGACTTCTCTCTCAGTTGTTCAAGCTATTACAATATTCCAAATAGTGTTCCCAGTTTGCTGCTATAACTGGAAATAATTGATTGTAAGGATTTTGGGTCACTGGCCTCCATATAAATGACCAATGAGAAAAGCTGTTAATGCTTGGTAAAATAAGGTGGTTGGAAATATCTTTTCAAAAACCATCCTCGTATAGCAAGACCCCATCTCAAACAACAACAAACAAAACCTACAACTTTCAAGTTAGATGAGGTCCACAGGAAAAACAACCAAAAAAACCAAAGCCATCTTCACCTAGTCATAGGGTTGAGTCTCCAGTTGTTTAGGGGGTTGCTTGGAGGATCTGAGCGGGAGACCTTTATAGCATAGACAGAATGGTGCAATGCAGTGATTTTCCAATGTACTATTACTAGTTTTTAATGATAGTGGATTCCTTTCTTTGGAGTAAAGTTCACTAAACACTCACTGGTGAAGCAGGAAGAGCACAACTTTGAAGTGTGAGCTGTGGATCTGAAGTGTGAGGTGTGGGTGTGAGTCTCCTTCTACTTAGGGGTGCTCCTGTGATACAGGGAAAGTCACATCTTCCAAGCTCGATTGGTGAAAGGAGCATAAGGCTTGTTTTGTGTGTGCTTGCAGAGTCATCTGTAAGTGTCCAGTGTTACGCTCTTGCACCAATGAGAGATTCTTCTCATACATTCTCAGTTCTACCACCTGCTTCATAGCTTGGGGCTGCTGTCTTAATGGTTTTTGCTGACTGCTGGTAATAAGGAGATCTCTAGAAGAGAGTCTTTACTTCTGAGATGGGGCTAGTTCCTAGAGATTCCTGTGACTTTTTTCTTTTTCTTTTTTTTTTTTTTTGGGACGGAGTCTCACTCTGTCGCCCAGACTGGAGTTCAGTGGCGCGATCTTGGCTCACTGCAAGCTTCGTCTCCCAGGTTCGCGCCATTCTCCTGCCTCAGCCTCCCGAGTAGCTGGGACTACAGGCGCCCACTGCCACGCCCAGCTGATTTTTTGTATTTTTAGTAGAGACAGGGTTTCACTGTGTTAGCCAGGATGGTCTCGATCTCCTGACCTCATGATCCACCTGCCTCAGCCTCCCCCTGTGACTTTTGTTGTTGAAAAGTCACATGTCAACATGCCATCAGAATATTAGTTAAATAGTTCATTCATTCTATAAATGCCCCCCTGAATACTTGCTGTGTTTAAGTTGGTGACTGGAATCTAGGGGTTGAGAGATGAGTAAGATATGTTGACTGCCTTCAAAGACTTTATTGTCCAGTGGGAGAGGCAGAAATACTCACACACATGATACGTAACATACATATAGTGTTTAAAATGCAAATGACATCTGGCCATGGTGGCTCACATCTGTAATCCCAGCACTTTAGGAGGCTGAGATGGGAGAATCACTTGAGCCCAGGAGTTCCAGACCAGCCTGGGGCAACATAGTGAGACCCCCATCTCTACAAAAAATAAAAAATATATAATACAAAGGAGGTTGATACATGCTCAGTAGAGGTACACATAATAAACTCTGATGGTAGAGGAACAGGATGAGGATTCTGATAGGAAGTTGAGGCAAGAGTAAGCTAACAGTAAAGAAAGGAATTATAGTCTTTGTGGTTAATAGAATTGCATGGTATATTTAGGTAATGATAAGTAGTTCTTGTGGCTGAATGGTTGGTAGAGTTATGTGGGAAGAAGCAAAAAAAAAAAAAAAATAGATTGAGCCTAGATCAGGGATACCCACTTCCCCCTGTTGTGCCCCTTCCTAACCTTTCTTCCTGAATTTGAATGAAGCCTCAGAATTCTTCTCAACATAGTTCTCAATGAATCAGTTGGGATTGGCACTTGGGATGGAATCATTTGTCATTCCTGACTTGGGACTTAAATCCCATGCTTACATATTGTTATGTTGGTTATTCTTGGGAGTTATTGCATGTTATTAAGACCAGAATGATATGAGAGAATGACACAATTCGGTCTGTGTTTTAGTGAGGTAGCTGATGGCCACGGGAAGGATCCATGGGAAAGGTGAGAGGCTGGAAACAGGGAGACCACTAAGAAGATATACAAATCATCTGAAATAGTATGAGTGGGAGGGAAAAGTAGACCTTGACAGATGAGGCACTGGGACAGATAAATGACTCAACTCAGCAATGACAGAGGGAGAAAGAAGACTTGACCATAACTGAATTTTCTCACCTGGGTGACTGGATATGGTTTGGATATCCAAACCATATCTGCCCAAATCTCATGTCGAAATGTAATCCCCAATGTTGGAGGTGGGTCCTGGTGGGAGGCAATTGGATCATGGGGGCGGATTTCTCAGGAATGGTTTAGTACCATCCTCTTGGTACGGTCTTCACAATAGTGAGTGAGTCCTCATGAGATCTGGTCATTTAAAAGTGTGTGGCACCTCTCCCCTCTCTCTGGCACCTGCTCTGGCCGTGTGATGTGCCTGCTTCCTCTTTGCCTTCCACCATGATTGTGTAAGTTTCCTGAGGCTTTCCCAGAAGCTGAGCAGATGCCAGCATCATGTTTCCTGTACAGTCTGAAGAACTGTGAGCCGGTTAAACCTTTTATCTTTATAAATTGCCCAGTCTCAGGTATTTCTTTATTGCAGTGCAAGAACAGCCTAATACAGTGACTGCTAGGAGAGAGGAGCCAAGAGAAGGAACACAGGACCAGGGTCTTTTACTTCTCTTTTTATAAAGGGAAAATAATGAGTTGGGTTTCAGACAGGTTGAATTTGAGGGGTCTATGGGACATCCATGGGGAGAATTCTAGCCATCATTTGGAAATACATATCTGGAGTTAAAAGCCAAAGAGGTAGTTCAGGATTCAGTCACACAGAGGAACCAATGGAAGCCTTGGGAGTAAATGCTATCACCTAGGATGAGAGCCACGCAGGGCATTTATAGGCCTGAAAAACGAGAGCCAGGTTAGACCTTGAGAGGTGCCTAATGAACACCAGAGGAAGAGAATCTGAAATCAACAACAATTCCTAACAATGTGGGGTGTCATTAGTTAAATCCAGACCTGTACTTCTGTGTCCGATTCTTCTTTAACATAGAGCAATGACTCACCTCAATGTGGCCTGTTGGTGTTTGAGAATGAACAACACAGGTAGCTTTCTCCTGCACATCCTTTATGGGAGTGTTTCTCAAGATCTCCTGATAGTTGACCATAATCCACAGTGAGAAATATACTTCATATTGGGATCAACAACATACATGTCTATATAATTATTTAAAGAAAAGGGCTTCATGAAACAATATCTACCTGTATCTTCTGAAATTAATGCAGATTTGTTCTGTTATATTTTATTTAAAAAATGCTAGTTGGGTCCCACTAAGTTGGTATCACAACCACTAATGTGTTTCAAACCCGTAGTTTGAAAGACACTGGGTTGAGGGACTGTGGTTTCTGGAAGTCCACTCTCCCTCTAGTGGTCGATATCTTTCAGGACAGACTCAGCTCAGCCTGAGGATCAGTGGAGAGGACTTCACCCCATCTCCAAAGGCCTCCCTTACGTGTTGGGAGTTTTAGCTTTGGGAGGAAGTTTAGGTGAGTCCTACCAACAGGTTTACTTGTGATGTTCCCAGATGCAAATAATAATAATACACTTTTATTGAGTCAGGCCCATTATATACATTATTAACACAATTAGTTTTAATACTAAACCTCCGAGGGAAGTTCAATTTTACTTTCTTTTTGCAGATGAGAAATAGCAAGGCTAAGAGAGAGAACTTGCCCACAGTCACACAGCCAGTAAATGGTGACGCTGACATTTGAACTCAATCAGTTGGTTTGCAGAATCCAGTGTTTATCCTATTCAGAAAACGTTCTGAAGAGTTGGACAGTGAGCTGTATCTTCCTTGGTTCACTTGTGCTTCTGTGCCATGCCTTGCTAAGGGAATTCTGTGTCATTTAGCAAGTCGTAGTCTTTGCACTGTATGATTTAGACCCTCTCTATGTGCAGCTTCCTCAAGTTTGAAGTTTCTTGGGTAATCAAGTATCTGACATGCTATCATGTCAGGAGCCAGGATAGACAGGAGAGAGAAAGAGTAATGGGCAGGCAGGGGCTGCTGAAAGGGCCTCTGAAGCTGGGCTGGAAAAGGCAGTCTGAAGGGATGGAGTTTAGACCCTCATTATCTCCACCCGGCAGCAGCTTCCCCACTGACACCCTGCCTCCACGCTCACCCCTAAGAGTTCAGCCCCCTCCATGTCTCCACCAGGCTTATCTGTGCAAAGCAGCACTGTCATCATCACTCTCCTACTTCATGCTTCCTGCTGACACTGCAGCCTCATCTTGTCCCAAACTGAACTCTTCTCTCTTCCTTCAGTGCCAACTCTCCCTTTCTGCCCCCTCCCAGCATCTACAGGATACAGTTCTGGGTCCTCAAATGGCCATCCCAGACTCATGGTGGGCCCTCCTACCTTCCCCCACTCCTCTCCCATTATTTGCCCACATGAAGCCCAGCCTGGCAAGTTTTCTCTCTGTCCCTGGATTCATGGTACTTGTCTGATCTCAGTGCTGTGCCCATGTTGTGACTTTTCATGAAACTCATTCCCCTCCCCGTTTCTCCCCATCCTTCAAGACCCAGTTCAGGCCTTGCCTCTTCCCTGTGGCATCCCCTCATCTCTTCCTTTATTTTTGCATCTTTGCTTTTATAGTTTACATTGATCATGTCACCAAATACTGTGGAATATTTAAATAGTTGATGTTTTATGCTCTCAACTAGATTCATTCATTGATTCATTTTAAAACTATTTATTCAATTGCCTGTTAAGTTTTGGGCACAGGAAATTTAAGGAGAGTGAGCATAAGAATAGGTGTCATAACTCCAGGATCCACAAAGTGGGCCAGCACTGTCAAGGCAGTGGAGAGCTGTTGTTTTTCACCCTTTATTTCCATTCTCCTGGGAAAACACCCTGATTTTCTTTTGGTTACTCTCTTCTAAGTCTTAGTCCTTGTGGTATGAGCAGGGCTGACCTCTCCTTCTTGAATGAGAAGTGGGCATGAGGCCAAGGCCTGGCCCATGAGAGAACTGCATTCCCTGGTCACAGATGTTGGTTCACAGATGTGTCTGTGACTGTGGCTAGGCCAGTGAGAACTAGCCCTGGGCTCTTGCTAGAATTGTCTGGGCTGTTAACCTGGTAGAATGTGATCCTGGAGCTCTGGCAATTATTATTCTTATTTTATTTTTTTGACACAGGGTCTCACTCTGTTGCCCAGGCTGGAGTGCAGTGGTGTGGATCTCAGATCACTATAACCTCTGCCTCCCAGGCTCAAGTGATTCTCCTGCCTCAGCCTCCTGAGTAGCTGAGATTACAGGTGCGTATCACCACACCCGGCTGATTTTTACATTTTTAATAGAGATGGGAGTTTCATCATGTTGGCCAGGCTGATCTCAAACTCCTGACCTCAAGTGATTCATCTGTCTCGGCTTCCCAAAGTGCTGGGATTACAGGTGTGAGCCACTGTACCCAGTCTCTGGCAATTATTATTACCACCACTGGGAGAGGGCCTGCCTGAAGATGAAGCCAACATGGAGGAAATCCTCAGAGTAAGGGAATGGAAAGCAATTGGTTCTGGATAACAGCTTTTGAGCACTTCAATCCAGCCAATACTATACCTTGAAGCCAATACATTCTCTTATGGGTTACATTGATTTCTGTTGAGCTTCTGTAAGTCACAGCTAAAAGAGTTCTAATTATTGCAGTGTGTGCTTCATGCTCCATGCTCTATAATTATTTGCATCTGACATGAACCTGTTCCCCTGACCCCACATAGCCTAGACTGATTCCCATCCCAACTCAGGTTGGGTTGAGGGGCAAGATTAAAATAAATCTGGCCAGGCATAGTGGCTCACACCTGTAATCCCAGCACTTTGGGAGGCCGAGGTGGGCAGATCACCTAAGGTCAGGAGTTTGAAACCAGCCTGGCCAACATGGTGAAACTCTGTCTCTACTAAAGTTACAAAACTAGCTGGATGTGGTGGTGGGTGCCTGTAATCCCAGCTACTTGGGAGGCTGAGGCAGGAGAATCGCTTGAACCTGGGGGGTGGAGGTTGCAGTGAGCCAAGACCACACCATTGCACTCCAGCCTGGGCGACAAAAGCAAAACTCCATCTCAAAAAAAAAAAAAAAAATGAGCCTGGGGATGGAGGGACGATGAAGAGAGGTTGGTTAATGTGTACAAACATACAGTCAGATAAAAGGAGTAAGTTCCAGTGTTTGATAGCACAGTAGGGTGACTATGGTTAACAATAATTTATTGCATATTATAAAATAGCTAGAAGATAAATGTTCATAACACAAAGAATGATAAATGCCTGAGGTGATGGATATCCTAAATACCTTGATTTGATCATTACATATTGTATGTATGTAACAAAATATCACATGTACTTCATCACTATGTATAATTATGTGTCAAAAAAATAGTTTTAAAGAAAAGATGAAAGTAAGTCAATGGCTTTAGCATGGCTCTGGTCACAGATGAGTGCTGTTTTTTTTCTCTGCATTGAATCCTTCCCACAGGGCCTGGGGCCTGGTGCTGATATCCTCTTAGCATTCAGGGTATACCTGGCATTCCTGTGCTGGCTTATGTCAGCCTTTTATACAAATAGCCTGTATTGCATCTCTGAAAAGAAGGACAGGGTGCAGTGGCTCATGTCTGTAATACCAGTATTTTGGGAGGCTGAGGTGGGTGGATTGCTTGAGCCCAGGAGTTCCAGACCAGCCTGGGCAATATGACAAAACCCCGTCTCTACTAAAAACACAAAATTAGCCCGGCGTGGTGGCGTGCACCTGTAATCTCAGCTATTCTGGAGGCTGAGGCATGAGAATCGCTTGAACCCAAGAGGACGAGGTTGCAGTGAGCTGAGTGTGGGCCACTGCACTCCAGCCTGAGTGACAGAACCAGAGCGAGGCTCGATCTGGCAAAAAGAAAAGAGGATAGGATCCTCATATTGAACAAGATTTATAGTAATGTGCTTATAAGCCTGTAGTCGGCTCATAAACAATAAGTGGCTGTGATTAGGTTACAACAGAGAAAGGAAAACTTACTGTAGTCTTCATTTTAATAATGTCTGTGCGTGAGTAGTGGCTTCTGAGTGTGTGTTTTATCTATTCTCTGATAAATTCTTACAAATCAATCGGCATATATTTAATAAGTACCAGCTGTAAATTAGAGACCAAACCTTTTTAGTCATTGCACAGCCCTAAGCAGTAGCTGCTTAATAAATACTTTTGGTAATTAATTATGCTTTGCAGTCCTCAAATTACTGAGAGATATGATTGAGCAGAGGGAGTACAAATTTTTGGTTTCCAGTATAGTACTCATCTTCACCCCTGGTTCAAGGAATGACCCGATATTCCTAAGCTAGTGGTAGGAATATTTTCTTTCCCTCCAGCATTTAGTCTCAGATTCTTGGAATGTTGTCAGTCTCAGAAGTCAGAGGTTGGGGAACATTTGAAAATGCTGTTAACAGAACAGATTATGCCTTGAACTAAATAACTTTTATGCCTCACCTTAAACGTTTCTAGGCTGCCCGGGATGACTTCTTGTGCCTGCATTTAGTCTCTGGCTCAGGCTACACGTGGACACACCCTTGGATTAGCCCCAAATTGGAGCTTCTCCAGTTGAAGGTGTCCCTCTTAAGTGCTTCTGCCTGGTGAATATTTGGAATATTTCAGGTGCCCTCTCTGGCCCCTTTTACTTAAATCTTTCTGTAACAAAATCATAATAAAATAACTTCAGTGACCTTCTGCTAAGGAGCCCTAGAAACAGTTCTGGTTAGAGGCACTTCCAGAAGTAAGACCAGCCACAGTTCTTCATGGGGGATGAGTTGGGAAGGGCCATCTTACCAGACAATATGATTTAATTACAGCCGCTTAGGAGCGAGACTTCCCATTCTGGCTAGTTCCTATTAATAAAGCTTAGAATCAACAACATCTTCCCTCCCCCAGATATCTCAGGAATCATTAGACTTTAAAGATCCAGCAATAATTTTATTTTTCCTATAGTTGGGAGTAGGGAAGTGTGGCACTCACCTTCCTTTCTCCACTGAGGTTCGGCAGACACTGATTTTATGGCAGACTCAAAGGCAGTGTTCTCAGCCTTGGGGCACATTAGAATAACCTGGGGGCTTGAAAAACTACTGAGGTCAGGTGCTCACCTCTCAAGATTTTGAATTATGTGGTCCGGGCTATAACCTGGCATCGGGGTTTAAAAATCTTCCCAGGTATTTATAATGTGCTGTAGTTGTATGATCTGATCAGGTCCAGGAAAAGAAAAAAGCTAAATCCAGACTTTGCTTAAACATATCGTCATTGCCTAAAATTGATTTTCTATATGCCAGAGAATATGGAATAATAAGAAATATGACTTTGTAATAAAGACAGCTGGAAAATTCTTTTGATTGTTTTTTATTGTAATTGGGGAGAGTAAAAATCTTTACTTTGGCTTGGCCTGGTGGCACCTGTAATTCCAGTGCTTTGGGAGGTGGAGGTGGGAGGATTGCTTGAGGCCAGGAATTTGAGACCAGCCTGGACAACATAGTGAGATCCTGTCTCTACAAAATTTTTAAACATACCTCTGTCCTATCAAGATATCTTCCCTAAAGTGAAGCAAGTTTGAAATGAGTGAACATCAGCGAGTACCACCATTCTCAAATTTCCCTGCCTCCCATACTGTCTACTTGGTTTTCCTGTTTTGTGTGAGGAGTTACTAGAGTCGTAGCATATTACAGTAGATAGGGAGTGTTGATATCCTTGATTCTGTTCTCTTCAATTTGCAGGCAAGGAACTGAGGCCCAGAGAGTTAGAGGATATGCCCAGGGTCATATGGTCAAGTAGTGGTTATAATGGCATTCTTGATTTTACCCAACATCTAGTCCCTCTTTCTTTCTTTTCTTTTCTTTTCTTTTCTTTTCTTTTCTTTTCTTTTCTTTTCTTTTCTTTTCTTTTCTTTTCTTTCTTTTTTTTGATGGAGTTTCGTTCTGTCACCCAGGCTGGAGTGCAATGGCACGATCTCAGCTCACTGCAATCTCTGCCTCCCGAGTTCAAGCAATTCTCCTGCCTCAGCCTCCCGAGTAGCTGGGATTACAGGCGCGTGCCACCACACCCTGTTAATTTTTGTATTTTTAGTAGAGATGGGGTTTTTCCATGTTGGTCAGGCTAGTCTCAAATCCTGACCTCATGTGATCCACCCACCTCGGCCTGCCAAAGTGCTGGGATTTCAGGCCTGAGCCACTGTGCCCTGCTCTCTAGTCCCTGTTTCTTTCTTCTCAGCGGAATCTCAGTTTGGGGACCTATTCCTCTTACTGTGACTCAGAAGAAGCTGACACCATTTGCAGCTCCATGTAGATCTTGGTTAGTCTAAGCCAGTGAATGAATGTCATTCTCCTGCCATCTGCTGTTGATCTAATGGTGAGTACATGATCCAAAATGGATCAGTCAGACTGAAGGGGATGACTTATGTCCCATGCTTGAGGGAGAAGATTCTTGTTCTGTCTCTTGCATAAACCTCCATTGCCATTGGGAGCCATCTTTTCACTGTCAGGGGTCTATCTGATGCAGGTGTCCAAGCACAATTAGAGCACCGCTTAATGTCTGCTAAGTGAGGTGTAATTCTTATTACATTACACAGTTCCCTCACAGTGTCTAGCAGGCTAGGCTACTCCATCGGGCATCTGGGCAAAGGGGGGTTCCTTAACTTTTCCAGGCTGCTGAGGAGAGGTGGTGATTAGCCATATCATGGCACTGAGGGAATTTCTGTGCATTAGTCTTTGGCAATTAAACCTTATGCTGGTTCCCAGTGCTGTGAGTGGCATTGCCTGTATCTGCATACGACTAGCAAGACAGAAGAAGAAGAAACTACCTGACTCAGCCAAGTGACAGACAATGCAGTTTTAGTTGCCTGGTGACACTTTTAGTTGCAATGATGTACTTTTTGTTGCAACTTGAGCTGCTTAAATAAAATATTGGCTCAAGTAAATAAAAAGTACTAGGGTGTGTGCCTAAAACCAGAGGTTCAAATGATTTCATGTGTACCCTGTCTCTTGGCTTCCCTATCATCCACGTTGCCTTTCTCACATTCCACATGGGGGCAAGATGGCAGCCAATGACTCCAGACACACCTTCTTCCATGCCTAAGACCAATGGAAGGGAGTCAGTCCTCCCTCCTGTGTCAAGTGCTGCAAGTGTCTCCTCACCCCTCATAGGCTCTGGTTGGATTGCATGCCCATTCCTGAACTAGCCATTATGGCAATGCTTTGAATTTCCAGGCCTCAGTTGCCTGTCTCCCTGGGCTGAAGAACATAAACTGAGATTGGCAGCAGGTCCCCAGAGGAAAATCACTGTTCTGTTACCGAGGAGACAGGAAAATAAGTGCTGGCTGTCCAAGCTGATATACCTAGAAGCTTTTCTAAATGTGTAGTTTTTTTTTGGTTGTTGTTGTTGTTTGTTTGTCTTGTGCAAAGAGCAGAGAATTTGCAATCAGATGACTGAGATTTCATTCCCAACTATCTGAGTCTCAGCTCCACAGTTTTTAAATGGGAAAGGATATCTTTACCCAGTTTGAACCTGGCATTGCTCTGAGGCTTGAATGAGATTCTGGATAGGAAAGTGTTATTTAAAATGATGAGGGCTAAACAAAAAAGAGGGATTGTTGTTGTTATTACTATTATCATCTTTTCTGAGTTTCTCCCACTCATGCTTTGGCTATGTGCAAGGTTCTCTTAGGCAAGATATGAAGAGTAAATGCAGCTAGGCACAATAGCTCGTGTCTGTAATCCTAGTACTTTAGGAGGCTGAGGCAGGTGAATCACTTGAGCTTAGGAGTGTGAGACCAGCCTGGGCAACAAGGCACAAGAATTGCTTGAGCACAGGAGATGGAGTTTGCAGCGAGCCAAGATCTCACCACTGCACTCAGCCTGGGTGACAGAGTGAGACTCTGTTGCAAAAAATCAAAAACAAACAAAAAAATTAAGCATGGTGGCACGCACTTTTAGTCCCAGCTACTTGGAGGGCTGAGGTGGGAGGATGCCTTGAGCCTGGGAGGTTGCAGTGAGGTGAGACTGCACCACTGCACACACCCACCTGGGTGACAGAGGGAGACTCGGTCTCAAAGAGTAAATGCATTATTAGCAACTAGGAAGACTTTGGCCAGTGTTGCTGTTAGCACAGATAGCATCTTTCTTACAGTCCGAAATAGACCTCTCCTACCACCTCTAGGTAGTGCAGTCCCCAGGGAACATGGTTTGCCAAGTGGATAGCATCATTGTGCAAATAAAAAGTCATCCCTTCCTCTAGGCAGACCCACCTGCATGCTAGGGCACACAGCATTGTGAATGGAGTGCATGCTGGATTCCAATTGTTGCTACCCTTTTTGCGGGAAAGTGGGGCAGTTGGGAGAGGGGGGCTCTGTGCAGTGTACAACCTGCACAGCTCTGTACTCTGGGCAGTGACTTTGGTGGTAAATCACTGGGCAGACTGAACTCTGGAAGGCTTACTCTTCATTTTCCTGGCAAAGTGCAGCTACCCTTCTAAGACCAATGATCACTTTGCCTTTTCTGAGCCTTTTCACTTCATGCTGAATGCAGCAGTCTGTGCTGTCTTTCTTAGTTAACCACCCACTAGTGATCCAGATTCTGCTGGTCTTTTCAGATGTTCACCTGCATACCGTTCCAACCACAAGGAAGAATTCTTCCTTTTTAACTGTCCTCATGAGTGATTTTGCAGAGGACAGTTAACCCTTTAAGATAAATGCAATGCATTGGTTGACTACAATTGGCTGTTGTTGGAAAGTCAGATGCTGATTTCTCCAAAGTGTCTGGGAAGAAGGGCTGAAAAGCACAGGCAGCTTCACCTCGACTGACCACCACTGTTTGCTATTCTAAATCTTCTTGGCAACAGCAACTCCGGAAAGAAATTATTTGAACTAGATCCAGCCAGCCTCCAGGGAGCCCAGGATGCAATACAGTAGCCTTTGTGTTACTATGACGGAAAGTCTTCCTATTCTTAAAAGATTAGCCTGCTCTTTAGTGAAAGATGGATAGAGTCAACAGGTGCTTGCAGGGTTGTGTTGTGATCGAGTTGCCCCTTGACTTCATCCTTGGAATCTTTCTTTTTTTTTTTTTTTTTTTTTTTGAGATGGAGTCTCGCTCTGTCGCCCAGGCTGGAGTGCAGTGGCGCAATCTCGGCTCACTGCAAGCTCCGCCTCCCGGGTTCACGCCATTCTCCTGCCTCAGCCTCTCCGAGTAGCTGGGACTACAGGCGCCCGCCACCACGCCTGGCTAATTTTTTGTATTTTTAGTAGAGACGGGGTTTCACTGTGGTCTCGATCTCCTGACCTCGTGATCCGTCCGCCTTGGCCTCCCAAAGTGCTGGGATTACAAGCGTGAGCCACCACGCCCGGCCCATCCTTGGAATCTTTCGAGTCATCTGAAACGCATAGCTGTGATGGAAACTTTTTAACATAATTTTAGCCAGGATTAACCGGTCACCATGACCTCAGTGATGTGGCTTGGGTGATCTGGGTCTCAGTTTAAGGCATGCTCAGGTCTCTTTTGCTTAGAAAACACCTTTGCACCATAGCACATGCCTGTAATCCCAGCACTTTGGGAGGCCGAGGCGGGCGGATCATGAGGTCAAGAGATCGAGACCATCCTGGCCAACATGGTGAAACCCCATCTCTACTAAAAATACAAAAACTAGCCGGATGTGGTGGCATGTGCCTGTAGTCCCAACTACTCAGGAGGCTGAGGCAGGAGGATTGCTTAAACCCAGGAGGTGGAGGTTGCAGTGAGCCAAGATCATGCCACTGCACTCCAGCCTGGCAACAGAGCGAGACTCTGTCTCGAAAAAAAAAAAGAAAAAACACCTTTGCTTGACACTACTGTGTTTTTACCTTGTATCTCTTCTTTACACAGAAAAATGCTTGCTACCTTAGCATCCATTTCCTCACTATCTACCTGCTTTCACTTCCTCCAAGTTGGTTGGTTTTTGTTTGTCCTCTTCTTCCCACAGATCCATTCTCGGCCCTTTTCTGGCCCCACTGGGGCTCCCTTACCCTTAGGTTACTGATTGGCTTCCCCAGTGGAAGACAGAGCAGAAGATTGGAAGGTGAGAGTGCAGTTGGATGAGGTGTTTGCTGCCTCTGATCCCCCATCGCAACCTCACGAAGTGTTTGGCAGAGGCTGAGCGGCTGTGTTCCTCTATAGCCCTGATCCTGGTGGGGACGGGTTCGTCTATGGCTCCAGAATCACCACCCCTTGTCTTGGCTTTTCAGGCACAGAGATGGAAACAGCTTCCTGTGATTGTGTATCATGATCTCCTGCTGGTTTTCTTAATGCAGTCTATACCCTATATAGTCCCTTCATTAAATTCAACCCTTTTGAGTGTCCATCTGTTTCCTGCCAGGATGCTAACTGAGGCAGCGTTCTTCCTCTGCATGCGTCCAAAATAGCTCCCTGGAGGGTCGTCAGGACATCCGGAATGGGTACCCGTGAAAACTTCCCAGCCCTTTTCTTCCTTAGCCACTTCTGCTCATATTACTTCCTCTTTATCTTCTCCTGTTCCTTAGTCTTTGAGATGCTGTTTCACCCTCCTAGCCTTCAACCTTTTCACTCATTCTCTGACAAGAACTATTATAAATGATCCTCTTATTTCCATTCCATCCTTCTCATAAACAAAAAGAATCTTCCTAACACACCTGGAACCAATTTCTGGAGTAATCTCAGCTCGGCAGAGGTAGGTTCTGGATAGTCTCCATTTGCCCTCTTGATGCACTCTTCATTCTTCTCCACCATGTTCTGAGCCTTGGGAGACAGACCTTTATGGATGCCTCAAAGGGCTCCCTTGCTTTCTAATTACCTGTTGGTTCAGCCAGTTAGGAAGCACTGGAAGGAAACCAGAGGGCAAGGGGAAGATGAGGTTGGGGTATTGCCCAACCAGATGGGTAGTGGGTTGGCAGTGGCCACATTTCTCGCCTGTAGACCACAGGTCCTTCCCTAGAGCTACCACCACTTTCTCACTTTCCCTACTGCTGCTAGCCCTGTGGGCTCTCCTCAACCTGCCCACCACTTTGTAAACAGTCCTGCCCTCTTAAACTCTTCTGAATTACCTCCATGTGAGGGTGTGATCCATCGGCTTTCTGTTGGGATCATGACAGGTCTTGGGGACTCAATCACAGCCTTCAGTCAAGATCTGTAGACTCTCCCTTTCCTCTCGCTTTGGGAGCTCCCACGGCTTTCTAGTCACTCCTATTTATTACAACTTAGTCTAGTTGGGCTGAAAATTTAATCTCATATCTGATTTAATTCCCTCTGCTCAAGGGTAGGGATCTGAGGAGGAGAGCATGATGTAATCTTTCACTTCCTGTTCCCTCTACCAGGCATCTTTTTTTGTGCCTTGTACAAAAAAAGGAGGAGAAAGGAAAGAGACACGTCTCTCTTTTCATAATGAGCTGCTGAAGCAATTTTGTCTTTCTTGTTTTCTAACGTCTTTGGCTAACAGTGAGGGCTCATTAAGTCTATCTAAGAGGCAGGAGTCCAAATGCTAATTGTTCCAGGATGGGCTAGGTAATGCTGTGCTCATAACCTCCAAATCTGAAGTACTTAGAGCAACAAAGACTTACTTCTGTCTCATGCTACGTGTCCACTGCACATATTACCATATCAGGGACTCAGGCTCACGGGACATCGGCCATCTTTAACATTGCCAGACTCTGTACCAGAGGGAACAAGAGCTTGCAGAAGATCTTGTAGCGGGGCCAGAGTGACTTATACTTGCATCTTGTTGGCTAGAACTAGTCACGTGGCCTCACTCACCCAGAAAGGCACCAGGAAGTACAACCTTACTGTGTACCTAGAGACCCTAGAGATAGGGTGTTGCTACGTTGCTCAGGCTGGTTTTGAACTTCTGGGCTCAAGCAATCCTTCTGCCTTGCATACTGAGGTGCTAGGATTTTAGGTGTGCACCACTGTGCCCAGCTACCAGCTACTATTTTTTTAAAAGAAAATTATTGTGATAAATTACACTTAACATTAAATTTGCCGGTTTAATTATTTTAGAGTGCACAGTTCAGTGGCATTTAGTACAATCACCGTGTTGTGCAGCCATTACCGCTATGTTGTTCCAGACCATTTTCATCATCTCGAAACCCCTCCATGAAGCAGTCACTCCCCATCCTCCCATTTGCTCTAGCCCCTGGCAATCACTAATTTGCTTTCTATGAATTTGCTTATTCTGAGTATTTCATATAAATGGAATCATACAATATGCAGCCTTTTTTTTTATCTTTAAGGCCAGCTATTTTTTCCAAGTTGTCCTCCTGACCCACAGGAAGCTGACACAATATTGTACCAAGTGGTGGCAACGTAGGTGCTCCCAAGTCCCCTCTCTCTTCACCTGTTGTCACTCTTATTTCCTTTTTCCTGGCTCAGAAGGAGATAAACACCCGTTGCCTAAGCAGGGAATGGATTTCCTGCCTCTCCTCTTTCAGGTTCCTCAATCTCCGTGTGTGTGTCTCCTGGAGTCCTTGTCAACACCAGGGGAAAGAGGGTGTATATCCCTGGCTGCCCAAAGGAGGAAAAGCCACTGTGTTTTCCCAGGCTCATCTCTTCTGACTCCCTAACCCCTGCCCAGCAGAAGTGCTCATATAGTTGGAGGTGGTGGCATTCTAATGGGACCCATCAATAAACCATAGGGGCATGTGGCATCTGGCCCGACATTTTTTTCTTTTTGAAACAGGGTCTCACTCTGTTGCCCAGGTTAGAGTGCAGTGGTGTGATTATAGCTCACTGCAGCCTCCAACTCCTAAGCTTAAGCAATCCTCTCACCTCAGCCTCCCCAGTCACTAGGATTATAGGCATGTGCCACCATGCCTGGATAATTTTGTTTTATTTTATTTTTTTGTAGAGACAGGATCTTGCTATGTTGCCCAGGCTGGTCTTGAACTCCTGGGCTCAAGCCATCCTCTTGCTTCAGGCTTGCAGAGCACTGGGATTACAGGGATGGCCCAAAGGGCAGGGTCTGGCCCCACTTTTTTTCACCCCTTGTGTTCTTTAGCAACTACTGTTTTCAGCCATGGGCCAAGTACTAATTGTGTTAAAACAAGAAAGGTCTTTTTTTAAATTTGTTTGTTTGTTTGTTTGTTTTGAGATGGAGTCTCGCTCCTATCACCCATGCTGGAGTGATGGCATGATCTCAGCTCACTGCAACCTCCTCCTCCTGGGTTCAAGCAATTCTCCTGCCTCAGCCTCCCAAGTAGCTGTGATTACAGGCACGCACCACCACACCCAGCTAATTTTGTATTTTTAATAGAGACAGGGTTTCACCATGTTGATCAGGATGGTGTCAAACTCCTGACCTCAGGTGATCCACCTACCTACGTCTCCCAAAGTGCTGGGATTACAGGTGTGAACCACTGCGCCTGGCCAAGAAAGGTCTTTTGATACTGTCTTACACATTCTGATAGTGTTCCTCCTTGGCTTAACAACTTTCCATGTCTCTATATTATGAATGAGATAAATTCCAAACTCTGGTCTTAGCATTCAAGGCCCTCTTCAAACTGGCTCCAATTGAGTTTTCTAGTTTTCTCTCTCTAGCTTTCTTTTCAGGCTGGCCAGCACACTCACTGGCCCCAACAAGGCCTTGAACGATTTCAGTTGGGGTTCTTTACTCATCCACCCCGACCTGGGGTGCTCCTTCTGTCTTCCTACCTCTCCTCCCAGCCTCCCTGAGTTCCCAGCCTCCTCTGACCTTGGAACTCTGCAGCCTAGTCTGCACCTGTTGGTGGCATCCAATGTTTATGTCTCATTCTGTGCTTGGGTGGGGTGAGTTGCTGAATGTCCCACTGATTGCAGCCAGCATGAAGGTTCACTGGCCCACCCCTCACCCCATGTGTCATCAGTAAGGGAAGCGAGCAGAGCCAGGCAGAAGCAGGCTTGGCCTACAGAATCCAAATATTTTCCTGATTGGTGATGAGGTATTAGGAATGTGTGAAGTGACTGTGGATAACTCAGCCATCTTCCAGGGACACCTGCCCAGCTCATACTAGGATGGGGGATTGGGAAGAGATGATCATAAATTGTCTGCTAGAGGTTCTTTCAGGTTGACCCAGAGGTACATTCTGTTATTGCCATGTTTGGATGGAGGGGTAAGAAAAAGGCAGAGCAGAGAGGGAGCAAGAAAGGCAAATCGGGGAGGGAAGATGAGACAGAAATAAAGAGAAAAAGGCGGGTCAATGTGGGGAGGAGGAAATTGGAGGGGGATGGATTTGGGGATCCTAAATCTCACTTTTCTCAAAGGAGAAAACACTGTGGGGTGGCTTCTACTATTTCTATGCTTGCTTTCTACCCCAGGCAGGATATGCGCCCCCTTCCCCCACAATGCCCCAAGTTGCCTGCCTTGATTGATCACAGAGCAGCTCTAGGCCAGAGTGTGTTCTTTCTTGGTAATCTCATCTCTGTGCTGTGCCTGCTTTTGTTTTTGTGTTTTCGATTTAGTTTGTTTCAGCGGGAAGGGCTGATTTACACCTTGGAGGAATTATTCTGAGTCTTGGATAAATACCCAAAGGGAAAGAGCTAAAGAGTGGCTGCCACATCCCAAGTGCCTGACCTTTCTCAGGGTGGCCTAGAGCCACGTTTTGTAGCAGAAGTTCCCTTTGGGAATGCAGCCACCTGAAAGTGGGCATGTCTCCTTTTAGGGTCCCCAACTAGGCCTCTCTAAATCAGGCCAGGCTAGCAGCATTCTGTTTTGAGGCATTTTGACTTTTACAAATCCTTAGCTCCCTTAAAAGCAAAGGCAGATGCTGCAGAAAGTCCTGACCCTTGGGCTTCTGTAAGGCCCGTGGTTTGACTTGCATTCAGGTGAGGGTGGCCTGCTTGCCCCATCTCTGCACTCATTCCCATTCATGAGCACTTCTCACCTGGCCTACTGTAGCAAATTTCCAAGAAGTGTTCTTGCCTTTATGCTCTCCCCTCTACTTCATTCTATGTGCAGCTGCTGGGTTAGTTCTCTTAAAGATCCCCTCTTATCTTGTTCCTTCACTTAAAAAACATCACTGGCTCCCATTGCTCATGAAATAACTAGTTTGTGCAATCAAGTTTCTCTGCTTACTCCAGAAGGTACAAACCCCATATACTCTTCCATTCTTCCCTGAGGGCGGGCTGGGGAGCTGGGGAGAAGTGAAGGACCACATGCTGGGGCCCTGAGAATCTGCGCATATCCCATTCCCAGTTCCAGAGGGTGCTACTTGGGATGCTGGTGCTGAGATGATCCTGTTTATTTTGGCATCCTTTATACTCGGGCTTCCCTCTTTTTGCAGGCTTTCCATCAAGCCCTTTAACAATATTTATTTATATGTTGTGGTAAAGGGAGGCTCTAGATGATAACAGTAAGTTTGCAAATAACAGTAAACCAGTGATTCTTGGCCTGCATGCTATCACATCCCTCCTCCCATACCCATGGCAGATGTGCCAAATCCATTTTTGCCCACTGAGCCCAGCTGAGGCCTCAAAAAACCTTTTCAACACTACTCCGGGCAGTCATTCCAGTCAATTGAATTTGTCCAGTGAGATAAAATCAATTTGTTATCCCTATACTCTACTCTTTCAGGGTGTGAAACATCAAACCTTGTTGAGATTGGATATAAGAAGACGTGGACAGACCCTTAAAGTCAACCCAGAAGTGTCAGGAGAGCTCACGAATTTTGAGATAATCATATTTTGAGATTTAACCAAAGTTTCTCTGCCTCTACCCCTAATCTGTCCCTGAATCCAGACTAAGGACATTCTGCTTTTATTCTGTAGATGAATGAATGACTTAGCAAAAGTGCAGAGAGAAAGCTAAGAGTCTAAACAGACTTTGAAACTGCTGGTGGAGATGGGAATTTGAGAAAAAAAGAGAAAAGCTTTTGAGGTTCAAAAGCTTAAGTTTTGGAGTTTCAAAAGCATGCCTCCTAAGGGGATTCAGGGCATAGAGAATATATGATGAGTAGAATGAAGAACAAAAACAGGCAAACAGGGAAAAGTACCCTAGAGTGGAGTTGGAGGGCGAGAAAAAATATTGGTCTCTGTGCCCTGAATGTCCCTGGGCCAAGTCTGCATGAGGAACAATGGAGCCCCAGGTAGACTGGGGAAACTGAGGCACAAGGGACCTGATAGTGGCATGGATGGGACACAAGAGACTGTGGCCATGAAGAGGAACTGGAATAACATAGCAGAGGACCAGTATGGAGGTGACAAGAAGGACCTGGTAGACCCTGCCCCTGACATCTTGGGAGCCTTGAGGAAATGGAAATCTACAGGGATCCTGAATTTACTGCGATTAAATTTCTTCTATTGAGCAGAATGGGAGCTGAAAAGGGCACACTTCAGCTGATATTTGTACACATGACACATAGAAAGACATCACCCAAACTGTGATTATGAGGTGACACTTTTTTTTTGTTTTGTTTTCTTGAGACAGGGTCTCGCTTTGTCTCTCAGGCTGCAGTACAGTGGTATGATCACAGCTCACTATAGCCTCGAACACCTGGACTCAAGCTATCCTCCCACCTCAGCCATGCCACCATGTCCAGCTAATGTTTGATTTTGTAGAGACAGAGTTTGGCCATGTTGCCAAGGCTGGTCTCAAACTCCTGGGCTCAAGCAATTCACATACCTCAGCCTCCTAAAGTTCTGGGATTACAGGTGTGAGCCACTGCACCTGGCCTGAAGTGACACTTTCTAGGTCTTTGTTGTGGCCTGGCAAGTATATTGTTGGTATACATCTTTTCTTAGGAAGCATCCAGCTCACTGCAAGGGTCCCCTGTATCTGGAATTCTGGGTGTAGATCTGGTCATTGCCCTTCAAGAAGGACCTGCTGTCTCTGGAGAAGGTTCAAAGATGGCTAGAACTGAGAGAAGCAGGAAAATTTGGGGGCAGTGCTGATACACAGCACAGCTGTGAGATTATGACCGTGGCTGAGAATGAACAAAGCTGTAAGGGATTTAATCAGAGTTGTTGAGGGTGAGGGCTGGGCCCCATGGATTGCTCATGAAGCCCTGGAGCACTATAAATACATAAACTAGGCCTACTACAAATGAGGTTGGAGGGAATAAAAGCTATTCCAGTTCACAGAAGATAATATACCTCTAGGAGTGTTAACCCTTTAACAATATACAGGTTAGAAATATAAATATTTTTTTAAAAGGGGTTAGATTAGGGCTTCTTGAGCTTGAGATTATTGGCTGTATGGGATCAATACTTCTTTATTGTGGAGGGCTGTCCTGTGCATTGTAAGATGTTTAGCAATATTCCTGGCTTCTACACATTAGATTATGGTAGCATCTCAGCCCCTGCCCTGACCACAGCTGTGATAACCGAATATGTATTCAGATACTGCCATGTGTCTCCTGGGGGGCAAACCACCCCTAATTGCGAGCCCTTGTGTTAATATAATGTTCCCAAAGGATGGATTACACAATAGAGTCATGCAAATATAAAGTGGGGCCTGTATTCCTGTACTCTGGAAAGACTGCGTTAAAACAAGCTAAACAGAGCATTTTGTTTTTAGGACCGCTCAGGTCTGCAACATGCCAATGCCATGGACTGAGTGTGTTCTCCCCCAATTCCTATGTTGAGGGGTTAGGACCAAGGTCATGGTATTAAAAGATGGGGCTTTCATAGGTGATTAGGTCATGGGGGCATAACCCTCAGAATTGGGATTAGTGCTCTTATCACAGAGGCCCCAGAGAGCTCATTTGCTCCTTTTACCATGTGGGTGCACAGCCAAAAGACAGCGGTTTATGAACCAGAAAGCTGGCCCTCACCAGACACCTAATCTGCTGGTAACTTGATCTCGGACTTCCCAATCTCCAGAACTGTGAGAAATAATTTCTGTTGTTTAGAAGCCCAGTAGTCTGTGGTATTTTGTTATATTAGCCTGGATAAAGTAAAACAGCCAATGTACACTTTAAATCTCTGAGAGGGAACATATGGGATTAGCATGCATTGAATATGCTCTGGGCATTGCTACATTAGATACATTCATGGACTATAAAACATTAGAGTTAATAGTAATGAAAATGTCATTAGTGCTTTACAGATGAAGTGTCTGCCAAATAGACTTGTTTTTTCCTTATTACAATTCTCCAAGGTAGATATAATTATTTCTTCTTATAGATGAGAAAACTGGGACTCAGAGAATTAAAATATTTGCCCATGGCAACGCAGCCAACAGATGGGGAGACTGGGACATGAACTGGTTTTAGATTCTCAGTTCTATGTTCTTCATAGGGTTCTGTGCTGCCCCTTGGGTGTGCTCTCAGAATTTGAAATGGATGCTAGGCCAGAATCAAAGTATATCCTTTTTCTTGGTGACAGTACTCTTTTATATTTAAAGGTCTCTGGAGAGACATTGTTAGCTGGGTCCGTATTACATGGGCTAATAGAAGGCTTGATGAAAAAATATAGACTTTCTTCAGCATGGTGGAAGATAAAATTAATTCTAATTTTTTTTTTTTTTAAACAGAGTTTCACTTTGTTGCCCAGGCTGGAGTGTAGAGGCATGATCTTGGCTCACTGCAACCTCCCCCTCCTGGGTTCAAGCGATTCTTGTGCCTCAGTCTCCTGAGTAGCTGAGATTACCAGCACGTGCCACCATGTTGGGCTAATTTTTTGTATTTTTAGTAGAGATGGGGTTTTGCCATGTTGCCGAGACTGGTCTTGAACTCCTGAGCTAAGGCAATCTGCCTGCCTGGGCCTCCCAAAGTGCTAGGATTATAAGTGTGAGCTACCACGCCTGGCCATAATTCTAATTTTTTAACTAAATCTTTTTTTGTCCTTTCTAAAAATGAGAATTATGTAACTGTGTTGCTTAATTTTTTTCCTTGGTTGCCAGGAAGCTCAGACCTAAATTTTTCATCTTGTCTGACAGTTTTGTGGCCCTTTCCCTTGGTTTTGTTGTTTATTGTATGTACTTTTATAGGATTTGTATGTTGTCTCAAACTCTTGGCAGATAAAAGGGATGTATAAGTACATATAATTGATAAATGAAAACTTTCCAAAATATTCACCCCTTAAAAACAAAACACCACTGGCACAGTGCTTAAAAATGGTTCTATCCGGTTTTATTTCCTAATCATACTGGAACATTCACATATGTATAGGCTGAAGCTAGGTGAATGATAAATAGACATCTATAGAGGATAATTTATTATTTTAAAAAATTAATTAAATTAAACTGATATTCATAGAGTGTTCTGGGTTTTCAAAGCCCTCGCCTAAACATCGTCTTATTTGATCTTGTCAACTGCCCTGTCTGAGTGCTCGAGCAGGTATTACTAATTAGTGTTTTCATTTGTCTGCTGGTGAGTAAATGCAGGCTCAAATATTTTGGGTGACTTATTTTTGCTTTCTAATGTTATTGGCCCAGACTAGCTAGTGGAAGAGTTTAGAAATAGATCTGAATCTTTCGCTTCCAGATGGGATGTTGGACCTGAGTGGGGTGGTAAATCTGTGGTGCATGTACTGAAGTGTCCTGTCCCCCACAACTCCAGGGTCCAAGAAGTGGCAGTAGCATCTCTAATTGATCTAAGTTATCTTTTTCCTATTGAGCCCAACCGTAGCCAGAGTCCAAAAACACAGTGCTCCAGACATATATCCTCAATTACATAACAAAACACACACTAGAACTAGATTTTTTTAAAGGATTCCATTAAATTCAACAATTCTCAAATTATATGACTGTATACTAGATTAGAAACCTGAGATCACTGAACACAGTGAATCTTGTCTGTAGCATCTGTGTGGCAATTTAAAAAGTAGCAGATAGGTCATTTGCGGATAATCTTCATTGTCAAGATTCATTCCAGCCGGGTGTGGTGGTGCACGCCTGTAGTCCCAGCTACTCAGGAGGCTGAGGTAGGAGGATCACTTAAGCCCAGGAGTTCAAGGTTGTAGTGTGCTATCACTGTACCTGTAAATAGTCACTGCACTCCAGCATGGGCAACATAACGATAACCCATCTCTAAAAAAGAGAAAAATTCATTCCAGTTTGGATGACACTATCTTAAACCAGCCATTACTAATAGATACTAAAAACAGAATACGCAAAACATTTACAGCAAATATTATACCTTTAAAAAGTCTCCTGCCAGGTGTGGTGGCTCATGCCTGTAATCCCAGCACTTTGGGAGGCCAAGGTGGGTGGATCACAAAGTCAAGAGATCGAGACCATCCTGGCCAACATGGTGAAACCCTGTCTCTACTAAAAATACAAAAAGTTAGCAGGGCGTGGTGGTGCACACCTGTTGTCCCAGTTACTCAGGAGGCTGAGGCAGGAGAATCACTTGAACCCAGGAGGCAGAGGTTGCAATGAGCCCAGATGGCGCCACTGGACTCCAGCCTGGGCAACAGAATGAGACTCCATCTCAAAAAAAAAAAAAAAAAAAAAAAAAAAAAATCTTCTAGTTGCTTCAGTTATCCAGCACTAAATTAATTTCTTAGCTGATATTTTGAGTTCTGCAATCATAGTAATGGCAAATCTAGCTAGAAGTCCAAGATTTTAACATGGGTCAAGATTACAGGGTAGTAGATATAGGTAGCTCTTTCGGAAAATGGAAAAATGTCTCCTTTTAGCTTTAGAGAATGGCTCAAGCAGAACTCAGTTCTCTATCCTCACAGACACTATGATCTCAGGGTTTTATGTTTTTTGTTTTTTATTTTTAAATCATTACTTTCTCCAAAGTCTTGCCTTTTCTCTGGCTTGCAGTATACATTAAGAGCAATTAAAATCAATGCCCTGCTTTTTGCATGGTATTATTTATCATAAATTTGCTTCCTTTGATGTCTTGCCATAGAAGATACAAGATTTTCCTCTGTCACCATTGATGTATAAGATGATCAAATCATAGCTTAGCATTTTTAAACTAAGGATTGTTTGTTATTTTAGGCCATGCTCCCATTCTTTTTCATCCCGTTTTTTAATTTCATATGAATGTGCAAGAAAATGGCCAAATGATAAAGGAGTATTTGGACCATTGGCTGACAGACATGTTTCCTCTTTCTCCCTCTTTCAAGTATAACAGATCCTGAGTCTTGCACGATAAAACCACAAATGGAACTAAATTATGCTGAGCAAAAATACATTCTTTTACTGAGAATTTCCCAGGAGTTTTGATATTTTTGACTCTTGCTCACTAAATATGGAAAAGATTGAGACACTATGAGAAACAGGGGAGGTGTTCTGCCATTTTTAGACCTCTAAGAAATTGTTTCATACCTTTAATGCTATGTTAACAATACATTGGAAATCTCCTCCCTGCTGAAAAGTCACAGCCCTCTGAATGGTAACAGTTTCTGGAGATGTTCTCTAAGCTTCCATTTTAATATAAATAATAAAGCTCTGTGAGTTATAATTTATATTTTTGAGTGGTCTAAATGTTGTCCAACATATGGAAATGATAGAAATAGACATTTCACAGCATTTTTCTTCTTCAAGCAGTCAAAACTCCTTTAGACTTGATTTTCTCATTTGTTTCCTATCAAATCCAGGTTCACATGATTATCCAAATTCAGTGGCATGTCAGTGGAACTCTGGTGGAAAGTGCTTGTGTACAAAGGCTAGGGAAGAAATTTTGTGCTTTCTTTTTCTTTTCTTTTTTTTCTTTTTCTTTTTTTTTTTCTGAGACAGGGTCTCACTCTGTCGCCCGTGCTGGAGTGCAGTGGTGCGATCTTGGCTCACTGCAATCTCGACCCCCCTGGGCTGAAGCAATCCTCCCATCTTAGCCTCCCAAGTAGCTGGGGCTACAGGAATGTTTGACTGCACCTGGCTACTTTTTTGTTATTATTTTTTGGTAGAGGTGAGGTCTCACGATGTTGCCCAGGCTGGTCTCAAATTCCTAAGCTCATGCCATCTGCCTGCCTCGGCCTCACAAAGTATGTACTTTCTTATTAATGTGTAGGACACTTTTAATGAAGAAATAGATATGATCAGGAATTTTGGTTAATGGGGTTTATTTTAGGGATATGATTGTAGAAGGCAAGAGAAGGTGGAACAATCTCAGCAGTTAGATGCCTCAGCTTCACTAAAAATGAGTGCATTCTTCAATGGTGGTTAGGACTCATTAAAGATTTTAGTTGTTTGACGGCAGTTGTATTGATCCAAGAGCAACTTGGTTACCTGTGATACTCCTGACTGTTCCACATTTCACCCTGGTACCATTTAATGTGTTCTCTATTCTCAATCCCTTGTGGTACATTCAAATTGGTGCAAATTGTTACTTAGAGTTCCCCACCCCCCACCCAAGACTTCAGAGTTGCTGTTTGTTGTCTGTCCAGGTCTCTTCCCTTAGGGTTGTGAGCAGCCATTGAAATTCATTGCCTAGAGACATTGACTCAGTAGAGTTGCAAAATGATAGCATTCTAATTTTGTCATGCTTTATTTGCTGGAAACACATCTATAAAGAGAAACTTTCCCATGTAAACTATTTGGTTGCCTTGACATAGAGTCCCTTTGGAAAGTCAAAATAAATGCTTGATTCTCTTCTGTTTATTACTTTCAAGATAATGAGTTGGATCCTTAGGAATTTCCAAAAGTAACCAATGACAGTGCTTTTTAAAAAATCAGTATGAACGTATCGATAGAAACATACCTGTGTTTTTAATCTACTGAAGTTTTTATCTTTAATTGATGGCCACATTTGCCCATCTTCGACCAATATGTTAGTTCCTAAGTCCTTTGGTATGATCCTAGGAGTCTGATAGCTTCCTTGCTTTCAGGTATGACAAGATGTTCTAGGTTCATTTTGTACATTTTTGGTTTTAGACCTAGAAGCAATCATCTCTTTAAGTAGATTTTTTTCTTAATAGTGGAAAATGATATTTAGAAAGCACAATTAGGGTGCTAGAGGAACTCATATACTGGGTTGGTTGTTGTGTGTAAGTTTTTTAGGTGATAAAGCCAGGAAATTTTCATTTACATTTTAAAGATAAAATACATCATGCATTCAAAGTAAAATTTCTTGGTCAGGCACGGTGGCTCATGCCTGTATTCCCAGTATTTTGGGAGGCCAAGGCAGGTGGATCCCTTGAGCCCAGGACTTTGAGACCAGCCTGGGCAACATGGCGAAACCCCTCCAGTATACGCCAGCCTAGGTGAAAGAGCAACCCTATTAAAAAAAAAAAAAAAAAAAAAAAAAAAAAGAGGTGCCGGGCACAGTGGCTCATGCCTGTAATCTCAGCACTTTGGGAGGATGAGGCAGGCGGATCACCTGAGGTCAGGAGTTCGAGACCAGCCTGGCCAACATAGTGAAACCCTGTCTCTACTAAAAATACAAAAAATGAGCTGGGTGTGGTGGTATATGTCTGTAATCCCAGCTATTCGGGAGGCTGAGGCATGAGAATTGCTTGAACCTGGGAGGCAGAGGTTGCAGTGAGCTGAGATTGTGCCACTGCACTCCAGCCTGGGCGACAGAGTGAGACTCTGTCTCAAAAAAAAAAAAAAAAAAAAAAAAAAGTGAAAAGGCATTGAAGTAAAACATTTTATGGGGCGATGATTTGCTCTGTGCTCTTTTTCCAATTTCTTGAATTGAATGCCAATCTTGTTTTTTCTTATCACCTACTGGCCCAATTTAAAGCTATAAATTTCCCTCAAAGTTAGTACTTATTCAGCTGTGCTCCATACATCTTAACGTGTAGTTTTTTTCATTATCATTTAGTCCTAAGAATTTAACTTTCTCTATGTTTTCCTTTTTGATCCAAGAGTTACTTTGTAATATATTATGTAGCTTCCTAACATACAGTGGGTTTGGGGGAATTTTTTTTTTTTGACAGAGTCTCACTCTGTCGCCTAGGCTGGAGTGCAGTGGTGCGATCTTGACTCACTGCAACCTCTGCCTCCAGGTTCAAGCGAGTCTCGTGCCTAAGCCTCCTGAGTAGCTGAGACTACAGGTGTGCGCCACTACACCTGGCTAATTTTTGTATTTTTAGTAGAGACAGAGTTTTGGCATCTTGGCCAGGCTGGTCTTGAACTCCTGGCCTCAAGTGATCCACCCACTTCAGCCTCCCAAGGTGCTGGGATTACAGGTGTGAGCCACTGTGCCTGGCCCTGGGGGGATTTTTTTGTTTTTGTTTTTTGTGTTTTTGAGCTATATATATTTTTTTTGTTAATGACTTTTGATTTTATTGCATTGAGGTTAAAGAACATAGCTGCTCTGCTATTATTCATTTAAGATTTATTGAAACTTGCTTTATGGCCTAACACAAGATATATTTTTATAACAGATCTTGATTGCTCAATAATATGTACTCTGTGCTTATTGCACATATAGTCTTGAATATGTTAAATATTTAATAGAAGGCAAGGTGTGAGAGCATGCACCTGTGATACCAGCTATTCAGGAGGCTGAGGTGGGAGGATCACTTGAGTCTGAGAGGTTGAGGTTGCAGTGAGCCATGATTATCCCACTACACTCCAGCCTGGGCAACAGGGTAAGACTCTGTCTCAAAACAAACAAACAAAGAAATATACATACACATATGCATATTTAATAGAAAAAGCTTATAAATTGCATTATTAGCATTTTTAAAAACAAATTCTCCAAAGTAAAATTTCTAATTAAAATTTAGTTCTACAGAGTTTTATCAGACTTACATCTGTTTTTTTTTTTTTTCTTTGAGACAGGATCTTGCTCTGTTGCCCAGGCTGGAGTGCAGTGGTGCAATCATAGCTCACTGCAGCCTCAACCTCCCAGGTTCAAACGATTCTCCCACCTCAGCCTCCTAAGCAGCTGGGACCACAGGCACTTATCATCACACCTGGCTAAATTTTGTAATTTTTGTAGAGACCAGGTTTCATCATGTTGCTCAGGCTCAGTCTTATATCTTTATCTTCTCACATGTTGACAATTGTAATTGCTAGTGATACAATGTAACTACTTTTTTTGTTGTTTTCTTTTTATTTTTTTGAGATGGAGTTTTGCTCTTGTCACCTAAGCTGGAGTGAAATGGTGTGATCTCGGCTCACTGCAACCTCTGCTTCCCGGGTTCAAGCGATTCTCCTGCCTTAGCCTCCTGAGTAGCTGGGATTACAGGCATCTGCCACCATGCCCGCAAATTTTTGTATTTTTAGTAGAGACAGGGTTGGCCAGGCTGGTCTCAAACTTCTGACTTCAGGTGATCCACCTGCCTTGGCCTCCCAAAGTGATGGGGTTATAGGCGTGAGCCACTGGATTCTGCCCCAGTGATACAATATAACTACTAAATTGCTTTATTCTACAATACAGACACAACAGTCCCAGAATAACAATATCAATACGATAGCCAACAATATAATTGCCAAATATAGCTTTTTGTCCAGTTCTATATTTAAAGTAATAGGAAATAGTTTATCTCTGTGTGGTTATGCCACCAACTAGACACATAATTAGGTTTATTTGCTTTATTTTGCTACTTTTAGGTTTGTTGTTTAAAAAGAATTTTTTTTTAAATAAAATGTACAGGTAGAGTCTTGCTATGTTTCCCAGGTTGGCCTTGAACTCCTGGCCTCAAGCAGTCTTCCCACTTCAGCCTCCCAAAGGGCTGGGATTACAGGCCTGAGCCACCACACTGGCCCGAAGTGTTTTCATAGGGTTCTTTTCCCTGTTTCTCTGCTCACTGTTCTGCTTTACCTTTTGGTTTTCCCCTAGGATGAATGGATTTATTTATTTATTTATATCCAGTGTGATTCATTCTTGCCAAAGGGTACCAAGAAATAAGTATTGACCGTGCTGGGTAGCCATGCACTCTGGGGAACAGAGTGGAGCCAGCAGTGGTGGTTGAGGTAAGACAGAAGTAGCTGAAGTCAGGCTATAATTATTTAATCTCTGCAACCTTCCAGAAGGAAGAATATCCTTGTGTAAGCCTGTGAGATCTGTTAAAAGTACGTGAAATCAGCTCCGGAAATGGCAAACTATCAGCTACAGTTCTACGTGTCGTGTGACCGTGTAATGTGCAAATTCTCATCACACTAGAAGATCAAAACAAAAATTGAGCCCTGGGCAACATAGGGCAGGAGCCACAGTGTTTCAGGTTAAGAGAAATAGTCTTGCCTTCCAAGGAATGAAATTTTGGGCTATCAGATGCAATTGGCAGCCCATGGGTATTTTTGTGGAAACTTTTTGGAAAACTTTTTTGTTGAATTTTTTTTTTTTTTTTGAGACGGAGTCTCACTCTGTCGCCCAGGCTGGAGTGCAGTGGCGCAATCTCGGCTCACTTCAAGCTCCGCCTCCTGGGTTCACGCCATTCTCCTGCCTCAGCCTCTCCGAGTAGCCGGGACTACAGGCGCCTGCCACCACGCCCGGCTAATTTTTTTGTATTTTTAGTAGAGACGGGGTTTCACCGTGGTCTCGATCTCCTGACCTCGTGATCAGCCCGCCTCGGCCTCCCAAACTGCTGGGATTACAAGCGTGAGCCACTGCGCCTGGCCTTGTTGAATTTTTATTGGAGAATATGTATGACTTAAAATGTGCAAACATTTAAATAGTGGTAGATTTCACATTTTAAAAAGTCCAGATTTCTGAGGTCTCTTGAAAAATCAAGCTTGGTGACACTGGGGCCACTGTGCGGCCTGGTAACAGTCAGCTGCAGGTGCTGCCCCCTTCAGGTGGAGTGTGTACTCTCCTGCTAAGCACAGTTTTCACCTGTTGCACGTATTTATTTGTGCTACCTGCCTATCAGATTGATGAAGCCTAGTGTAGGGCACCAGATTTCTCTAGTATAGGATATTTGTATTTCTTACCTCTAATAGCCTTTCCTTCTCCTAAACATTTCAGTCATGTGGTTCCTACTTTATTCAAATAGAATCTCGGAGGACTTGCAAGTCCAGGCAGCTAGGGCCTCCCCATATTTCCTCAGGTCTTTGTTTTATTTGAGGGTTGAGGCTGGGTGTAGTGGCTCACATCTGTAATCCCAGCACTTTGTGAGGCCAAGGCAGGAGAATTGCTTGAGCACAGGAGTTCGAGACCAGCCTGCAACATAGTGAGCCCTTTTCTCTATTAAAAATAAAAAATTAGCTGGGCATGGTGGCGTGTGCCTGTGGTCCCATCTACTTGGGAGGTTGAGGCAGGAAGGTTGCTTGAGCCCAGGAGGTCCAAGCTGCAGTGAGCCATAATTGTGCCACTGCATTCCAGCCTGGGTGACAGAGCAAGACTCTGTCTCAAAAAACAAATAATTTGGAAGTTGGGCAGTATAATTCAACTAAAACTCAAAACCCTGCTGCCTTGGTGGCAGGAATATGGCCTTAGTGTTCTTGGACCTCTGTGGCTGAATAGGAATGGCAGAGTGTACCACATAGCCAAAATTAATTTTTATGATTCTGAATGCAGACCACACCCTGTTATTTATAACATCCACAGAAATGATTCCCCAAGAACTAAGTCTAATTAAGAATTCCTGCTCATTAGCTAGTGAGAAAATAGATTGGGATGAGTCCCAGACCACTGTCCATGCCTGCAGTCAGAGGTAGGCACAGGAGAGAGAGGACAGCTCTGGTGGTCTCTGACGGATGAAGAGAAAGAGCCCCAACAGCAGGTACAAATAGGTCATTCAATCAAAAAGACTCATTTCTGCAGGGGAAACTCTTAGAAGACTTCTTGTTCAATGGTGTGGGCAGAGGAAGGTTCAGAAGAATTGGTAAGGAGTGAAAGGCCCAGATACAATAGATAATTGTTGTAGTAAGTAGAATATATGCAGCCACAGCTGGAATTTTCCATAAAGTGGGCACATGAATGATGTGAACCAAGGGTTGGGAAGAATGACTCAAGGGATACCCACCACTGCCAAAGGTTTTTGAAATTCACTTCCCATCTGTGCTTCCCAGCCTGCCTGATAGCCCGTCTTGAGAGTCATTTCTTTGTAATCAGGCACTATCCCTAAGCATATTTCTTTTTACATAAATATTTTGGGAGCAGGTTTTAAAAAGCATTTTAGAAGACATTTAGTCTGTGCCAGGCTCTTTCTTATGCATGAATTCAAGACCAAGGTCACATACCCAGTAAGTGGTCACCAGGATTGGAGCTTCTCTTACTCCATGTTCATTATTCTATAGCAGTAGCTTTCAAGTTATGGTCCTGGGACACCCGCAGGGGTGTGTGTGTGTGTGTGTCCCAGAGACCCTTTCAGTGTGTGTGAAGTCAAAACTTTTTGAGTAACACTAAGATGAGATTTGCTTTTTTTTTTTTTTTTTTTTGAGACAAAGTCTCGCTCTGTTGCATGTTGTCCTGGTTGGAGTGCTGTGGTGTGATATGGGCTCATTTGACCTTCTAGGCTTAAGCAATCCTTCTACCTCAGCCTCGCAAGTAGCTGGAACTACACGTGCATTCCACCATGTCCAGCTAATTTTTTCTTTTTTTGGTGGAGACAGCGGTCTCACTATGTTGTCCAGGCTGGTCTCAAACTCCTGGGCTCAAGCAATTCTCCTGCTTTGGCCTCCCAAAGTGCTGGGATTACAAGTGTGAGCCACCATGCCCAGCCTGGTATTTGCCTTTTAAAACACTCATTCTCTCATGAATGTATAGGGGAGATTTCCAGAGACTACATGACGTGTGATATCACAACAGAGCAAATCCAGAAGCAGATTATGAGACTCCAGCTGTCTCCTATTAAGACAGATGCTAAAGCGGTTTGCAAACATTTAAAACAATGCTATTCTTCTCACTAATTTTTGGTCTGTTTGGTTTGGAGTTCTTTGGGGTTCTCAATAACTTTGTTTTTTGTTTGTTTGTTTTGAGACAGAGTCTTGCTGTGTTGCCTAGGCTGGAGTGCAGTGGTGCGATCTGTGCTCACTGTAACCTCCGCCTCGTGAGTTCAAGCGATTCTGCTGCCTCGGCCTCCTGAGCAGCTGGGATTACAGGTGCCCACCACCATGCCTGGCTAATTTTTGTATTTTTAGTAGAGATGGGGTTTCACCATGTTGGCTAGGCTGGTCTCGAACTCTTGACCCCAAGTAATCCACCCTCGGCCTCCCAAAGTGCTGAGATTACGGGCGTGAGCCACTGCACCTGGCAGGTTCTCAATAACTTTGAAGTGTATAAAGCATCCTGAGACCAGAATATTTGAGAAGCACAGCTCTGCAGCCCAGTTAACTGTGCTGCCTATCTATCCTCATCAGAGTGCTGGCTTAGTTCATTTTTCTCTGAGACAGCAGGTGAAGAGAGGCTCTGAGACTGGGAGAGGGGTGGGGAGAAAGGTGGTCTCTACCCACAGAGAATGCAAACTTCAAAGATGAAAAGGTAGAATGAAGATCCTTCTCCTTGAAGGAGAGGGCACCCAGAGGGGAGTCCACGAGGCACTAGGAACAAGATCTTCTCCTTGCCCAGGATTAATAATTGTATATTATAGTGTAGTGTCAGGAACCAAGATATGATTTAGAAGGCCCGCTTTAGCAAAACCACTTATAAATGAGGTTACCTGGGCAAATAGCTCACACTTGCTGAGCTTGACTTGGTTTTCTTTGGCTGAGAAAGCAAAAGATTAGACTAAATCAGGATTTCCAACTCAATATTGTGATAAAAAATAATACATATAGCAGTAAAGATAAAATAATAGGTAGGGTAGAAAAGTTTGTAAATATTTAATAAAAAATTAAGGGAGATTTAGCATTGTCTCCTGTTACAACGCCACTCCACTGACATGAGTTTGATGTGATTTCTTTCTTTTTTTTTCTTTTTTTTTGAGACAAGGTCTCACTCTGTCACCCAGGCTGGAGTACCGTCGTGTGATCATGGCTCATTGCAGCCTTGACCTCCCGGGCTCAAGCGATCCTCCCACCTCAGCCTCCTGTGTAGAGACCACATGAGACCACAGGTGCATGCCACCATGCCCGGCTAACTTTTATATTTTTTGTAGAGACAGGGTTTTGCCAGGTTGCCCAGGCTGCTTTCAAATTTCTGGGCTCAACCTATCTGCCCACTGTGGCCTCCCAAAATACTAGGATTATGGGTGTGAACCACCTTGCCCGGCCAGATGTGCTTTCTGGAGTGGGACTACAGCTAGCACAGAATGGCTTAGCCTAGGGAGAGTAAATCATTGTGGCAGATAAGAGAGATATTGGAAGTAGATGACTTGGTAAGGGTTTTTTCTTCCCCCCACCTCAAAATCTCTAGAGGTCTAAAGCAGTGTTTGGTTCCTAGCCTGTTGACACATGACCTCAAAGAACAGAGAGACCTACTTAGAAGAAGGGTCAAGAATTATCAGACCTTCCAGCTGCACAGACCTGAAATTATTCTCAACTCTGCCACTTGATACAGTGTGTCCTTGAGCAAGAGATATAATCGCTCTGGAAAAAGAGATATATCTAATAATGCCCACCTCACAGGGCTGTTATATCTGCTTGAAGAGAAAACGTGTCAAACTGGCTGACTTGTAGTCAGCCCTCAATAAACATTGGTTGCCTTCTCTTTTCTCAAAGTGGGCAAGTAGAGAACTGAAAGACATGGAAAAGGTTAGTTTTTCGGGGGGTGCCTCTTAATGAATGGGAGGACTGCCTCCGAGGGGTGAGGTTTGAGTACTTAGATGCTCTGTAGCAGGGAAAGCAATTTGGTAATTCTGTAACCTGAAGCCAAGTAGGTCTGGAGAAGCCATTTTGGTGGCCTGTTCCTTCCCGGATGCCACAGGGAACATGTCCTCACTCATATCTGCTCCCCTGGGTCCCATTTCCTGGGAGACATGATGGATGAGCCACAGCCAGCAAAGACTTTGTTCCCCATTTATCATCTTCTAGCTTGCTTAGTGGATCCATTTGCTTTCCAACAGGTGAGTCGGATGAGATGGATTACTTGTTGTCAAAACTGTAAGTAATGGAATGTTGTGGTCATTCCTTTGAGATGTAGAATGGGAAACATTTAAGCATTTCAACTTAGCTTAACAGCAAGCTCAGGAAATAGACATTTATGGTTCCAAATCTTCCCTCTCCTACCTGTTTTACTTATTGATTTTAAAATTACCACCCAAAATGCCTTATTCAGGTTGATTTTTTATTATTTTCTTGGCACAAAAGTATTTGGAGAAGGTAAACACTGACTAAAATTAAACATGACAGTACTTTGTACAAATAAATATGGTAAACAGAGATGTGAGAAAACGCCACTGGGATTCATTGGTTAGTCTGATTAAATGAGCTCCAGTTGAAGTGCTTCTCTTTGGCAGCCCAGAGTTCAAAGAATGACAAAATCCCACACTCAGGCTTTGCATCCGTTGTGAGAGGCAGAGGAGTGGGAAAAGCATAGGCTTCGGAGTTTAAGAGACCTGGGTTTGAATTTGAGTTTCCCTCCTTACTACGTGTGTGACCCTGGAAATACCTTTTAACTATGCTGAGCCTTCATTACCTCATCAAGTTGGAGATAACAAAACCTACTTTGTAGAGCTGTTTTGAAGATTAGACGCAAAGGATATGAAGTGTCTTGCAATTACAGTTACATGATAAATGGTAGCTCAGAAGTTGATAATTATGTCTGTAGTCAGTGCAGATAAATTCAGTATGCCTAGTTTAGCCAGAGCTATTTACCCTGTAGAGCTGTTTCAAAGTCCTACTTTATATACCTTATGATTTTGAGTTCTGTCCTCTAGCCTGGCTGAAATTTACTAGGCTTTTGGAAAAGTTAACAAGTTAATGGACTGGCTTAATATATATAGTCACAAGCTGCATAAGTGTCCCTATGAAGAAAGTATATCAATAGTTGTAAAAGCATTTGAACATATGTACATTGTATAAGCATAAGACTAATTACAGGTAGCTTATGATGGAGACCATACAGGAAGGGCTGCCAGAGATTAAATCTGTGCAGTTTTTCTCTATGCAGAGGTGCCAGAAATGACTTTGGATCATTGAAGGTAGAAGTGTGGGGGTATAGATACTGTTGAATCACTTGGGGAGATACTCTTAGAAGGGTACATTGTCTTTTTTTTTTCTTTGAGACAGAGTCTTGCTCTGTTGCCCAGGTTGGAGTACAGTGGTCAATAATGGCTCACTGCAGTGTTAACCTTCTGGGCTCAAGTGATCCTCCCACTTCAGCCTCCTGAATAACTGTGGTTACAGGTATGCGCCACTATGCCTGGCTAATTTTTTCATTTTTAGTGTGGAGAAGGTGTTGCTATGTTGCCCAGGCTGGTGTCAACTCCTGGCTTCGAGCAATCTTCATGCCTCAGCTTCCCGAAGTGCTGAGATTACAGGCATATGCAATTGCACCTGGCACATCGCCTTTCAGTCACTAAGCATGGCTTCCCTTAGAAGGCTGCATGCAGCCACTGCTACTGAAACAGGTAATCCTTTCTCTAATCTCCAATAGCAATTTCTAGCTTCCACTCTGAGTTTTTCTGGTTTGATTGGGAATAGATTTTTTAAATATTTTATTTTATTTTATTTATTTTATTTTATTGAGAAGGAGTTTTACTCTTGTTGTCCAGGCTAGAGTGCAATGGTGTGATCTCGGCTCACTGCAATCTCCGCCTCCTGGGTTCAAGCGATTTTCGTGCCTCAGCCTCCTGAGTAGCTGGGACTACAGGCATGTGCCACCACGCCTGGCTAATTTTTTTTTATTTTTAGTAGAGACCTCCTGACCTCAATTGATCCACCTGCTTTGGCCTCTCAAGGTACTGGGATTACAGGCATGAGCCACTGCACCCAGCCTGTTTATTTATTATTTTAGAAATGAGGTCTCACTATGTTGCCCAGGCTGGTCTCAAACTCCTGGTGATCCTCCTGCTTTGGCCTCCTAAAATGCTGGGATTACAGATGTGAACCACTGTGACTGGCTGTTTTGGAACACAAAAGAGTTCAATTATAAAAGGACAGTTGAGAATGCAGAGAAGATCCAAATGGCCAAAAACAAGAGAAAAGATGCTAATTAGTGATCAGAAAAAAGCCTTAAGACACAATGAAATATCATTTTATACTCTCTACAAGTCTAAGGTTAAATAGTCTGACC